>NC_088780.1:61403532-62703569 GCF_958450345.1 Calliphora vicina | reverse complement strand
GATATTATCAAAAAACTGCAGTAGGATGGGTAAAAACTCTGAAAATTTAATTTTAAAATGCATATATCTCCTAAGCTATAAGAGTAGTGTTTATAGAAAAACCGACTTTTGTTTGTCGGTTAACCGAAAATTGGCCTTTTAAAAAAACCGGAGTTTCGGTTAACTGACATCGAAAAAACCGGTTAACAGTCATATATGTGTACAGCTTTAAATTTTTTGGGTCTACAACTGGCATGAAATGCTTAACATTGACACTAACATGATGTTAGTGTTAGGTATAGACCCATATTTAGCGTTTTATCAATGTTTTAACACGGTTGTTAAACCATGTGTTTTAACAACTCTTTTATAGCATCATGTTTTAACAGCATTTCGTGTCTGTTGTAGATGGGGAGTCAGGAATGGTTAATATTAAATAACTACAAATATACACAAGTGCTAAGTCCATTTATTTTGTAAAAATTTAAAAATTATTATATCAGTCAAATGGAATTGAGTATAAATATATTACTAAATATATAATACTTGTTTTAATTATTGGTTTATTCATTCAATTTCAACCAAAAAATGTAAATCATTTTTTTAATTAAATATTTGATAATTTTGAAATTTACTCTCTACTTTCTGATATGAAACAGAAAATGTTACAAGTCTTAAAAAAGGACCTATAAGATGTAAACGCACTTCCTCTTAGCTGCGATTATTTGTCATTATAAAAAAAAACTCCATTATCAGATTTCATAAATATTTCAAATAATGGATTTTTTTGTCTCTTTTGTCTCTCCTGTAATATTTCTGAAAAGCAAACGAAATGATTAATAAATTAAAATTTTAAGAACAAAACACACTAATGAAGTCAAATTTATTGAAGGAAGGTATGTACATCGAATTCAATTTAACGTTTGATAAGATTATCACTAAGTTTTTAATGAATCATTAGTAAGATTATCCCTAAACTTACGGAATTTAATTTTTAATAGGTACATTATGAGAAATTTATTCCGAAAAAGTTTTTAAGTAAACTCATCGACCTCTACTATTTAGAAATTTAGGCGTAATGATTACTTGATGTGTAAACGCTAGTTAGTTACAACCTTGGCGTAATGATTATAAGGTGTATGCGTTACGGCAACATATATGACAATACAAAAACAAATAACTTTTATAGTGTCAAAAACAGCTGCTTAATGTATACAAATTACAGCAAAAAAATTGTTTGACAAGATGAAAGTTGTAAATAAACTCGAGCAAAAAATAATCAGCTGTTTGATTAATGTCACCTTGTATATCATTACATACCGTCTACAACAGGCATGAAATGCTAAACATTAACACTAACATGATGTTAGTGTTAGGTATAGAGCCATCATGTTAGCGTTTTTCTCATGTTTTAACATGGTTGTTAATAAACCATGGCCCATAATCATAGTCAGCAATAAAGTATATTTTAAGAGAAATAAAGTCGTCTTTACTTAAGAGTGGACTTTAGGTCTACCATAGACAAGATAAAATATACTTTTGACGTTAAAGTCGACTGTAAATATAAAACTAGCTGAAGCTGTTTTTAACTCATTTAACAACAGCATCAGCTGTTCTTCACCAAGTAAAAAAGTTCGATAAAAAGTCAAAAATGTTTATGTTGCAAGATATTAGCAATGATTTTGCAATTATTGAACAGTTATCAATAAAGTTAGAACCAAAATATCCTAATTATGATATTAATCTTATTTTTTCCACTTTTCCACCACAATTTGCTGTTTTTCTTTAGATTTCGCTGTTACTTTTATTCTTTACCTTTTTTGTTTTTTTTTTAATTTTGTATGTCAGCTGTTCAACGTTGCCACTTGTCTATATTTTTTTGTATATTGTATGAAAACCTTTTCTACATTTGAGGTGGCACCCAGTTAAAGTCGGTTCAATTTAAAACACACTTTAATTTTGACTATAGTTGCAAAATAATTAAAAGCAGGTATTTATTTTAAAGTTGTTTCTAAAAAGAACCGACTTTAGTGTTAACTATGATTATGGGCCCATGTGTTTTAACAACTCTATTATAACATGAAATGACGTTTAAGCTTGACAGCAGCCATTTTGTTGCTTTTTTTCATTTACAATTTTCATTCGACAAACAAACAACTAAAAGCTGTAAAATAATGTGGAAAATTATGTAAAAATTGATTGGCTTTGTAATACACATACGATTTTATAGAATTTGCTTCGCTGACAATCAAAAAATAATGAAATATCTTAACATTGACATGAGTACGATACTCCACCATTAACATATTAATAATTTAACATGATGTCCTAACATCATGTTTTAACAGCATTTCATGCTTGTTGTATACGGGGTGTTACACCATGGTTACAACTTTAACCATGCTTAAGTGCTAAGTCCCCTTTTACAATGCAGAAATTGAAAGGCAGACAGACGAAGTTTGTTGGCGAGGGGTTGAAGAGGCAGAGTGTGTAGTACACGACCATCTGTACTAGACATTTTTTGTATCTATTTTCCACTTTTCGCAATTTTCATGTTGTTGCTTCATATAATTTTTCTCACATCAATGTTTAAATGTATTTGACAAAGCAAATATTCATACGCATCAACAACGTACTATTAATTTCGCGGTTGTAAAAGGTTTAGGCAAGTTCAAAAGAGAATGAGAAAAATGTCTGCCTTTCAATTTCTGCATTGTAAAAGGGGTCTAACGTAACGTTAGACCCCTTAACGTTTGATTCGTTAAGGAACGTACAAACTAATTCGGCGTTAAAAATTCTGTCTCTATATATAATTTCTATGTTAGTATAGTATTAATTAGACTATTGCAAACATATAAATTTCTAAGTTCATTTGCAAGTTTTTCTTCATGATTGAGTAATTTTTTTATTTCGACAAACATGACGGTCTGAACAATGTACGATAGAGTAATATAATGGCAATTCCGAAGACTGAAGAAACACATTTTTGGAAAATACAACTATGTGCTTGATGACACTCAAATAACGAGTAATTGGTATTTACTCGCTGTTATATATTTGCAGAAACGATTTGCCAATTTTGCTGTAAAGAAATTCACCTAGACGATATATTTGATCCTCTGCGGCGTTTGGGAAATTATATTTGGTGTGAAATTAATAACTGAACCTGGGGTCCATATATTCATAACCCACAAATAATAAAAATCAAGAACAAATTATTTTAGGAAAAATCAATTAACAACAACAAAGTCTTTTGTTCATATAGAAACATAGAATTCAATTGTCAGTAAAGATGTCGGAACCTCAGTCGTCGCTGTTGTTGAAAAAACAATTGGCAGGTAAGTTTTGTGCAATTGTCCAAAATAAAAGACCATTAATTCTTATTTGCATTTCTGATGACAATAGGAATCTCTAATAATATTACAAATAATTTTTTTTTTATCAAAACGGTTAATTTTTTCTTAAATAATTTTTTCATTTGCTAAAGAATGTCACCGGTAGAATAAAAGTCTAAAAAAGTCACAAATCGATGAGCCTGAACGATACTAAGTTGTAAACGTTTGATAGAAATTTTTACCGCATGTTCGTTCTTGTGTCTGCGAATTGTCCGTCCGCCGGACGAAATTTTCATATGCATAACGCAAAGTTTTTCTTCCAAATCAGTCTTATAGACATTACGACCTCCGCCTACCTCTGTTTTCGTTTTTCGCATTTTTTTATTCTTCATTGTGTGTTGTTTTGCTTATGTTCGTCTTTGTTTTCTGGTGTTGATGTTGCTGTCATTTGTTATTAAAGGTCAGACTGACCAATGAGTGGATAAGCATGTTTGTTCAGACACCGGTGTAGTTGTTTTTTACAATTTCCAATTCTAAAATTTTGTATGTAGTTTTAATTGCTATTTTGGATAATTTTATTTTGTCAAAAATTTCTGCAAGTGAGTCATTGCGAAGTTTTAAAATTTTCAAGGGTAATGACCTTGTTTTTCATGTGCGTTTCAGCAATCAAAAACACACATGCGAAAACAAAACAGGATACAAGAACTCCACACTACTGTAACTAAACAAATTGTATCAAAAAAGAACAATGATGCTGCAAAATATGCATTTTTCGTAAACAAAGAACATTTATTGTCTCCCAATAAAATATATTTTTTTTTTATAAAAGATAATTCATTTTTGATAAGTGTTAAATATTTTATGTTCGGAATTATCAACTGATAGACAATAAAAAGGAAATCATCTTATTTATACTTATAAAACATTAGTATTATTGGTTAAATGCTGAGTATGGAGGTATGCATAACTGCAACTCGAAAAAACTCTATTCACTGAACTCAAACCAGCATATATATTTTTTCAACATTTATAAAATTTTTTAAAATATGTACATACCGCACTCGTTCAACAAAAAATGTATTAACTCACATTTTTTAAAATTTCACTTTTTGCATGAGCTCATTTAACAACATCAATATATATCTACTGTTAAAATTTCAACGTATTCCGAACTCGAAAACCACATTTGAAACCATTTTCGTGATAATTAGTGACTACCTTTGTATCAACAGAAAGGTATAATTTTGAGTTAATATAAAAAATTAAATAGAAATACAGTGACTCACAGCTTATTTGATGCAGGTAAAATTATTTTAGAAAACCGAAAATTATTATTTATCAAACAAATTTTATATAAAATATAATGATGACATATATAAAAATAAGTTGAAAAGATATTAAATTTTAAAATAGAAAAACAAACCTTTGTAACCTTTTCATATCTGATAGGAAGTCTTGTGTTTGGATAAATCCAAAAATAACGGACTTCCTGAATGAAAAGTCTTTGTTCAAATATTGTCGACAAAACTCAATTCTTCGTCTTCTATTAACAGTATTTATCAAAGGCTTGTTTCTGGCAGTCCTTCCATCAAAATTTGCCTCGCGCAGAACCCGTCAAACCTAAATATTTTTCAACTTCATTCTTCAACTTTGGAGCACTAAAATTGGGTTTTTCTTTAACTTTACGGACAATCCATCTCTTATCTGTATTATTAAATATTTTATTTGTGGCAGATCTAACCTTATCCTCTGTTCTATTTTCGTGGCGAAACCTTTCTGTAATGTGCTGGACAGTTGAGGAACTAATTGCATCAATTTCAAAAATGTATCGTTGGATTTTGCACTGTTTAAAATGACGAATATCGTCTTTTCTTTTCTTAACTGAAGTTTGTTTTCCCATTTTAAAATTGAATGGCCCATAATCATAGTCAGACACTAAAGTCGGTTCTTTATAGAAACAACTTTAAAATAAAAACCTGCTTTTAATTATTTTGCAACTATAGTCAAAATTAAAGTGTGTTTAAATTGAACCGACTTTAACTGGGTGCCACCTCAAATGTAGAAAATGTTTTCATACAATATACAAAAAAATATAAGCAAGTGGCACCGCTGAACAGCTGACATAGAAAATTAAAAAAAAAAACAAAAAGGTAACAGCGAAATCTAAAGAAAGAAAGCAAATTGTGGTGGAAAAATGGAAAAAAATAAGATTAATATCATAATTAGGATATTTTGGTTCTAACTTTATTGATAACTGTTCAATAATTGCAAAATCTTTGCCAATATCTTGCAACATAAACATTTTTGACTTTTTGTCGAACTCTTTTACTTGGTGAAGAACAGCTGATGCTGTTGTTAAATGAGTTAAAAACAGCTTCAGCTGGTTTTATATTTACAGTCGACTTTAACGTCAAAAGTATATTTTATCTTGTCTATGGTAGACCTAAAGTCCACTCTTAAGTAAAGACGACTTTATTTCTCTTAAAATATACTTTATTTCTGACTATGATTATGGGCCAATATCTTTTTAACTTATTTTTATAAAAATTCTTTAAAAATTACCTTAGCTTAGCGTCTAAACAAGAAAAGATGCACTGCGCCGTTATTTCATTATCAGAGAAATTATAAAATACACTGCATCATTTAAGCTGTGAGCTTATTTTAACGAGAAAATTCTTTTTTTTCATTAATATTTCTTCAATTAGATTGGTATTTGTTATTTTTCTTCCTCATCTTTACAACAGGACATATACAGTGACGGACAATACAATAGAATCACTACATATGAATTCGATTAAAGCGGTAAAACTACAAAATTTCATTTCAAAATTTAAAATTTGTTCATTATATATTAATGCTCATAACGTAAACAATAAATTGAAAAAAATAAAATAAAAAAATAACACATTCTTATGTTAAAAACGATGTCAAATATAAAAGACTAAATAAAATATGCGACATTCAAATAGAATCAATCAGTCTTAAAATGATTAAAAATAAAAAATCATCATAAGAATTCGTTGTTTTCTTAATATTTTGTTGCATATCAATTATTTCTAATAACAGCATCAAATCTTTTGGGGATTGAATTTAACAAATTTTCGCATGTAGATCGGGAAATTGCATACCATATTTCCTGAATTTTCTGCCAAAGTTCTTCCTTGTTTTTCAATTTTTCAGGTCCGAGTTTGTCTTTTTCCATAGGATTTAAGTCTGGTTATTGAGACGGCCATTCCATAACATGAATTTTGTTATATAAAAACCATTTTTTGGCAAGACCTGACGTGTGCTTTGGGTCATTATCTTGCTGGAAGAGCCATTTCCAAAATATTTACATACAAGTGCTTATCCATATTTTCTTTAATCCAATAAATTGGACCAACGCAATACCAAGAAAAGCATCCCCATATAATAATATTTCATATTTCATGTCTTATCATCACTACCAATTTTTTTATATTTTCTGGCCCACACCAATCCTTATGATTGCTCCTGGTTTTAAATGAAATATTGGTAGTGATTCTATTGTAATGTCCGTCACTGTATCATTACATTTTATGTAAAATTTGTTTGATAAATTGAATGAACATTGAATAATTTTTGGTTTTCTAAAATAATTTTACCTGCATCAAATAAGCTGTGAGTCACTGTACATCGTATATTTTCATAAAAAATATTTTGAATTGAGTCTTCATTCATAGAGAACATAGAGCGGAAATTCGAAAAAAACTCAAACAATAAAATTACTCAAAAAAGTTACACATACGAGTGTTGTTTTTGTTTTCACATAGTTTTTTTTACTAATACATTCTCACCACTTAGGTTTTTGACAACTGAATTAGGTCTTTGACAGGAGAGTTCTATGTGTTTTCTCTATGTCTTTATTCAAGTTAAAAATAATCAATTGTTTAATTTAAATTTGGTTGTATTTTGAGTTAATACGGTTTTGTTGATAAAATAATACAAACAAATATCGACAAGTTTCAGAAAAATGGTATTAACTAAAAAAATTGATTTATTTTGCAATAATTGCAAACATTTTAAAGAAAAACAATGGAATTTGCTTACTATGATGTATTCGGATTTTCAAATTCTCTTAAAATGTAATCACAAACAGTTTTTACCCTCTACTGAAAATTTTGAGGTAATACATTATTGTTGAACGAGTGATTTATGTACAATGAAGCAGTCTCATATATATATATATTTTTTTTTTGAAAATCATCTTTATTCATAACAAAAGTTATATTAATTTAATTTATTTAGCAAAAGTATTTATATATAACTTGCTGACCGCCCGGCTTCACTCAGTAGCTTTTTACTAATGTTAGTTCTTCAAGTTTCTCCAAAAAATGTCTCTCAAAAAGAAAAATGAGAAGTGAAAGGAGGCAATATATTAAAAACTTAAAACATCGGAATTTTTGAATTACAAACCAACTCGCTCCAGCCGTTCTCATGTGATGCTATTACATACATGGACCATTTCATTATACTCTACGCCACCATAGTGGGGAGGGGATCACTATGAGTCGATTAAACGATGTCCGTCCGTCTGGCTGTACATGTAAACCTTGTGAGCAAATTTTGAAGATATTTCGATCAAATTTGGTAAATTATAATTTTTTGATACATTTTTTTCCCAATGACCAACCCTATTGAAACTGGCTAAAATTATTTCCTCTAGCCCCCACACAAATGTCCTCCTGAAATTGGACTTTATCAGTATCTCCACAAATTTCGCTCCAAATAAGTTTTATATATACGAAATTCATATCACTAAATTTTGTTACGATCGGTCCATAATTAGTAGGGTATTCAATCGATTAATTTTGGACGGTTAATGTTCGAATAATTTAAAATTACCGATTAATTTGTGTCGATTAACCGATTATCCGAAATTCCTTTTTTATGCACTTTAACATATATATTTTTTGTATTTATTTTTCCGTTTCAATTAAAAAACAAATTTCAAATTAAAATTACATATTTTTTCGAACATTCAAGAGTAATGGTTTATTATAGTGGATTATTTGATAGAACTTAGTGCTGAATGAGGGTGCTGTGGCTTAATTGGTCATTAAGCATGATATGATATTTGTTCGATTCCCTGGGTTCGATTCCCAGCCACTGCCAATCAACAAACATCAGTTTATAAGAATTATTAGTTTACTAATAACTAATATTTATCACAACGCCACCGAAGTAAAATAATTAAATAAAGGTTGTTGGCTTGACTAATGCGCCATCTCACCACCATAGGCGCGGCAACATGCACTACTAACAAACATAACGCGCAATTGCAGAGTTGTCAATTAAAAGCTTTTCTCCTCCTTTCACCACCTTTTCTTCTACACTCTTTCCCTTTCCAAAGAAAGTAACACAATTATATATAGGCATATTAATTGCTGAGTTTCACTTTCACTTTCACTTTCTCTTTTTTTTTTTTTTTTTGAAAGAACATTCAAGAAACATGTTTAGTGAGTATAGAAACTTACATATTTAATTTACATCTATTTGAAACTTTGTTTGTATTTACATGTATAGACGAAATTTTTTTGGAAAAGAGTTTTTATCATGATTTCGATTTCTCCAACAATGCATCAGCGAGAGAGTTTTTTCCAAGTCAAGTTTTATTAAATCTAAAGAAAAAATATTTTAAAAGGAAAACATTTAAATTATATTGTTTTTTTAAAAGATTATTTCAGAAGATTTCAATAAAAACCTAAAAAATCTCACATGGGTATACAAAATGGATCGCAAATACCATATTTGCTATTATTTTTTGGTTGAATTGTTATGTTTTGTTTGTTTTTAATGTATTTGTACAGAAAATTCGTTTTTGTATTTTCAATTTAAAATTAAAATAGAAATTTTAATTTTAAATTGTTAATTTTAAATTAACCGATTATTAACCGAATAAATCTAAACCCCGATTAATTATTTGATCGAATTACCGATTAAACCAGAAACCCGATTAATTGAATACCCTAATAATTGGTCATAGCTCCCATAGACGCTTCCAAAAATAACTTTAACATGCATAAATCTCTTAAAAATGTTGGTATACACGCAAAATTCACCATAAATAACTTTCATATAGACATAAATCATATGACCTAATTTCATGGTGGTCGGTCCATAATTGATCATAGATCCCATATAAGGTACACTCACGAAAACAAATTATTGAAATTTTGAAGAAAAAAGTTTTTGCTCATTTACATGGTGTAGGGTATTATATGGTCGGGCTTGACCGATCATACTTTCATACTTGTTTTTATGTATATAGAAGATAGATATAAAGCAAATGAAAAACTTAAAAAATTTGTTAACATAACAAACAGAGATGCAAAACATTTTAACGACTCCAATACACATATGAAAATATAATCCAAATAACCCCCATTAACACGAAGTCTGTTATACTGACAGTTTTCATACAAAAATAATTTTAATCGACTGTTTAACTATTAGTTATCACCTAACCAGACTTCATGTTAATGGGGGTATGTCAAATTAGCATAGCAAAAGAACGTATACTTATTGCCAACAATTCCACAATCGTGCAGCACGTACAACAAGTGAAAGTTCATATGGTATATTATGAATACGAGATATTATTATCTGAGGATTTCTGAGTGATCTAGTAAAGGATATTATCTGCATAATATTTAAAGGCCTTTGATATTTAATAATATTAAAGTGATAAATTCATTACAAATTCTCAAATGTAAGGTACAAAAAACCTTTCAAGTGATTAGAAACGAGGGAGGGCCCTTAGCTTAAGTCCATAAACAAATCTCAATACCTCAATACAATACAATACAATACGTATGAGCCAAACTGGTTTAGATGAAACAATCTACGTAAGGTTTGACATCCGGGAGCAAATTTTATGAAAATGGGGTTCAGAAGATAATTTGTCATAAATAATTACACCAAGACATCGTTTGTTGTTTGTAACTTCAATAACAGTGCCAGATATTCTCCAATCTAGGTCACAGCAACTAGAACTATTTGTTCTAAAGATAATGCCTTTAGTTTTATCAGGATTGACCCTAAGTTTATTCAGTTGGATCCAATAATTTAAGGTAGATAAGTCATGATTTATGGAGGCTTTCACAGCACTAGAAAATTGGAATTCTCCTGACCACAATAACAGTATGCCGTCAGTAAACGCAAATCGTTAAGAAACAAAGTGAATAATAAAATCACGGAGCCTTGAGGAACACCAGATCTGATATTTAGTTTACTTTGGAAGGGTTGTGCATTATATGCACTTCCACTCGGAGACCGTAAGGTCCATTGTGATTCCCTTCAATAATGATATATAGTAATGAAAGAATGTGAAGAATAAAAAGAGTCCAAATCTGCATGGGAAAATAAAAAGAAGACATATGAATTCAGACCGTTTAAAATTACAAATTGCTCACAACAACTCAAATAAGCCCAAATTAAACGACAACCAGATGTAGAGAAACCAGATGAATGCCTTCATAGGTGAACAGAGACTAATACACTAACTTAATTGTACTTTAACAACAAAATCTACAAAATAACAAAAATGTGGTATAACAAAAGTGTATATACAGTTCAGTCTTCACAAAAAGTTACTAATAATATTTAAATAAATACATCGTGTTTTGATTAGTTTTAGTATTTAGTTGGTCCAACAAGTATCTATTACAGTTGCAGGCGTCGTGGAATCCGGAGTCTGCAGTTTGGGATTGTCGAATTTTGCGCTCCAAATAGGGTTGCCAAATGTCCCGATTTTCGCGGGATTATCCCGCTTTTAGTCATGAAATACCGCTCAGGATTCGTTATTCCCGCTATTTTTGATTTTCCACATCTAATAACTACTTACTTCATGTCTAGTTTTAAAGAACAGTTGATTTTGAATTAAATATTTATTGAATTGAAAAAAAAAAATCATTTATGTTGAAAATGTATAAAAACATTAAACAAAACAATTAGTGGAATTTATATGTATTTGGTAAATTTATTATTTACCATTAAAAGAATATTGTGGTGTTAATTTTAAACGATTTTATTAATTAACCCGGCAATTCCCATACCCTCGCCAAAGGGAGAAATAATTTGTTTTTATTAAAAATAGTAAAAATACGTCTAGTTTACACTATATATAAGTTTAAAATAAAAAAAAATATTGCTAGTTGCGATTTTATAGCGGGGTCACCAATAGGTGACACTGGGCAGAGAAAAAAAAAATTTTCTAAAAATACTTGCTGATATTGTAAGCCTGAATATCTAGCAGTATTTATTAAAAAAAATTATTGTGATACTTAACCGTTTGGCATTTTTATAACAACTTATTTATCATAAGACACACACCAGTATGTTAAAATCAAAAACACTGATTAAAGATTTTTAAAAATCCCCTAGTTAATAAAATTCTAGCGTTGCCAAAATAAAATCAGATATAAAACAGGATCTTGTCTGTATGTAAATAATATCAATATTTATCAGTGATATCTGTTTCTATGTTTAAAACTACCGTTAATCTTTGTCACCTGTAGGTGACACTGGGAATTGCCGGGTTAATACAATAAAGTATCAGCGAAGGAAAGAAGTAATAGACAAAAGTAAAAAGTAGTAATTAAAGAGAATAAGAATGTTATAAAAGGAGTTAACGAAAATGTTATAAATGATGACAGGGTGCCACAGTACTCCCCGGCAAGATGAAAGCTACCGGAACCTTATTGGGAATGTAACACGGCGGCCGTGGCGGGTAGTTTTTGTCGATAATATTGGAGAGTTGTGTTGACTTGATGACGGTTGATTCGCTTGCAAGGGATTGCTTTGTGCCGGTGTTGAATGTTGAGGAGTTTGTGGTCGTTGGTTTTCGTTAACATCCGGCTGTGTCGTTTGATGTTGATTTGTTTGGTTTAAAATGTTTTTATCGGAACACTCGATAAAAGCTGGCTTGAGTCTGTCGATGTTAATGTTGACGTGACGAGTACCCATATTGATAGTGAAATACTTTGATGTTTTTCGCACAATACTGAATGGGCCATCATAGGGATGCGTTAACGAAGGGCGTATTGAATCGTTCCGTACAAAAACATGAGACGACGAACTTAGTGAAGGACTCACGAATGTTTTCGGTTCCGCATGGTGTGATGTGTCTGTTGGACGAAGCTTTTGCATTGCTGCTCGAAACTGAGCGACGACTTCACTTGTTGCTACCGACGGTTTGGTGTTGCAGAAAAATTCACCTGAAATTCTTAAATTCGTCCCATATACGAGTTCGGCTGGAGAGGCGTTAATGTCGGGCTTAAAAACTACGCGTAGACCAAGTAATATCGATGGAAGGCTATGAACCCATTTTGCTGGATCGCTGCAAAGGATTGCGGCCTTTAATACGCGGTGCCACCTCTCTACTATACCATTCGACTCAGGATGATACGGCGTCGTACGGAGATGAGAACCACCAATTAAAGTTGTTAACTCAGCGAAAATATGCGATTCAAATTGTCTTCCTCGATCGGATGTGATTTTTGCGGGGACGCCAAACCTGGCAATCCATCTATGCAAAATTGCTTTCGCGACAGTTTCGGCTGCCATGTCAGGCATTGGCACAGCCTCAGGCCATCTCGTAAACCGGTCGATAATTGTCAAACAATATCGTTGGCCATCGCACAGCGGAAATGGTCCTACAATGTCCACATTGATGTGTGAGAACCGTTCCTTTGGCGGGTCGTACTTTGATGTATGAGATCTCGTATGGCGCTGGACCTTTGAGCGTTGACATGCGATGCAGCTGCGAACAAATTTTGCCGTATCTTTACGCATCGATGGCCAGACAAAACGGGCAGTTAATAATTTTGTCGTTGCTCGAATTCCAGGGTGAGACAGACCATGAACGATTGATAAAATCTACTTACGAAACGATTTTGGAATGAAAGGACGGATGTTTTTTGTTGAAGTATCGCAAACCAAATATTGCTGTGAATCTGAAAATGCAAAATATGATAATTTGAGAGAGTTAGTGGTTCTACCTGATTGTAAATTCTTTAACTCTTCGTCATCTATCTGCGCTGCGGCAATTCTGGAGTAGTCGAAGCTTTGATTTAATAACTGGATACGAGATAGAAAATCCGCTGTTGCATTTTGTTCACCCGGAATGTAGCGAATATCCGTGGTGAATTGCCCGATGTAGTCTATGGTCTAGTCGGTGATCAGTTACGATGTAACATTTTCTTCCTTCCAGCATGTATCGAAAATGGCTAATACCTTGATACATCGCAGTTAGCTCACGGTCGTAAGTGCTATATTTTTGTTGGGAGTTCGTAAATTTTTTTGAATAAAATACAAGGGGCTGAAGTGCACCATTTAAACTCTGATGGAGAGCAGCGCCAACTGCTGTGTTAGATGCATCCACATACAGTGCTAAGTCTGCATTTTTCGCTGGGTGTGCCAAGAGTGCAGCGTTGCCTAATTCATCTTTGCATTTTATGAAGGCAGCCTCCGTTTCAGGTGTCCATTCAAGTACTGTGCAATCATTTTTAACATTGCCTTTTATCAGTGCTTGAAGTTTCGCTTGATTTATAGTTGCGTTTGGCAAGAACCGCTTGTAAAAATTAAGTGTAGCGATAAAACGTTTTAATTCCTTAGCCAGCGTAGGTTTTGGAAAGCTGTGGATCGCTTCAACTCGCTCTGGAAGTGGTCGTATACCATCTCCGGTAACATAATGACCTAGGAATTTTAGCTCGGTTCTACCAAACTCGCACTTATCAACGTTTATGGCTAAATTGTTAGCTCGTAATCTTTTAAAAACTTCTATTAGGTCGTTTCGGTGTTGTTCGACTGATGTTGACGCTACACAGATGTCGTCAATGTATGCGAAAGCAAAATCCAAACCCCGCAGCACCTCGTTAATGAGTCTTTGAAAGGTCTGCGCCGCGTTGCAGAGTCCAAATGTCATGAATTTGAACTCGTAGAGGCCGAAAGGTGTTGTTATGGCGGTTTTGCCAACGTCTTCAGGGTGGACCGGGACCTGATGGAAGGCCTTTTGGAGGTCTATTTTTGAAAAAATTGTCTTACCGTAGAGGTTACTAGTAAAATCCGACAAGTACGGGAGCGGGTATCGGTCACGGATGGTTTGTGCATTTAATGCCCTGTAATCGCCACATGGTCTCCATGTGCCATTGGCTTTTTGCACCATGTGCAACGGACTAGACCAGTTACTGCTAGACGGTTGGCAAATTCCAGCTTTTGTAAGTACGTCGAATTCAGCTCGTGCTGCAGACAATTTTTCGGGAGATAAACGTGGTGCTCGGGAATGTACCGGCTGGCCTGTCGTGTCGATTCGATGAAAGATTATGGATTTGGTAGTAGTTCCATACGGTGCGATCTTCGTAATGTCGGCAAAATCACGTAAAATGTTATGAAACGTATCAGATGTATGAATCTCTACAGTCCTCAAATCGGAGAAAGCTACTGGAGTCGGATTGTTCTCCGTCATTGTTTCGATTAGACGATTGCGGCGCAAATCAATTAACAGATCGTAAAATCGCAAAAAATCTGAACCTATGATTGGAGTCGTGACGTCTGCGATTAAAAAAGGCCACTCGAAAGTTCGCTGCAGTCCAAGATTTAAAACAATTCGCTTCAGCCCGAGAACTTTGATAGGTAAGCCGTTTGCTGTGTAGAGTTTCGTGGCGGTAGGTTTAATATCGTCTGATTTTAAAGCAAGTGGTAGGACGGACACGTCCGCACCTGTATCAACTAAAAACGTTTGTTTAGTTTGTAGGTCTTTTAGCTGTAGGCGGAAAAGTGTTTTCGTAGTAGAATCTCCGCTGCTTTCTACCACGATCTTCTGGCTTCAGGCTGACTGTTGAACGGCACTGGATGTTACAGTGCTGACAGAACCACGTTTGTGGCGGCATGGAGATCTACATCTCTGTGCATTACGGCCATGTTTTTGGTGATACCAGCATTCGTTGGTGGTAGAGTTAGAACTGCCCTCACCAGCTGCGTTATTAGGGGATTGATAACGGGCACGAATACGTGATGGATTACGAGTCTGATGACGACTGCGTGATCGTGAGCGAGTTGTAAATTTTTAAAATTTTTTTGTGAGGTTATGTACGGCAGCACGCAACTCATCTATTTCGCTAGTTTCGTGTTTTGAGATTACGTTAATTTGCCTAGCTGACACGGCATCCACAATAGAATCTGCGATTCTTGTAAATTCAGTTGCCGGTCCGCTCGATGCAGCAACCACAGGTTGCACAACGTCTGGAAGTCGTTTTATCCATAAACTTTTGAGAGCGGTATCTCCAAGAGTAGAACCAGCAACGCGTTTCATTTCGTAGTAGAGTTCCGATGGCTTTTTGTCTCCAAGAGGCAACTCGGAAAGCAGACGATTAAGTCTGCGCTGCTCGCTGTCTGCGAAATGATAAATTATTTTCTTACGGATGTAATCGTATCGCTCGTTTTGAGGCATCTCTGCAATGACCTCGGATAATTGCGAAATTACGCTCGGATCTAAAGCTGCCAAGACTGTTGCTGTTTTTTGTTTGTCGCTCGAAATTCCTGATGCAGTGAACCAGAAGTCCATGGTTGTAAACCATGATTCAACGTTTGAACTGGCCATCTGTGGTAATGGAAGCCGTTCGTAAACCACAGCAACATTAGCGGAGGCTCGTGATTCTGCACGTGGTTGAGATGTATCGTTGGTCGACTCGGATAACGCAACAGTTGATGGATTGCCACTGTCGTTTAGATCAGTCATTTTGTAACTTAAAAAATTCGAAAAATGTCGATATGTACCGTTATGGCAGAATGGCGTACAGAAAAACTAATGAATTTAATTATTTAAAAAATCTTTATCGCGACACCACAAGATCACGTCGGGGTCACCAATTTGGTAAATTTATTATTTACCATTAAAAGAATATTGTGGTGTTAATTTTAAACGATTTTATTAATTAATACAATAAAGTAACTTATGATTTAAAGAAATATAAAAGATGAGGGAGATCGTGTACACGGAGTATCAGCGAAGGAAAGAAGTAAAAGACAAAAGTAAAAAGTAGTAATTAAAGAGAATAAGAATGTTATAAAAGGAGTTAACGAAAATGTTATAAATGATGACAGGGTGCCACATGTATGTATTTCCCGTGTGTAAATATTTATTCAGAAAAGAATTCGTATACTTAACCAGTTATTTTTCAGTATATGTTAAATTCCTAAACAGCATTTCTACATATGTTTGTATAGCTCACAAGAATGGATCTTAATGATCCGTCAACTCAGAAAATTAAAAAAATGTACCTCCTTCATTTCGTCCATCTTCTGGCTGGTTGTCCATGAATAAAATACAGGTCGTAAATTTAAACTTCCCGTATACAATGTCGAATTTTGTGCAAAAGAAGAGCATTTCTTTTGGCTCGGAACCCATATGTTGCCAGAAAGATGGGGAAAAAGTTATAGCTAACAATGGCCAATACTTTGTTTAAAAATCCCGCATTTTTCAGTCATACACCCAATGTAAATCAGGAAAAGTATACGTTCTTTTGTTGTTCTATTAAGATCACGGAAAATGTTATATGTTGCTTTATAGTCCAGACATTTCCCCGTCCGAATACTATTTGTTTCGATCGATACAGAACGCTCTCTCTGGTATACACTTTGAATAAATTTATATTGTACAAATGTTTCAAAATAAAAGCTAAATATTTAAAAAAAAATCCGCAGTTTTTAGTTAAACACCCAATATTTTTTTTATTTTTTGTATGGAACATTTCTAAACATAATTAAAGTAGCAAACAAATAAACAAAACTTGTTACGTATTTTTTATGCATGCCGATTTTTTTTTAATTTAACTCCATTATAAGATTTACACATTAATTGCATAAATTTACAATTTGGGAAAAATACAGTGTTAAGATAGTTGAGGTATAATTTATTATATTTTGTCACGCGTAAGTTTTGAAAATCCGCAATTTTTCACCGATTTTTGCAAAAATAAAATTGGCAACCCTAGTTCCAAAAGATCTCAAACGTGCTCTATAGGATTTAAATCCGGATATTGTGGAGGGATATTAGGCGTTTAATATAGAAGCCATTCCTTAATGATCTTGTTGGAAAATCCAACCTTCCCCAAGAGGCAAGCATTCCACAGATGGTTTTAAACTTTGTTCCAATACACTTTTGTATTGGTATCGGTCCATAATGCCTTCAACAAAAATCGACTTTCCTATGTCAGATGCTACTATAGCTCCCCATCATATATGATAGTTATACTAAACATTTTAAGTAACGGTATTTTACAGCTAGTTTTCACTGCGAACATCCGCTGTTAATAACATGATATGACCGAAACTAATGGAACATAAAAATACGAAATTGATCCGAATATTTTATAATAATAAAAATATAATGGTATAAATGTTAGAAAATATGTTTATTTAAAAAAAAATGTTGGTCAAGTTGTAGAAAATTCGTGTGTTCGTGGTGAATATGTATGAATTGACAAAGTTGAATAAAACACACTTGTGTGTTAAAACAGTCCTCATGCACACATATTTGTGGAAATATTTGAAAAAATAATTGAGAATCACATGGAATTTAGCAAACAATTTTTGTCTTAATTACCTGACCACCACTGTAGACTTTTGTAATATAATTGTTTTTAAATAGTTTGTGATTTTTTCCCTGTGAATGGAATGAAAAAATTTGTTTTGTTATTTTTGCGAATGAAATCAAATGTAGAACAATTGGTCGCTCCAAAATAATTTTTTACAGAACGTAATTGGCTTATTTATTCCTCTGCATTTTTGAGAAGTTAAGACGAGCACTAATGTTATTTTGAAATGAGTAGCTTGTGTTGCCCTATGCACCTAATTCAATCAATTTCATTTTGTCCGTCTGTTGTGGATGATTTTGGTAGTTAATATAATTATCTAAATGTGTGGAGTGCACGAAGTTTCCCGATTTTTAAACGAATTAAATTTCTATTCGCTGTGTTAAAATTTATTTAAGTTAATAAGGTAAGGACAAATAAAATAATTCGTTGGATAATTGAAGGTATTAAGTTTAAAAACTAGGCCATTTTTTTAAATTAGGATATAAAGATTAAGACCCTAATTTTGTAAATCACGTCACCAAAGTGATGTTTATGTGCAAAGCAAAAACAACATTTCACACATTTTAAAAATTTGTTTTTGTTTTGTGTACACAATTTTCAAATTTTGAAAGGCAAATCAACGCTTGAATTTTTGTGCGTTTGTTTGGTTCACAATTTGTACATAAAACAAAAACAAATTTTTGAAATGTGTGAATTGTTGTTTTTGCTTTGGTGACGTGATTTACAAAATTAGGGCCTAATTCAATATATATAATTCAAGTATATTATATGCAAGTGATCAGAGCTGTTCATTTTTAGTTCCTTTGTAAATAATTTTCAATTTTTTTTACTTTTTTGTTTTCATTTCTATGTTTGTTTACATTTTTTTTGTATTTGAAAATATTAATTAGAAAAAATGATATTATTTGCCCAATTAAAAATTAAATTATTTGCCCAATTCACAATTGGTTTCGTAGCGTTGTATCGTTGTATGTCGTAATTTTTTTTATTAATGTTGTTTTTGTTTCCAAAAATTTGTTTGAAAAATATTTATGACATACAATGCTACAACACTACGACATCAATTGTGAATTGGGCAATTATATTATATATTTAATTATAACTACTTGCTAAATAGCAAGAAATTTGATTATTAACAATTTATTTATTGTTATTTAATATCTGTGCATTTCAGAATTAAACAAGAACCCAGTTGAAGGCTTCTCAGCCGGTTTGATTGATGAAAATGACATATTTCGATGGGAAGTACTTATAATTGGTCCTCCAGATACATTATAGTAAGCACAAATTGGATTTTATAGTGTGTAATGCAAATTTTATGAATTTATTTTCTCTTACAGTGAAGGTGGATTCTTTAAAGCTCATTTATACTTCCCAAAAGAGTATCCATTGCGTCCACCACGTATGAAGTTCGTAACAGAAATTTGGCATCCTAATATTGAAAAAAATGGTGATGTATGCATTTCGATTCTACATGAACCTGGTGATGATAAATGGGGATATGAAAAGGCTTCAGAACGTTGGTTACCTGTTCATACAGTTGAGACCATTTTGATATCAGTGATATCGATGCTCGCCGATCCAAATGATGAGTCACCAGCTAATGTAGATGCTGCCAAGGAATGGAGAGAAGCGTATCCAGATTTTAAGAGAAAAGTTGCACGTTGTGTCAGAAAGAGTCAGGAAGAATGCTCGTAGAACTCGCCGTCGCCTGTATTTGTATATTTATATTAAAAATTTGATACCAACATCAAAAACAAAAAAAAAAGAAAAATCATAATGAAAAACAAAACACTGAAACTTAAAAAGCAAGCAAAACTTTATAGTTTGTTCAACTTACGCGTCGTCAAAAAGCTGCATTTGCAAAAGGAAAAAATATAAAAATTAAACTCTTCAAATGCATATTTATTTCTCTAAATTGTCAAAGAGTTTATTAATATTATCTTTGCCTAAACCAAGATTCCGAAATTATGAAAACTACATTACCAATTTAGGAAATATTCAATAACACCAATTTCAATAAATCCGTTTTTAAATTCTTTAAACTGAACCATTTTTTTTTTGTTTATTGTAATACATATATCTTTTATAGCTTTTATTTTTCTCTTAATTATGTCATACTTAAAAGCACTCTTGGAATAGAAACTAAAACAAAAACATGTATGTTACTGCTACGATTACGATTTAATAAATATAATATGAAATTAAGCATTTAATAAATACCAAACTTCAGAAGGAAGAAATCAAATAAATAAATTATATTATATACTACAGCAAAAGTAAAAGACTTCAATCAAACAATTAAAAGAACAAACGAGGTCAGGAGGGTTACAATAATCTGAAACAAGGCGTATTAATCAGGTGAGAGCGTCTCGGCAACAAATACAACAAAGACAATATTTCTTAGTTGTCAAGAGACTGAGAATGTCAAAAGTAATATGGCATATGAAAAATATAAAAATCAAACAAATAAAAAAATAAATGAATTACTGGTAGTTTTTTATATGAAAAATATAAAAAACCAACAAATAAAGTATCATTTATTGGTAGTTAGCTCTAACACGGTATTTTTTGGAAGATTCAATATTAAAAACGTCGAACGGGAATAAAAAGTTTGGTGATTCCAGTGGAACTATCGAGCTATCCATTTAGCTATGTCCGTCTGTCTGTGTAAAACCCTCGCACGTCCAAAATACACAACCAAATTCTTCCAAGGAATTTGGTATTGAAAATCAGCAGCAAAACAAATCTCATGGACTAAAATGGTAGTCAATCTGTAAAAAATTTGATGAATTTTCACCAAAAAATTTCAATATTGCTTATTTTGTTTACTTTTTAAAACAATTTTCATTTTTTTTATTATTTTCAATTCAAATATTGTGAATGTCAACAACAAACAGTAAACAACTTTTTGACACTTTCAAACACATCATAAATAAATAAACAATAATCAGCTGGGCCCGTAACTTCACCTTATTTAATACACCTTGATCTGAAACATATTAACAGTTTTAGTATTTTATGGAATTTAAAAAACTTAATGAAAATAATTCTTATGGTCTTCTACGCATAAGCTCTATCCAAATTTAACTAACTTGGTGGTGTTGTTAGTCTTTGTATCAAAAGGTTTGATTTTAACATCATAACCAAAGTATAACAAGTAGTCCAACTCTTTGACAGCAGTACCTAACTATAAGCATGTATTAGTGAAAAAGTACCTAACTCTATACATCCCAGCGGGAAAAAATGATAGGACTTCAGTTTGTAGGCCTTCTAAAAGGCATACTTACACATTCTAAAAGATCCGATACTCATTCCACACTGCCTGCTCTTAGAAGGTGTTCATGAAGGCCTATGAATCCCCTTCTAATAACAAGTGGTTAAATAAAAATAGTCTACATCAAAAAATAAAATACTCTGCATCTCTTTGATTAACTCTCTTTACAAAATTTACAACAATAAATTGCTTGATGTGACTTCTTATTTATTTTTGTTGCTTTTAAGTATGTAATCAGAAATTATCATGTTTCAAAAAATTAAACAAACAACTTCATATTAATTCTTATTTTTATTTTAGATCTTCTAATAAGACTTTATAAATAGGTCTTCCATTGAAGACGTTCTATAAAACTTGAAAATGCACAACTTTTCATAGGCCGTCCTTTGATGCCTTATTCTAATGCTGTTTTTCTCTTTTAGGCACTTTATTAGGCCTCTCATGTAGCCCTTCCATAAGACTTTGCAGTAGTCCTACCTTTCTAGGCATTCCATATGACATTCCTCTACAGGCCTTTCATTATATCAGTAATAACAGGTTTTTGTACAGGCATAAGACCATATAGCAGCCCTTCGAATAGCCCTTCCAAAGTAGACCTTCTAATAGCTCTTCCAAATTAGGCCTTCTAGAAGCCCTTGCAAAGTAGGCCTTCTAGTAGCCCTTCCTAAGTAGGCCTTCTCTCAGCCCTCTAACAGCAGCGAGTGTGCAAGGCCTTGGCTCGCAATGACACGCCGTGTAAAATTGAAATGATTTTGCAATGCGGCTAGAAGTCCTTGTGTCTGCAAAAGAAGGCATTTAGGAAGGCCTCTTTACAGCGTCTTTTTCCCGCTGGGATGTGTTAGTATCAAAATTACACATGTGTTGGTACCTTTTAAATTTTCTCCAGGCAACAGAGTTCTATAAAAATGTTTTAAATTTTAATTTGTATGAATTTTCAATACCAAAAATTGGAACTCTGTCCTATAATTTAAATTCTACAATAACAAAAAATTACATGTCAGAAATTCCAAAAATATTTTTTCTTGATTTGTGCAAAATAGAAACGTTTTAACAATGAAAATGTGCAAAAAGTGTTTTAAAACAATAAAGAATAACATGTGTTAGTGTAATAATCTGTAAAAACGTTATTTTTATCAAAATTTAAAAGTTAAAATTTCAAGACATTTCATTGGTTAACATTTCTCTGAACTCACACGGTACCCGTATATGTGAGAGAGTAATTTTAAAAAATTGAGAGTCGGACTACTTGGTATACTTTGATCATAACATAGTAAAAGTACTGTGTTTAATCTTATTTCATAATGACTAAACAACAAGTGTGCTATATTTTGCTGTGCGGAATATTTTATGCTCTTCGAAGATTAAAACTAAATGGTTATAAAATTTTTCCCGAAATTAGCCCATTGCACAGTGGTTTTCAGGAGGTCGTGAACTATTGCAGATTTCTTTATGAAATTTCACAGTCAGTGCTGAGGAGTTTTTGTATTGATCTGTATTTACATAGGCTTGCAGTTGGAATGGGGACTACACCATTTTCAACAGTAATTCGGAAAATAAAAACAATTGTAAATGAGATTTTTCATTTGATATTCAGAAAAGCTCAATTTTAAATTAAATTTTTCTTTTGATATTCAGAAAAAAACAATAAGATTTTTCATTTGAAATTCGGAAAAGAACAATTGATAATGAGAATTGTCATTTATAATTCCGAAAAAACAATTGAAATTGAGAATTTTTACTTTAAATTTAGAGAAGCTCAATTATTAGTAGAGTCCGACCGAACGTTCGGGTACGGGTTCGGTGTACGGTAAAAGGTGACATTCGGCCAAAGTTCGGCGTTCGGTCAAAATTTTGCCGAACACCGAACTTTTTATTTAATTTATTTTAAATCACCAACAAATAGAACTATGATTAATGTGATTATAAATACGAAAAAATACAACTATGTATGTCAAAAAAATACGTTGGAATGGGGACTACACCATTTTCAACAGTAATTCGGAAAATAAAAACAATTGTAAATGAGATTTTTCATTTGATATTCAGAAAAGCTCAATTTTAAATTAAATTTTTCTTTTGATATTCAGAAAAAAACAATAAGATTTTTCATTTGAAATTCGGAAAAGAACAATTGATAATGAGAATTGTCATTTATAATTCCGAAAAAACAATTGAAATTGAGAATTTTTACTTTAAATTTAGAGAAGCTCAATTATTAGTAGAGTCCGACCGAACGTTCGGGTACGGGTTCGGTGTACGGTAAAAGGTGACATTCGGCCAAAGTTCGGCGTTCGGTCAAAATTTTGCCGAACACCGAACTTTTTATTTAATTTATTTTAAATCACCAACAAATAGAACTATGATTAATCTATATATATAAAAGAGTAACGTTACTGACTGACTGACTGACTGACTGACTGAATGACTGACTGACTGACTGACTGATTCATCATCGCACAGCCCAAACGGCTGAAGCTAGAATCACGAAATTTTAACTGTGGATTCCTCCCTCCCCAAAACGATCCGATAAGAAGGGATTTTTGGAAATTCGAACGTTTAGGGGGTAAAAAAGGGTAAAAACGGGTAAATTCGGTAACCTTATATCTTCAAAACTAATAAAGATACAAAAAAACTTAAAGTTGCATGTTACTCCATTTAAAAAATAAGCTGACAGGTGTTTCGTACTTTTTCGAAATTCGAAACATATAGGGGAGAAAACGGGTAAAAACTGTATTTTGGTACTTTTTTTGCACCCTATGTATCTTTTAAACCAATAAACATATAAACAAATTTTAAATCGCATTCTTTACTTATCAAAAAATAAAAAATATAAGTTTGGTACTTTTTGGAAATTCGAACCCTTAAGGGATAAAAATTGTGTTTATTTTTGGTACTTTTTCATAAAATATGTTTTTCTATAATTTGACATAGGCATACGAATATTTTATTATGAGATCCCACCACGATACAGAAATTTATTTGAATTAAATTTTACCAAAGCAATGGGGATAAAAAAGGTACCAAAAAGGGGATAAAATCGGAAAAATACATTTTATTGAAATTATTAAGCCAATTTTGATAATTTTTTTTAACACTGGTTCCTGGATTCATACAAAAATTAACTAACAGGGTGTTATTTGGAACTCGAGTGCCAAGGTGTATATTGGGCCAAATCCGGGTAAACAGTTTGGTACTTTTTTAAAACATATTTTTTCTTGGGCACATTAACACAGATTTTAATATTTTGAGACATGTCTGCAGCATAAACAATTTTGGCAAAATGGAATATTTTTAAAGGTCGAACTTGAGGGGTGTTCGAGGAAGAAAAGGGAAATTGGTACTTTTCTCCTAATGGTACTTTTTTAATATTTTAAATTATTGCACTTATCGACATTAAAGTTAGCTGATTTGTATCTGAGTGAAGTTTGTGTTAGGCATAGGGTATAATATTTAGGTACCAAAATGTGTGAACAGAACTATAGGTACTTTTTTGTTCTTCTAATGGTACTTTTTTGAAATTTCTATAACAATGGACTTAGAAACATGAAATTAAACATATATGGTCCTAAGTGAGTGAGAATTCTAGGGGGAGACTTTTTGGTACTTTTTCTTTATTGGAATGGTACTTTTTGTAATTTCTTCACCAATGAACCTAGAAACATAAAATTAAGCTTATATATAAACCGAGTGAGTAGGAAACCACAAGTGTGGGTTTTTTGGTACTTTTTCTATATTCTAATGGTACTTTTCTGAATTTTCTATAACTATGGACTTAGAAACATGAAATTAAGCATATATGGTCCTAAGTAAGTGAGAATTCTAGGGGGAGACTTTTTGGTACTTTTTCTTTATTTGATTGGTACTTTTTGTAATTTTTTCACCAATGAACCTAGAAACATGAAATAAAGCTTATATGGAACCGAGTGAGTGGGAAACCACAATTGTGGGGTTTTTGGTACTTTTTCTATATTCTAATGGTACTTTTTTGAATTTTCTATAACAATGGACTTAGAGACATGAAATTAAGCATATATGGTCCTAAGTAAGTGAGAATTCTAGGGGGAGACTTTTTGGTACTTTTTCTTTAATCGAATGGTACTTTTTGTAATTTCTTCACCAATGAACCTAGAAACATGAAATAAAGCTTACATGGGCCCGAGTGGGTGGGAATCCACACGTGGTTGCTTTTTGGTACTTTTTCTATATTATAATGGTACTTTTTGAATTTTCTACAATAAAGGACCTAGAAACATGAAATTAAGCGTATATGGTCCTATGTGAGTGAAAATTCAAGCGGATACTTCATATAAAGGTACTTTTTTTTAATTTTCTATAACAGTGGACTTAGAAACATGAAATTAAGCATACACGGTCCTAAGTCAGTGAGAATTCTAGGGAGAGATTTTTGGTACTTTTTTTTAATCGAATGGTACTTTTTGTAATTTCTTCACCAATGAAACTAGAAACATGAAATAAAGCTTACATGAGCCAGAGTGGGTGGGCATCTACAAGTGACTGCTTTTTGGTACTTTTTCTATATTATAATGGTACTTGGACCTAGAAATATGTAATTAAGCGTATATGGTCCTATGTGATTGAAAATTTAGCGGATACTTCATGGTACTTTTTCTTTATTATAATGGTACTTTTTTAATTTTGTATAACAATGGACTTAGAAACATGAAATTAAGCATACACGGTCCTAAGTCAGTGAGAATTCTAGGGGGAGACTTTTTGGTACCTTTTCCCTATTCGAATGGTACTTTTTGTAATTTCTTCACCAATGAACTTAGAAACATGAAGTAAAGCTTATATGGACCGGAGTGAGTGGGAAGTGCCTGATTTTTGGTACTTTTTGTATATTGTAGCGGTACTTTGTGAATTTTCTGTAATAATGGCCATAAAAATATGAAATTAATCGAATATGTTCTAAAGTGAGTGAGAATTCCAGGAGGAGACTTTTTGGTACTTTTTCTTTATTCTAATGGTACTTTTTTCAATTTTTTATAACAATGAACTTAGAAACATGATATTAATCGTATATGTTCTAAAGTGAGTGAAAATTCTAGGGATAGACTTTTTGGTACTTTTTCTTTATTCGAATGGTACTTTTTGTAATTTCTTCACCAATTAACCTAAAACCATGAAATTAAGCTTATATGGGAGTGAGTGGGAAACCACAAGGGGGGGCTTTTTGGTACTTTTTATATATTCTAATGGTACTTTATGAATTTTCTGTAATAATGGACATAGAAATATGAAATTAGGCGTCTATGGTCCCAAGTGAGTGGAAATTCAAGGCGCTTGGTACTTTTTCTTTGTTCTCATACGTACTTTTGTGAATTTACTATAATAATAGACCAAGCGTTTCCAAAAAACCAAAGAATTTCAAAACCGCGGTTTCGTTTTTTTTTGGGTTTTGTGATAATTTTTAAATATTAATTGTTATAGAAACAAAATTAGTTGATAATATAGGAAAGGCTATACAAATTTAAAATTCAAAATTGACGGGTTATGGTTTAGTGAATGCGAATTCAGAAGTGATAATCAATGGTACTATTTGTTTATTGCAATGGTACTTTTTGAATATTTTATAATAATTTTAGGCACACATGATTTTAAATGAATTTGAATTCACAAAAGGTGACTAATGGACCCAGAAATATGAAATTAGACATTTACAATTAGATTCACAAAGGGAGACTTAATAGTACTATTTCATTCTTCTAATTGGGGTGGCGAAGCGCACCGGGTCTGCTAGTGTGATTATAAATACGAAAAAATACAACTATGTATGTCAAAAAAATACGTGTTTAACATTTTCTTGAAAGCGGCAATAGGTGTATAAAAAAGTTTATGAAAATTGTGAATTTATTAAAAAACATTTCTATTACATGGCTAGTAAATATTTAATAATACTAAAAGCGGTGGCGTATCAACCAACATTAAAAAACTTCATCGAGAGAACACATACAGAAATGTGGCCAGATGATTCCATGGTGTCAAAAAATATAGACAAATCTATAATGGATTTAATATTGGTGGACATTTTGCCATACAATATTTTGGAAGGTATTGCTTTTAAACGATTAAATTTTGGTAATCCAGAAGCAATTTGTAAATATAAAAAGAAGTCTGAACATTTTTTTCGGACTTATTTAATGCCTGAAACTTACAAAAAATTAAACATAAGGTGCACGATGAAATGCAAAAGGCGGAATGGGTTACTTTTACAACAGACATTTGGACAAACCAATCAAAAATCTGCTCTTTACTTAGCTTTACTGCTCATTTTATTTTTGGCTCAAAAATATTAAAATAAATTTTAGGTGCATCAGTTTTAGAAGAGGATTATACAGGTTACTTATCCTCTTGTCAACGAATTTCATTCCGATTGAAGTAGACTTACCAACCGTCCCGTTTTCGACGGGACAGACCAGTTTTAGAGTCGAATGTCCCGTGTGCCGGCGATACTCTGAACGGGACGCCATTTGTCCCGTTTTGAAAAAAAAACATAACTTTTTCATTAATTACCACAAAAAATATACAGAAATCAAAAATTTAAAATACCAATAGACAAGGATGCTTTAATTTCTGAAATATAGTATTTTCTCAAAAAATCACTATTTAACAACATATTCTTACTCCATATTCATATTTTAAATTTATAAAAGCTTTATAAAATAAAATTTTCATACAAAATCTGTTTTATAAACCTTTAGTGCATTAACTTCTATGAGTTCCAAAAAAACTCATTCAATTATATATTAACCTTCGCTTTACCAAAGGTTTTTTATGTACATGGTTTACCAATACCCACCCGGGTGACACTACACTTCTATAAATATATACGACGAACGAAATTTTAAAAAATTTAAAAAACCTTATAAAAAGTTTAAAATGGTTCTATTAAATTCTATAGAACTCTAGAATTTGTTCAGTGAGTACAAATTTCATTTAAATCGAAACAAAATTAAAAAAATATTAAACCAATAAAATCGATGTGGTCACCCGTGTGGGTATTGGTAAAGCGAAGGTTAAACTAGCTGTCCCGGCAAACGTTGTTCTGCCATAGCTCCCACAAAGTTTGAAGACTCCCACTATAATAGTACTCCAGATATGCATTAATAAATTTTTACTTTGTATCGGAGGTGCCATGCCCATTGTACCTATATAGGTCAATTGTGAATCTAAACCATCCAGGGACCCACTCAATCACACACAACAAATTTCATCGAAATCGGCCCAGCCGTTAAGGAGGAGTTCAGTAACTAACAGACGTACAGAAGAATTATATAAATAAAGAAGAAGATAATGTTTACAGTATACATTCATGAAACATAAATGGCACGATAATCGTTCAAGGATGCTTGTACCTTTAGTTAAAGCTGAGTTGTTGGTCCATTCCAATTTCAGAGCTAAGATATGCTAAATTTGTTGAATTTATTACTTCAAATAAAGATTTAATAAAAGCTGATAAAATTGATTAAAAATATAAATTCAAAATTATGGACTGAAATAATTAAACTTTATTAAAGTTTATCGTAGTAAAATAAAAAAATTAGATAAAATTATAAAAAATAAATTTTCAGACAAAGTTTGAAAATCTCGCAGTCTTAATTATCCAGATATTTAAAATTGACTATGTACTTTGTATGGAAAGTGCCACACCCACTGTTCCGATCCAGACCATTTTTAGCTAAACTCCGTACAGTAATTAGAATTTGATTCATATTTAGTTTAAATACATTACAATTATAGTACTCCAGATATTCGAAATTATGTATTTACTGTGTATCAGAGGTGCCACACCCACTAACACAATACCATATTCACCCAAACTATGTAGAATAGTAAGGGTGATATTAGGGAAAAAATTTAAGACTTCCACTATTCGATAATTACTATTTACACTCTATGAAAGGTGCCACACCCCCTATTCCGATCAGTCCCATTTATGGTAAGACTTCATACACAGATAAGAAATTGGCTCGTATAAAGTTGTAAGACTTTCACAGTTATAGTTCTCCAGATATTCGAAAATAACTATTTACTTTGTATGTGTCACGCCCATTTTTAGCCAAGATGCGCACAATTATACCGAAGTAAATTCTGCAAAGTTTTGCGGCTTTCACAGTTATAGTTCATCAGATATTCCATAATAACTATTTACTTTGTATGAGAAGTACGACGAACACTTGAATTTTTCAAATAGCCCATTGGTCCATCCAGATATAGGGGAACATACATAACAAATTTCAAGACCATCGGTCCAGTGGTTTATTCTGCTATAAGTCACAAACAAATAAACATATTCCTATAATATTAACTATTCTTATTTTATTTACGTTTATGTTTTTTTAAAGTCTAGATTGTTGATTTTAATAAATAAAATAGGACAATAATTATAAACGAATTTATTTGAATTTTTCCCAGATCATTTAGTGGTGTCCCGTTTTGGAAATTTCAAAAGGTGGCAAGTCTAGATTGAAGTGAAATTGAAATCATACCTGACCTTTTTTCAAAACTTTTTATAATAATTGTTCTTTTCACAGGGTCATATATATGCGAAAAATGTGACATGAGATTTTCTGTCGTTTGGTTGTATGACACATACAATTCGTCTTATTGTACAAGAAAGCTTAACGCCTTATCAAGAAACAAAAACTAAATGCAAATCAATAGTTGGACATTTTAAAAGGTCAGAACAAGCATACCAAAAATTAAAAAAAATACAAGATAAATGCTCCTTGCCATTGCATCAACTTGTACAGGATGTTGATATAATTCGTCACCGATTTCCTTAGTAATTTCCATATACCAAATGCTATTATCGAAATTTTTGATTTTTGAAGACTTGATGAAAATGAGATGGAAATTGAATTAAGACAATCTTTAAAAGATACATTAAAGTGGAGATTTAAATTTTTAGAAACCATGAGTTTTTTGAGTGTTGCAACATTACTCGATCCACGTTTTAAGTCTAAATACCTTTCTACACAACAGCTGGAAAAATCCACACCATGAGTTTTTTGAGTGTTGCAACATTACTCGATCCACGTTTTAAGTCTAAATACCTTTCTACACAACAGCTGGAAAAATGCACACAGGATATAATTAATTTTTTAAATGATAATTCAATTCATTTTGAAACATCTACTGTGATGGAAAAAGTATCAGAGGCGGAATCAAAAAGGCGCCAAAAAAAGCAGAAAAGAGGTTCAGTTCATCTTTATGGGAAAAGCATGATTCTGCTTCACATCAAACTCAAGACGAAAATATTTTCGAGATAGAAACTTTATTCAGATAGACGAAGTAACCTTAAATAATGCAGAAAAGTTACTATTTTGCCATTATAATATAAAAACAAAGCATTTTGAGTACTAGAGTACAAACTACATATACTTAATCTGGGGTTTAGAGTTCTTCCTAAGTGAACTATAAATCCCGATCTTTATATTTTTCTCAAAAAAAAGAAGCACAAAGCATTTCTTTTCTAAATAACTAAAAAGTACAAATTTTTTCTTTATTTTTTAATACTACTAAAAAATACTAACAAAACGTTCGGGTTCGCCGAACTTTGAAACCCGAACTAAGTACGAGTTCGGCCGAACTTTAAAATTGGCCGAAGTTCGGTGTTCGGTACCGAACGAAATTTTTTTTATTTATTAGGAACTTCAGAATTTCAAATGAAAAATCTCAATTTAAATTTTTCTTTTCTGAATTTCAAATGAAAATTCTCATCAATTGTTTTTTTCTGAAATCAAAGAAAAATCTCATATTCAATTAAAATTTTCTGAATTTCAAAAGAAAATTTTATTTTCAATTGAGCTTCTTTGAATTTAAAAATTTCCGAATTTGGAATTAAAAATCTCATTTCCAATACGGATTTTCTGAATATCAAATGAAAAATCTCAGTTCCAATTGATCTTTTCTGAATTGAATTGAAAAGTTCACACTTTCTATTGAAAAAGGTGTAGTGGGCTTCCCAAAGCTGCTCACCTCGGACCTACAAAATTAAAAAAAAATCACAAAATTCATTTATCCGAATGTCAAGAATTTTTTTATTTAGCTCGTATGGGTCAAAAAGTCTGCGTTTTTGAATGAACACAGATTTTTTAATAAAAAATTATTTTATGATGCCTAAGTTGAGTTTTACTTCCTTCGTCCAGGTGGTGAAGAGTGTTGCCGATGACTTCGTTGGTGATAGCTGCAGGTTATGTGCAGTGAAGAAATTGTGGATTTCGTTGAGATAACCATTTACCAAACAGCAAAGCTCATTAACGTTGTGACCTGTCGCCAAGATGGTGCAGTCGTCCGCATAGATGATAACCTCCACACAGAGGTAGAAGTTAAACAGGAGCGGACAGGACCCCGCCCTGAGGGACTCCTTGTTTAACTCTACGGGGTTTTGAGCATTTGTCTCTAAACTCCACGAACGACTACCTGTCACTCAGATAATTCACTATCCATCTCTTCATTCGTTACTTACAAAATCACATATTTGAATTAAAAAAATGGTTAAAACAATGAAAAATTAAAGTTAACGAGCAAAAATGTACACATATAACATTTACATTGCGTAGAGAATCATGCCCCCTATTCATATTGTTACGTTTTAACCTTTTCAAAACGTTTGGTTTATTTCCTTTAAATAAACCGGATACTTTGATTGCAAATAAAAGCCGTTTAGTAGTTTAAAAATTGTAACAACTCTTTATTTATTCAAAATGTACAACAACCACAGAATTAAATAGCCACTCAATGATTTTTATACACGTTTATAAATTCTCAGAAATCCAGACACAATTTATAATGTACACGAATTTACTTGAAAAACACAATACACTTTAACGGCCATTCTCACAATGTACGATTAAAAGTTAACGTGAACTTTAACCGCAAGTTAGGCTAATTTGAATTTCACAATGAACGATTAATTCTTAATTGACACTATTTAACAACAAAGTTGCTGTTAAATATAACCGAACAAATTTCGCCGGTTAGCATCTTAATTGTAAGAAATATAATAAAAGAACATGGAAAAACATTTATATTTTTGTAATATTTATAATTTTTAAAAGTGTAAAGCGAAGAAAAGTAAATTTTGCACGGGATGATCCATATACCACCCGGATATTGCACTTACAAACCAAACAACAAATGTGCACTTTTGCTTGTTGGTTTTCAGTAATTGTTGTTCAGTTTGTTCTGTAAATTTTACAGTTAGGTACCTTAATATTTTTGAGTTTTATACGTTTTTTTTATTATAAAACTAAGAAAACACAAACTATTATTTTTTATGCCGTCTGTTGGCCGGCCAGGCACGTGGAAGTAAAACACTTATTTTCAGCAAAAAAGTCCAATTTATTTAATCCAGTTATTGGTATTTTACTTAAAGCTAAAATCTACATAAGTAAAATTTTGTTAATGATTTTATTATAATATATATACCATTTACTCACACTTGTGTTTCCTCAAATTTAATTATTAAACCTATATTTTATTAAATTTTGATGTTACACGGCCGGCGACCAAATTAAAAAAGGTAGAATATAAAACAAAGCAGATTCGCAATAATTTACTGACAGTTGAACAATAAGTGTGCACTGTTGCATTTTTGGCAGGGTTTGCATTTGTTATCTTTTTAGCTCCTTAACATTCTCCCCTCCGTAAACTCCATGCATTTAGGTGGTGGTGTTTACATCTTTTAATTCAAGTCGGGCCAATTTTACTACAGGACGAGTGGAAATTCCAGTGAGTGTTTTAATGACCGCGCTTCGTACTTCACCGTCTTTAGCTCGTATGACATCAATGACTCTCCCCTTCGCCCACGTATTTCTTTTAGAGTTGTCATCGACTATAATGACAATGTCATTGACAGATATTGGCCTTGTAGAATTTTGGAACCACTTGGCGCGTCTTGTTAGGCATGGCAAACATTCTCGAACCCATCGTTTCCAAAAGGTATCCGCTAATTTACCAGCCACTCTAAAGTTTTTTGCAAGAGTCGTGCCCGAGCATTCTCTATCCGCCTTTTCTCGTATACCACTAGAACTGCCGAGAAGAAAGTGGTTTGGTGTTAGCGCCTCGCTTTCATTTGACTCCAACGGAATATAGGTTAATGGTCTCATATTAATGATATTTTCAATGTCTGCTAACGTGGCCCTTAATATCTCTTCATTTATTCTTTCTTGTGGCAAAATATCGAATAGAATCGACTTTACGGAACGTATCATTCTTTCCCATGCCCCGCCCATATGAGGTGAGGCAGGGGGAATGAAAAGCCACTCAATTTCAGGATGTTTCCGTTCTACGTCATCATATGATATTTTTTGCGTTTCCTCAATTAAAATTCGGCTCGCGCCTCGGAAATTCGTAGCGTTATCTGAATAGATTCGATGTGGTACTCCTCGACGTGAGATAAACTGCTTTAGCACTAAGAGAAATGAATCTGTTGATAATGAAGAACATATTTCAATATGTATTGCCCTTATCGTCATACACGTGAATAGCACACCCCAGCGTTTTTCTCGGCGCCTACCGACAACTACTTCTAGGGGACCAAAGTAGTCCACGCCAGTAAAGGTAAATGGCCTCGTAAATGCGGCTAACCGATCTTGAGGTAGATTGCCCATTTCAGGTGGTGCTGGAGTTGCTCGACGATTACGACAATGCTGACAATTTCGTGCAATTTCGCGAACTAAAGCTCTCATTCCTCTTATACAAAATCTCTGCCTCATCTCGTTTACTACTATTTCGTTATGGTGATGGTGAAATCTCCTGTGGTAGAAATCTGCAATCAGATGTGTTATGGTATTATTACGAGGTAAAATTATTGGACGTTTAGCATCAAATGGTATGTTAACCGCTTCATCAATTCTGCCTTTTACTCTCAAAATGCCATATTCGTCTATATATGGAGAAAATTTATAAATTAAACTCTTACGATTTACAAATCCGTTAGGTGAGTTTAGTTGGGATATTTCTTCATGAAATGCTTCGTGTTGGCAATGTCGAATAAGAACCATTTCAGCACTTTTAATTGCAGACGTATTCAGCACTTTATATAACTGAAGGTTTTGTACTGATTGTTTTGTTAATACGCGTAAAAACTGTAAAATATACATTTGAGATCTGCGTAACCGTTCCCATGTACTAAATGTTAAAATACCTGGAGATATTTGCCAATTTTGAATTTCCAATGAGACCTCCATATGGTTAAATATTTCTTTAATGTGATTTGAGAAATGAGATTTTGGCCAACTATCTTCAGGTAAGTACAAAAATTTTGGACCAGCGAACCACCTTAAATTTTCATGTATGTGAGGGTTGTTATCAAATTTCGTACCATCGTCTGCAACATTGTCAGATGTCGATACCCAACGCCATTCATCAACCGCCGAATTTTCCAAGATTTCTCCGATTCGTACCGCAACAAATTGCTGAAATTTTCTGGCGTCGGACCGAATCCAATAGAGTACGTCTTTCGAATCAGTCCAAAAATATCGACGCTTTATAACGACAGAAATTTCGGTTTGTATGAACTTTGCTAATCTTAACCCTAAGATTGCTGACATAAGTTCCATTCTTGGAACAGAGATGGGTTTCAAAGGTGCCACTCGGGTTTTTGAGGCAATAAGGCTACAACAAGTATCATCTCCAACACTGGCTTTAATATATGCCAGTGCAGCGTAGGCTTGAGTACTGGCATCTACGAATATATGCAACTCATTTCTATCGCTTTGACTTACCAATGCAAAACATCTCGGTATCTTAATCTTGTTAATATTTTTTAATTTTTGAATCCACTGCCACCATGCCTTTCGTTCATTGTCGTGTATAGGTTCATCCCACGATGTGCCTGAACGCCATACATCTTGGAGAATAATTTTGGCTTCTACAATAAGGAAACCAAGTAAACCTAGCGGATCAAAAATCGTCATCAAAATTCGCAATAGTTGACGTTTAGTCGGATATGTGGATTTTTCAAATATTTCGTCTTTGAATTTGTGAATAAATGTAAATTCATCGCTTTCGGGGAGCCACCATAAGCCTAGTACCTTTTCATACTGAGAATCTGGATCACTGATGCATTTGTTCGATTGTGATAGATTGCTATTTAGCGCATTCAATACACCCTTTGAATTAGAAATCCAGTTTCTCATTTCGAAACCACCTTCGGCGTGTATATGTTTAACATTTTGTGACAATTGAATCATCTCTAGCTCTGTATCCACACTTTGTAGCCAATCGTCAACGAAAGTATTTTATTTTATAGCACTTACTGCTTGCGGGTAGTCCACTTCAAAACTTTCAGCGTTTTTGTTTTTAATATAGTTAGCTAAGGATGGCGAACAACATGCACCAAATGTCATAACCGTCATAGCATAAACATCAGGTTCACGAGATACTTCACAATTACGCCATAAAAATTTCTGTGATACTATGTCATCCTTAATTATACGCACTTGGTGGAACATTTCTCGTATATCGCCACACAAAGCCACTGGTCTTTCACGAAACCGTATTAACACTCCAATCAGTGATCTCAAAAAATCGGGACCTTTTAGTAGAACATTGTTCAAAGAAACATTTTGAACCTTTGCCGCTGCGTCCCATACTATCCTCATTTTTTTTTTGTTTAGATTTTTTACCACAAACATAGGAATATACCAAGATTTGTCATTAGGCTGAACTTCACCAGGTTGTAACTTTTTTATATAGCCTTTATTTAGATAATCGCTTATTTTACTGATCATAAATTCCATAAGGTCGGGGTTGGTCATCAATTTTCTTTCTAGACATTCCAAACGTTTTCGAGCCATTGCAAAAGAATTTGGTAATATAATTTTGTCGTACCTCCATAATAAACCTGTCTCCCATCTCTTCTCTGACTCTAAGTACTTCGTTGTAGATTTCATTATCTGTAGCGATCGTTCATCTTCTTTGGATATTAAGGGTTTAACAGTCGGACTAATACCCACCGACTCTATGGAGAAATAATGACGCATCATCTCCTCTAATCGTGTGTCTTTATTGCAGTCGCATAGATGCATAACCCTTTCCGGGGAAACCAAGCCAGAAGTATCCTTACCATGAACGGACCAGCCTAGGCGACATCTAGATGCTATTAAGCCGTCGCTATCTTCTTCTATAACCTCTAAAGGTGTAACTAGTTTAGCATTATCTAAGCCGATCAAAATAAGAGCCTTCGAGGGGCCATATTGCTGTATAGGAAGAGACTTTAAATGTGGGTGATCCATTATAGTATTAATATCAAGTGACTGTTTGGGCAAATCTAAATTTGTTATAGTGCGAACTTTATGAAGTCTGTACATGGTTGAGTTTTGTTGTTGTGATGATATATTCAAACTTATGCGTTTAGAATTTTTTTCGTTCTTAGTTACGTCACCAGTCCACTTCATACAAAGTTCTTCAGCAGGGCCATCTAAGTGTAACTTATCAGCAAGTGTGGTATCGATTAGTGAAATAGACGATCCTTCATCGACTAAGGCTAAAGTTTTTATAGATTCGCCAATTCCATATAAAGTCACTGGTATGTATCTAAACAGTACATTTCTTCGTTCTTTTGAGTGAAATAGAACATTAGAATTCTCTGTACTAACATTTGAACTTTGTGTACTCGGTGAGCTATCATTAGTATTGACTTCGGCTGTGTACGATTTCTGCGAATGAAGAAGTGGATTATGAGCCATTTTGCAATCGTCTACACCACAAGCTTTCTTAGAGTTACATCGACGAATCAAATGATTTTTAAAACAGCGTATACAAAGTTTATTTTCCTTAATAAATTTCCAACGGTCTTGACGACTAAGATTTATAAATTCAGAACATTCTTGCAAACGATGATGGCCACTGCATTTTGCACAAGACAATGTGCTTGTTGTAGTCCCTGCTTCATTCAAAAGAACTCTTTCTTTATAATTCTTGCGGCCAGTTTTTTCTTCTGTGTTAGTGACTAACATTGAACTTAGAGATGTTACCTGGCTTGCACATGTTGCCAAATTATAAAGCCATTCGTCGAAAATAGTGATGTCGACACGGAGAACTTCTGTACGACGACGGCCCCAATCAAGTTTCATTTCACCTGGCAACTTACTCAACAAATCATTTAGAAGCATTGGATCATTAAGGTAGTCATTAAGCCCAATTGCCTGCATCGTTGCTCTATAATTTTGTACTGCTAGCGCGAAGTGTATTAACGTTTCCAATTGATCTGTTCGCACAGGAGCTAATTGTCTTAGTTTTCTTTGAAGTGATTCATGTATAACATCCGGACGTCCGAATAACATTCTGAGAGTTTCTATAGCAAATTGCACTGTACATGGCATCATCAGTTTTCCGCGCACTGCTTCCAAAGCTGCTCCCTTGAGGCATTTTTGCAACCTTATCAAATTTTCTTGATTTGAAAATCCACAACGTTCAGTTGACTGCTCATAATTTGTAATAAACAGCGGCCATTCTTCAGGATTGCCGGAAAAGTATGGCAAGTCCTTTGATATTACCTGACGAGAAGCCACCTGTGAGGGCGAAAGTATTGATTGAGAAAATAAATTATTTGTCATTGGATTAGTCGATTGTAAGCCATCGTTGGTTATTGTAGGAATTGATGGTTGTGGTATAGTTGTAGGTTGATTGTTATACAGACCGTTTTGTTGACAATTTTGATTTTGATCGTAAATGGACGGATAATGCGTTGTACCTAAAGTTGGTCGTACTTGAGGGTACCACCGGGATGCGTTTATGTTTGGGACCGAGAAAGCGGTTGTGTAATTATTAACACCGTGCGAAGTCAAGTGACCATATCGAGAATTCATTTCAGTAACTCTTGTACTTGACAATACGGGTCCTGTATTTAATGGCATATATGGATGCCCATATGCGACTGTCGATGGATTTACATACATGGGCAAAGTTTGAGAAAATTGCAATGGACTGGACCATGCGTGAGTAAAGGGAATGCCACTCGAGTATATACCGGTGCCTTCTAGACCTGTCCCATGAGGTAATGGAGCATTAATATTCGTATTTGTCACTGTATGTGCGGTAGCAGCGCTGGTGGCAGTTGCGTTTACATCTGCATTTATTGGTGCGGTTGCACTTGTTGTGACGACAGCACAGGTTGATTGTTCACTAGAAGGTGATGATTGTGGTTTCCCAAGATTACCAGAATCCTCCATTATGTTTCAAACTTGCAATTATTTCACAAAGTATTTTAGAATGTTGGCCGGCCAGGCACGTGGAAGTAAAACACTTATTTTCAGCAAAAAAGTCCAATTTATTTAATCCAGTTATTGGTATTTTACTTAAAGCTAAAATCTACATAAGTAAAATTTTGTTAATGATTTTATTATAATATATATACCATTTACTCACACTTGTGTTTCCTCAAATTTAATTATTAAACCTATATTTTATTAAATTTTGATGTTACACGGCCGGCGACCAAATTAAAAAAGGTAGAATATAAAACAAAGCAGATTCGCAATAATTTACTGACAGTTGAACAATAAGTGTGCACTGTTGCATTTTTGGCAGGGTTTGCATTTGTTACCTTTTTAACTCCTTAACACCGTCTTTTAGACAATTTTTTATATTTCAATCTCTCATTACACTATTTTTCGTAAACAAATGTATGCATTATTGCCATACTTTCTACTGAATGCTTTAGTTAAGTAATCAAATGATGGTGAAACGTAAATCGGTAACCGTTGGTTAAATGGTCCCCGTTAAACAAACCGACAGTTAGTTAATTTCCCGGTTAAAATGAAATAATCGTACATTGTGAAAATGGCCGTTAGTTGATGTTTATTCGAAAAGCGTCTCTGATAAACTGCTAACGACTGCAAACTCTGCTACTATTTATAACACTGCCATCTGCACTCTAGATTTCTCTTTAACTGTCTAGAGGTTTCTAATACATACGCCATCTGTGGTGTACTTTCTACAATGTTCTTTAACTGAATATTCGAAATCGAATACAGCGTTGCTAACTTACGATCAAATCAACTGAAAGCTTTTATTTAATAATGCCCACAGATATGTTACAGTTTTGCAGCACTGTTATTTGAAAGCATTATGCTACTTTTAAATCAGCCGTTAAAATCGTTATATTTGAATTCAAGTACAATTTCGTAACAATATCAATAACCAAACAATAATTCAACAATTGGAAGTGAAATACCTCGGAATACATCTCGATCGTCGCCTTACATGGAAAAGTCATATAGATGCAAAGTTGACTCAAATGAAATTGAAATCAATTCAAATTAATTGGCTTATTGGCAGAGACTCTACGCTTAGTTTAGATTGTAAACTACTACTTTATAACATGATCATAAAACGGACATTGTGTTATGGCATCAGTGTTGCCAATTTAGCCCTTTTCAATTTTGTTTAGCCACTAAAGAAATAATTTAGCCTTTTTTATTTTCATTTAGCCCTATTTAATGGCTAAATTAAAACTTATATATTTACTCTAACGGTCTGAAATTTTTGCTGTTGAAAATGAGTAAAATCATTTCTAATATTATGACACAAATTAACTAAATTGTTGAACCAGTAAACAATTTAAGCAGTTTTAAGTTGGAACCCTCTCATAGTTAAATGGTCATAAAATCTAAAATCTGTTTGTTACCAGCACCAAATATTTTTGCTACCTTTATTTTCATATGTTTACTAACTAATGGCACTATGTCCCGGTCCACACTGTGAAACATTTGCTGCAAAACATTTTTAAATTCTCCTTTGAAACTGCATTCGTGTCCACATGACATTTCTGTACAGAACGAATAAATATGGATGCCATACTCAACAAAAACGTCATGTACATGAAACAGAGTACCCTTTTCCATTCCTCTTTCCCCTTTCATCAACAATCACAAATGTTTTGCAGCAAATGTTTCACAGCATGGATGGGGACTAATGGAAACATTTAAATTTTTTTCCAATGAAATTTTTTCTGCACTTTTCAAGTGGCATATTAGTCATATATTCAATTATCAAAATATTCTCCATCGATTTCGGAGTTATCACAAAGGATTACTTTAGAACTTGGCTTTCATATAAAAAATTTGCATAGGAGCATTTTGCAGGCCAGTTTATTTTAAAGTTAAGAATCAACATACAGGAATAAACGTTCTTATTTTCTTCCATTTGAACGTGTGTTATATTCATACATTTTTGTGTGTCTATTCGGCATAGCCAAATGTAACATTTTAAGTTGGTGTAAAATGTGTGTGTGTGTTTTTAATATAAAAATGTAAGCCCTTTTTTAGCCTTTTTTCTAAGTATTTAGGCCTTTTTGTTCACCAACAATTGACAGCACTGTATGGCATAAAGCTATGGGGCACGGCCTCAGCGTCAAATGTAGAAAAGATCCAAAGACGCCAAAAACAGTTTCTAAGAATGATCACAGTTGCCCCCTGGTATATCAAAAACGCGAATATACACAAAGATCTAAACGTGCCCATTGTAAAAACTGAAATCTCGAAAAATGCACAAAACTATTTAAAAAAACTTGAAGTTCACCCAAACCAATACCCACCCGGTTGACCACATCGATTTTATTGGTTTAATATTTTTTTTAATTTTGTTTCGATTTAAATGAAATTTATACTCACTGAACAAATTCTAGAATTCTATAGAATTTAATAGAACCATTTTAAACTTTTTATAAGTTTTTTTCAATTTTTTAAAATTTCGTTCGTCGCATATATTTATAGAAGTGTAGTGTCACCCGGGTGGGTATTGGTAAACCATGTACATAAAAAACCTTTGGTAAAGCGAAGGTTAAGAAGGAGGGACACAGCAGACCTAATATAGAAGGAAGAATGCCAATTTAACCAAAACAACCATGAATAAAAAATTTTAAATAAAAATTGAGTTGAAAAGAAACCAACCAATTGTAGTAGGGAATGTAAGAAAAGATAAAACTTACTGTTTATTGTTGGTGTTTTGTTTAAGCTTTGATATTTTTACAAATAAAGCTTGAGTGTCTGTAATTCTCATTCACTCTAGTGTTTTATTTGTATAATATCTTTAGTTTTTCTAAAGCCTATTGGGAAAAGGTTTGCTGATGATCTGGCCTAAGCAACCAGTGAAATGCGCATAGGAACTAGCTTATCCCCCAACAATAAATTTCAGTGAATTTATCAATTATTGGGAATTCAGCACACTAATTCTTAACAAAAATTTTTTCGTCCGGCACTGGCTGGACTAATTAAATAATAATTATTAGTTATAAGATTTGAACCACTTATTGTTAGTTCATTAAATAATGGAGATACAATAAATAGATGAAAATTAAAAAAAAAAGGTCTTCTGTTGTTGGGCATTGTGAACTGCAGGTGATTATGGCGGAGAATGCTGTGGTGGTGCTGTGCATCTTACGGAATCCATGCTGGTAGTTGACGGGTCAGCTGGGGGAGGAGAAGAGCTTCGAGTGTCTTCGCTAAAGGTGACAGGAGGGAAATCGGCCTGTACCATTGTCCCTCACTCGCGATTTTCCCAGGTTTTAACAATGGAATCACTCGACCCATTTTCCAGACATCGTGTATTGTAAAGCTCCTTACTAACAGGTTAAAAACCGTTGTCAGGTACTCGCTCCCCGCTCGCCTAGGTGTTTTAGCATCAGCATGGAAATTCCGTCAGGTCCTATTGCTTTTGAAGGCTTAGCTGTGTTGATGTATTCTGCAACTTCAGTTGGTGTGTTCGAGACTGGAAGATCGTGTAGTTTGCGGACAATACTTCTTTTCGCCTTGTCTCTCTCGGGGTGCTCAATAAAATTTTGGCAAAAAGCACGCGCACACCGTTTAGGGTCGGATATGGTGTTGTCTGCAAATTTAATCGCGACCCTATCATCCTTCTTTGTCTGGTTGGAGAGACACCGATCTGTAGACCACAACTTGTCAACTCCAGAACTTAAGTTGCAGTTCTTCAAATGATCCAACCATTTGTTTCGCTTGTCCTCATTTACCAACCTGGGTTGTCAGGTTTGGTACTTCGGATGTCATCACACTCATCTCAGAGTCCCGCTGCTTCTGCTGGGAAGTGCGGTCGCACTATGGATATTCTACCAGCGGGAATGAAGCGAGCGGCTGCTGCGGTTACTGTTTCGCGAAACTTCCTCTCTGCTTTGTGTACGTTGGAGGGAATCGGTAGACCATTGAAGATGCGATCGGTAAATTCTATGAAGCCGTGTCAGTCTGCTTTCTTTTGGTTGATGTAAGTTCGGCTTTCAGAGACGATGAAATCGTTGGGTCTGTCCAGACAACCGATTATGGGAAAATGGTCTGAACCTAGAGAAATAACTGCACGCCACGTTGTGCAGTTAATCAGACCAGATCATCATTTAGTGTGCAGAAGGTGGATTCGTCAATTTGTTCCGCCAGCAACGCTCCTTCTGGTCTTCCCCAAGATTTGAGTGCCAGAGCTGGTGATGAGCGTTGAAGTCCCCTAGAACCAAACGTGTATCACCATCTAGTAAGGTCCTAATGTCGGGATGGTAGCCTGTTGGACAGCTGGCGGAATGTAGACATTATAGAGCTCCAACTCCGTATCTCCCGATCTGACGGAACGTTGTATCCCTTGTATTACTCGTAAGTTTAGTCTCCTGGACCGCAGTGACCACGATGTTGTGTTGGCGCATAAATCGGGTATTTCGGAAATCTTCCCTTGGAGGCCATTGCAGTTGAACAGCAGTATGGATATCACCCCAGGTCTACGGACTGCAATCGATGGTATGAGGGGCGATGGTTGTTGCTGCTGTTTTTGTGATTGCGGTGGGGAGGGTGGAGTTGTGGCGAAGGATGATGACGATAATGCCGAAGACGTTGATTAACTACGTCGATGGCAGCATGGGGCAACTTTATTATCCGACCACTCCCTTTCATGGGTAAGTCCGGAACAATTCCTGAGGTGACACCAGCCCCAACAAGAGTTGCACCTTAATTGAGTTGACATGTGGTGCAGTCGGTTCTGGCAAACCGTGGAAAATCATGGTCCGGGATTTTCTTCAACTCCGGCGCGGACCAGTAAAATACGGAGCAGCAATGCCGGAAGGTGCAGCTCCGGTTGAAGCGCCTCTGGTGGTGAGTTGGCGCATTAGTCAAGCCAACAACCTTTATTTAATTATATACTTCGGTGGCGTTTTAGTGTTATACCACCGAAGCAGGGCGCTGTTATAAATATTAGTTATTAGTAAACTAATAATTATTATAAACTGATGTTTGTTGATTGGCAGTGGCTGGGAATGGAACCCAGGTCACAAATACCATATCATGCTTAATGATCGAACGCGCTAACCAATTAAGCCCAGCACCCACATAAATGTATTTGTTCTCGAGTTCGCCTCTGTCAGCAACTTTTTTCCACGTTATAGCTCCTTCGACTCGGCAGTCATTGTAACACTCGTTCCTCTCTGATCTGTAACCTGCAATAACTCCTTAGCCCTTTCTTTACACTCGTTCTGGTCCCGCTGTCTTTGTTGACATTCTCATTAACAGCCTGTGTCGTGTTAGAGAATCACTAGCAGGATGCCAATAAGTGTTTCACGTCTAGCTACTGCACAGAATAGAAATTTTTTGGAAATAAATCTGGCATTTCTCAACGGCTGGACCGATCGGTATAAAATGAATTGGGCGTAGCCAAGGAGTATTTGAGTTTTAATAGGATTGCAAATATTAGGAACAATTTGATCCACATTCATTCCGAGCTATATTTTTTTGTTTATATAAGTTCATTTTTGGTCTTACAAAAAAAATTTCAAGTCAATATCTCAATTAGATTCAAAAATATGCCACTTTAAACTCCGTCCTTCAAAAATATTGCACTTTTTCATACTAAAAAAAGGGTATAAATTTTCTTAATGTGACTGAGTCAGAACCAGTGACTTGTGTTTGTTGGAATTTAAAAATTAATTAATCGCTTTATTGATATTACTTTTTTACTTATCCTTATTCATTTTTTCTTTATCTGATAATTTTAAAAATATGGTAGCACTGAAATCATTAAATAACATTATTTCATTCCATTTTATATATTCAAATTTTTTTTTTTATTCAATTGTAATATATGTAGCCATTTGGCCAATAACAAATTATATTACAAGTATTCTTATTATCTATGAGAACTTCCATACATCCTGACGACTCCTACAAATATATGTTCAATTAAAAAAAAGGGATAAGATTTTAATAACCCTAATTATCAGTATAAAGTCAAATATCATTCAAATTAAAAAAAGAATAAGTTTACGCTTAAAAGTAACAACTGCCATTGTAAAAGAGCGCATATTTCTAGGCAATAAATTCCAAATACGCGCAGCTTGTACAACAAATGATTGTTCATATATTGAGTTATATATTGTTACGGTCTGTTTTGTGCCTGACGAGTCTACCAGCTAACTCAGTTGTTCCCAGGAGGTCCCAACCCTCTCGTCAGTTTCTTGACAGCAACACAAAAAAAAAATACAAAAATGAAAACAAACAAAACTACAAACATTTTACACATGCCACCTTATAATCTTAGGACAGATGTTAGTCCTTTTAATCGCCCACCCAACCATGTCATAATATCTATTCCTCTAACTTTTTTTCTTTTCTATGACCCTATTCCCGCACCACCGAACTCACACACTCACCTGTTCATCATTGCCAAGATTTTAAATAATTAGCCAATCATTTTTGATTATATATGATTAATCTAATTTATAATTTATTTTATTAATTTTACCTAAATATAATCTTACAACTAACATACTAAAAAAATTCAAATAAAGTTCTTAAACTACACCAATATCAAATCTTAGTTTTAATTCTTATATATCTATTTTTTTCTATTTAGTTGTTTCTAATATAAGTAGATCTATAACTATATTTTGAACTGTTTTATTTACTTTTTTTTCTTTCTTTAACTATTTAAAACTCAAATTAGAAATTTCCTTTATTTTCTTGATTATTTTCTTTGCATAAAACCTACACTTAAAGGAGCTCCCTGAAGTCGTTCATGCCTAAACGTTTTAAATTTTTAACTTTTTATTATTTTAATTTGAGCCCTAAATTATCTTTCAACTTTCTTTTTATTTAAACAATCGTTATAGATATACCTATACTAAATTTTTTTTTTAATTTCTTTTTTTTCTTGACCTAATTATATTCTATAACTAAACACTTAAATACACATAGTTAACACTCTCGGAAAGCACACAGGTTTTTAACAATAACACACACTTATTCTTAAAAATTAATTAATCTATGATATTTTCTTATAATATTTTTTTTTTTTTAAATCTTTTCTTTTTCCACTTTTTTTCTGTAGGGCTTATTTTTATTTATATTATCAACGCTCGTCTTAAAAGACCTTACTGTATATATGTAATAGATGCTTCTTTATAATCATGCCCTGTTTTTTTTTGTTATTTTAAACACCACCAAATTATTCAATTCTTCGATGAATTTAAATTTAAACTTGTACAAATTACCTGGCTACTCCTCTCAAATTTTGTTCCCTTGGATTAATGTGTTGGGCACCGCTTTGAGCCTTTCTTCAAATTAATAAGGTAATAGCCAGCTATTATTTTAAACACACAAATAAACACAAAATCATAACTTATTAATATACATAGATATAACTAATATTCTTTATTCAAAATTAACATTTTAAATTCTATCTATTTTGTAACACAAATTATCTTTCAAGATTTTGATTTACAAAATAGAAATAAATTCCAAATATTGATTTGAATCAACTATTTAATTAACTTTTCTATTAACTTACGTTTTATTTTTGTTCTCTTTTGCGTGTAAATTTTAGAGTTATTTTAAATTTATAGCTTTCAGTTTTTTTTTTTATTTATTAACTTTATTATTTCATAAAATTAATTTATTTTAACTTTTCTTTTGCTCCTGCGGTTTTCTTCTTTTGATCGTTAATAACACAATAGATACTGACACTTTTCAATTTTCTTCTGACCTCAAAACTTAATTTTTCCTTCTTTTATACCTTTTTTTCTATTATATCTACATATGTATTTCAAATTTATTTTCTCCGCTATCCAATTTTCCCGCCGATCCTTAGGTAATATTAAAACCATATTATGTACATTTTTTTCTCCTATCGTATATATATTCATATAAAATTTTCCCGCTCTGTTTCTCAAAAATTATAAATAATATAAAATTAAATATCTTCCCGCACTTATAGATTTATATTCTTCACTTATTTAAGGAATAATTTTCGCGGTTAATTCCTTCCTAACCATACTTTTCATCCTCCAGGCTTTTCCCTATGATTCATATATCCAAACCTCTCTAATAACAGGCTATCAGAAATTTTAGATAGTAAATATGGTTTCATTCATTATTCAAATTTGCATAAATTTAAATTTTAATAAATATAACTAATATTGAATGAAAATACGACTCTGTTGTTTTTTCGTACTACTTTCTTATGCTTATTGAACATAGCTTTGGTACTCACATAAACAAACATCAGCTGTCCACTACACGTTGTAGTATTATTAGTCGCTGGTAAGTATGATAACATTAATTATTTTATTCTTTTTCTTTATTTTTAGGAGCTTTTGGAACCCAAATTTTGGATGAAGACTCTCCAGGTATATGTAAGTATCGTTCCTTTACATGTTTTTTTCATATTTATAAATCAATTTTTCTCTTTTTCTTTCAGGTAATTGAATTTGAATAAATCCACTGGGACTTGGGCATAAAGTGGTGGCTCCAATTACAATTTAGCCCCTCCCTATATAAATAAAATATAAATATTTGAAATCCACTGGGATTTGGGCATGGAGTGGTGGCTCCAATCATAATTTGGCCCCTCCCTATATAAATAATGAGGGAATCGGTGGCAATAGGTGCCTTAGCTACTCTCCCGACTGGTCTGTCTAAGGTCCCCCCACGAAAAATTTTTTTCCTGTTGCCAGACAAATGTAGGGGTTTGTGGTTCGTTTCCCTACCCCCCGCAACAAAACTCCGGTCTCGCAGATGAAGGCTGAGGGGACGGTGTGCGGGTATATACAAAAATAATTTGGCCCCTCCCTATATAAATAATGAGGGAATCGGTGGCAATAGGTGCCTTAGCTACTCTCCCGACTGGTCTGTCTAAGGTCCCCCCACGAAAAATTTTTTTCCTGTTGCCAGACAAATGTAGGGGTTTGTGGTTCGTTTCCCTACCCCCCGCAACAAAACTCCGGTCTCGCAGATGAAGGCTGAGGGGACGGTGTGCGGGTATATACAAAAATATTCAACGTGGGGAACTCCCACACCCTGAAACGAGTCTCAGTGATTATAGCCGGGCAATAATATTACTGATGAAATACATTAGCGATATTTGCATTTGTCATCACCTTGAATAATCACGGGAAGTATTAATGTAACTATTATTTATAAAAATTATTACTTTGTTACTTCTCTATTTTCCAGAACAAATTGAACATTATGAAGACTGCAACGAGGATCTATTGAAAAGTACCTGAAGATGTTTTATACGGATATATCTACAATAATATACTGGAGTGAAAAACAACGTTACAGATGACATTGCACCGTAAGTTCATTAAACATTATTTCTCTTTAAAGAAAAACTTTTTAGAGACAAACTATATATAATTAGAATTCACGTCAGGCATCATGGTTCATAGGTTTGAATATATATCACAGATCGATTTTAAAGTCTACAACAAATAAGTACAAGTGACTTATTAGGACTATACAAACATTCAATACATACTATATTTTTAGTTATAATTGTTGTTCTTAATCCTAATATTGCACTTATTATCATTTTATCACAGACAGTTTTTAAATCTAAAAATAAAATCAGGTACGAGGGCAGTATAGGACAACACTAACATATATGTTTAATAATTACTATAATAAAAATTTAATAATAATTTGTGTCATTATCCTAATATTGCACTAGTTCATGATATTATCACAGGTTTAAAAACGTATCCGTTTGTAATTAGATGTATTATATTATTACACTTTAATATCTTTTAAGTGATATATACCTATTGATTTGCCTTGCAGATCTTTTAATTCGTACATATTATTCCCCACCGGTTTCACGATCCTACATTTTAGAAATTTTCGACAAAATTTGGCATTAATATTTTTTCCAAAATTACTTAAAATGGTATTTCTGCGAAAAACTTCTTGTCCTGGTAGTAATTTCACATTTCGAGCTCTTTTGTTGTACCTTAATGCGCTCTTTTCATATGCCTCATGCATGTTTTCCCTAATTCTATTCCTAACTATTTCTAATTTCTCATAATTGTTATTGGTTTCTATTTCATGATCTGTTAGGGACATCAGTTTTCTAGCAAGTCTGTAATCACTACCATTTAAGAACATGTGAGAGCCAAATAAAGCAAAAAAAGGTGTAAATCCTGTGGCTGAATGAACAGAGTTTCTAAGGGCACATTCTATTTCTGATAAGTATAGGTCCCAGTCTCTATGGTCTTTACTTAAAAATGCTCTAATTGCTGACAAAACTGATTGGTTAACTCTTTCAGAGGCATTTGATTGCGGAGAGTAAACTGCTGTTTTCATATGCTTGATACCAAATGTCTCTACTAGAGTTTGAAATCCTTTAGCAATGAATTGGGAACCATTATCACTATGGATAATTTCAGGTACTCCGAATTTGTAAAAGACTTCTTGTGTTAAAAATTTCACTACATTTGCTGTTGTTGCCTCTTTCATGGCCTTCAAAAAAATAAACTTTGTAAAGTGATCCATCACTACAAAAATATAACAATTACCACTTTTGGATCTGGGGTATTTCCCCAAAAAATCGATGTACAGTTTCTGGAAGGGTCTTTCGGTAACCACTTCTTGTCCTATTTCAGGCATTAGGTTTCTATTTGAGGGTTTGGTTTCTTTGCATATTATGCACTTTTTTACATACTCTTTAATCTGTACAATCATTCGAGGCCAATAGAAAAATCTTTTAATACGCTCGATTGTTTTAGCTGTTCCGCCATGAGCCGATGTATTTGAGTTATGTGCTTTTTCTATTACCGCATATGTTAAGTTCGGAGGTATCCACAATTTCCATTGGAATGGATCTTCCATATTTCGGCCACAATTGGTACGTTTAAAAATTCGGTTATCCACTATTTTTAAGTCTGGAAGCTGTGAACTATTTTCTGTAATATGTTTAATTAAATCTTGATATTCTTCCGATTCGAATTCCGTAGTTTCAAAGTCCAGCAAATCTTCGGCTTGTATTTCTTCTATGTATTGTTGTGGTATTCGAGATAACATGTCTGCAACTATATTTTCGGATCCTTTTCGATGCTCTATCTGAAAGTCAAAAACTTGCAATTGCAATGACCATCTAGCGAGACGTCCGTTTAAATCTTTGAGAGTCATCAGCCACTTAAGGCTAGCGTGGTCAGTTATTATTGTAAACGGCATCATTTCTATATAAGGTCTAAACTTTTTGACCGCCATTACTGCCGCTAAACATTCTTTTTCTGTCACAGTATAATTCTTCTGACACGGATTCAATTTCTGTGAATAGAATGCTATTGGATGCTCTTCATTTCCATCGCTTAATTGATACAATACAGCACCTATCCCATAATCAGAAGCATCACATTGGATGTAAAAACGCTTTGAAAAATCAGCATGACGCAAAACTGGGGCTGATGTTAAAGCCCTTTTAAGCCTTTCAAAAGATTCTATCGCCTCAGGTGTAATATTAAATTTGGCAGACTTTTTTAAAGTATCGGTCAAAGGAGCTGATATAGTAGCAAAATCTTTAATAAATCGCCTATACCAGTTCCTAGAAAGCTCCTGACTTCCCTCACAGATTTAGGCAGTTTTATATTTCGTATGGCTCGTACCTTATCTGGGTCCGTTTTAAGTGAACCCCCTCCTATAATAAAACCGAGATATTTTAGCTCTTGGAAACAGAATTGAGACTTTTTAAGGCCGATTGTTAAATTGGCATCTCTCAAACATTTCGCAACTTCGCTTAACAACTTCATATGCTCTTCAAACGTACTTGATATTATCAGCAAATCATCCAAATAGATGAATACATTCTCTCTTAAGTGGTTTGGTATGACCTTGTCCATCAGACGACAAAGTCTCTGAGCGGCATTACAGAGCCCGAAGGGCATTACACGAAATTGGTACAAGGGTCTTCCCGCCACTGTAAATGCTGTATACGCTTTACTTTCACTATCAAGCTCGATTTGCCAGAAGGCATATTTTAAATCTACACTGCTTATAAAAACTGTTTCATCTATCCGACTCAAAATTCCATCAATATTCTGAAGTGGATAGGCGTCTTTGATAGTCAACTTGTTTAATTTTCGCGCATCTAAACAAAAACGGTTTCCTTACAACTGTCGTTCGATTTGACCAGGGACTCTCACTTAACTCTATAACATTTAATTCTAACATCGTATCTATCTCCTTATACGTAATTTCCTGGACTGCAGGAGAAATTGGATAGTATCTATCCTTTATAGGTTCTGCACCATCTACTAATTTAATAGTGTGTTTTTCCAATTTCGTTATACCTAATCCTCTTTCCTCAAATGTGGCAAATTCCTTAATAACATTATCTAATATTTCTCTTTGTTCCTTATTTAAATCATGCGGTCGCATCTTATATTCATCCTCGGCTACTTCAAAATCTTTCCTAACTTTCTCTATATCGATTTCATTTACTCCTATAACATCGGGAGCTAGCCTAAACATTTTCCAAAAATCTATTCCTAGGTATAATGATTGTTCCAAGTCGGGACAAAGAAACAGTAGCATTTTGCTTTCCTGATTCTTATACCTTATGGATACGTTTACTTTGCCTATTACTCGATGATATTGACCACTGGCAGTTTTCACATTAGTCAATATAGGTTGAATAATAAGATCTAAATCTTGTACTAATTCCCTACATCCTTTTCCTAATACTGTAACAGAGGCCCCGGTATCTAACAGTCCCTTAATTTCCTTTCCCTCTATGGTCACATCTGCAAAACACCTATTATCTAAACTAACCTGACTTATCCTATTGATTGAATCTACTATCATTCCCCTTGTTCTACGTCGTTGCCTAAATTTTTCTCGAATCTTAAGAATTCTATTAGAAATACGTCTCCTATTTTTCTCGGGTCCAAAGATATTAGCTCTCACGATCTCATAATTTTCCTGTCTCACGCCTATTGGTAGATAGTGTCTCATTTGTGGCATACAATTAGCATAATTATCAATGTTTTTATCTATATTTTTGAAGGAGATTGATTTCCGGCTGAGCAAGGGTTCCCCTTCAATCCCTGGCTCTTGGGTTGGTTTCCCGATTGACAATTGGGGCATCTCGGGGTGATTACATTTGGTCTACCGCATTTATAACAGAACAGTGACCTTTCCAACACAGTGCAATCCATAAAAACATGACCCTGTTTGCAATTCCAACATATTACAGGCTGTCTCCTTTGCTGTGGATTTATGTTTATAGCATCGATTTGTTCAAAATCGCTCGGACATGTATCTCCTTGTATTATTGGATCATTATTTTCAAAACAAACTTCATTAACATGTTTAGTCGATCGCATAACAGGTTGTATATTACGAACTTCACGCCTCGGAAAATTCCTTTCAGCCTCGTTACATTCGACCCTCAATTGTTCAACAGATGAAATGGCTATTGGATAAACTATTCTCCCAATACTTTCTCTTATATTCCGTTTTATAATTTTGATTACATCATATTCGGGTATCGGCTGTACTAGCTTCGATCTTAAGTGACACATTGCTTGGAAATAGCTGTCGATTGTTTCGCCAATTTGTTGTTTTCGCTCTACTAACTCAGTCATGATTTCGAAGTTGGAGCGAGAAGTTTGATACTGGGCTAATAAAGCGTAACGTAGTCCTGGCCAATCCAATACCCTATGAGTCCTGACATAAAGCCAATACCATTCTCTTGCTGTTCCACTCACTAAAAGATGGAAATCTCTCAACACCTCAGACCATGGAATCTGGTACTGCATTTGAAGGTGTTCAAGACGAAAAATGAAATCATCTATACTAAGTTGTGCCGTGTTACCGTTAAAATTGATTCCTAATTAGTCAACTCGAACTCTAACTTGTTCCGGATTTTGAAAAGTAATACCTGGTTCAAAAGCTCTGGATATAGGTAATGCCATATTTCTTGCATTATATGCTGTATTAGTTCCCTCACTGTCAGATGCTATTCTTATATTACATCTTCCATCTGGTTGAGAAGTGTTCTCACTCACTGTAGGATCTGGTACATTTCGATCAGGCACCATAGCATTTTGATTATGTGGAGTAACCTTAGCCAGTTCATTTATGCATTTCGTAAGATTTGTTATACTTTTTCTGACCTCGATCATCTCATCCTGGACCATTTTCCTTACTTTATCTTCAAGTGATTTTTGTACAACTAATGCCTCATCTACTACCATCTCCCTGACTTCCGGAGTAATGTTCTCTACTACTATATTATTTGCAGATATACTAGGTCTACTTGTATTCATATTAGGCGCTTGAGTACCTGTATTTATAGAGTTGGACAAATCAACGAATTGATTTTGATTCGGTTGGGGTGGGTTAGACATTTTCTTTCCCTTAATATCCGTTCTCCTGACTTTAGGTAATTCGTGCGGAATAGTTCTATTTAAATCGAAATAAGGCTGTCTGTTTCTTTTTCTATTAATCGCCTGTGAACGAGTCTCAATATTCATAGTCTCACACTGATAACTTTTTATATTCGATTACAATTAATCCTCAAAAACAAAACGTAAGTTAAAAAAAAGAACGATTCAATGCAAAAAAAAATATAATAATGAATTTTCTAAATACGCTCTAACTCTCAAAACTATTATATTTTAAAATGAACACACTATATTACTTAAATAAAATATATAAAGGGTAAAAATAATAATTGCTATAAAAAAAAATATATAATATAATTCAATTTTATACTACTCTTTCTTTCTTTCCAATATAGAGGCTACAAAAAAATTCACATATGTTTACCGGTTTTCCATTTGGGCTATTTTACGTTTTTAGTGGTATATTGCTACATGTTTAGGTGTCAATACATGTTCTAATTAATTAACTCTTATTGTATTTAAGATGCATCAAGAGTGTCATTTTAGATTGGGCGCCATTTATGTTACGGTCTGTTTTGTGCCTGACGAGTCTACCAGCTAACTCAGTTGTTCCCAGGAGGTCCCAACCCTCTCGTCAGTTTCTTGACAGCAACACAAAAAAAAAATACAAAAATGAAAACAAACAAAACTACAAACATTTTACACATGCCACCTTATAATCTTAGGACAGATGTTAGTCCTTTTAATCGCCCACCCAACCATGTCATAATATCTATTCCTCTAACTTTTTTTCTTTTCTATGACCCTATTCCCGCACCACCGAACTCACACACTCACCTGTTCATCATTGCCAAGATTTTAAATAATTAGCCAATCATTTTTGATTATATATGATTAATCTAATTTATAATTTATTTTATTAATTTTACCTAAATATAATCTTACAACTAACATACTAAAAAAATTCAAATAAAGTTCTTAAACTACACCAATATCAAATCTTAGTTTTAATTCTTATATATCTATTTTTTTCTATTTAGTTGTTTCTAATATAAGTAGATCTATAACTATATTTTGAACTGTTTTATTTACTTTTTTTTCTTTCTTTAACTATTTAAAACTCAAATTAGAAATTTCCTTTATTTTCTTGATTATTTTCTTTGCATAAAACCTACACTTAAAGGAGCTCCCTGAAGTCGTTCATGCCTAAACGTTTTAAATTTTTAACTTTTTATTATTTTAATTTGAGCCCTAAATTATCTTTCAACTTTCTTTTTATTTAAACAATCGTTATAGATATACCTATACTAAATTTTTTTTTTAATTTCTTTTTTTTCTTGACCTAATTATATTCTATAACTAAACACTTAAATACACATAGTTAACACTCTCGGAAAGCACACAGGTTTTTAACAATAACACACACTTATTCTTAAAAATTAATTAATCTATGATATTTTCTTATAATATTTTTTTTTTTTAAATCTTTTCTTTTTCCACTTTTTTTCTGTAGGGCTTATTTTTATTTATATTATCAACGCTCGTCTTAAAAGACCTTACTGTATATATGTAATAGATGCTTCTTTATAATCATGCCCAGTTTTTTTTTGTTATTTTAAACACCACCAAATTATTCAATTCTTCGATGAATTTAAATTTAAACTTGTACAAATTACCTGGCTACTCCTCTCAAATTTTGTTCCCTTGGATTAATGTGTTGGGCACCGCTTTGAGCCTTTCTTCAAATTAATAAGGTAATAGCCAGCTATTATTTTAAACACACAAATAAACACAAAATCATAACTTATTAATATACATAGATATAACTAATATTCTTTATTCAAAATTAACATTTTAAATTCTATCTATTTTGTAACACAAATTATCTTTCAAGATTTTGATTTACAAAATAGAAATAAATTCCAAATATTGATTTGAATCAACTATTTAATTAACTTTTCTATTAACTTACGTTTTATTTTTGTTCTCTTTTGCGTGTAAATTTTAGAGTTATTTTAAATTTATAGCTTTCAGTTTTTTTTTTTTATTTATTAACTTTATTATTTCATAAAATTAATTTATTTTAACTTTTCTTTTGCTCCTGCGGTTTTCTTCTTTTGATCGTTAATAACACAATAGATACTGACACTTTTCAATTTTCTTCTGACCTCAAAACTTAATTTTTCCTTCTTTTATACCTTTTTTTCTATTATATCTACATATGTATTTCAAATTTATTTTCTCCGCTATCCAATTTTCCAGCCGAATTTTCGCGGTTAATTCCTTCCTAACCATACTTTTCATCCTCCAGCCTTTTCCCTATGATTCATATATCCAAACCTCTCTAATAACAGGCTATCAGAAATTTTAGATAGTAAATATGGTTTCATTCATTATTCAAATTTGCATAAATTTAAATTTTAAATATAACTAACTAGCAGACCCGGTGCGCTTCGCCACCCCAATTAGAAGAATGAAATAGTACTATTAAGTCTCCCTTTGTGAATCTAATTGTAAATGTCTAATTTCATATTTCTGGGTCCATTAGTCACCTTTTGTGAATTCAAATTCATTTAAAATCATGTGTGCCTAAAATTATTATAAAATATTCAAAAAGTACCATTGCAATAAACAAATAGTACCATTGATTATCACTTCTGAATTCGCATTCACTAAACCATAACCCGTCAATTTTGAATTTTAAATTTGTATAGCCTTTCCTATATTATCAACTAATTTTGTTTCTATAACAATTAATATTTAAAAATTATCACAAAACCCAAAAAAAAACGAAACCGCGGTTTTGAAATTCTTTGGTTTTTTGGAAACGCTTGGTCTATTATTATAGTAAATTCACAAAAGTACGTATGAGAACAAAGAAAAAGTACCAAGCGCCTTGAATTTCCACTCACTTGGGACCATAGACGCCTAATTTCATATTTCTATGTCCATTATTACAGAAAATTCATAAAGTACCATTAGAATATATAAAAAGTACCAAAAAGCCCCCCCTTGTGGTTTCCCACTCACTCCCATATAAGCTTAATTTCATGGTTTTAGGTTAATTGGTGAAGAAATTACAAAAAGTACCATTCGAATAAAGAAAAAGTACCAAAAAGTCTATCCCTAGAATTTTCACTCACTTTAGAACATATACGATTAATATCATGTTTCTAAGTTCATTGTTATAAAAAATTGAAAAAAGTACCATTAGAATAAAGAAAAAGTACCAAAAAGTCTCCTCCTGGAATTCTCACTCACTTTAGAACATATTCGATTAATTTCATATTTTTATGGCCATTATTACAGAAAATTCACAAAGTACCGCTACAATATACAAAAAGTACCAAAAATCAGGCACTTCCCACTCACTCCGGTCCATATAAGCTTTACTTCATGTTTCTAAGTTCATTGGTGAAGAAATTACAAAAAGTACCATTCGAATAGGGAAAAGGTACCAAAAAGTCTCCCCCTAGAATTCTCACTGACTTAGGACCGTGTATGCTTAATTTCATGTTTCTAAGTCCATTGTTATACAAAATTAAAAAAGTACCATTATAATAAAGAAAAAGTACCATGAAGTATCCGCTAAATTTTCAATCACATAGGACCATATACGCTTAATTACATATTTCTAGGTCCAAGTACCATTATAATATAGAAAAAGTACCAAAAAGCAGTCACTTGTAGATGCCCACCCACTCTGGCTCATGTAAGCTTTATTTCATGTTTCTAGTTTCATTGGTGAAGAAATTACAAAAAGTACCATTCGATTAAAAAAAAGTACCAAAAATCTCTCCCTAGAATTCTCACTGACTTAGGACCGTGTATGCTTAATTTCATGTTTCTAAGTCCACTGTTATAGAAAATTAAAAAAAAGTACCTTTATATGAAGTATCCGCTTGAATTTTCACTCACATAGGACCATATACGCTTAATTTCATGTTTCTAGGTCCTTTATTGTAGAAAATTCAAAAAGTACCATTATAATATAGAAAAAGTACCAAAAAGCAACCACGTGTGGATTCCCACCCACTCGGGCCCATGTAAGCTTTATTTCATGTTTCTAGGTTCATTGGTGAAGAAATTACAAAAAGTACCATTCGATTAAAGAAAAAGTACCAAAAAGTCTCCCCCTAGAATTCTCACTTACTTAGGACCATATATGCTTAATTTCATGTCTCTAAGTCCATTGTTATAGAAAATTCAAAAAAGTACCATTAGAATATAGAAAAAGTACCAAAAACCCCACAATTGTGGTTTCCCACTCACTCGGTTCCATATAAGCTTTATTTCATGTTTCTAGGTTCATTGGTGAAAAAATTACAAAAAGTACCAATCAAATAAAGAAAAAGTACCAAAAAGTCTCCCCCTAGAATTCTCACTTACTTAGGACCATATATGCTTAATTTCATGTTTCTAAGTCCATAGTTATAGAAAATTCAGAAAAGTACCATTAGAATATAGAAAAAGTACCAAAAAACCCACACTTGTGGTTTCCTACTCACTCGGTTTATATATAAGCTTAATTTTATGTTTCTAGGTTCATTGGTGAAGAAATTACAAAAAGTACCATTCCAATAAAGAAAAAGTACCAAAAAGTCTCCCCCTAGAATTCTCACTCACTTAGGACCATATATGTTTAATTTCATGTTTCTAAGTCCATTGTTATAGAAATTTCAAAAAAGTACCATTAGAAGAACAAAAAAGTACCTATAGTTCTGTTCACACATTTTGGTACCTAAATATTATACCCTATGCCTAACACAAACTTCACTCAGATACAAATCAGCTAACTTTAATGTCGATAAGTGCAATAATTTAAAATATTAAAAAAGTACCATTAGGAGAAAAGTACCAATTTCCCTTTTCTTCCTCGAACACCCCTCAAGTTCGACCTTTAAAAATATTCCATTTTGCCAAAATTGTTTATGCTGCAGACATGTCTCAAAATATTAAAATCTGTGTTAATGTGCCCAAGAAAAAATATGTTTTAAAAAAGTACCAAACTGTTTACCCGGATTTGGCCCAATATACACCTTGGCACTCGAGTTCCAAATAACACCCTGTTAGTTAATTTTTGTATGAATCCAGGAACCAGTGTTAAAAAAAATTATCAAAATTGGCTTAATAATTTCAATAAAATGTATTTTTCCGATTTTATCCCCTTTTTGGTACCTTTTTTATCCCCATTGCTTTGGTAAAATTTAATTCAAATAAATTTCTGTATCGTGGTGGGATCTCATAATAAAATATTCGTATGCCTATGTCAAATTATAGAAAAACATATTTTATGAAAAAGTACCAAAAATAAACACAATTTTTATCCCTTAAGGGTTCGAATTTCCAAAAAGTACCAAACTTATATTTTTTATTTTTTGATAAGTAAAGAATGCGATTTAAAATTTGTTTATATGTTTATTGGTTTAAAAGATACATAGGGTGCAAAAAAAGTACCAAAATACAGTTTTTACCCGTTTTCTCCCCTATATGTTTCGAATTTCGAAAAAGTACGAAACACCTGTCAGCTTATTTTTTAAATGGAGTAACATGCAACTTTAAGTTTTTTTGTATCTTTATTAGTTTTGAAGATATAAGGTTACCGAATTTACCCGTTTTTACCCTTTTTTACCCCCTAAACGTTCGAATTTCCAAAAATCCCTTCTTATCGGATCGTTTTGGGGAGGGAGGAATCCACAGTTAAAATTTCGTGATTCTAGCTTCAGCCGTTTGGGCTGTGCGATGATGAATCAGTCAGTCAGTCAGTCAGTCATTCAGTCAGTCAGTCAGTCAGTCAGTCAGTAACGTTACTCTTTTATATATATAGATATTGAATGAAAATACGACTCTGTTGTTTTTTCGTACTACTTTCTTATGCTTATTGAACATAGCTTTGGTACTCACATAAACAAACATCAGCTTTCCACTACACGTTGTAGTATTATTAGTCGCTGGTAAGTATGATAACATTAATTATTTTATTCTTTTTCTTTATTTTTAGGAGCTTTTGGAACCCAAATTTTGGATGAAGACTCTCCAGGTATATGTAAGTATCGTTCCTTTACATGTTTTTTTCATATTTATAAATCAATTTTTCTCTTTTTCTTTCAGGTAATTGAATTTGAATAAATCCACTGGGACTTGGGCATAGAGTGGTGGCTCCAATTACAATTTAGCCCCTCCCTATATAAATAAAATATAAATATTTGAAATCCACTGGGATTTGGGCATGGAGTGGTGGCTCCAATCATAATTTGGCCCCTCCCTATATAAATAATGAGGGAATCGGTGGCAATAGGTGCCTTAGCTACTCTCCCGACTGGTCTGTCTAAGTTTACAATTACTATAACCTAGCGATTCAAATAAATCATTCAGAAATAATGTAAATAAAATAGGGCCAATTACAGAACCCTGTGGAACACCAGACCTTACACATTTTAAGTCAGAAGATAAGCCATTGACAGATACAAATTGCTTACGGTCACATAGATAAGACCAAATTAGTCTACAAGCCGATCTTCAAAAATTATATCTACTACCAAGTTTATTAACCAATAAAGAGTGCCTCACTTGATCAAATGCTTTAGTCAGATCAACAGATACTAAAACACTGACCTTTCCCTCATTCCAAGATTCAATCAATCTCGTGATTTGTTCCTTAATTAAATTCTCAACAACCTTAGATAGTGTAGATAAAATACTAATTGGCCTCATGTTCTCAATTGTCAGTTCACCATTATTTTTGGGAATAGGAAGGATTTTTGATGTTTTCCAAACATTAGGATATTTTGATGAAGTAAAAATATGGTTAATAAAATATAGAAGATGCTTACTTATGTATGGGAAAATAATTTTCAAAAATTTAATGGACAAACCATCAGATCCAACTGAAGCTGATTTTATTCTAAAAAAAACATTATATAAGTCAGTTTCAGTAGCATTGGAAAAACTAAAGTCATGAGAATTATTAGTAAACTGTGTAAAATCAGGTTCATTATCAATCATATTCAATTGATTACCAATAAAATGTTCATTGATACTGTTGAATTCACAGAGCGTTCATTTAACGCACCAGCATTACGCAAAACATTCCACATCTGCTTGGTATTACTCAAATTAAAAATTCGTTTGCCATAATTTACTTTAAATTTCCTAATTTCTGCCTTAGTCCGATTACGAAGTCTTTTATAAGTTTCCCATCTTAAATCACTCTTGTCATTAAAATAGTTTTTTACAGCCATATCCCTTAACGATCTTAAGTAATTAATTTCATTAGAAAATTTAAACTCTTTGCATCTCATAATATGCGAATTTTTCCTTAAAGGCACATGACTTAATAGATCATTAAGAAGGGAATTAAAGAAATCAAGCTGTTCATTAATATCATTAGTATGATATAACTCGGTAAAATCCACATGAAGTAAATGTTCTTCAATAGAAGCAATGTCAGCGTGCTTATAGTCCCTAAAATAGGTAGTATCAAACATATATATTACAGGAGTGTGAAATGAAGCACATATCAATGAGTGATGAGAAATGAAGGGTAGCTGAAATTGAGCTGAGGTACCAACAGACATATTTTGACTAACAAGAAAGTAATCAATAAGAGAAGTTGATTGATGATAAGAGTCATAATGGGTGGGAATTGAATTATGCCAACATTTAAGACCATATCTTGAGCAAAGTATGTGAATATCTTAAGACTTAGATAAATTAAAAAGATCATTGTTAAAGTCACCTACTAAAATAATGTTATCATGACGAACAAAAATATCTTCACAATATTGATCAAATAAGTCCAAATTCCCTCTAGGAAGGTAAGTAACACCAATCAATATATTGACCGCTCCAAGATAAATCTCAACAAATAAACCCTCACATATGAAATACTCATCGCATCTATAAACAGGTTTGAACTTTATATTATTCTTAATATACATAGGCACGCCACCACCTCTACAACCATAAGGACGATCGCTTCTACAAACTGTATATTCCGGAATTAATACAGCACAGTCATGAACAGTATTATCCAACCATGTCTCTGTAACGCAAATAATATCTAAAGGTGTATATCCCATAATCAAGGATAATTCATCAAGCTTGCATGATCTTTCAGAGGGACAAAGACTCTGTGCATTAATGTGTCCAACCTTTAAGTTATTTGAATCATTCGAAAAAAACACGCTCAATAAAACCTCTACTGATAATAGGGCCTAAATTTACATTAGAAGTCATATGATACAAAAGAAACTATGTAGGAGTCGTAAGGATGATAGGCTAGTGAAATATTTAAAAAATAATAATTTACACATAATTTTTTAAAAATATTAATTTCTAGCGCTTTCAACTAATAAAAATATACACAGTATAGAATATTAATATAAAGGTAGATAAATTAATAACATTAATAGCAATATAATATTCAATCCAATAATTTTAACAAAATTTCATTCATTTCAGTAATTTCAGTGGCAATAAGGAAAAATATATTTCAAGTATAAAAAAAAAAACATTTGACTTTCTTTACTCTATCTAGAACTTAAACAAAAAAAGTTAATTTGCAAGCAATTTACTATTGTTTTGTATCAAAAATTAAAAACTTTAACATACTCACTTGAGAAACAACTTATATTCTTTTTGCTTGTTGCCACTGATTTATTTCTACATTAATAACCAACTATTTAATATAGCAAGTAACTAGTTATATAAAACGTTGCTAAATTTTAAATCGCATTTGTATCACTATTCAGAACATTTCAGAAAATCCAGTTGCTTTTCAGTTCCATTAGGAAATGGAAACCAACTTATCTTTTTTTCTTTGCGTAAAGACCGACATAACATTTGGAGCTTGATACAAGCAGAAGTTAGATTATCATTGAGATAAACCCTTGCATCTAAATCAGTACCAATAACATCCCTTAACTGAAGATTTGGAGTTTTAAAATAGGCTTTCATTAGCATATCCCGAGTATAAACATTATTAAATTTAATTAACAGTGATTTCCACTGCTGTATATATAAGCAATGGTTAATGACTCTAGTTTCAGCTGTAATTTTATAATGTTTACAAATTTTCAAAACAGGATCAAGCAAATCATTAATGCCAGAGGGCAAACCAGAAATAATTATATCTGGACGATTAATTTTACGTTGGATCTTATTGTTTTCTAGTTCAAGATTTGATTTATATCAAATCTTAATATTTTCATTGCAGCGCTCTAAATTAGTTTGGAATTCCTTAAGGGATGATGACAGATCAGAGCGTATGTCAGAAATAGAAGATTCGAATAATTCCTTTAAACATTGTTGCTGTGAATGAACTAAAGTTGGCAATAATTTTTTTATCCAATTCATCAATATATTGGCGCATTATAGAATTATCAGCATTGGCGTTGGGATTGGCAATACAATGGGTACAATTAAAACTTATGTTGTTGTTGCTTCCTAAGACAGCGTACAATTCTACAGAAATGTTAACACATGCAGTATGAAACCAGATTTTGCAGGAATCACACTCAATACCACAATCAGATTTGGTAACTTTTTTTGTACAAACTCCACATTTAGCTGCTGGTGCCATATTTGCAGAATAGTATATAAATAATGGCGATGTTCCTTATTTTGTTTAGTTAGGTGTCTGCATTCAGATGAGACAGTAATAATTATACAAAAAAATAACTGTTGCAATTTTGTATGTATACTATTATTCACTTGTCTTTTTCCTTTATATACACTGCACACACAGTTCTGAGTTTTTTTATGTATGAAATTTTATAATATATGTATTTATAATTTTCATATAATGGTGAGTTTATATGACATTTAAAGGTGAATTGAGTCTATAGAAAAGTTTTTTTACTTTTTAATTTAGATTTATTTTAATTAAAAAATTTAGTTGATCGCAGCTAAAAAACACGTTCACTCTCTCATAGTCCAGACTCAAATTAAAACCACGCGTTTTTTCTTTCCCATAATTGGAATATTCTTGCAGTAAGTTCAACAGGTTATGGGCCCAGCTAGCTATGGAGAGACTAATAGAAATTGAAAAGCTAATTGGGAGGGAGAATTACCACCAGTGGAAGTTTGCGGTAGAACATGCCATGAAGCTGCAAGGCTATTGGAAGGCAGTAGAAGGCACGGAGGAGAAACCTGAAATAGTAGAAAAGGCTACATCAAGGTTGGTGTTGTATATTTCATCAAGTCTGTATGTACATATACAAGACGTAACAACAGCAAAAGAAATTTGGGAAAATTAAAATCCACATATGATGATTCTGGATTAACGCGCCGGTGTGGTTTACTATGAAAGTTAACGACAACACAATTGGTTAACTGTGATAGTATTAGTGAGTATGTGAATACTATAATAGACACCGCGCAGAAGTTAAACCAAATTGGTATGAAGGTGAATGAAGAGTGGGTTGGAAGTCTTCTATTAAGTGGTTTGCCGGAGCATTTTTCACCCATGATTATGGCTATCGAAAGCAGTGGTACTAAAATTGCAGGAGACATCATAAAAACCAAATTATTGCAAGATTGTGATATGTACAAAAATTTTTCATCAGCAGAATCAGCGATTTATGGAAAATTCAGAAATAAAAGCCAGTAGAGAAAAATAAAAAGGTAATCTTTTACAAATGCAAAAAAGGTCATATTGCTAAATTTTGTAAGGCGCCAAAGAAAAAACAAAAAAATAAACAGCAAAATGGAGTATGTAACAATAGAGGACGTTTTGTATGTACCCGACATTTGTGCCAACTTAATTTCAGTTAGTCAGCTAACGAAAAAGGGGTTTATGGTGACCATTTTTTCGGAAGCGTTTTTGAATGGAGCTATGTTTAAACTCAATGTTACACCACAACATAGAAATCATGCAGCGGTTGGTAAGGAGGTTTGGCATAAACGTTTGGGTCATCCTGGTGACAAGAATCTTGAAAATCTACGATCAGATGAATCTTCAGGTGTTTATTATGTTGATGGTAGTGAGTCAAATATTTGTACATCATGTTTACAAGGAAAACAATCGCAAAAGCCGTATAAATCATCGAAGACAAAAACATCTGAAATTTTACAACTTGTGCACACAGACGTTTGTGGGCCGATGGAACAAAAGTCAATCGGAGGTTCTGTATACTTCATAATATTTCTTGATGATTTTTCGCGGAAAGTATTTGTGTACATGATGAAGAACAAAGCAGAAGCTCCAAAAATGTTTGAAAACTTTAAGAATGTGGTCGAAAATCAAACGGGTAAGAAAATTAAAATACTTCGTTCAGATAATGGCTTGGAATATTGCAACGCTAAACGGATTTGTGAAGACAGCGGCATAATACATCAGACATCTGCTCCGTATAGTCCACAACAAAATGGAAAGGCCGAACGGATGAATAGGACATTAGTCGAAAAGGCACTATCAATGTTATATGATGCAAATTTAAAAAAAAATATTGGGCAGAAGCTACAAGCACTGCAGCGTATTTAGCGAATCTCACACCTAAAAATTGTCTCAACTGAAAATCTCCAGAAGAAATTTGGAGTGGTAAACAACAAAATCTAAATCATTTACGTATTTTTGGATGTGTTGGAATGGTGATGGTGCCTAAGGAGTTACGTAGAAAATGGGATCCAAAATCTAAGAAGTGTATCATGGTGGGATATTGTCAAAATTCTAAGGCCTACAGATTGTACGATCCAGAAGTAAGAAAATTACACGTAAGTCGCAATGTAGTATTCGTTGAAGAGGAAATGTTTTTTGGAAAGTTAGGTAATGGAATAAATAATAATTATCCACATGAACATGATCCGAATTTAGTGAGGATTGTAGATGAAAATTCTGATTATTTAGATGAAACCTCAGGTGAAGATGATTGTTTGAATACAGAAGAAGCAACGCCTCGTAGATCTACAAGAGTAAAAAGACCCCCTCAAATGACTGATTATATCACATATTTTGCTAATGCTGATACAAATGAACCAATGAATTACTCGGAGGCTGTGGATGGTGATGAAAAAAGTTTTTGGTTGGAAGCTATTCAAAGTGAACACAATTCCCTCTTGGAAAATAACACATGGAGTGTTGTGAAAAATAATAAAGATATAAAAAAGTTGTCTACAAAGTGGGTATTTAAAAATAAAAATGAAGATGGCAGTATGAGATATAAGGCAAGATTGGTTGCAAGAGGTTGCGCGCAGCGTAGTGGAATAGATTATACAGAAACGTATTCCCCAGTGATGAGATACAATACTTTACGATATTTGTTATCGGTTGTTTTAGAATTTGATTTAAAAATTAATCACTGGATGTTTGTACAGCTTTTATTCAAGGAAATCTCAAAGATAAAATTTATATTGAAGTTCCTGAGGGTATATCAATTCCGGATGGTCATATGTTAAAATTAAATAAACCACTTTATGGGCTAAAACAAGCATCCAGAATGTGGAATGAAAAGTTGAGCGGAAAACTTAAGAATTTTGGCATGAGTCTATGTAATGAATGAAGATACGGATAATTTAATAATTATTGCCGTATACGTGGATGATATGATTGTATTATGGAAAAACGAAGATACTAAAAATTCCCTAATCAATAGTTTGAAGGATGAATTTAAGATGAAAGATCTTGGTCCAGCTAAACAATTTCTCGGAATGATAATTATTTATAATTCAGGTGAAAGTTTATCAATTGATCAATCGTCATATATTGAGAAGATGTTGCAACGTTTTGACATGGTTTCTTGTAATCCGGTTTTAACTCCAATGGACCCAAATACGAAGTTTTGTAGAAACGAACAGAATGCTGGAAACAAATTCGATATGAACAAGAATCAGGAATTAATTGGCAGCCTACTGTTTTCGGCACAAGTTACCAGGCCGGACATAAGTTTTGCGGTAAATTTACTAAGTCGTTTTAACAACAATTTTGAAATTCAACACTGGACTGCAGCAAAGCGTATTTTACGTTACCTGAAAGGAACAATTAACTACAAATTGAAGATGGAAAAGCAAGCAAGTTTTGATACTACATGTTTTTGTGATGCCGACTATGCAGCTGATCCAGATGAAAGAAAATCAGTTAGCGGGTATGTATTGATTAAAAAAGGTGCTGCTATATCATGGGGTTCTAAAAAGCAGAAAACTACGGCGTTATCAACATGTGAGGCTGAGTATATGGCTATGGGCGTAGCAGTACAAGAAATGCTTTGGTTGAGAGGATTAGAGGAGGAGCTGTTTCGTTATAAGTTGGAAGCTACAACATTGTTTTGCGACAATCAGAGTGCCATTCAACTTGCATTAAATGAGTCATATCACCCTAAAACAAAACACATCGATGTAAGACATCACTTTATTAGAGACAACATTCTAGCTGAAAATGTATCCTTGAAGTCTAAAGGTTCTGATGAGATGGTAGCCGATATTCTGACTAAACCCCTGGCGAATACTAAGTTAAGCGGCTTTATGGATAGTATGGGCTTAAAGCTTTATTAAATGGATTTTTAGTGAGGATGTTGGAATTTAAAAATTAATTAATCGCTTTATTGATATTACTTTTTTATTTATCCTTATTCCTTTTTCTTTATCTGATAATTATAAAAATATGGTAGCACTGAAATTATTAAATAAAACTATGTCATTCCTTTTTATATATTCAAATTAAAACCACGCGTTTTTTCTTTCGAATAATTGGAATAATCTTGCAGTAAGTTCAACAGTGTTGAATAAAATGTTTAGAAAATTTATAAAATTTTTTTAGTATTTTAGTATACCAAAATGTTCCCCGTAAAGAAACTTTATAGAAAAACATAAAATTGTTATACGTTCTTAAAGAAAGTTGTTTTTTAATAAAAAAAAAGAGTTAAGTCTCCTTTTTGTCCAAAAAACAGCAAAAATATACTATTTTTTGAATTTTTAAATTGAAAATCAGTTATTTTTGGATTCGTAATTGATATTGCTCTGAAATCTTTTGTATGTTATTCGTAATTTAGTTGTCCATTCGGTCCAAAAGTGGCCCTATATTTTTAAAAAAGAGGACCAAGATATGGCAAAATTTTAAAATTTCAATTTTGAAATGCCTATAACTAGGAAATTATAAGAGATAAATAGCACACGCAAAAATATAAAATTCTTTGAAATCGGATGGGAAACAAAATGTCAGGTGTTTACAAATTTTACATGTCGAAGGTACGCCACTTTGAGCCGCCATAGCGCCGCCCCTGGAGTATTTGTAGTGCCCATTTTAATAACTTAAACTCTTGGCTACGACCAGTTCAAATTTTATCCCGCTCGGACCAGCCAAAAAATTTCGATTCTGCCCCACTGTGTATTGATGGATTACTAGCTACAGACACACACTGAAGTACTCTCGTTTGTGTTCGATAACCACTTCTGAGGTATTTCGTATTACCCAGTCCAATTTTTTGTTACTCTCAGAGACCTAAATAACGGGTTCACTTTCATTTCAATGGTAAATTCTCATTCGCAGCCATTTAAAAATAATTTTTTGTGATATATCACTGAGAGAGTGATTTATTCGAGAACATTTTAGGTTTGGGTTTGAGAGAAACAGAAAAGAAACAAACACAAATAATCTGGATGAGTGATTTATAATTTATTTTTTTTGGTAAAGGTCACTTTTATTTGCAAACATGAAAAATACATCGCAAAAATGCATTTGATTGCATCAACGCTTAAATATATAAAATTTATCAAAAAATTAAAACAAATTAAAAAAAGAAATTCTCATTTCTGTTACTGAGACTTCATTACTTCATATTTATCATATTCTTTCCATAATTTGTTAAAAATTACTAACAATATGTGATTGTATGTAAATAAAAGAGAAAGCAACAGTTATTAATAACAAGAACAATTGAATTGTTTGTCTCACATCAAACCATTAAAAAACAACAAAAACGAATAAAGGTCATACCAAACCATTTAAATAAAAATAATTTTATAACTGTTATTTTCAGTGATTTATTTTTATCACAAGAATATAAATCACAATTTTAGTTTTTTGGTATATGGACGAGTTATTTCCGATCTCTGGTTACTCTACAACATATAAAAATTAAAGTCGTATTAGATAACCTCTAATGAATTTGTGTACTTCTCACTAATTTCACTCCGTGTTAGAAAACCACTCGGTGAAATGTCTACTTTATTTAATATTTTTAAAATTCAATGTCGTGTTAGAAACCTCTAGTTGAATTTTTATTTTTACTTTTATTAATACATATGTATTCTTGATCTTACCCTTTATGCCGATGAGATCGAACTGACTTACTAGTTTGAAAATTGTAACAACTCTTTATTTATTTAAAATGTACAACAACCACAGAATTAAATAGTCACTCAATGTTTTGTTTATACCAGAGATAGTAACTGTTATAAGTTTTAATATAAAACTCAAAATTTAATAATTATTTTTCAAGAAAAAATTGTTTCTTCAAAAATAAAACTTAATGTTAAGTTAAATAAAAAAAAGAAATAACTTTGTTCTAAAAATACTTATTATTTCTTGAGTTTTATTTTTTGTTCAAAAAATAATGATTATTTTTAAGTTTTATTTTTTTCATTGAAACAAAAAAATCAATTTTAAGTTTTATTTTTTTGCTTGAAAAATAAAAATTATTCTTGAGTTTTATTTAATTTTTTTCAAAAATAAAACTCAATATGAAAATATATTTGTACAAGTATCATGAAATGTTTACACCTAAAATTCCACGATTATGTTTGGTTGCGGTATCCATTTTCAGGCACAATACCTTTTGTCAACAATTTTATTTCGCATTTAATTTCATTATATTTGTCGGATATTAATGCCATTATATTTTTAGATGAGATAGGGTTCATCTCAAGTCCGTTAAAAATTTGGCCAGTTAGTCTTAAAAGCCTTGGAATCCAGTACGGAAAATGGCATTTTTTCAGTTGTAATTAGGTCAATACAGGCATCTTTGACATCGTTTTGAGAAAAATGCACATAAAACTTACTCTTTTTATCCACAGCAGCTCCTTCAGTATGATTGCAAAGTTCTTTTTCATATAAATCCTTATGCTTTTCTTGCAAATGTCTTTTAATATTCGAAATGTAAATTCCATTAAATTTTTTTTTGCAAATTCTGCACTCGGACAAATTTTGATTTTCGTATATAGTAAAAAAATTTCGAGACACAATATCGCGTTTTCGTCCCATTATATTATCTTTTTCACTATTTTTGATATGATAAGATTTATTCTATAATTTAAAATTAAAAATTTGATTATGAAAGTTTTATATGACGTAATTAGGGTGGTTCTCTGTCAATAAAAACTTACAAAACCATATTTTATCAAATTTGTTCAATCATTAGTACTCGCACTTTATTTAAAAATTGCATTTAAGGAATTTAGTAAATCATAAAAAGAACTTACATTTAATTATTGTTTAAATATAATTATATTTCACTTTATGTTGCATTTAACATTATAAGAAATCATTTTTTTCTAAACATTTTTATTTTTCAATGAAAAAAATAAAAATCAAAAATAATCGTTACGATTTGAACAAAAAAATAAACCTTAAAAAATAATCATTATTTTCTGAGTAATAAATAAAACTCAAAGAAAATTATTAAAAATTTTTTTTTTAAATAAAACTTAAGAAATAAAAATCATTGTGCTTTCCGATAGTACATCTTCTGAGAAAAAAATTGGTATATTCAATTCATTTTTTTCCTTAATCCTTGTATTTGATTTTTTTGTTTTAAATTTTAAGAATAATCATTATTTTCGGTCCTTGGTTTATACACGTTTATAAATTCGCAGAAATACTGACACACTTTATAATGTACACGAATTCACTTTAAACTACAGCACACTTTAAGGCACTCAGTTGACGTTTATTCAAATAGCGTCTTTGATAAACTGACTAACAACTGCAACCTCTGCCACTATTTATAACACTGCCATCTGCACTCTAGATTGCTTTTTAACTGTCTAGAGCTTTCTAATACATACGCCATCTGTGGTGTACTTTCTACAATGTTCTTTAACTGAATATTCGAATTCGAATATACGGTCGCAGAAAACAGCGTTGCCATACTTACGATCAATGGTCAACTGAAAGCTTTTATTCAATTTGAATTAAGCCTGTTCGTCCCGAATAGACATAGATTCACTTCTCCCATAGGCAGCTAGTCGTTCTAGATGTACGACCTTCATTTTAGATCTCGGGCTCTTTTCTTTCTGTATTCTGTACAGCACGTCGTTCAATTTCTTATTCACCTTGTATGGTCCATCCCAATGGGTTTGTAGTTTTGGAGACATTTCTTTCTTACGTCGTGGGTTATACAGCAGTACAAGTTGGCCTTCATTAAATCCCTCAGAATATCTGGCTTTCATTTTGTCGCTGGTCATTTTAATTCGTCTGCGTACGAATTCGTGAAGTTCGTTAAGCTCATCTTGCTCTTGGGAAGTGTTTTCATTATTAGATGAGGGCTTAATACCGAATTCTAAATCACCAGGCAACTTGAGTTCTGTCCCGAAGACAATTTTTGCAGGTGTTCGAGAGGTCGAGTCATGAACAGCTGACCTGTATGCCAATAGAAATTTTGGTATGTGTTCATCCCAGTCCTTCTGGTGTGCACTGACCACTTTTCTTAAATATTCCTCCAGGGTGCGATTGAATCTTTCGACCATGCCATCAGATTGAGGATGCAGTGGGGTTGTTCTGGTTTTTCATATTCCGTATAAATCGCACATTTCCTTGAATACGGCGGATTCAAAATTTCTACCCTGATCCGAGTGCAACTCCAGTGGAACACCATAGCGACACACCCAGCTTGTTGTGAAAGAGTTTTTACTATTTTAAACAATATTTATACTATCTTTATCTGAAATATCTTTAGAGCTGAAATATTAAATATAGATGAAGTTTGTAAAAATTTTCAAAATTGTTTACAAACCTCTAGGTTTGGAATTGGCCAAAATCAGAAAGCTCAAAAACGAAATAAGGTGACAGTGTTTTTAGTATTTAATAATATAAATATATATATGACGGACTGAACCGAACAAATTTAAGTTTAGTTAAATAAATTTTAAGGAATGAAATGAAAATATTTAATTGTGATTCTAAATTTTTAAATAATAACACTTTTTGTAACAACTTGAAAAGTGACCAAGTGGGGGTTGTAGACCCCCGTTTTCAAAGATTTTAAAACACCCTCAAAATGTTGAGTTATTTTGAAAAAAACTGTTTTACGATAGGTCGTAGTACTTTAGTACCTCTAACTTACATAATTTTAGACCGTAGTATTTATTTGGCTTTGACTTTTTAAGGCGAAGACCGAGGTATGTTTCTTCTGAAGCTGTTTGGCCTTATTTCTGTAGGGCGGCGCTAATCCTCTTACCCATTTCCCCACATATTCCGCTAGTAGCTCGTGTTCCTTGGTGGATTTATTAGCATGTTCCGGGTTTTTCTCGCAATTGATAACTGCCTCTGCTGAAGTGCATCGACCTATTTCGGAATTTGGCTTAACGACTTTTTCACAGCTGGACAGGTTAAGCACTCTTACAGGAACTATTTTGTTGTTGCAGGGTTTAACGAGGGCTTTTGCTGTTATAAGATCACTTTTTATTTCTGTTGGTTCTACCACCCACAAACTGTTGTCCTCACAATCTCCCTCCATACAGGCCCATACTAAAGTTTCTGACTGTGGTGGTAGTCTCTGATGCACGACGGTAACTAGCTTTCTTACTTGAGTCCTATTTTCATTGAATCCATTTTCCACATTTCGCCAAATCATAACTTTTTGTCCCATATCCAAAGTAATGCCGTGAGTAATCATGAAATCAGCACCAATGATTACTTCGTCCACAATATCGGCAACAATAAATACATGATTGACGCTAACATTGGCAATGGTTACTTTCACATTTACTTTACCATAGACAGTGGCTGGCTCCCCAGTAGCTGTGCGAAGACTTACCCCACGTAATGGTTCAATTGTGTTTTTGACTAAATCGGGCTTGACGATGGACTGCGACGCTCCTGTGTCTATAGTAAAAATGTGCTTCTGACCGTTGATGTATCCACTAGCCGTAAGATTGCTATTATTCTGCTGCATTACTGATATGGAGATTGTGGGGCCCTCAGATGTGGGAGCTAGCTCTTGTGTTACCCTAAGGATCATGCTCAGGGCCTCAAGAGGTCCTTCACATATCAGAACTGGGTTCAATGCCGAACCAACCTGACGCACGAATGAACGAATCCATCCTCCTGACATCCAGAGTAGATAGATCCGCTAGGCCGTGCAAAAATAGACTACCTATTGTCGCAGTCCGCGCCCCTGCTAGGGCAGGGCAAAGACAGAGGAGATGTTCAATCGTCTCATCCTCGTCTTCATCATGGCAACTCTTACAGAAGTCATTGTATGGAGTACAGAACAATTGATGGACAAATTAGCAAATTCAATTTCTGAATTCTCTTTTGACCCAACAAATTCAATTACATTCAATGTTTGGTACATCCGTCATGAAGATATATTCTTAGTGGATGGTAAAGATTTGGATGACGCAGCTCGAGTAAGACTCGCTGAACACAATTTGTTGTCAAATCAAGCAAGAAAAAGTCAGCGCTGATGTCTTAAATAAAATAAGGCAAGATTTTGCTGATATATTTCAAGATACTCCAGCAAAATGCACGAAATTAAAAGTTCATTTACACCTCAAGAAAGATGTCAATCCAATTTTTCGAGCAAAACGACCTGTAGCATACGCAATGCTTCCACAAATAGAAGATGAAATTAATCGTTTACATTCATTGGGAATAATTTCACCTGTCGATTTCTCAGATTGGGCAGCACCCATAGTTGCTGTAAAGAAGCCAAATGGAAAAATACGGATATGTGGGGATTATTCAACTGGATTGAATGATAGTTTGGAACCTCATAAGAACCCTCTTTCACAGCAGATTCAGTTAATTTACTTACCATAAACACCCACAAAGGTCTTTATACGTTCAATCGTTTAGCTCCTGGCGTTAAAAGTGCTCCTGGCGCTTTCCAACAAATCATGGATACAATGCTTATGGGTATAGACGATGCTGCAGCGTATATAGACGACATAATAATTGGTGGCTCAACTGTTTAAAAGCATTTGGAAAATGTTAACAAAGTTCTTCAAAAGCTACGGGAATTAAATTTCCACATCAAGTTTGAAAAATGTAAATTTTTCGCCAAAGAAGTCAAATATCTTGGCAACATAATGTCTCAAGATGGTTTACGTCAAGATCCTGACAAAATAAAAACCATTTTAGATTTATCACCACCAAAAGATACACCAGAATTAAGGTCATTTCTTGGATCAATAAATTACTATGGTAAATATATAAACCAAATGAGCAATCTGAGAGCACCACTTGATAACCTATTGAAAGAAAACGTAAAATTTGAGTGGACAGTTGCATGTCAAAAATCTTTCCAAAAATTCAAAGATCTTTTAAACTCAGATTTGCTGCTAACTCATTATAAACCAGAATTACCAATCAAGGTATAGGTATTGTCGCAATCATATGTCACATATATTCAGATAAGTCAGAGAAAGTCATTGCTCATGCCTCACGTACACTTACACCAGCAGAGAAAAACTATTCTCAAATAGAGAAAGAGGGACTTGCATTGATTTTTGCCGTAAAGAAGTTTCTTCGTTATATATTTGGAAGACAATTCACCTTGTGTACTGATCACAAACCTCTTTTAAAGATTTTTGGTAGAAAATCTGGAATTCCAGCGTATGCTGCAAATAGACTTCAACGTTGGGCGTTAACACTTATGATGTACGATTTTAAAATTGAATACATTAACACCAAAGAATTTGGATGCGTTGATGTTTTATCAAGACTAGTCGACACCAACATGAAACCTGATGAAGACATAGTAATTGCATGTGCTATGTTAGAAGAAGATTGTTCAACAACCCTTAACGATCATTTCAATTCACTTCCAATTACATTTAATATGGTTTTAAAAACAACAAATAAATGTAAAACACTACAGTCAGTCATATCAGCACTACAAAATGGTTGGAGCAACAACGTATCATCAGAGATCAGTCCATTTTATGCCAGAAGAGATCAACATAATGTGGTTCAAGGTTGTCTTATGTTTAATGACAGAATTGTAATACCACCAAAATTAAGAACTTCATCGTGGACATCCAGGTAAAGAAAGAATGAAATCTTTAGCAAGAAGTCATGTTTATTGGCCAGGTATCGATGAAGATATTATTACTTATGTACGAAATTGTCACCAATTTGCTGTAGCATGCTCCGCACCAGTGAAGCATACACTACAATCATGGCCTCTAACAAATAAACCTATGGCACGGTTTATACTATTTTGTAATTATAGATGCTTTTTCAAAATGGCCCGAAATTTTTGAAATTTCAAATATTACATCAACAACTATAATTTCAAAACTTACCGAAATATTTGCTAGATATTGTGACGCAGATACTATTGTCTCAGATAATGGTACTCAATTTGTAAGTTCTCAGTTCAACAAATTTGTGACAGATCGTGGGATCACATATTTAAGAACAGCACCTTATCACCCACAACGGACAAGCTGAACGTTTCGTTGTAACTTTAAAACGTGCTCTTGAAAAACTCAAACAAGAGGTGACAAGTAAGGAAGACTTGGAAACATTTCTTCAAACTTATAGATCTACACCAAGAACGGATTCAAAATCACCAGCAGAGTTGTTTCTGAATCGAAAAATCAAAACCACTTTAGACTTACTCAAACCAAAGGAAGTAGCACCTATTAAACGTAATATTCAACAGGAGATGATATTCAATAAGAAACATGGTGCAAAAGCTAAAAGTTTCGAAGCTAATGAAAATGTGTTTGTCTAAATTTTTAGAAACAACAAGTTTATTTGGGTAAGTGGTTCAATAGTGGAACATGTGGGAACTGTTAACTACAATGTGTTAGTAAATGATAATAACAAACAAAAACTAATTCGTTCACATGCAAATCAAATTAAGAAAAGATTTTTATCTGATAAAGAACCAATAAATTCAACACATTTATTATTTGAAATGTTTGATTTATACAAAACACCTGAAAATATTCCAGCAACGCAACGACAATCAACTTTAGTAGAACCTGATCACCAATCATCTTTAGTGGAACCTGATCACCAATCAACTTTAGTTTTAGTAGAACCTGATCCACCTATTTTTACGGAACAGAATGCAGCAGTTGAAACAGATACGGATGAAGAAACCGACTTTAATACAAATGCTCAAAATGAACCCGATTCTTCGTTTCATTCGACATCTGATTCAATAGGAGTTAAAACCATAAAACCTTCCACCGCAGAAACTTCTAGACCTCCAGCGTGGCTGAAAGATTACAGTACATCTTAAAGAAAGGGAGATATTGTAATATAAACACTTTCAATAATTTTACTTGTTCAATAATTTATATGAGGAACATTTCTTCATTGAAATTTACTTATATTTTCTATTTGTATGAAAATATTTTCATTCTTGTTTTAACTTCTAAATTAAATAAACTTATATTTTCTTTTGTAAATAATTATTTCTAATTATTTAAACCATAACATGTTGGTAACACGCTTTTATTAATATTCTTTATAACTCTACAATCCGGATTAATTTTATATTAGGTTTCAATAAACAATTTGATAATAGCAAAAAAATAATCAGAGTCAATTTAATTTCATACTACATGCTAATTGGGAGCTTAGTTTTCGCCGCAATCTTAGCCTAAAACGTACCAATTAAATTAAATATAGTTAGGTTAAGCTCTTAATTTTGCCTGTAAAATGTAATAATCTCTAAATACTTGCACATAGTAACATTTTAGTGTTTTCTCCTATTCAAATCATCTTGAAAAAAAGTTTTAAGGGTTTTTGTTTTTGTAGTCGTGGGTGTCATTCTCGGAGAATTGTCCATTTAGCACTGGCCAAGGCGAATTTATACAAGGTGGTGTCTTTACCTATTTATGTAAAAAATAAATATTTTGTTAATAAGCTTTATGTAGATATTTAAATATAAAAACAAGCTTTGACATTTGTTAGAACCAAAGAAGAAAAAAAGTATTCAGCTGATTGACTGACACATTACTACCAAATGCCATGTTTTTTAATAATAAACCAAACATAAAACACTAACTTTAAAGGAATGTTCTCTGTTATATTTGTGATTAAAAAAATAAGGAGAAGATAAAATAATTTATTTCGAATACCTATAAGGGACCCGGTAACTATAGTCCGGACAACTCGATAATTCGACAGAGCCTAAAACTATATGTCCGGATTGTCGAAGTTGCACTGTACGTCAAAATTAACTGTGAAGCAGCTTTAAAATCTCTAGATGATCATTGACTTTATTATATCGCCTTCGAAAATCCAAAAGTACGTATCATAAAAAAAATCAAAATCGTGTTTTTGATTGATTCTGATTCATAAGGTAAAACTACATACCTCTACAAATTTGTATACTTCTGTGTCCAAAAATAACGATTTTATATCCATAATTCAAAACTACGTATCAACATGTGTGTGATTTTCATAAATCAAAAAAATCAAGTGTGAATAAATGAAAACAAAATATTTGGCAATTATTTTTCTTCTAATTTATTAGTGTGGATTTCGTTTGCCATCTATCTAGGTAAAGTGTACATTATAAAATAAATATAACGGCCCATAATCATAGTCAAACACTAAAGTCGGTTCGTTTTAAAAACAACTTTAAATTAAAAACCCGCTTTATATCATTTCCCAACTATAGTCAAAATTAAAGTATGTTTTAAATTTTATTGTAAAAGTTTATTTTTGAATGAATATTAATTTAAAGTAAAAACATTTCTCAAATACAAAACAAGGTTCTACAAAATATAAGTACAAAAAGGGTGTTAACTAAATCTTAACAAAAATACACTATTAACATCAATACTTTCCCTTGTTAAGATAATTTGTTAACATTTGAAAGTCCCAAATTACTTATTAAATATTTCAACCTTGTTGCTTGTAGTGGTTTCGTCATCAAATCAGCTAATTGATCTTCAGTTGATATTCGTGTAACACAAATTTCATTTTCAGATACCTTTTCACGAATGAAGAAATGTTTCAACGCAATGTGTTTAGTACGACGATGAAACTCTGGATTCTGAGCTAATCTTATTGCAGCATTATTGTCCACTTGCAATACAGGAACATCTTTGTATCCAATTAACTCGGAATATAGCCTTTTTAACCATTTCTTTGGTAGCTTCAGTAGCAGCAACAATTTCAGCTTCTGTTGTAGAAGTTGCTACTATCGGCTGTCTTTGACTTATCCATGAAATTACCGCACCAGCGTATTTTATTACTATTCCTGATGTCGATCTACCAGTCTTTAAGCAGCCTCCAAAGTCAGCATCACTGTAGCATTCGAACTTTAAGTTATTGTCAGCAGTATAAGTAATTCCATATTCTTTTGTACCAGCAATATATCTTAATACTCTTTTTACTCTGACGATATCTTCTTTTGAGGGATTATCTAAAGTTCTAGACAAATAACCAACACTGTATGCAAGATCTGGTCTAGTACCAAGCATTAAATACATAATTCCTCCCACTGCTTGTCGATAGGGAAATTTAGATAAGTCCTCAGCTTCCCTGTTTCGGAATCTTCTACTATTTTGGTCATTGGAGTTGATACTGGTCTGCATTCATGAAAATTGAACCTCTCAAGTATTTTCTTAACATACGCTGTTTGAGATATTCGTATTGCACCATTTTCTTTCTTTATCTCCAAACCCAAAAAATAATTCGCTTCTTTAGATGTAATTTTAAATTCAGCTCGTAACTCTTTTAATAAATTTTGAACTTCAATTTCGTTTGTTCCTGCAACCAAACCGTCATCTACATATAATACCAAAATAAGTTTCTTTCCATTTTTGATTCTTATGAATAGACACGGATCAGCTTCACAAACGTTAAATCCAATCTTTAATAAATATTTTACTAATCTTTTATTCCAGCAACGAGGAGCTTGTTTTAACCCATACAAACTTCTAGCCCTCAGGTTGTTTCATAAATATTTCTTCTTCTAATTCGCCGTAAGGAAAAGCTGTTGCAACATCAAATTGAAATAGGTGCATATTATTGCTAGCTGCTATACTCAACACTGCACGTATTGTTGCTAATCTTGCTACTGGACTAAAGGTTTCTGTGTAATCTATGCCTTTTCTCTGTGTAAATCCTTTTATAACTAATCTGGCTTTAAACTTCTCTATGGTACCATCTGGATTCATCTTTAAACGGAACACCCACCTTGACGGTAAAGCTTTTGCGCCTTTTGGAAGATCTGACAATTCCCATGTTTTGTTTTCTTTTAGGGAATTAATTTCAGAATCCATAGCCATCCACTGATTACTTTCTTTAGCATTTATAGCTTCTTTATAGCTCATAGGGGTTTCAATTTTATTTATAAAATCTTGAATTTCCATAACAAAGTCATCATATCTAGGATTTGATATCAAACTACGATCTCTTAATCGATTTGATAATATTGAATTAGAATTATCATCATAGTCAGCATCTCTTGTTTGTTTTCCTCGTAATCTTCTATCAGTAATAACTTCTTGAACATCATCATCTGATATTACGATTTCATCTAAATAGTCATCTTCTATAGCATCATCAAAAAGTTCTTCTTCACTTTGCTGTTCTTCTTCTATCAATTCTTCATTTTGCTGTTCTTCATCTATCAATTCAGGTTCTTCATTGGCATTATTATTAGTATTTGGACTTCTGTAATCTTCAAACTTAAGCTTAACTTCATTATCATCTTCAGCATTTACATTTTTGTTGTCATCTTCTTTATCATTTTGATTATCAGACAGGCATGATTTAATTTTCTCAACAAATTTGACATCTCTGGAAAGTATAACTTCTTGTTTCTCTTTGATGTAAACTCGGTAACGCTCATCATCGTCATAACCAATAAGAAAGCCTTTTGTAGCTTTAGCATCCATCTTCTTTCTCTTTTGCTTAGGTATATGAACATAACATTCACATGATATGATTCTTAAATGATGCACTCTAGGTTTCTTCCCCATCCATAATTCATAAGGACTTTTATTTTCTACTGATGACTTGCCAGTTCTGTTTAGTACATATATTGCTTTTCTTACACAATTCTTTTATATTATGACCACGATTATTTGCTAACATTAGAACTTCTTCTAAGCAGTCTTTAACTTCAGACTTTTGTTTTACAACAAACCCGAAACGATACTTTGTATATGAATCTTTAAAAATCACCAGGTACCTCTTTTTAGAAAATGACTCACTAAATGGTCCACAGACATCAGCTGTCACGAGTTCACCGGGACATGTAGCTTTATTTCTATGACCAAACGGCAACCGATGAGCTTTTCCATAGATACACGGTTCACATACAGTTTTATCATCTTTAACAGTAATACCCATTTCTAATTTAAGCATCTTCTGTATGTGTCGTTTGTCTTGGTGACCCCATCTTTCATGATAAAGTTGAAGTAAATCGGAATCTTGAACTTCATTAACTTGTTCCATACCATACTGCTTTATCGCTTTTATATTGGCTTTATAAAGTGAACCACCTACTGATCTTGACCCACATAAAACTATTTCATTATCAACAAATAGTTTACAGCTGGTAGCTGTCGATATAAATCTGCTATTTGGTTGTTTATCCTGAGCTGATAGCACTGAGAATAAATTCCTTGTGATGTTAGGTACATACCAAACGTCTGTTAAACACAATCTCTCTGTTTTGTTTTTGACTTTCGATTCAATTTCTATTGTACCTTTACCAATGGCTTGCAGTACTTCTTTACCTGCTGCTCTTATGAAATTTGGACTTGAAAACGACTCAAAATCTTTAAAATTGTCTTTATTATTAGTTATATGGCGTGTTGCTCCATTGTCAATCCACCAACATGTGGTATCGGCATCTTGCACCACATTTGCTTCCTCACAAAAAACAGGCAAACACTTTTGATTCACAGCTTTGGCTTCATTTGCTCCTTTACTAGGCTTACCATCAGCTGCCCACTTACGACAATCACGTACCCAATGTCCTTTCTTCTTACAATAGTTGCAAACATCACTATTCTTCTTGTTAATTGTGTTAGAGTTTTCAAATTTCTTAAATTTATATTTTGCAACAAGTGCTTCTTCAGTGGAGGTAATGTCGCCTTTTCCAAAGTTCCTTTGATACATAGTTATTTGCATACATAACTCTTCAAATGTTTTGTCTTCATTTTTGCTTAACATCATCCAACTTGATTTGAATGTGTCGAATTTTGATGGTAGTATGTGCAAAATCTTACCCACTAGCAATAGATCTGGTAATTCATTTAAATTCTTTTCTTTTAGTCCATTGTTGAATTCTAACCATAATCCTTTTAATTTGGCAATATGCATTGTGACATCTTGATTGTCATCCCAAACGAACGAGAAAAAATATGCACATACCTTGAACAATTGATCTTTTGCTGTTGCTTCGAAAAGATTTTTAAGAGCATCCCACACATTTGCATAACTGTTGGCTTTTCTGTACAAACCGCTTTGTTCTTGATACAATTTCTTTTGTTCTGCTGTGGCTGTTGGTTCTAGAGGAGTTGGCTTATGTAATATTCTATCAATTACATCCAAAGTTCCTTCATGATAATCCAAAAGATCTCTAATCTTTCTCTTCCACATTGGCCATTCAGTTTCACCTTTAAGAGTCTTGATGTTCTTGCTAAAATCCATATTTGGTTTAGTATTTTCTTCTTGTCTTGAAAAAAAAAAATTTCTTCTATCTTGAAAAAATTTTCTTTATTTGACTTGAAAAATTTTCACTTCAGAAAATATTTTTAATTATTTTTCAAGAGCTTCCTGGGCTCATAACCTTTTATTGTAAAAGTTTATTTTTGAATGAATATTAATTTAAAGAAAAAACATTTCTCAAATACAAAACAAGGTTCTACAAAATATAAGTACAAAAAGGGTGTTAACTAAATCTTAACAAAAATACACTATTAACATCAATATTAAATTGAACCGACTTTAACTGGGTGTCACCTCAAATGTAGAAAATGTTTTCATACAATATACAACGAAATACAGACAAGTGGCACCGCTGAACAGCTGACATAGAAAATTAAAACAAAAACCAAAAAAGGTAAACAATAAAAGTAACCGGGACAACTAAAGAAAAAAAGTTTTTTGTGGTGGAAAAATGGAAAAGATAAGATTAATATCATATTTAGAATATTTTGGTACTAATTTTATTGATAACTGTTCAATAATTGCAAAATCTCTCCCAAATTTTTGTAACATAATTTTTTTACTTTTTGCAGAAGTGTTTTACATGGCGAAGAACAGCTGATGCTGTTGTTAAATGAGTTAATAACAGCTTCAGCTTGTTTTATATTTACAGTTGACTTTAACGTCAAAAATATACTTTAACTTGTCTATGGTAGACCTAAAGTCCACTCTTAAGTAAAGACGACTTTATTTCTATTAAAATATACTTTATTTCTGACTATGATTATGGGCCAATGTTATTGATACATACATACATACATACATACATACATACATACATACATACATACATACATACATACATACATACATACATACATACATACATACATACATACATACATACATACATACATACATACATACATACATACATACATATTGAGCAAAGAATAAAGAACTCAGTGTATAAATACTGAGGGTTGTCATTCGAATACAAATTATTCGAGTAGTCGTGGAAAAAAGATATGTTTTATTCGATTTGGAATAATCAAAAACATGAATATATTTATTTTAATGTTAAAATTAAAAAAACAATTTATATAAACAAAGATTTTAAGAAAAATATCTCAAAGAAACAATCAACAAATAGTTATTCCGGCGGAACCACATGAACCTGGCATACATTCAGAGCGGTAATTCCGATCTACCAACCCATAACTGGAAGGTGGTTAAGGTTTCCGCTCCTGAAGGTGCGCATAGAAAGGTGGTCGTAGTCCTTAACAAGGAATCCTTGGCGCCACTACGTGAGAGGCAAAGCAAGATTTACTATGGTTTCGATAGTATCAAGCTGCGCATCTACCGTGGTGACGACAAGCTCGACCCCGAAACTTCTGGTGTTAAACTGGAAGCTCAGCAGGATATGGACTGCAAAATTAAACTGGATGACCCCGCAAGCTCTGAGGACAAAATGGAGACCCAATCACACTCCAGTATGGTTGGGGACCTATTCTGCGCTCTGGGCGATGTGGAGGATGAAGATGTTCTTCTGGAATCAGACCCAGAAGACATCGACGTTACGGTCATATATGATCCAGACCATGGTGAAGGCGATCCAAGTGAACCTTCACCACTCTAAGGCAGCTTCGGCTGCCCTGCTCCTCCACATTGCTAGATATGGGGAGGACATTGCGTTGGTCCAGGAGCCGTGGATACACAATGGCGAAATTCGTGGACTCAACGCCAAAAAGTACAAACTTTTGTACATAAGACGCACAGGTAAAATAAGATCTTGCATTTTGGTTAAGAACCATCTTAATATCTTCATTCTTCCTGATTACAGCGATGAAGATACAGTAGCTGCTGCTTGGGAGACAGGTGCAGGTAAGGTGTGGCTGCTCTCGAGCTACATGGCGCACGACCAGGTTGAACCACCACCGAACAACCTGGTATCTAACATGATGCGTGCCGCAAACCGGGCCAGAACTCCGGTAATTATCGGAGCTGATGCAAATGCTCACCACACAATCTGGGGTAGCTCAGATATAAACGAACGAGGTGAGTACATTCTAGACTTCATATTAGACTTTAATCTGGTAGTTGTCAATCGAGGTTCAGAACCTACTTTTGTGGTAGCAAATAGGCAAGAAGTTCTGGACATTACGCTTGTCAGTGCAAGCCATTCGCAACTCATAAGGAATTGGAAGGTTTCAGATGATTGCTCTCTGTCTGATCACAGGTATCTGACATTTTTAATAGAATTGGAAGTTGAGAAGGAAAAGCCTTTTCTAAATAGGAGGAAAACCAATTGGGATGATCACAGGCGGATCCTTGATGGTTTACTTCCCTCACCCCCTCTTATAGGTGACACTAGGGACATTGAAAGCGCTGTGGAAAAGCTCACACTTTCTCTCAGTGAGGCCACAAGACGTACATGCACTCCCTCTGCTCGCAGAGGAAAGGTAAGACCTCCATGGTGGTCTTTAGACATAGCGAACACTAGGCGTAGTTGTCGTAAACTATTCAACGAGGCGAAAAGATCAGGCAACTGGTCAATGTACAAGTCTATGTTGAACAAATTTAAGAATATGGTCAGGAGCGCGAAACGTAAGTCCTGGAGGAATTTCTGCAGCGTCGTCGAAAGTACCTCTGAGACAAATCGTCTGCGCAAGATCTTATCGAAAACACCAACTGTTCAAGGTTATATTCAGAAACAGGATGATAGGTGGACTACTGATGCACGTGAGACACTAGAAGTACTCATGGACACTCATTTTCCGGGGAACTTGCCTCCAGATATGGCTAGTGCATCCCAACCGAACAATCGGACAACTCCGTCAATTATACTTGACGAACATTTGATAAAATGGGTCATACGGAGTTTTGACTCTTACAAGTACCCGGGCCCAGATGGCATAATACCCGCTGATCTACAGAATAATATAGATCTAGTCACTCCTTGGCTGATAACTATCTATCATGCCTGTCTTGCATGGTCGTACATACCAAAACGGTGGACCGAATGCACTGTGACATTCATTCCGAAAGGAGGGAAAGTGTCACACACCAAAGCAAAAGATTTCAGACCGATAAGTCTATCATCATTCTTGCTGAAAACCCTTGAAAGAATCATCGACATCCACATACGAGTGTCTTTGAAACAAGGATCAGTATCTCCTTCTCAACACGCCTACATGAAAGGCAAATCCGTTGAGACAGCACTTCACTCCTTAGTGGGATATATTGAGAAATCCCTCGAATTTGGTAATTTCTCGTTAGTGGCCTTTCTGGATATAGAAGGAGCCTTCAATAACGTAGAATCTGCAACTATCGTTTCAGCTCTACAGGATCTTGGTTTAGACCAATCAACTGTAAGGTTCATCACAAACCTTTTACGATACAGGATCATTCGCTCCGAAAAGGGAACGGCAGTGATCACGAGAATGGCCACTAGGGGTACACCTCAGGGAGGCGTCTTATCACCACTTCTGTGGAATTTGGCCATAAATTGTCTGCTCAGGAAATTGGATCTCTTAGGTTATAAAACTGTCGCCTACGCGGATGACGTCGCGGTGGCAGTCTCTGGGATCCACTTGGACACGATATCACAACGCCTGGAACACGCACTCAGTATACTGAGTCGGTAGAGTACGGACAGTGGATTGAGTGTAAACCCAGGCAAAACTGAACTTGTACTGTTCACAAGGAGGTACAAGATTCCTCATTTCTCGCTTCCCCGATTAAATGGTGTTGAACTAACACTATCGGACAATGCAAAATACTTAGAAGTTATTCTGGATAGTAAACTATCCTGGAAACCCAATACCCTTTCAAGGACGTCAAAAGCCTTGATGGCTATGTATGTCTGTAAGAAGGCGATAGGTACGCAATGGGGTATTAGACCCCAGTTCGTCAACTGGCTATGTGATGCGGTCATTAAGCCGACACTATTTTATGGAGTTTCTGTCTGGTGGAAGGCATTAAACAGTGGCTCGACGTGTATGCTATTCGAGAGGGTGTTAAGGAGAATGGCAATACTGATAACAGGGGCTTTAAGAACGACCGCAATAAAGTCGTTCTTTACTATATTGAACTGGATCCCTGTAGATCTTATGGCAAGAAAAATGGCATTTACTTCTGCCTTTAGGCTAAACGCGATTGGTGCGTGGAAACATGCTTCATATGGTCACGCCAGCATAATAGGTAGTATTCAGACTCTTCCGGAGAATATCGATTACTGCATTTCTAGGCCCTTCATAGCGAGGAATTTCGATTTCTCAATTCCGTACGGTACGGAAGCAATGAACGGGCCCTTACATGACACAACGGGTCTCTCAGTCTATACGGACGGTTCTGTGAAGGGAGATCGAGTTGGCGTAGGTGTCTATATTCGGGAACTCGATATTAGGTTATCTTTCAGACTTCCGAACGAATGTAGCATTATTCAGGCTGAATTATCGGCCATCAAAAGGGCGGCTAACTGGCTTAGTTATAACAAGATATCTGACAGGGATATTTGTATATATACTGACAGTCAGGCAGCTATAAAATCCCTGACAGGTGTATACACAACATCTAACTTAGTCCAGGAATGCCGGGCATCCTTAAACAGGATGGCGAGACATTCAACAGTCGTACTCAAGTGGGTACGGGGACACGGGGATATTACTATTATGGGCAACTGATTATCTGGCGAAAAAAGGCGCCATGTTACCTGACGGAGACATAGATTTCCTATGTGGGATTCCGTTATCCAAATGCAAGCTACAAATTAGTAACTTCTACTATGAGCTCGTTCAGGCAAGATGGGACTGTGAACCCACATGCACTATAACCAGGACGATATGGCCCCTACTAAATCGGGGACGGACAATTCATCATCTTGGCTTTACACGCTCACAATTGAGTGGTGTAGTGGCGGTCATAACTGGACACTGCACCTTTGGTAACCACGCTAGGAGACTTCTGCAGAAGTTGTCAAAACGAGGAGGAGGATGAAACTATTTTTCATCTTCTTTGTCATTGTCCGGCATTAGAAGATCTACGCCTAAGGTTTCTGGGGCATCGTTCCCTAGATAGTCTTTCTGAGCTCTCGAATATGAGGCTTGAGGGCATTAGTGCCTTTATAGGTAGGACTAATTGGTTGAAAAGACCAGACACCGGGATCACTTTAAAGTGACCCAATAATCGCCGACTCATTGGCACGTAAATTCTTCAAGATCTCCTCCCTCTCTTTTTCTTCTTACATCTCCTTAACTTCTTCAATCTTCTTCTTCTCCCTTTTTCACTTATATCTGTCCCTCTTTCTTCTTCTTTCTTCTACTTTCAGGTAACACAAAAGGACCATTGCTGGACCCATGTGAGCTGCTCTTTCTCTCTTCCTCATTTCGTGGCTGCCTGGAAAACCTAACCTAAGTTTTCTCCTAAATTGTATTATTTGTTTTTATTATATAAGAGAGATTTTTACATTCTTCTATACTTTGTATGATAGAAAGTATTTTGAAATATTGGTCCATTATATGTATTTAATATTAATACTGTATATATTAATACTGTCCACATCGTTAACATTTTTTAATTTTTTTTCAACATTCATATATTTATGGCATAAAGTAAGAAATGTTGTTTTTATGGAAATTGTAATATTTCGTAAGAAAACTATGATTTAACTATAGATCCATATAGTAACTTCTAACATGTATAACAATTGTCGATATTTTATGCACACGTAATTATATATTACCGTTAACATACTTATAAGATTATACACATTTAATTTATGTTTATATAATTTTTATATAATAAACAATGTTCATTTCTTGCAATGAAATAATTTTTGTTTTTTTTTTATATCATTATTTAAAATTAATGTAATTTTATCTTACTTATATAACATTATGTTATATAAAATCATATTGCGTATTAACCATACAAAATTGCATTAAATAGTATAAAGACGCTTTTTAAAAAAATCCAATTTGGAATGAAAGTGGCATTAATATTCCTGTTACGACGTTCCTGTTAATAGTAACCAATTTTTCATTTGGTGATCATTATAACATTCAGAAAAAATATTTGATATGTCGTTTTTCAAAGATAAAATATTTAACTTTGCTGATATATTATTTTCTAAATCGTTTTCGATGACAAATTTATTAATTTTGCTTATTATAGGCAATGTTATATAATCTATAACTCTTTTTTGAATTTCGTTGACATCTTTTCTGCAAAAATTGGATTTGTTATGACACCACAATGAAAACATTACACCATTTTTGTTTGTTTGACGTAGTTTGATGAACGTTTAAAGTAGATTCAGAATTAAATGTTTCATAGTTTGTAGCATTGGAAGCAGCGACAACACTTGTAGAATTTGAAGTCAATGGAAGTTCGGTGAGATGCTTTGCAAAATGTTGAATTTTTGTAATGTATTTTCCACAATTTTTATATGTGCTAGTTTCTTTTTTATTGTGCATTAGTCTAAAATGCTTAGATATGAATGTTTCATTAGGTAAATATATTTGACACAAATAACAATTCATTTTTTTACACTAATTTTACTTTATTTTAATAAAACAAAATATTTTTTATCAAGGCACGTGGACGACTAACGCTTCCGTCTCTTTATTTGTTAGTCAAAGCATAACTTGTTTTGTTTTTTTTGCAGTTGCATTTAAAACAGTGATGTTCACGCCATACAACAATTGTTTGAAAAATTTACACACATTTGTTATCGCTGAGCCACAGAATATACAGAAGTGTCAAATTTGACGTTTAAAAAACGCCAAATCAGATGTTAGGGCAGTTCTCATAAAAAGAGATAGCAATATATTTTGTACTACAATATCAGTGATGTGTTAAAGCAAAACGCTATATACAACACGAATTTGGTAGACAAAGAAATGTGAACAAAACAAACAACTAAATTTGTAAGACAATTTTTTCGTAGTCTGTGTGCAGTTCATTGCACTAGCTCCGCTACGTCGAATTCGTTGGCCACTAAGAACTACTACTAGTGAATTTTCAACCCACTCGCAACGTTATTGACTGGTGAATTTAACACGGGGATGTCATTGCAAGTGACCGATTGGCACACTCTGCATAACACTTCACTATTAAATTCAATAGTGAAAATACTCCAGCATTTGAGAAAAAAAGACAAAGTAAATTTTTCTGAGAGCGGGGTTGAACACATAACCTCTCGTTTTCTAGTCAAATGCTCTAACCACTAAACCACTGAGCTCTTATTTGTACTGCTCTCTAATTGTTATTAAGAATAACATGTGAGTCTACTCTCTATTTTTGCATTTTCTACATCATCACTGAGAATGAAAACACAAACGGCCACATTCAGCATTACATGTGGCTATCGGAGTGGTATATTTTAGAAGATTTTATTTTTCTTGAATTTATTTTCAAAAACTTAGGACAAATAGCTAACTATTGCTTATTACTGAATATGCTGGTGAAATGTAGTGCAAATGATAACCATTTAACTACCACTTTAGCAGCCACATCGAACTAGTTCGTTGTACAAGTAGTAATATAGCTAGCGCAAGGTTTCCAATTGGCACTTTTCAAACTGCTGGGATGTTTACATCAGTTTTGTCGTATTGCCCTTAATAAAATGATGGGAACTACTGATGTATAAACCCATCAGCACCCCATCAGATGATGCATCAAATGACTGTCACTGTTCTTGTAGGGTTGTTATACTTTATTTCTAAATTTCAATTATATCGATAAATCACCATGGTCCTATTCTGAATTTTATATACATATGTTTTTAATCACACAATTGCTTATAATTAATCACGTAATGGCTTATAATTAAGGATTGTTAAAGTTTTAGCTCAATCGGAATTTGCCTTCCCGTGCCGAAAGTGCCTCGAAGTTTTAAAATGACTACTGTTTTTTCTCATTTTGACCTCACTTATTTTCTCAACTATTCTGGAATCTCTTGAACTTTACGCCATTTTGCAACATCTGACATCTACTAGTTAATTTTTCATTACTAATCATGTATTACAGCAGAAAGTAAAAATCTGGGAATCCCAATTTTGGTTTCGACTTGTCGCTTGTAAAAGTACTTACAGAGAAATATTAATTTAAAGTTTGTTGTTGCAATATTGGTAAGCAAAGGAGATGATGAACAACTTCTGGTAATCTCCGCTTTAAAGAATAGCACAGGTATCAGTCAGGTAGAAGCTGTTAGCGATAGCCTAGTACATAATATTATCGAATTCAAAAGAATAAAGATTGGAAAATTAGAATTGTATATATTTTACCATTTATTTTTCTTTGTTATTAAAAAAAAGACTTAATTTTCAATAGCATTTACTCTATTTATTTATTTATTTTATAATTTGTGTATTTATTAACAATTTTTTATTGGATAAAATTAGAGAGAAAAAGGAAGTATTTTTTTAGTTCTTTGATTTTGTAAAATGTATTTAAAATTTATTAACATTTATTCACAATTCCATAACTAACTTCATGTGTGTGTGTGGTCATTTCTCTCACACTTCGATTACATTTCACTAAGCAATTAAAATACATGCGTTAATTTAGAATATTTTACATATTTATTTAATTTTTTTTTTCATTTCATTTTGTTTAAATCGATAATAAAAGTATATAATTTATTTGCGTAGAATTCAAGCTAATTATTATAAGTAATATGGAATAATTCGTTGTTAATTTATGTGTTTAAAAGCTAATTATTTTAATATACACACAGCCTCAAGTGAGTAAACACCCGCGATTTTTTGATTTTTTTAGGATCATGAAAATCATTATAGTCCGACTTAAATCTTTTTTTTCACAACAGAATCTATTATTCAACTCAATCTCCAACAAACCGAAACATTAAAATTTTAATCTATTAATAAATTTTAGAATTTTCATTATCTTAAAAAAAATTAAATATTTGTTGGTGTATACTCACTTTTGAGGCTCACTGTATATGTACTACATATATTTTTAATACATACGAACAATTCACTGACTGCCCATACAAAATAACTTTGCGTTTTCAGTCACCCCATGCAAATGAAGTTTGGCTTATTTAAAGATACCAATTCGTATAAAATTAATCTTTGGTCAATAGTTACTTTGCCAGTCTAAAAAATTAATGAAACAACATTACATGATGGTATTCTGTAAAAGGTATTTGGGAGACATATCTAATGGTGCACTGTGGGGCAGAATGAAACATTAACGCGGACATAGCAAACATTTTTTCTTTTGTAGAAAAAAATTATATAGAATTTTTACATGATCCCAGACCTATCCAAACTTGGCAAATTTTAAAAAATTTCGGTTTGAGTAAAAAATTCTAAAAAGGCAAATCACCGATCCACGAAAATGCTCCATATTTGTATAACCCCTTATGTTTCTTAAATACTTACTAAGTGTTTTTACTATCACACGGTAAATAACGTCACAGTGAGCACTTTTCTAAAAAAACTCAGTTTTTGGAACACATTTTCCCCGTTTTAAGAATTTTGGTATTTAAATATAAGGAATGTCAAAAATTCTAAATCCATTGATTTAAGGACATTTGAGTCAATATTGGTTCCAAATTTTGTTATGATATCATTAACTTTTAAAATTTTACATTAATTCAAATTTTATATTTTTATTCGTGGAAAATCACCATATTATATTTTTTTCAGTTTTTAAGAAAAATGAAGTCCCAACATTTTATAAAATTATTTAGTTTTACTAAAATATCAATCCACAAGTCATAATGTTTACAACAATATCAAATACTTATATAAAAGGCCTTTATTTACTCCTCAGAAGTTCCAAAAAACCTTGTCCACTGTGTATTGTTCGTTTAGAAAAAATTTAGCTAATCAAGAGTATGTTTTAGAATAATATTTTTGAAATAGCATCTGATAATGAAGCAAACTTTATTTTTAACGGGTAACCAGGCGTTCGGTCTGTCTAATATGCATATGCATATAAATATGTATTTATTTTGAATGCAACTAATTTGATTTAAATGTATTCATACTAGTTAATATCATTCATTACATACTATAAATATACATATGTACATATGTATGTATATATTTTTAATTTATCACAAGAAAAATAATAATAATAAAATATTAAGCTAAATGCTCAATATAATTTTATGCACGTTTTTGAAATGCTTGATTATACATACATATATATTTGTTGTTATTTTTATGAATAATTCTTAATAAATTTGATTTAAAATAAACTTCTTAAATTATGTATGACATGTAAATTGAATGCATGCACAATAATGTATTACATAAAAACTAACAACATTTTGTATTATACGTATTTAAATTTACATGCATAATATAAATGTATTTATTATATTATATTACCTTTTATCCTAATGTATCAATGTAAGTTTAAATTTTTTTTTTGGTTTTAGTTTCAAATGGTCCCAAAAATAATTTTCATAATCTAAGCTATTAGACTTATTCCGTTTTTGATTAAATTCGACATACATACATCCTTACAAATTGAAACTTGGATACAACTAAAGGATCTTTTGAACGATATTATCATTGGTCTCATGTACAAAGGCCCTAACCATAGAGAAATATACATAGAGCGAAAACTCTCCTGTCTCCTGTCCTGTGCTGAGAATGTATTAGTAAAAAAAACTATGTGAAAACAAAAACAACACTCGTATGTGTGATTATTTTGAGTAAAATTTTGTTCTAGTTTCCGATCTTGTTGTTTCTCTGTGGCCCTAACTTAAATAATTTAAAATTTACAGGAGAAGTTAAAAACAAAATAGAAACTGTATTATCAAAATGTATCTTTTTTATACAATTGCTTATAAAACCGTTATTTCTATACTATTCCATTAAATGTTTGTGACGAAGTGTAGGGCCTGTCAACATGAGGCCAACAAAATGTATGTACATTAGGGCGGGTCGATTTTTTTCACGAAAAATCGTATAGCAGAAACGCATTCTATGGAAAATTCTAAGAAAGTTTACCCAAAAAAACATAGTTCTAAAATCAAATCCTATCTTGCGCATTTCGTCTTTTATCCAATGATATTTCAGTACTTAATAGTTTTTATTTATATATGCTATACGATTTTTTTACTTTTAACACTTTAATGCATATTGTTGCCAATTGTCTACATTCCAGGCCCACTTAATTTTAGACGAATATAAGCTTGATACTAATTCAGATTCTAATTATGAAAAATTAAATGGAGTACGAAAAGTTTCAGCTAACGAAATTCTAAATCAAACTAAAGCTTAATGAAATATAATAAATAAAAATCAACTTTATACAAAAATAAAAGTAAAAATCATGCATTTAAGGGTTAAATCGTTAATACAAATCGTCCCAGCCTATTGTACATATATTTGAAGCCAGATTTAAAGTTCATAATTCGGATGGAGTGTAATGTATTTCTGTTCAATGTAATTACAATATACACACAACCTCAAAAGTGAGTAAACACCAGTGATTTTTCGATTTTTTTTAGATCATGAAAATCATTATAGTCCAATCTCCAACAAACCGAAACTTTTAAATTTTAATCGATGGATTGAAAAAAATCAAATAGTTGTTGGTGTTTACTCACTTTTGAGAGTCACTGTACATACATACATACATATATATTTTTGTATTTTCCAAGATTCAATACTTTTGTTTAAATTATTTACATATTTTTTTTTAAGAGAATAAAAATTTAATAAATGATATAATAGACACAGAAAAAAACTAAAATGTAAATTCAATTACGAAAATAACATTTTCAATTATTTTTTTTTATTAAATAAATTGTATATTAATTTACTAAAAGTTTTTGAAATTGTAGAAAAATATTCAATAACAAGTGTAATTAAATGGATTACTCTAGAATTTGATTAGGGTAAAAAAATCTATTAATATTTTTATCAAAAATTGCAAAAACTTAATTGATAATGGTTAAAAATTAACCAAGCTTTATTCATTCTAATAAAATAGATTTTTATCATTTAAAATAAGATTTATATTTAAAATAAAAATAAAAAGTACTGTGTTATTGTGTAATTTACATACATACGAGTACATATGCATTATCTGAAATACGTAACTTTAAAATTATTGTGTATTTTGACTTATTAGTTAGTGGTATCTAAAAGTGCATTCATTATTTTAAGGAATATTTGCGAAAAATTTGTTATAAATATTTTTTTCTGTGTATAAATAAGACATTTTGATTTTATATGTATTATAAATAAATATTATAGGTATTAATAGATGGCAATACTGTTTCGAAAAAACATTTATTGTTTGTTTACACGATAGTATTACAAATATTTTATTTCTTTGTTGATTGATATTTTTCTGCAAACTTTATTTTTATTTTATATTTTCTTGACATTTTTGTTTGCCTTATTCGTATTTATAAATACATACCCGATACATATGAAAATAAAAAGTTAAAAAAAAAAAACAAAAAAATCATTCGTAGGGTTATTCACAAATAAAATAAAATACGTCCGACTCAAATAGTTTCAAAATTAACAATCAATAAAATTTTATTTAAATAAAATTAAAATAAAAATCAAAAGTTACTAAACAAATTTAAAAAGTTAAAAACGAAGTATAAAATTAAAATATGTGTTACAGTAAGTGCCGCATTACCCCTTCCTAGTTTAATCAGACTTAAACGATATCATTTTAACAGGTCTTGAATCTTTTGAGACAGTTGTAATTTCAACAATTTCATTCATGTCAAGCTTACAAATGTACTTACAATCAGTTAAGAAATAAGTAGTAAATTCACAACAAGAATATGTAGCTAAAAAAACACAAAAAATATTGCCTTGCGTGGGAATCGAACAGTCACATTATTAGCTTGTGTTTGATAGGCAAGCTACTAACTCACTGCTCCATGTACGAGTTATTTTATTGTAAGTTAACAATAGTTTTAACATCAACATATAAATCAATATGATATGAACAAAAAAATTAATGGCTTTGACAGGTGGCGAACCACTAACCTCTCGTTTACTGACTTGACATTTTCAAAAGTTTGTCGAAGATGTGTTAACACTTCTGAAGGATTTGTATTGTAGTCTATGTTGCTTTTAAAATAATCACCTGATAATCGAAGGACTTCTCCATAAACTAGTTCGGCAGAAGATGCTTTAATATCTTCTTTATAAACTGCTCGTAATCCTAGTAGAACAATAGGTAGTGTTTTTGTCCATTGTAAGTTTTCGTTGCAGATTAGAGCTGTTTTTAGTGTATGATTCCATTTGATTGTGGATGATACGCTGTGGATTGTTGATGTTGTGCTCCAATAGTTCTAGCAATATTTGCAAAAACTTTTGAGGTAAACTGTCTTCCTCGATCTGTATGTATTTTATGTGGACAGCCAAATCTACTCACCCAACCTTAAATGAATTTTCTGTATAATTCTTCAGACGTAATACTTTTTAATGGTATAACTTCAACCCATCGGGTAAAACGGACTAATATAGTCAACATATATTGATACCCTTCTGATGGTGGTCCTACAATGTCCATATGGATTGTTGCAAATCGTTGAGTTTCTTGAGAAAAGACACCAAATCTTGATTTTGTGTGACGATTCACTTTTGCAGCTTGACAAATTTTACACATTTTAACCCATTTGTTACAATCTTTATTTATAGATGTCCATACAAATCGTTGGGTAGCAACCACATGCGAATATTTTATTTCATCTCGAGATATTCTTGAAAGTTGGAATAGTGATTCAATTTGAATAAACCATAATTGGGGTTGTTCAGTCCAAAATGGTGGAAGTTTTTGAGTTGTAGTTGTAGCTGTAGATGTAACTGCTGCTTCTGGAAATCTTGCTGAATCATCTTGTTGAAGATTGCGTGTTGATTGTCCAGTTGTATTAGGATTATGTAGGATTGCTTGATCCGCAGGAGGAGTCGGAGAATGTAATAAGGACATGGGGTCACCAAATTTGTGGGATTATTCACAAATAAAATACGTCCGACTCAAATAGTTTCAAAATTAACTATCAATAAAATTTTATTTAAGAAAAATAAAAATCAAAAGTTACTAAACAAATTTAAAAAGTTAAAAACAAAGTATAAAATTAAAATATGTGTTACAGTAAGTGCCACAGTATTTTTGAAAATATAATACAAATTTTGTTTAGACGATGAAATTGTATTATGATACTTGAGTTTTTGACAAATATTAATACTCAGTATTGCCGTCTATAAATACCTTAAGAAACAACAAAACATATGGTAACATAGAGACGATACGTAATTGTCAAAAACCTAACTCTTGCAACAACCAAATACATGCTAGTCAATGTATTTTGTTGTTGTATCATATGATTTGTTCTATTTTTGTTTGACAAATCAGAGTGTCTCGTCCATAGGGTAACATAGAGACGTAATTGTCAAAAACCTAAGTCTGATGTCAAAAACCTAACTCTTGCAACAACAAAATACATGCTAGTCAATGTATTTTGTTATTACATCCAACATATGATTTGTTATATTCTTGTTTGACAAATCGGAGTGTTCGTCTCTATGTATAATTCTCTATGGTCTCGCCTCTACCTATAATTCTCTATGCAACAAAACGTATGTATTCTTGACGATTTCAGTTTGAATTGATTTTTATTATTATGATGTACTGCATTAAAATGCAAAAGAATTCAAAGATTCTTGAACATTATGCAGCCAATCAAAGGCATCGTTCTTAATTTGACCAAATTCGTTTAAATTTGTTTAATATGACTGTGCAACAAGAAAAACCAGCCTCAACAATTCCAATGGGAAATAAAAGTAGACCATTAAGTAAACAGAACTGCTAAAGGGTTTTGAAAAGTTAGCTCGAATTTAATTTTTATGGCTTCTTGAAGTTAGGCCATTTTTGAAAATTTTTTACACTATGAGTGATTTTTTTTTTTAAAAAACGTATAAATGTTTAAAAATATCTAATGGAATAAAGGAAAAAATATATTTTTCCACATTGGATTCAATGCAACAATAAGTACGCACAATTACATTCCATTAAATCTTTATATACATATATAATTCTTCTGTACGTATGTTAGTAACTGAACTCCTCCTTAACCCTCTAACCGGCCAATTTTATTTTGAGGTAAAAAAATATACCAGGTCATTGTTTGAATAAAAAAAAATACGTTGGAATAAAAAACACAAAAGACAAGTGCACGTTCATATTTATCACAATAAGTCAGGGACCGTAACGGTTATAAGGGATATCAAAAAAGTTATTTTATAACCGTTATTTTGTGACTTTCAAAATAAAAATCCATCTAAAACTGTTATTTTTCACCGTAAAAATAAAAGTTCCGATGAAACTGTTAAAAAAAAGAGTTTTAAACATAGGGTACAACTAGAGGCGCAACTGAGAGTAAGCTGAGAGTAACAATAATTACTCTCTCACACGTACTTGTGATATGTGAATTCAACATACCTGTGAGAGAATTAAACACATTAAAATACTTGAAATTTTAACTTTGATTTTCCGATTAAATATAGACCGAACCACTTTATTTCACTTCTACACAATATTTTGCAAATTATTTTAATACTTTTCAGGACACTTTTTAGCCGAAACACGTTAATTTTGCTCAAACGAAAAAAAAAATGTTTGATTAATTTTTGACACTTAATTTTATTTGTGGTGGAATTTAATTTATTGAACAGAGTTTCAATTTTTGGTATTGAAAATAGAAGAAAATTTACATAAATTTAAATTTTAACATTTTTATACAACTCAGTGTGTCTGGTGAAAATTAAAAAGGCACCAACACAATCTCAATACTTTGTACTAATACATTCTCACGACTTAGGTTTTTGACAACAGACTTAGGTTTTTTCCCTCTCAGTAGCGCTTCTATGGATATATTATTCCATGGTTTTAAATATCCGTCATAAAATAAAAGTCATTTGAGGACTTTTATTTTTTCCGTCAGAAAATAAAACTCATTTTATGTAAATTGCTTGTTGTTGGTCAGATCATTACTATTTGTAAGCACCTTGCATTGCAATTTAATAAATCGTCATTAAAATAAAAACATGTGTTTTTTAATTTGTTATTGATTGATTCCTATTATTAAATTGTTTTTGTTTTTTCGTATCTCTTTATTATTTACTAGCTGAACCCGGTCCGCGTTGCTGGCCCTTAGAAAACATCTGTTTTATATTGCATCTCGATTTTAATATACAGTTTCGGACAAAGTCGGCGATCAAATGAATTCACAAATTCAGTAGGATAATCGACGGCTTGTTCTTCGTTCATTACTGTGTCAATCTATTTGTATTTTATTGTTTTGCCAAGCAGTTTCAATTGTATTTGCTTATTGATCTTGTTAACATCATAATTTGTTGGTGCCAAAATTGCATGTTCCCACAGACAATCCGAATTGTTGTAGTTCGTTGTAAGACTTGGGAATACTTTGTCGACAACGTCTTGAATATTCATTTGCATTTGGCAGAAGTCCGGAAATGAAATCTAATTTGTGGAGGGATCAAGCCGATGTTATTTGAAAGCATGTGTTGTACTTTTGGATATTTTGAAGGAAGTGTTTGGAAATAGGATTCGCGCCGGAAATGTAACTTAGTAGCAGCTCAGACGGCTCAATAACTGGTGGCAGAATAACTTTACCGTTCGAACAGCACATTCCCGGGGATTCCTTAGGGAACTTCAAAATGCTGCAATGTAAGTAATGTTTGTTCATTGCGCCAATTAGTACATCCTTGAGATTCCTGTAGTCATCATACTTATTGTAATAAAATCCGGGCAACTTTAAATCGATTCTTTCTCTTGATCGAATTATCTGCCAATGTATTGTCCAACAACTAAATCAGAAATAATTAAAATCACAAAATTATGTGCACTGAACACCATTTTTGTGGTTTCAAACCACTTCTATAAAATGTGATTTGCAGAACATACCTGAATTATAAAAAATTTTTCAATCTTCAAATCGCGATATTTTTGAAATGGAAAGGTTCGCCGATAAAATAGTCATAGATTTGAGGAACCCTATGGAGCCGTAATATGTGTGGTAAAATTCATTTAATGTGTTTTTTCCAGAACAAATTATATCAAGAAATTCTGATGTAAACTGGCACCAAGATCATGCGATTTAACGCCGTACAGTGGTGTGAAAAAAAGAGGGAAACTAATCTGTAACTTCTAAAACCTAAGTCCGATTTGAATGACATGCGCAAAGAAGAAGTGTTGTCGAGTTTAAGTTTTGAATTTTGAACGCATGGGTCCACCAGGGGTGCGGCCAGGGGTCCCCAAAGTAGGACACCTCGGGTATGTTAAATTTTTAAAAAGATCCTATTTCTTCGTCTCTATTCCGATTTCACTACGAGCACTACTATCGATCAATAGCTATCAATTATCTCTTATAACTTAGGAGATATTCGCATTTGAAAATTAAATTATAAAAATTTTTACCCACCCTACTCCAGTTTTTTGATAACAGCTATAGTTTTTGGAAAAAAAGCCAAAAAACTGTAATAAAATTCGGTATTCTACAATATATTTTTAAAGCAACTACTGAATTTCACATATAATTGGTTTTTAAAATTTTGCATTATTTTGGACTTTATGATAGATAGAGGATTTTTCTTTTTAAAATATTCAATGTGTATGCATGAAAATGATAAGATAGAGAATTTTGCATTTCAATAAAATTTAATTATTTTGATTTCAGTTATGCCATCTGTCAGTTTTTAACGTGATTTATTTAAGATAACGGCCAATAATACAACATAAGATAAAAACAAGTAACAGAGGTATATTCGGCTGTGCCGAATCTTATATACCCTTCACCAAAGTATACCTTAATATAAATACTAAATACGAGACCTACAGTGATGAAGGTTTGTGTATTAAAAAAAAACAACAACAAACAAATCTATTTATAAATATATACGTCTTTACTACGTAACCAGACGCACTCAAATATATACAAATTATGCACTCGTGTCTTTGATTTGTAATTCTCATTCAGTGTTGCCACAACCTCAAAATATTTGTAACCAAATTTGATTAAAAAAATAACCAAAATGCTAAAAAAGTAACCAAAAACATTTATTGCAAACGTCATGTTTTTAACTTTTTTTTAAATATGAACAGAAGTATGAAATTTAAATTTTTTTAATACATTTTACACAGGTTTTTATATTTCAATATTTAGAATATTATGAAAATAAATTCTTAATAACAAAATATTCTGAAAAATCGACAGAAATAATTTTTAAATATTTTAAAAATATTTTATCCAAAAAAAAGTCATGAATTTTTTTTGATATTTTTTTTTATTTTACACAATTATTTTTACTGAATGTAAATCTTTAAATTTTTTTATAATTTATTTTATTTTGTCTAACCTCTACATGAAATACTTGACATAAATATATATTTTCAAAAAGTGGCATAGATTTTCAAATATTACACTTTTGCTGTGTTTTTGCTGAACATTTTTCATTTTACTTGTCTTATTTTATCATTTTTAATAAATAAATAATTAATGAAATTTTTAATAAATAAAACGAATTGAATTGAAATATTATTGTCTCATGTAAATACAGATGTTTGTATGCATACGACATTGGTAGTTTTAATTAGAGTATTTTTAATAAAATCTAAAACAATAGAAAAGGTTGAACCTAGCTAAATATTAAAAATAAAAATTCTTGTTTAGAATTTTCGGAATACAACATTTTATTTATCCTCAATAAAGCTTAAAACAAACATTCATCAGAATTATTATACTAAAAAGAATCATATGTTTACGTAGACCAGTTTAATGGTAAAAACTTTCATATTCTGTGCTGTATTACCCAAAATTTAGAAGGAAACTCCAAAAAATAGGGTATTTAATGTGAATATAAAATAAAAAAATCGATATTTCGAAAACGCGAGTTGACTGAAAAATAATAAGTGTAACAAAGTACTGTGAGTTCTTCCGCTGGTGTAATTAAACCAATATTGGGAACTTATAACTGCAAAATTGTGCATAGATGAGCTATTTTATTATAACAACTGACTTCATCTCGATAAGTATTAAGCTAACTTTTGACACACTCAAAGCTGATGCAGAAAAACACAAGCATTAGAGAGAGTAAAAAGCAAATAAGAAAAAATAAGTTCTATATTTTTTTCTTCATAATCATGACAGTTAAAACTGTATATATTTGTTTTGTTTATATTTTTAATCAGTTTTTCTAGAAATTTGAGGTGGACCACATACGCAAACGGCTTAAAAATGTCGCTTTTTATTAATTTCAGCACATTTGTAATTACTTTGTCTGGTTTCTTCTACATTATCTCGAACTGCATCTATTAAATGATACGATAAGTAGAAAATTAATGTAGTCACTCGCAAGTACAATCTAATATATAAAAAGAAGTGTACACTTTGATGTCAACACTAACTGCGGAAACGGGTTGACCGATTTCAACCAAAATTTCAGGGTACTTAGATTTTCCTATATATTCAGCGAAAAAATGAAAACCAACCAAATTAGTATTAAATTATAAAATAAAACAATGATAAAAAAAAATTTCAGCTAACCACAATCTAGCTCATTGTGAGTTAGCTTGTGGTTAGCTGAAACTTATGTAGAATGACTTATTTAAATTAACTATAAGTTAACTTGTAAAAGCTAATCATTAATTAGTCAGTTCATAGCTAACTTATAGTGCCCTCATACTTTATGTGCCACAAGCTAACTCATAATGAGTTAGCTTGTGGTTAGCTGAAACTTATGCATAGTGAGTGAGTACTGACTCGCTGTGATGATACTACATGGAAAAACTGAATAGGGATTTACAAGAGAAATGAGCTAGTTTTTTAGTCACCTGTGACTCATTTCTGATTGACCATTAGTTAGTTTTAAGTTAACTCAAAGTCCGACTGGGCTATTATATATGTACATGATTTCATGAAATACTAACAAAATACATGGGTTTTTTGCTTATATCTCGGCCATTTGTGGACCAATTTTCTCGATTTTAAATAGCAACCGAGCTGGAAGAATTCCGGAGATTTTGATGTATCAATCATATTTGTGAGTTATTTAGGGGATTTGGAAAGTTGATTTCAACACACAGACGGACATGGCTATATCGACTCCGCTATCTATAACGATCCAGAATATATATACTTTATGGGGTCGCAAATGAAAAATGTAGAAATTACAAACGGAATGACAAATTGTTAATTGTTATTTTTATACCCTTCACTCATGGTGAAGGGTATAAAAATAACAATTAACAATAAATAATAGCGGTATTCACAATGTAGAGTACTTGGCCTAGTAAAAATACAAAAATCTATAGAAAAAATATTTTTTTTCTTTTTTTAAATTTTTTGGAGTTTGATTGGTGTAAATTATCGTAAAATAATAGACGACACTTTAAAAGTAGACACTATTTTAAGCAAACTCCAACTTTAACCATTTATTTTTATATCTTGGACATTATATTTTTCAGAAACAGAAAGGTAAAATATTTTCATGGTAATTCAATTCAGAATCGGCATTCGCTATTTTGATAAATGATTGAAAAATGAAAAATTCATGTTCAGAATGCAAAAATTAGTAAGAAAACATGAATTGCAAGAAGAAATTATTCCCAAAAAATATTTTTTATGTAAAATTCAATTCAAAGGACAAAAATTCCCAAATCGATATCAAAATATAGTAATCAATTTTAGATGGCCAAATATTTTCTTAATTATTTTGTAAAGGGTTCCGATAACCGCGCCCCTGGTATGGATATTATATCCAAAAAAATAAAAAATCCCATTTTTTTTTATTTTTCACACTTCTTTGGGAATTGCCGGATTACAAATTTAAAAACTTGTTTTTATTTTTCCACTTTATATATTATATACTATATACTATATTACCGTAAAATTTCATTAAAAAATATTCATAAATAAAAATGTTATTATTTTCATTTAAAAATAATCAAATTATTTTCTTTAAATTTGGTTTTATTTTAAGTTGATACTGTTTTCTTGATAAAATAATACAAAAAATATCGAGAAGTTTCTGAAAAATGGTATTAGCTCAAAAAAATAATTTTTTTTTCAAATAATTTAAAAGAAGAACAATTCTCTTAAAAAAAATTCTGAAATTTGTTTAACAAAATTTTTAAAAATTTTAAAAAGGCCATACCTGCGAATATGTTAACGGTATCCTACGGTGACAAAAACTCATGCACAAGTAAATACGGATATATTTTAAATAAAAATTAGCTTTTATTTTAATTTTTCTCGAAATATGTTAATTTTTGTTCATACATTTTTTGTTCAAGTGGCCTGAAACACGTTAATGGTCTGGCGAATTTGTAATAACTTTAAAATTTTTTAACCAAATTTTGTCATTTATATCTCATCCAAAAGTGAAAATGATATTTGTGAATTGTTAATGACAATCCCACAATTCCCAAAAAACTTTTCAAAAATCTCAAAATTGGGATTTTTTTGATTTTTGGATCTATTGAAGGCACCAAGTTCGGGGCTATGAAATCCCTTTGCACAATATTGAAAAACATATTGGGACATACAAAGCAGGTCTTAATTTATTGAAAGCAGCTATGCGATTAGAGAACATGTTGTCTAAAGTTGAAATTTACATAAAAAATAGGTCTACTTCGGAAGGCTCTGGACCACGCACTAATACGTGGTCTTTTTTATTTTTTTAAGTTTGAATACACATAACTTTTGACTATTATTAAAAAATTTGTTAATTCAAAAAAAGATACTTCAAGAAAATCGGGATAGAATTGGATCCGTTATTAGCAAAAAAGCAGACCAAGGTAGGTAAAAAACATAAAATTTTACTTTTCAAATTCGAATAACTCGTAAACTATAAGAGATAATATATGACTAAAGCAATGTTTTTTGTAGATCTTATCTAGTAGATTCCACATATATAAAAATCTTTCAAATCGGACGCAAACAAAAATTTGGCATCATTCCGAGGTGCATTGTGGCTCGGCGCCCCCTTGGTGTTATAAGCCCAAATTCAAAACTTAAACTTATCGACACCTCCGCTATAGCCATGGGAATTTTTATTAAAATCGATCTATTCGTTTAGAAGTTACAGATTTATTTCTACTTTTTTTCTCAGATCCCCCACTGTGTGTCGTTCCGTAATATTATTCAACATTCACTTGTAACAACATTTACTGCCTATTTTTAGGCGCATAATTTTATTTATACATAAATGCATGAAAATCCGCTCCATAGCCGTATCTTCAACACAGTGTATAAAATATAATCTTAACTACTATTACCAATATTTGCACCACTTTTTTCAACACGAATTTGTTTGACATGTTTACTCTTACAAGTGTTTTGTAAGATCAAACAGCTTCAAATAAAATAAAACTAAATTTTTTGTTTTGCATCATCCTAAGTAAAAAAAGTTTTTCAAATAAATAAAAGACTTCAAATGTATTTTTTTAGTGGTTACGTCTTTTTCGTCAAATATTTGTCATGTGTGAACCTACCTTTAGTTCTGTTAAAATTTTGTTGCATTTGCTTAATTTTGTTATTTTCCTATTTTTTTAACAGACGTTTTTAAATCAGCAAATACGAATGAAAATTATACATAATATATTCTTCTTATAATAATTGTTACTTTGCTTAACATAGACAAAACTTGATCACGGTCACTGTTTAAAAGACCAGTGATTTATAAATCACGTTCACTGAGATCGACGTTCTTCAAAAATCACGGGATCGCTCATCTCTACTTTAGACCTGCTAAAATCACTAGTTCGGGATGGGATGTGAAACACTTTTTGTATGCATGTATGTATAATTATGTATGTATGTATTTATTTTTATACCCTTCAGCTTCGTGAGAAGGGTATATATAAGTTTGTCATTCCGTTTGTAATTTCTACATTTTTCATTTCCGACCCTATAAAGTATATATATTCTGGATCCTTATAGATAGCGGAGTCGATTAAGCCATGTCCGTCTGTCTGTCTGTCTGTCTGTCTGTCTGTCTGTCCGTCTGTCTGTCTGTTGAAATCAATTTTCTGAAGGCCCCAGATATCTCCGGGATCCAAATCTTCAACAATTCTGTCAGACATACTTTCGAGAATTTTGCTATTTAAAATCAGCAAAATCCGTCCATAAATAACGGAGATATGAGCAAAAATCCGAGACAACCTCTGAAAATTTCATCAAAAAACACAATGTATTGCATGCTTTGACAAAAAAACAACAAAACGTATGCTTGGATGTGCAAGCTTTGTGTATTTTGTTTTTTTTTGTGTTTTGTTTCTTTTGGCGTTGTTGTTGGTTTTTATACAACTAAAGTTTAGTTTGGTTGTGTGTTGGTTTTTTTGACAAAAAAACAACAAATCGTATGTTTGAATGTGCATGCTTTGCGTATTTTGTTTTTTTTTTGTGTTTTGTTTCTTTTGGCGTTGTTGTTGTTTTTTATACAACTAAACTTTTGTTTGGTTGTGTGTTGGTTTTTTTGACAAAAAATCAACAAATCGTATGTTTGAATGTGCATGCTTTGCGTATTTTGTTTCTTTTGGCGTTGTTGTTGTTTTTTATACAATTAAACGTGTGTTTGGATGTGTGTTGGTTTCATTGCCTTGCGTATTTTGTTTTTTCTTTTGGTGTTTTGTTTCGTTTGGCGTTGTTGTTGTTTTTTGTGTTCTTGATAAATTTAGGATGCTGTACGCTGAAAGTGGGCAATGTACATACATATATACTAATTATAAAAAATAATAATGCATCCACAACAAAGGTGAAGGGTATATAAGATTCGGCATAGCCGAATATAGCACTCTTACTTGTTTTTATTCTCATTTTGCAATAAATTTGGTAAAAGATTTCTTTTAAATTATTATTCAGACAAATGGTATGATATCTACATATTTCTTTTTATTCTCATTTTACAATAAATTTGGTAAACGATTGAATAATCTCACAATTCAGACAAATGGTCCGATATCAATTTTTAGAGTACATTAAATATGTATATTATTTTTTTATATCTTTTTTTTTACTTGTATGTTAATATTTTGTAAGTAACTAAGTATATTATTACGTATGTACTTAATTGCTAAATAATGTTTTGTAAATGGTATTAAAGCCATAGTATATAATAATAAACAACAACGAAAGAATTAAAAATATACATATATATTTAAAAATAAAAGCATTGAATTGTTTTATTTAATTCTTTTTCATGTGTATTTAAATCTAGTTAAAGCACTGACGCAATAAATTATAATTAGTTAAAAAAAACAACTAAAAACTTGCTTTTTATAAAAGACAAATTTTTTTCTACGATTTTTTTCACAAAAAAATCGATACAACTTTTCATAGGTGAAGCTAATAATAAGAGTGTATTACAATGTATTATTTTATTTAAAAAAATTGTTTCTTTTTTATTTGCTAAATTATATATGTACATATAAATATCGAGGGATTGTATTTATTAAGAGCTATCTATTGATTTCTCGAATATGGAATTTTGATGCCAAATTCGTTATGGTTTAGGTCCAATGGCATGAATGGTTTCCAGATACATACATATTTATAAAGAATTTGAAGTTTGTAACTATTTATTCTGTTAAACTAATACAAATTAAAAATATAATTGGGGTATTCACACGGTCTGCTATTAGTCATATTGTCATAATGTCCTAATATATTATAACAGTTGTTGTTGTGTTTTAAACAAAAAAAGTATTATTTTATGACAAAACAATAAACATATGGTCAATTCACAAGGTCTCTTATCATGTCATATTGTCCTAATATTTCACAATGGTTTTTATTGTTTTTTATGCAAAAAATGTACTAAAATAATACTACTCTGTATGCTATGTTTACTGTGTTATCGTAACCAACCAGCGCCGAATGCCTAAGAGTCGGTTAAGCCTAGCTGCCGAGTCGTGACACAACAAACATTTTATTAAACTATCATAATATATTAGGACATTATGACAATATGACCAAATAGCAGACAGTGTGAATACCCCAAATAAATAACAGTCCTAGCAAGTATTTTATTCAACTAATATATGATACCTCCCTCGATATACTTATGTGTGTGACAAAAAAACACCTTTAACAGGGTGACAGGGTTCCCGGGTACCCACACATATAACAAATGACGTTTCATATTATTGCGCAATATATGTGAATGCTCCATATTATTAAATGCAAGAAAAATGTTTTAGTTTGGTTTAAAGCATTGGTAGGCAAAAAGAGGCATTTAATTTGTGTGTTCTTTTGGGTAAAAAATTAAATATCCACAACAACATCAAGAAACTGAATGAATTGTGTGTATTTTTACGCTCTATTACGCTCTTTTGTTCACATTCGGGTTGTTTGACGAAAATCATCGTAACCTGAACAATATGAACGCCTACCATGGGTTTAAAGTCATCTCAATAAATGGGTATTCTCATTTATATACACAGTACCCAAATAAATTCAGCAAGTAGAAAGACTACTCAATATTGTTTTGTGAGCGTATGAGTAATATTTTCCTTATATTTTGTATGTGGTACCCGGGTGCCATGTCACCCTGTTAAGGTTGTAAAATGTAAAATGATTTACCACTCCCTCCCAAGTCGAGACAGAAAATTGTCCATTATAAAAAATAAATACAACAAAAAGATATGAGTTCTCAGAAAGTTTCAAGCGCCTAGGAATTCTACATACAGAGAAAATTGCAATTACATTTCAAAAAGTTACCCGGCTACCCTGTCACACACATAAGGGATATTGTATATTAATATTCATACTATATATTATTTAGCAATAATCAATTTTATATATTGTATATTTGTGAGAATATTGGATTTTAAATTTAAAAATTGTAAAAAATTAATATAAATTATGCATATGTTCAATAGAGTTTAAAAACGAGATACGAATGGAAAAAATTGGATCCAAAAGTCTTGGATAAGAAATATAGGAAAAATGTTTACATGCTTTTAGAAATATTTTGACAAAACTACATTTTTTGGGATTTCTGATTAATCATCTATTCGATTATGCATAAAACTAGTTACATAATTTTGATTGTTCAAAATGTGAATAATTTCATATGTATAAATTATTTGAATTTTGTGTACAGAACAAAAATATTAAAATTTAAAAAATCAAAATTCAAATTAATTTATTAATCATAGTTATCCGTAATTATTCGAATACATTTGAGTTTTTGTTATTGTTGGATAACGTCATTCTATTCTCAAATTAATGTGCTGTTTTTCTATAGTGAACGAGTACTTTGAGTGGAAATTTAACATGTGTTTTGTTATTGTAACAAAAACAAAATACATGTAAAACGTCCACTCAAAACGCTCATTCGCTATAAAAAGTGAAGAGATTATTTTAAAACGCACCTTTTTTTATTGATATCAATTTGATACATTGCGAGTAGTCTCGATTGAAAATGATTGCGACTAACGGAGGGTTAAAAACTCTATTTTGAATATTTTAAACAAGTTTTAATACAAAGAATAATAACAAGAAGTGAAACGCTGTCAAAAGAAACCTAACACTATGAATGTAGTGGTAACATATTGTTTATATGTATGTATTGCTGATTAAACCACTTTCAACACACTCCTCAATTAAATTTAAAAAATCGAACAATTCTCAAATTATTTATTTTATATTTGACCTGTAAAAGTTTTATAAATAGAATTTTCATCTTTTTATTCAATAATTTGTGCAAAAATTAAACTTATTTGAATTTTGTATTAATTTTCAGTACGAAATTTTACAAATGTGTTTTTTGTCAGTTTTAACTTCAACACCCAAAAATTGAATGTCAAAAAAAATAAAAAAATATATTTTTCGTTTGTGTAAAATACATATGTTTCGGTTAATTTAATGGTTTAAATGTGTGTAAAAAAAATTAAAAAATTGTATGTGATTGTGAAAGTGTGTGTTAGAATTGCAATTTTCAATAAAAAGTTTTTAAGATAAATCTCTCTCTCAAGTGTGTTGAATTCACATACTACTTGTATGTGAAAAGAGAGAGAAGTTATTGTTGTTGTAGAAAAATCCCTTCTTGTTATTCTTTGTTTTAATATTTTAAGGACATAAGACTCTCATAGTTTGGCCGTACCTAAAATTGGATTATGCAGAATTCGGGAAAAACAAAACCAAAAACAAAATAAATAAAAATTATGATCAAATATATAATTTTTGCTGTAATAATCGGCATATCGGCCCTTCGCTACGTTTGAGGTAAAAATTGGTTTTCGGAATAATTTAAAATGTCTGGAAAATACACCTATTAGAACATAATTTTTAAATCATCCCTGCTAAAGATAAAAGATATTGGTTAAAAAAATATGGTAATATATACGAGTATTGTATAATTTTAACTGAATGTAATACATATTTTATAGTGTTTGTAACACATAATTTATGTATTATTAATATTATGTATTAATTAATGAAGAATTTAGAGCAGATCCCAAGTTATTTGCTTTTATAATTAGTATTTGTGCATTTGTTTAATTATTATAATTATAATATATCGTTTATAACTTTAATGTGTGTCTCTATTTTTGTGTAATAAATTTATGTTTAGCTTTTACTGAGATTCCTCATTTGTGCAATTTGAAGGAGAATGCTCACAAAGAGCTGGAAGTATATTATCACTAGATAGTTGCCTGGAAAAATTAAAAAAAAAAACAAAACAATTTAAAATGAATTTTCATTTTAATATTTTACAAAACGAAACATACCTATCAACAATCATATTATAGGATCCAGGTGCTGAATTAGAACGACCCGCACGTATGAATCTTTCTAAGCGGGAACCACCACGTTGAGGGGCTCGACCAGATATGCCACGTGAAAATGGATTGCCAAAGGAATGTTGTTTTAGCATTGTTTTAATTAAAATCAATGTATCCAACTTGGGAATGCTGCGCACAACGGAATTAATGTCATCATCACTGACTTGAACCAGCCGACAGTTTTCCTCCTCACTGGGCAATGGATGTAAATCACTCGCAGTTACCCAAGCGTGTTCCTAAAAGTTTTAAACAAGTTATTAAAATATATATATATAAATTTCCAATTTAAACAATCTGGGCTCCTCATAATATATAATCATAACATCATAATATGTCAAATCTAAAATGAGAGACTTCACAGTTCAACAATGAAATTTTGGTTGTACTATTTCAACGCAAAATAATAGCATAATTATATATAATATTTTTAAGGAACAATGTTCCTTACTGACTAATGTACATACATATGAGGAGCAGCAGAACTTTTTCGCATTTTTTCAAAAATTGGTTTTTTGGTATTTTTATAATTTTTGGGTTGAAATCTTCTAGAAACAATCAAGTTAGCAAAATTTTGTTTAATTTTTTTTACCGATATTAAAATGGTTTTATATCAAACATCTTTAACATTTAATGTGGTGACTTATGACCAGGGTAACCAAAAATATGCAATATCATATTTTTTGCTGTGCGTCGTATAAACATATGAGTTAGTTATTTATCCGTTTCAGACAATTTTAAGAATTTTGGCATCGATTTGTTAGTGCATATTTTTGCATATTTTGCTCTTTAAAGAATATTTTAGCATATTTTGCTTTTTATAGCATATTTGTGAATATTTAACTCATAACTGCATGTTTTTGTTGCATATTTTATTTTTTTTCATTATTTTGTTTTCTTAATTCTATTGCAATTTTTCATTTTTATATTGTACTAAGTATTTTGTTAAAGTCCAATATAATTAGCCTAAGCTACTTAATGGATAAGAAAGGAAGAAACATAGAAAATGACATGGTATTTTGAGTCCTGCAACAAAAATGTTTTTTTAATCGCAGCATTGTAAGGCTTTTTGATAATTTAATTTAAATTTTGTAAGCCAAATTTATTTAGATGTTAATCTACATGCATGAACGCTCCAAAATCTATTGCAATTTTTTACCAAAAAATTACACATAATTTAGTTTTTGAAACATAATTGATATAATAAACAAATGGGTTTTAAAGCTCCATATAGAATAGAAACAGTTAGAGATATGTATACAGAACATCCTCTCTCTACTGATCCTACAAACATTGGGACACATGAAATCAGAAAGTAAATTACTAAAACAGTTTGAAGTATTAGGCAGTTTAAAATTTAATTGATTAAGATTGTCTATGAAACTTTGCTTAGTTTGAAAATTTTAAAACTTAAGTAAACACATAGTTATTTATTGTAATAATAAAATGAATTGAGTCAAACTATTTTAAAATCGAAATTTAATTCTTTAATAACCAATTTGAATTTATGAGCTCAATATTTCATTAACCTATTATTTATTTTTTTAATAAAACTTTGAAATCAAAGCAAAATCAACTATTTTTAAGTGCATATTTTTTATATTTTAACAGCATATTTTTGGTTTTTAAGTGCATATTTTATGCGCATAAAACACTTTTTTTAGAGCATATTTTTGGTTGCCCTGCTTATGACAGTTAGATGTATCTATTTATAAGTAAGAAACTTGTTACCATTTCCAGGTTCATGTTGTTTTTTAAATTGCGAAATAAATAAAACCCAATTTCTCAAAAATTTTTAATGAGTAAAAAAGTACCTTTTGTTCTGCGGCTCGTCATATGTATATTAGGGTGGCCCTTAATAAACGAAATTTGGATTTTGGCCATTCTCACCCATAAGTTTGGTGAACATTAGTAAAAAAAATCATCCTGAAAAAAATTTTAGGTAAATCGGTTGGGGTTAAGAAGTTTTGCAAGCCCTCTGAAGTTTTGAGATGCATTTACAAGGGGAAAAATGCATTTTTCTCAGTTTTTGTAAACATTTTGCAATTAAAAAATTAATTTTGAAATTTAATTTAAAAGAATAGAAATGTGTACGTAATTGTCGTTCTAATGAGACATAAAAAACATAAATTGGTCAAAAAATTTTAAATTTATTAAAAATTCCTCAGGCCATACGTGTCTCTGGTCACTAGAACAAGAAGTGTAGAAACAAAATTAACATATTTTGAGAAATATTAAAATAAAAGCTATTTTTTACTTAAAGTATATCCATATTTACTTGTATGTGAGTTTCTGTCTTCGTAGGATACCGTTAACCTATTCACAGGTATGACCAAAAAAATAAAAATTTTTTACCGGCAGTTTCAAAACTCCATTTTCAAATTTTTAAAGTAAGTAAATATGGATATACTTTAAGTAAAAATTAGTTTTTATTTTAATATTTCTCAAAATACGTTAATTTTGTTTCTACATTTCTTGTTCTAGTGGCCAGAGACACGTCAATGGCCTGGGGAATTTTTAACAACTTTAACATTTTTGACCAATTTCTGTTTGTTATATCTCATTAGAACGATAATTACGTACACATTTCTATTCTTTTAAATAAAATTGCAAAAGTAATTTTTTAATGGCAAAATTTTTACAAAAACTGAAAAAATTGCATTTTTTTCCACTTGTAAATGCATCTCAAAACTTCAGAGGACCAATGTTCACCAAACTAGGGGGTGCGACTGGTAAAAATCCAACTTTCGTTTATTAAGGACCACCCTAGTATACAGATGTAAGGCTTAATTTCAAAAACAATTAATTTGGTTTTTGTGTTATCATACCTTTTAAGAAGGTTTTCGCATCACTGATCACTAAGTTGTAATTATTTTCTTAAAATTCCAACTCCTTCTGCTGCTAAAACCAGTGATTTGAAATCATACTTTACCATTCGATCCTACACAAAAAGTAGATACATATAGTAAGCTTTAGTTCATAATTTTGTGATGTACCAGGAATACGTTAGGGAGATCGAAAAATAGATTTTTTATTTATTCTATCACTATCTTTCAAGATATTATGATGTCTTAAATTTCCATATTGCAATCTGTAAGACGCCATATTTATAAAACCACTAGCTTAACCCAGTGAGCTTCGCTACCCATATCGTAGTAAAATAAGAAATATGAAATAATTTTATAAGAAACCCGGTCCACGTTGCTGGCCCTTAGAAAACATCTGATTTATATTGTATCTCGATTTTAATATACAGTGTCGGATAAAGTCGGTGATCCAACCTTCAATGTTAATACATGTGCCGCCACATGTATCTGGCTGGTTCCAATGAATTCAAAAATTCAGTAGGATACTTGACGGCTTGTTCATCGTTCAATACTGTGTCAATCGATTTGTATTTTATTGTTTCGCCAGGCAGTTTCAATTGTATTTGTTCATTGAACTTGTTACCATAATAATTTGTTGGTGCCAAAATTGCATGTTCCCACAGCCAATCCGAATTTTTGTAGTTGGTTGTAAGACTTGGGAATACATTGTCAACAACGGCTTGAATATTCATTTGAATTTGGCAGAATTTTGGGAAGGAAATCTCATTTGTGGGGGATCAATTGGTATTTTTCCATTTCCGATGTCCAACTATTGTTTTGACAATGTTTCGGCAGAAGGGTATTGCAGCAAATGCACACGCATGTTTGTTGAAATTTAATACTGTTTAATTTGAAGAGCTTGGCTTAGGCTTTTTAAATCATTATTATTTTCTGGTTTCGAAAAGTGAATGCATAAAGCCTCTATGCTAAGAATGTTTGCGCTGATGATATGTGTGAACTAGAATCCACAATAACTAAGTTTAGCCTGTCGGATAAACAATGAACCAAAATGGCTTGCAGATTTGACTCCTTTATTTTAGCTTGTAAAAACCAAACATTACATGTGCTCCGTTGTACGATTGGCATTGGAATATTTTTTAACTCTTTGGGTTCCAAAAACCCCATTATTAATGTTCTAGGGCACAGGAATCTCATAACGGAACAATCTACAAATCCAAAAAAATCTTTCTGCGACTTTCCAAATTTTTATCTGGGGTGGGCAGATGCGAGTCTGGGGTGGTTTTGACCACCCCTGCACCCCCCTATCTACGCCAATGCAAACGCACCTTTCTTTTGTTGATATCAATTTTATACATTGCGACTAGTCTCAATTGAAAATGATTGCGACTAATGGAGGGTTAAGAGCTATATTTACACAGCAAATGACATGAATAAATTGACAAAATTGAAGATCAAAATCATCCAAAAAGGTTATATACCAAAAGACGTGGATTTCCCTTTTATGGTAATAGGCATTGTAATCATATAAAAAAATAGATTAAAGTCGCGAAAATTTCATAAACTGTCGCGTATAGAACCTGCAATATTAAAAATTGAGCCGTCGCGATGGATGAGACGAAATACATATTTTGCCAAAATGTCAAATTTTTACCACCTCTAACTCAGAGAGTTCTTGACCGATCTTGTTGAAAAATTGTGTCTGCATTACTATCCAATAGGTCTAACCTAGTAGGGTCCATTTTAATAACATAAACTCGAATACTGCTTGACAACGCCCGAAAGAAAAAGTATATGAGCTATTAGTGTTTTAGGACTTATTTTGAATTACGTTATGTTTTACCTTAATACTTTAAAACACCATTTGAAAATCTGGCTTTGATCATCAATTCTAATTAATATATTATGAAATGTGTAGACAAAAATAATCATTTGATAAAAAGAAACATCAGGGATTATTTTTAAAAAGAAAGTTCTTCTTAACTGTTCCATCATCCAACTGTCACGCACAGATGATTATGGTGTTTCCAACACCCTTGAAATTCCGGACTTTCTAAAGTGAAAAAATGTCCATATTTTTTTAAATTAAAAATAATTTGAACGTTTTTCGACCTTTTTAAATAGAAGAGTTTTTGTAGATTATTAAAAATAAAAATCAAAAAAATAAGACCATGAAACTCAAATAGGAGCTCAGAAAAGTGCAAACATCGATATTTTCAACACCTGTATATAAATTTCTTCATAAGTACCACAAAAGTATATGAATACATACATACATATGAATACATGTTTTGTTGCAATTTCATTCCGTATACGTTACAAGTGTTTCAACTTACCTTTAATTGTGGCAAAGTTATACGATCCGCTGGATCCTTCTTTAACATACACTGAATGCAGTCTCTGAGCTCAACAGAAGTTTTTGGATTTTCAGAAAACGATAGTTCTTGATTTTTTATTTTCTCATATAATGCTGGAACGGAAGAGGCTACAAAGGGGACATTGCCATAAACTAATGCATACAGTGTTGCACCCAATGCCCATATATCAGCAGCTTTACCACAATAGATATTCTGTAAATGATAATCAATAATATAACTAACAATGAATACTTAATAAATATGTATGAATGAATGTAACAATAACAATAAAAACATTAAATTATCCAAATGAGTATTTTACGAAATTGTATTTAATTTTTTTTGGAAAGAATACGAGTTCGTTTGTTAATTTGCTTGTACATTAGAGTGGGTCAATTTGTATGGAGCCAAAAAAATGCAACAAGCGGTTATCAAAATCGTAATCTACGATGAATTCTAAGTATGTTTAAGAATGGCAAAAAAGATGAATCTTTGCAAATGGAGGAGATTATCAATAAACTACACCCGAGGATGGTTACAAAATCTCATATTGTGGTTGTGGGAGAACCTAAAACCGATATTTTGGGTCACAGTGGCGGAAATGAAAAATTTCCCACGACTATAGAGGAGGTGTTGCTAGGCTTACGTTTTGAATTTGGACTTTCAACACTAAGGTGGGCGGAGTCTCAAGAACCCCAATTGGGGTGTCAAATTGGTGTTTCTTTATAAAAATATAATAAAATGTACATTTTTGACATAAAATTTTATGAATTTTTTATAATTTTTTCAGTCTCGATAAAGTGAATTTATTGGATAAAGTGAGCAGGCCTTGCATTAATTAGTTCACTCTCTCCCGACTCCACTGTACTCTATTTTGGTTAAGCCAAAAGTCTACACTATATAAGAAAATCTTCTAAAATGTCCCAAAATCTTTTCTCCATCCCTAACAATCCCGTAAAACACACACATTCAATGCAATTATCCATGATCTAACAAAACTGTAATAGATCGGTACGTTTGTTAGCTAAATAACATGTTAGAAAAAATAATTGATATTTGTTATTAACTTTTTAAGTTTATCATTTAGTTTGTGTTACTAACAATTTAATAATTTATTGTATTAAACATACGCAGAAACACAGCAAGCCACTGTGTAGTAGGATGTTGAAGAGATCAACTTGGTAGGCAGCAACCTCTGGGTGTTTTTCTCTACATTATGGTTTATGGTTATGGAGAGAGTAAATAGAAACGAATGAATGTTAAAGCGCTCGACGTAGCTGTCAGTCAGTCATAATATTTAACGACAGTTAATTGAACTGACAAAAGTTTAGTTGGTTTTTATTTCTTATTAAAAAATCTACTCGTAAACACTTGTATTTATTTAGTAGTTTATTAATTAAGTTGAGAAAATACGTACGAATACGTATTTCTTATTTTTTTTTGTTTCAACTAAATCCACTGAACGATTTAACGTGGTCAAGTGCTATTTGCTGGAAGTTGTTGGCTTAGAGGAGTATTGTATATTATTTGATATATGCTATTGGTTATAAAATTGTCATAAAGCGTATTTATGAAATAGATATAACAACAATTGTCTACAATTACTTTAGACAGATTGGCAATTAGAAAATTTAAAGAATTTTTATTTAATCATCTTATAGGTATTTATTAATTTTAACATCTTTAAAAATTTAAGGAAACTTTTGCTAATTTACGAGATAAATGCTTACTATTTCAATTTAAGCCCAAACATCATAGTCAAGTTTCTTAAAAGGCTCAATAAAATGTTAGCATATTTAAACAAAAATATAAAATACGAAAGGAAAAGTTTCGCGTTAAAAATGGGAAGCTCCATTTTGATTTTAGTCCCATGGTTTCTTCGGCAAAACTTCTTCGAATTCATCGTAGATTACGATTTTGATAACCGCTTGTCGAGAAAAAAATTGACCCACTCTATTGTACATATTTAACCTAAAACAGCGTGAATTGCTATTTCTCATCAACGCACAAGAAAATAAAAAGGGATATTTAAAAATGAAAACCATCGTAGTGTAGAGTAATTGATTGAATATGCATATCTATTTATTTATAACACTCTTTTTTCTTTTATGATGAACACATGGTTGGTCTCTAATATGTAGATTATCTATACAGTGTTAAATGAAGTGTACGAGTATACACAAATATAACAAACAAGATATTCTTTTATAATTAGACAATATAAATACAGCAATAATTTCACCAACAAGCAAACTTATTTATTAAACATACACCGCCACTCATTGTATTAATTTCAGCATTTGTGTTATGTATGTATGTAGTATATCAATACGGCATTATCATATAACCGATATCCGAAAACGGCACTAAATGTTCTCTATGGCTACGACACCGATTGTGAATTGACAAACAACAAGTTTTGTACCAAAGTATCAGCGTTGCCGCTTTGGTCCAATTGGACCAAAATTGGTAGTTTTAAGTTAACAAATTGACTTTTGGTAGTTTGGTTGGTTTGTTCCGATTTTTGTCGCATTTTGGTAGGTTTTTTGAATACGTATTTTTAAGAACAAATTAACAAAAAACTTAACAAAAAAAACTATGTTAATCCAAAATAATAAAATTATTTATAAAATATGAAGACAGAATTATCTTAAATTTTTAGTTTAGTGAAGTAAATGTGTACGTATTTAGTAGTGTTCAGTTCATAAAATGCCAAAGGCCTTGCAATACTAAAACTTTTAACGTATTATACATTTAATTTACACATTTTAAATATTTCAAAATTATAACACATATTATTTAAATTGTGTGTAGTAATGTTAAAAGAAGTAATAAGTATTGAGCAAAAACATTTTTCTTTTAAAATTTCAATAATTTATTTTCGTGAGTGATTTTCAGAAGTGGGCAGCTATGACCAATTATGTATCGATCGCCATGAAACTTATTTATGTTGAATTTTGTCGGGATACCAACACTTTTAGGAGTTTTATGCTAGTTAAAATAAGTTTTAGAAATGGGCCTTATATGGGGCTTATGGTCAATTATAAAACGATTCACACACAATTTTTAGATGTGAAATATTTATGATTGTAGTGTAATTAAATAATATTCATCCTCAGGGTAATGCTATAGCAGCAATAATATAATTTTAATTTAACTATTTGATTTTGAAAGGAATCCAAATAGCATTTCAGAAATATTTAAAATTTGGTTGGTTTTGGTAGTTTTTAATCTGAAATTTGGTAGGAAAAATATTTTATGAGTGGCAACGCTGCAAAGTATAGCAAGTAGTCCGACTCTCTATTTTTTAAATTACTCTATCACATATAGGGTGTGAATTCAACACCCTTGTGAGAGAATTGAACACTTCAATATACTAGAAATTTTAACTTTGATTTCCGACTAAATATATACCGAACAGCTTTGTTACACCTCCACACAATATTTGTCAAATTTTTAAAATACTTTTATTTCCGAAACACAAAATTAGCGTGTTCAAATGAAAAAAATAATTTTTTATTAATTTTTGACACTTAATTTTATTTATAGTAAATTTCAATTACATATATAACAGATTTTAAATTTTTGGTATTGAAAATACATAGAACAAAATTTAAATAAATTAAAATTTAAACATTTTTATAAAACTCTGTGTGTCTGGTGAAAATTAAAAAGTCACCAACACATGTAAATTTTTGTTACTAACACATGTTTAGAGTTAGGTACTTTTTCACTAACACATGTCTAGAGTTAGGTACTGCTGTCAAAGGGTCGGACTACTTGGTATACCTTGTTTAGTACTATTTCACTTTTTATACCCTTCACCTTCGTGAGAAGGGTATATATGTATGTTTGTCATTCCGTTTCTAATTTCCACAATATAATTTTCCGACCCTATAAAGTATATATATTCTGGATCCTTATAGATAGCGGAGTCGATTAAGCCATGTCCGTCTGTCTGTCTGTTGAAATCAATTTTCTGAAGACCCCAGATATCTCCGGAATCCAAATCTTCAATAATAATAATCAAATAATAAATAACGGAGATATGAGCAAAAATCCTAGACAACCTCTGCAAAATTTCGTCAAAAAAGACTATTTATTGCATGATTTGACAAAAAAGCAACAAAACGTATGTTTGGATGTGTGTTGGTTTCATTACTTTGCGTATTTGGTTTTTGGTGTTTTGTTTCGTTTGGCGTTGTTGTTTTTATACCCTATACCTTCGTGAGAAGGGTATATATTAAAGGGCTGCACAAGCACATTCATATGCTACTCAAGACATTCACCAGCACAACAGTTACTTCAGATCGTTGGGTATTTATTTACAAAATAATGAGTGTGAATGAAGAACAATAACAACCAACGACAGAGTATAGAATGAGAGACAGTATCTGACAATAAGAGTAAATATACAACGAATTAATGGTATGTGATTTCAGGTCACAATGAAGCGATTTTTTAATAACTTTAAAATTTTTCAACCAATTTTTGTCTTTTATATCTTATTAGAACGACAATTACGTGTACATTTCACAATTACGTGTATAACTGTCCGAAGGTAATCAAAACTCCTGCACAAAGTACCGACCTCAATGTTATTGAACATTTGTGGGACGAACTAGGTCGCCGGATGCAGGACAGGCAGTGTACATCAATTCAACTCTTGAAAATTGCTCCGCAGGAAGAGTGGAATAAAATAAGCCCTGATGTTTGCAAAAAAATAGTAGAATCGATGCCGAGTCGGTTACAAACTGTTGAAAATCAAAAAGGTGGAGCAACAACTAACTTGTCGTTGTATTCAAATATTGTTGATTTTTATGTAGTACCCGAATTTATATGTGAGACTGAAAAGTGACCTTATTTAAGTTAAGCCATCGTGTACATTTTATAAGAAAAAAAAACATATTTTCTTTCATCAACACAAATATATTGTGAGTAGAAGTTTTATTATGCGTCTGCCCGAGTTTTAATGTGAGTGACTGTATACTGTTTCCATTGATAAATATTATGTTTCAGATGCCTGACATTAGGTCTGTTCATTTACTTTCCCAGTAAATACTTGCAACGAGAGAATAAAATCAAAATTTACAAAATTACTCTCTTAAATTCTCAAAAATAGTAAAAAGTAAATGAACGCTTTTCCAGCAACAATTGTTTTATACACAAAATTTCCTTATTTTATGCCTTTTAAAATGTATAAATACTCACATTTTCTTCAATTTTATTGAAAATTCTTTTATTTTGACATTTTTTCACCACAAAAATAAAATTTTAAATAAATAAACAATAACACAAAACATATAAAATATAAGCTGCTAACTATTACGAGTTCAAAATAGAACTTGTAATAGTTTGCAACGAGAGAACACTCTCTAAAATTTATACGCTCTTGATTTTTTCTCTACTTGCAAGTTTTTGAGTTAATGAACGCTTTTCCAGTAACAATTGTTACTAACTAGTAACAACTTTTAGTTATTGAACATAGCTATTATTATTGTTTTACAATGTACTGACAATGCTTTTTCTGACAACGTTGCAAGACAGAAATTATAAGTTCACACAATTTTTATACATTTTCTTAACACTGACAGAAATATTGTAAGATCTGACAACCGTTTATATATAGATCAACAGTAAAAATAATAATCGACTGAAGTAATTCCTTTCCTATTTCAACAACTTTTGCAAACATTGCTATAACTTTAAACAGCAAACTTATTAACATTTTATTCGTTAATGCAACTTTTTACTAAGTCAATTTTTAATACGTAAAAAAATAAAATTTATTTCTTAAGCTAAAAATTATTTTAAAATTGTACCAAATGAGTCATTGGTGTACCGTGGTACTTTTCATCTTCGAATCGTGTACATTATAACTTGTGTCTGTATTTCTGAGAATTTATAAACGTGTATAAAAAAAAAACATTGAGTGACTGTTTAATTCTGTTGTTGTACATTTTAAAATAAATAAAGAGTTGTTACAATTTTCAAACTACTGAAAGGCTTTTATTTGCAATCAAAAGTATCCGGTTTATTTAAAGGAAATAAACTAGAGTTTTGAAAAGGTTAAAGCGTAACAATTGGTGTCAGAAGTGGGATTGCAAATTAATAAGCATGAAGTTTGAGGAACTAAAAGTTGAACAACTCAAGAAAGAACTCAGTAAGTTGGAGCTACCAACTGCAGGTAACAAAGCAGAGTTGCAGAAGAGGCTCATAGATGAATTCAAGCGGCGAGATATTGACATCGGAGCCTACGAATTTGAGTATAAAGAAGAAATGGAAGTTTCTACCCGTGCAACAACGAACAGCATGGATTTATCCACAATGTTTGCTGCTATGATGGAGAAATTTAATGAAGTTCAAGAAACTTCTAGAGTCAACAACGAGAAACTTCTTGCCGACAATGAGAAACTTCGTTCTGAGGTTAAAGCTGAAGTCAAAGAAACTATTAAACACTTAGCGGAAATGGAAGCGAAACTTCAAGAATCTTCTAGAGTAACAGATGAGAAAATTCAGGAAATGTCTGAGGTTATTAACTGCAGAGTGGATGTCATTGATAAAAAGGTTTCGGACTTAGAAACAAAAGTGAATAATGTTCAATGTCAAGAAGGAGCAGTTATTAACAACAGAATGGATGAAATTGACAAAAAGGTGTCCGACTTGGTAACAAAAGTGAATAGTCATCAGTATCAAGAAGGAGCGGTACGAATTATTCCAGAATCCTCTAGTAGAATAAAGGCCCCTAGTTTTGATGGCACCACACCATTTAATGTGTTCAAATTCCAGTTTGATACAGTTGCCATTAGAAACATGTGGAACAATGAAGAAAAAGCTATAGAATTGATATTGGCCTTAAAAGGGAATGCCGCAGTAGTTCTTGAAAGCGTGCCAGCAAGCAACAGAAATTGTTATGATGACATAATGGAGGCGCTAAAACGTAAGTACGGTGGTGAACATAAAAAAGAATTATACCGAATGGAATTGCGTGGTAGAGTGCAGAATGCCAATGAGACGCTACAAGATTTTGCGATGGAAATCGAGCGTTTGCTACAGCTTATTTATCCAGGGGAGAACCATTCGATTTTGGAGCATTTGAAGATAGAGCCATATGTGAATGGTATTCGCGATCCAGAGATAAAATATGCGGTATGTGCCACACCAAAGTCATCATTCTTTGAAACCGTTTCATTCGCGCTGGTACAAGAAACAGCAAAGATAATTTCAAAGCCCCAGGTGTGTGATGTGCGGAAGATCGAGGTTGTCGCTGAAAATGATAGAAGTATGGTCAACGAATTAAAGGAATTAATAGAGGCAGTTTTAAAGGCATGAGGAAGTGGTGGATTGTATAGACAATGGTTTGTTGGTGTTGGAACCAGCGGATGTGAGAAGTGGCCGTGCAACAATGGAGGCCCTCGTTGAACAGTGCAACGACGGAATGGTTCCTGTTGGAGTGCCTGGTGTGTCCCGCAGAGAAAAGATCATCAGGCCGGGTTCCAAGATGGGTGAAGGTGCAGAAAAAGAAATGCATGACCTCGTTCGGAGACGAATTAAAATGACAAATGACCAAATGAAAACCAGATATAGCTCACAACGTAATAAGGGTTTGTCATCCAAATTAAGGAATCACTGCAAAGGACCACATAGGGTAATTATGAAATTGGACGACATGGTTTATAGAATACGGAAATGTGGAGGACCGATATCGGGAATTAAAGTTGAACATCTGAAACGACTAGCCGCCTATGGGAGAAGAGAATCTATGCATATTCGGGACGAACAGGCTTAAGCGGGGGGCAGTGTTACGAAATTGTACTTGAATTCAAATATAACGATTTTAAGGGCTGATTTAAAAGTAGCATAATGCTTTCAAATAACAGTGCTGTAATTGCAAACTGTAACATATCTGTGGGCATTATTAAATAAAAGCTTTCAGTTGACCATTGATCGTAAGTTGGCAACGGTGTTTGAATTCGAATATTCAGTTAAAGAACATTGTAGAAAGTACACCACAGATGGCGTATGATCTAGAATATTCGAACTTTGACAGTTAAAGAGCAATCTAGTGTGCAGATGGCAGAGTTATAAATAGTGGCAGAGGTTGCAGTCGTGAGTGAGTTTATCAGAGACGCTTTTCGAATAAACATCAACTGAGTGCCTTAAAGTGTGTTGTGTTTTTCAAGTAAATTCGTGTACATTATAACTTGTGTCTGTATTTATTTAGAATTTATAAACGTGTATAAAAAAAACATTGAGTGACTGTTTAATTCTGTTGATGTACATTTTAAAATAAATAAAGAGTTGTTACAATTTTCAAACTACTGAACGGCTTTTATTTGCAATCAAAAGTATCCGGTTTATTTAAAGGAAATAAACTAGCGTTTTGAAAAGGTTAAAACATAACAATATGTATAATAATTTAAAAAATAAAATTTATATATAAAGGTTACATCAATATATATAAAAATTAAATGGTCCATGTATGTAATGTCATCACGTTAGAACGGTTTGCGATTTGACTGATTTTTTTTTATTCGATTCGAAATTTTCAGATGGTTTGTAAAGAAAAAAATTCAAAAATTCCGAGTAAAACTCGGAAATTCTTTTTTTTGTGAGTCCAGTCAACTGTAATAAAAAAGCTCCCTAAAGTATGCAGTACAAATTTAGATATTTTATTTGCAAAATAATTAACAACAGGCTGGTGTGCGTGGGTTGGAGAAACTTGAAGAACTAACATTAGTAAATGCTACCGGGCGAAGCCGGGGCGGTCATCTAGTTTATAATACATGTATAAAGGTTACTTATTTTAGAAAAAATGAAAAATTACACAAAAAGTTGTATTTTTAATAAACTATAACCAACTGTAAGAGAACTCAGAGTGTAATTTTCCATTTAATTTTGAAATGAATACCCTTCTTTATATGAGACCAATATTCAATTTCTCAGGTGGAATTATGCTTTCTTTGCAGCTTTATTTTTTTGCCATTTTGAACGTTACAAATTCTTCTTCTAAAACAAACATTCACGTCTATTGATAACACATAATAACAAGAATTGCCAGTATAAAATGTCAAATAGCAAATTATTGAATTTTTACGACTTATCAAACTTAAAGTTCAATGTTTTCTTTCGATTTTAAAATGATCTCTTACATAAATTAAATTAAACAATTCAGTGTAACGAAAACTAAAACGAAAAAATAAAAATCCCCAAAAAGATTCCAAAAATCGCCAAAACATACAATATTTCCCCAACTGTTCCCCAATTATTTATCCCCATTTACAAAATAAAATCCCCTAATCTGACAATACTGGTTGCGCACAATACTCGCTTTTCAATGTGTGTATGATATAGAGTACAAGCGTAGGAATTTTACAGTATTGTCGAGTGAAGTGAAGCAGGTCATTCGGTGAAGACGACAAAATGAATATGCTTGTGCAGCCCTCTAGTATATATAAAGAAGTGGCCACTCAAAATCGGCACAAAGTATACAGAGGCGTCACGAGACAGAAAATAATATAGTTCTATATTTGTTTCATTTTTAGTAACTGCCCTTTTCATTTTGTTTTAGTCTTAATTTTTTGCCGCAATAATTCAATTTCATTCCGATTTAGTTTGATGCAATCATTTATTTTTGTAATATTTCACTTTTGTACATGTGGCGTTTTATTTTGCAAATGTAAAAAACAACCAAGAATTTTGTTTCATTTAAATTTTCGGAAACCCATTTGTTTTTTATGGCACAAATGATCCAAGAGATAGAGCATGTGGAGGATCTGGAATTTTAATTAAAACCCGTATCAAACACCATTCAATGTATGATATTTGTGAAGATTATCTTCAAGCTACGACAATCTGTTTGGATGATTGCTACAGAAACCTATTAATTTCGTCGATATATTCACCTCCAAGGTTTTCGATTACTGAAAACAAATATGAACATTTTTACGAATCACTAGGACCCCGATTCCTGGCAGCTGGCGATTATAATGCTAAGCATACTCACTGGGGATCAAGACTTGTAACCCCGAAAGGTCGCGCTTTGTTTAATACAATTTCTAAATTGAATTTGAATGTGCTGTCGAGCGGAGAACCAACATACTGGCCTACTGACCCAAGGAAAATACCCGATGTCATTGATTTTGCAGTTACAAAAAATTTACCAATGGAACTAATGCAGGTTAAATCTTCATTAGAATTATCCTCGGATCACTCACCCACCTTTGTTACTCTATTGAACCCCCTAGAAATAGTATCCCCGAATGGTCACTCTGCAATATCAAGCACGAAAATAAATTGGTTGAAATATAGAAAATATATTAGCACACACAGTACAGAAAATATATCTCTAAGAACACCAGAAGATATCGATATCTCACTCAAAAATTTTGAACAAAACTTAAAACTTGCTGTTGAACACGCCACTCAAATAACCCACAAATAAGATACAATAGACTCTATTCTGCAGACATTGAACAGTTATTAGCTGAAAAAAGAAGAGTTCGTCGAGAGTGGCAACTCTATAGATCCCCTCAACTTAAAACGGAGCTTAGAAAATGTCGCAAACGCCTCAGTATGCTTCTTCACAAACGCAAAACTGAATCGATTAATAAATATCTGGAGAACTTAGATGCCACCCAGTACTCAAACTACTCTCTATGGCGAGCTACAAAAAAATTAAAAAGACCTGTTATGAGCAGACCTCCTCTACGTAATTCTAGTGGAGGCTGGGCGAGAAACGATACTGAAAAAGGAAACCTATTTGTTAGTCATCTAAAGAATGTATTTTCCCCAAACGAGTCAAACGACATAATAGAGTTACCACCTACATTACCCCATATTACTGCAACTGAACCACTTCGTTTTGAGATTTCAGAGATTAACAAGGCTATTGTTGTTTTAAACTCCAAAAAATCACCTGGTATTGATAAAATCAGTAACAAGATGCTCCCCGAGCTACCCCAAATTGCATTAAGAATAATCCTATTTATTTTTAATGCTATATTACGCCTTGAATATTATCCACCAGAATGGAAGGTTTCTTTAGTTACAATGATACCTAAGCCGGGAAAAGATCAGAGTAAAGTAGAATCATATAGACCCATTAGCCTATTGTCAAATATATCAAAGCTATTCGAAAACAAAATGATTCACTATCGGCTTTAACTTGTGCATTAACAAGTTAAAGCCGATAGTGAATCATTTTGATTGTATTCCAACTCATCAATTCGGATTTCGAGAAAAACATAACACCATAGAACAAACTCACAGGTTGGTAGAAATCATATCCAAGACATTTGAAGAAAAAAAATATTGTTCTGCACTCTTCATCGACGTTTCGCAAGCCTTGGACAAAGTATGGCATTAAGGATTATCAATAAAAATAAAACAATATTTACCAGTGAACACACACAAGCTTCTAGAAAGTTATTTAAGTCATCGAACGTTCGTTCTTAAAGAGGGAGACTTCATAAGTTCACCACAGCCTATTGAAGCAGGCGTACCCCAAGGAAGTATACTGGGTCCCTTCCTATATTTGCTATATACTTGTGATATGCCTACAAACAGTCGAACCCACATATCTACTTTTGCTGATGACACAGCTATACTAGCCATTCATGAAAACCTCCAAGAAGCATCTGTACTATTACAAGACCATATACTCGACATAGAAAGGTGGTTAAAACAATGGAGAATAAAAGTAAACGAGCAAAAATGTATACATCTTACATTCACATTGCGTAGAGAATCGTGCCCTCCAATCCTAATAAATAATCATATAATACCTCAACAAACTGAAGTTAAATATCTAGGTCTACATCTAGACCGACGTCTTACCTGGAAAAAGCATATAGATACGAAATTGACTCAAATGAAGTTAAAATTACTACAAATTTACTGGCTAATTGGTAAAAACTCGAGATTGAGTTTAGATTGCAAACTTTTGCTGTACAGCTCAATAATAAAACCCATATGGTGCTATGGAATTCAATTATGGGGCACGGCCTCAGCTTCTAATATTGAAAAAATTCAAAGATTCCAAAATAAAATATTACGAATGATAACAGCAGCGCCTTGGTATGAAATATTAACATTCATAAGGACTTAGGTGTCTCCCTGGTGAAAAATGAAATAAAAAAACAAGCGGATTCATATTTTAAAAAGTTAGAAGTTCACCCAAAACCACTTGCACGAACATTAATGGGAAGTAATGGCTACATCCGACTAAGAAGAAGGAATCCAACAGACCTGCGCTAATGATAGGATCTATAAATTAAACAAAATTTTTCGTCCAACTGTGGTGGGACGTAAATAAAAAAATAATATTTAGATTTAAGATTTGAACAAATTATTGATAGTTCACATTATTTTGTGAAGATACAATAAATAAAATATGAAATAAAAAAAAAAAAAAAATTTTAATTTACACGTAAACAATACACACATTTTTATAATTTTCCATTTTAAAAAAATTTTGTGCCACAGACTACGAAAAAATAGTCTTACAAATTTATTTGTTTGTTTTGTTCACATTTCTTTGTCTACCAAATTCGTGTTGTATATAGCGTTTTGCTTTAACACATCACTGATATTGTAGTACAAAATATATTGCTATCTCTTTTTATGAGAACTGCCCTAACATCTGATTTGGCGTTTTTTAAACGTCAAATTTGACACTTCTGTATATTCTGTTAAATCGGTACGGATTAAAGCGAGCATAACTTTTAAATGAAACAACGTATGTATGGTTTATTTTAAGCTTAGTACTCTGCAGTGTTGCCAATTCATGGTGAACAAAAAGGGCTAAATACAAGATGGCGCAAAAGTAATCCTCCTATCAGAAAATGCTATACATTTTGCGATTGGCCCCTAATATCAGTTCTGTTTTGACATTTGTGTAGTAAACACATGCGAAATACACGTTAATAAACAATGTTACGCTACACTGCTCCAGAACGCGGAATATTGCTGACTATTTATTTGACCTTAATCACCACCAAGAGGAAGATGATTTTTCATCAAAAATAATCATGAGTGATGAGGCCCATTTCCATCTTAGCGGGTACGTAAATATGCAAAATTTACGCTTCTGGGGCACTGAAAATCCGCGTGTAACCCACGAATAGCCATTACACCCGCTCAAAGTCACTGTATGGTGTGCTGTTTTCGCTGGAGGAGTCATCGGACCTTTTTTCTTCGAAGACGTCGCGGGACAAACGGTTACTGTGAATGGTGAGCGCTACAGAGCAATGATCAACGAGTTCTTTTTGCTGCAACTTGATGAATAGGGTTTGGAAAACATGTGGTTCCAACAGGACGGTGCAACGGCACACACTGCACGTGCCACAACCGATATGCTGAAGCATGCATTTTCCGGGCGCCTAATCTCCCGTTTTGACGATTTGCACTGGCCAGCAAGATCGCCTGATTTGACCGCTCCAGACCTCTTTTTGTGGGGCTTTTTGAAGTCGCGGGTTTATGTCAACAAGCCTCAGACTCTTGCAGCTCTTAAAGACAATATCCGTCAAGAATGTGAGGACCTATCGCCGGAAGTTTTGGCCAAAGTGATGGAAAATGCCATAAAAAGGGCTCAAATGACAATCAACTGTGGCGGCGGCCATTTACATGACATCATATTCTCGACTTGATGTAAAAAAAATTAAAAGACCCAATAAAAATAATCCACAAGAAGAATCAAAGTTTTTAATTTTTTTTTAATTACAGCCAAAAAAACATCGGAAGTTTACTTTTGCACCACCTTGTACTTAGAAAAAAAGGCTAAAAAGGGCTAAAAAGTGGCTAAAAAGGGCTAAAATTTTTAATTAAAAAAATACATACATTTGACACAAAAAACAACTTAGAATGTTACATTTGGCTATGCCGAATAGACAAACAAAAATGTATGAATATAACACACGTTCAAATGCAAGAAAATAAGAATATATTAACTTTAAAATAACGTAATATGGGGCCACACGTATATCATATGTCGATGTATTTAAAGCCTCGTATTTATCACATGGCCTGCAAAATGCTCCTAGGCAAATTTTTTTATATGAAAGACAAATTATGTATAAAGTAATCCTTTGTGATAACGTCGATGGAGAATATATGGCATATTTGCATCTCACGCAGAAAAAAAATATTCTAAAAATTATACATGTCGCCCGACAGAATTGATTTTCATTGGCAAAAACCTAAATTTAGCCACTAGTTAGTAAACATATCAAAACTAATGTAGCCATAATATGTAAACATAAATATTTAATTTAAATTTGGAAAAAAGTTAATTATCTATATTTGATCAGATAAAAATGATCATAGCTAAATTATTATCGATAATGAACTGAATTTTTCTTTCTAAATTGGTTGGATTGTAGTCTTTGAAAAAGGTATACTACATATATTTATGTCAATACATCGCCCAGATAAAGTTAAAAGTATTCTCTTTAACCCTATATATGATTTTATAAACGCCCGGACCTGCGCGTAAAACATTAACATATTTATTAACAATTTTTATTCAAACAACGTCCATTTTCTCTATATTAGTTATAGCATTTTTTAATGTATGGAAGGTCCAACAATTTGTATGTGCTTAAATTGTTTACTGGTTCAACATTTTTAGTTGATTTTTGTCATAATATCCCTACCAATTTTTTTGAACTGATTTTACTAATTTTCAACAGCAAAATTTTCAGATCATTAGAGTAAATATATAAGTTTTGATTTATTCATAAAAATGGCTAAATGAAAATAAAAAAGGCTAAAGGCTAAATTCATTTTTCTGTGGCTAAACAAGATTGAAAAGGGCTAAATTTATCCCAAAAAGGGCTAAATTGGCAACACTGGTACTCTGTTCATATTTGGGAAAAATAATGGTTGCTTAGTGCGACCATGATCATCTGTTGGTTTTAACCCTTTAATGCATATTGTTGCCCATTGTCTACATTCCAGTTCCACTTAATTTTAGATGAATATAAGCTTGATACTAATTCAGATTCTACTTCAGAAAAATCAAATGGAGTACGAAAAGTTTCAGCTGACGAAATTCTAAATCAAACTAAAGCTAAAGGAAATATAATAAATAAAAATCAACCAAATATTTTATACTTTATAGAAAAATAAAAATCATGCATTTAAGGGTTAATTTTGTGCGAAAGAAGTGCTGCTTATGTTATTTCGTGTGGAAAAATAAGGTTGCCAGATGTATTTCACTAAAAGAACAGAGTATTGCTTTTGAGAAATTATTTCGCAAATATTTTATAAGTAGTTTGACAGCATTTCGCACGAAATTTTGAACAGAGTAGGTACTTAGCTTTATACATGAAATTAAAGATAATTTATTAAGCTTTAAAAGAAATATAACTGTAGGTTTATGTTGTTTATATGTAGCCTATTCGCAAATAAAAATAATTTGCAATTAACTAACTCTCTGTTTATATGTCACTTTGGTTACGGAAAATTCTTATTTTTTAAATGCAAAAATGAAAGAATTAAACATTTTTGTTTGTATTGCCATCCAATTAATGCAAAAACGCAATGAAATATTTAAAAAAACGAAAGAAAAACTAAAAACTTTAAAAAATATGGCAATGTTTAAAATCTTATTTGCAAATAGTGTCCTTGATCAGGAATTGTTTTCGTGAGTTAGCTATTTGCAAATAAAAAATTAATTCACTGTTTATACGGGAAATTTTTCTAATTACAATATTTTTATTTGCGAATAAGCCTTGCGAATAAATTTTCTGGCTTTTCTTTTTATGCCTCCCATTAATAGCTACACAACTTTTATGCTGGAATATTTATTCCACTTTGTTCTCATCAAAATCTAGTTATTTACTGTACCTGCACTCTTTTTCAATTTACGTTTAACAATTGCCCATTCGATTGGACGAAGATTTTGCAATTTGTTTAATTGATGTGTTTTGGTATAACATCAACATTATAATATTGAGTGCCGGACTATGCAATTTGTATTTTATCGATGACAAAATGGACAATTTGTCTATCTTAACATTTTGAAGCCAAATTTAGAGCAAATTGCGAAAAAGTGGGTACAGAAAACATCTTTTCCTTTTATCAAGACTACGAACCCAAGCTCACATCAGGTGTTGCAAATCTTTGGTTGATCCATAACTGTCCCAAACTTACAGAAACTTATGCACAGAGCCCAGACTTTAATGCAATTGAGCATCTTTGGGAGGAATTAACTAGGAGAGTGCATCAAATAAAATTTAACACGTTAGTTCAGATAAAAGAGTCCTTACTGGAAGCATGGACCTCAAAAGAGTCAAAAGTATGCCAAAACATCGTAAAATCGATTCAAAAGCGATTACAGGTCATTCGAGACAACAAAGAATATGCAACTAAATATTTATCGCCCACTTTTGAATACCTATTTTACTCTGTCCGATTTTGTGTTTGACGCAAAAAATGTAGTTATTTTGGTTTATATGCAAAAGTTTACAGTTTCAATTATGCAAATTTAAGTTTTTGTTATTTTTTAGAGATACAGGTATGTGAAGTCTCACTGCAATTCTTATGCAATTCTTATGAGAAGCAGACGTGTTTTTTATTCGCTCCGCGATTTAAGTGGTTTCAGTGAAAATTTAAATAAAAAAGGAAAAATTTAGCGATTGGACGCAAAAAAAAAAATATTTCTCTAAGTGTTTAATATAAACAAACAAAAAAAAAATATACAATATAACAAAAAAAATAGAAATTTGTTTAAAAGTGCTTTGTTTATTTTCTTTTTTCAAATTTCGTTAAATTACTGTGAGCATATGAACTCTCATAATGAGAGTAGACTCAGTTTAAACGGTAGAAATGCCTACATATTTTTGAACGGGGAGGGTGAAAATAGAAGTGCTAACAAAAATATAAGAGATCCAGACTTTAACAAAAATTATTTAACCGCCAAACCGATTGAGAGAGCGCGCTCTTGTTCCCCCGTGATACAAATACATGAGAACAATATTGCACACACATCATCACCTAGTAATGCTTGTTTAGAACAAAGCATAAAAGAAAATAAAAAGTGTTCTGGTACAACAACAAATACTGCAGTAGATATAACAGAGTCGACAATGATAAATACACAAGCTTATGATAATCCACTAACAACACCTAGTGTGAGTTTTAATGTATTTAACACTGAAAATACCGTGATGGAAGATAATGGAACATCAAGTGGTGCTATACCTAAGGTTGGAAATAAGATAAGTAAAACTAAATCTCCAGTTCAAACAGGTATGCTTAGATATATAAGAATTAATAAGCGAAATTTAAGTCCCCAGAAAAGTCTGCCTTCTGAGAAGAAGCAAAAAATTACTGATAACCCCTTGAAAAGTAACCGTTTTGCTCTCTTGAGTGAGGAAGATTCTAATCGTCAAAAAAATGATGATAAATCCATCCGTAAACCGTTAAAACCACCACCAATATTCCTTCGGGAAACTAGCTCTAATAGCTTAGTGAAATCATTTATTGAACTCATTGGAAAAAATAATTTTCATATTGTTCCAATAAGAAAAGGAGGTGTGCAAGAGACAAAAATAGTTGTATACACTGAGGATTGTTATAGAAAAATTTCTCAACACCTAAATGACAGTAAGAAAAACTTTTATACATATCAACTTAAGAGTTGCAAGGGCTTGATAGTGGTCATAAAAGGTATAGAGTCCAGTGTAGATACAAACGAAATCAAGGAGGCCCTGGAAGAATTGGGCTATCAGACAAAGAATGTAGTCAATATCTTTAATAGAGACAAGGTTCCTCAGCCAATGTTTAGGGTTGAGTTAGAGCCTGATGATAGGAAATTAAAAAATAATGAAACTCACCCTATATACACTCTAAGATATTTGTTGAATCGTAGAGTAAATATAGAGGAACCTCTTAAGCGTAATCGTCCAGTTCAGTGTAGTAATTGTCAGGAATTTGGACATACACGTAATTATTGTACCCTACGCACAGTATGTGTTGCATGCGGAGGCCTGCACTCTTCGTCACAATGTGATATAGTTGAGAATGGTCTCAGTAGGAAATGTGGTAACTGCGGTGGAGATCATTCCGCTAATTATCGCGGATGCCCGGTCTACAAGGAGTTACTAAAAAGATTAAGAGAGAGGCAAAAGCTGATGAGAGGTGAAATAGTTGAATCAACACCTACAAATTCGGTATCTACATCTAGACCACTAAGCTCTGGAGTAGATTTTTCAAATGATAAAATAAATGCGGCTCATCCAGTATCACAGGAAAATGGCCAGGGAGCTACAATTAATGCTGGAGCCAGCTCATACGCCAGTATTTTAAAAACGGGTTATCAAAAGCCAAAAGTCCCCCAAAATATGGGAGGGTTGGAAAACCTTATGCAAACACTTACTGAGAATATTTCCTCTCTTAATCAAAATATGACTAACTTCATGTCATCCATGCAAAACACAATACAAGAGCTTCTGAGAGCACAGAACCAAATGATTCAAATTCTATTAACAAGAAAATGAATTTTTTGAAGATATGTTTCTGGAATGCAAATGGTTTAAACCAGCACAAATCGGAAATTTCCCATTTTATGTTAAATAAAAGCATCGATGTGATGTTAATTTCGGAGACACATCTTACAAATAGATATAACTTTAATATATCAGGATACTCATTTTATTACACAAACCATCCGGATGGTAAGGCACATGGCGGTACCGGTATCATAATTAGAAACCGATTGAGACACTATGCCCTAGAAGCGTTTTCAAAGGATTATATGCAAGCAACATCTATTCGCCTTGAATACCCAGCTGGAGACCTAACTCTGAGCTCTATATATTGCCCACCACGTTTTTCGATGACCAAGGAAAAATTTGAAGAATTCTTTATAACACTAGGAGATCGGTTTCTGGCATGTGGAGACTACAATGCCAAACATACATATTGGGGTTCGCGATTGGTAAATCCCAGAGGTAGACAGCTGTATAAAGCTCTAGTTGATCGCAAAAATTGCTTAGATTTTGTGTCTCCTGGACACCCAACTTATTGGCCAACTGATCCTAGAAAAATTCCTGATCTAATAGACTTCGCCATATGCAGAAATATTATTCGGAATGCAATATCCACAGAAATATCCTATGATCTATCTTCTGACCACTCTCCTGTAATTATTAATTATTGTGAGAGACCCAACACCCCAAGATTTCCTAAGGACTCTTTGTATTTTAAGACAAATTGGCTAAAATATAGGAAATATATCAGCAGTCATATCCACACAAATCCTAATTTACAGTGTGAGGAAGACATAGATAGGACCGTTAATGACTTCACGTCATTGATTGTTTCGGCTCTGGAACACTCTAGGTGCCAGATCCCTCCAAAAACTAATACGCCTATTTCAAGTTCGGATATTGAAAGACTTCTTCTCGAAAAGAGAAGACTCAGAAGAGAATGGAGCAGCAGTACGAAAACTGAAAAGAGCCCTTCATTTAGAGGAGGATCGCATAAACGAAAAATATATTAAAAGTTTGACGAGTACAAAATACACAAATTTCTCTCTTTGGAAGGCAACGAGGAACATTAAGCCACCGGTAGAGGCACAAAGCGCTTTAAGAAAAGCTGACGGAACCTGGGCACGAAGTGCTATAGAAAAAGCCTCAGTATTTGCTGAACATTTAAGTGAAGTATTTCAACCCAACTCCACGGCAAATGAGTTTGAACTAGAAGAACTGCCAGCTTCAACAATGGCTAATGCAGCCCAATTCGATATTAGTCCTGAGGATGTTAATAGAGTAATTAAAAATAAATTAGACTTGAAAAAATCACCGGGATATGATTTAATAACGCCATCAATGATTAAGAACCTACCAAATGTGGCAATAATTGTGCTATCTATATTGTTTAATGCGATCTTGAAACTAGGAATTTATCCAAAAAATTGGAAAATTTCTCAAATAATAATGATACCTAAACCGGGTAAAGATTTAACCCTGCCATCTTCTTATAGACCTATTAGCCTACTCCCTTGTTTGTCGAAGTTATTCGAAAAAATATTCCAGGAAAAGATAATACCTTTTTTGAATGATGGAAACATTATCCCAGTACACCAATTTGGTTTCCGTGAACATCATGGCACCATTGAACAGGTCAATCGTTTAACTGGAGAGATTCGAAAATCTTTTGAATTAAAGAAATATTGTTCTGCCATCTTTTTAGACGTTGCTCAGGCTTTTGACAAGGTATGGCATAAGGGTCTAATACATAAAATCAAATGTTTACTACCACTATGTACTCATAAATTGCTGGAGTCTTATTTATCGAATAGACTTTTCAGAGTTAAGTACAATGATTATGTGACGAGAGAATGCAAGATTGGAGCTGGCGTTCCACAGGGAAGTGTACTAGGACCTACGCTATATTTGATTTACACCTCCGACCTCCCTACGTGCGATAAACTAACAATTTCAACATTTGCTGATGATACCGCCATTATTAGCTCAGACGAAAACCCACTCATGGCATCTAGTCAACTACAGAATTACCTCGTACGTGTGGAGTCATGGTTGAAAAACTGGCGAATAAAGGTAAATGAGCTGAAAAGTAAACATGTTACGTTCGCTCTAAGGAGAGGAAATTGCCCACCTGTCACACTCAACAACGTTAATATACCGCAGTCTGATTATGTCACCTACCTTGGTATTCATCTAGATAGACGGCTTACTTGGCGCCGACACATAGAAACCAAGAGACTTCACATGAAGTTAAAAGCCTCTAGCTTTCATTGGTTAATCAGTGACCAATCAAAATTAAGCCTTGAATATAAAGTCATCCTGTATAAGACCGTTTTAAAACCAATTTGGACATATGGAATTCAATTATGGGGAATGGCTAGCAACACCAGTATTGATCTTATACAGAGGGCCCAATCTAAAATTCTTAGGACCATGACGGGAGCACCATGGTACATAAGAAATGAAAACATCCACAGAGACTTAGAAGTGACATTGGTAAAGGAAGAGTTCGAGAAAGTCCGTGAGAAATATATTGTGAAGCTGCGAAACCATCCCAATACGCTTGCAAGACAACTTGTGCAGACCCAAACCCGATCCAGGCTCCGTAGAGCAGATCTACCACCCCGCTAAGATGAGTGACAGTTTACCATAATGGCTCTCTTGCTGAAGAGCAAATAGTTTTAATTTTAGTTATAAGATTTAAATACTTATTGTAAGGTCAAAATAGACAGATTCAATAAATCAATAAAACGTTAAAAAAAAAAAAAAAAAAAAAAGGTATGTGAAGTGTAAATAGAAGCGAAAAAAAAAATTTTTTTGGTACATCCTTTTATGTTTAGAGCACATTTATATTAGACAAACTCTTGTCCGATTTTGCGTTTGAGTCACTGTATATGTAAAACAAAAAGTATAGTGTGGCGCTTATAACTGCTGAATATAAAAAAATTATTTAGAAACACATTTTTGTGTACTTACATGTGTGTATATAATTATTTATTAAAACTCTGTGCTACTTACATTTTCGGCTGATTTGAGTTCCATATTTATACATACGAAATTAAAAATATCTAAATATATTTTTTAAAATTTAGTTTTTCTCACACCAATTTCAAATGTGACTTGTTTTGACAGTTCTTGTGAGAAACTTTTCGCAAAATATTGTTACAGAAACACTTTTTCTCACATCCTTCCAATAATTGCTGGAAAATTATTTAAATGACAGATAATTCTCGCAAACTCAAGATACAGAAATACTTGTACGAGAAAAAACATATTTTGTTTCATTTTACACTGTTTTTGTTGCAATTCAATTGTTTCATGCGGAAAGTTTTTCGATTCGAGAAATACAGAAACGGGCTACTGGTATCTGCAGAAAATCAAATTTTGGCTATCTTTGAACCAGACAAAATTCGGATTTTCTAGATATTTGTGCACAATTTTATCTCTAGCTTATTTTTCCATTGTGTCTACACTTTTTAAAACTAAACATAATGACTCGCAATTCATTGTAGAGTAACAGTAGATTTGTTGTTAAAAACATATATCATTTTCCATTTTGATGTTTGATTAATACAGTGTGTACCGATTTTAAGTGGCCACTTCTTTATCAATGCAATCTGAACGTGTCTAGGCACTAGGGTATTCATTCGACTAATGATCGTTCGATTAATCGAATAATTTCTTACGAATAATTATTCGAACAATTTAAAAATGGCCATTTTCGAATAACGAATAATTCGAACAATTTTATGTAGAATAATCGAATAAAACGAATAAATGTTCACATATATTTAAATTTATTAAATTGCTTACAATTTTTCATAATTCCAAATTTAAATAAGTAATAATGACTCACAAAAATTGTATTATTTCTGAAATTCGACGAATAACTAAAGACTGTAGATGAGTGTTCCGATAGCTTCTTCTATAAATATATAAATATTACTGCAAGAAGTTACAATTCTAAAAACAAATCTTTAAAAATGTTTAACTTAGGACTTGAACCAATGAAAATAAAAGGTACGGAATAAAATATTTGTTATTTAGCTGGCAAAATATTAGAAGAATCGCAATTAATAATCAAAATATTAACTTAGATTAAAGTGGAGTTGAATGTGATGGAGAATGTGATTTTGAAACGGTCGTCGTAAGGGATATTGAGGATGACATTTATAATGATAATGTTGAAATAGACAAAGGCCATGATCTTAAAATATATTTAAATGATGTTATTAACCGCGTACCGCAAATCCATCGAATGATAAACACAAATATTGCAAACTAACAAATATTTTGCTGCAAGAAAAGCATGGAGTTCGTCTTATACATGATTTTGAACATCGTTGAACATCTTTAGGTAGGATCACACGATTGCCGCAATGCACCAATTATTGGTCTATTTTATGCGTCAATCGTGTGATTTCACAACTTATTGGCTCATATGTCAAACCACAACAATATTGTGCTTATTTGGCCCAATCAAATGCAACCCTGGTACGGCAATCATGTGAATGCTTGATAGGCAACATGCACCAATAAAAAAGTTAAAAATACACCAATATTTATTGTGTTCTAGTGCGGCAATCAAAGAAGACAATTAGCGCCAATATTAATTTTTGTAAATGAAATATTGTTTTTGTGAGCCACTCTCTGACCCACATACAGTGAATGTCACTTAAAATCGTACACCATCGTAGTCAAATTTTATTCATTAGTTTTAGAAAGTTGATGTTTTGGAAATATTTTAAAATGCTATTTTTATATTGTGTGTGCTATTACCTATCAGAAAATTGGGTATAATTTTAATTGCCCTTATCCACAAATAAAATAATTGGGTAAGACTGTCAGTGCCCAGAATATCAACGCTTCATTTAAAATCGTAAAGGCACTAAAAAATAGCAAATGATACCCTACAAAGTATTAGGATTATTTAATATTAACATTTTTTTTTAAAGTTTTAATTATAATTTAATATAATTTTACGAATTTAAGTGAAATATGAATTTTCTGATGTTCTTTAATTTTCATCAATATTTTTTTAACGAAATGAGGTTTTGTTAACTTTTTTGTTGAAATACATATTTTTTGTTCCAATTAATAAAATGACTTTTAATTTTTTATATAATCACCTATTATTGCCTGTATAATTTCATAATATTTAAAAAAAAAATATGTTGTACGATTTTGAGTGACACTCACTGTACATCTTTTAACATTTCTTTATTAATTTTTTTATATGATAATTAAGGCCGACGCAATTTTCTTTTTATACCCTACACCACCATAGTGGGGAGGGTATTATGCGTTTGTGCAGATGTTTGTAACGCCCAAAAATATTAGTCTAACACCCACCTTAAAGTATACCGATCGACTTAGAATCACTTTCTGAGTCGATTAAACGATGTCCGTCCGTCCGTCCGTCCGTCCGTCTGGTTGGCTGGCTGGCTGGCTGGCCATGTAAACCTTGTGCGCAGAGTACAGGTCGCAATTTTGAAGATATTTCGATAAAATTTAGTACATATTACTTTTTCGGCCCAAGGACCAAGCCTATTGAAACTGGCTGAAATCGGTCCATTATTTCACCTAGCCCCCATACAAATGTCCCCTCGAAATTGGACTTTATCGGTCATAAACGTTTATTTATCTATGTATCTACACAAATTTCGCTCCAAATAAGTTCTATATATACAAAATTCATGTCACCAAATTTTGTTACGATCGGTCCATAATTAGTCATAGCTCCCATATAGACCCGCTTCCGAAAATCACTTTAACGTGCATAAATCGCTTAAAAATGTTGGTATACACACAAAATTCAACATAGTTAACTTTAATATAGACATAAATCACACGACCTAATTTTATGGTGATCGGTCCATAATTGGTCATAGCTCCCATATAAGGCCCACTTCCGAAAATCACTCAAAAATATAAATTATTGATATTTTACAAGAAAAATATTTTTACTCATTTACTTGGTGTAGGGTATTATATGGTCGGGCTTGACCGACCATACTTTCTTACTTGTTTTATTTAACAAATATTTTTTTCAAAAATAGATTGGTTTTACATTTATGTAAACAAAACAAAATTTAACATCTAGCACAACAGCTGTTTCTCTGAGTTGCCGTAAACTAGAACAATCGTGTGACTGAAATGCGACAATTATTGCCACTAAATCGCTTTGCGCCAATTTACGACAATCGAATTTATATAAAATGAAGCAATCATGTGACTGCAGAGAATTTGATTGGGACAATTTCTTTATTGGGCCCCAATTCAGCACAATAAAATTTGTATTAAATTGGTTCATTGCGGCAATCGTGTGATCCTACCTTTTGTCTAACATGTTAATAAACTTTTTGCGTATTTCTAAATGCATAAATCATGCACTGTCTGACTTCAAATTAGCCACGTTCATATCAAACTTTGGACAGATTTGTGTAATTCCCTAAGACAACTTGATTAAGCAAAGATTCGGAACCCTGATAGAACTTGAGGATAAAATACAATTTGTTATAAATAATTTAGATAAAGTGAATAATTAATTTACTAAAGAATTAGTTACTCATTTTAAAACCCGAATTAATGAACGACATAAAAAAGTTCTTAATACGTTTATATTGAACTTGAATTCAGGATCATGTCCAACTAACTCAAGTTTTTTAAAGCATAGCTCCAAAACGGAAACGGAGTTAATCTGATAAGAATATTTTTGATGAAAATTTAATGATGGGCTTTGTTTTCGAATGTTTTTTAACATTATCAATACTTGATTTGTTAACTTTAACGTTATTTTTTGTTTTTCTTTAACAATAAAATATTTAAAAACCGACATCAAAACTTCATTCTTTACTTTTTTAAAAAAAATTAAATTATTCGAATAATTCGATTAATTTTAAACGTGTGATCGAATTATTCGAACAAGTTAAAATCTCTTATTCGAATTATTCGTTTTATTCGAACAAGAGAAAAATCGAATAATTCGAATACCCTACTAGGCACTCTAAATAACTCACAAAGATCACTGTGATTTTCCATCAAGAAAACTTTTAAATAATTTAAAATTTTAACGGTTCTAGATATGAACTAACATAGATCTAAATGTCCTTAAGTCAATAGAATTGCAATTGTTGCCATTCTTTGTTTTCAAATACCGAAATTTCTAAAACGGAGAAAATGTTTGATATAAATTAAAACGTTTTTAATCAGCTATTAAAGAAATAGAAGAAATCGTGCATAATACGCAAAAAACAAAATATTTTGGTGGATGTTATTGTTTTTGTTGACAAAACGTTTAATTCTAACTTAACATCAAATTAATGATTTTTTCCATAAATGTTAACTTTGCATAAGCGTTTGATAATGTTGGCCGTGGACTGCCGTATTTTTCATTGATGAAAAATGTTAATAAAAGAATTCTGAATTTATTTTTTTATTTTTCGTTTCGGCTTTTTTCGGATTTTGATTTATATAATTTTCTTTCAGACAGCCTCAGCTTAAAATATAGCGAACTTTCTAATGTTTGGATTTGTGAAAAAAATAAAAAGAAAAAATCTGACACTGTTTACAATTTTATTATCAGTGAAATTCATTTAAATAATGTTTCGAAACAAGATTTGGCTTTTTGTAAAATTTAATCGTTAAGGTGGCACAAGGCTTACCGCAAAATTAAAATTAATCCAAGCAAGATTTTGTCTGCATGTCTTATACGTCATTTTGTTAGCCCCCTTGCGTATTTTTATCGTGCTGAATTTATCAGTTAGTTTTCGAAATATTCAGTTTGTTTACATTTTTTCATATGCAACCTTAAAAATATTCATTATTTCAAAAAACCCAGCTGTGCGTGCTCATGAAAAACTGATGACATCTTTTTTTGAGAACCCACTGATTTTCAGAATCTTTATAAGCCCATAAAAAATTGAGTATTTAGAAAGAAATTCTTAATTTGTTACACAGTGTAATGTATTGATTATAAAACATTTTTACTTTGGTGCAAAAGTGAGGCAATGACCTTAATGTAAAACAAGTAAGAAAGTATGGTCGGTCAAGCCCGACCATATAATACCCTACACTAAGTAAAAGAACAAAAACATTTTTCTTTTAAAATTTCAATAACTTATATTTTTGATTGATTTTCGGAAGTGGGACTTATATGGGAGCAATGACCAATTATGGACCGATCACCATGAAATTGGGTCCTGTGATTTATGTCTGTATGAAAGTTATTTATGTTGAATTTTGTATGTATACCAACATTTATAAGCGATTTATGCACGTTAAAGTGATTTTGGGAAGCGGGTCTATATGGGAGCTTTGACTAATTATGGACCGATCGTAACAAAATTTGGTGATATGAATTTTGTATATATAAAACTTATTTGGAGCGGAATTTGTGGAGATACATATATAATAAACATTTATGACCGATATAGTCCAATTTCGAGAGGACATTTGTATGGGGGCTAGGTGAAATAATGGACCGATTTCAGCCAGTTTCAATAGGCTTGGTCCTTGGGCCGAAAAAATAATATGTACCAAATGTGATCGAAAAATCTTCAAAATTGCGACCTGACAGTGATTCTAAGTCGATCGGTATACTTTAAGGTGGGTGTCAGACTAATATTTGTGGGCGTTACAAACATCTGCACAAACGCATTATACCCTCCCCACTATGGTGGTGAAGGGTATAAATATCCATATACATATTAAGACAAGGAAAGTCAATAGAAGTCTTGTTCTTAGTTATCGAAGAGTACTTTCTTAATGATGTATGAATAGAGTTGTCAATCCGGTTTTTTTTTTTTAATTTTCCGCCTTTTTTAAACCGGTTTTTACAAAAGGACGGTTTTCGAGTTATTCGACAAACCGGTTTTTTTGTCTCGAATTATTCGACAAAATCGAAAATTTTACCCTCTCTTTACATTTTTTTAAAAATACTCTCTTTCATTGCACTCTATCAATTAAATTCTCTTAGTATCTTCTCATATCGTGATCGTTGTTACCAGCGTTGCCGCTTTGGTCCAATTGGACCAAAATTGGTAGTTTTAAGTTAACAAATTGACTTTTGGTAGTTTGGTTGGTTTGTTCCGATTTTTGTCGCATTTTGGTAGGTTTTTTGAATACGTATTTTTAAGAACAATTTAACAAAAAACTTAACAAAAAAACTATGTTAATCCAAAATAATAAAATTATTTATAAAATATGAAGACAGAATTATCTTAAATTTTTAGTTTAGTGAAGTAAATGTGTACGTATTTAGTAGTGTTCAGTTCATAAAATGCCAAAGGCCTTGCAATACTAAAACTTTTAACGTATTATACATTTAATTTACACATTTTAAATATTTCAAAATTATAACACATATTATTTAAATTGTGTGTAGTCATGTTAAAAGAAGTAATAAGTATTGAGCAAAATCATTTTTCTTTTAAAATTTCAATAATTTATTTTCGTGAGTGATTTTCAGAAGTGGGCAGCTATGACCAATTATGTATCGATCGCCATGAAACTTATTTATGTTGAATTTTGTCGGGATACGAACACTTTTAGGAGTTTTATGCTAGTTAAAATAAGTTTTAGAAATGGGCCTTATATGCTTATGGTCAATTATAAAACGATTCACACACAATTTTTAGATATGACATATTTATGATTGTAGTGTAATTAAATAATATTCATCCTCAGTGTAACGCTATAGCAGCAATAATATAATTTTAATTTAACTATTTGATTTTGAAAGGAATCCAAATAGCATTTCAGAAATATTTAAAATTTGGTTGGTTTTGGTAGGTTTTGGTAGTTTTTAATCTGAAATTTGGTAGGAAAAATATTTTATGAGTGGCAACGCTGGTTGTTACTCAGTTGTGTTTTGGCAGAGCTAGACAAAATTATCACTCGTCAGCTTTTAGGTAATATTGTCTTTGAAAATATTTTACCACCACGTCAGAGTTAGCGTAAGTATTCAGTAGAAAAAATTGTACCCCACATTAACATTAACGTAATATTCTCATAGAATTATCAGTAGAAAAAAATTTACCCCACATCAAAATTAACGTAATATTTTCATATAATTATTATTTTGGATATTTGTTGTGTCAACTCTTACATTATTTTTTAGACTTTTTAAAAAAGCTTGCAAGACAAATAATTTTACCACATTTGATAAATGTGCGAACACAGATTTTGATGAGTAAAATCCTCCAAAAAGGATGACCTGTATTTTCTACACTTGTTTATTTTTGTTTATGATCTCTTTTATATCTTTAAATGTATACATTTGGCTGTGAGAAAATGTCCTTTAAGTTTTTGATTTTCTTTAAATTCTTAGATTTTGATATAACGTTTTTGTTATTCTAAAGTAAAGTACCTATTTTTTTAAAACAAATAAAAATATTTCTTGTTTTCTTTATTTATTGTATTTAAAAATGTGGTAGATTATTTTTAAAAAGCAAATAATTATTTTTTTTTATATTTTATTTATTGTATCTTCACAAAATAATGTGAACTATCAATAATTTCTTCAAATCTTAAATCTAAATATTAATTTTAATTTACGTCCCACCACAGTTGGACGAAAAATTATGTTTAATTTATAGATCAGCGCAGGTCTGTTAGATTCCTTCTTCTTAGTCGGATGTAGCTTCTCATTAATGTTTGTGCAAGTGGGTTTGGGTGAACTTCTAACTATTTCAAATAGGACTCCGCTTGTTTTTTTATTTCATTTTTCACCATGGAGACACCTAGGTCCTTATGAATGTTAATATTTCTCACATACCAAGGCGCTGATGTTATCATTCGTAATATTTTATTTTGAATTCTTTGAATTTTTTCAATATTAGAAGCTGAGGCTGTGCCCCATAATTGAATTCCATAGCACCATATGGGTTTTATTATTGAGCTGTACAGCAAAAGTTTGCAATCTAAACTCAATCTCGAGTTTTTACCAATTAGCCAGTAAATTTGTAGTAATTTTAACTTCATTTGAGTCAATTTCGTATCTATTTGGTTTTTCCAGGTAAGACGTCGGTCTAGATGCAGACCTAGATATTTAACTTCAGTTTGTTGAGGTATTATATTATTATTTATTATGATTGGAGGGTACGATTCTCTACGCAATGTGAATGTAAGATGTATACATTTTTGCTCGTTTACTTTTATTCTCCATTGTTTTAACCACCTTTCTATGTCGAGTATATGGTCTTGTAAAAGTACAGATGCTTCTTGGGGGTTTTCATGAATGGCTAGTATAGCTGTGTCATCAGCAAAAGTTGATATGTGGGTTCGACTGTTTGTAGGCATATCACAAGTATAAAGCAAATATAGGAAGGGAACCAGTATACGCCTGCTTCAATAGGCTGTGATGAACATATAAAGTCTCCCTCTTTGAGAACGAACTTTCGATGACTTAAATAACTTTCTAGAAACTTGTGTGTGTTCACTGGTAAATATTGTTTTATTTTTATTGATAATCCTTCATGCCATACTTTGTCGAAGGCTTGCGAAACGTCGATGAAGAGTGCAGAACAATATTTTTTTCTTCAAATGTCTTGGATATGATTTCTACCAACCTGTGAGTTTGTTCTATGGTGTTATGTTTTTCTCGAAATCCGAATTGATGATTTCACTATCGGCTTTAACTTGTGCATTAACAGTTTTTCGAATAGCTTTAATATATTTGACAATAGGATAATGGGTCTATATGATTCTACTTTACTGTGATCTTTTCCCGGCTTAGGTATCATTGTAACTAAAGAAACCTTCCATTCTGGTGGATAATATTCAAGGCGTAATATAGCATTAAAAATAAATAGGATTATTCTTAATGCAATTTGGGTGATTTTTTGGAGTTTAAATCAACAATAGCCTTGTCAATCTCTGAAATCTCAAAACGAAGTGGTTCAGCTGCTGTAATATGAGGTAAAATAGATGGTAACTCTATTATTTCGTTTGACTCGTTTGGGGAAAATACATTCTTTAGATGACTAACAAACAGGTTTCCTTTTTCAGTATCGTTTCTAGCCCAGCCTCCACTAGAATTTCGTAGAGGAGGTCTGCTCATAACAGGTCGTTTTTTGTAGCTCGCCATAGAGAGTAATTTGAGTACTGGGTGCCATCTAAGTTCTCCAGATATTTATTAATTGAGTCAGTTTTGCGTTTGTGAAGAAGCATACTGAGGCGTTTGCGACATTTTCTAAGCTCCGTTTTAAGTTGAGGGGATCAGTAGAGTTGCCACTCCCGCCGAACTCTTCTTTTTTCAGCTAATAACTGTTCAATGTCTGCAGAATAGAGTCTATTGTATCTTATTTGTTGGGTTATTTGAGTGGCGTGTTCAACAGCAAGTTTTAAGTTTTGTTCAAAATTTTTGAGTGAGATATCGATATCTTCTGGTGTTCTTAGCGATATATTTTCTGTACAGTGTGTGCTAATATATTTTCTATATTTCAACCAATTTATTTTCGTGCTTGATATTGCAGAGTGACCAGTCGGGGATACTATTTCTAGGGCGTTCAATAGAGTAACGAAGGTGGGTGAGTGATCCGAGGATAATTCTAATGAAGATTTAACCTGCATTAGTTCCATTGGTAAATTTTTTGACTGCAAAATCAATGACATCGGGTATTTTGCTTGGGTCAGTAGGCCAGTATGTTGGTTCTCCGCTCGACAGCACATTCAAATTCAATTTAGAAATTGTATTAAACAAAGCTCGACCTTTCGGGGTTACAAGTCTTAATCCCCAATGAGTATGCTTAGCATTATAATCTCCACCTGACAGGAATCGGGGTCCTAGTGATTCGTAAAAATGTTCAGATTTGTTTTCAGTAATTGAAAACCTTGGAGGAGAACATATCGACGAAATTAATAGGTTTCTGTAGCATTCATCCAAACAGATTGTCGTAGCTTGAAGATAATCTTCACAAATATCACACATTGAATGGTGTTTGATACGGGTTTTAATTAAAATTCCAGAGCCTCCACATGCTCTATCTCTTCGATCATTTGTGCTATAAAAAACATATCCATTTATCTTAAATAAACTTCTAGACGTCAAATGGGTTTCCGAAACTAACATTATATCAACTTCATGACTTTTAAGAAAATACTCGAGTTCGTTTTTATGTTGGCGAATGCCGTTAGCGTTCCAAAAACATATTCTTAGGCAGTTCATGGCCTGCAATAACATTGATTGCATCTTAAGCATTTCTTGCATCATGTTACTCATTGAGTTTGTAAAGTTATTTACCTATTGCACAAGAGTTTCTATTGTAGATTCTAGTCTGGTAAAATTGAAAATTGGCGTTTGCTCTCTTACCTCTGGGTTCATATTTTGGTTTTGTGGTTGACGGATTTGCGTCTGAGTTTGGTTGTTTCTTAGTACATTTGCATATGTTTCTTTGTTGTCATATGTCTGTTGTAACGGGGGGTAGTTTAAATTGATGTTATTTAATAGCTGAGCGGGGAAAATCTTCGGTTCATGGCTTTGTGATTTTTTAACAATTGAGTAGGCAGGACAACCCCTGTAGTTCGCTGTGTGGTTACCTCCGCAATTGCTGCATTTTTTCATTTTAGGATCATCCTTGGATTTGTTACATTGGGATGTGTTATGCAACTCTCCACAAATAACACATACGGGTGGCAATTTGCAATATGCCTTGGTATGTCCATATCATCGTTTATGTGGCTCTTCTACCGTAATTTTACGATGAAATAAATACTTCAGGTTATATATGGGATGTGTTTCATTTTTTTTCAGATTTAAGACACCGGGTTCAAGTTCAACACGGAAGAGTGGTTGGTGTTTTTTTTCGAGATTTCTAATGTTTATCACATTTTTTGTCTTAAAACCTTTATCTTCTAAGCAAATAATTATAAAAAAATATTTTTTACTAAATTTTTGTTAGTAAAATTAAGAGGGGTAAAATTTACCACCACGACATTAACTATGTCACAAAATTTCACCTCGACAGTTAAAGGTTATTTTTAGATTTTATATGATTACTTTTAATAACTCTGTCCAACAGCATTTTTGAAAAAGACTAGCCACCCTATAATTCTGAAAGGGCATGTTTAGTAGATCATTTTTTGTAGAAAGGACCCCTAATAAAATTCTACAATATAACTCTGAGAATAAGAATTCTTTCAGATATTAACTTACAACATTTTTTCAGTTAGTATAATGCTACTTTCGATCAAAAAATTAAAACTTTGACCCACTGTAAAAAAAACAGCATTTCTGGAACAGACTAGCGACCCAATAATTCTGAAATAATCTGGCTTTTTAACGTCACCTAAATTCACCATGTTATACAGTATGTAGTAACATTTTTTAATTAATAGACTTTTTGGTCAGAACTAAATGAAAGTTCAAATCATATATTGAACCTCAGTTCAGTTTAACATTAAAAGAAGTTCAAAATCCATACAAAAGAACTAATATTGCAAGAACTAGCTACTTAAAACTAGATTTTAATTATTTGGATAACTTTTCAAAAATATTGAATTAAATCTTTTATACAATGAAATTTTAACAGTTAATGTGTAAATTTAAATTATATGTTAAATTAATATAAAAAAAATTAAGCTTAATTTATACCTAAATTCTTAAATTGACAAAAAAGGCTAAAAACCGGTTATTCGATCCGGTTTTTTCTATCAGAAACCGAATTTAGGTAAAAACCGGTTTTTAAAAATTGTGCTTTTTCGAATTATTCGAAAACCGGTTTTTTGAATATGTCGAATATTTGACAACTCTATGTATGAAACAAAAAACTGTTTTAAATTTCTAAAATGTTCAGAAAATCTATTGACAGTTTTCTAAAATCCTTATAAACATTGCATCACTTTTTCAACACAGTAGCGGTATTCACATATGTATTTTGTATTCTGTATATTTTGTTAGTGGAAAGTAAAAATAACATTGCATTTTTAAAATGTATATTTACGTATGTATGGATGGATGTGCAAAGTTAAAAAAATATGTGTGGATGTGTGTATACAATGGATAAATATTGTAGTAGATTTTTACCTGTCCCACGTTTAATGATTCTGGAGCTCTAAATGCTGGTGTACCAGCTGTTGAACCATTAGTCATTGTAGCATCCTCTCCAATGAATTCATTGCAAACACCTAAATCGGCTATTTTCACTCGACCACATTCGGTTAATAACAAATTTCCCGGCTTTATATCGGCATGAATGATTCGCTGGTAATGTACTGAAAATAGAACAGGTACATACATAGTTATTCAAAACGTTTGCTTCTTAATTATACCCTACACCACCATAGTGGTGAGGGAATTATGCGTTTGTGCAGATGTTTGTAACGCCCAAAAATATTAGTCGAAAGTGATTCTAAGTCGATCGGTAGACTTAGAATCACTTTCTGAGTCGATTAAACGATGCACAGTGGTATGAGAATAAAAAAAAGAGGGAAATATATCTGTAACTTCTAAACCCTTACGCCGATTTGAATGAAATTTCACATGCGCAAAGAGGAAGTGTAGTCGAGTTTAAGTTTTGAATTTGGACCTCATGACCCCACCAGGAGCGGGACCAAAGTAAGACACCTCGGGTATGTTCAATTTTTAAAATGATCCTATTTCTTCGTTTGTGTTCCGAATTAAAAAAAAAAATTACACATACAGAATCTCCTCGTCGAGCACTACATAAAACCTCCTCGTAGCTATCAATTATCTCTTATAGCTAGGAGATATTCGCATTTGAAAATTTTTGAAAAGTAGACAAAATCCTCTATCCATTGATATATAATATGTCTACCTTATGTTTTTTACGTGTCAAATAAATTAGGGAAAACTTAACAACTCGCTGAGAATTTACCTAGCACTGTTATTTACATTCATAAAAATGTTATTATGTAGGCAACATGCTTTTTTATGAATTTCTATGTTATTGCCACAAGTATGTATTATGACATATATAAAATTCAGCTGCCCCTACTTGCCCCAATTTTTTTGGTAAATGTTTTTTAGTGTCAACATCCCTTCAGTTTCGTGATATTTCCGACTTCTGTGTAAAGGTAAAACAAAATAAAACAAGTACTGTGATGAATTAAACAATATATGCAAATTGTTTCTAAAGGGAATTATGTTTTGTATTCTGAGGAGCAGAAAATATATTTACATTTTTCAACAAATATTGGAAGAAACACTCGCGTACAAGAAGCTGATTTGAAGCTGAGTCGAGTGATTGGCTAGATACTGACTTATTTAATGAAGAAGCTTGTGCTGTGAGTTATTTTAATTTAACTTGTACAAATCTAGTTTGAGTAGGCGTTTGGTATAGGTTCCAATTACAAACAAACAGGTCGACCCAAATTAAGTTATGAAGAAGCATCACAGCGCATGAAAAGAAGGCGAGTGAAAAGAAGACTATATATAAAGTAGCACAAAAAAGATCTGATGCACAAACAGTTAACAAGTTATCGGTGGAATAAGCATTAGCTCTATATAGACATAGATCTCTCTGATAGGCAATATAATATGATGTGAAAAGTAGTGAGTTCTATTCATGAAGTCTTATTAATTAATTTTAAAAGCTAAAAAAAAATTTATTCCGGATAATATTAACGTAAAAAAACCTTATTTTTATGGAGGTTAATCCATTTATGTAAATAATAAGTATGGGTATGTCCTTCCTCCCATTCGGAAACAATATTTTATTGACATATTGGGAATGTTATAAGTGTTTCAATTACAAAACTACGTTATGAAAATTTAAGTTTTTGTAATTTTTTTTTTCATTTTTGAAAAAGGACATTTTTGATCCTCCGAATTTGTTCAAAACGTTAAAAATGTTCCAGAAAATATATTGTGCAAAATTTTGATTTCCTTTTTTAAATTTGATAGTATTTTTAATTTTCAGGATATATGGAATGGACACGAATCCTTACTCCAAATTCAACCAAATTTGGTCAAAACGTTAAAAATGTTCTAGAAAATTATTGTACAAGATTTTAATTCATTCTTTAAAATTTTTTAGTATTTTTAATTTTCAGGATATATGAGAAGGACACGAATCCTTGCTCCGATTTTTTTCAAACTTTGGATTTGTCTTTTATCAGGTCAAGTAAGTGTGTCAAATTTTGTATCTGTACGACAACTCCTTCTATTTTTGGCCAATCGTTATATGAAATCAAAACACTGTGCGACGCATTATAGGTTAAATGACAACTTTTTCTGTGCAAAATTTATAACGACTACAAAATCATGGTATTCAAACCAAAACTTTAAAGAATTTCATAAGTAAGAATAATTCTATTAAAAAAATGGAATTTAACCCACTAACGACCAAAAATTAACCCTTTTGCAATCATTAATGCAAAATTAATACATTAATTTATTTTAATTATACTAAAACTTTTAGTAATTGCTTAAATCTAATTCATATTGTAAATTTAAATCAAAAAGGTCCTCTTAGCTTTCATTAATATCATCGTCTTGGTGGGTATAGTGAAATTCTTCCATGGGTTCACTGCAACATAATAGTTGAATTACTTTAGGTGGAAGCGTGGAACTTTTCCGCTTTTGTAAGCGCCTATATAAAAATGATGTGGAAATTAATGGATTTGAGGTACAGCTTAATATTAATTCGGAGCTTAAAAAATCTGTCTTCTCCGCTTACATCCCAGCAAAAACTTTTCTTACAAATAAGCCGAAAAATAAGGGGAATTTGACGATTCAACTACTTATTTTTCTACTGTAAGAAGTCATTATTTTTGTTCGCGATGTCCCAAAAGTAATCCTTTATATTTTGGCCGGAAATAAGTTGTTTTGTTAGTAGAGTTATTTATAGAATTTTTATTTACACAAAAAAATAAAAATAAAAAAAATAAGTCGCAGACCCGATTTGAACCTGCAACCTTCTGTTTGGTAGTCTGCCGTTGTGCTCACTACACCACTGCTTAGTTATTTCATTGTACATCAAATAATGGTTTTCACACAGTAATGCAATATTCTTTTCTGTTTTTCTAAAAATAAACATGCAATAAAAAAAATGGGCAAATTGAAAAAAAGTAACAGTTTTTTTGTTTTGTTTGTTTATTTTGTTTTTTTAGACTTTACTACTTAAAAAGTAAGTTATTAAAAAAGACATTATTAAAAAGACATTGTAGCCTTTGTAAGCGAAGTTTTTGCTGTAATATTACAGCGTCTTTTTGCATCTCAAACATTTTTTCAGCAATATGCAGTAAAATAGATTGCAACGAAACTTTGGTAAGAGTCTCATTTGCTTTTAAAATTTCAATAATTTATATTCGTGAGTGATTTTCGGAAGTGGGTCAAATTAGGTCGAGTGATTAATTTCTTTATGGGACTTGAATTTTCTGTTGAATTTTATGTGTATACCAAAAATTTTAATAGATTTATGCACGTTAAAGTGATTTTCGGAAGCGGGATCTATGACTAATTAAGGACCGATCATCATAAAATTAGGTGACATGAATTCCGTATATATAAAACTTATTTGGAGCAAATTTTGTGTAGATACCTATATAAATTAAACATTTATGACCGATAAAGTGCAATTACGGGCTAGGTTATATAATGGACCGATTTCAGCCAATATAAATAGGCTTCGTCCTTGGGCCGAAAAAAATTATATGTACCATATAAAGGTGGGTCTTAGACTAATATTCTTGGACATTAGAAACATCTGCACAAACGCTTCTCCACTTCATCTGAAAATATATAATAACCTAAAAAATATAGTATTATTCGAAAACGGCTAAAAATGGCTATTAAATGTAAATGAAAATTGGTTTATAACATTTCAATATATTCATTTCTGATTGCATTTAATCTGCCGAACGTTGCCGACATTTTAAAAGCTTCCACGAAGTTACATTTTGAAAACAGTCGCAGCACTTTTATGGTTATGTTAAAAAAGTGGATTTATTTCAACCAAGTTAAACAATTTTATCACATTTTTTAACAAAAAACCTTACTTACTTTCTTAATTTATTGTTATCCATTTTCACTTTCTTCTTTATAACTCGCGAAATTATTTAAACATGCAATTGAAAGTTTGAAAGTAATACAGGCTTTTCAACAAAATTTATTAAGTGATTACAATGCAATGTATTTGACTGCGTGTTGTCAAACAGAATTTAATATTTACCAAAAACAGAAAGCTGACTTAGTTAATTTGGAGTATTGGTTACAAAATGGCATTAAAAAAAGTGCAATATTTGCATTTGAAAAATTGGACTTAAGAACAGTTTTGGTAGCCGTTTAACCTATAGTGCGACGTGGAGATTCTATATATGAAATCGGTACATGTAAGAAATAGGATCGTTTTAAAAATGTAACATACCCGAGGTGTCCTACTTTGAAGACCCATGGTCGCGCTCCTGGTAGCCCCATGAGGTCCAACTTCAAAACTTGAACTCGAAAACACTTCTATACAAGTGTTTGAGTATCTATATAACTAAAATTGCGAGATTATTCAATCTTTGTCTGAAACATTATTCTTATAATAATACGCAAAACTTTGAAGGATCTATTTCGTTACCATGATGCGTAGTTAGCTGATATTGTGATGGATTGGTGTTCGAATTACTTGAACATGCTATTTATAAAACTATTTTCATGTCAAGTGAACAAACTTTTGAAATCGATATCTTCCGATCGGGATGGAATTTGCTCCAAGGTTAGTTCTATTGGATAGTAACTCAGACACATTTTTTCAACAAGATTGGTCGAAAACTCTATGAGAGGATGTCAAAATTTTACATTTTGACCAAGCAGGTGTTTTTTCTTATCCTTGTAACTTATTACCTATTGTTCTTAGTATAATATGTCCCAAATAGTTTAGCTCTTTCTTCAATCTTTTGAAAATTTTTTTTTTTAAAAAAATAAAAAAATTTAATATTTTTAGTGGGATGCGAGTGGGATATCTATCAAAATAAATATTGTGTAACTCAAAACATAAAATTTTTTAATTTTTTTTTTTTGCAAAATCGAACTTTTTTTTCAAATGTGCCCTTTTTTAAAATTTTTAGATTTAGATCCATTCGGTACCGTGAAATAACTCCCAAATGAAATAACACCCAACAAATTTTTCATACAACTTAGGACTTATTTCATTTCATAATTTTTTGTTGGGAGTTATTTCATAATGCAATAACTCCCAATGAAATTTTTGTTGGGTTTTATTTCATTTTATTTTGGAAATTAGGAGTTTTTTCACTGTATTGCGTGTGGTTCCAAATCAAAATCTAGGTGGACAAAATTATGAAAATCGGTATCTCAGAATTTGGAAAAACTAAGTTTTTTCGGAAGCTGACAATCTGCTCTCCTCCAATACAAATGGGTTTTTCAATTGGACATTTCGTTTTCTCGACAGAAGCGCCAGAAGTTCAACAAATTTTGAATCATATTTTCGTTAATTTTTTTTAATATTTTACTGTTTTCTCAATGGTTTTACCATATAGAAATTCATACTTCAAAACATAGATAAACATTGATATAGGCTTTTATTAAATGTATATCTTATATTTATGGGCCTATCCATTTTCCTGTTATAGTCCTTTAAACCTGGTTCTCAAATATACTGATATTTTTTTTTCTAAGAATGTTATATAGCTTGCAACGATTTCTTAATCTGGTGCGAAATGAAAATCAGCATTCTGAAATATCATAAAACCTTTCTGCAATGAAAGAAATCTTTTCTGAGCGAAGCCAGATTTTGATACACCCCGGAGGAGAAAACCTTTTTCTGCAAAACAAATTTTCTGAGTGAAGACAGTTTTTGACACATCCCAGAGGAGTAAAACTCTGCGCTACAACATAGGCCCACAATGCAAAAAATGTTTGGTAAGCTAAGAATAATTTCAGTTTTGAAGTTCCCTTTCTAAGATTATATAAATAAATTGCTTCGGATTGGGAATTATTTCATTTCTATTGGGAGTTATTTCGCTTTTTTGGGAGTAATATTTTTAAAATTACGAAACCGCCGATTATTGGGAGTAATTTCATTTTACCCTTTGATAGTTATTTCATTTTTCAAGTTTTGGAATTATTTCATTTTTGATGGGAATTATTTCATAGGGAGTTATTTCATTGGGAGTTATTTCATTTGGGAGCTATTTCACGGTACCGATCCATTCCTTTAAGATAATTTCATTTTTTTTTTTTAAAAGTCAAAAAAGTTTTTGATTTCGGAAAAAAAATATTAAAAAATTTTTATTTCGACTTTCGATCACTATTTCACTATAAATATATAAATATTACTGCAAGAAATTACAATTCTAAAAACAAATCATTCAACATTTTTAACTTAGGACTTGAACCAATGAAAATAAAAGTTACGGAATAAAATATTTGTTATTTAGCTGGCGAAATATTAGAAGAATCGAAATTAATAATTAAAATATTAACTTAGACTAAAGTGGAGTTGAATGTGATTTTGAAACAGTCGTCGAAAGTGATATTGAGGATGACATTTATAATGATTACATTCATATAGATGAAGGCCATGATCTTAAAATATATGTATATAAATGATGTTATTAACCGCGTACGTAAGTGTTGAAAAATTCTCAATAAATCGAATGATAAACACAAAAATTGCAAACTAACGTTTTGTTGCAAGAAAAGCATGGAGTTCGTCTTATACATGACTTTGAACATCGTTGAACATCTTGGTAATAAACTTTTTGCGTATTTGTAAATACTGACTTCAAATTAGCCACTTTCACTGACAATGATATCAAACTTTGGACAGATTCCCTTTATTGTGTAATTCCCCAGGACCACTTTATTAAGCAAAGATTCGGCAACGTTAATAGAGCTTGATGTATAATACAATTTGTTATACATAAATAATTTAGAAATAGTGAATAATTATTTTACTAAAGAATTAGTTACTCAATTTAAACCCCGAATTAATGAAAGATATAAAAAAGTTCTTAAAGTTCTATATTATATTTGAATTCAGGATCATGTCCAACTAGTTCAAATTGTTTAAAACATAGCTCCAAAAAGGAATCTAAAGTGTTTGCTAGTCAATTCATTTGTAGATTGTTCTGGAGGAAATCTGATCAGAATATTTCTGTTGAAAATTTAATGATGGACTTTATTTTCGAATGTTTTTTAACATTATCAATACTTGAATTAACCTTAACGTTATTTTTTGTTTTTCTTTAACAATATAATATTAAAAAACCTACATCAAAACTTCATTCTTTACTTTTTTAAAAAAAATTAAATTATTCGAATAATTCGATTAATTTTAAACGAGTGATCGAATTATTCGAACAAGTTAAAATCTCTTATTCGAATTATTCGTTTTATTCGAACAAGAGAAAAATCGAATAATTCGAATACCCTAGTATTTATACAAATAACAAAATTATTTCATTAACACAAACGAACAATTTTTTTAACATAGTTATTTTCAAAAGAATATCAAGAACAGCTGTTTAAACAGTGCTGCATTTCTAACCATTTGATAAAATTGGAAGTGAAACCAGTGTTTAAAAAGCTACTTTAACAAAAGTTTTTTAACTATTGCAAAAACTAATGCTTCAAAAAATGTTCAGTAGCGGTAGCATTTATCTATTTTCGTTTTCTTGTTTTTTCTAATACTGCTGCTACCTTCAAAAAATAAAACTCTAAACAGAGCAGTAGTAATAAAGCAAAAATTTTAAATGGAGTAGTAGCATTAAAATACAAATCATTGCTACTGCTCTACATAGAGTTTTGATTAATATTATTTAGAAGTATCAGTAAGGTTTATAGTAGCAGTTGATGTAGTAAAAGAAGTAGCAGTTAAGTAGTAATTGAAGTAGCAGTTGAGGTAGCAATAGAAGAAGTCAAAAAAGAAAATCTTCAGCTATAATACCAAAAATACAATAAATAAACACTGTGTATTGTTGTTGTTTTGAAAGTATTTAAAACATTGGTAGGCAAAAAGAGGCATTTAATTTGTGTGCTTTTTTGGGTAAAAAATAAAATATCTACAACATCAAGCAACTGAATGAAATGTGTGTGTTTTTATGCTCTATTACGCTCTTTTGTTCACATTCGGGTTGTTTGACGAAAATCATCGTAACCTGAACAATATGAACGCCTACCATGGGTTTAAAATAATAATTCGTTTTTATTCGTTTCAGATGTTCGTGTTGATAACAGAATGACCGGGTTTTTGTTTGTATAAAATACATAAACAACTTATTTCATACGTTGCACAGTGGTTTAGAAACTTTTTTTTTTGGAAATAATTCGGTATCTCGGGAACTATTGGAGATATTATTACAAAATTTCACATGGTTAGAGCTGAGGTGTTTTTGAGCTGAATTACATTTGTTCAGCTTCCTAGGGGTAATACGGGCCAGTTTGTGCCCCCTCAAAGTTGGTCACCTCGGGTCTCAAAATTTTTAAAAAAATCCCCAAAAATTCATTTATGATCCGAATGAACTGAAATTTAAAATATAAATAGTCCTTGAGAAGATCTACTCTTACATGTGTAGGTTATCTCCTTCAGTTGAAGAGATATTTAGGTTTATTTTTTTTTTTTTAATTTTGCTCGATTTTTTTTTGTTTTTTAGATATGGCGGCCCTACGGAGGGTCGATTTTTTTTTCAAAATATTAGCTATATTGGCAATAAAATTCTAAATAAAATAAAATAAACTTGGCAACAGTTATCTCGTCCGTGTAAAAAGTTACACGCATCCAAAGTTGGAACATGTAAAATGGGCCTAATTTTTTACGATTTTTCCTAAAAAAGTCCCTATATTTTTTCTTTTGTAGAAACAAATTTTCTTTGGGACTAAGGAGTGAGATCGAAAAATTCTTAACATACATATATGTTTATAAAAAAGAAACCACTAAACTTACAGCTTTAATTTTTTTTTATTTGATTGAAATTATTATTACAATTTACAAAAAAAATTATTTTTATAGTTTTAATCACTAGTGATGAAATTTTGAACCTTTTTCGGAAACCCTTCCATTAACGTTTTTATAGTGCTTTCTGTCACTTTGCTCGAACATGTAGTCCATCTCCGTTTAAAATCTACCACACTTTTGGACACCTTTTTTGTACTCTTCAATTCTCTTTTAACAAGAGCCCAATATCTCTCCACTGGCCTTAGCTCCGGGCAGTTTGGAGGATTTGCCTCTCTTGGTACAAATACCACATTATTGTTCTTGTACCACTCAAGGGCTTGTTTGCCATAGTGACAGGATGCCAAGTCAGGCCAAAAATAAGTGGACACATTATGAAGTCTTATGAATGGAAGCAGCCTTTTTTGTAAACATTCCTTGATGTAAATTTCGGTATTTATAGAGCCCGTTGTAACAAATGAGTGGCTTCTTTTGCCGCAACTGCATATTGCTTGCCATACCAAGAACTTTCTGGGAAATTTTGTCTGCTTTTGGGTCCTAAACTTTTCTTCAACATTCCCTCGAGCATCAGCAACATAAAATTTTTGACCTGGAAGTTGCGAAAAATCTGCCAGAACATACGTTTCGTCATCCATTATGCAGCAAGAATATTTTTTTATAAAACTTGACTTCAATTTCCGTGCTCTGTTTTTGGCCTCTAAATTTTTAGTAGCGTTCCTGTCAGGAACTTTTTGAGCCTTGTATGTTTTTAAACCTGCATTAGCTTTAACTTTTCGTACCAAATAGTCCGAGCACTGAGCTAACCGGGCTGCTTTCCTACCGGATGTGTTGGGAGCTCTTTTGAAAATGCGTTCTATTTTTTTGGCTTTAGAAACATCATGTGGACCATTCCTTCTACCTGAACCAGGTTTTCTATTAACTGACAAGTTCTCCCGGTACTGTTTAATAACATTGGAAACAGTTTGACGGCAGACCTTTGTATGCTTGGCCAACTTTTTGTAAGACCAAGTTGGGTTTTGTTGAAAATATTTAATAATTTCAGTACGCACTTTTTTCTGGTCACTCATTTTAATCAGATTAACAAAAAAATTAATATAATTGACATTACACATAATAACTGACATGTTTTTCAAAGGTAACTTGATCAAAAAAAAATTCAAATAATACTTGGGTTAAAAAATGTAATGAAAAACGTGTGTTAAGAATTTTTCGATCTCACTCCTTATATACAATTTTTATATGTTCCGGAAAGAAAACTTAATGCAAAAGCATGTAAAGTAAAATTGGGCTCAGACCTATCCAAACTTGGACAATTTTAAAAAAAATATTTAGGTTTCAGTAAAAAATTCTAAAAAGGCAAAGCACCGATCCTCGAAAAAGTTCCGTATTTGTATAACCCTATATGTTGTTTAAATACTTAGAAAGTTGTTTTACTATCACACGGTAAATAGCGTCACAGTAGGCACTTTTCTAAAAAAACTCAGTTTTTGGAACACATTTTCCCCGTTTTAGGAATTTCGGTATTTGAAAATAAAAAATGTCAAAAATTATAATGTCATTAATTTAAGTACATCTGGATCTAAATTAGTTCCCAATTTTGTTATGATATCTTTAACCGTTAAAATTTTACATTAAATCAAATTTTATATTTTTATTCGTGGAAAATCACCATATGAAAGTTTTTTTAGTTTTTAAGGTAAATGAAGTCCCAAAATTTTATAAAATTATTTAATTTTACTAAAATATCAATCCTCAGGTCATAATGTTTTCAACAGTATCAAATACTTATATAATTTATTTACTCCTCAGAAGTTCCACAAACCTTGCCCGCTTTGACAAATTTGTATTTTTTCGAGGATCGGTGCTTTGCCTTTTTAGAATTTTTTACTGAAACCTAAATATTTTTTTTTAAATTGTCCAAGTTTGGATAGGTCTGGGGGATACTGTGTCCGCTTAAGTGAGCCCAATTTTACTTTACATGCTTTTGCATTAAGTTTTCTTTCCGGAACATATAAAAATTGTATATAGTCCCAAAGAAAATTTGTTTCTACAAAAGAAAAAATATAGGGACTTTTTTAGGAAAAATCGTAAAAAATTAGGCCCATTTTACATGTTCCAACTTTGGATGCGTGTAACTTTTTACACGGGCGAGATAACTGTTACCACGTTTATTTTATTTTATTTAGAATTTTATTGCCAATATAGCTGATATTTTGAAAAAAAATTCGACCCTCCGTAGGGCAGCCATATCCAAAAAAAAATAATAAATCGAGCAAAATTAAAAAAAAAATAAATAAACCTAAATATCTCTTCAACTGAAGGAGATAACCTACACATGTAAGCGTATTTTTTGTAGATCTTCTCAAGGACTATTTATATTTTAAATTTCAGCTCATTCGGATCATATTTTTGGGGATTTTTTTAAAAATTTTGAGACCCGAGGTGACCAACTTTGAGTGGGTACAAACTGGCCCGTATTACCCCTAGGAAGCTGAACAAATGTAATTCAACTCAAAAACACCTCAGCTCTAACCATGTGAAATTTTGTAATAATATCTCCAATAGTTCCCGAGATACCGAATTATTTCCAAAAAAAAAGTTTCTAAACCACTGTGCGTTGCCATATAATTTGCATGGGAAATATTTATGTTCTACATAATTATAAATGAATTTTCGTACATTTAACTGTTTTAACAATGTAAATTATTAAATGATAGAATTAATTTTTGTGGGTATTTTTTAGTTTTCTCTTTAGGGGTAACATTTTGTGGAAAAAGTAGTAAATCTGTTTTCTTAGAATTCGATTTATTTCAAATAAATATTACGGCAACGCTTTGAAACAATATGTGAGTAAAACGATGGTAACTATGTGCATTAGGCTGGGTCGATTTGTATTGACGATCCAAAAGTTAAAAATCGTATAGCAGAAACGCAATCTACGGAAAATTCTAAGAAAGTTTCATCAAGAAACCATAGGTCTAAAATCTGCTGCTTTTATTGCTACTTCAACTGCTACTTAAACCATTTCGCTCCGAGATAAAATTTTTATTTATTTTTAAAAAAAAAATTACTTTTTTAGGGTAATTATGACCCCGTGATTGCAAATATCTGGTCTAAAAAATTTTCCGATTTTTCGTTTTCCCAGAAAAGCCAGTTCAAAATTTAAGTTTCCACATATGTGATGTTCCTCATTTGCATGTAAATCATGGTTTTTATGTTTTATGAAACAGTTACATATGTTGGCAATAATTCCTCATGTTTATTATTTTAGTTTTATTTTTTTTTACTATTTTTAAAAATTAATTTAAAAAAATGTGTATTTTTAGACACTGTTTTTAATTTAATGTATTTGTAGAAATTTGCCCCTAGCAACGAGGGGGAGAGGGATGGTCACGTCGGGATATAGTTTTTTTATTAGCTAAAAGATGAGACTTAACATTCATACCAAAATTTTTCAGAAATTCCACCTTTTTGACATATAAAATTTTTTTTGAAAAATGTTATTTTTACTGTTCGAAAAATCGAACAGCGGAGCGAAATGGGTTAACTGCTACATCTACTAATACTTAACTGCTACTTCTTCTACTACGTCAACTGCTACTTATATTACTACTAAATTTTAAAAGTAGAAGAAGTAATAGAAAAAAATGACTCTGCTACTTTAAAAAATTTTTTCTTTTAGGGTAGCAATACAAAACAAATTACTATGCTACTTTTTGATTTGTCATTTATTGCTACTACTACAACTACTGTTACTAAAATGTGAATGTGGTAGTAGTAGTAATTGATTGACACCGAGTTTTTATTAATTTTTTTACTAGAACTTGTGTTTTTTGGTTGCTACTGCATGTAGGTATTTTAGGTTTTTATTTGAAAAAAAAAATACAAGCAAGTGTAAAAGGCAAAATAAAGTGTAAAAGGCCACAAAAGATAATGCCATTATTATGCAGAATTTCATGACAGTCGGATAAGGAAAACCCTTGCCGAAAATCGATTGAAAGTCTGTAGAAATGTTGATTGTTTAACAATTGAAATAAATCTTATTTTTCTAACAAAGTATAAAACATGAATGTCGAATAAAAAATATCCAAGTTATACACATTTTAGCATACTATATTATATATTAAGCAAACACTTTTAGTTTACGTATATTATACATATATACCTGCATTTCTGTGTAGAAAATAGTTGTTTACACACTTTTACATGTAAAAAACAACAATGCAATACAGTTTGTGTGGGAAAATGTTAATAACTCGGTTATTTTTTTAAATTTGATTTTAATGTTTTATACCTAGTTAGAAAGATATTTAAGATTTAATTTAAATGTTTTATAGCTAACTTTTTAAGAATTTAAAAAAGTATCATTATTTACCCAATTTTACAACTTTCATTCCACTTCCGGCACTGGTTCTCGCTATCCGATTGACCTCAAATTGTGCATAATTTAGTTTTAGCTACTAAAGGATAAAATAAGACTAATGTACATATATAATAAGCATGTTTTGAAAATAAAGGTGAAAGAAAATACTTACGATACTCTAAACCCAATAAGGTATCACGAAATACACTCCAAGCTCTTTCTTCACTTAGTGGATTTTTGGTGGGAACACTCAATACCTCGCCTTGTTTAACCAATTCAAAAACCATGTAAAGAGAATCCTCCACGGGGTCATCAAGCACTTCAACAAGTTTAACTACATTCGGATGATCTAGTTTCTTTAAGACGGCAATTTCACGATAAACTCGATCTAATGGCGATGTACTTTTTTTTGGACCTCGTTTCATAAGACCAGCTTGACGAAGTAAACGACGTTTTGAAAGTATTTTCATTGCATAGTGAGTTGAATCTTCCTCGGAGTAAGCCAATTTAACAAGACCATATGAACCCTATAATGAAAATACTTATTTCATATACATAATCTATATTTTGAAATTGCATATAAAATGTAAGTAATTAAATTATAAAAATAAAAATGCTGCATTCGCATTGTTGAGTTATGTACTTTTTAAACGAAACATGTTTGTTTAGAGTTAGGTACATAGATAAATACACATACACACAGTTACTAAAGTATACGTATATGATCGACTTTTTTTGACTTTTTATAAAAAATCTATATATTTAAAAATACAAGGCCTAACGAAGTCATTCACTCACTCACTCATTCACTGACTCATCAGTCATGAGGGAGTGAGTGAGTGAGTGAGTGAATGAATAAGTCAAGCCTTGTATTTTTAAATATATAGATTTTTTAAAAAAAGTCCCAAAAAGTCAATCGTACTTATACTTTAGTAACTGTGTGTATGTATGTAGATCGGAAACTCTCCTGTCAAAGATCTAAATCAGTTGTCAAAAACCTAAGTGGTAAGAATGTACACTGCACTCGCGGCAACGTGAACTAATTAAAACCAAGGCAGTTCATGTTAGTGAAATTGTTCACGTTAGCGATTGTGAAATTCTTTTATTATTATTTTCATTATTAAAATACAAAACAAAAATTATTGATTAAAAATCATTACAAAACGAGATCATGAGAAAATATACATTGAAATAAAATTAAATACAAAAAGAAATTAATTTGGAGGATACAAACACATTTTTCATTTTATGTACGAATTTTCAGCATAAGGAATAGTATTTCTAAGGGTATCACAATGGGCCACAAGGCCTCCGAGTGAACTCACTAAATTGCGAGCAACCCACGTAACCTAACCTAACACATTTTTTAAATAAGGGGATTTCCAAAACTTTAAAAATCGAATTTAATGTATGTATTTCAGTCAGCTCAGATCAGATCGGTTGGTCTTTACAATCTGGACGAAAAAAGAAATAGGCTGGCAGCTACAAGTATAAGCGGACAAAATTATCTTCATTGGCTGTGCTTCGAAATAAAGACAAGGATCATGCTGCCAAATATACATACGTCGATTGAACCGTGAGTTGTATGACCGATATGCTGACATTAACGTATTTAAGAGCATTACGTAGGATTGCACATTAGGTTGTCCCGAGATTTTTTTTTGATTTCGCTAACGCAAGACCTCCTAAAATTTGCGTAATTGATCGTAGATTACCAACATGATTTTAAAAATAAAATGAAACTATATCTTTAGGGCTCTACCGATCTTCAAAGTTTTGAAAAGTAGTTATTTTCATGATTATATTTCGCTATCCTTAAATTCGACACATATTATAAATATGCCACGACTATATATAAAAACGACTCTATAAATTTGCTAGATACAGTGGAGTTCGTTTATAACGTACCGGTGTATAACGATTTTTTTATAAAAAAAAAAATCCGGAAAAAAATTGTTCCTGTCCCAAAACATTCACTTTCAAATTATATACCAATTATTACGGTTAGTCATTTATTATAAGTTTTATTTTATTGTACATTAATTGCAAGTATAAAATATATAAATAAAAAAAATTGTATCTCGTTTTTTTTAAGCCTACGGTTCAGGTTTGTAAAAACGTTTTCAAAAGTAGAGCCCTCAAGATGGCATGTAATTCGATGTTTTTTTACTTTTACCGTAATCTGTGTAAAATTACGCAAATTTTGATACCTCTTGTGAAAGTGTAGCTCGAAAAAACATGTTTCTCATCCAAAGACGGGACAGCCTATTGCACATAGCAGTGGAATGTACCAGAACGTATCAACTATAAATGTTTAAGACAACAAACTAACACAGAAGGCGTAGGCAGGGATGACCGAAGACCAAGTGGAAGACGACATGAATATATTCGGCATTATACTCCGAAAGGAGTACACAAGATCGAAGAGTTGGGAAAACATTTCTTATGTTTGCCGAAACCAACAACATGTTGTAGAGCCAATCAAATTAAAGTTACATGATCCAACATTCTTTGGCAAACAGTGTATTTATAAACAAATAATTTCCGTGATTTGTTACTCAAAATTCTTAATTAATGAATAGATTTAAACAATTAATGTAATATATTTCTAAATATTTTTTTTAATACTAACTAATATGAATATTATAATTGCTATTAACCGATATCGCAGATAATTTTAAATATACCCCGAATGTTTTACCAAAATCGGACAACGTTAACCCTGAAATAGTGAATAAATGTTCAAACATGCTTTATTAATATTCAATATTTTGAGGTTAGAAAAATCCATTGCAAAGGAATAAATATTGGTTATAAATCGAACACGGTTAATTGTGTGATCTTTAACCAAAATGTAGTTCTAATCGCGTAGTATGCAAAATAATATATCCATTTATATGTGACCTTTGAGATCCAATATTTCGCTTAACTTATTTTATCATCACATTTAGAACAGTATGAGGAAGGTATATTATTCCAATTTTTACTTCATTCCGCATTAAAACCCTTATTTAACTAGACTATAAATGTACTAAAATAGCCATAACTTTTGAACCCATGGAAATTCGATTTTGTAATATTCACACAGCAGAGCTTCAAATCAATCATTAATTTTTGAATTAATTCGCGAATCATTCACACAAAAAACGAATTGAATGAAATTTGAGTCAATTCAAATGAATTTGGTAAAACTGAATTGCAATTCGTTTCTAATTCAAATGAATTTGTAGAATTCGTTTCTAATTCAAATGAAAGTTTAGTCGTTCAGCGTATTTCAAAATAAAAATCAGTTCTTCTTGAAGAAACAAACTCTGAACACCACGTTTTCATTTTGGTAGGAGAAATATAGAATTTTTAATTCCCCCTAGAGATCTGCTTTGAATTTGATTGATTGCAACTAGAGTTTTTCATTTCCCGCACTTTTACATTTCCCGGGAAATCGGGATTCATTTTCAAACTTCAAAAATTTCAAAATTCCCGCCTAGAACAAATTATTTAATTTTAAGAATGTAGACTTCGTTAAAAATCTAAAAAATGTAATTGGATACAAATAAAAATTTAATATAAAAAGATAAACTGAAACGATTTCTAATTTTCGTTATACACAAACTTGGCACCATTTGTCATTTGTATCGGCATGGCTTCAATTTCCATTAAATTTTGTTTTACCTTCGTTAGATTCCAATTATTTCTGTTAAATCGCAAAAAATAAATATTTTGAGGAAAATCCAGTAATATTAAACAAAATTGAATTCCACGGAAGGTGGTTTTATTCCTAAAATTTTAGTTTTTGTGAAAAAGCTAAATACTAAAATAATTCCACTTTTGATCGGATTTCTGTTACAGCTGTGAACATTCAAGAGTTTTTGGAATATTTTGAATAATGAATTTGTTACTGGTCTATTTGGGTTTAATCTTTTTTCTTGTATGAATCTTCTGCATTTGTTTTGAAGATTTAAGCTTCTTTTAGAGAAAATCAAGTTAAACAAGTAAGAGTGCTATATTCGGCTATGCCGAATCTTATATCACCATCACCTTTGTTGTGGATGCATTATTATTTTTTATAATAATTAGTATATACATACATATGTATGTACATTGCCCACTTTCAGCGTACAGCATCCTAAATTTATCAAGAACACAAAAAACAACAACAACGCCAAACGAAACAAAACACCAAGAGAAAAAACAAAAACAAAATACGCAAGGCAATGAAACCAACACACATCCAAACATACGTTTAATTGTATAAAAAACAACAACAACGCCAAAAGAAACAAAACACAAAAGAAAAACAAAATACGCAAAGCATGCACATCCAAACATACGTTTTGTTGCTTTTTTGTCAAAACAAAACCACATACGCAAAGCAAAAAAACCAACACACAACAAAACATACGTTTAGTTGTATAAAAAACAACAACAACGTCAAAAGAAACAAAACACAAAAAAAAAAAAAAAAAAGCATGCACATCCAAACATACGTTTTGTTGCTTTTTTGTCAAAGCATGCAATACATTGTGTTTTTTGATGAAATTTTCAGAGGTTGTCTCGGATTTTTGCTCATATCTCCGTTATTTATGGACCGATTTTGCTGATTTTAAATAGCAAAATTCTCGAAAGTATGTCTGACAGAATTGTTGAAGATTTGGATCCTGGAGATATCTGGGGCCTTCAGAAAATTGATTTCAACAGACAGACAGACGGACATGGCTTAATCGACTCCGCTATCTATAAGGATCCAGAATATATATACTTTATAGGGTCGGAAAATTATATTGTGCAAATTACAAACGGAATGACAAACTTATATATGTATACCCTTCTCACGAAGGTAAAGGGTATAAAAAAAGCTTAAAAGGAAAATAATTCCCGGGAAATATCGCACAATTTCCCGGGATTTCGGGATTGAACATATTGCGGAATTCCCGGGATTTATCGTTTCGGGAATTCCCGTGAAAAACTCTAATTGCAACTCATTTTTAATTTCATTCGTTTGAATTGCAATTCATTGTTCTAATTCATTTGAATTAATTAAAAATCAATTCAATTCAAACGAATTGGAAATGAATTGTAATTCACTTTGACAAATTCATTTGAATTAGAAATGAATTCTACAAATTCATTAGAATTGGAAACGAATTGCAACTCATTTTTATAAATTCATTTGAATTGGAAATGAATTGAAATTCGTTTGAATTGATTCAAATTTCATTCAATTCTTTTTTGTTGTGAAAAGAATTAATTCAAAATTTAGCTAATTCGTAACGAATTAAAATCAAAAAAGATTGATCCATTTACAGCTGTGTCACATAGTAATCATAATTCTGTTGGCTATTTGGTGTAAACAAATTAATAAATTAAAAGTATAATTTGTTGAGATATCTAATGATAACCCCCTGTCTATACTTGACAAATATTTATCATAGCAATTAATGACGTTTGTTGTCAAGACAAAGTTGTCTGAGCAAAAGCACTAACAATTTTGTCATAACGAAGAACCAGATAATTTTTTATCTTGACAACCATTTTGAAGTATATCATGATAAAAATTTATCAGGTATAGACAGGAGCTTAATTTCATAATTTTTTAATGTTAATATTTTCATAGGCGAGGAAAGTAAGGACATTTTCGTGTTTAGCTTGGCTAGGCGGAAGGGAACACAAAACGTATCATGCAACTAGTTCCAAAGTGATAGAGGCAGATTCTAGTTCTAACACTTTATATTAAGGGGACCTGTCGATGTTGACACCATTTAGTCAATCTGTGACAGAAAGCATCTGTTCTGGATATTATAATACCTTTCCTCCAGATCTTTTTAAAATGCTTTGTTGTATATTTTTGTTTTTTAATTGCAAGTTGCACATAAATGTTCAAATGGGTCTAAATAGTTTTGAATACACCATTTTCCTTAAGCATTTGACAGACTTTTCGTTTGGTTTTGACATTACCTTAAGCTAGCTTATGAATATTATAGTTGGGCCTGTTGCAAACACAAAGTATACAGAGGCGACACGGCAAAAAAATATATTTGTATCTTTCGCTCGAAACAATTTGAACTGGTTTGTTTTGTGGTTATTTTTTAGCGCGTTTTTATGGTTTTCTTTTGGTTTTATGTTTTAGCGCGAAACACGATAACAAAAACATAATGGCCCATAATCATAGTCAAAAATTAAGTACATTTTAAGAGAATTAAACTCGACTTTACTTAAGAGTGGACTTTAGGTCTATCATAGACAAGTTAAAGTATACTTCTGACCATAGAGAATTAAACATAGAGACCAGACACTCCGATTTGTCAAACAAAAATACAACAAATAATATTTGTGATACAACAACAAAATGCATTGACTAGCATGTATTTTGTTGTTGCAAGAGATAGGTTTTTGACAACAGACTTAGGTTTTTGACAATTCCGTCTCGTCTCTATGTTACCCTATGCTTCTGACGCTGAAGTCGACTATAAATATAAAACTAGCTGAAGTTGTTTTTAACTCGTTTAACAACAGCATCAGCTGTTCTTCGCCGAGTAAGAAAGTTCGTCACAAAGTAAAAAATGTTTAAGTTACAAGATATTGTTAGATATTGTTAGATTTTGCAATTATTGAACAGTTATCAATAAAATTAGTACCAAAATATCGTAATTATGATATTAATATTATCTCTTCCATTTTTCCACAACAAACAACTTTCTTTAGATGTCCCGGTTACTTTTATTGTTTACTTTTTTCGGGGTTTTTTTTTTAATTTTGTTTGTCAGCTGTTCAGCGTTGCCACTTGTCTGTTTTTTGTTGTACAGTAATTTTGACTTACCTGCACTAGGGTGTCCCAAAAAAAATTTTGTTGGGGCTCAAGCATAATTTGAAAGCTTATAGCGTAGAATATTTTTGAGATTTTTTGGACAAAATCGGGTTTGTCGGCCTCTTTTTGAGTTTTCTTCATAACTCTGTCAAGACCCACTATTTTCATTACTTTTGAGGGCACAGTTTAAAAGAAAAATGTCCATGCTTTATTTTTGTGTGCAAACATTTTTAGTTTTTGCAATTAATTGGCTCATTAATACAATTTTTCGAAATTTTTCCATAAATTTTGTAAATAAGGCTTTATAACTTTAAACATTTTTATGAAAATTAAAAAAACTAACATTGCAGTTTGAAAGATCTATTAATTCTTAATAATTTAGGGATAACAATTTTCTTTTAACAGTTTTCTATTAAAATGTACCAACATTTTTAAGATATTTGTGCTCGTTAAAATGATTTTCGGAAGTGGGCTTTGTATGGGAGCTATGTCTAATTATGGACCAATCGTTATACAATTTGGTGACATGACTTTTGTATACATATAACATATTTGGATTGAATTTTATTTGAATACGAATATTTTTAAGAGAGATATGACTAATTATGGACCGATCGCACAGTGGGAGAAAACCCTAATTTAGTGGAACTAAATTAGTATCTTCTAAACGCTTGGCCAAATTAATTTCATTTATATGGAAGTATTGCAGGCAAGGGGGTAAGCTAATAAAGTAATGCAAAATGGGTGCTGCTACTTCAGTAGAATGAGCGTGAGAGGCTGCTAAACTACACTACCTCGGAAGAAATTCTATAATATTTTCAATTTTATGAAATTATTTTAATATATTTTTCAAAAAAATTAAATTTTATAAGTAATTTTATTTATAGCAAGTAACTATTTAAATCTATAGATTTTGGACATTTACCCTATTGCCGGCATAGGTCGAAATATTCATATAAAATTAAACTTTTTTTAGTTTTATTAATAAGTTTATTTTTAAAAACGAATAACAATTACACTGTGCAACAACCAAAATCGGAATGGAGAAAATCGGGAAATATTTGGACCCGCTGTCATCAAAAAACTGGAGTCTGATGAATCACTAGGAAGTAATGAATCCAACAAAAGTAGCATAACATCTTTCGATAACGGTTCCACTTTTTTATAGCTTGCAGATGAAGTTCTGGACAATGTGGATATAACACAGCGTTAAAACAAATATATTAATATTGACATAAAACGCTTTGCAAATGTTATATTTTTAATCTAAATAAAGCACTACCATATTTAAAAGGACTCATAATTTTATGTCAAATTTGGTATATGGGCATTTGTTTTTAGCAACTTGTAAGTAGTTAGAATTACATAAATTTCATTTTTATATAATGTAATTACCAATAGCACTTCTTATATACAATCTTGAGAAATAAGGAACAAATTTAGTACGAGATTTTACATCGTCCCAACGATAATAATTTCTTAAAAAAATTATATAAATTCACCTCGCACTTTTTCGCAGCTGAATTTTTCACCATATGTAGTCTATAATATAGCCTTGATATTGGTAAAAATATTAGGACTGCATCTCACAGCATTAGTAACTGGCAACCTTCCGAAAATTCAAAAAGTAAAAAAATTAAATTCTATTAGAATATGGCTATTGGTTATCACAAACAGCGGAAAATATATTTTTATTTTTCTGATTTATCAAGCCTCATATTCCATCTACATAAAAAAAAGTAAAAATACAACTTAAAGATAGCATTCGCCAATCCTGCTTAATAACAACTTTGAAAACAATTCTTCATAAAAAAAATTTCTGAAAAATTTTTTACATTTAAATAGTTGCCAATACCAAACCACTGAAGCTATTAATAAATATTAAGTATTTTTAAGTACAGCAACAACTATAGATTGAAACTACATAACAATAAATCAAATATGCCAAAGTTTTTTTTTTTATTTTGCGCCACTAAATTGTTGATATCTCCCACAGTGGATCGTCACAAAATTTGATAGGCGCGAGTTTAGCTTATATAAAACTTATTTGTGCTCAATTTGGTTTAGATATCTTTATAACTAAGATATTTATGAGAGCTTATCTATTTTTAGATAGGGCAATCGTATGGGGGTTAGTAGAAATAATGGACCGATTCCAACCAAATTCAATATGCTTCTTCCATGTGGCAATAGAAAAGCTTGTAGCAAATTTTATCTTTGTAATTGCGACTTGTAGTGGAAAAAAAACTTTTTTTGGACACACTAACCTTCACTTTGCACGATATTTTGTGCAGGTAAGTTAAAAATACAGTTAACCTCAATGCACTTACCTGCTCATTGATGCTGGTAAGTGCATTTACAGTTTACTGCCCAAAAAAGCAGCTAACGGCAAATAATTTACACGAAGCTTTGTGATTTTTCCGTCTAAAAATAACGTCAAATTGATATTTTAGCTACTTTTAAAATTATTAAGAAGTGTACAACATATTTTTTCATTCAAAATCGTATTTTTCTTATTAGTTTTGATTTAATTTTGTATTAGGCAGCTAAATAAATTTTTTTCATGAAAACCAGTTATAGCTTCCAAAAGTACTATGCACTTATCTTAAATGTGCAGGCACAAAGTATACAGAGGTGTCAAATTTGACATTTCAAAAACACTAAAATCAGCTTTTTTGAAATTGTTTCGATAGAAAGAGAAAACAAATTTGCGGTTTAATACAGACAGTGCGTTAAAACAAACAACTATATAAATAAGCACAAAACCAAACCAGTTGAAATTGTTTCGAGCGAAAGAGACAAATATATTTTTTTGCCGTGTCGCCTCTGTATACTTTGTGGTGCAGGTATGAACAATGCACTTAAATTAACGAATTTATATGGAGTTTGGTAAATAAATATTCAAAACACAAGTTTTGTGCACTTATATGCAAAATGCTGATTTTGGTGTTTTTGAACTGTCAAATTTGACCTCTGTATACTTTGTGATTGCAAATGCGAAATTGTTTTTTGTTTTTGTGTGTATTTTGTTATTGGATTACTGTAAAATTTTGCATTTGCAATGATGCTGGACCATTTCCACAAAATTGTGAATAACGCTATTGTGTTTTTTATTATGCTTTTATTCTTTTTTGTTTATCCCTTACAGGTTCATTTAGAGTTGGATAAAAGTCGACATAGTGTAGAATGGAATGTAAGGAAAACTAAAATCAGTGTTGTTGTTTTTTTTGTTAAACTTGAATATCTTGTACAATGCAAGGCGAATTCATATAAGGTGTCCTCATTAGCCCAGCTGTTTTATCCAAACTGTCAAAGTTTGTGTTTGTGTTGGTGCGCGCCAAGGTATATTAATTATAAGGAAGTGTTATCAGAACAGCTGATCGTTTTTTGCTACTATGTTAATTTTTCGCCGTTGTGCAGTATAAATGTCAAACTTTGTTTACATTTTGTAAATGTCAAACTTTGTTTTGCTGTTAAATTCGTTTATGTTTTAAAAACAATAATAATACTACACGAGATTAGTTTTATTTTTAAGAATATCAAATTAAATTACAAACAGATTCAAATTTTTAAACATTTTTAGTTTAACAAAAATTCGCTTTGATTTATTTGTGAGCTGTTTTTGACATTTTTCCCTGACAGCCAATTCACCTTCAAATGCAGGCACAATGTCAAACTACATATAAAAAAAATATAACCAATTCACTCGGTATTCTGAATTCGCCGATGACACTACCTTATAATTAATATACCTTGGTGCGCGCCATATACATGTGTGTGTTTGTATTTGTGTGTTTTTAATGCGTCCACTTTTTTCTTATTAATTTCTTATCTTTCTCCATGCGTTTGAGCTTATCATCGAACAGTTTAACATTCTCCACATGAAATTAAGCAATAAATATACATATTACAATAGCTTGTTGTTAAATTCCACTTTAATATTGAATTCGCCTTACTTGTGTTTTTTGACAGATTGGGTAAAAAGCAAAAACAAAATGTATGTTGTTTTTGTATTGTTGTAAGGACGAGTATACCTTATATGAATTCGCCTTGGTACAATGCTTATAAGGTTAATTCTCATAGGGAACTGCTACACGTGCAATATATATTAACCGCGATCCAATATCGCGATATTTATTGCATGTAGTATTGATGGATCGCGATCCAAATCGCAGAATAACCTAATTTTGCGTGATCCATTACAATGGATCGCGATCCAAATATCACAATATATATTGAACGTGTAGCAGTGCCCATAGAGTTTATCGTAACTAAGCCTTTTATTGCTATTAATACTATTTTGATTAAGTTAATCAAAGCCGTTCACATTACATTTGAGATGATTAAGTTGACAAATAAAAAACAACAAAACAAATTTATATTTCTTTAAGGCATTAAATATGAAAATAAATACTTTATTAAAGATATCAGCAGATTATTTTAAACTTTTTAATTATGAAATTGTGAACATTGATGAATTACTTAAGGTTTTTTAAAAAAAAAAAAACTTCTGTCAAAATTTATTTATCGGTACTACACTAAAAGGTGGCCGATGCTACATCATAGTCGGTTTGAGGCGATTAAGTTTTATTCATGTCAATTTGATGTGATTAACAAATCATTTAAATGTATGGATAATCATCTAGATTTTGAAGTGATTAGAGCTTAATCACGTTTGAGATGATTAACTCTGCAAATGTGAACATATACTAGATTTTAACCCGCTAATTCGTTAGCGGAGCAAAGTTTAAAGCAAGTGAGAACATTCAAGTTTAATTTATTATCCCGAATTGTCCCAAAACTTTTATGATTTGTGTGACATAAATAGAATAATTAATGTGCTGTTTTTCTATTAGTTAAACTTTTTTACATTTGACTACCGACTGTGCAATAAATATGAATCGTTTTCATATTAATGTGCACAAATACTGAAAATATAAAACTATAAACCAATGCCATATATGCACAAGCTTCATGGTAGAAACAAATATTTTGCCTTACAAAATATTTTACCCTGCAGCAGTGTTGCCAGTTTAGCCTTTTTGAGGCTAAATTTAGCCTTTTTATTTACTCTTTAGCCTCGAAATTTTGGTTTTAGCTTCGTGGCTTTTTTCTAGCCTTTTCTTAATTTCAAAATAGCCTTTTTTGAAATTAAAAAAGGCTAAACATTTCGAGACTAAAGAGTAAATAAAAAGGCTAAATTTATATTTGTGAACCATTTTCATTTTAATTCATTACTGATTTTCATTTAGCTTTTCAACATACTCAAGAATTGTGCAGTATTAAAAGAACAAATAACAATTGCCAATATCAAGTGGTTCAAAATGAAGTAGAGTATTTTATATCTGAAAGCTTAAATGTCTAGCAAATTCTCTTTCAAGACAAAATTGTTATTACACATTATATTCATCATTATATAATGGACAAGAGCCCCACAAACTCTTGAAGGCTTGTGATACTCGATGGCGATCAATAGCCGTTAAACGTCTTGTGGATCTATGCTTCGAGTTAAAACCCATTTTGTTTTAATTTCGTCAAACCAGCAATTCTAAAAAGCCAAACTTTTAAGTAATTAATACACTGATAATAATTTGGCGTACCATCTTTTTTTAAAACCAGTATTGCACAAAGTACAAAAAGTAAATAAATCATTTGCTGTTTTCTGATTTAAAATTCAAGGAATTTGATCCATTATCGTCGCCAATTGAAAATTGTTTAATGTTTTTGACACATTTTTCATACTAGTTTGATGAATGAGAGATAAAATAAAGAACGTTTTAATTAGTGAAGATTATGACTACTAATTGAGCAATTGCGACAAAGATTACCATATGAAAACTCTACGCAAAATCAATTTTTTTCCCGTTGATAATAAAGTAGTAAAACCAAAAAAAATATATTATGTCATATTGATAGTGAAAAATTAAAGTGCTAATAAAATTACGAAGCTTAAGGCTCAGGGGCAGAATATATTAAACTACAAATGGACAAATATAGAACCAACAATGTCCATTTTCTGACATGGTTAATCTAGTATTTAACTTTTTAGTACTTCCTTTAAGTAAAGCAGATGAATTTTATGAACATATTTTCTAATTTTTTATTTAAAAATAAATATAAACCAAAATTCTTAATTTATAATATTTTAGCTTTTTTTCTAAAGCGGTTTATAGCTTCTTTTTTCGCCAGCTCCTGGCAACACTGCCCTGCAGCTAGAAGACAAAATGAAAATTTTTCATTTTTAAAACATTTGCTGCCTAAATATATGTATGTATATTTTTGGTTAGCAAAAACAAATGAAATTGCTTGTGTATAATATACAAAAAATTTACTACAAAAACATCATACAGTAGCCCAAGAAAGTCTACATACAGGAAAAATTATTATGTTACTTTAATTTAAAGCAGTTGTTTTAGTTTTTTTATGAGGTATATAATAATAACTGTCTTATGTCGATTTTAGCAAAAAAAAAATCAAATAACGCCCAAAAGTTCACCGTTATTAGAGTTATTGATTCTGAGTAAAATTACGAAAAATTTCACGCCTACTTTAGGGTGGGCGGGGCTATTAAGTTTCATAATATTTTAAACCTTAAAGCCCAAAAAACCAAAAAAATTTCGTTATTTGAATCAGAATCAAAAATTCTAATAACGGTGAAATTTTGGACGTGATAGGATAGGATAGTTGCTCAACCCGACATAAGTAATGTCGTTTTAATTTTTTTTTAGTGTAAATTTATTTTTTTAACAAATATATTTCATTACTTTTAACTTAGAAATACAGCTTTTAACGAAAGAAATTTAATTTGAATTCCTGTATGTAGACTTTATTGGGTTACTGTACATGCAACCAAATTGCAGCGTGAAAACCATAAACTGCAAACGATATGCGCAGTGAAAAATTCAAACAATGAAAATATGGAAGATGCTAAATGTAAAATACGAAATTGTGCAAAGTTAAAAATGTTTAAAGCGAAAATATTTATTTATAAAATATTTCCGCCCCATATATGGAAATATTTCGCCGCATATAGTCACTGAGTAGAAAAATGTGAAAAAAACTAAAAGTTGATTTGGGTGTACAAAATAAAAAATTGTATTGAAATGTGTGTTAATAAAGAATTTTAGTGCAATAAAATATAAGTTCACTAATTTTTCTGGACTCCGTATAGATTTGAATTCGTATTTCAATCAAAAAAATTAATAATAAATCCTACGCTATCCTTTGTCCACAATCTTAAAATTCTTTATTAACACAAATTTCAATACAATTTTTTATTTTGTACACCGAAATCAACTTCATAGTTTTTTTCACATTTTTCTACTCAGTGACTATATGCGGCGAAATGTTTCCATATATGTATGTGGCGGAAATCAAGGCGTATTAACAAGGTGAGTGCATAAAAACAGCTGTTTCTTAATTCTCTGTGGTTTTATGTACACTATATGTCAAACATTGTTTATGTTTACATTTGTTATTGTAAATAACATAGTAATATTTTAATTCGCCTTGATTTTGACATTTAACGTACATTTTAACAAAAGCAAATTGCCTGTTGTTTTTGCATTGTTGTATTTGTTGCCGGGACGCACTCACCTTGTTAATACGCCTTGGCGGAAATATTTTATAAATAAACATTTTTGCTTTAAACATTTTGAACTTTGCACAATTTCGTATTTTACATTTAGCATCTTCCATATTTTCATTGTTTGAATTTTTTACTGCGCATATCGTTTGCAGTTTATGGTTTTCACGCTGCAATTTGTTTGCATGTATGACTTTTTTGTAGTAAATTTTTTGTATATTATACATAGAGTGATCAAATATTCGACATATACAAAAAACCGGTAATTCGAAAATGCGTAATTTTTGAAACCCGGTTTTCGGTTTTTTCTATCAAAAACCGGTTCGAATAACCGGTTTTTAGCTTTTTTTCACTTTATGAATTGAGGTATAAATTATACTTAAATAATTTTTTTTTATTAAAACTAATTAAATCTTTTAAAAATTAATTTAACATAACTTAAATTTCTTAACATAACTTTAAATTTATTCCAAATTTTTGACATACGAATTACTCAGAATGTTAAATCCAAAGAAAGGATATATGAGGAGCCGCAGAACAAAAAGTACTTTTTCGATTTTTTTTACAAATTGATTTTTTGGTAATATTTGGGTTGCAATCTTGTAGAAAAAATCAATTTCCCAATATTTTTAAATTTTCACAAAAGTACCTTTTGTTCTGCGGCTGCTCATATATTAATATACCCAGGAAAAATTTTGTGAATTTTTGTAATGACCACTAGTTATTTCATGCATTCTTTTGTAAGGAGTGGTGGTTACCCAGCACATTATTTTATTTACTAGAATAAGTACTTATTTTTATGCAGGCTGGTAAAGAACTTTTGCATTTAGCACAGCTATCTAGTGTGTTTGACTGGAAAACGGGAGGTTAGTGGTTCGCCACCTGTCAAAGCCATTAATTTTTTTGTTCATATCATATTCATTTATATGTTGATGTTAAAACTATTGTTAACTTACAATAAAATAACTCGTACATGGAGCAGTGAGTTAACAGCTTGACTATCAAACACAAGCAAATAATGTGACTGTTCGATTCCCACACAAGGCAATATTTTTTGTGTTTTTTTTTAGCTACATATTCTTGTTGTGAATTTACTACTTATTTCTCAACTGATTGTAAGTAATTTGTAAGCTTGACCCCTGAATTTTTTAAAAATCTCGAACAACGGTAAGTAGTGTTTCAGTCAAATAATAAGTAGTTATCGCTTTGCTCCAATTATACTTGCTGGCTTACTAGGTAAGCAAAGTTTTTGCTGGGTAATATTAATACTGTTACGAAATTGTACTTGAATTCAAATATAACGATTTTAACGGCTGATTTAAAAGTAGCATAATGCTTTCAAGTAACAGTGCTGTAAAACTGTAACATATCTGTGGGCATTGTTAAATAAAAGCTTTCAGTTGATTTGATTGTAAGTTGGCAACGCTGTATTCGAGTTCGAATAATCAGTTAAAGAACATTGTAGAAAGTACACCACAGATGGCGTATGATCTAGAATATTCGAACTTTGACAGTTAAAGAGCTTTCTAGATGGTAATGCAGTGTTATAAATAGTGGCAGAGGTTGCAGTCGTTAGAGAGTTGATCAGAGACGCTTTTCGAAGAAACATCATCTAAGTGCCTTAAAGTGTGTTGTGTTTTTTTCAAGTAAATTCGTGTACATTATAAATTGTGTCTGTAATTCTGAGAATTTATAAACGTGTATAAAAAAAACATTGAGTGGCTATTTAATTCTGTTGTTGTTGTACATTTTAAAGAAATAAAGAGTTGTTACAATTTTCAAACTACTAAACGGCTTTTATTTGCAATCAAAAGTATCCGCTTTATTTAAAGGAAATAAACCAGCGTTTTGAAAAGGTTAAAACGTAACAATACATACTTTTATATAATACTAATAGTTAGTTGTATTTTTTAAAATAATATAGATAACTCTCCTGTCAAAGTCCTAACTCAGTTGTTTTATAAAAATTAAAAGACACGCGGTTGATGTGAACTACGTAGAGCAGGATAAGTTATACGAAGCTACATCACACGCGCCAGAACTAGACGCAAAATTGTCGAATGAAATAATATCGAGCCCTTGCGCCAAATTATCGTAAGAGACATTTTCAAAACTTTTTTTTATTGCAAAAATTAAAATATTATGGACCGACTGATGTTTTAGCGTTCTCAGAATATCAAAATTGTTAACAACTTCAAAATTATAGGTTGTAAGATTTTATCGTAAGTCAATGTTTACATTTTACAGTAAACGAATTTTATCGTAAGCGACACATAGTGGTATAGAAAAAAAAGAGGGAAATAAATCTGTAACTTCTAAATGGCTAGATTGGTTTGAATGAAATTTCACATGAGCAAAGAAGTGTTCTCGTGTTTAAGTTCTGAACGTGGACCTCATGGGCCCACCAGTGCCGCGACCAAGGGTCCTCAAAGTAGGACACCTCGGGTATATTACATATTTAAAATGATCCTATTTCTTCGTTTGAGTACCGATTTCAAAAAATTACACATATAAAACCTATAGCTTAGGAGATATTCGCATTTGAAAATTAAATTTTCAACAGTTTTACCCAGCCTACTCCAGTTTTTTGATAACAGCGTATCCAAATATTTTCCGATTTTCTCCAGTTTTCCTTTATTAGACTAACAACATATGTATGTGTCAAATAGAAAAAGAAGTGTTTAAAAATAATGACTAAGTCCAACGTTATATGCATTATAATTTAAAAAATTTTAAAAAGCCAATTTTTTGCTAATTTTTTGTGAAAAAAGAACTTTTTTTCTTTTTAAGTTATCGCAAAAAAATTCTAAGAGGAAATTCTGAAAGCTAAGTTTTAATAAAATATTTTAATTGGTAAAAAAATAAAAAAATTTCTTACCGTGGGGACCAGGACCATTCAAAAAACACCTATTTTTTATGTAAAATTTAAATTTTGGGCAACAATTCTCAAATCGCATATTCGATATCAGAATATAGTAACCGATTTTAGATGGCCTAATATGCTTTTAATTATTCTGTAAAGGGTTCCAATAACTCAGACCCTGGTATGGATATTATAGCCAAAAAACTAAAAATTTCCATGTTTGGGATTTATCAACAATTTTTTGGGAATTGCGAGATTGCTGATAATAAATTTCAAAATTCGTTTTTATTTTTCCATTTAAAATAGAAAATTTTACATAACTGTGAAATTTCATTAAAACCTATTCATAAATAACAATTTTATTTCAATTCGAAAAATTTGTATCTATGCAAAAATTCAATAAAAAACATTTTTTGTCATCTTTTTCAATAAAGTATTCCATGAATTTTTAATTGTCAAAAGTTATAAATATTTTTGAAAAATAGACAAATAGCTTGAACGAAATTATATTATATCGCATCATAACATTTTTAATTTTATGTATAAATTTCAAAATAATCGAAAAAACCTTCTCCTGTAAAATTTGTGTTTTGTCGCTTACGATAATTTGGCGCTAAGGGCTCGATATGAACACGAGCCTTAAGAAATAATGACAATGATACACGAGTTGTTAATCAGCCCAGACCTACTTTGCGATTCCGCCTTGATCTTGATGTATAACTTGTTAATTCTTAAAAGTAATCGCATAATATTAAAATAAATAAAAAAATTATTCGATTTTGTCGAATAATTCGAGACAAAAAACCCGGTTTGTCGAATAACTCGAAAACCGTCCTTTTATAAAAACCGGAAAATTGGAAAAAACCCGGTTTTTCGAATAATTCGAAAACTGGTTTGACCACTCTAATTATACACAAGCAATTTCATTTGTTTTTGCTAACCAAAAATATACATATATTTAGGCAGCAAATGTTTTAAAAATTAAAAATTTTCATTTTGTCTTCTAGCAACGTAAAATATTTTGTAAGGCAAAATATTTTTGGAAAAACTGCGACAAATATTTCTACCATGAAGCTTGTGCATATATGGCATTCGTAAATAGTATTTATATTTTTAGTATGTACATATATAATGAAATATTATTTTGTTAAATATTTGTTGCAGTTTTCATGTAAAATTATGAAATAATTAGCAATTTTTTGACTAATATAGTAGTAATTTTAAACTATTTTGTTTTTGTTACAATAACAAAACATGTTAAATTTGCACTCAAAATACTCGTTCGCTATAGAAAAACAGCACATAAGTTAAATTTATTGTAAAAAAAACTTTTTTTACAGTCTGATATACAAAGTAAGGGAACAAGTGGTGTATCCATATGTACCGTTATTCTAAAGACATTTGTTGGCATTTGATGTGCACTTTTAAAAACATTATGGATGACTGCTCGAAAGCATGTCTGACAGAATTATTGAAGATTTGGATCCAGAAGATACATATATGGGGTCTTCAGAAAATTGATTTCAACAGATAGACGGACATGGCTTAATTGACTCCGCTATCTATAAGGATCCAGAATATATATACTTTATAGGATCGGAAATGAAAAATGTAGAAATTACAAACGGAATGACAAACTTATATACATATACCCTTCTCACGAAGGTGAAGGGTATAAAAAGGAGAACTAAACCAAACTAAGGTGTACTTTTTCCATCTTCAAAATGAGTTAAAGTTCACAAAAGGAGACTTTAGTTGTACCTTTCCTTATAATTTTTTGTAATAATGGACCCAGAATCATGATACTGATTAGGAATACAAAATGTGGGTCTTTATGGTAATTTTTTTATTCAATAATACGTTTCGAATGAGCAAGAATCCACATTACAATGAATCAATGAACATGAAACTAGAGACATGTCATCCTGAATTAGTATTAATTCACTAATAGGGGGGTCAGACGGCATGTATTGCTTGTGTATTGGGACAAGTATTCGATACATATGGAATTCCATGTGTATGTCAAAATGCACGTTATACATACGATTCATAATTTCCACGTTCAAACGTACATATGTAATTGCATGTGACATAACCTCTATTAGTTTATATGTTTATTCTTTTTAACAATATATTTATTTAAAATATTTTTAAATAACAATAAATATATTCAATGCAATGAAACTTATTTTGTTATGATTTTTCTTTACTCTTTTTTGTTTTGTTTTTTTTATTTTGCACTCACACAGTGTTGTATTTCAAAATACAACACTGTTATACACACGAAAATAGAACATGCTCTAATTTCAAAAATGTCACGAGTAATACACATGTATTTTACATACACAAAGTTTCATATGGATCACACGGTATGTATATGTTTACACGTGGAAAAATGTCCCAATACATGGCACAAAACACAAGCAATACATGCCGTCTGACCCCCCCTTAAGGGAGACTTAATAGTACTATTTCTTTCTTTCCAACCGAGTCAGCTAGTACTCCATACTTTTATCAGATATTTGAAAACAACTACATAAGTCTTTGTTACAAAAAACTTACAATTATTTTTTTTAAATTAAAAAAATAAATTTTAATTTGGTTTAATTATCAGGAAATACTTATAGTTCAATATTTTTAAATGAGTTTGTTCCATTCTTTATTAACAGGTTTCCTTGCATATCCTGAGAAAGGTAGCCTGCTACATCATCTGAAACAATTATAGTAATACAATTTAAAAAATTAAAAGAAATCTTAAGATATATTTATCGATCTGTGTTTAGGGATATTGGATGAAAAAGTTTGTTACTAATTTCTAAATTTTGAATTTTTCTACTGAAAATAGATTAAAAGTAAAAACTATTTTTCATAAATATGTTTGAATGAACTTAAGAAAATATATTTCATTAAAACCGGTTAACCGTCTTACAAAAACCGGTTTGTCAAAAAACCGGTTGACCGGTTTTCGGTTTTGGATACTCTAGACAGGTATGAATCATAATTATGGTAATTTTTTAATTTTTATACATCTCACCCATTAACAAAACAGCCACCTTTTAAAATTCAAAATACCAATTTTTTTATTTTTGTTAACAATTTTTTTTGAAAGATTGAAGAAATAGCTATCTAAACTATTTGGGACACATTTTGCTAAGAACAATAGGTAATAAGTTACATGGATGAGACAAAACAACTGCTTGGCCAAAATGTAAAATTTTGAAAACTCTAACTAAAAGAGTTCTCCACAGTTCTTATTGAAAAATTGTGCAAATTTCATTCCGATCAGAAGACATCGATTTAAAAAGTTGGTTAACTTGACATGAAATCCCCAATATACAGATTTCTGGTTTTCGTAAAAAAAATTGGCATAAACAACCAGCAAAATGAGCATCGGAACTAGTTATCTCAGCAATAATACATTTAAATTTTAATAATAATTTATTTGAAAAAGTAAAGGTTTTAGCACATTAAACAATTAATTTATTTAAAAATATCTTGTTTACTTACCTGTCCTATTTGATCCATTAATTTGTATTGATTCAATTGAAGAAAACTGCCGCTTTGCTCAATTGAAATACGCCTTGATTCACGTAATGGTGGTCTTCGCCTATTTGATCTAGGACTACTATACGGACTAGCATATGGACTATATGGAACATTCGGATATATGGGTCGAGATTCGAGGGATTGTGTTTTAAAAACTACTCCAGTCTTTTGTGATGATAATGACAATGATCTAGTAACCACAAGACCTTCATCTTCAATCCTTTCATCTACATTCTGGGAAGCTTGATCAATGTCGTCAGCATTTGTTGTCCTCGAATAAGTACCGAGGTCATCTTCAAGATTTGATAATTGTGGGCTTTTCGGTCGTTGATCTTTGGATTGATCGCTGACCATGTGTTGTTTATATTGTAGATCATCCCCATCAATTTCTGGCAGTTGAAAAAATATATGCTCATCATCATCGTCTGTTTCAGGATAAAGAATGGATGGTGAATCTTGTACAATTTCAAGCGATTGGGATTTTAAAAATGAGAACTGTCTTTTACTTTGGCTCTTTGAAGCTGAATTAGTGCAATAGGAGGAGTTATTTGTTATTTGAAAAAGCAATCGAGAGGACAAAGCATTGGTTAATTCGTTAGCAAAATTTTCACTTTCAGATTGGTAATTATTATGGTTGTGATGGTGGTGGATGTGAAGGTGGTTCTGATGAAAATGGTTAAATGTATTGCAAGCATGCAAAGGTAGTACGGTTATATATGGGGATTGACATGCATGTTTAAATGTCATTTGATTATTGATTGCTGCCGTACTAGTACTACAGTTAGACACATGAACGGCATCGGTGTTTTTATTAGTTATATAATGTGCTATAGTTTTACCTCTTTTTGCTCCTCTTACGCTCTGAAGAGCTGCGCTTTCATCCAGCCTTTGCTTAATGCATGGCTCTTTGTTGTCTTTTTCCGATTTACATTCATCTATATCTCTCGCTTTGGTAGTGTTTTGGCCAGCTGAAGGAATCACAGCGGAAGAAGTAGTTGTAGATGTGCAAATTGTTCTATAGCCAGACGGAACAGAATCTTTAATGTTGGTTCTAGACTTCTCAAGCATATTTTCTTTTAAGATGTCATCTGTAGATGTCTGATTTAGCTTAATGCCTTCTAATTGGCCAGAAGGAATGTAAATGTCTTGTTTTTGGTCAAAAGAATTTTTATCACAACCATTTCGTAATTGTTTCACTACAGTATTTCTGTCATCATAATTATCATGTTCAACGTAGGCTGATGTATCGTCAACTTCACCCCCACTTGCTTGCATTGATCTTGTGTTGTTATCAATTGATTCAGGTGTTCTTCGGCATAGACTTTCAACTTTGGAATCACTAACGGGCATATTGGCGCACAACTGAAAGTGCTTTTGATCTTGACACTGTTCTTTTTGATGTGAACAATTTTTGTCGATAATGCTCGTATTCGACATTATTTTTGATGAACTATTGCTGTTACCAACCGCTTGACAAATTGATGCCGAGCCATCCTGATTTTGCAATTCCCCCATTTGTCCATGATGGCCATGCAAATGATTTTCCATTGTATTTTAAAGACAAAATAATATTTTTATCATGATTGTTGTGTACTAGAAATAAATTAGAACAAAGTAAATTTTTATTTATCGTTATTTTTAACATTACATTTTTTTAATAAGGAAAACTTTAGACATCTCAACTGTAGCTAAACTAGATGATAAACCTTCATCTTAAAAGAATTATATTTTATTTATGCATATGTATGTGTTGCTGATATGCTTTTGAATAAACTTATGTCTAATTCTTTAGCTCCTGAATGGGTGTTTTCGTCAATAATGATATTCTGTGAACAATTCCTCCATGGATTTTGACCTTGCGTAATTTAAAAAAATTAAGTAGTGCTTTGCAAGTACATAGTTCATCACTGAATGTTAGTGAAAATGTATATAAACAGGTAAGTATTGTGGACAAGGATAATTATTCAGGACTTTTTTACTATAATATATCAATTCAATGTTTAATCGGCTTCAAATTTCTATTAATTTGATTAAGGAGAACATAGAGCTAGTTTCTTCGTTTAAACCCAAATTAAACTAAAAATAGTGTTTCTCACTTATTGTTTATTAAAAGTTGTGTTCGCGTACTTGATAATTTGTAATAATTTGTACAAATTATCACTGGAAGTTACGGGATTCCGTTCGTTTACTTTTAAAAACTTGTAACTAGAGAGAAAGAGAGTGTTAAAAATGACAGTTCGTAGATAGAGAACATGATATTTCTTACTGGACATTTTTTGTCCAGTAAAAAATATCAACATGAAAAATATGTTTAAAACAAATTGTTGCAAATGTAAACATAACAAAAAAGTTGAAAATTAACACAATTTACAAGTCTTGCAAAGAAAAGAAGTAAAATAACACAAAAAAACGTTTAAATTGATTTATAATAAAATACAACTTTTTTACAAATTGTTGTTCGCGTATTTTTTGGATATTTTTTTAAATTGAGAGTAAATGTATATTTACGCTCTAATTTAAAGTTACTGGATAATTTTTACTGGAAAGTACGTGAACACATTTATAATCTATGTTTAGTACTCTGTTTTTATTGTGGAAAACATGTGAAATAAATCTGGCAACCTTATTTTTCCACACGAAATAACATACGCAGCACTTCTTACGCACGACATTAAAACCAACAGCTGTCAAACAGCATGTAAAATTTTTCGCATGAAAATACCATAATTTTTCGCAAATATGAACAGAGTACTAGGCTTAACTGAGCATCATTGGTGAGTTAAACCTAAGTATAAAATGCCAAAGCACAAACAGATGAAAAATAAAATAAACAATTCAACACAGCAACTCTTTGTTTTGATTTGCTTTATTAACATCAATATAATTTTTAATATACATTTTATATACATTAATGTCACTTTTTCTTTTACAAAGTTAAAATTTACAAAAAAAGTTATATACGCGGTTGCTTTTTCTTATAAAATTTTAAGTATTGCCATATATATATGAAAAATTTTGCATTGTTTCGCTTTTAGCCATGAAATCCCGCGTACCGCTCGGGATTCGTAATTCCCGCTTTTTTGGATTTTCCAAATCTAATAACTACTTCATATCTAGTTTTAAAGAACATAATTATGTTGAAAATGTATAAAAAAAAAAACAAACAATAAAGTGGAACTGATATGTATGTATTTCCCGTGAGCAAATATTTGTTCAGAAAAGAGTTCGTATACTTAACCAGTTATTTCTTAATGATCAATCGACTCAGAATAATTAAAAATCATTATGTCCATCTTCTGGCTGGTTGTCCGTGACTGAAATACCCAAGAATTGGAGACGTTACTCAATGAATATAGTTATAAAACTCAACAAGAGCTGGTGAAATCATTGGGAGCTACTCAGTCAGCAATTTCAAAACGTTAGCAGGAAGCAGGATTCATCCAAAAGCTGGGAAATACGAATTGAAGCAGAAACACGTTGAAAGACAATTTTTTATGTCTGAAATGCTGCAGTACCTGTTAAAAACCACTTAAAATGGTTGGGAAGTTTAGCTTCATCCGCTTTATAGTTGCCCCGTCCGACTTCTATTTGTTTCGATTGAAGCAGAACGTTCTCTCTGCAATACGCTTCAATTTGGAACAGAGTATCCGATATTGGCTTGATTCGTTCTTGGCCTCAAAAGATGTGCAGTTATTTTGGCTCCTAATATTTTCCAATATTTCTTTTTTATTTTTTGTATGGAAAATTTCCAAATCAAGTTAAAGTAACAAACAAACGAACAAAACATGTTACGTATTTTTTATACAGGATGAAATTTTCTTTAATTTAACTCTCTTATAAGATTTACACATTTATTGCGTAAATTTACAATTTGGGAAAAATACAGTATCATTGTAAATGCAAAATTTTACCGTAATCCAATAACAAAATACATAAAAAAAACTTTAAAATTTTGCATTTGCAATGATGCAAGACCATTCGAACTTAATAGTGAACTCCGCTCATGTTAAGATTGTTGTGGATAGTTTGTCCAGCGTAAGTTTTGAAAATCCCGCAATTTTTAAGTTTAATATAACAGCTTGTTAAGCTGAGTTTAACTGACAAGTAAGAAACTAGCTCTTAGTTATTTCTTGAATTTTATTTATATGTGAATTTGCTGTATCAGTACAGTATTCAGTACAGTAGTACTGTTTTTACAAACTCTTGATGCACTTACAACATATTCTTGAATTTCCGCATATTCAAAATTAATTTTAGACTCATGATTTCGAGGGCAAAGTTTCTTAGAATTCTTCGTAGAATCTTCCCTAATGTACAAATGTATATTTAGTGATAGCAAATTTAATTTTTTAATTTTAATAATCTTCTTCTATCTATATATGTATATAAAAATGAAATGGTCCATGTATGTATTGTCATCACGTGAGAACGGCTGGAGCGATTTGGCTGATTTTTTTTATTCGATTCGAAATTGTCAGGAGATGGTTTGTATAGAAAAAAAGAATTAAAAAATTCCGGGTAAAAATCGAAATTTTTTTTGTTGAGTCCAGTCAACTGTAATAAAAAAGCTCCCTAAAATATGCAACCCACATAACAGGCAGGTGTATGTGGGTTGGAGAAACTTGAAGAACTAACATTAGTAAATGCTCAACTAGTTTACTATATTTTCGTGAATGATTTCCTTACATGGGGAAAATGAGTAAAATCATTTTTTTTTAATTTTAATAATTTACAATATTTTCGTGAGTGATTTCCGGAAGTGTACCTACTATAAAGTAATTGTTAAGACTAACAATTTGGACGTTACAAATATTAAAAACATGTGCAATTGCAAATTAAATTAAATTTGTTGCCAAAATTATTATTTATTTTGGCCGTGTGCTCGGACATTAGATTATGTTGTCAGGTGTAACCATAATATTAGGGTCACCATAATTATTAACAACATACACCATGTAGGTACATGTAAACAAATAGAAAATATACGAAAATAAATGCGTTGGTTATGATCCCAAAAAAATTTTGTGAATTTTAGTAATGGCAACTAGTTAAATCATACATTACTTTGTAATGAGCGGTCGTTACCCAGCAATTTATCTACTTCGCATTTAGCTCAGCTTCTAGTGTGTTTGACTGAAAAACTAGACGTTAGTGTTAAAGTCATTCATTTTTTCATATTTGGGGTATTCACGCAGTCTACTATTTGGTCAAATTGTCATAATGTCCTAATATATTATGATAGTTTAAACAGTAAGAATACTATATTCGGCCGTGCCGAATCTTAAATACCCTCCACCTAAATATGATGGTTTAACAACTTAAATAATATAACAATTGTTAGCTTTCAAAAATCACTTTGTAGCTTAAACATTTTAGTTTTTTACTATTTTTTGACTCTGAAACAAAATTTTTTTGTTAAAAATGTATGTTCGAGTGTATACTTCTCTATTGTGCTGGAATAACGAAGAATGGGCAAATCATTGTCGGTATGATCCGGGCGCATCACTTTATACAATCTTGATCACGCAAGACCAGCTTGATGCAAGATATAAAAAAACTTTAAAATTTTTGAAAGTGGGCAAGGTTTGTGGAACTTCTGAAGTGTAAATATAAGCTTTTTATATAAGTTTTTGATATCGGTGGAAACTTTATGACTTAAAGATTGACATTTTAGTGAAATGAATTAATTTTGTGATTTTTCGGACGTCATTTACCTTAAAAACTAACAATATTTTAAAATGGTGATTTTCCATCAAGAAAAATAAAAACTTTGAATTAATGTAAAATTTGAACAGTTACAGACATCACAATAAAATTTGGAAGTAATATAGATCTAAATATTCTTAAGTCAATGGCATCACTAATGTTGCCATTCTTTGTTTTTAAACACCGAAATTCCTAAAACGGCGAAAATTTGTTCCAAAAACAAAGTTTTTTTTAGATAATAGCCCACTTTGACGTTATTTACAGCATGATAGTAAAAACGTTCTGTATTAGAATTTTTTACTCAAACCTAATTTTTTTTTTCAAAATTGCCCAAGTTTTGATAGGGCTGGGGGGTACAATGTCCGCTTAAGTTAGTCAAATTTTACTTTATACGTTTTTGCATTAAGTTCTCTTTCCAGATCATAAAAAAATTTATATAGTCCCGAAGATAATTAGTTTTTTATAAAAGAAAAAATATTTTTTTTTTTTTTAACTTTTTATTTATTTATTGAATCTGCCTATATCATTAGGCCTAACAATAAGTGATTAATTCTTATAACTAAAATTAAAACTAATTGCTCTCTAAAGAGAGCATTGTTTGATGGATGGACCACATCTTAGCGGGGTGGTAGATCTCCTCTACAAAGCCTTGATCTGGACTTCCAAGTCCCTGTGGATGTTTTCATTTCTTATGTACCATGGTGCACCCGTCATGGTCCTAAGAATTTTCGACTGGGCCCTCTGTATAAGCTCAATACTGGAATTACTGGCCGTTCCCCACAATTGCATTCCATATGTCCAAATTGGTTTTAAAATGATTTTATACAGGGTGACTTTATAGTCCAGGCTTAACTTTGATTGGTCACTTATTAACCAGTGAAGGCTAGATGCTTTTAACTTCATGTGAAGTCTCTTGGTTTCATATGACGGCGCCATGTAAGTCTTCTATCTAAGTGAATACCAAGGTATGTAACATAATCGGACTGAGGTATATTAACATTGTTAAGTGTGACAGGTGGACAGCATCCCCTCCTCAGTGTGAACGTAACATGTTTGCTTTTTAACTCATTTACACGTATTCTCCATTTGTTTAACCATGTTTCAACACATCTTAAGTAGCCATCTAGTACACTAGATGCTATATATGGGTTTTCATGCGAGCTAATAATTGCGGTGTCATTAGCAAATGTAGAAATGGTCAATTCATCGCTCGTAGGCAAATCAGAGGTGTAAATCAAATAGAGGGTAGGTCCAAGAACACTTCCTTGTGGTACTCCTGCTCCAATCCTATATTCTCTTGTCACGTAATCATTGTACTTAACTGTAAATATACGGTCCGATAGATAAGATTCCAACAGTTTATGAGTAGATGGTGGCAGCAAACATTTTATTTTATATACCAGTCCTTTGTGCCATACTTTGTCGAAGGCTTGAGCGACATCCAAAAATATAGCTGAACAATATTTCTTTAATTCAAAGGATTTTCTTATCTCTCCGGTTATACGATTAACTTGTTCTATTGTTCAGTGGCGTTCCCGGAAACCAAATTGATGAACTGGGATTATATTTTGCTCATGTAATAATGGTATGATTTTCTTTTGGAACACTTTTTCGAACAGTTTCGATAAGCAAGGAAGCAAGCTTATTGGTCTATAGGAGGATGGTACGGTCAAGTCCTTACCTGGCTTTGGTATCATTATTATCTGAGAAGTTTTCCAATTTGTCGGAAAAACTCCATGTTTAAAGATCGCATTAAATATTGTAGACAGCACAATTATTGCCACACTCGGTAGGTTTTTAATCATAGTAGGTGTAACAGAATCATTTCCAGGTGATTTTTTTAATATTATATTATCCTTGATTACTTCGTTAATGTCTTCTGGGCTTATATCTAATATGTCATCATTAGATAATGTTGACACAGGTGGCTCTACAAGTTCAAAAACAGTAGTTGGCGAGTTTGGTTGAAAGACTGTACTTAAGTGATCGGCAAATATTTTAGCCTTTTCCTCCGTGCTGCGAGCCCAGGTGCCGTCAGCTTTCCTTAAAGGGCTTTGCCCCTCTACCGGTGGCTTGATATTTTTCGTTGCCTTCCAAAGGGAAAAATTTGTGTGTTTGGTATTTGTTAAACTTTGAATGTAATTTCTATTTCTGCGATCCTCCTCTAATTGAAGGGCTTTTTTCATATTTTTACTAGCAGCAGACAGCCTCTGCTTTGCAGCAGGTGATCTACTTTGTTGCCATTCTCTTCTGAGTTTTCTCTTTTCTAAAAGAAGTCCTTCAATATCTGAGTTGGAAATTTGCATATCAGTTTTAGGAAATATTTGACTCTTTGAATGATTTAGAGCCGATACAATTAATGACGTAAAGTCATTGACACTTTTATCTACATCTTCCTCACACTGAATACAAAGATCTGTGTGGATATGACTGCTTATATATTTCTTATATTTAAGCCAATTTGTTTTAAAGTAATATGTTTCAGTATGAAATTTTGAAATGTTAGTCCTCCCGTAATAAGAAACTATAATTGGGGAATGATCAGAAAATAAATCATATGACATTTCTGTAGATATTGAATTTCGATTAATATTTTTTGTTATGGCAAAGTCTATGAGATCAGGAATTTTTTTAGGATCAGCAGGCCAGTATGTTGGTTGTCCAGGGGACACAATATCCAGGCCATTGTTGCGATCAACTAATGCTTTATAAAGCTGTCTACCTCTGGGATTCATTAGTCGAGAGCCCCAGTAAGTGTGTTTGGCATTATAGTCGCCACATGCCAGAAAGCGACCTCCTAGCGTGCTAAAGAATTCTTCAAACTTCTCCTTGGTCATTGAAAAGCGTGGTGGGCAATAGATCGCGCTTATATTTAAATCTCCAGCAAAGCTTTCCAAATGAATGGATGTTGCCTGCATATAGTCTTTTGAGAATTCATCTAGGGGATAATGTTTTAAACGATTTCTAATTAAAATACCAGTGCCGCCATGTGCCTTACCATCAGGATGATTTGTACAGTAGAATGTATAACCCGAAATATAAAAGTTATACCTATTGGTAAGATGAGTTTCCGAAACCAATAGCACGTCGATGTTTTTATTCTGCATGAAGTGGGATATCTCTGATTTGTGTTGGTTTAAACCGTTTGCATTCCAGAAACATAGTCTCAAATAACTCATTTTTTTGTTAAGAGGATTTGTATCATTTGGTTCTGCGCTCTTAAAAGCTCTTGTATTGTGTTTTGCATGGATGACATAAAATTTGTCATATTTTGATTAACAGAGGTAATATTCTGGGTAAGCGCTTGCATAAGTGCTTCCAACTCTCCCGTATTTTGGGGAACCTGCTACATTCTTAGGCTGATCAATTTGAATGGATTGTGAATTTAATTTTATTGAGGCTGCTTGCTTGTTCAATAGCGGAACCTCAGAATTGACTGGTGGATAGGTGTTTTCAAATTTGTAGGCTGGTACTTCAGATGTTTTCCCTCTTATTAGCTTTTGCCTCTCTCTCAATCTGTTCAATAACTCCTTATAAACTGGGCACCCGCGGTAGTTGGCTGAATGATCGCCACCACAGTTACCACATTTTCTTCTGAGACCATTCTTTAGGATATCACATTGTGATGAAGAATGAAGGTCTCCGCATGCCACACACACTGTTCGCAAGTTACAATAATTTTTAGTATGTCCAAACTCTTGACAATTGCCACATTGGACAGGACGATTTCTTTTAAGAGGCTCCTCAATGGTTATTCTACGATTTAACAGATATCGTGTTGAGTAAATTGGGTGAGTTTCATTTCCCCTCAATTTATTTTTTTCTGGCTCCAACTCGACTCTAAACATTGGCTGAGGAATTTTATCTTTGTTAAATATATTAACTACAGCTCTTACTTCGTAGCCCAATTCTTGCAGGGCCTCCTTGATATCATTAGTCTCAACACTGGACTCTATGCCCTTAATGACAACTGTCAACCCTTTACTACTTTTCAGTTGATAGGTATAAAAATTCCTTTTATTATCATTCAAGTATTGAGAGATTTTTCTATAAAAATCCTCAGTGTATACGACTATTTTCGTCTCTTGCACACCGCCTTTTCTTATTGGAACAATATGGAAATTATTTTTTCCAATGAGTTCAACAAATGTTATTCGAGCTGGACTCACGCAGATATATTGGTGGTGGCTTTAATGATTTCTTTTCGTAAGCACCATCTTTTATACTCTTATTATTATCCTCGCTCAAGAGTGCGAAACGATTGCCTATCAATGGATTATCAACTATCTTCTGTTTCTTGACAGACGTTCCATTATTTTGGGGACTTAAATTTCTTTTATTAATCTATATATATAAAAGAGTAACGTTACTGACTGACTGACTGACTGATTCATCATCGCACAGCCCAAACGGCTGAAGCTAGAATCACGAAATTTTAACTGTGGGTTCATCCCTCCCCAAAACAATCCGATAAGAAGGGATTTTTGGAAATTCGAACGTTTAGGGGGCAAAAAAGGGTAAAAACGGGTAAATTCGGTAACCTTATATCTTCAAAACTAATAAAGATACAAAAAAACTTAAAATTGCATGTTACTTCATCTAAAAAATAAGCTGACAGGTGTTTCTTACTTTTTCGAAATTCGAACATTTTAGGGGAGAAAACGGGTAAAAACTGTATTTTGGTACTTTTTTGGCACCCTATGTATCTTTTAAACCAATAAACATAGAAACAAATTATAAATAGTATTCTTTACTTATCAAAAAATAAAAAATATAAGTTTGGTACTTTTTGGAAATTCGAACCCTTAAGGGATAAAAATTGTGTTTATTTTTGGTACTTTTTCATAAAATATTTTTTTCTATAATTTGACATAGACATATGAATATTTTATTATGGGCTCCCACCACGATACAGAAATTTATTTGAAAAAAATTTTACCAGTATTTTTAAATTTCAAGCTTTAGGGGTGTTCAAGGAGGAAAAGGGAAATTGGTACTTCTTTCCTAATGGTACTTTTTTAATATTTTAATTATTACACTTATAGACATTATAAAGTTAGCTGATATGCATCTTAGTGAAGTTAGTGTTAGGAATAGGGGATAAGATTTAGGTACCAAAATGTGTGAACTGAACTATAGGTACTTTTTTGTTCTTCTAATGGTACTTTTTTGAAATTTCTATAACAATGGACTTATAAACATGAAATTAAACATATATGGTCCTAAGTGAGTGAGAATTCTAGGGGGAGACTTTTTGGTACTTTTTCTTTATTGGAATGGTACTTTTTGTAATTTCTTCACCAATGAACCTAGAAACATTAAATAAAGCTTATATATAAACCGAGTGAGTGGGAAACCACAAGTGTGGGTTTTTTGGTACTTTTTCTATATTCTAATGGTACTTTTTTGAATTTTATATAACTATGGACTTAGAAACATGAAATTAAGCATATATGGTCCTAGGTGAGTGAGAATTCTAGGGGGAGACTTTTTGGTATTTTTTCTTTATTCTAATGGTACTTTTTTGAATTTTCTATACCAATGAACTTAGAAACATGAAATTAAGCATATATGGTCCTAAGTGAGTGAGAATTCTAGGGGAGACTTTTTGGTACTTTTTCTTTATTCGATTGGTACTTTTTGTAATTTCTTCGCCAATGAACCTAGAAACATGAAATAAAGCTTATATGGAACCGAGTGAGTGGGAAACCACAAGTGTGGGCTTTTTGGTACGTTTTCTATATTCTAATGGTACTTTTTGTAATTTCTTCACCAATGAACCTAAAAACATGAAATTAAGCTTATATGGCCCGGAATGAGTGGGAATCTACAAGTGACTGCTTTTTGGTACTTTTTCTATATTCTAATGGTACTTTTTGAATTTTCTGTAATAATGGACATAGAAATATGAAGTTAAGCATATATGGTCCTAAGTGAGTGAGAATTCTAGGGGGAGACTTTTTGGTACTATTTGTTTATTCTGATGGTACTTTTTTGAATTTTCTATAACAATGAACTTAGAAACATGAAATTAAGCATATATGGTCCTAAGTGAGTGGGAATTCTAGGGGGAGACTTCTTGGTACTTTTTCTTTATTGGAATGGTACTTTTTGTAATTTCTTCACCAATGAACCTAGAAACATAAACTAAAGCTTATATGGAACCGAGTGAGTGGGAAACCACAAGTGTGGGCTTTTTGGTACTTTTTCTATATTCTAATGGTACTTTTTTGAATTTTCTATAACAATTTACTTAGAGACATGAAATTAAGCATATATGGTCCTAAGTGAGTGAGAATTCTAGGGGGAGACTTTTTGGTACTTTTTCTTTATTCGAATGGTACTTTTTGTAATTTCTTCAACAATGAACCTAAAGCCATGAAATTAAGCTTATATGGACCCGAGTGAGTGGGAAACCACAAGTGGGGAATTTTTGGTACTTTTTATATATTCTAATGGTACTTTTTGAATTTTTTGTAATAATGGACATAGAAATATGAAATTAGGCGTATATGATCCCAAGTGAGTGAAAATTCAAAGGCATACTTCGTGGTACTTTATCTTTATTCTCATGGGTACTTTTTTGAATTTCCTATAATAATGGACCTAGAGTTTCCAAAAAATCGAAGAATTTCAAAAACGCGGTTTCGGTTTTAAAAAATTAAAAACCGATCGGTTTCGGTTTTGTGATAATTTATTAAATATTAAGTATTATAGAAACATAATTATTTGATAATATAGGAAATGATATACAAATCTAAATTTCAAACTTGACGGGTTATGGTTTAGTGAATGCGAATTTAAAAGTGATAATCAATGGTAATATTTCCTTATTGCAATGGTACTCTTTGAATATTTTATAATAATAAACCTAAAAATTTAAAATTAGGAACATATTTTGCATTTTCTATAATAATATACCCAGAAATATGAAATTAGACATTTACAATTAGATTCACAAAGTGAGACTTGATAGTACTATTTCTTTCTTCTACTTGGGGTGGCGAAGCGCACCGGGTCAGCTAGTACTTACATATCTAAGCATACCTGGTAGTACTGGTGATTTCAATGTACTTATCTTTTTTTTGGTATAGCGCCCTTCAGTGTACCATCATTATTAATTGTGGTTTGTTTAGTGTTAAAAATATTCAAACTCTCACTATTTTTTGTTAGTGGATCACAAGCTTGTTTATTAACAGTATTTGTCTGTGTTTTTAAAACTGGTATAGTTGTTGTTGTATTTAAATTTTTCATATTTTCTTTTATGCTTTGTTCTAAACATAAATTGGTTGGTGATATTGGTAAAAAACAAACTCATACAAAGTTGAAATATATAAAAAGATGCTTTTACTTTGGATGCGTGTAACTTTTTATAGGGACGAAATAATTGTTATCAGATTTGTTTTATTATCTTTAGAATTTTATCGCAAATATACGTCATATATAAAAAAACAAATTTCGACCTTTCGTAGGCCCATCAAATATAAAATACGAAAAAAAGATCGGGCAAAATTTAAAAAAAATATTAAACCTAAATATCTCTTGAACTAAAAGAGATAACTACAGATAAAACCATATTTTTTGTAGACCTTCTTAAGGTCTATCTATATTTTTTACAAAAAAATCTTTGTTTTAGCGTCAAAAAATAGGAAAAACGAAAATTGTTAAGGTACAAAGTGATCTTTATGTGCTATGTAGAGTGACTAGACACATTCAGAATGCATTGATATGTTCACAAGAGTTGTTCAACTTTACCGTAGCTACAACTTTGATAAATATTGTTAGTGAAAAATTAATAGACCCTGGAAGTTATTCTAAAAAAAGTAAAAAAAAATGTTTCTTCCCATATTTTTTCAACGAAAGCTCACGAAAAAGCTATTTTTTGGAAAAAAAATTTAACAAAATTTATTTGGCAGACTCTTAGCTATATTATTGCCATATAAAGTTAAGCCTTATCACAAAGTCTGAATTAGCTGTTAACCAAAAACTGATGACACCTTTTTTAGAGGCCTCATTGATTTTCAGAAACTTTGGGGGCCCATAAAAAAAAATCGGTCACCAAAACTATAGGGTTTTATTATCCTTTGGTAGTAGAGTCCTATACTGTCATGATCTTGTGTTTTTTTCACTGTTGCACTGTGTTATCGGCCAATTTTGGTACAGTGATTTCCATGTATATGAGTATTATTTGTGTCGAATTTTAGAGTGATAAAGGTATTTATAAGAGATTTATGAGTACTTAACTGATTTTCGGAAGTGGACCTTATATGGGAGCTATGGTCAAATATGGACCGATATTTGCAAAATTTTGTAGTATGATTTCTAAATATAAATTACGGATCTGTGTAAAATTTTGTTTTGATATTGATATTTTTTAGATATTTATGTAGGAAGTGGTTCTTATATGGGAGCTATAACCAATTATAGGCCGATCTTCATAGAATTAGTTACAGCGATTTTGGTATACATATATGGGGACTATTTATGACGAATTTAAACTTAATTGCTATATTTATAAGACATTTATGCTTATTTAAGTGATTTTTGGAAGTGAACTTTATATGGGAGCTATGGTCAAATATGTTCCGATCCACAAAAAATTTGTGGGGTGTTGTGGGGCTAGGAGAAATCATGGACCGATTATTATAATTTTCACCAGAGTTAGTCCTTTTATCATAAAAATAATGTGTGTAAAGTTTTATGGAATTATCTGCAATATATTTACACAAATAACCAAAAATATGTGAAAATTATCCATTTTTTTATGTTGTCGCACATTTTGGTTCATAACTCTGGTTCTACTTAACCGATTTTGCTGATTTTCAATACCAAACTGTTTAGGACAACAGTAAACAGTTTTTTTGCAAGCCTACCAATTTTGTTTGTCTACTTTAGACGTGATCGTGTTTTACACAGACGGACATGGCTCAATCGACTTAGAATTTCATAAGGATCAATAATATATGTATATTGGGTCTCAGATGAATATTTCTCAATGTTACACACGGAATGACAATCTTATATATACCCTCATTCACCACTTGTGGTGGTGGAGAGTATAACAAATTTTTGTTGTGTTTCAAACAAAAAAGTTCTAAACTAAAAACACTATTTGAACTATGTTTATTGTTTTGTCATAAAATAATACTTTTTTTGTTTAAAACACAACAACAACTATTATAATATATTAGGACATTATGACAATATTACTAATAGCAGACCATGTGAATACCCCAATTATATTAATTTATATGTTTATGTTAAAATCATTGTTAATTTACGATAAAATAACTGAAACATGGAGCAGTGAGTAAGCAGCTAGACTTTCAAATACAAAAAACAATCTTGTTGGTTCGATTCTCACACGAGGCAATTTTTTTTTTAGCTACATACATTTGTGAGCATGTATTTTTTCAAATCGCGAACAAAAATAAGTATTACTTAGCTTCAATATTACTTGCTGGATTACTAGGTAAGTAGATAATTCAATTTATATTAGATTTGTATTATTAACAATTTATTTTAAAGGTTGAATGAATTCTGTTATGAGTTAATTCCATTATAAATTAATTCAACTATGAATGAATTCTATTTAAATAAAAGCCATTGAATGAAGCTAAATAATTAAATGTTGGGAATGGATATTTGGAATGAATGGCTGCATTAATCTCAAATTATATTAATTCAAAGTTCTGGATAGTATGACATATTAAAAATAATTACTCTCCTACAAATCTCTCTCAGTAAGGCTTATATGTATATATATTGTTATTGTTTTAAACTTTCAAATCTAAATTAAAATAAGTTTGGAATTTAAAAAACGATCATTTAAATATTTTATCAAAATGTATTTCTTCAAACTTATATAAAGCTATTAAATAATTATTAATAACTCTAATAATATCTACTCTCAACTGATGCAAAGACTTTAATATACATACATACATATTTAGAACTAAATGATCAATTGATTTATTTTTATTCGCATATTAAAACCACAAACTCATGCGCTTTCACTTCAGAAGAATTATTTTTATTACAATGTTTTCAATTATATCAACTATTATTATAGCCATCACTGTATGCAAATTACCTGAAATGCAAAAGCGCGTAACAACCAAAAAATTCAAAATTGAGTTTTTAATGGATAATGGTACAGCGCATCAAGGCACAAGTCTCCACAAATTTTTAGCTTTCTATATTTTAAAACAACGATTTTATTAAAGAATGAAAATAATATTTGTAACCACAACACAACACATTTCACAACACATTTAGTTTTTTGTCCCATTTAGGCCCTTTGGCATTTTAGGTGACGAAATGTATGTTTATATGAATGTATGTATGTATGTATATATATATTGTATTTATAATAAATATTCGTAATTGTATTTAATCGTTGTTTATTTTGAGCAGAACTAAACAAAAGAATTTTCCAACTGGAAACCAGAAAAAGAGACCACCGAACACATTTAATAAAAAAACTAAATGAAAAACAAATCTAATTTTAGAATTCGAAGAGAATTATTTTGGGCAACATGTTGATGACGATCGTTTCGATGGTCGCCAGTGTGAACAGAAAAAATGTTTTCAGTTTGATTTTTGTCACCAAATAGTAAGATTGTGAAAAATTATATTTGAAAGTTATTGCACTACTGATTGATGATTCGAAAAAATTACAATTTCCAACTGATTTTATGCGTTGCGTTTATTATACAAACCAATGGACAAATGGTTGCTTCCAACGCTATAAGGGCGCCCATTCTTTTGGGCGCTCCATCCCATGTGATAAGTGGTGAACATATATCGTTAGGATTTTATGCAGCCGTAGAATCGGGTGATTTTGCAAAAAATGATTTGCAGAGTTTGCTTCATAATTTTTTAGAAAATTTGCAGAGAAATCTGTCCACGTCATCAATTTTAAATACGGTTGTGGCTAAACCAATAGACATTGAAATGAATCGATATCAACTGGGGAAACTAAATGATCTGGCCGATTACTTTCAACACTCATCTGAAACAGCCGGACGCTTTGCACAAATAGCTGAGCATCTTTTCGAGACGTCCAAGAATGAGAGTCACTCTTTGTTGCTTAAATTACGACAAGTTCCATCCGCTAAACGTTTCCTGCCCACCGCTATGAAAATGCGTTTAACGGATTATTTTGCCGAAATGGAGTTTTTTCACGTCATGTTTTCGGAAATTATCGATGAAGCTCTTGAATATATTGTAGATACTTTGCGATCGATTCAGATAACTTTTTTACGCTATGCCGACATTCAGAGGGACACATTGCGCACATGGAATTTTAAATCAGATGAATGGTGCTGCAATACCTACATGGATTTCCTGCAACAATGGTCGGCACACATTTTCAAGTGTTCGGTCAGTAGCGATCTTCAAGTGGCATACGATGTTTATGCCACTACTGAAACATCGACCAAATACATCATGCGTCAGCTAGAGTTTCGTATACAACGTCTGTACAATTGTTTCATTTTTGGCAACTACGAAACGAGATGTCAATTTCTACGCAAACCCGAATCTGATTTTGAAAAACTGTTTGCAAAACTTGATGAATTACAACAGTATTTCGATATAAAAATAAAACGTGGACGAGTAACAAATGATCGTTCCAGTCGTCGCCGTCGTCAGCAAGATGGCACCAATCACAACGCATTGTATGACAAATGTATACCGTATGGATTTCCAGATATTCAAATGATGAGCAGCTTAAAAACATGTTTTTATTTCCCATATTCAAATCAAGTTTAACGAAATTCCATACTGTAAATTTGTTGAATGTAAAGCAAGTTGTATTTTAACATTTTTTTAATAAAGATAATGGCCCATAATCATAGTCAAACACTAAAGTCGGTTCTTTTTAAAAACAACTTTAAATTAAAAACCCGCTTTATATTATTTCCCAACTATAGTCAAAATTAAACTATAGTCAAATATACATCAAAATACAGACAAGTGGCACCGCTGAACAGCTGACATAGAAAATTAAAACAAAAACCAAAAAAGGTAAACAATAAAAGTAACCGGGACAACTAAAGAAAAAAAGTTTTTTGTGGTGGAAAAATGGAAAAGATAAGATTAATATCATATTTAGAATATTTTGGTACTAATTTTATTGATAACTGTTCAATAATTGCAAAATCTCTGCCAAATTTTTGTAACTTAATTTTTTTACTTTTTGCAGAAGTGTTTTACATGGCGAAGAACAGCTGATCTGTTGTTAAATGAGTTAATAACAGCTTCAGCTTGTTTTATATTTACAGTTGACTTTAACGTCAAAAATATACTTTAACTTGTCTATGGTAGACCTAAAGTCCACTCTTAAGTAAAGACGACTTTATTTCTATTAAAATATACTTTATTTCTGACTATGATTATGGGCCAATGTTATTGATACATACATACATATTGAGCAAAGAATAAAGAACTCAGTGTATAAATACTGAGGGTTGTCATTCGAATACAAATTATTCGAGTAGTCGTGGAAAAAAGATATGTTTTATTCGATTTGGAATAATCAAAAACATGAATATATTTATTTTAATGTTAAAATTAAAAAAACAGTTTATATAAACAAAGATTTTAAGAAAAATATCTCAAAGAAACAATCAACAAATAGTTTATAATGTTATTCCAAATAGAGTTAGAATGATTTTCCAATTAATAATCTATATATATAAAAGAGTAACGTTACTGACTGACTGATTCATCATCCCACAGCCCAAACGACTGAAGGTAGAATCATGAAATTTTAACTGTGGGTTCCTCCCTCTCCAAAACCATCCACTAAGAAGGGATTTTTGGGTTAGGGGTAAAAAGGGTAAAAACGGGTAAATTCGGTAACCTTATATCTTCAAATCTAATAAAGATACAAAAAAAACTTAAAATGGCATGTTACTACATTTAAAAAATAAGCTGACAGGTGTTTCGTACTTTTTGGGGGAGAAAAGGGTAAAAACTGTATTTTGGTACTTTTTTGGCACCCTATGTATCTTTTAAACCAATAAACATGGAAACAAATTTTAAATCGTATTCTTTACTCATCAAAAAATAAAAAATATAAGTTTGGTACTTTTTGGAAATTCGAACCCGAGTTTATTTTTGGTACTTTTTCATAAAATATGTTTTTCTATAATTTGACATAGAAATACGAATATTTTATTATGAGCTCCCACCACGATGCAGAAATTTATTTGAATAAAATTTTACCACCGCAAGGGGATAAAAAAGGTACCAAAAAGGGGATAAAATCGGGAAAATACATTTTATTTGAAATTATTAAGCCAATTTTGATAATTTCTTTAACATTGGTTCCTGGATTCATACAAAAATTAACTAACAGGGTGTTATTAGGAACTCGAGTGCCAAGGATATTGGGCGAAATCCGGGTAAACAGTTTGGTACTTTTTTTAAAACATATTTTTCTTGGGCACATTAACACAGATTTTATTCTTTTGAGACATGTCTGTAGCATAAACAATTTAGGCAAAATGGAATATTTTTAAATTTCAAACTTGAGGGGTGTTCAATTAAGAAAAGGGAAATTGGTACTTTTTTAATATTTTAAATTATTTCACTTCTCGTCATTAAAGTTAGCTGATATGTATCTGAGTGAAGTTAGTATTAAAAATAGGGGATAATATTTAGGTACCAAAATCTGAGAACTGAACTATAGGTACTTTTTTATTCTTCTAATGGTACTTTTTTAATTTTCTATAACAAACATGAAATTAAGCATATATGGTCCTAAGTGAATGAGAATTCTAGGGGGAGACTTTTTGGTACTTTTTCTTTATTCGAATGGTACTTTTTGTAATTTCTTCACCAATGAACCTAGAAACATGAAATAAAGCTTACATGGGCCCGAGTGTGTGGGAATCCACAGGTGGCTGCTTTTTGGTACTTTTTCTAAATTCTAATGGTACTTTTTGAATTTTCTGTATTATTGGACCTAGAGTTTTGAAATTAAGCATATATGGTCCTAAGTGAGTGAAAATTCAAGCGGATACTTCGTGGTACTTTTTCTTTATTATAATGGTACTTTTTTTAAATTTTCTGTAACAATGGACTTAGAATCATGAAATTAAGCGTATATGTTTCTAAGTGAGTGAGAATTCTAGGAGGAGACTTTTTGGTACTTTTTCTTTATTCGAATGGTACTTTTTGTAATTTCTTCACCAATGAAGCTAAAGGCATGAAATTAAGCTTATATGGACCCGAGTGAGTGGGAAACCACAAGTGGGGGCTTTTTGGTACTTTTTATATATTCTAATGGTAGTTTTTGAATTTTCTGTAATAATGGACATAAATTAGGCGTCTATGGTCCTAAGTGAGTGAAAATTCAATTTTCTATAATAATGGACCTAGATTTTCCAAAAAACCGAAGAATTTCAAAAACCGCGGTTTCGGTTTTAAAAAATTAAAAACCGATCGGTTTCGGTTTTGTGATAATTTATTAAACATTAAGTGTTTTAGAAACAAAATTAGTTAATAATGTAGAAAATGCTATACAAATTTAAAATTCAAACTTGGTTATGGTTTAGTGAATACGAATTCAAAAGTGATAATCGGCGGTACTATTTCTTTATTCCAATGGTACTTTTTGAATATTTTATAATAATAAACCTAAAAATTTAAAATTAAGCACACATGATTCTGAATGGTAACTTTCTTTTGCATTTTCTATAATAATGGACCCAGAAATATGAAATTAGATATTTACAATTAGATTCACAAAGGGAGACTTAATAGTACTATTTCATTCTTCTAATTGGGGTGGCGAAGCGCACCGGGTCAGCTAGTAAACAATATTTCAAGTGAACCAACTTTTCAAATCGATGACTTCCGATCGGGAAATTTGCACCAAGGTTAGTTCTTTTGGATAGTAATTCAGACACAATTTTTCAACAAGATCGGTCGAGAACTGAGTTAGAGGGTGTCAAAATTTGACATTTTGCCAAGCATGTGTTTTTTCTTTTGTAACATATTACCTATTATTTATAGCAACATGTGTCCCAAATAGTTTAGTTAGCTCTTTCTTCAATCTTTCGAAAAAAAAATAAAAAAAATTTAATAATTTTTTTCCGAAATCAAAAACTTTTTTACTTTTTTTAAAAATGGGCTTTTTTTAAAATAAAGCTTAGATATTTTCCTTGAAGACCTATTTGGTCGCTTAGTAGGATGCGAGTTCGGTATCTATCAAAATAAATGTTTTGTAACTCAAAACATAAACTTTTTGACCATTTTTGCAAAATCAAAAACTTTGTTGACTTTTTTTCAAAATGGACCCTTTTTTAATTTTTTTTTTAGCTCAAACAAAAGCTTAGATATTTTCCTTGAATACCCTTTTGAATAGATAAATATTTTGTAGCTCAAGACATACAATTTCCTTTCCTTTAAGATATTTTAGGTCGCTTAGTGGGATGTGAGTGGGATATCTGTGTATAAAGTATTTTCTTTATAAACTATTGTGTATAACAGTGTTTTTCTTTAGAAAATATTGTGAATAACAGTATTTTATATAGAAAATATTGTTTATAATATTATATTATAATATATAATTAAAATATTTATTGATTTTGAATTTAAATGTTATTAATATTTTAATTGATTTAATAAAAAATATTGTTTGAATATCTAGTCAAAACCAATTATTTGTTTCTATGGTTTTATTAAAAATATTGTTTGATTTTATGTGGAATTTCATATAAATGTTTCATTGATAGTTAAAATATTTTAATAAGAAAAAAAATTTTTTTTTTTCAATAAAATATTTACAAATTTTGTTGTTTGATTTTGTGATTTTTGTGATAGGTCCCATTTCAATAAAATATTCAATTGACTTTATGAATTTTGTGATTGGATTTGAATTTTTAAATTTATAAACACCGAGTAATGTGCCAATATTTAACCCTTTCAGCCACGCTTTTTTGTGTATAAGTTTAAAATCAAAACAATTGCATTTTTACTTTAATCAAGGTTAGTTTATTATAAAAAGTAAGAAAAAAATAAATCAAACATGTGGAGTAAAGGTAAAGCTACGAATTTTTGAACACGTTATTATCATGAAAAATTGGTCGAAATCGGACAATTGCAACGACCACCGTCATATAGTAGTAACTTACTACTAGCAAGAAAAAATATGCAGAGTAGAGTGCTCCAAAAAAATAAAATTGAGAATTTTTACCGTCTCCCTCTAGAATTGTTCTATATATTATAGAAACAAGTTGTGTAAAATATTAAGATGATAGGATAACGTTAACTGGTGGCGCAACGACGCTGAAGCTTTGACGTACTTTTACAAGGGGAAAAAATAATTTTTTTCAGTTTTTGTAAAAATTTAGCCATTAGGTTTTTATTATACTTTTTAACTGGGTGTGCGATATTTACTTGTATATGAGTTTTTGTCTTCGTAGAATACCGTTGACCTATTCGCAGGTATGAAAATAAATTTTTTTAACTGCAGTTTCAAAACTCAATTTTTTAAAAATTTTGTTAAGCAAATTTCAGAATTTTTTAATCATCACATTGGAATTTATTGAGAATTTAATAGGGAATAAAAATATGAAAAAAGTATGAACATATCTACTATTTCTTTTCCGTACCTGCGATTTAAATTTTGCGATTTTCGAGAAAAACTAATTATTTGGCCATATTTTTGCAAATGATACCAATTTTCTTTCTGTTTTGAATTTTAAGTAAAACCTATTCAGAATATTCCATAGTCCATATAATTTTTAATATAGTCTGAAAGTTTTACTAAAATCGGAAAACGTTAACCCTTAAACATAACCTTGAAAAGCAACTTTAACCCTGAAAACTATCTTGCAGAACTTTTAAAAAATATGTATGGTGTATGCAAAAAACTTTCCAGATATGTATATTTACAATAAAATGCTTTACATGAACCGCCCCGGAAAACTTATTCTCACTTATTTCTTAAAAAGTCTTTATTACTGTTATTAAATCTGACAAAATCTGACACTGTGCACCGTGGCGGTTGGCATTAAAAATAACTATGATACAAATTTTTGTTTCGTATTTTTGGTAGTGTTTCAATGAAGATGATAAATTGGACAATAAATTTCGAAGACTTTGAACAACAGTCAACTTTTCGTAGACTTCACGAATGCATAGCATTTGAGCACACTTTTCAGAAGAACTTGAGTGTAAATCCTTCATCACACCTCCATTTCATGATAATATATTGCAATTTTAACAGATAGGTTAGAGATGAGCACCAGTTAGAGATGAGCGATATTTCTATACCTGTGATATAAATCCCGAAAATTATTAAACTAAAATCCCGAAAATTATGAGAAATAAACGTACATAATTATGTCTTTACATTTGAAAGTAAATTTTTTATTTAGCAATTAATTTTTATTAGACACTAACCCCCAGTAACACGAAGTCTGGTTATGTTTTAACTAATAGTTATACTGACAATGTTCATACAAAAATTATTTTAACCGACAGTACATCTATTAGTTAAGGCATAACTAGACTTCGTGTTACTGGGGGTAAAAAGCATAAAATACTTGCATGAGTGCATTATATAAGAAGAAATAACAATAAAGTACATTAGGGTGGGTAGATTTTTTTCACGAAAAATCGTATTGAAGAAACGCAATCTACGGAAAATTCTATGAAATTCTCCCCAAGAAACCATAGGTCTAAAATCAAATCCTATCTAGCGCATTTCGTCTTTTATCCAATGATATTTCAATATAATTTTTTTTTAATATTTTTTTTTATTGAATAAAAGACGAAAGGCGCAAGATAGATTGAGGAAACTTTCTTAGCATTTTCCGTAGATTGCGTTTCTGCTATACGATTTATTACTTTTTGATCCTCCATACAAATCGACCCGGCCTAATGTACAATGGTGAAAAACAGTAGCTTATTAAAAAAAAAAATAGTGTTATTTTAAATAGCTTCTTAAGAATATTATTGCATCTATGGTTTCATCAGCCATTCTGTAACGAATTTTGTTTCCGACATATGATGCTGCCGAAAAACATCTTTCACATTCCATCTTTCACGTTGGCAAACCCGTACGCAAATACTTATAACAAATTTGCAAATATTTTCCTCTTGTTCCTTCAGAAATAAAATTATATATTTCTTTTGCAAGTTGCAAATCTACATTATAATTTGGTTTCGTTATTGTTATTTGGGTTTTTTACATTTATTAATAATGGCCCATAATCATAGTCAGAAATAAAGAATACTTTTAGAGAATTAAACTCGACTTTACTTAAGCGTGGACTTTAGGTATATCATAGACAAGTTAAAATGTACTTCTGACGCTGAAGTCGACTCTAAATATAAAACTAGCTGAAGCAGTTATTAACTCGTTTAACAATAGCATCATCTGTTCTGCACCAAGTAAAAAAGTTCTGCAGAAAGTAAAAACAATTTTAATGTTCAAGATATTGGTAGAGATTTTGTAATTAATAAAATTGGTACCAAAATATTCTAATTTTGATATTAATATTTCATTTTTCCACAACAAACAACATGTTTTCTTTAGTTGTCCCGGTTACTTTTATTGTTTACTTTTTTGTTTTTATTTTTTTAATTGTGTATGTCAGCTGTTCAGCGTTGCCACTTGTCTGTATTTTGTTGTATATTGTATGAAAACATTTTCTACAATTGCGGTGGCACCCAGTTAAAGTCGGTTCAATTTAAAACATACTGTTACGTTTTAACCTTTTCAAAACTTTAGTTTATTTCCTTTAAATAAACCGGATACTTTTGATTGCAAATAAAAGCCGTTTAGTAGTTTGAAAATTGTAACAACTCTTTATTTATTTAAAATGTACAACAACAGAATTAAATAGTCACTCAATGTTTTTTTTTATACACGTTTATAAATTCTCAGAAATACAGACACAAGTTATAATGTATACGAATTCACTTGAAAAATACAGAACACACTTTAAGGCATTCAATTGATGTTTATTCAAATAGCGTCTCTGATAAACTGACTAACGACTGCAACCTCTGCCACTATTTATAACACTGCCATCTGCACTCTAGATTGCTCTTTAACTGTCAAAGTTCGAATATTCTAGATAATACGCCATCTGTGGTGTACTTTCTACAATGTTCTTTAACTGAATATTCGAATTCAAACAGCATTGCCAACTTACGATCAATGGTCAACTGAAAGCTTTTATTTAATAATGCCCACAGATATGTTACAGTTTGCTATTACAGCACTGTTATTTGAAAGCATTATGCTACTTTTAAATCAGCCCTTAAAATCGTTATATTTGAATTCAAGTACAATTTCGTAACAATACTTTAATTATGCAAAATAATTAAAAGCTGGTTTTTATTTTAAAGTTGTTTTTAAAAAGAACCGAATTTTGTGTTTGACTATGATTATGGGCCAATATCTTCTAGCCTTTTAGCAATCGAAATATTTTCATTTTGTTCGAGCTCCTCATCTGAGATAAAATCAATTTCATTTGAATAGTATTTAAATTGAGTTTTGTTAGATAACTTACAAAAAAGGTGAAGACTTGATTTTCTAGAGCCCCACTCAAGGAACATATTTTCATTTTGTTCGAGCTCCTCATCTGAGATTAAATCAATTTCATTTGAAGAGGATTTAAATTGAGTTTTGTTAGATAACTTACAAAAAAAGGTGAAGAATTGATTTTCTAGAGCCCCACTCAAGGAAAACCAAAAATACCGCTAATTAACTATATTGTAGCAGGAATTGAGCTTAAAAACTTTGCTGAACATCACTTTGCGATATTCGGGCATGTAGAATGTCAAAATTAATGAAAAAGGCATACAAAAATGACAATTTCCCCTATTTATTTATTAAAAAATGGATTTGGAAAAAGGGATTCCCCATTTGGCATCTCTAATTTCAACAAACTGTTGAATGTCGTTCTTTTTTATATTTGGCAACATTCACTGGTAACAGTTACTGCCTATTTTTAGGCGCATAATTTTATATATCTCCAACACAGTGTATAAAATAAAATGTTAACTAACAGATCAGTTAGTTCTCTTAAAATTTTGTTTTGTTTATGTTTAATTCTGCACAGAGAAAACTGATTCGTAATAGCAACTGAATTTGTTGCCAATCGAATGATTCGGTTGCACACATTGAATTTTTCGTTTGTAGCAACACATTATCAGTTGATAAAGAAGAAATTCGGTTGAAGCAACCAAACTTTTGTTACCACTTCTAAAATTTTGTAGCCACAACTGTAAAATTCGGTCACTAAGGCAGAATCATTCGTTGGTAACAAATTAGGTTGCTACTACGAATCTGTTTTGTCTGTGTGTTATTTTCCTATGTTTTTTAGCAGGCAAATAATACAATAATGTATTCTACTTAACATAATTGTTATTTTGCTTAACATAGACAAAACGTGGTCACAGTCACTGTTTAAAAGAACAGTGATTTATAAATCAGATTCACTGAGAACGACGTTCTTCAAAAATCACGGGATCGCACATCTCTAGCACCAGTAATGATTTATTCAACATCTAACCATTTCGTATCCTCTGACTAACCTCTATACACGGTGCTACGATGGAAAAGAACTTGGAAAACGACCTAGGTCTTGCAGAGTACATTACAAATTCTGTCAAAAAATTTCAGAAACTCAGATGTTATTCTTAAAAAACCGTCTTCAGTGACGCTCGTCAACTTATCGACCTGTAACGTAACTCAGTCAGTTTTTGTCCGACTTAAAATTTAACGGGTTTGGAATGAAAGCTGATTATGCTTTAAAATGACGTGCATTTTTTTGATATATGTATGTATTTGTAAGTTATAAGTATTGTTTTTGTTAAGAATATCTAAAAAAAAACAAAATTTATCAACTTTTTTAATTTTAGTCGTTTTTCATTGCTTATTTTGATATGAAAGCTTATAAAAATGTATACCAATTTATAAGGGAAATTTATTTCTTAACAAAACATTAACACACTTTTTAGAATTTTCTCCCCCAGCGCACAGTGGTTTAGAAACTTTTTTTTTGGAAATAATTCGGTATCTTGGGAACTATTGGGCTGAGGTATTTTCGAGTTGATCTACGCTTGTTCACCTTCCTAGCGCTAATGGGGGCCAGTACGTAGCCCCTCAAAGTTGGTCACCTCGGGTCTCAAAATTTTTATATAAATTTGGAATATTAATAATCCTTAAGAAGATCCAAAAATACGCTTTCAAGTGTAGATTATCTCTATTAGTTGAAGAGATATTCAGGTTTATTGATTTTTTTTTTTAAATTTTGCTCGATCTTTTTTATGGTTTTTAAGATATGGCGGGCCGAGGGTCGAAATGTATTTTTAAAATATAAGCTATATTGGCGATAAAATTCTAAATAAAATAAAAAGAACTTGCTAACAGTTATCTCTTCCCTATAAAAAGTTATACGCATCCAAATTTAGAACTTTTGAAAAGGGCCGTATTTTTTAAGTTTTTTCCCAAAAAAGCCCATATATTTTTTCTTTTGTAGAAAAAAAATTTCTTCGGGACTATATAGAATTTTTATATGATCCGGAAAGATAACTTAATGCAAAAGCGTGTAAAGAAAAATTTGGATCACTTAAGAGGACATATCACCCCCCAGACCACTCCAAACTTGGCCAATTTAAAAAAAAATTCGGTTTGAGTAAAAAATACTAAAAAGACAAAGCACCGATCCACGAAAAAACCCCATATCTGTATGACCCCATATGTTTCTTAAATACTTACTAAGTTTTTTTACTATCACACGGTAAATAACGTCACAGTAGATACTTTTCTAAAAAAAACTCTGTTTTTGGAACACATTTTTCCCGTTTTAGGAATATCGGTATTTTAAAATAAAAAATTTCAACAATTCTAATGCCATTGATTTAAATACATTTGAGTTTATATTGATTCCAAATTTTTTGTGATATCTTTAACTGTTTTTTACATTAATTCAAATTTTATATTTTTATTCTTGGAAAATCACCATATTATAATTTTTTTAGTTTTTAAGGTTAATTTTACTAAAATATCAATTTAAATAAAATATTATATTAATGGGAAAACTAAAAAACTATAGAACCAATTTTGATAAAATTGTAAACACTGGTTCTTTCGGATAAACAGTTTGGTACATTTTTAAAACATGATTTTTTATTAAAAAATGTCTGCAGATTTGAGTTGTAAACGAAGCGTTCAGAAACGTAAGCAATTTGTATGAGGAATACTGGGAAAAGGGTTTGAAACTCGAATATTTTCCATAAAACAAAATTAAAATAAAATGACATAACAAATTGTAAACTGTTGACCATAGACAACAACTGGATAGGTAACTGAGAGTCAAAAACCTAAGTCTGTTTTCATAAACCTAATTCATGAGAATGTATTGCATGTATTTTGTTTTTGTATCACCCGTATGTGTGAAAATAGAGTAATTTTTTCCTCCCTCTTCCGTTCTATGCGTTTATTCTATGCTGTGAACAATCGGATTCTAACTTTTTGTGTGTAAATTCTCATTTGGAATATTTTTATTTTTGGTTATGAATACGTATTTTATTCATAATCAATTGGTTCATCGTGGTTTTGATTATTACCATCACTTTTACTATTCATAACTGATAAATAAAAAGTTTTTTATTCAATATAATTTAGTTTATCAATTATTTGGGATCTTATTTCATTATTATATACTCATTTTAGTTCCTTTAGCAACATAAACTATTTATATTGGGGATTTTAGAAATTAGCAAATAAAGGTCATCAAAATACATGGAAATAAAGTAACCAAAATCCTATAAAATCTAACAACTATGTTCATATTTATAAAATTAAATGTTTACTTTTCTCATTTGAGCCCTATTCACTACAATTAATGTACCCTTATTCTATTTTTCGTCGTCGACATCGTCGTCAATATTGAGTCAAAAAATGGTATATGTTTCGCCGATATCGATAACAATTGGAAACTTTTGACAGCGATTTGTACTTTAACCCGACTTATGAAAGTATAAATTTGTTATCGATATCGACGAAATATATACTATTTTTTCACTTAATATTAACGACGATGTCGACGGCGCCAAATAGAATAAGGGTGAATATTGTGGTGGTGATTATAATTACCATTGGCGAAAAACGTATATCTTTTAGTGTGGTTTATGAACAAGCGTTTACATACATTTTTGTCATCAAAAGCAGAATCAACTTATGTACGTTATTGCAATGATAACGGTTTATTTGAACAGATCATGAGATAGTAAGTAGCCTTTGGAGCTGTTTCACTTATTTTTTGATGAAGAAATTATGGAACTTATACTGATGAATACGAATGAGTAAGCAAAACAAAATAACGGTTTGGACAGTATGTGCACAGTTCAATAGTTGTGACGTTTCATTGAATTTTTGATATTTAAAACTATTGGAGTTAGTAGCTAAATCTAGGTGTTCCAATAGTGCCAAAAGCCTGGACAATTTTTGAATTTCGGTGGATGCCTTTGCCAAAATAAGACCAATTAGGAGTTTTTTAAAGCTCCCGTGATCCTGAGTTTTCTGGAAATTGTGAAGCTTCAAAAATTATATTTTGCGTATTTTGACAATGTAATATCCAACTACTTGCTGGCCTCTTTTCCTAATGCTGTATACTCAGCTGTTGGAATTATATGTAAGTTGCACAGTCCTTTGTGCAGAATTGCAAAAATTAGAGGGAAATCGCAACTTCTTGTTTGCGAGATGTGCAGCAAATAAAAACAGAGGAACCAAGAAAAATCAAACAAACGTGATACAATACGGCATTCACACTCCATTTATGTGTAAGAAGTTTGAAATATTTTGTATACATATTCCGCCGATGGTGTTTTTCTAAAAAACTGGAATAACCACTGACTTCAAAGTTTGGAATTTTCTTAATTTGCATAAAAATAGGTCCAATATAAAATTTTAGGAAAATAAGTAAATATTGACTGTACATTAGAGTGGCTCAATTTGTATGTATTAAAAAAATTCACCAAACGGTTGTCAAAATCCTACTCTACGATGAATTCTCAGAAGGTTTGCCCAAATATGCTGAAATTTTATTGAGTCTTCTAAGAAAGTTCGAAAGGAAAGAAAGGCAGAAAATACGAATCTTTTCAAATGGAGAATATAGATTCTACATATATACAAATCTTTTAAATCGAGAACAAAAATTTGGCATCATTTTTTATTTTTCATATACTCGAGACATCCCAATTTGAGGCCCCACCTTAGAGTTGAAAGTCCAAATTCAAAACATAAACTCAGCAACACCTCCTCTATAGTCGTGGGAAATTTTATTAAAATGGGATTATGGGCTTAGAAGTTACAGACTAATTTGCAACTTTTTTTCATATCTCTCATTTTGACCCAAAAGCTCGGTTTTAGGTTCTCGCACAACCACGATATGAGATTCTTCAACCATCCTCGAGTTCATATTTTCTGCCTTTCTTTCCGAGCAAGCCCAAACATTATCACTTTTGTAAAGTTTCTTAGAAGACTTAATAATATTTTAGCATATTTAAAAAATACGAAATGAAAAATTTCTCGTTAAAAACGGGAAACTCGATTTTGATTTTAAACCCAAACCATGGGTAAACCTTCTTAGAATTCGTCGTAGATTACGATTTTGACAACAGCTTGGTCGAGAAAAAAATTGGCCCTCTCTACGTACATACATTAAAGTGTATATTAAATAGCTTTATTTTTTTCTTATTTATATATTACATAATATTTATCATATTTTATTTATAAATTGAATTGTATCAATTTGTTAATAAATCAATAATTTGTTTTATAAATTATGTATATTGCTGTCTATTTTTCGGTTTGCACTGAACTTTTAAAGCATATTTTAGAGCATTCTTCCGGATTCACTGTTATATAAACAATATGAAGTTTGTCGCCGAGACTTCGAATCTTTTAGAATCCATGCGAAAGCAAAATGGATTTGAATAAGAATATTTTTTTTTGTAAATACATTGAGCCCGAATCAAAAATTAAGTGTTATATAAAGAGTTCTTCTATTATTAATTGGAAAACAAGTCAGATTCTAGATTATTTCGCCGAACATTCATATCCACCATAACAATAGCAAAACAGCTTCGAGTATAAATAATTTTCATTGGTAGCATGTTATTCACTTGGTGAGTAATTTGTGCGGCTCGGGAAACTAAACTGCTTATTTCATCGTATGCCAAATGTATACAAGGTAACATATAATCCAAATACGATCTTTTCTCCTCCAGGCAAGCTTGCATTCTGTCGATTGCGTCCACAATAGTATGTAAAGCCTCGGTGATCAAGGAACTAGCTGATTTACATAATGATCGCATTGGCTTCATGGTGATTTTACAGCAATTGTGTAGTTCCTTGGTGCTGTTGGTTATGAACTCGTCAATGGCTTTACAACCCTCTTGGTACAATTTGGTATCATTGACGGTGCGTAATTTGTGTTTAATATGCGCGGTCCACCAATCATATTCTTCGGTGTTGTTTATTAGAGTCTGATTAAGTTGTGTAACTGCCCAATTGAAGTGTTCATCAACACTTATGGCTAAATTCTGAAATTCAATCCTCACCGCATCCAACTGACGTTCAATGTTATAAAACATATCGTTGAGCAGATCATCGCCCTCGTTTAATATTTTATTGCTAAAAATATTCAATGCATCCACAGTGCGATTCGACAGTTTGGCTAAAAAAATTTCGGTATCTCGTGCTATTTTTGGTACATTTTTTGCTACAATATCTACAATATTTTCGAATAATGCCTCAAATTCATTGAATGTTCTTCGTAGTGTCTCTGCCAATGTATACTTTCGATTATCAGACTCTTCCATGAAATTATTTACGTCCTGCAACTCCATTTGATCGCTTTTATCATTTCGTAAATTCAATAGAGAATGTTTGGGTATTGTGTTAGATATAAATATATCTCTGCCGTCGTCCTCCTTTAGGACCACAACAATTGGTAAGAGAACTAATAGCAAAACATATAAGTAAAACGAATACAGATTTCCGTTTATCATGACCAATTAAATTTATACGAACTGTTTGCGAAAAATTATGAAAAATGACTGATTAGTTGAACGACTTGTAATGTTATTGATTCCTATGAATCTGTTATCAACTACAATAAATATACAATAAGTATGTATGTATTTACTATATATGTATATTAAATATTAATATAATAAGCCAATATTTAACCCATTATTGATTAAAATAATGCAAAGTTGCTGTATGTGACGTATATGCTTCCATGCTACTTTGAAATTTACTCGATCAGAAAATTGTCTTTACATTATGGTAAAAACATATTAATTACACTATGCACGAAATTGATACTTTTTTTCTGTCAAGCGGGGCACCCGGCGGGTTAAACTAATTCGAGTACGCTGAATCCAGTGGTGCTAACCGTTTTTCTAGGTTAGCTCTTGTCTTCGAGATATACCGTTATTTCGAAAATGGAGGAGGTTGCACAATATATATTCGCGTAACTCAAAAACGGTTTAGCTTATTGAAGAAACTAAAAAAAATCCGAAATTCCGCAAAACTTTTACTTAATCTGCGCAGTCGTTATAATATTTTTTGGCAAAAAAAAAATAATAATTTATGAAAATTTCGAATTTTTTGTTTTTTAAAATGGCATACAAATTTGGAAAATGTTACCAAAAAAAATGTATATTTCTAAAAAGACTGAGCAGATTAAGCTTTACTTAAAGGAAATTTTATTGCTTATTCAATAAGCTAAACCGTTTTTGAGTTACGTTAATATATATTGTGCAACCTCCTCCATTTTCGAAATAACGGTATATATATATCCGTAAAAATTTCTAGATTGGATTATACATTGTTGGAAAGATATCAGAAATATCTATATTGTCTATGTACATAACTTAGTATTCGAGATATTAACAAAAATATATGAGTAGGTGAAATGCAAAACTCACTCATTACACATAATCCGAATTTTGGAAAGACACGAAAAACATGTTTTAAATTCTTAGATGTTACTCCATTCTTGACTAAAACTCCACAGTTGAAAAAATTAAATAAACTGAAACATAAAGAAGGACTTGCAGAATCAATAGTTATCTCAATTTTTTTTTAATTTATGTAACGAACGAGTTTTGCATCTCACCTACTCATATGCAAATCTAAAGTCACGCCCATATGAAAGTAGGCATCACCGATTAATAATTTATATTTTTTGTTCTCACAACTATAGACTTTAGTAGAATTAAAATTTTGAATTCAACATGAACATAATTTATACATAATCCGGAAAGAGAACTTAATTAAGTCGCCGTAGCCCCACCCCAGCTCTATCCAAACTTGTCCAATTTTAATTTATGTAACGAACGAGTTTTGCATCTCACCTACTCATATGCAAATCTAAAGTCACGCCCATATGAAAGTAGGCGTCACCGATTAATAATTTATATTTTTTGTTCTCACAACTATAGACTTTAGTAGAATTAAAATTTTGAATTCAACATGAAAAATTTCGGTAGCACCGAAAAACCGACCATTTATGTCCATTTGGATGTTTTTCTCAACACAGACAATTCTGAACGAACTGGAAGCTTTAAACTTAATTTTAGTTTAAAAAATCAAAATAATCTTAGATTTTGATATAATTTAAGGGGTGATAAATAAAAATTGTTGACGTTTTTCACAAAAAAGTTCCTTTATTTTTTCTTCTAAACAAATTTTCTTTTGGACTATATACCTATAATTTATACATAATCCGGAAAGAGAACTTAATTAAGTCGCCGTAGCCCCACCCCAGCTCTATCCAAACTTGTCCAATTTTGAAAAAAAAAATTCTAAAAAAGCAAATCACCGATTCTCGAGAAAGCTACATATTTGTATACTCCTATATGTAACTTAGATAAAAAGATTTTTTACTATCACAGTGGACACATTTCCCGCGTTTTAGGAATTTCGGTATTTAAAAATAAAATAATAAATGACCATTTATTTAAGATAGATTCGGATATATAATATTTGAGTGTTACAAATATAAATATTTAAATTATTCTGTAATATTCTAAGAATATCACTAAAAATTCATTTTAGACAATTGGCTAATTGGAATACATGTTCTACCCTACCAAGGTCGTCAAAACAACAATCTTTATTGTCAAGTTCTATTGTAAATAAATTTAAAATTGTGTACAAAAATAACAATATTGCACTTATTTATATATGAGGCTATCAGTGTAAAAGTGGTGTAACCCGAATCTACATACATATGTATTTAGTGGTATATTCAACTTACACCACTTTTGATACATGACTTTGTTATATTATGCTCTGTTTGTATTTCAAAAGTTCCATCTGCTTTTGAATACCAAAAGATAGCTACCCCTCTTTTGTATTGATAGTTGATAATGTAAGGACTGTTTGTAACACCAGAACAGCAACCATTCTATGTCCAATTTGTACTATGTACACATTTTTAATATTCTATGATCGCACTAAAGTCTTACGTTAAGTCAATATAGCGATTACATTCCATCAACGGTCGACTAAAGCAGCCTTTAGGCCTTTACTTTTATAAGTGGTATAATATTCGAATCTGACATGAACGTAACATTCATAGTAGTTGAATGCGATCATTTTTTTAGATATTGAATCTGATTTGCTTTTTTTTGTTTTAAATTTTTTAGACTCCAAAGCATACATATTATATTCATTCGAAATATTTATTTTAACCGAATAAAAGAAAAAGCTAAGAATTTGGATACCCTAATATATATGTACGTACATATTAATAAATATTCTCATCAATATAATACATACTTATATGAATGCAATGCGATAGAGACACAATCGAATAGGGATTATCAAATAAACTGACCTTTAGAACAACTATTATCAGTGTTTGGTCAAATTGTAGCTAAACACTGGTTTCTTTTACATATTTATATGGGAATGTGTAGAGTTATTGTAAAAAATTACTCATGCAATTAAATAAATAAGTAAAATGTTAATGAGAAAACCGTTGTGATCTTAACCGATAATCTTTTGGTTTTGCATTCACAAACAATACTGAACTCAATAGCCTCGGTGTAGATCCAATATTTTAAAATAGAAATTATACAGATTAAATATAAAATATAATAATACTAAACCAATGAAATAATATAGTATCACTTGAACGACCTTTGGATGGCGTATAACGAGTATTTTCAACGCAATTGTAGAACATATAAAATAAATGTGAATTTTTTCACATTTAAGTCGTTTTTGACACTCATAATATTGTGATAGAGAAAACAGATTCGTAGTGGCTACCGAATTTGTTGCCAATCGAATATCGTCGATTCCACGTACTATCACCTAATTCGATTGTAATTACTGGTATTAGGGTATTCAATCGATTAACCATTAATCGCTTAACCGATTAATTTTAACTGTTCGAATAATTCAAAATTGCCGATTTTCATATAACAAATAAACCGTTTAATTTGTGTCGATTAACCGAATTTTTTTTTTTTTGCCATTTAAAAATTTGTTGTATTTTTTTTTTCGTTTTAATTCAAATACAAAAGGCAAAGTAGAATTACATATTTAATTGAACATCCATGAAACATGTTTAGTGACTATAACAACTGACATGATAATAAACGAAACTGGAAACATTACTGAAACGGGTCTTTTGTAAGAACTTATCGCAATTATTCAAAATCTAAAAAAACCATAAAGGTCTACTCCAATGGTATAATGGAAGATTTTATATGCTTAGAGAAAATTAAAAAAAGATCTGATATATTGGATATTCTTTATCATGCTTTATTTTCGATTTCTCCAACATATACAATCAGCGAGAGAGTTTTTTCCAAGTCAGGTTTTATTAAAACTATGAAAAATTATTTATTTTTTGGTTGAATTGTTATGTAATGTTTAGTTTTTATATTTTTGTTCTTTTTATTAATAAAATACTTAAATAAGTACACAAAATTCGTGGTTTTATTTTCAGTTTAAAATTAAAATAGAATTATTCGGTTAATCGAATAATATACAATTAACAGATTATTAACCGATTAAATCTAAACCCCGATTAATTATTTGCTCGATTAACCGATTTAACCTGAAAGCCGATTAATTGAATACCCTAGTACATATATAGTAACCATATAAATAAACTGTTTAACTATAATAATCCGGTGAGTGGTATTTAGGGTTTTTAATTTCCCGACCTTTTTTGATTCCCGGGAATCGGAACATTTTTTTACATTCCCGGGTACCCGGCTATTCCCGAAATATATGTAAGCCTTTTTTAATCGATTTGAATTGAAGAAAAATTTAATCATTCAATATATTTTTGAAGCTATGTATTTTGTTATGGATTTGAAGAAATTTATAATGATTTAATAAGAAATTAATTTTATAAATAATGAATTCTCAAATGAATAAATTCACTAAGGAATGAATTCAATACATTTAACTGAATCGTTAAGAGACACAATTTATTTTGATCTCGAAAATGGAATTAAGAATTAATTAATTCTTTCTATCCTTTGTTATGTATGTTATATGTACATTAGGGCTATAACCAAATTTTGGCCCTAGCAAATGTCAAATGTTGTGTTACATCCGATAAAATTTTTTTGGCTAATTTTGGATAAAAACCTAACCCACAGACTTTTTTAACTCAAAATTTTCTCAAATTTTTATTATTTTTTATACCCTTCACCTTCGTGAGAAGGGTATATATAAGTTTGTTTTATAATAAAACAGCGAATTCTTTCCCGTTACCGCAAATTTTAAAAATATATTAATGAAAAAATCTATTTCCGTTTTTTGGAAAAAAAAAAAAAATTATCTCCAAACTTTACCGCATTTTGTGGGTGAACTTTTTTGACAAAATCAAGACGATTATGAATTTTGATAACTAATAAAATGTCTGCAAAACACAGTCATTATAAAGCTTTCATTGTTACCAACACATATTTATTGCGGCAGCAGTACATATTCAGGAAAATAAATTATCAAAATGATGACTTGTAGTATTAAACATTTTATGAAATATTCAGAAGTTTTTGAAAAACGTGAGTTAAATCAATACAGTTTAAGAAAAAAAATATTTTACGTACGGCTGTTTAACTTACTTCCACAATTTTATTTTGCGACCCCATAAATATGTATATACTCTGACGTCTTATAGATAGCGAAGTCGATATAGCGATGTCCGTTTGTCTTTTTAAATTATTGTATCATTCGAAAAACCCCAAATAAAAACTGTAAAAAAACCTTTTTCACATTTTTTTTTGCAAAAATAGCTTTGAAATTTGTTTTCTTTGTAGTTTCTTCAGTTTTTAATTCCCGGGATTCCCGACTAAAAATCCCGGGAATCGGGTAGTGAAAATTTGGCAAAATTCCCGGGAAACTTGTCCCGGGAATTCCCGGGATAAAAACATTAGTTGTATTGAATCCCACAGTAGGGATAATTAATATAATTTGTATCTATTTGGAATAAAATTATACGCTACTTTCTGTTTTCCCCCAAATTTATTTATGAAATATAAATGGCATACTGTAAAAATATGTACAATGTACATATTTTTACAGTACAATGTACATATTTTTACAGTATGCCATATACATATACATATGTACATTGTACATATGTATCAAAAATGCAAAATTGTTGAGAACCCTGACAGCTAAAATATCTTAACCAACCATATATTCGATAATGCAGTATGTTCTGAACAAATTCCATAGGTGTACAATTGTAGCTTAAGTGCACATTGGTTTTTAGTTTTTTTTTTTAAATAATGCAAAAAAAGATAAAAATTAAAAGTTATAAGTCAATATTATGTTAGTAGTTAATTGTAAAACGCATCTTAACATATCTTCGCCTACGTTCCTTATGTTATTTGCGGAGAAGCATCTAAACGTGGTGAAAAAAACATGTATTAAATACATATATAATTCCCCCTTGTGCAATTCTGTGAGATTTATTCTGGGTCGTTTGCTGAATATTACCTTTTTATCTGCAAATAGTGTGGTATAGTATGTTTAATAATATTTTTCGATTATAACTATTAATACTTGGCATTCGAGACTATAATGCTGAATTGGATTTGGTTATCGTTGACGAATTATAAAAGCATAAATGTTTAACAATTCGGTCAAAGTAGCTAATTTAAGAATTGTTGCAACTTTAATTCGATTACTTTTAACTATTCTGAACACAGAAAATTAGTTAACTTAAATTTTTTAATTATAATAATAGAATTTAATTCAATTACTATTAACAAATAACCCAACAAATATGATACAATAGACATTAAACAGTTATTAGCTGAAAAAAGAAGAGTTCGTCTAGAGTGGCAACTCTACAGATCCCCTCAACTTAAAACGGAGATTAGAAAATGTCATAAACGCCTCAGTAAGCTTCTTCACAAACGCAAAACTTACTCAATTAATAAATATCTGGAGAACATAGATACTCAAATTACTCTCTATGGCGAGCTACAAAAAAATTAAAAATACTTGTTATGAGCAGACATCCTCTACGTTATTCTAGTGGAGGCTGGGCAAGAAACGATACTGAAAAAGGAAACCTGTTTGTTAGTCATCTAAAGAATGTATTTTCCCCAAACGAGTCAAACGACATAATATATTTACCCCATATTACTGAAGCTGAACCAATTCGTTTTGAGATTTCAGAGATTAACAAGGCTATTGTTGATTTAAACTCCAAAAAATCACCTTGTATTGATAAAATCAGTAACAAGATGCTCCTCGAGCTACCCCAAATTGCATTAAGAAAAATCCTATTTATTTTTAATGCTATATCACGCCTTGAATATTATCCACCAGAATGGAAGGTTTCTTTAGTTACAATGATACCTAAGCCGGGAAAAGATCACAGTAAAGTAGAATCATATAGACCCATTATCCTATTGTCAAATATATCAAAGCTATTCGAAAAACTCTTAATGCACAAGTTAAAGCCGATAGTGAATCATTTTGATTATATTCCAACTCATCAATTCGGATTTCGAGAAAAACATAATACCATATAACAAACTCACAGGCTGGTAGAAATCATATCCAAGACATTTGAAGAAAAAAAATATTGTTCTGCGCTCTTCATCGACGTTTCGCAAAGCCTTCGACAAAGTATGGCATGAAGGATTATCTATTAAAATAAAACAATATTTACCAGTAAATACACATAAGCTTCTAGAATGTTATTTAAGTCACCGAAAGTTCGTTTTTAAAGAGGGAGACTTCATAAGTTCACCACAGCCTATTGAAGCAGGCGTACCCCAATAAAGTATACTGGGTCCCTTCCTAAATTTGCTATATACTTGTGATATGCCAACTAACAGTCGAAAGTTCGACATCAACATTTGCTGATGACACAGCTATACTAGCCATTCATACAAGACCATATACTCGACATAGAAAGGTATACATCTCACTTTCACATTGCGTAGAGAATCGTGCCCTCCAATCTTAATAAATATATATAATAATAATACCTCAACAAACTGAAGTTAAATATCTAGGTCTGCATCTAAACCGACGTCTTACCTGTAAAAAACATATAGATACGAAATTGACTCAAATGAAGTTAAAATTACTACAAATTTACTGGCTAATTGGTAAAAACTCGAGATTGAGTTTAGATTGCAAACTTTTGCTATACAGCTCTATAATAAAACCCATATGGTGCTATGTAATTCAATTATGGGACACGGCCTCAGCTTCTAATATTGAAAAAATTCAAAGATTCCAAAATAAAATATTAAGAATGATAACAGAATGGAATGTGAGAAATATTAACATTCATAAGGACCTAGGTGTCTTCCTGGTGAAAAATGAAATAAAAAAAAACAAGAGGAGTCATATTTGAAAAAGTTAGAAGTTCACCCTAACCCACTTGCACGAACATTAATGAGAAGTAATGGCTACATCCGACTAAGAAGAAGGAATCCAACAAACCTGCGCTGATGATAAGATCTATAAATTAAGCATAATTTTTCGTCCAACTGTGGTGGTACGTAAATAAAAATTAATATGTATTTAGATTTAAGATTTGAACAAATTATTGATAGTTCACATTATTTTGTGAAGATACAATAAATAAAATAAGAAAATTAAAACTATTAACAATTCTGAACATAGAAAATTATTTAACTTCAATTTATTGAATTGGTTTAAATATTCCTAAATGTAACCGATTTCTAGAAATGGATAAATGTCAGTGTCTGTATGTGTTTGAATTCATAATTTACATACATTTGATATTTGGTATGAGAAAAAAAAGAGGGAAATAAATCTGTAACTTCTAAACCGTTAGTCCGATGAAATTTGACATGCGCAAAGTAGTGTTGTCGAGTTTAAGTTTTGAATTTTGACCGCATGGGCTCACAAGGGGTACGACCAGGGTTCCCAAAGTAGGACACCTCGGGTATGTAAAATTTTTAAAAAGATTCTATTTCTTTGGCTATGTTCTATCAATTACCTCTTATAACTTAGGAGATATTCGCATTTGAAAATTAAATTTTCAACATTTTATTGGACTAACAACAAATGTATATGTCAAACAAAAAAAGAATTGTTTAAAAATCGTGACTGACTCCAAAGTTATATGCATTTGAATTTAAAAATTTAAAAAATGGCGATTTTTCGCTAGTTTTTGGGAAAAAAGTACTTTTTTTCTAAGTTATCACAAAGAATTTGTAAGGTGTATTATGAATTTATAATTTTTTAAAAGCTAACTTTACATTAAATATTTAAAATCAAAATAATTTTTTTCATTTTCCATTAAGACAAATTTGAATTACAATTTTAACCGTAAAATATATTATAACAAAAGGAGAAGAAGATGACTATTAGCAAGTTGTTTTTATTTTATTCATATCTAAAAAACCAAAAAAAAAAGATTTTAAAAATATTATATTATATAAATATTTTTTGTAGATCTTCTCAAGGTCTATTTATATTTTAAATTTCAGCTTATTCGGATCAAAAATGGATTTTTAGCGATTTTTTTAAGGCCCTAATTTTGTAAATCACGTCACCAAAGCGATATTTATGTGCATAGCATATGTGTGTAATTTTGTTTTTGCTGTGCACATAAATATCATTTTGGTGACGTGATTTACAAAATTTGGGCCTATATGTGAGACCCGAAGTGACTAAATTTAAGGGCCCCCATTCCGCCTAGAAAGCTGAACAACTTTAAATCAAATCGAATACACCTCAGCTCCAACCTTGTGAAAATTCGTTAGAGTAAGTTCGGGTAATGTGGTATAACTACTATTTATTAGACTATAATTTTTAAAATCTTAATTCGATTGGAACAGTTCTCAGCTGGTGTTCTACTACAAGTGTTAGGTTTACATCCTAGAAAGTAAAAAAGTATTTTAAGTTCAAGTTTTAGAGAAATTTGGGAAAAAGAGAAAAAACTCACAAACAAGCCATTGAAAAAATTGGCGGTTAATGTGGTATACCATGTTCTGTTAATATTGTATGCTAAACAACTTAACCGATGCATAGTATTTTAATTTGTAAATAAGTCGCGTTTTTTTAAATCATTTTCAATGGATTCGGTTAAAGTTGGTGGCTGGCCAAGCTTACCAGAAGCTCCTAAATACATTCTTCGCTTCGTAGGAGACATTGAATGACTGATGCGAAAAAAATTTCCATTTGTTGTTTCTAATAGCTCAGATAGCGTTCTTTAAATCTTCCGCTGCCAATTTTCATATTTCACATTTCTTTGGCATATTATTTGCTTGAAATTCTTTAGCTATACCACATTAGTCGACCACGTGGTTTATTGAAATTATTATAAAACAAGTAAGAAAGTATGGTCGGTCAAGCCCGACCGTATAATACCCTACACCAAGTAAATGAGTAAAAATATGTTTCTTTTAAAATATTAATAATTTACATTTTTGAGTGATTTTCGGAAGTGGGCCTTATATGGGAGCTATGACCAATTATGGACCGATCACCATAAAATTAGGTCGTGTGATTTATGTCTATATTAAAGTTAACTATGTTGAATTTTGTGTGTATACCAACATTTTTAAGCGATTTATGCACGTTATAGTGATTTTCGGAAGCGGGTCTATATGGGAGCTATGACTAATTATGGACCGATCGTAATAAAATTTCGTGACATGAATTTTGTATATATAAAACTTATTTGGAGCGAAATTTGTGTAGATACATAGATAAATTAAACGTTTATGACCGATAAAGTCCAATTTCGAGGGGACATTTGTATGGGGGCTAGGTGAAATAATGGACCGATTTCAGCCAGTTTCAATAGGCTTGGTCCTTGGGCCGAAAAAGTAATATGCACCAAATTTGATCGAAATATCTTCAAAATTGCGACCTGTACTCTGCGCACAAGGTTTACATGGACAGCCAGCCAGCCAACCAGACGGACGGACGGACGGACGGACATCGTTTAATCGACTCAGAAAGTGATTCTAAGTCGATCGGTATACTTTAAGGTGGGTGTTAGACCAATATTTTTGGGCGTTACAAACATCTGCACAAACGCATAATACCCTCCCCACTATGGTGGTGTAGGGTATAATTAAACATATACACTAAATATGATATATTATTGCATGTGTTCTTGAATAGCAAAATATTCAAATTTGACTTTAAAATTAAATTAATGAAGTTTAAAACACGTGATTTTAGAAAAATATAAGTTTTTAACAGATCACAAAAAAAGTCTACTACTACTTCCATGACCTGCAAAAATGAGGTACACTCACCCAATGTTAAGTTTCTGAGATCATAACACTCTTAAGCTTGGTACCGCTACTCCTATGCTCTTAGTTTTAGAGAAAAGCAGCTATACCACATTACCCGCCTATACCACATTACCCGAACTTACTCTACAATATCTTTAATAGTTCCCGGTATCTCGGAATTATTTACAAAAACAAAACTTGTGTGATGATACTACATATTTATGTATGTTTGGCTCTGTAGCAAACCACTCAAATCTTTATTCTATTCAAAAGCTATTAACAATTTAGTTCCTGAAATGTTTTAGCTTAAAATTGCGAAACTTTTTAAATGCTTTTGTGTATGTTTACATACAAACATCCATATGTATAAGTGTTTAATGGAAACATTTAGTAATTTATTAGACCTTCACTTTATTGAACAATCTTACATCGAACCTATAATTTTGTTTAATTATATTTGTTTGTAAAACAGAATTCATGTACTAAGAATATATACAGTGTCGAGCCAATTATTTAAAACAACTAATGCTACACATACACACAGCCTCAAAAGTGAGTATACACCACAAATTATTTTATATTTATTTAGATAATGAAAATCCTAAAATCTATCCATTCATTAAAATTTAAAAGTTTCAGTTTGTTGGAGATTGGATTAATATTAGATTCGGTTCTGAAAAAAAAAAGATTTAAGTCGGACTCTAATGATTTCCATTATCTTAAAAGAAATCAAATAAATCACTGGTGTTGGTTTACTCACTCTTGAAGCTGTGTGAAATTTAAAGAAATGAAAAAAAGTATATTCGCCGTGTAATAAATATCCAATGGCCCCAGATATCTTGGACATATGTATCTTTAATACAATATTCTGTACAAAGTTTATTTTATTGGGAAAAAGTTTACCATCGGAAAACAAAAAGCGACTAAGGTGAATCAATAATAGGCCTATGAACTTCCTTCACATTTTTGTTGAGGAGATAGATTCCAAGCCGGTTGTACAAGATAGCATGTCTTATGAAAAACCTAAAAAATATGAAAACACGATATTATATGAATATTGAAGACAAATATTTTTATTGAACATCTACAAACATACATACATACAATACTAAAGAATTTGTATAAATTTTCTTAATGTGACTGAGTCAGTACCAATGATTTGTGTTGAATAAAATACTAAGAAAATTTATAAAAAAATTGCAATATTTTTGAAGGACGAAGTTTTAAAGTGGCATATTTTTGAATCTAATTGAGATATTGACTTGAAATTTTTTTCGTAAGACCAAAAATTAACTTATTTAAACAAAAAAATATAGCTCGGAAAAAATATGGATCAAATTGTTCCTAATATTTGCAATCCTATTAAAATTTTGATATAAATTTTAGTTTTAGAAAATCAATGAATATGTAATAAAATCTTTATTTATTAACGAAACTTAATGAAATTTTTAGCGTTCTTTAAGTTTCTCATTCTAAATAACAAGGTGTAAAAAAACTTGTCAAAAGGTCAAAGGGAATCCCGCAATTCCTAAAAATTGGAGCGAAAATCCCAAAAATGGTATTTTTCACAATTTTGTCTATAGGGTCTACATTTTTTTCGGGGCTGGGAAAATACTTTAGGAATAAATACGGAACACATCAGGGTTTCCAAAACTGCTTTCCGTTTTCTCATCCCAGCTTTGGGATTTTAGAACACGTGGCCCAAAGTTGAAATTTTGATGAAAAATAGGTCAATTCCTAAATGGCCCCTATAACACTTTGAACATAAATGTTAAAACCATTTTGGAACAAATTTCACCCCTCGTAGCGCCCTCCCTGAGAAACAACTGGGTATACCCTATATAGTTTTGATATCTACTCCCTCCCAGCTTTCACCCACCATGATGAAACCCCATTCAGGTCTGTCCTAAATGGCCCCTATAACACTTTTAACATTACAACAATTTTGGATCAAATTGCACCCCTCGTAGCGCCCTTCCTGAGAAAGAACTGGATATGCCCTATATAATTTTGACATCTACTCTCTCCCAGCTTTCACCCGGTATCTCAAAACCCCATTCAGGTCTGTCCTAAATGGCCCCTATAACGCTTTGAACATTAATGTTAACAAAGTAATCGAACAAATTCCGCCCCTAGGTCTGTCCTAAGTGGCCCGCCAATGAACTTGAATACTACATATTCATACTGTAATTTTAATCTTAATATGAAGACGTTTTTTTTATTTTTTAACTAAAAGTTTAAATTTAAAGTATTTTCTTTAATTGGTGAATAAAAATAATTAATTTTATGTGTTTTTGCCAAAAAAAAAATAAGTTTTTCAAATTTACTTTATTTAACAGTGCTATGTTAAGTAGTTAACATATGTATATGTGGGACGTATTTAACTTACGAATTTAACTTCACACCCTTCTATAAAGTTATTATTGCGTTTGGTAAATTCAACGAACGAACTTTGGCTTAAATGTGTAGTTAGTATGAATAAATAGTTAAGTTAAGCAAGTATTAAAAATTGTAAAGCATTCTAATATTGGTAGTTAAGTATTATTTTATTATATATGTATGTAATATATTTGTAGGTATTTAATACGTAGTTGAATGAGTGAGCAAATATTAATGTACATTCCAAACCTATGACTACTGACATTCATTTATTCTAATACACGAAGATCATATAAACATTTGTTGTACTTACTGTTTGTTTGTCAAGGTCAAAATAAATTATTTAATAAAGTTGATATTAGTTATTATTACAAACAAATTTAATACACGTACTTAAGTTCATTAAGAGTATAGTCTTTATGCTCAGATCAGAGGCTGTTTTTTGTAACAAGCGAAGCACTTGCCGAGTAAGCCTAGTTTGAAGATGCTGAATTCAGAGGCAGAATTACCGCATTCGATATCGAGTAAAATTGATCGTAATGTTCTTATCTGGTACTACTTCGATATAAAAGATAGTACATTTTATTGTTATTTTCACTACGCATAGCATTTAAAGGTTTCTGGTCGTTTGGCGGAAAAATTTGGCAAATACTGAACGCAATCAAAAGTCGGTATTAAAGCAAAAATAAGTTTTACATAAACAAGAATTTCACTACCCAAGTCGGTGAAGCTTCCATATAACCCTCTCTTTTACAATAATGTATTAGCATGTGTAGTGATAAAACAGGTTCACAAATTTAGGCCCTAATTTTGTAAATCACTTCACAAAGTGATATTTATATGGAAAGCAAAAACAAAATTTCAAAAAATTTTAAAAATTTGTTTTTGTTTTATATACAAATTCTTAACAGAACAAACGCACCAAAATTCAAGCGTTGATTTGCCTTTCATAATTTGAAAATTTTGTATATAAAACAAAAACAATTTTTTAAAATTTTGTTTTTGCTTTCCATATAAATATCACTTTGGTGACGTGATTTACAAAATTAGGGCCTTAGAATTTTTCCAAAGCGTTTTCTAGTTGTCAAAAATTCTCATGTCCATACAATTTGTTTGCAGCATACCGAAATAACGCGGCGGCAACGCTTTGCAAAATCCGATTTTGACAGCGCGTTTAATAGTGAAGTTAGTTGCAAAACACAATGGCGCATATTCATAAGCGATCACCAAGTGTTAACTTTTTTAAGTACCTATTTAAATTATTCACAGTTGGTTACTTTCAGCACAATTCTGAATAAAGATCTAACCAAGGCGAATTCATACAAGGTGGCGTCAGTTCTACAAAAACAACAATTGGTCTTAACCAGGGTTGGCAAAATTGATACCATCGTACTTTTTTTGATACTATTTGATGTTCAAAAGTACCGTGGTACTCCCGAGACTCATTTGATACGCACAAATCATATTGATACCGACATTGTAAATAATTTCAGAGAAAACTGCAAAAAATTTTATAAAAAGTTTTGTCAAAATTTAAGAGAACGTTTAGATTTCGATGACGATATTTTCGTCTAGTTTAACAAATTTTCTCCAGAAAATGTTTTGAGTGGAAAAACTAATAGTATTATTCCGTTTTTAATGAAAATGTTTCCAAACGAAAAAAACTTATTTGAGTCAATTAACACTCAAATAGAGCATTGGCTGATATAATTGAAATTAAACATTTAGCTAATAAAAATATATGTATGTAATTTTTGGTAAAGGTATCGCGACTAAAAAACGAATTAAATGAATTAATATTTTAGTAAAATTGTTTTTATGCTAAATTCCCAATTTTATTGATAAATTCAGTGAAATTTATTGTTGAGGTTTAAGCTAGTTCCTATGCGCATTTCACTGGTTGCTTAGACCAGATCATCAGGAACCCTTTTCCTAAAAGGCTTTAGGAAAACTAAAGATATTATACAAATAAAACCATAGAGTGATTGAGAATTACAGACACTCAAGCTTTATTTGTAAAAATATCAAAGCTTAAACAAAACACCAACAATAAATATTGATTTTATTTCTTCTTACATTTCCTTACTACAATTGGTAGGTTTCTTGCCGACACAAACTGTAGTGTGTAAGTGAGTAAAGAAAAACACTAAAATAAACAACAACAATTTAATAAATTTATCGTTAAAAGGTTAAAATTAATGTATTCTGACATTTCTAGAATTATGACTGGAATTTTGTCTATATCTAATTCATCGGCTAATGGCGAAAGAGTATTTCCAATTCAAAACATTATAAAAACAAAAGAAAGGAACAAACTTCATTGCAAAACATTGTCTAATCTTATTCAAACCAAAGATTTACTTAAATCTTCAAATACTTGCTGTTTCAATTTAAATGTTTGCAACAAATTATCCAAAAATACATAAAAATTGTATATTTGTATTTAACATTTACAACTACTTATGATCTCAATTTGCTTTATGTTATTTATATAATTTTTGTTTTTATGAAATATATCTATATGAATTATAAAAGAATATTTCATAAACAAAAATGTTATAATTATAATTAAACAGAACTGAATTAAATTTTAAGTTATTATTTATTCTATGCTTTAAATGAATTGTTATACGTTTTTCTTGTTGTTTTGTTGTTAATAAATATTAAAAAAAAATTGTTTTAGTACCCTGGGGTTCAAAAAAGTACTATCAGTAAAATATTTTGATACCGAAAGAAAAAATCATTTACCATCCCTGGTCTTAACAAATGTCGAAAAACCAAAATGAAAATTTAAACAAATAAGTATTTAAACTTAATATAGTGTAGATAATAGGCTTGTCAAATATCCCGATTTTCGCGGGATTGTCCCGCTTTTAGTCATGAAATCCCTCGTCCCGCTCGGGTTTCGTAATTCCCGCTTTTTTTGATTTTCCACATCTAATAACTACTTATTTGATATCTAGTTTTAAAGAACAGTTGATTTTTAATTAAATATTTATAAAATTGAAAAAAAATCATTTATGTTGAAAATGTATAAAAAAAATTAAACAAAACATTTAAGTGGAAATGATATGTATGTGTACATAACCAGTTATTTTTCAATATATGTTAAATTCTATAACAGCATTTGTACATATAACACTGATTCGTCTAAAGTCAAATTAAAATTTAAAAATGTTCAAAAAAAATTATTTTTTTTAATACAATGAAACAAATGTATGGATACAACTGCATTTTTGGCGAAAAAGTAGAGAAATGATAGCAGATTTTTACAGTTGGTAGATATGACCACTGCACATCGATTTCTTGCAAAAAGTGAAAATTGAAAATTTTGAGTTGACGCTCTTAGAGGAACCAGTGCTATATGTTTGTATAGCTCATGGATATTAATGATCAATCGACTCAGAATAATTCAAAAATATACCTTCTTCATTATGTCCATCTTTCGCCTGGTTGTCCTTGAATAAAATACAGGTCGTAAGTTTAAACTTCCCGTATACAAAGTTTCTTTTTGCTTCGTAAATGTCGAATTTTGTGCCAACAAAGCGTCATATGAGGGAAGTTTTGCTTTACTTCTTTAATTTGAAAAAAGTTGTTTGTACGATTCTGAAGTGGTTATTTTGACACGGGAGACATATATCGCCCAGGCTAGCCAAAAAAGTTTGAAACCGAATAATTGGAGGCATTACTCAATGAAGATTGTTGTCAAACTCAACAAGAGCTTGCGAAATCATTTGGAGCTACTCAAGCAGGATTCATTCAAACATTGCACCGTACGACTACTATTTGTTTCGATCGAAGCAGAACGTTCTCTCTAGAATACTCTTCACATTGGAACATATATTAGCTTGATTCGTTCTTGGTCTCAAAAGATGTGCAGTTCTTTTGGCTCGGTATCCATATGTTGCCAGAAAGATGGGAAAACGTCATAGCTAACAATGGCCAATACTTTGAATAAATTTATATTGTACAAATGTTTCAAAATAAAAGATAAACATTTGAAAAAATTATAGTCATACACCCAATATTTTCCAATATATTTTTTTTATTTTTTGTATGGAAAATTTTCAAATCAAGTTAAAGTAGCAAACAAACGAACAAAATATGTAAAGTATTTTTTATAAAGGACGAAATTTAACTCTATTACGTAAATTTACAATTTGGGAAAAATACAGTGTTAAGATAATTGAGGTATTATTTATTGTCTTTTTGAAAATCCCGCCATTTTTCACTTATTTTTAAAACTGTCCCGCTTTTTGCAAAAATAAAACTGGGAACCCTAGTAGATAATTGAATAGTGAGGGCATAGACAATAACTAGATAGGTAACTGAGAGCCAAAAACCTAAGTCTGTTGTCAAAAACCTAATTCATGAGAATGTATTGCATGTATTTTGTTATTGTATCACCCGTATGTGTGAAAATAGAGTAATTTTTCAATATATATTACTCTCTCCTTCCGTTCTATGTGTTTATTCTATGAGTGAGGGCTTTACTTATTTATGTAAACAATAAATATTTTGTTAGTAAGCTTAGAATATGCAGATATTTAAATATAAAAACAAGCTTTGACAGTACTTAGAACCAAAAAGCGAGAAAATAAATTATCAGCTGTTTGATTGACTCCACCTTGTATAAATTCGCCTTGGCTCTAACTAAATGTCAATTAACTAATACATTAAAAAAAAACAGCTGAATGATTTCATTTTAATGCATCCACACAAAAAAGAAAGTATATTTGAGATATGTTTTTTTTTTTTTGACAACAACATTATTTTACATGCCCTTATTTTAATTGATTACCAAAATAATTATAACCAAAAATTTAATTTTTAAATTTTGTATGTCCTTTTGAGAGAACAAAAATAGTTTTTAATGCTTATAGCTTTTTAATTAATCACAGTATATATCGATCAAAATATTATCGACATTTTGTTCTCTCTACATGCCAAAGCAGTAGCTAAGCTAGTTATGAATTGTGAACTATTTTTTTAGTTTCTGTTTTACTAGTTCCGACTTTTCGGGGTTTTCGGGATTTTCTAAATCCCGAAGCCTGGGATTTTTTAATTTTAAATCCCGGGGTTTTCGGGATTTTCCAAATCCCGTTTTTCATAAATAAATAGGGGAAATTGTCATTTTTGTGTGACTTTTTCATTAATTTTGACATTCTACATGCCCGAATATCGCAAAGTGATGTTCAGCAAAGTTGTTAAGCTCAACTCCTGCTACAATATAGTTAATAAAGGAAAACGGTATTTTTGGTTTTCCTTGAGTGGGGCTGTAGAAAATCAATTCTTCAACTTTTTTTGTAAGTTATCTAACAAAACTCAATTTAAATCCTCTTCAAATGAAATTGATTTTATCTCAGATGAGGAGCTCGAACAAAATGAAAATATTTCGATTGCTAAAAGGCTAAAAGATATTATTAATAAATGTAAAAACCCCAAATAACAATAACGAAACCAAATTATAATGTAGATTTTCAACTTGCAAAAGAAATAGATCATTTTATTTCTGATGATATTTCAGTATATATATTTTTTTAATAATTTTTTTATTGGATAAAAGACGAAATGCGCAAGATAGGATTTGATTTTAGACCTATGGTTTCTTGGGGATAATTTCATAGAATTTTGCGTAGATTGCGTTTCTGCAATACGATTTTTTACGTTTTGATCGTCCATACAAATCGACCCGTCCTAATGTACATACTTTATTGTTATTTCTTCTTATGCAAGTATTTTATGCTTTTTAGTGTCTAATAAAAATGAATTGCTAAATAAAAAATTTACTTTCAATTGTAAAGACATAATTATGTACGTTTCTTTCTTATAATTTTCAGGATTTTAGATTTATGAATTCTGAATATGGGCCAATAAATGTAAACACATACAAAAGCCGAAACAAATAAGCAAGAAACAAATTTTTTAAACTTTAATATTTAGTTTTTATACCCTTCACCTTCATGAGAAGGGTATAATATATAAGTTTGTCATTCCGTTTGTAATTTCTACATTTTTCATTTCCGACCCTATAAAGTTTATATATTCTGGATCCTTATATATAGCGGAGTCGATTAAGCCATGTCCGTCTGTCTTTCTGTTGAAATCAATTTTCTGAAGACCCCAGATATCTTCGGGATCCAAATCTTCACTAATTCTGTCAGAAATGCTTTCGAGAAGTTTCCTATTTATAATCAACAAAATCGGTCCACAAATGGCTGAGATATGACGAATAAACCAGGACAACCTCGATGTTTTAATATTTAAAATTTGTATTTTAAAGTATAATTTGGTGAAGGGTATATAAGATTCGGCACAGCCGAATATAGCTCACTTACTTGTTTTTTTGATTACCTTGTTTTTATTGTTTGACGTAATTTAAGCGTTAAAGCTAAGGGGAAAAAACGTTCCGTCTTCCACTCTTAGTCCTTTTAGGTAATAATAATAAAAGTTGTAATGACCAGGGCAACCAAAAATATGCAATATCATATTTTTTGCTGTGCGTCGTATAAACATATGAGTTAGTTATTTATCCGTTTCAGACAATTTTAAGAATTTTGGCATCGATTTGTTAGTGCATATTTTTGTATATTTTGCTCTTTACTGCATATTTTGTGTTTTATAGCATATTTTTGCATATTTGACTCATAACTGAATATTTTTGTTGCATATTTTCTTTTTTTTCATTAGTTTGTTTTCTTAATAAAATTTTATTGTTTGTATTGTAATTTTTTATTGCTATATTTTACTATTTTTACTAGGTCCAATGATAATTGGCCTAGGCTACTTAAAGCAAAAATGAGAGTATCCATAATCGACTTATCTTAAATGAATTTTCGTTGAATTAAATGAGCTTAGTTTCACACAATTATTTAAATTGAACAAATAGTAAAAATACGTAAAAAATTAAATTTAAATTTCTAAATTGTGTTATTATGGGTAACTTCTTAACAAAATTTTGGATACATTTAAAAAAAGAAACTTAAGGCTGAGACAGTTATATGTGGGCATTAACAGTTTACCACTAATACAAAATTAAACAAAACTTCAAAACAAATTGTAACAAAGATATTAAGAAATCTGAAAAAAAGAAAAATATACATGGATATCGATGGACGAAACAATGGATGAGAAAGGAAGCAAAATAGGAAATTTCATGGTATTTTGAGTCCTAATCATAAAATTCCAACAAAAAGATTTCTTTAATTGTCGCAGTTTTAATTAGAACAAATCATTCCACTATTGTAAGGCTTTTTTATAATTCTATTTAAATTTTGGAAGCCGAATTAAAAAAAAAATCGATTGCAATTTTTACCAACTACTTAAGGTAGGGTCAGACTACGCAAATTATTTGACACAAGATGTTTCATGTGTTTGATCAAAACTACATCAAATAATTCATGGGTTGATTTTGTGTTCACACTGTACACATTTATTTGCCATATTTGTTTAATCAAACTACACCGAAATACTATCAAACACACAAAGGGGAAAATATATTTGACTTGTGGTCACATTTATGGTAATATTTGTTCTAAATAATTATTCAATAAAGCTGCAAAACAACTTTAATTTCTTTCATCAATAAAAAATACATTTCTAGAAAGTAATATATTACCAGATTTTGCTTTACATTTGAAAGAATTATGAAATTTCAGTAATTTTATTTAAGCGTCAAATATTTTATGTTTCTAGTTTGAACACAAAATATTTTTGCACTGCAAACAAGAAAACAGCTGAATTTGGTCAAACAAATTTATTTGCCAATATGAAAACATTCTTGTAATGTGACCAATGTGTGACCACTAAACAGCAAATATTTTCCTGTATTTTGGGTATTTTTTTATTTGATCTTGCAATTCATTTGCAAGATCAAACAGCGTCAAATAACAGCTGTTGCATCATGTGTTATCGCAAAAGTAGTGTTGCTATATTTTAAATTAAAAATCGCTAAATAATGAAAACAAATCACGAAAAGAACACAAGCTTGAACAATTTAATAATATAATTATTAAATGTTTATTTATTAAATTATATTACTATCACAATTCATAATTGAAATTGAATGGAAATGTAATCATGTTTTATACTTGAAAAATATTTGAAATATTAAATATTTTTCAAACAAAAAACATATGGCTTGAATTTATGTTTCCATTTTACTGGAGAATGCTATTGAAATAAAGTGTAATACAACTGTAATTCAATTGCTTGACTATAACTCAAGGCTTGAATTACACTTGCTATCAACTTGAATTCCAGTAAAAATGCTTATTGGTTTTTTAATACATATTATTAATCGAACACGACTTTTTCCAAACTTTTTTCATTCAGAATAAGAACATGTTCACAAATATTGTTAAATTTTATGGAAATGTTTACCTTTTTTACATAAATTTTTAATTAATTCCAATTCAATCGCATTATCTAAAAATTTATAATAAAAATTTTTGTATGATACTAAAATCAGAAAAGTGAAAAATGCTATTAGACATATTCTTCTTCTGCAGTAAAAAAAAATTAAACAGATCATACTGTTTAAGAATTATTTTTTAATTACAATCAATTCATACTATTTATGTATGTATAAAAAATTTTCTTTGATTTTAAATTCAATCTGTATAAAATTTCAGTTAATATTCCATATGTACATATGAGCAATTTTAAATTTTGAAAACAGACAAACTCCATGTATAAAAAAAAATAATCAAACATCAGACTATGTTAAACGTATAAAAATATAAATCGCATAAAATTGCAAAAATCGCAACATAGACTTCATGTCTTCAATTAGTTTTTCTCCCAGTATATCATCCTAGGCTGAATGACTTTTATGTGAAGAAGAAGACTTCATTTATTGATGCAATTATTTAGTGAAAATAATTTAAATAACAAATATTCAAGAAATATTGAATATCTATTTATGTTTAAAAAAAAAATAGTGAATTTGTGTCTTTAATATAGTACGAAAAATATTTAAATAATCTCCTCTTATTTTTCCGCCATGCTGAGCAAATAATTTTCTGTTTTTTTCTATTTGATCAAACAATTATTTTATGAAAGTGTTTGATATAATGTGACCACACGGCAAATATATTTACTGATTCTTTTTCGCAGCAGTTTGGTCAAACAAAAAGTGAAAAATTAAATTCAATATGTGATAACAAAATTCAATAAATCTCTAATAAAATGATTACTTTACAATTCGAAATAAGTGCTTTAACCTTAAAAATATTTGCAAGATCAAATTTTATATTTTTTAGGTATTTATGTAGCTAGTGGTCACACTTTGTTCACATTAAGAAAATATTTTGTTTGCCGGCAAATAATTTTGTTTGACTAAAATCATCTGTTTTGTTGTTTGCTCTAAATTTTATTTGTGGTCAGATTCAGGCAATGAAATATTTGACGATAAACGTCAAATATTAGCTGTGTGTGACCGTACCTTTACACACGTTCTCCACAAAAACAAAGTTTGAAGTATAGGTCATTTTAAAATATGAGACAAATTAACTCTACGGAAATCAAAAACAAAGATTTTGTTTTAACATTCAAAACTTAAGAAAACAGATAGTAATTTATTGCTAAATATAATAAAATTAATTGAATCAAATTTCCAAGTAGTGCAAAAGACAGTACAATCGAAATTTAATCCTACAATAACAAATTTTAATTAATCAGCTCAATATTTTATTTATTTCTTATATATTTTTTTAATAAAACGTTGAAATCAAACAGTAACCAACTATTTTTAAGTGCATAATTTTTATATTTTAAGAGCATATTTTTCGTTTATAAGTGCATATTTTATGCGCATAAAACCCTTTTTTTAGAGCATATTTTTGGTTGCCCTGGTAATGACTATAGTCTATAGAAGACCGAAAAAAATAAGAATCTTTCATAATAGTTATCAAAAACAAAAAATAAAAAATCTTTTATAATGGTTATGGGAGGACTAAAATTTTTTTGCAGTTATTTATAATTGTTATTACAGGACCTTTTTGCAGTAATTTTTTCTATAACCAATTGCTTATTTAAAAAAAACAGTTATTTTTGGTCCCTGCCTCAAAGAATTATACAAAGCTTTCGAAATTCTTTAAGGATAAATAATAAAATACCACTTAAGTTGTTTGTCAAAAGATACGACAGTTGTTTTGACGTACCTGCCTTTCACTTAAGAGCATTTTGCATATAAGTGCACAAAACTTGTGCATAATACTTTTGGAAGCTATAATTTCATTTAGCTGCCCTACATAAAATTAAATAAAACAAAATAAGAAAAAAATGCGATTTTGAAAAAATTTTAAAAGTGATATACTGATATACATAATGAAAAAAATGATATTGTGTAAGCAGTGAATTTCGTAATGAACAGAAAAAGTGAAGCGAACCATAAAATTTCCCTAATCACTTTTGAATGACGTTTCGGATGTTAATTTTTTATGTTTGAATTAATGAACAGATTTAAAATAAATTATTTTGAACTTTTTATGGGAGAACATTTGAGTCTTTGTTCAAATAAGCATTTGATTCTTTTTGGATACTCGTATCTATTTTTTTGGGAAAAAAGTATTACAAATGGAAAAATACAATTATGATCATATTTAAAATGTTGGTTCTTTGGACACTCAAAAATTAACTAACATAAATGTGTTTGATTGATTATTACACTATACAACACCAAAAAAAATTACGAGGTCCGACCAATAAATTTTGATAGAGGAGACAAAAAACAAAGACACGTGTATCGGCGTTTTGAAAGTTTACATCTGAACTTCATTTGAGGGCGGGTTAAAGTTTCCCAACTCTGGCACATTCTTATTGTTAATCGTCATAAGAAACCATGTGATCCTTACAATTTAGGTATAAAATGTGTTCAGCAAAGTTATGTAAAATGTTACGGAGAATATTTTTGTAGAATATGTCTAAATCCTCAAGGCATGGGTCTTTTTTGTCCTTCTTTTAAAAATTAGCAAAAAACACCATTACAACAGGGATTTAAGGGGTTAAAATGTTCCGCAAAAATATTATCCGTTAAATTTTACTATAAGTCCCTGAATACACCAAAACGGAAAATTCAACCAGAAAGTCAGAAATAAGACATAACAAAAGAGAGCCGACAGTTAATTTCGCATTTATTAAGAATTTTATTTTAAAGAACATTTAGATATAAAATGTATTCAGCAAATTTATGCAAAATGTTACGGAGAACATTTTTGTAGAATATGTTAACCCTCTAACTCCTCAAGGCATTGGTCTTTTTTGTCCTTCTTTTAAAATAGAGCAACAAACTACATTAAAACAACGATTTAAGGGTTAAAATGTTCCGCAAAAATATTGTCCGTGAAATTTTACTATAAGTCCCTGAATACACCAAAACGTAAAATTCAACCAGAAAGTCAGAAATAAGACACAACAAAAGAGAGTTTAGGGTTAAGCTTTGATGTATTCAGGGACTTATAGTATTGCAGAACAGTTTAACCCCTTAAATCCCTGTTTTAATGGTGATTTTTGCACTTTTTAAAACAAGGACAAAAAAGACCCATGACTTGAGAATTTAGAGGGTTGACATATTCTACAAAAATATTATCCGTAACATTTTACATAACTTTGCGGAACACATTTTAAACCTAAAATGTAAGAATGTGTCAGATTTGGGAAACTTTAATCCGCCCTCAAATGAAATTCAGATGTAAACATTCAAAACGCCGATACACGTCTCTTTTTTTTGTCTCCTCTATCAAAATTTATTGGTCGGACCTTGTAATTTTGGAAAAAATTTGATTTTATTTTATAGTGTTATTTTAGTACTACCAACGACAAAATATGCATTTTAAAATTGTGTAACAGTGGGCATCTTACTCCATGCCTTAATAATCCATGAATTTGTTCACTCAGCGAACAATTTTGGGTGCACACATTGATTTATCTCGTGTGGACAAATTCGTGTGCGCACACAAAATTGCGTATTTTTTATGAAAAGTTTATAAAATTCTAATTTGGTTAAACATATGGGGCATTTCATGTCAAGTGAACCAATTTTTGAAATCGACGTCTTCCGATCGGGATGAAATTTGCACCAAGGTTAGTTCTATTGGATAGTAACTCAGACACAATTTTTCAACAAGATCGGTCGAGAACTCTTTGACATTTTGGTCAAACAAGGGTTTTTTCTTATCCATGCAACTTATTACCTATTGTTCTTAGCAAAATGTGTCCCAAATAGTATAGATAGCTCTTTCTTCAATCTTTCAAAAAAAATATTTAAAAAAAAAATACAAAATTTTAATGTTTTTTTTCCAAAATCAAAAACTTTTTTGACTTTTTTTTTTAAATGGACCTTCAATTAATCAATTATCCTTGAAGACCCTTTTGGTCGCTTAGTGGGATATCTATCAAAATAAATATTTTTAACTCAAGACTTACAATTTTTGACTTTTTCCTTGAACACATATTTGGTCGCTTAGTGGATGCGAGTGGGATATCTATCAAAATAAATATTTTGTAACTCAAAACATACAATTTTTGACTTTTTTTTGCAAAATCAAAAACTTTGTTGACTTTTTTTTCAAAATGGACCCTTTTTTAATTTTTTTTTAAGCTCAAACAAAAGCTTAGATATTATCCTTGAAGACCCTTTTGGTCGCTTAGTGGGATATCTATCAAAATAAATATTTTTAACTCAAGACTTACAATTTTTGACTTTTTCCTTGAACACATATTTGGTCGCTTAGTGGATGCGAGTGGGATATCTATCAAAATAAATATTTTGTAACTCAAAACATAAAATTTTTGACTTTTTTTGCAAAATCAAAAACTTTGTTGACTTTTTTTTCAAAATGGACCCTTTTTTAATTTTTTTTTTAAGCTCAAACAAAAGCTTGAAGACCCTTTTGGCCTTTTTTCAAAAATTTTTTTTTAGTCAAAAGAAAGCTTAGGTCCATTCCTTTAAGATATTTTTAGTCCCTTAGTGGGATGCGAGTGCGATATCTATCAAAATAAATATTTTATAACTCAAGAAATACAATTTTTGACTAAAAATTTTAAAAAAAGGGCCCATTTTGAAAAGAAATTCGAATTTGAAAAAAAGTCAATAATTGAATGTCTTGAGTTACAACATTTTTATTTTGATAGATATCCAACTCACATCTTACTAAGTGACAAAATAGGTCTTAAAGGAAAAGACCTAGGCTTTCTTTTGAGCAAAAAAAATTTTTTAAAAAAAGGGCCCATTTTGAAAAAAAAATCGTATTTGCAAAAAAAAAAGTCAAAAATTGTAAGTCTTGAGTTAAAAAATATTTATTTTGATAGATATCCCACTAAGCTACCAAAAGGGGCTTCAAGGATATCTAAGCTTTTGTTTGAGCTAAAAAAAAAAAAATTAAAAATGGGTCCATTTTGAAAAAAAAAGTCAACAAAGTTTTTGATTTCGGAAAAAATATATTAAAAATTTTTTATTTTTTTGTTTAAATATTTTTTTTCGAAATATTGAAGAAAGAGCTATCTAAATTATTTGGGACACATTTTGCTAAGAACAATATATAATAAGTTACATGGATAAGAAAAAACACCAGTTTGACCAAAATGTCAAAATTTGACCCCCCTTAACTCAGAGAGTTCTCGACCGATCTTGATGAAAAATTGTGTCTGAGTTACTATCCAATAGAACTAACCTTGGCGCAAATTTCATCCCGATCAGAAGACATCGATTTCAAAAGTTTTTTCACTTGACATGAAATGCCCCATATGTATTTCATTAATAAGTAGTAATGTTATTGTCAAAGGCTTTGCAAAAGTCTGATAAACAGATGAAAACATTAGCCCGATTCACAATTTTGTGCAAATGGTATTGCATCAGTAGCCCAATTCACAATCTTGTAGAAATGGTCTTGCATTGCATTTTTACTTTACACTAACAAAATATACAGAAATACACCATTGCATGAATTTGAAATACAAATGCTATTGTATATGCATTAGGGTGGCCCTTAATAAACGAAAGTTGGATTTTGGCCATTCTCACCCCTCAGTTTGGTGAACATTAGTAAAAAAATCATCCTGAAAAATTTGTTGGTAAATCGGATGGGTTTAATACGTGCCGCAGCCCTCTGTAGTTTTGAGATGCATTTACAAGGGGAAAAAATTAATTTTTTTTCAGTTTTTGTAAACAATTTTGCCATTAACAATTTAGTTTAAGAGAATAGAAATGTGTACGCAATTGTCGTTCTAATGAAAACCAAATATTGAAAAATTTGACTTTTGACCTTCACGATTTAAGGTTTAACGTTTTTCAATATTACTAAAACTTTCAGACTATATTTAGAATTATCTGGACTATAATATTCTGAATAGGTTTTACTTAAAATGTATAACTGTAAGGAAATAGAGCTCATTCGCCAAAAAATGGCCAAATAATTGGTTTTTCTCGAAAATTTCTGAATTTAAATCGCAGGTAAGGAAAAACTATAAGAGAAAAAAATTTTATTTTTTTGGTCATACCTGCGAATAGGTTAACGGAGACAAATGAAGACAAAAACTCATATACAAGTAAATATGGATATATTTTAAGTAAAAATGAGCTTCTATTTTAATATTTATAAAAATATGTTAATTTTGTTCGTACATTTCTTGTTCTAGTAGCCTGAGACGCTATAATGTCCTGGCGAATTTTTAATAACTTTAACATTTTTTGACCAATTTCTGTTTTTTATGTCTCATTAGAACAACAATTGCGTATACATTTCTATTCTTCTAAATTAAATTGCAAATGTAATTTTTTAATGGCAAAATTTTTACAAAAACTGAAAAAAATGCATTTTTTCCCCTTGTAAATGCGTCTCAAAATTTCAGACCGATTTACCTACAATTTTTTCAGGATGATTTTTTTTACTAATGTTCACCAAACATTGAATGGTGAACATTCTTAAGTTTCATCAAAATCGTCACAAAAATATATAACATTTCGCTATCTTTCCATTAGTAATTCCAAAAATTGAAAAAATTTACCTTTGACCTTCACGATTTAAGGGTTAACGTTTTCCGATTTTAGTAAAACTTTCAGACTGTATTTAAAATTACGTGGACTATAATATTCTGAATAGCTTTTAGTTAAAAATCATAACAGTAAGGAAATTCGGCTCATTCGCCAATATATGGCCAAAAAAAAATAGATTTTCTCGAAAATCGCAAAATTTAAATTGCAGGTACGGATAAACTATAGGAGTTATTGTCATACCTTTTTCATATTTTTATTCCCTATTATATTCTCAATAAATCCCAATGTGATGATTAAAAAATTCTGAAATTTGTTTAACAAAATTTTAAAATGGATTTTTGAAACTGCCGTTAAAAAAATATTTTTTTGGCTATACCTGCGATTAGGTTAACGGTATCCTAAGAAGATAAAAATTTATATACAAGTAAATATGGATATATTTTAAATAAAAATAAGCTTTTATTTTAATATTTCTCAAAATATGTTAATTTTGTTCCTACATTTCTTGTTCTAGTGGCCTGAGACACGTTTAAATAACATTAAAATTTTTTAACCAATTTTTCTGTTTTATATCTTATTAGAACGACAATTACGTACACATTTCGAATCTTTTAAATTAAATTGCAAAATTTATTATTTAATGGCAAAAATTTTACAAAAGCTGAAAAAATTGTTTTTTTTCCCCTTGTAAATACACCTCAAAACAAGTCGGCACGGGTTGCAATCATGATAAAAAGACAAAATTTCATATTTAACTACAGTTTTATATATACATATATAAAAATAGAGGGTACCCGTTCCAAAATTTCCAACACAAAATTTTTGGCTTTGCGAGAAATTTTGAGAAACGGTGTCTTAGAATGAAGTCAAAAATAGACATACATATTAAATTGTACCAATGTGCATTTTGGGTTTAATATTATCTTTAATATTTGGGTCTTGAAAAATTGTATGTGACAATAAAACATAATGTAAGTAACTAAACTACAATATTTATTAAATAATTCATTAGTTCTCACCCTTCCTCCCATCCATAATGGAAAAAGGATAATATTTGATGTCAAGGTCAGTACAAATATACACAAGTCGTTAAACAAAAAGTTCTTCTATGTTTTGGCAATGTTCAAATGGACACTAACCATTATATTTAAACAAGCAAACTTGAGGGCATATACATACATACGTTTGTGCACATGTATGTACATTAGGGTAATAACTTTTTGCAAATATCTAAAATATTAGTGAAGTTTACTATTAAGTGCAAATGGTCTTGCATCATTGCATCATTTATTACCAAAATTGTATAGGTTTTTGTGTGTATTTTGTTAGTGGATTACTGTCAAATTTTGCATTTGCAATGATGCAAGACCAATCGCACTTAATAGGGATCTCCGCTATTATATCGCGATATTATTGCATTTTTGCTCGCAATTATTTAACTTGTTGTCATTTTCTTTTATATTCTCTTAAATTTAAAATCATTTACAGTCAAATTTTAATAAAAAATGTAATTAAATATCGCTTCGAAGTGTGCAGTATTTTCACCAAATTTATTTAAATAATTGGTTTTTATTACCAAAATAATTTTGCCCATAAGATGGAGACAAGATATTTTTAGACCCGTAAACAGTAATCGCCCTAATGTACATATGTATGTGCTAATAACAATTCAAATTTGCTTATCATAGATATAGATTTTTGAATTGGGCCAGTAAAAAAAATTATGATAAATGTAGGAAGCAGTGACAAATTTTCTATCATATGTCTGTATTGTTCATGAAATTTGAAAGAAGAAATAAAAAAATTTATTTATGATGTTTTTTTTTTTTTCTTTTTATAAATTCGGATCTTATTATTGTTATTATACTATTTTGTTATATGGGAAGATTTTTGCAAATACCAAGAAGCTAAATTTTCAACATACTTATAATACGAATCTCTTTTCAAATCCTAACGGAGTCAGATTTTTTTAATTCAATCAGGGATCAGCAAGTCTCCCTTGCATTGTTTATGTCCAATTTCATCACGATATTAATTTTTATAAGACAATTATGAATGTTCAAGTCATTTTCTGAGGGGGACCTAGAGACAAATGTAGCCGAATTCTGTCGTACTTTACAGTATAACTTCAGAGCATTTAGAACTAATTTGCGCAAAATTTTTATCAGGTTTGCCGCATAATCAACATAATTATGACTCGTAAAACAATATTCCGCAAGGACATTTGCATTACCCATTTTCAATACCAAACAAACTATATCAAGAGATTTTAGCCAGTTGGTTCCTTTCGTTTGGGCCCTATCGTTATATTAAAATTTAAAAATTATAATATATATATATTAAAAATTAAAATTTCCGAATTTTTGAATTTTTTTCTTTACAACCATCTCCTGAAAATTTCGAATCGAATAAAAAAAAATCCGCCAAATCGTTCCAGTCGTTCTCATATGATGCCAAAAAAAATTTATCAAAAAATAAATTTTTGATATTACAACAAATGAGGATACATAATGCACATTTGTTTGGTCCTCTTCCAACCTAACCTATGCAATAGAGTCAATTTGGATAATTGGCTCTGAAGTTTTTAAATGCGTTCAAAAGGCCAAAAATATATTTATTTTTGAGTTTTAGCTAATATTAAATTTTGCATACTTTTGACAAACTTTTCGATTCTGGTTCTGTGAAACAGTGAAATGAAAAAAAAAATTTCATTTTCATAAGAACTTTACATATTATCATTTCACAATTACACAAATTGTGATTCCCGTTCTTCAATTTGTTTTATTCAACTTTTTCTTTTCATATGACATATATCATTACATTTTATATAAAATTTGTTTGAACATTGAATAAATTTCGGTTTTCTAAAATAATTTTACCTGCATCAAATAAGCTGTGAGTCACTATATATAGAATAGAGTTTCCAGTTTTATTATTGCAAAAAGCGGGACAATTTTAAAAATAGGTGAAAAATGGCGGGATTTTCAAAACTTACGCAGGACAAAAGATAATAAATTATACCTCTACTATCTTAACACGAGCGAAGTTCACTATTAAGTGCGATTGGTCTTGCATCATTGCAAATGCAAAATTTTAAAGGTTTGTTTATGTATTTTGTTAGTGGATTACTGTCAAATTTTGCATTTGCAATGATGCAAGACCAATCTCACTTAATAGGGATCTCCGCTATTATATCGCGATATTATTGCATTTTTGCTCGCAATTATTTAACTTGTTGTCATTTTCTTTTATATTCTCTTAAATTTAAAATCATTTACAGTCAAATTTTAATAAAAAATGTAATTAAATATCGCTTCGAAGTGTGCAGTATTTTCACCAAATTTATTTACATAATTGGTTTTTATTACCAAAATAATTTTGCCCATAAGATGGAGACAAGATATTTTTAGACCCAAAAACAGTAATCGCCCTAATGTACATATGTATGTGCTAATAACAATTCAAATTTGATTATGAATCCATAAATTTGACTAGTGGAAAAGATAAAGATAGTGGCCCATAATCATAGTCAAAAATAAAGTACATTTTAAGAGAATTAAACTCGACTCTAAATATAAAACTAGCTAAAGTTTTTTTTAACTCGTAAAAAAGTTCGTCACAAAGTAAAAAATGTTTAAGTTACAAGATATTGGTAGAGATTTTGCAATTATTGAACAGTTATCAATAAAATTAGTACCAAAATATCGTAATTATGATATTAATCTTATCTTTTCCATTTTTCCACAACAAACAACTTTCTTTCTTTAGATGTCCCGGTTATTTTTATTGTTTACGTTTTTGTGATTTTTTTTTTAATTTTGTATGTCAGCTGTTCAGCGTTGCCACTTGTCTGTTTTTTGTTGTATATTGTATGAAAACATTTTCTACATTTGCGGTGGCACCCAGTTAAAGTCGGTTCAGTTTAAAACATACTTTAATTTTGACTATGGTTGCAAATTAATAAAAATCTGGTTTTTATTTTAAAGTTGTTTTTAAAAAGAACCGACTTTAGCGTTTGACTATGATTATGGGCCATTATTTTTAATTAAAGTACCACCATTTCAAAATTAAAATGTCCATGCCTGTGTTGTAGTGAATATGAGAGTATAAATTTGTCTCTTTTCTTACTTTTCGCTCTTGCAACAACTGACCAATCGCATGTGTTGCCGGGCTCTGATTTAAAACATACTTTAATTTTGACTATGGTTGCAAATTAATAAAAATTTTAAAGTTGTTTTTAAAAAGAACCGACTTTAGTGTTTGACTATGATTATGGGCCAGTGTGTTTTCTTTTCAAAAATGTATACAATTTTTAAGAATTAAAATATGTGTAGAAGACTTTTTGCAAAAATATGGGGAAAAAATTAGCATCGATGTTACTGTTGACGGCGCACAGTGTTAATAATTTTCAAATAGCGGCCAAAAGTTTTTTTTTGTTTGCCGCCAATTTTTTAATTTTAAATTTTAAATACTCCTAAGAACCTCAGAAGCCAAAAATTCAGGTCTCTATGTAAACAGTTTCCCTATAAACAGGGTGATTCAATATGCACCTTTTTATTATTTGACTGAAAAGTTGGATTTTGTAATAAATTTAATTCAATTGCTTATAACTGTTTATTTACAAAAGGGAATTTTATGAAGTAATAGGTTTTCGTTACAATGGTTTCATAGCATTAATTTCAATGTTTCCACCGCTTTTAAAATCGCTTCCATATTATTTTTAAAAATGGGTTAAATTTCACATAAATTTAAGGTTTGATGGAATAGAAACTTAGGCAATTCCCAATATTTCCTAAAAAGACTAATACCATTTTAAAGTACGTGCTCTCTTCTGTATTTTTATACCCATTTCGTTTTGCTCGTTTTGAGCTTGATCAATTTTTTGACACCAGTATGATTATATTATACTCTATACCACCATAAATATTGTACAGGTCGCAATTGCGATACATACAATTTTTTCGGCCCAAGGACGAACAAAGCCTATTGAAACTGGTTAAATTGGTGCAGTATTTCACCTAGCCCCCATACAAATTTCCTCCCGAAATTGGACTTTATCCGTCATAAATGTTGAATTAATATAGGTATCTACACAAAATTCCTTTTCAATAAGTCTTATGTATACGGAAGACATGACACCTAAGCTCTGTTCAATAACTAAAAGTTGTTACTAGTTAGTAACAATTATTACTGGAAAAGCGTTCATTAACTCAAAAAACTTGCAAGTAGAGAAAAAATCAAGAGCGTATAAATTTTAGAGAGTGTTCTCTCGTTGCAAACTATTAGAAGTTCTATTTGGAACTCGTAATAGTTAGCAGCTTATATTTCAAATGTTTTGTATTATTGTTTATTTATTTACAATTTTATTTTTGTATTGAAAAAATGTAAAAAAAAGAATTATCAATAAAATTATACATTTTAAAAGGAATAAAATAAGAAAATTGTGTGTATAAAACAATTGTTACTGGAAAAGCGTTCATTTACTTTTTACTATTATTGAGAATTTAAAAGAGTAATTTTGTAAATTTTGATTTTATTCTCTCGTTGCAAGTATTTACTGGTAAAGTAAATGAACAGACCTCTAATTTTATGAAGATCGGTTCATAATTAGTCAAAGCTCACATATAAGGTCCTCTTCCAAAAATCAGTTTTATGAACATATATCTCTTAAAAATTTTGGTATACACAAAAAATTCAACACGGTCCATAATTAGTCATAGCTCCCATATAAGGCCCGCTTCCGAAAATCACTTTAATGAACATATATCTCTTAAAAATGTTGGTATACACAAAATATTCAACGCAAATAACTTTAATATAGACATAAATTACATTACCAAATTTCATGGTCGGTCAATAATTAGTCATAGCTCCCATATAAGGCCCTCTTCCGAAAATTATTTGCGAAAATAAATTATTGAAATTTTTAAGAAAAATGATTTTGCTCATTTTCTTAGTTTAGGGTATTATATGGTCGGGCTTTACCGACCCCACTTTCTTACATTTATCATAACTCTTTACTACTATTATCATTATTTATTCAATTTTATTGGAAAATAAAATATTTCTAATAATAAACATTTCTAAAAAAATCAACATTTTATTTAAAATTTTTTTAATTATTTAACAAAAATATGGACTCAGAAAGGCATTTATGTTATACAATACAATAAATCACCCTGATCGTGGTTGGCGTAAACGTCATACGCCTACGACAGTTTCGTACTACATTAAAGAAACAATTTGCATTTTATCTTTAATCTAGTACGAAACAGTCGTATGCGTAAGACGTTTACGCCAACCACGATAAGGGTGAATACCAGGGTTTACAATTGCTACTATATTAGCCGTCAATTGCAGTAAATATACATTTTTATCAATCTGCATACTAAAAATATAGTTACTATTATAATTTTGTATAACTCTGCTAATATAAATTTGCTGTTACTATTCATATATTACTATACAAATTGCAATGTTAGTTTGCAATTTCTAGTAGCAGATACAACCAGTTGTCAACTCGTTATTGTAGCACAACAACCAAAATATATGTTCGTGCTATAGCAGCATACACACTTTTTTGCCGAACTAATATTGCGCGTGAGCATTCGTTTTTGTTTTGTTGTGCTAGTAATTTTCTCTGGCAGCAATTTACATTTCTTTGGTTGCTCTGCTATGGTTGCATTGATATTTCTTGTTTTTTTGGCTATTTGGATGCTGCTAGTTATTTTATTGTCAAGTATGTAATACGAAATTACGATTATTCATTAGTGTAAATATTTTTGAATCTAACTGAGATATTGACTTGCATTTTTTTTGTAAGACCAAAAATATATAAAATATCTAAACAAGAAAAAAAAATGTGGATCAAATTGTTCCTAATATGTATTTGCAATCCTATTAAAATTTAAGTTTTAGAAACTCAATAAATATGTAATATGTAATAAAATCTTTATTTATTAGCAAAACTCAATGAAATTTTCAACGTTTTTTAAATTTGTCATTCCAAATTACAAAGTGTAAAAAAACTTTTCAAAAGGTCAAAAGGAATCCCACAATTCCTAAAAATTTAAGCGAAAATCCCGAAAATGGTATTTTTTACAATTTTAACCATAGGGTCTACATTTCCTTCGGGGCTGGGAAAATACTTTGGGGATAAATGGGGAACACATCAAGGTTTCTAAAGCTGCTTTCCGTTTTTTGATCCCAACTTTGGGATTTTAGAACATGTGGCCCAAAGTTGAAATTTTTATCAAAAAATAGGTCAAATTCCGCAGGACGAAAGGGCAACATGTTCAAAAAATAGGACATGTTTTTTATACCAAAATGTTCTCTGTAAAGCTACCTTACAAAAAAACATAAAATTGTTATATGTTCTTAAAGAAAGTTTTTTTTTTAATAAAAAAGAGTTACAAAAGCAGCAAAAATCTCCTATTTTTTGAAATTTAAATTGACAATCGTTTATTTTTGGATCTATAATCGATATTACTCTGAAATATTTTGTATATTACTGATAATTAGTTGTCTAACTAACAAAAAAAAATCGAGCCCGTTCGGTACAAAAGTACGACCTATATTTTTAAAAAAGCGGACCAAGGTATGGCAAAATTTTAAAATTTCAATTTTGAAATACCTATAACTCGAAAAGTATAAGAGATAAATAGCACACGCAAGCATTTTTTTTCAAGACATAGGCGAGCATATAAACATATAAAACTCTTTGAAATCGAATGGGAAACAAAAAAATGGGACGTGTTTAAAAATTGTGCATGTCGAAGGTACCCTATTCTGAGCCCCCATAGCGCCGCCCCTGGGGCATTTGTAGGGCCCATTTCAATAATTTAAACTCGAATTCTCCTTGGCTACGCCCGCGTCAAAATTTATCCTGATCAGATCAGCCTTTTAGAAATGGCAGATTTATTTCAAAAAAATTTTGATTCTGCCCAACTGTACATTGGGTGTGTTTACTAGAGTTGGGCATAATAGTTCTTTTTACTGATTGGTCGCTTTTGTTCAGAACAAATAAATGAACAAGTTCGTTCTTTTTGTTCAGTTGTTCACTTCTATACTGTGATGTTTGACTGAACTAAGTGAATGAACAATTGCTCGCTTAATGTTTTTGCAGTGAACAAAACGAACAGGTCACTTTTGAAAAAAGAATTTGGCATATTATAACATGATTTTAATAATAAAGTAAAGAAGAAGGAATTATATAAAATTTAAACAACATAAATTCCATTGAGACGCGTTTTCAAAATATAGGCTTCAAACATCTACAGTAATGTCAGACGACCAAAAAGAATAAAGTGAATAAAAAGAACAATAAAGAACCAGATGATTGAACAACTTCTCATTGTTCATTTGACTGTATTGTTCAATTGAACTTGTTCGTTCATGAACAACCCAACTCTAGTGTTTACTGATATGTTGTTATGCACTTATCAAGAACAGCAACTGATAGCATCAATTGCAGAAATGTCAATTGTGCTATAGCACAACTACAGAAGTGTGTATTTTTGCTAGAAAAGTTTGCCAGCACAACAAAATAAAATGAATGGAGTGCAATATTAGCACGACAAAAAACTGTGTGTGCTACTAAAGCACGAACATATATTTTGGTGGATATGTAATAGATTGTGTTTGCTACTAAAAATTGCAGACTAGCATTGCAATTTTAATAGTAATACGAACGAACAGTATGAATATTTATATTAGCTGATTGTGATGAAATGAGATAATTTCATATTTATTGCATAGTCAAATGTAAGAAATATGTTGCTAGAGCTGAATATCGCAACCCTGGTGAATACTAAATTTTTTGTTATAAATTTCATATGCAAATTCCAAAAAAAAAAAAATCTTACTTAAAGTATGGCTAATAATTCTTAAGAAAATAACTATCAATTTTCTAGACATCATAACTACATTCCGCCACAACCTAATATACCAAAAGAAGGGTAGAAAAGTCACCTATCAAACAAAAAAAACCGCATTAAAAAATTCCGCCTGTGTCAAAAGCTATAGAGTTTTGGCCGCTATTTTTAAATTTGCCACACTGTGGTCACACAGTGGGTTCGATGGTACCCAAAGTGGCGATAATTCATAGAAGCCGTAGTTTTAAAAGCACATAAAAACACAACATTTTAGAAAAAAAGGTTAAAAAGGTTTGGGTTCGATGGTACCCAAAGTGTCGATTAATTCATAGAAGCCGTAGTTTTAAAAGCACATAAAAAAACAACATTTTAGAAAAAAAAGTTTAAAAAAAAAATTTTAACCCTTTAAGCGCATTATTGTTTTTTGTTCACAATTTATGCTGTAACTTTGGAACGGAAAGCGATAAATTATTGAATAGAATTGGAAATTAAAAAATTCAAATTATAAATTTATTGTATGTATTGTTATTGGTATAAATTTAATTTAAAATCCAATTTTTGTTTTACACAAAATTTTATAAATTTAAATTTTTTTTCCAAAAAGTCACAAAAGAGAATATTATAATTTTAATGTAATGAATTATAAATACATAAAAACACAGCATTTTAGAAAAAAAAATTTTAACCCGTTAAATTATTGTTTTTTTGAAAAAAGACCTTAGTTCACTATATACAGTGAATGTCACTTAAAATCGTACACCATCGTAGTCAAATTTTATTCATTAGTTTTAGAAAGTTGATGTTTTGTAAATATTTTAAAATGCTATTTTTATATTGTGTGTGCTATTACCTATCAGAAAATATGGTATAATTTTAATTGCGCTGATCTACAAATAACAAAATTGGGTAACACTGTCAGTGCCCAGAATATCAACGCTTCATTTAAAATCCTGCATGCACTAAAAAATAGCAAAGGATACCCTACAAAGTATTAGGATTATTTAATATTAAAATTTTTTTTTAATTTTTTTTAAACTTTTAATTGTAATTTAATATAAGTGTACGAATTTAAGTGAAATATGAATTATGTGATGTTCTTTAATTTTCATCAATATTTTTTTAAGGAATTGAGGTTTTGTTAACTTTTTTGTTGAAATACATATTTTTTGTTCCAATTAATAAAATGACTTTTAATTTTTTATATAATCACCTATTATTGCCTGTATAATTTAATAATATTTAAAAAAAATATGTTGTACGATTTTGACTGACACTCACTGTATGCTGTAACCTTGGAATCGAAAGCGATAAAAATTATTAATAAAATTGGAAATTAAAGCATACTTAATGTGCTATGAAAAACATCAAATAATAAATTCAAAAAATTAATATTTATTAGTATAAATTTAAGTTAAAACTAGAGATGCCAAACGGGAATTCCCGAATCCCGAAATTCCCGGTATTTTCGGGATTTAAAAATTCCGAAACCCGGGACTTTTTAATTCTAAATCCGGGGGATTTTCGGGATTTGATACTCCCGTTTTCTTTCTGTATATTCCACAATTCTAAAGTTCCTACAAAACTCAAACATGAAGTCCATCTTTGACAAAAATGTGGATATCATATCAAAATAAAATATGAGATAAAAAACTTAAACTTACGTTTAAATCAAAATGAAAATTCTAATTCTTCGTCCGATGCAATATTTATTTATATTGCATCGGACGAAGAATTATAAGATGATAATGTGTCAATAGCTCAATAGCTCAAAAATTTAAAAATGCTATTGATCAATGCAGAAGCCCCATAAGACAAATTAGGAAGTCTGATGAGGATGAGGATGAGTTCAATTCAAAGCTAAATAACGAAATCGAAATGTTCGTATCTGAAGGTATAAGGGGACAAATTTTAGATACCACATACAAATACTTGCAGACTATTTTACCGACCAGCAGCGTAGAGTGTGAAATGTGCTTTTCTACAGCGGCCTACGTAGGAAACAAAATACGTTCCAGATTGTCTAACGAAACGCTAAATGCGTTGATTTCTTAAAGAAATTATTTTAAAAAAAATTAAAATGTACTATATTATTTCTTTAATTTTTACTTAATATTTATTTTTCAGAGACTAAAAAAAATAACGGGTTCACTTTCATTTCAATGGTAAATTCTCATTCGCATCCATTTAAAAATAATTTTTGTGATATATCACTAAGAGAGTGATTTATTCGAGAACATTTTAATTTTGGGGTTGAGAGAAACACACACAAATAATCTGGATGAGTGATTCATAATTTATTTTTTTTCGTAAAGGTTAGCTTGTGACTTTTATTTGCGAACATGAAAAATAAATCGCAAAAATGCATTTTATGCAAATCAACGCTTAAATATATACGGCTATATGCATAAAAAAAACTTTATTGTAGATTTCAAACACAATTTTGTTAACGAACACTTTAGCTTTAAAAATCAGTTATAAAAGTATTGTATTCATAAACGTTTGTTAAAGGCACAATAACTAATGTACTGATTTTTATCTAAGCTGGCAATGCTTCTCCTTTATTTCCCCTTTTTGTTGTTGTTAGTGTTGCTTTCAATTAGGATAAAATATTCGTTAATTTTCTTTTATTCATTAATTGTTTTTAGTAATAATACATTTTTGAAGATAACAACTAATTTTTAGATAAAAAAATATTAAATTTATATTAAGTTAAAATGTATTAATGTAAAAACTTTTTTATATATTTTATTTCAATTATTATTAAAAGTATTCGAATGACGAATATTCTGTGATAAAATAAACATCACTGTTTTATAATTTGTTTTATTAATTTATTTTTATTGACATTTTGTTAAATTTTAACAAAATTTAAAGAATTTCTATGTGGAAACACGTAGTTTTAATTCCGGACTGGGTATATTAGATTGTGTGGACCTTCTTCCACAATGTTTACACATTTTATTACTATATGGCCTTGCAGGTTAAATGTAAATGACAAAAATGCCAATCAAACTAACTTGTGAACCTCATGTTGTTCACTGCCGGAGGAATATCAAACAAAATCATATACTATTAAAATGGAACTTATTCGCAAGCGGAGTGGAAATTGTGTTTAGCAATTGCAATAGTATCGTCTATTATTCCAAATTTATCTTTAATATCTTCTTTTTTAAGATAAAAAGTAAAAATAATTCCTTAAAGTAGGTTTATAGTAGGTAATTTTAATTGAAAAATAATTTATGTTAATACTAATGTTATATTACATTATTTGTCGTTTTTTTTACATAATATTTATGTAGGTCTCCATTTTTTGAAAAATCCCGATGTCCGGGATTTTTTAAAACCAATCCCTATTGGCATCCCTAGTTGAAACCAAATTTTTGTTTTACACAAAATTTTATAAAAAATACAATTTTTTTCAAAAAAGTCACAAAAGAGAATATTACAATTTTATAGTAATGAATAATCATAAATCCATAAAAACACAGCACTTTAGAAAAAAAAAAGTTAAAAAAATTTTAACACGTTAAGTGCATTATTGTTTTTAGGAAAAAAAGACCTTAGCTCACAATTTATGCTATAACTTTGGAATGGAAAGCGATAAATTAATGAATAAAATTGGAAATTAAAGCATACTTAATGTGCTATTAAAAATATTAAATAATAAATTTATTATATGTATTTATATTAGTATCAATTTAATTTAAATTTTAATTTTTGTTTTTCACAAAATTTTATAAATGTAAATTTTTTTTCAAAAAAGTCACACAAGAGAATATTATAAATTTTTGTAATGAATAATCATAAATACATAAAAACACAGCTTTAAAAAAAATTGGAAAAAAATTTTTAACCTGTTCAGTAAATGTAAAATTTAATCTGAAAAAATAAAAAAATTCAAAAGTTATGGGGGAATCTTTGGTTTCATTTTACCTTCTTAATAAAAAATATATTAAAATATTTGTATTATTCTGCATTCTCAAATTCACCACAAGTATCCCAATTATCATAAGCTTCATTATAATCATTATCATTATTATATTCTTCTTCATCATCATTACTATCTTCATCGTTGTTATCATTTACTGGTCTTGTTAAATAAATGACAACCAGAGTTTTTACACAAAAATGAAAATAAATAAAATGGAAGGGCATTGTCTGGACTTTTTTTCTTAAATATATACTATTCTAAAATCTATAAAACTAATTTTAACTATTACTAACTTAATACTTGTGGCCCATTAAATTCGGAAATTATCCCAATTTTGGATAATGTTGAAGGTTCCATTATAAAATATTTAATTTTAATAGATCTAACACTAACAATAATCGCTTGAATTGTAAAAATTTCCAATTTTTCCACTTTTTTCAAAAACAGCAATAATTTGCTAACTTTGACCGCTCACTGAAAAGAAAGTAAACAACTTAGTTGATTTGTTTTTACAGCTAGTGATGTAGAATTTTATCTACTTTTATCATATACCAAAATTTATTATAAAAACTTTATTTCTAATTTTCAATTAATCGCCACTTTTATACCATTTGAACCCAACGTGCGGCGTTCCTTTATTTTGAAAATATATCGAAAATATTTCAACCATCATCGTGCAGAATATTTAAGCAAAACCTATGCTGTGTAACTTCATAATTTGTCTAAGGTCAATTACAATGGATCTAATGGAGCTACAGTCTACAAGGGGATCAATTGACACCTTCTATTGACATCGGCAGTTAAATAACCAGTAGAACAACTTTTTCACAAGTTACAACACATCCCATGAACTACATGGAAGTGTCACACTAATATGACTCGCATTCCTAGAAATTCAAAACAAAAAAAATATGTAATAAAAAACACCCTAATGTACCTACTCCGATATGAGTAAATATGGATGTGTGTACATATTTATAACCAACATATTGTAGATTGTCCTCGTGGCGAAATTCTGTTTTGCCTTTGTTGTTTTTGTTTATTTTAACTGGTTAAATCATCAATGAATGTGGTGTATTGTGCATATTGTACCTTCATCAGACGACAAACCATTGAAAAACAAGAAGAAAACAAGATTTTGTTATATTTGTTGTTGTTTGTTTTTTTATTATCGGTTTTGTTATTTAATTTATTTATTTCTTATTTTTACTTTTTTGTATTCAAATATATGCAGCATCCGACCTTTTTAACAACAATCTCGAATATGTTATATATTTATTTTTTTATTATTTACATACACCATACCACATACAAACACACACACACTGTATACTACATACATACATACGTATATACATACATCAATTGTTTTGAGTGGAGTATCGATTTCATATTTAGTTGTGGTTGAAATTTTTTATTTTTATTTAACACAATTTAACTTTTTTTATTAATTTGTTCTTTAATTGTAGTAGGTATACACTTTTTCATAGATGCATAACTCAGTGCATGTGTATGATTGCTGTAATTACATTTTTAATATTAATATTTTTGAGCTTTTTCTATTTTTGCTGGAATATCTTCGTTTTACACGTTTCGTTGAAAATTGTTTTAGTACACAACTTCTGATAGTATATTATTTAATTTGTTTTTTTTTGTTTTTAACTTTTCGCTTCTTCTGTTATTGTTAATGGATTTGGCATTTGTTGTACAACAACAACGAAACCAACAACAACCATACCACTAAATAACAACTCAATTACTCACTCACGGCACTTACTCTTTCGACAGTATTTTCTCTCAAAAAATAAAAATAACGGTTATAACATCGTCATCACTGACATGGGTGGTTTTTGGTCCTATGTAGATACTAGGTGACCAAAATGTAACTCACTCAACACCATCATCATCACACACTATAATCACCAATATTTTTCATGAACATTATTTTAGGGATAATGAAATACATATATAATTATAAATAGCATTTTAGGACTAATACTTTGTCATGCTATAAAAAAATAATATCACAACACTTTTAATACAAGCGTATTCGTTCGTTTTTATGTATTTACTAGGCTTTTCTTTTTAATAAAATAAATTCACAAATAAAAAAAAAAAAATCTGGTTTTCTTGGCAATATGACTCTATTTTCCTTTAAATAATGAAATTAATCTAACAGATACCAACTTCTCCACTGGCGAACTACACTCACCTTCGCTCCAAAGTAAACTGAAATGTTAAGAGAACGTGCTGTTGCTTTTATTCAACATCCCCATCTAACCAAACATGGTTAGTTGTTGTTTTCAGTTTGTTTAGTTGGGGAATATATTGTGTTGGCCGCATATAATTGTAAACAATTATCCAATTATTATATACAATACATATGTTATATTACAATTTATACATAGGTACAATTTAATCAATATTGTTTATTGTTGCTAAATCAAATGCACAAAACAACTTGTTACTTTCAAAGCATGTATTAAGTTTTTTTATGTGTGTGAATTGACATCACTTTTTTGTCTCTTAATGTAACAAAAAAGAGCGAAACTTTGCTCTTAACGAAATACGTCGTTGCCATATTCTGTGCTGTTAGGCTTTTTTTTTGAAAAAAATCGTCAAAATTAAGAAAATAATCGTCACAACTTAAAATCATTCATTTAATTTAATTCAATTTTTTATAAAAATATGTATTTACTTATAGCGAAACAAACAATTCAGCAGCTTTTAATCTATAAAACATTTAAAAAGTCGAATTTAATAAAGATAAATTAAGTTCACAATATTTGTGTAAATATGTACATTAATATTTATAATTCAGTAGTTTTTTTCGTTACTAAATTTTTAATAATCAAAATTAATTTTTAATAATGAATAAACTTGTTTATCTAGACGTTTTGAAGAAAAATGTCAAGCCCAGTGTTAAGAAACTAGGTATCGAAGAAGACTTCTTCTTCTACCAGGATAACGATCCCATGCATAAAACGTATGTTACCCGAGAATGGTTGCTTTATAACTGTCCAAATGTCCTTGAAGTACCACCACAATCTCCCGACTTAAATATTATTGAAAATTTATAATATTTATCAGCCGTTAAAATCGTTATATTAGAATTCAAATACAATTTCGTAACAATATTATATATAAACCGTATTTAATTTTAGTGGTTCACTTTCACTGTGATGTAGATTTGAAGTTTTTGTGTTTTTTTTTACATTTATAAATTTCAAGATGTGTTTTTATTTTATCATTTTAAATAGAAAATTCTGCATAACTAAAAACTATTCATAAATAAAAACTTAATTTCAATTTGAAAAATTTATATCGATGTAAAAATTCAATAAAAATCATTTTTTTGTCATATTTTTCAAAAAAGTATTCCATGAATTTTTTAATTGGCAAAAGTTATATATGTACATTTTTGAAAAGTAGACAAAATGCTCTATCCATTGCTATAAAACATGTTTGCCTTATGTTTTTTACGTGGCAAATTAATTAGGGACAACACGCAGATTATTTACCTTTACATTTAGAAGTGCAGCTACGGAACAGCTTTTGAGCTAAAAATTATTGAACTTTTTAATAATAGAAAATCCCAAATTCCTACACTCAAAAATTTTTTACATTAACTGAATGTAGTTTATTCAAAAAGTTTTCCGTTTAGTTAAAAATTAATGAAAATCTAGTTATTTTTATAAAGAAATACATTTTTTAACTTTTTATGTATGTTGTTAAAAAAACAAACTACAAGAAAAAAGATATTTTCTGTACAGTTAATAATTGCAGTCATTTATTTTCCTTTCATTTTAAATAATACAATAACAAATATAGTTTTGCAGAACATGTTTTCCATTTACTGTCAAAAAAAATTAATTGTTGACAAAAAAAATACAATAAATAATTACAATATAAAATATTAAATTATTATTGATAAATTAATTTTGCCAAACAAATTATGAAGACTTTCTTTGAAGTTATAACAGCGAGTATGTATGTAGTACACAGAAAAAATAAATTCATAATTGGAATGAATTTTGTAATAAATATTATTAATCGAACATGACTTTTTTCCCAAACTATTTTCATTCAGAATAAGAACATGTTCATAAATATTATAAAATTGTACATGACGGAAATTTTTGCTTTTAATTGTAATTGTATTATCTAATGAATTATTTCAAAAAAATTTGCATAATATCCATATTAGGGTGGCCCTTTATAAACGAAAGTTGGATTTTGGCCATTCTCACCCTCCAGTTCGGTGAACATTAGTAAAAAAATCATCCTGAAAAAATTTTAGGTAAATCGGTTGGGGATAAGACGTGCCGCAAGCCCTCTGAAGTTTTGAGATGCATTTACAAGGGGAAAAAATGCACTTTTTTCAGTTTTTGTAAAAATTTTACCATTAAAAAATTACTTTTGCAATTTAATTTAAAAGAATCGAAATGTTTACGTAATTGTGGTTCTAATGAGACCACAATGAGAGAAACAGAAATTGGTCAACAAATGTTAAAGTTATTAAAAATTCGCGTGTCTCAGGCAACTAGAACAAGAAATGTAGGAACAAAATTAACATATTTTGATAAATATTAAAATAAATTCTCATTTTTACTTAAAATATGTCAATATATACTTGTATATGAGTTTTTGTCTTCGTAGGATACCGTTAACCTATTCTTAGGTATGAACAAAAAAATAAAATATTTTTAACGGAAGTTAAATCATCTCATTGGGATTTATTAAGAATATAATAGGGAATAAAAATGTGAAAAAAATATGAAAATATCTCTTACAGTTTTTCCGTACCTGCGATTTAAATTTTGAAATTTTCGAGAAAAACCAATTATTTGGCAATTTTTAGGCCAAACTTATTCAGAATATTATAGTCCAGATAATTATAAATATACTCTGAAACTTCTACTAAAATCGGAAGACGTTAACCCTTAAATCGTGAAGGTCAAAGGTCAAATTTTTCAATATTTGAAATTTCTCTTGGAAAGATTTCGAAATGTTGTATATTTTTGGGCCGATTTTGATGAAATTTAATAAAAATATAACATAAACTCTAGGGTTTATAATACCAGCACAAGAATGGAAATTAACGTTTAATGGCACTTGGGGTTAAAATGACCCCAAACTTTTAAAATCATAATTTTTTTATGGTTTTAGAAGTTTGGGGTCATTTTAACACCAAGTGCTATATAGGGTTAATTTAAATTTTTTTGCTGTTTTTGTAAATACTAGGATTTGTGTTATATTTCATCAAAATCGGCCCAAAAATATACAACATTTCGATTCCGATTTTAGTAGAAGTTTCAGAGTACATTTAGAATTCTGAAATTTGTTTAACAAAATTTTTAAAAAATTGAAAATGGAGTTTTGAAATTTCCGTTAAAAATATTTTATTTTTTTGTTCATACCTAAGAATAGGTTAACGGTATCCTACGAAGACATAAACTCATATACAAGTATATATGGACATATTTTAAGTAAAAATGAGCATTTATTTTAATATTTATCAAAATATGTTAATTTTGTTCCTACATTTCTTGTTCTAGTGGCCTGAGACACGTTAATGGCCTGGCGAATTTTTAATAACTTTAACATTTTTTGACCGATTTCTGTTTTTTATGTCTCATTGGAACGACAATTACGTACACATTTCGATTCTTTTAAATTAAATTACAAAAGTAATTTTTTAATGGCAAAATTTTTACAAAAACTGAAAAAATGCATTTTTCCCCTTGTAAATGCATCTCAAAACTTCAGAGGGCTTACGGCACGTCTTAACCCCAACCGATTTACCTAAAATTTATTCAGGATGATTTTTTTACTATGTTCACCAAACTGGGGGGTGAGATTGGCCAAAATCCAACTTTCGTTTATTAAGGGCCACCCTAAGCCATATATTGAGATGAATTATAAATATCTGAAACTTAAAAAATATCATTAACCTTCGCTTTACCAATACCCACCCACATCGTTTTTATTGGATTAATATTTTTTTAATTTTGTTTCGATTTATATGAAATTTGTACTCACTGAACAAATTTTAGAGTTCTATAGAATTTAATAGAAACATTTTAAACTTTTTATAAGGTTTTTTCAATTTTTTAAAATTTCGTTCGTCGCATATATTTATAGAAGTGTAGTGTCACCCGGGTGGGTATTGGTAAACCATGAACATAAAAAACCTTTGGTAAAGGTTAATCATAATAAAGCATCAAAAAACATTAAAGCATTTCATCCTTTTAACAAAATTTAATGAATTTCGCGCATATTTTCTCATTTTGTAGCTGAAAATCATAAAAAAAATAAAAAAAATTTCAAAAGAAAATTTCTAACATTTTTGAACAGCATTAAAATATAAATAAAATTTAAATAATATTTTTCAAGCCTTCTAGTTTTTTTTTGAAAACATAAAATATGAAATAAATCATACTATTTAATAAATTATTTATAAATGTTATGAATTGAAATCAAATCATAATATTTATGTTGAAACTTTTTTCTGTGCAGGTATTTATGAAAATCAAATTTTGTAAAAAAATTTGTTGTTATTTAGTTTTGTGATTTTCCAGTACTCCTCTGGGATGAAGTGTTCAATAAAAGAAATAGAGGCCAAGATTCTGCTGTGGAAAAAAGGTAAGATTTGTTTGTCTTTTTACTATATGTACATTAGAATGTCCCTTAGAATTAAATTTTTTGAAATGTTGAAACGTTACCCGCTGAAAACTTTCATAATGACCTAAAATACCACCAAACAAATTTTTAGCTTGTTCTAAGAAGGGCAACCCGTGCCGACTTTCGATTTATTTTTGAGGTGCATTTACAAGGGGAAAAATGAATTTTTCCCATTAAATACTTTTGCAATTTAATTTAAAAGAATCAAAATGTGTACGTAATTATCATTCTAATGGGGTATAAAAGACAAAAATTTGTTAAAAAATGTTAAAGTTATTAAAAAATCGCCAGGCCATTAACGGCCTCAGGCCACTAGAACAAGAAATGTAGGAACAAAATTAACATATTTTGAGAAATATTAAAACAAAAATTTATTCTTACTTAAAATATATCTATATTTACTTGTATATGAGTTTTTATCTTCATATGATACAGTTAACCTTAGGGAATAAAAATGTGAAAATAGTATGTCAATACCTCCTATAGTTTTTCCGGACCTGCGATTTAAATTTTGCGATTTTCGAGAAAAACTAATTTTTTGGCCATATTTTTGGGGAATGAGCCGAATTTTCTTACTGTTATGATTTTTAAGTAAAACCAATTCAGAATATTATAGTCCAGGTCAATTTAAATATAGTCTGATTGGTTTACTAATATCGGAAAACGCTAAACCTTAAATCTTGAGGGTCAAATTTTTCATGGAGAGATAGCGAAATATATATTTTTGGGCAGATTTTGAATTGCAAAAATAATTTCTTAATAGCAACATTTTTAAAAAAAAACTGAAAACAAATATTTTTTTCCCTTGTAAATGCACCTCAAAACTAAATCGAAAGTCGTCACGGGTTGCCCTTCTTACAACAAGCTAAAAAAATGTTTGCTGTTATTTTAGGTCATTACGAAAGTTTTCAGTGGATACCGTTTCAATATTTCAAAAAATTTAATTCTAAGTTACACTCGAATGTACATATCCACAGATCTGAAACTATCACACAATTGAATATTAATCTAGCTTGCTCTTTAATCTATATAATGTTTGTTAATTTTAGCTTCAGAATTTACATAATCACTTTCAAGATATGGTCAAAACTTTATGGAGCGAAGCCAAGGAGAAATAGGCTCTCAGTTAGATTAAAGTAATATATGTACATATATTTAGATCAAACAATTGTATACAAATGTTAATCATTTTTCTATTTTCAGATTCGAAGGATGCTCATTTTATTTACATAATCCATGTATTTAGTTTTGAAGAAGAAAACGTCCAATTAGACTTGTACAGTGGAAACCAGCATGTATTCTTATCAAACAAGCCAATCTGACACAGCTCATAACAAATGTTAATTTAATTTTAAAATTTTTAAGGTAATTTCTTTTAGAATTTATATGATATACTCAACTATATTAATACATTTAACTAGCTATAGAACTTATCTTAATACATACATATGTATGTATTATTATTTTTAAATTATATTATAATGTAATTTTTAACCAATTGTTAAAATAATAAAAACTAAAATAAGTAAAAACCAAATGTAAAAACAGTTGGTTTCACTTTTTTGGGAGTTTGATTTTTTCAGTTAAAACAAAACATAAAACAGTATTTTTTACTGTTTTGGTAGTTAATTTTCAATAATTAAAATAAATGTAAAAACAGTAGTTTTTAACGATTTTGTAGGTAGAAATTCGTCGTTTAAATTAATTGATAAATCAATAGTTTCTAATGTTTTGTAGTTTGTTTTTTGTAAGTTAAAACTAATGAAAAATCAGTTATTTTTATGGAACTTGTTAGTTATAAAATCAACATTAAAAAATAAATAAAAAATTCGTTTGAATCAAATGAAATGTAAGCGGTCCGTTTTTTGAATAAATTTATAGTTATTATTAATGAATTTTCTGTTGAATTTACCTACATAATATTTTGAGTGTATAGCTAATAAATTGAGTATTAATATATCAATAGTTTCGCGATTAATTAAAAAGTATAAAGCTACTGGAACAATATAGGAATACAATACCGACAATCGTCTTAGGAAAATCGTCCGTTTAATTAAATAAAACTCCTTCCATAGATGTTAGTTCCAGTTCTGTGAGAAAACGATCATTGGAAAATAACTTGAGAATCTTCATGCCGTCTATAGGTTTGTCCAAATGATTGCAACGTATTCATTCATTCATTTTCATTACTTTTATGCAATTTTATGTTGGAAAAAAGTTTTATTTAGCGACGAGTTTAACTTTAACTTGTTAAATTCAGACGGTGTAGCCACGCACGTAGAGCGAATGGAAAACGATTACATCCACGTTATTGCAAAGGCATAATAAAGCATGGGGTGAAAATGTGATGGTGTGGACTTGCTTTTCGGCGAGTCGAAATACAAACAAAAATGGATCGTTTTGTTTACAGGGACATTTTAGCCAACGACATTCTTCAATAAGTCAAATGGGAAATGCCACATCGATGGGGTTTTCAGCATGATAATGTTCCCAAACACTTGTCAAAGTTGGTCAAAGATTGGTTATCAACTAATGGGAATAAAGTTTTGGATTGGACAGATTAATTTCCAGGCTTGAATCCCATAGGAGAACCTTTTCGACATTTTAAAGAGCAGGGTCGGAACTCGCCGTTCTAGTAATAAGCAGGACCTGATTAATTGCTTAAAATCAGAGTGGGCATCAATATCAACCACAGTACTAACAAATATTATATGCCAAAACGATGTTCGGAAGTCATAAGAAACAAAGGGTATCATACGATGTCCTGAAAGTTGCTTAAGTTTCGAACAGTAATATATTGAGTTCTTCTTTTTATTTTTTTTATTTTATTATTGCTTTCCATGAAATGGAATTAAATTTTTGTTCTTATTATTAGAATGTAGGTACTAGGGTATTCATTCGAGTAGTGATTGTTCGATCAACTTAAAAATTACCATATTCGAATAACGAATAGAATCATAAGCGTAGCTAGACTATTATTCTGGTGGGGTGCCCTTCCCAAATAGTAAAAATAAACAATATTTTTTATAAAAAAAAAATAATTTTTTATTAAAACAAAACTAAAATATCACAAAAATTCAGTTTGCTAACATAACTACTTCATTTTCAATATTTAAAACTGCTAATTTATTTTATAAAATACTAGCTGAACCCGGTCCGCGTTGCTGGCCTTTAGAAAACATCTGTTTTATATTGCATCTCTATCTCGATTTTAATATACAGTGTCGGTAATCCAAAATTCAATGTTAATACATGTGGTAGCATTTCGGCTGGTTCCAATGAATTCAAAAATTCAGTAGGATAATTAACGACTTGTTTATTACTGTGTCAATCGATTTGTATTTTATTGTTTCGCCAGGCACTTTCAAAACTATATTTGGTCATCGAGCTTGTTAACATCATAATTTTTTTATTAAAAGTAGATTTCATATGGAAATTTCTTATTCATGCACCTAATATGCAAGAGTAAACAAAATTGTTTATCGACTTTACACTGTTACCCAAAAGGCTTTTCTGAAGATTCCGTGAAAATTTAATCAAAATCGGTTTAGCCATTTTTGACTCCATACGGAACATACATACACAAATACATTTTTATGAAATATATGGCATTAGCGGTGTAATGTAAAAATTGGATTTTTACACGCCTCGCCGCCCACAGACCGAATATCAAAAATCTGACTTTAGAGTGTTAGCCGCTAGACTATTCAAATTTCAAATTTCCCTGAAAATTTCATTAAAATCGGTCCAGCCGTTTTTAAGTTCAGTCGGAACATACATCCATTTTTATATATATAGATGAAAAATGTTTGTATGAGAAAATTCGAAAATCTTCTATACGAAAGCACCGAATGGAGTATTTTAGGTGCCTAAAACCATATTCAGAAAATTTCCCTTCCAATGATACCAGTTTTGAGCTAATCGGTTAGATGGTCTCAGAGTCTATAACGGACATAGGTAGAAACATTTTTTGTATTTTATATATATAGAAGAAGAAGATAGAAGATTTTTATAATTTTTTTTTATACTTAGGTTTTTTAATTTTCCACTTGATCTAAACTGTTATTTGTTCCTTATTATATTAGTTAGACAAAATATTATTTTTGAGTTGAAAAGATTTATTTATATCTAAACTCTCTATATTTAAAAATGGAATATTGTACAAATATTATTATAAATAAAGAATTGAATTGAAAAAAACTGCTAAATTTGAAAATCGTTTCTGAAGCATTGCACTACGTAACCATTGTTTTATTCTACGCATAGCTGAGAAACTTCTTTCGCAACTAGTAGAACTAATAGTAAGGCTTATTGCCACTTGTAAAAGTATGTAAATGCTTGCAGAGATATTCTTGTCAATTTTGCATTTTATCATATCAAAGTTTAATTGTTTTTCGCTGAATATGTGTTTAAACATATTATTAGTACTCGTACTAGTGCTTCAGCTTTCATAGAATCAGAATCAATTTGCAAAATATTTTTGTAATTAATAATAAATTCATCGGCGCCATCCAAATCTAATTTAAAGAAATTGTTAACAGTTTTAGGTAATGGAACGTTTTGGAATCGGTATTCGATATTAAAAATTGATATCTATTACTGGATTATATATGTATATTTAACTTCCAATAATCAACTGAAGGAATAGAATCCGGCAAATCCAGATTTTAGCTTTTACCTAATGTTGATTCTATATACATAAAAATCTTCAAGATCACTTTTAATTACAGCGCAATTTTTAATTACTGACTTACAATTTTCATATCTACAACTCCATCTAGTTGTGCAAAGGCTGTTATTTTTAATTTGAAGAGCTTGGCTTAGGCTTTTTAAATCATTATTATTTTCTGGTTTCGAAAAGTGAATGCATAAAGCCTCTATGCTAAGAATGTTTGCGCTGATGATATGTGTGAACACGAATCCAAAATAACTAAGTTTAGCCTGTCGGATAAACAACGAACCAAAATGGCTTGCGGATTTGATTCCTTTATTTTAGTTTGTAACCGTTTTTAAAACCAAATATTACATGTGCTCCGTTGTACGATTGGCATTGGAATATTTTTTAATTTTTTGGGTTTCAAAAACCCCATGATTAATGTTCTAGGGCACTGGAATCTCTTAACGGAACAATCTACAAATCCAAAAAAATCTTTCTCCGACTTTCCAAATTTTTATCTGGGGTAGATGCTATCTACGCCAATGTGTAGAATAATCGAATAAAACGAATAAATGTACATATGTAATAAACGAAATAATGTACATATGTATATATTTAAATCCAAAAATAATATAGTAACATTGTTATTTACAAAAATTGTATTGTTTCTGAAATTCAACAAATAACTAAAGACAAAGGTAGTCTTTCGATCTCTGTAGATGAGTGGTCCGATAGCTCCTTCTATAGATATATGTATAAATATATTAGTCTTTCAAAATGTTTAATTTAGGACTTGAACCAATCGAAATAAAAGGCTCTGAATAAAATATTTGTTATTTAGTAAAAAAAAATGCTGAATATTTCGAAACAGAAATTTTAGGTCTAAACATGGTGTGAACATACGATGGCGAAATATTAGCAGAATTAACAATCAAAATATTAACTTAGATTTAAGTGGTGTTAAAGTGATGGCGAATGTGATTTTGAAACGGTCGTCGAATGTGATATTGAGGATGACATTTATAATGATTACGTTGAAATAGACGAAGGCTATGATCTTATTAACCGCGTACAAAAATATTTAATGTATCTAATGATAAACACAAAACATTGAACATTTTCGTTTTGTTGCAAGAAAAACATGGAGTCCGTCTTATACATGATGTTATACATCGTAGTGCCAAATTGATGTATAAATATTGCCAAAAATATTTTTCACAAAATAAACCGAGTTTGCGTCTCCTTTTGACACAATTTGTTAAAAAGTAGTGGTAATTCAATTGAAACATACTGCTTCATTTGCTATTAAAATTATTTGCAAATGGCATAATGTGATTATGGTGGCCTCAGGCGGTTTTTTTGTTTTTTATTTGCTAATTTAAGCTTCCAATATTTGCGGATTAATATCTGCAATAAATCCGAAAGTACAAATAGCTGATAAAAATGTGTGTAGGAAAACATAAAAAAATTTATCATTCCAGTGCTAAGGAAGATTTAAGTGACTTGAAAACATATTATTCAAATAGATTTTAATTAGCTTTTTAGATTATCTTGATCATTAATAATGATTAATGATCCAGATGAAAATTATTATATTGTTCAAACTGTATCTGGTCGGATTGATAAATTCGATTTTTCATATTTTACTAAAGTAGATTATAATTGTATTTTAAATGTTCTAAAAAATTAGCAGAGCCTTATATTCAATTAGTTTAAGTTAATTTTGCATTTTAAAATTAATTAGGAAATAACAACAAAGTTTAACAAAAAATATAAATTCAAAGAGCCTACAACGGTTTTTCTTGTATATTTTGTGATAATCACAGAGAATATTAAAAAATATTAAAATACTTATGGTCCTCTTCACGGACGAAAGCAAATTTAATTTGTTTGGGTCCGATGGTCGGCGTTTTGTATGGCGTAAGCGCAATGAGGAATTTTGTTATAAAAACACAAAGAAAACGGTGAAGCACGTGGGCTTATCAGTGATGGTATGGGGTTGTATGGCAGCTTTAGGTGTGGGAAATCTTCATTTTATTGAAGGTATAATGGATAAGCACATTTATCTCGACATCCTGAAGACTCACGTAAAGGAAAGTAGGAGCAAGTTGGGTATTGCTGATAATTTTAAATTTTATCAAGTCAATGACCCTAAGCACACATCACTTGTAGCCAAAAACTGGCTATTGTACAATTGCCCAAAGGTCATAAAACGCCTGCCCAAAGATCTGATCTGAATGTAATCGAGCATTTGTAGGATGAGCTAGGGCGTAGAATGCAAAATCGATTGTGCTCCAATAGAGAACTACTAAAAGATGCATTACAGGAAGAATGGAGTAAAATAAGTCCAGAGGTTCGCAAAAATTAGTTGACTCCATCTCAAAAAGACTTTAAGCTGTAGAAAATCGAATAGGATACGCAACAAAATATTGGTTATTCAATGATAAATTGAGTTTTTGAGTTTGCCCGACTTTCGATGTGAGCATAGATATAGGTGTTGTTAATATTTTTTTGTTTTTTTGGGTTCTTTTTAATAAATCTGAAATATATAATTTTTGTTTTTTAATGTTCCTTAATAAATTCTTTATTAAATGTATTAAACATTTTTTGGAATCACCTACGCGGTTTTTTTATTTCAGGCGTTAAAGATTTTTTAAAAAATAAATTTTATATATACGTAGTGTTAACCGAAAAACCAGTTTTTCTTCGAAATCTCCGGTTAATCATTTTCGGTTAACCGGTTTTTAAAAATTAGGTCTAAAATTAAGAAATCTCATGGTTTTGTGCATTTTTTATATTCATTGTACACACATTATTGGTCTGATTTGAAACCTAAACTGCTGATTTACAATAGTAGAGGACGATGAATTTACTTAAAAACTGTTTCAGAATAAATTTCACATAATGAAACTATTAAAAATTAAATTACGCATAATTCTAGAAGGTAAGCTAAATCTTAATAATGATTCATTATAAAATTAAGGTACGGTCACACATGACAAATATTTACTCAAAAAAACGTAACCAATTTTTTTAGCACAAATTTGTTTGACGTGTTTACTCTTACAAGTGTTTTGTAAGATCAAACAGCATCAAATAAAATAAAACAAAATATTTGTTTTGAATTGTCTTAAGTAAATGGAGTTTTTGACAATAAATAAAAGAATTAAAATTGTTTTATTTAGCGGTTACGTCTTTTTCGTCAAATATTTGTCATGTGTGACCCTACCTTTAGTGACGATTTTACCAAATGTTAAATTAGATTTCATGATTCTTTCAATCAATTTATCTTCAATAGAGTGTTTTGTTCTTAAAATTTTGTTTTATTAATCATTTCGTTATTTATCATAGTGTTCAAAGTCCTTTTCAGAAATATTACAGGAGAGACAAAAAACGTTCTAAAATCAACGATTTGAAATATTTATGAAATCTGATAATGGAGTTTTATTACATACATATTTGGTATGATTTATAATGACAAATATGCACAGCTAAGAAAAGTGCGTTTGCGTCTTATATGTAGGTCCTTTTTTGGGACTTGTAACATTTTCTGTTTCACATCCGAAAGTCGAGGTGATAATAAATTTCAAAATTATCAAATATTTAATTAAAAAATTGATTTACATTTTTTGGTTGAAATTTAATGAATAAACCAATAATTAAAACGAGTATTATATATTTAGTAACATATTTATCCACAATTCCATTTGAATGAGATAATAATTTTGCAATTTTTACAAAATAAAATGGACTTAGCACTTTTGTATATTCATAGTTATTTAATATTAACCATTCCTGACTACTAAATACTACAAATTTTAAAGCTGTGTATACTTTATTGGACATTTTATGTTTTCTACACATAAATGACGGTTAACCGGTTTTTTCGATGTCGGTTAACCGAAACCCCGTTTTTTTGGATGTCGGTTAACCGAAAAACCGGTTTTTAAAAATGGTCAATTTTCGGTTAACCGACAAACCGGGTTTTTATAAACTCTATACATATATACGTCAATAATGCACTGTCTGACTTCATATTAGCCACGTTCACTGACTATGATATCGAACTTTGGACAGATTTGTGTAATTTCCTAAGACCACTTGATTAACAAAGATTTGGCAACGTTGATAGAGCTTGCGGGTATAATACAATCTATATATTATACAAAGTGATAATAGCACACCAATAATTACAGAAGAGCTAGCACAAAATCAATCGACTGTAATTTAAATAATTTAAATATAAAGTATGATACAATAATGTCTCCAAAAAATGTATGGCTGTATAAAAAAACAATTCAAAGCAAAAAATTTTGGATAACAAATAATTAACAAAATCTATTTTTTTACACCTTGACAATTACAATTCCTTATTATTAATAATGCAATGTTTTTTTACTATTTTCCATTGCATTATCAATTATATACGTTTGATTTGTAAAACTCAAATAAATTTATACATTTTTGTAAAAACAAACATTATTATATTAATAATACTAGAGAGTTCCATTGTATATCTAAGTTAATATTCCTTACTATTGTTTATTGTAGTTTAAATATAAGTTTTTTCATTCAATAGACGGAGAAAAAAAAAACAATCTATATAACAATTAAGAGAGCTGTATTCGGCTGTACCGAATCTTATATACCCTTCACCAAATTATACTTCAAAATACAAATTTTAAATATTTTTAGGTGAACAAATTTTTTTTTTTTCAAAATTGCTTTTTGATTTTTTTTTTTTTTCGAATTGTTAATTTAAATTTTCAAATTTTTTTTGGTGATTTTAAATAGCATGTCTGACAGAATTATTGAAGATTTGAATCCAGAAGATATCTGGGGTCTTCAGAAAATTGAAGTTGAAGGGTATAAAAATGGTGTAAAAAATGTATAGTAATTCATAAAATGAGAACGGCTGGGCCGATTTCTGTAAAATTTTTTGTTAGTTCGTTTGGAAAAAATTGGAAAAATCGAAAATCGAGTTTTTGTATGAAATTTTGAAATTATTAATTACACTGTGCTAGTTGAAAAAACTGTCAAGCGGGGACCCGGTGAATTAAACTAATTCGGGTACGCTGAATTTAGTGGTGCTAAACGTTTTTTTAGGTTAGCTCGTATTTCGAAAATGGAGGAGGTTGCATAACATACATATATTCGCGTAACTCTAAAACTGTTTAGTTTATTGTAAAGAAAAAATTCGAAATTCCTTTAAGAAACGCTTAACAGGTTTTGGCAAACAAAAAATTATTTTTTATCAAATTTTTGTTAATTTTTTCTAAGCATATAGAAAATAAAGTTCCAAACAAAACAAGCTCTAAATGATTAAAATCTGTGTACAACTTTTGATTTTATAAACAATATATGAAGCAAATATCGCCTAATAACATTTTAACATTTTTCCCACATTTTTACAAAATGTTTTCTATAAATTTTTTAATTTTTAAAAATTGTATACATTTTTGAAAAGAAGACACAATTTCCTATACGGTGATATATAATATATCTTATCTTTTCCACTAGTCAAATTTATGGATTCAAATTCAACAACAAACAGAAATGTTACAGAATCTTGCCGTTTTGTAAAAACGGCATTGCATTGCCGACTATTGCAGTACTAAACATAGAAAACAGTGCACGATGTAGCTAATTACCAGGGAAACCAAAATATGCAAATGCATGTTTTTTCTGGTGAGTCTAATAAGCGCATTGATAAGATATTTACACGTTTCAGAACTATTTAAGAATTTTGGCATCGATTTGTTAGTGCATATTTTACCCTTAAATGCATATTTTTGCATATATTTGTTTTAAGAGCATATTTATGTTATATTTTTGCGTTTTTAGAGCATATTTTACTGTTTAATAGCATATTTTGACTTTATCAAAAACAAATTTTGTCTTACTTATTATACCCTTCACCATGATTGGCAAGGGTATATATAAGTTTGTCATTCCGTTTGTAATTTCTACAATTTTCATTTGCGACCCCACAAAGTATATATATTCTGAATCGTTATATATAGCGGAGTCGATATAATCATGTCCGTCAGTCCGTCTGTATAAAATAACTTACATACACGAATGATACATCAATATCTCCGGCTCGGTTGCTATTTAAAATCGAGAAAATCGGTCCACAAATGGCTGAGATATAAGGAAAAAACCACGACACCTCGATTTTTGACATATTTTTGACCCATATCTGGATTACTAAATCATTAATATAGACAATATGGATATCTAATGATAGATATTTCAAAGACCTGTGCAACGACGTATATAAGACCATAGTAAGTTGTACTCCATCTAAATATCAAATTTTAGTTCTAATTCAAACTTAACCGTTCTAAGTGTTCAAGAAATATTGTATTTTAAATTTGCTCCTGTAACATCAGTTGATGTCGAAAGAACATTTCCTATGTATAAAAATCTTTTCATATCCAAAAGACAACGATTTTTAATTGAAAATTTAAGTCAACATTTTGTAATTTATTGTAATAATAACCTTAATTGAAGAAGTGACTTTATATTTATATAAAATATCATCAAAAAATACCTCTCGAGGCCTTTTCAAGCTTACTATTTTTATGTTGTATTTATTTTTTGTTATACTTGTTTTAGTTCATGTTATTTTTGTTTATTTTATGTTACTTTATCTTTTTAGAAATGAATTGTATTGATTTTTTTAAATAAAAGTATATTTTTTGGTTAAAAATTATATAAAAGTTTGTTTTTTTAAGAGCATATTTTTTAAATTTTAAGAGCATATTTTAAAGTTTTTACTGCATATTTAAAGCGCTTAAAACGTTTTTTTAGAGCATATTTCCGGTTTCCCTGCTAATTACTATGAGTTATGTATCATACACATGCAAGTAACAGTTGCAAAAACTCTACACATTCATATTTTTGCACTAAAACAATTCTGTAAATTTACACATGCATAGTGATTGGGTTAGTGCAAACGTATGAATGTGTTCATCACTGTTACTTGCATGAGTAAACGCCAGGTTATATTTTGTGAATAAAATTAATTAAGTTGTGGGCAGATATTAATCATTAAGGGCTTGTTTTATTCCGAACTTCGTTTTCTATATGCGTATATGAATTTTCCAATTTTTAACGCGGTTTTAAAAACCAAAAATTTCGAAATTTTTCTAAAAAAAATTTTTTTTTTGTCAAACAAATTTACATTTCTAAAACGTCTGCGAAGATTTAAAAGGTGTTAAGCTTTAAGCTTAAAAGTAATTTTATTGCGGTTTTTTCAGTTTATTCAAGAAACTAAACCGTTTTTGAGTTACGCGAATATATGTTATGCAACCTCCTCCATTTTCGAAATAACGGTATATCTCGAAAATACGAGCTAACCTAAAAAAACGGTTAGCACCATTGAATTCAGCGTACCCGAATTAGTTTAAACCACTAGGTGCCCTTTTTGACATAAAAATAGTGTAAATTTTGACCACAGTGTTATTATTCCTTAATGGCTTTCCAATTCAAACAATAGAAAGTTCTTAGTGTAAATCATGGAAAATTGCGAAAAATGTGAAATGTTGTATTATTACTCTATTATTAGTTTGTTATAAATAATTTAGAAAAGCGAATAATTAATTTATTAAAGAATTAGTTACTCATTCTAAAACTAGAATTAATGAACGACGTAAAAAAGATCTTAATACGTTTGTATTGTACTTGAATTCTGGATCATGTCCAAGTAGCTTAATTTTTTTAAAGCATAGCTCGATAACGGAAACTAAAGAGTTTTCTAGTCAGCTCCTTTTTTGTCGATTGTGCAGAAGGGAATCTCAGAATATTTCTGATGAAAATTTAATGATGGCTTTTGAATTGTTAACTTTAACGTTATTTTTGTTTTGCTTTACCAATAAAATATTAAAAAACCTACATCAAAACTTAATTTTTACTTTTTAAAAAAAAATAAAATTATTCGAATAATTCAATTAATTTTTAACATGTGATCGAAATATTCGAACTAGTTAAAAAAAGCGAATAATTTGAATACCCTAATGACGCGCCATGACGATCAACTATTCGGTTATGCAGAAAAAGGGTTTTCTTCTTGGCGGCCTTCGTTCGCTCTTAGGAACTTTCTCCTCCATTGAACGTGGCAGGCTGCTTCGCTAAATGAAGACTTTCTTGCAAATGATTATAAAATATTTGTTTCGTCGCGGCACTGCCTGTCTCGCTAAAATAACTATACATACATATGTATGTAATTATAACAAGCAATTTTACACTGATATAGCTATTTATACACGGTTGTCAGACCTTACAACTAGAGTTTCAAAATTCCCGGCCTTTTTTGATTCCCGGGAATCGGGAATAAAAATATCGTATTCCCGAGAAATAAAAAAATCCATTTCAACGGTTTTTTTTTCAAAATTTTATTGAATTTTTTAACAAAAATGAAATATATAGTAAGTTATAATATCAGGTAACTCAGAAATATTATAATTAAAATAAAGTAAATAAAATAAAATCAGGTAATTCATAGATATTAATTTTAAAATAACATGTAAATGATAAATTTAATTAATAAAAAATTTGTTTGTAGTCTTGGGTAAAATTGATAGATAAAAAATACTATTTAATTTTGCATATTAGTTTTTATTATTTTCAATAAAATAATATTTTAAAATCACCAATGCGTTAATAGATTTATCAGACAAACGGTTTCTAATTTTGTTAACAATATTTCCAGAAACAGAAAAAACACGCTCACTCTCTATGGAAGTAGGTCTTATTGTCAATAAAGCATTAAATAAATTATCTAAATTTTCAGTTCTAGTGCCAGTTACTTCCAACATTAAAAAATCTTTTTTTAATAGTTGATTATATTATGATGACTTTGACCTTTTACCTTCAGACATTACATTTTCGATAGCTCGGTTAAGCTTATCTTGAAATGGTTCCATTTTATCATCAAATTCAATTTCAGAGTCTGATTCTGTATTTGGTACTAAATTATTTTGGAATAATCTATTATACAAATTTTCCCCAAAAGATAATGTAGTTGCTTTCTATGAGTTTTTAAAAATTACATTTTCGTTTTGGATGCTTTTAAATAACTCGGATTTTTTTAAATATTTTAATAGCGTTATGATTTCCACGTTCCTACGTTCCGAAATTCGTTTCGTAAGAGCATCAATTATTTTTTTTGATATAAGATTATTTTCTGCAATTAATTTTTTAAAAAGCTGCTCTATAATCGCATCTTTTTTTAAAATATTCGCATCACGACGACTTAAAGCATCTACGGATATTTTAATTGGGTATAAAACATTGTACAATGATTTTAAATTGTCGAAGTTATCATCCCACATATGAGCTAAATTATAATCTATCAACGTCTTTTTAATACAATTTTTAATTTTTAGAAATGAATCCATCACTGCTAACAGCGAATTATAATCTATCAACGTCTTTTTAATACAATTTTTAATTTTTAGAAATGAATCCATCACTGCTAACAGCGAGTTCCACCGTGTTTTTATATCTAGACAGAGTTGTAATTCTTTAACAAATTCCGCTTTAACATAAGTTTGCAACGTTCCGTTTTTTAAAGGACTTCGTTTAATACATTTTATAATTTTTCTCACATTGTTTTCTTCAGTTTCGTCGAAATTGACAGTGTCGCTTTCATTACTGGAACTAGAACATTCAGCTTTAGTGTTTTTTTTTTGGTAAAGAACGTCCAAAATAGCTAAATGGATACAGTGATTGAGACAAAGTATTCCACATGCTGGACTTTCACTAATGAACTTTTTCATTACGTTTGGTCCATCTGAAATTGTAAAAACAATATGTTCTTTTAGGGTTAAATTGTATTCATCAAGTTTTGTTTCGACCATTTTTCTTAATTCCAATGCGCCGCATTTTCCTTCTATGTTAATCATGCCGAGATTGAATAGCTTTTTATTTGGTCCATATAAAATTATATTCAGATAACGTCTATTTTTCAAGCTAGTCCATTCATCCAAAACTAAACTAAATCGTCCATTGTTTTTTACTATACTATTAATACTTGCGATCATACCATTATTTATTTGTTCGAAATAATTCAAAATGAATTTCATTAGTGTAGTCTCACATTTCGGAACAATAAACCCTTTTCTTGCTAATGATTCTCGGATGAATGAACTTCGTGTTCTTACTGAAATTCTCAGTTCTACATAAACAACAATTGGTCTTAACAAATGCCAAAAAACAAAAATGAAAAATTAAACAAATATTTATTAAAACTTAATATAGTGCAGATAATTGAATAGTGAGAGCTTTACTTATTTATGCAAAATATAAATATTTTGTTAATTAGCTTAGAATATGTAGATATTGAAGTATAAAAACAAGCTTTGAGAGGTATTAGAACCAAACAAGCGAAAAAAGAGTAATCAGCTGATTGACTGACTCCACCTTGTATAAATTCGCCTTGCTTACAACGTTTTCAAAAAATGGTTGTTAACCATTTACTGAACTGAACCAACCCTGTGAACAAAAGTTCACAGGTTTGGTTAACCATTTTTTGATAATGTTTTAAGATCTGGCTTTATTTCCACTTTGACCAATAATTGAATATGACTTTATTTCACTCCCTCGGTGGTAATAAAGTCATATGGTCTTATTTCTCAACACAATTGTTCAATTCACAAAGTCTCCTATTATGTCATATTGTCATGATGCCCTAATATTTCAGGACTCGGCATAACCGACTCTTGGCGTTCTGCGTAGGTCTCTGCTGGTTGGTTACGATGGTGCCTTGAAATAAGGCCATATGGGTCTATTGCTCAAGGAGTTGGGAAATAAGACCATATGACCTTATTTCCCATGGAAAAGTGCAATAAAGTCATTATGGCATTATTGCACTGTATTTTTTTTTTTTTTTTTGCTTAAATGATTTATGTATGTATTTTATATGACAAAAAAATAAAGTTCAATCAAAAATTAAATAATACTCGAAAAATATATTTTCAATCATTTATTTACAAGAAAGGCTTTATTTAGCGAAGCCGCCTACCGCGTTATATGGAGGAGAAAGTCCCTAAAAGCGGCCGCAGGGAGCCACACAGGAAAACTTTATTTGTGAAGACAAGTTTTTTTGTACTCAGCAGCATGGCGAACAACTATTCGGTTTCGCAGAAAAATGTTTTTTACTGGCGGCCTGTGGCCGCACTAAGGGGCTTTTTCCTCAAATGAATATATTTACATTTTTTGTTTTTTATATACTACGATCGTAACATACCATATATCAGTGTTTGTGGCTTGACGGCAGCTATATTTCACTCTTAGACGATTTTTTAATTCGTCATATTCTATGCGCGACTTCTGATATCTCGGATCCTTCCCCAAAATCAGTAATTGTGGCTATTCAAAAATAAAGAGCATTTAATTGTATGAAATATGTGCTTTTAAAATGTTCACTTTTATGCATTAACAGCTATTTTACAGATATTTCAAATGTTCTAATATCAAAAACAATAAAGTCCATTTATTCATTCGAAAGCGGCACCCTTGGCTAAATTATATAAGGATAGTGAACCTGATAGACTAAACAATGAAAATCGTTTTTCTATTCTGGAATATGAAACAGATGAACCAGTAAATAAAATCCACTCTACAAAACCACACCCATTTACTTGAGAGAAAATAATTCGAATTCACTGGTTCATAGCCTGATCTCATTAATAGGAGAGAACTCTTTTTACGTTATTCCAATCAAGAAAAGCACGATTCACGAAACTAAAATACAGGTCAATAGCGAAAATTATTATAGAAAGGTTGTAACATATTTTGAAACTCAAAAGAAACGTTTTTACACTTATCAGCTGAAAGGCACAGCCGAATCTTAAATACCCTTATAGAATACCATGTATAGAATCTCCTCGTCAAACACTACAAAAAACCTTGTCTTAGCTATCCATTAACTCTTTTTACCCACCCTACTTCAGTTTTTTGATAACAGCGTGTCCAAATATTTCCCGATTTTCTCCATTTGTCTTTTATTGCATTCTCAATAAAAAGTCTTAAAAATCCCAAAAATGGGATTTTTTAGTTTTTTGTCTATATTATCCATAATAGGGGTGGGGAGATCGAAACCCTTTTACAGAACATATTGGGCCATCTAAAATGGACTACTATATTTTAATACCGACTATGCGATTTGAGAATTTTTGCCATAAATTTGAATTTTACATAAAAAATAGGCGTATTTTGGATGGACCTGGTTCCCTCGGTATAGAAAATTTTATTTTTTTTTTTCATTTATGATATTTGGTGTAAAGTAAACTTTTCAAAAAGTATAAATTTGTTATACATCTTTAATACAAAACTTTAATTCGACAATACTTCCTCTTTTCGCATGTCAAATTTCATTAAAATCGGACCAACCGTTTAGAAGTTAGAGATTTATTTCGCTCTTTATTTATTTAGAGGGCACTGCACAACGGTCCAGCGCCCTCTAGCGTGAGTTTTAGGTAAAAATAAATATCAAAACTGGATTTCCCGACCCCAAAAATAGTAAGATACCACAACTTTCCGGGATAATAAAAATAAATAGGCATTGTTTTAAATTTTTAATGATTTTTTCTTGTTAGCCAGCGTTCCAAAATCATTAACTTCAAATGCGTGTAAAAAAATCTTGAACCCGGTGACATAAACCTGAAAAAAAAAATTAAACACATCCCATATATAACCTGAAGTACTTATTGCATCGTAAAATTACGGTAGAAGAACCACATAAACTATTTGGCCCCGTCCAATGTATGAATTGCCAAGAATATGGACACACCAAAGCATATTGCAAATTGCCACCAGTATGTGTTATTTGCGGGGAGTTGCATAACACATCCTAATGTAACAAATCCAAAGATGATCCTAAAATAAAAACATGCAGCAAACTACAGGGGTTGTCCTGTCTACTCAATTGTTAAAAAATCACAAAGCCAGAAACCAAAGATTTTCCCCGCTCAGCCATTAAATAACATCAATTTGAACTACCCCCGTTGCAACATATATATGACAACAAAGTAACATATGCAAATGTACTTATAGTGCATTTACACCGAGGCGAAATCTAGTGGATTTTAATTGAAATCTTGTTCAAAATCTATACCGTTTACACCGCTGTTTTCTGACATTTAGCAAGATTTCATTTAATAACAAAAACAGCTGACTAACAAAACCCACAGTAAATAAGTAAATTTTTAGTATTATAATTTATAAATTTAACTTTTATTCATATTTGCATCCATTGAAAATATTTATCAAACGCTAAAATTATTCCTCACTTTTTATATTATTTTTTTTATTTGTATCTGTCAAATTTTACTGGTACAGTGCTGTATTTTTTAGTCAGTTATGAAGAAATTCACGGTTGCATCACTTGGTACTGAGTAGATTTGAGGAGATTTCCCCAAAATCTAGTCACGAAGTAGATTTCATTTTGTATGGGAAATCTCGTCAAAATAACTAGATTTGGCTCGAAATCTCATATGTACTAGATTTCGCTTCAGTGTAAATGCACTATTAGAAACAACCAAACTCAGACGCAAGTCAGTCAACTCCAAAACGAAAATATGAATGCATACGCCAAAACAAAAACGAACTCGAATATTTTTTAAGAAACCTACAAATTGATGTAATGCTGGATTCTGAATGACTCATTTGACGTCCAGAAGTTCATTTCAAATAAATGGATATGTAATATATGACACCAAAGATCCCAGAGGTAGAGCAGCGGAGGCTCGGCAATTTTAATAAAAGCTCGAATCAAACACTACTTAATGTGTGGTTTTTGCGAAGATTATCTTCAAGCTACTACAATCTGTCTTGAATATTTTCATCGAAACTTACTGATTTCATCGATATACTCACCCCCTAGATTTTCAATTACAGAAAGTCAATATAATAGATTTTTAAATCACTGGGCCTCGTTTCCTGGCTGCTGGCGATTATAATGCTAAGCACACATTCTGGGGATCACGACTGTTCGATACCATTTCTAAAATGGATTTGAATTTGCTTTCGAGCGGCCAACCTACTTACTGGCCTACTAACCCACGAAAAATACCGGATGTTATTGATTTTAGCGTGATGGAAAATATCTCCCCAGAGAAATGATTCAAATTGAATCCTCGATGAAACTATCTTCAGATCACTCCCCACTATTGTTACCTTATTGAGCCCCCTAGAAATTGTATCCCCGACTGGTAATTTAGCGATGGCAGGCACAAGAATAAATTGGCTCAAATATAAAAAATACCTCAGTACACATTGCTCGGAAAACATACCGCTAAGAACACCAGAAAACATCGATCACTCTCTTATCAATTTCGATCAAAATCACAATCTGGCTGCTCAACATGCTACCCAAACCCCCCGACAAATCAGATATAATAGAATTAATTCTGCAGATGTCGAACGGCTCTTAAATGAAAAAAGAAGATTTCGAAGAGAGTGGCAATTGCACAGATCCCCCCAACTAAAATCGAAGCTTAAAGATTGTATAAAAAGACTTAAAAAGTTCTTGAAATTTCGAAAAATGGAATCATTGAATAAATATTTAGAAAGCCTGGACGCAACCCCGCAATCGGATTACAGGTCTTAAAAGACCCGTTATATGTAAGTCCCCCTTGCGAAATTCAAGTGGTGGTTGGGCAAGAAATGATACTGAAAAAGGGAATCAGTTTGTTAATCATTTAAAAAAAGTATTTACACATCATTATAAAAAAGTATTTTAATGCTATATTACGACTTGAATATTATCCTCCAGAATGGAAGGTTTCACTGGTTACCATGATACCCAAGCCGGGAAAAGATCACACAAAGGTGGAATCATACAGACCCATCAGCCTATTGTCTAATATATCAAAGCTGTACCCGATGTTAACTGAAAACAATTATATTCCGAATCATCAATTTGGATTTAGAAGAAAACACAGTACTATCGAACAAACCCATAGACTTATAAATATGGTGAGAAAAGCGTTTGAAGAAAAGAAATACTGTTCCGCACTCTTCATCGACATCTCTCAAGCGTTTGATAAGGTATGGCATGCTGGATTAATATACAAATTGAGTCAAAATTTACCCGCAAACACACATAAGCAGTTGGAAAGGTATTTAACTGGTCGAACATTTAAGGTTAAAGAGGGAAACTTTTTAAGTACTGCACAACCCATTGAAGCTGGAGTCCCCCAAGGCAGTGTCCTGGGACCTTTTTTATATTTGATATATTCGTCTGATATGCCAACTAACAATCGCACTCATACATCAATATTTGCTGATGATACTGCTATTCTAAGCATCCATGAAAACCCTCAAGAAGCGTCTCGTTAGTTACAAAACCACATATTTGAATTAGAAAAATGGTTATAACAATGGAAAATTAAAGTCAACGAGCAAAAATGTACACACATAACATTTACATTGCGTAGAGAATCATGCCCCCCTATTCATATCAATAACCAAACAATAATTCAACAATCGGAAGTGAAATACCTCGGAATACATCTCGATCGTCGCCTTACATGGAAAAGTCATATAGATGCAAAGTTGACTCAAATGAAATTGAAATCAATTCAAATTAATTGGCTTATTGGCAGAAACTCTACGCTTAGTTTAGATTGTAAACTTCTATTTTATAACATGATCATAAAACCGATATGGTGTTATACAGTTATGGGGCACGGCCTCAGCGTCAAATGTAGAAAAGATCCAAAGACGCCAAAACAAGTTTCTAAGAATGATCACAGTTGCCCCCTGGTATATCAAAAACGCGAATATACACAAAGATCTAAACGTGCCCATTGTAAAAACTGAAATCTCGAAAAATGTACAAAAATATTTAAAAAAATTTTAAGTTCACCCAAACCCGCAACATATTAGATAACCGAGGCCACACTCGATTAAGAAGGAGGGACACAGCAGACCCAATCTAGAAGGAAGAATGCCAATTTAACCAAAACAACCATGAATACAAAATTTTTCGTCCGGCACTGGCTGGACTTATTAAATAATAATTATTAGATATAAGATTTGTACCACTTATTGTTAGTTCATTAAATAATGAAGATACAATAAATAAATGATGAAAAAAAAAATATTATCCATCAACAATTAAGCCCATTTTAGTCTGTTGTAGTTGTTAATAAGTAAGAACAATTTTATTAATAAATATTTAAAAACAAAATTCATTTGTTTAAATTATTGCATGAACTGCTTTTAAAAAAAGTAACTAAAAGAAAAGTAAATTTATCGTAATAGAAATTTAGCAAATTTATAATTATTATTAAAATATTTAAACAATACAGAGAACTGTCTTAAACTATGCGTTGTATACTTTGATAGATTCGAGCTGTTGGTATTGCTCACGACTTATTAATTTTGCAAATATGTAGCCAACACGCCTATCATCTGTTACTTTACTAGCAGATTCACTTACAACTCGTACAAAACGTTCGGTATTTTGAGAGTGACAAGGAAATTTTAGAATTATAATTTGTATAGTTATCAATTACATATAATTTATAATAATTAGATAAATTTAGAAGAATATTGGTATTGAACCAGTTGTTCATCTGTGTGGTTCGTCACAGGAACCATTATTCACTGCTAATACCATCACGAATTTTCCAATCAGCTATATTGTCAGGCATAGTTCCCATCAAAATGGGCTGAAAATCATTAACGCTGTGCTGAATCTTATATACTACCTTTCACCAAATTATACTTTAAAATAAAAATTTTAATATTTTTTTATTTTTTATTTTCGAAAGTTATTTCCAATTTTTTTTTTAAATTTATTATTTATTAAAAAATTTTTTTGTCATAATTGGTTTATATGACAAAAAAAATTTTTTGGTGAAAAAAACTTTCGGGTTAAAAAATATTTTCATTTTGGTCCCACTTACATCGCCTTATATACAGCGTTACAATGGACTTTGAAATATCTATCATTGGATATTCATATGACTTAGTAATCTAGATATAGATGTTCACAATAATATGTTGAAGGTCTAAATACAAAAAACACTAAAAATAGTAACAAAATCACCAAGATGGTTTTTTGGTTATTATTTTAAAAACAGCTGATACGATCTTACGGAAAAACTAACTACAATATAACAGCATTCAGAACGGCACAGAACAGAAACGTTACAGAACGCAAAGACTAATGGAGCCTTCACTCACTTTTCAATGTCAGTGAGCGAAAGTATGTTACAGAATTGACGAGTAAAGTGAAACATGTGAAACATTGAAACAAGTGCTTGTGCAGCTCTTTCATGAGTACTGAAAGAAACATCAGCATAAAACAAAACCGCTCAGTTCAAAGTAAATTAATAAAGTAGCGACAGCACTACAACAAATACAACATTTACAAAAACCACAAGCAATTTTGTTTTTGGTTTAAGGTCTGAGCTGTCAAAGTTGCCTGTTGTTGTTTTTGCTTTTGGTCTTATTTTATTTTTCGCCAAAAAATTTTTTGGTGAAAAAAACTTTCGGGTTAAAAAATATTTTCATTTTGGTCCCACTTATCTATCATTGGATATTCATATGACTTAGTAATCTAGATATAGATCAAAAATAGGCAAAAAAAACGAGGTTATCCCGATTTTTTCCTTATATCTCAGCCATTTTGTCGATTTTAAATAGCAACAATATACTATCGGTATATTGATGTATGAATCATGTATGTATGTAAGTTTTTTGGGGGCTACGGAAAGTTGATTTCAACATACAGACGGACCGACAGACATGGCTATATAGACTTCGCTATCAATAACGATCCAGAATATATATACTTTGATAAATGTAGAAATTACAAACGGTATGACAAACTTATACACTGAATCAATTAAGTCTCCGTAAAGAAATATTCATAATATAAACTAGCAATTTGTGGTCACTTTTCAATACATATTTTAACATTTTTTTAATTCATTTTATAAAAAATCTTATAAACTAGAAATCAACATAAAAAATAGAAACATTTTCATTAAAAACATAAAAATTTACATAAATTCATTAATTTTACAAAAAGTCTCCGTACAGTTAACCATTTTAATGCAAGGAATCCCAATATTAAACTTAATTGCATTTAATATTTGGTAGGTAGTCCTTTCTGAGCAATTGCAGCATTAAATGGCTGTGCATGGAATGGTCCAGCTTTGTTGTTGTTTGTGTGGATTCAACACCAGGGTTGAATTTATTAGAACCCTTTACAAAATAATTAAGAACATATTAGGTCATCTAAAATGGGTTACTTTACTTCAACCTAAAGTTAAATTTTACATATTCAAAAATTTTAAATTTTTCAAAAAGAATAAATTCCTTATACACTTCTTAGAAATTGTTTATATAACTTAATGTATTTTTTTTCCAAAAAACTAGTGAAAAATCGCCTTTTTAAATTCAAATGCATGGAGTCAGTCATTATTTATAAACAATTATTTTTTTATTTGACATATACATTTTTTGTTAGTCCAATCAAGGAAAAATTGAGAAAATCGGGTAATATGGGCCTTCTTATCAGAGTGGGGTGGGTACAAATTTTGAAATTTAAATTTTCAAATTCGAATATCTTTGATATCTTGACGAGGAGATTATATATGCAGTAGCCCAATAATGTCTACATACAGGTGAGCCTCCATTTACGCGTTACTTTATTTACATGAATTCGATATAACGCAAACTCAAATTAGCAACCATTTTTTCAAATACGCGACTTTTTTTACGCGATTTTTATATAATGTGGCAACAAACAACAAGAAATTAAAAAAACCAGAGACCAAAAATAACTGTTATTAAATTTTTTGAGACTGAAAAAGTTAGGCATAAATCAATGAATAATTTTTACGTTTTCAAATAAGAGTTATTCATAATAAATATTTTTTTCGTTGTTCATAACTTTTATTTTCGATTTATATTTTTTTACGTTGCCTAATAGGTGTTATTCATAATATATATTTTTTTACGTTGCTCATAACTTTTATTTTCGATTTATATTTTTTTACGTTGCTCATAACTTTTTTTTTCAATTTGTATGTTTTTAAGTTGCCTAATAAGAGTTATTCTAAAGAATATATTTTTTTCGTTGCTCATAACTCAAAAGAAGTTTCATTCACCATCTTGGTTACATTTTATTAGTACATACATTGAATTTAACCTTTAAAGTCGCAAAAAATAAGCTTGGTATGAGATTGATGTTTTTTATTGTGTGTTTTTTAATTATGAAGAATTTTGTTTCACAATCAATGTTTTAGCATACGCATTGTCTGCCAAGTTGCACCTTTTCTCAGTCAACATAATACGCAAAGCTGAAAATGCTCTTTCAACAGAAAGCCGTTTAGCCGGCAGTGCATAGACAATATGAACCAATTTATTTAAAAATTGCAAAAGTATCCTTTTTCTCTTCCTAATATTGCAAACAAATCGGCTTCTACGTCCAGTCTCATAGGTTTAAAGCTCTCTATTTCAGCTATAGTTGCTAATAACTCTCGCGATGTATTGCCTTTGTCATCTTCTGAAGATAAATCCACTTCAAGTTCTCTAATTGATGTTCCGAACAACGATGACGTATTTAGATTCGTCGATTCGTCAATCAGAAAATCGGATATTGGTTGAAGTTAGAGTTGTGTAGCTCATGAATGACCTAGTTCAATTGAGCTATTCACTCAACTGAGCGAAGTGAATCATTCATCATACTGAGCGTTTTCAGCTCAGCACTGAGCGTATTCAACTGAGCCAAAGTAAATTAATAAAGTAGACTCAGTAGAACAGCTGACTATTTTTTTTATTCAGTCTGAACTGTCAATTCACTTGTGGTTGTTGTGGCGAAAAATAAAACAAGACCAAAAGCAAAAACAACAACAGGCAACTTTGACAGCTCAGACCTTAAACCAAAAACAAAATTGCTTGTGGTTTTTGTAAATGTTGTATTTGTTGTAGTGCTGTCGCTACTTTATTAATTTACTTTGAACTGAGCGGTTTTGTTTTATGCTCATGTTTCTTTCAGTACTCATGAAAGAGCTGCACAAGCACTTGTAAGTAAGTAAGTAAACACTTTATTGAGACTTTTTTTTTTTTAATATGAGATACAAACGACCGTATAACAAAATATAATCTTAGAACTATTATTGTCTTATTCTAATACACTATGTGTGAGGCAAAAGCAACTTGCTTAAAAAAATGAATAAGTAAAAGCGAACAGCTCAATATATGAAAAAAAATGCTTGCTCCCGGCATTAGGTGTGACGAACAGAGCGATAGTCTGTAAACAAAATAAATAAACATAAAACTAAATAACACTTAAACTAAACAGCTGTTAATAACAATAACAAACAGAGAACATTTATATCACAGAATGTTAACGAATTGTAAATATTACAAAGTGTAAAAAGTTCATAAATTGGAATAATTAAAATTAATTATAATAATATAAAATAGACAATCATTAGTATTCGAAAATACAAATTGTATAATAAAATAAATGTATAAATAAAATATCACATTTTCTTTCTTATTTCCTTCCTTTCAGCCCCTATGGGAGCCTGGGAGTGTTTCCCTGTAGAAATCCGGTAGTATAAGCTGAACGGGATCGTCGTTGTCAATTAATTGGTTCAAAATACCTATTGGAGACAGGTAAGTACATCTTGACCACTCTATTTCCTTCTCAAACTCATACATATCGTTCATCAGTGTATTTTCATGGAGAGCTAAATTATCAGCAAATTTCCTCTGGAGCCGTAAGGCGTATTTGCAGAGTGGTACCACAGCAGATTGTCCATAAATGTATGTATTAGAAAATCGTTTTGTATAGCTTTGAAAATTCCTGCCAATACATTTCCTTAGTATTCTTCGCTCAAAAATTTCCAATTCCCTGGCCACCGTTGGAGAGATAGAGAACCATATGGGGAATGCATATATGAGTGTCGGCCTGATAGCTACTTTATAAAGAAGAAGTTTTGTCGCCTGTGGAAGATATTTGCTGTTCATTAAACCGGAAAACATACCCGATATTCTCTTGGCCCTCGTTAAGAACAATCTGGCATGATTATTAAATTTCATTAACTTGTTAAAATTAACGCCCAGGTACTTAATGGTGTCCTTAAATGGAATATCCATACCGTCAAGAGAGAGCTGCAAAAGTTTGCTCTCTGGAACCACAAATCTGGCACATTTACCAGAAGCATTTCTCAGGCAGATGGCTTCAGATTTGGCTGCATTAATCCTGATTCCCCAAGATTTGTAAAAAGAATTTACAACACCAAGATGGAACGCCGCGTTAGTAAGCGCTTGTATTGGAGATTCATTATGTGAGTAGATTAAACAATCGTCTGCATACAATATAGCCTTTGAGTTCTCAGTTGAATGCGGAAAATCGTGGAGAAATAAATTGAATAGAAAGGGTGCCAAAACACTACCCTGGGGGACACCACTCTTTACGCTATCGAAACTGGAGGATGAACCGTTTATTTGAACACAAAATTTACGGTCGGAGAAATAACTTTGAAATAGCTTTATAAGATAAGGATCAACTCCTAGCTCCACCAGTTTATACAATATTCCCTTATGCCAAGCGGAATCGAATGCTTTTTCAATGTCTAACGATAAAGCTACCGTACATATTTTATCTCTCAGTTTTTTTGTGATGTCACCGTGGAATTTCAGAAGAGCATGTTGAGTCGAGTGAAATTGTTTGAAGCCAAATTGAAATGCAGATATCGGACTAACTATGAATTCTCCTTCCAGTTTATCCTTCAAGACGTGTTCAAATATCTTTCCAATGTTTGAGAGCATTGAAATAGGGCGAAAATCTTCGATATTGTTGCTGTTCTCCTTTTTCCTCAACGGAATTATCTTAGCCGATTTCCACACAGCTGGAAAATAGTAATTGTTAATACAATTATTAAAGATGATGGTAAGTAGCTTTATTGCCGTATCAGGTAGCTTTTTTATAAGGAAATTTGAAATTTCATCCATGCCGCTTGATTTTTTGTTGTTAATTTCACGTATAATATCTTTTACAGACCCAACATTAGTAAAGTGGTATGCATCTTGGTTTTCAACAGAGTTAAATAATCCATCGAACGAGTAAATATGCTGGGGAATGACATCAACACAAGACGAAATACGGGCATCTATATCCGCAATGGCTCCTTCCGGAATACTTTCGCTGTATACTGTTGCATAGTATTCTCGGAAGTGCTCCGAAATTTCAGATTCATTGGAGATAATGGTGTTGTTGACACAAACTGATTTGCAAAATGTTGACTTTCTTTTTCCCATTAGTTTATATACTTCCTTGAACGCAGATGGGCCTGGTTTAATTTTCTCAAGTTTTCTATTAAAACTCTTCGCTTGTTCGATAATTACTAGTTCTTTTATAATCGTCCTTAAAAGCTGGACTTGCTTCGATAGTATAATATACTCCTGACTCAGCCTGTTTCCGGTGCGATGATAAATCCTTTTTAACTCTTTTTGCCATCTATGCTTTACTTTGAAGAATTTTCTTATATTCTCAGAAAGTGGTAATTTGTTGTTCTTTATTTCAATTTTTTCCGTGTGGTTGTTATGAGCAGTTATTAAGTTGGTATTAAACACATTTATCAATCGGTCAATTTCATGATTCTCAATATTTCTATTCTCAGAAGGTAACAGACTGCAAGAGACATTTTCCATTTCGCGCTGAAAAAGGTTCCAATTGGTATTCTTGTAGGATGTATAACGGCGAGGTATTTGTAAAATGAATTCACAGGATTCTAATCTTAATTCCACTTTGATGGGATAATGGTCTGAGAACGAAGAAAGACTTGATGTTCTAAAATTATCAGAGCTGGTGTTAATTACATGAGGACTTAGTAAAAAGTGGTCAAGAAAAGATGAGCCATTCGGATACGAAGGCGTAATGTCGCAAAGCCGAACCACATCTAAAGCGTTATCAAGGAGCCAACTTTTGAGTACCTTTCCGTTGCCATTTTCAATTAAATCGCCCCAAACCGGATTCTTGGCATTTAGGTCACCACCTAATATAAAACCATCAAATCCACTGGCCATATCTAAAATTTTACTTAGTCCATCGGAGAGAGAAGAAGTATAGTTGCACGGAATATATATGGAACCAATTAAAAACTTTTTACGTATTTCATTTATGTTAAAATCCACTTGAATAAAAATTCCATTGAATCCAATGTTGGAAATATCTATAAGATTGTAAGAAATTGTGTTCTTTATTGCTATAGCCACTCCAATATGTGAGCCGTCATATATGAAACTATAACCATTAAGTCTTACATTACCAGTTCTGCGTAGATGGCACTCTTGGATGAATGCGATGTCAATTTGGTTATGAAAAAGAGTATTCAAGAGATCAATTTGTCTACTTGTATCAACAAGAGATCTGACATTGAAGGTAAGAAAATTTATGTGTCTAGGGCCCATAAACGCTTTTAACTTTGTTAAGGAGGCTCAAAAATAAAGATTTGGCCTCAGGTTTTGACATAGATTTATATTCACATAGAAATTTATTTATCTCACGATCCAATGACTGTTCTTCTGGTTCCATAAAAAATTCAGCAAGCTTTAAAAATTCGTCTATAATGGTCGATTTTTGTTTCTGAGGATTTACGATATTCCTCTGACTATGGTGGAATAAACTCGCAAAAGACTTTCCTGGAGAAATTAGAGGGGAGTTGATAGCCCTATGGACGTTTTTCTTAGCAATAGTTTTTACCTCCCGAGCTTTATTAATCCGTTCATTTCTTCCCGACACAAACTTCTTATAGGCTGAACAACCTCTCCAATTTGCTGGGTGGCCAGATTCGCCACAGTTGACACAAGTGGGCTCAGTGTCATCATTAAGTTGATTGCGGGGGCAAGCACCAGGATCATGTGTCGCATCACATTTTACACATTTAAAAGCAGAGTTGCAGTTTCGGGAAATGTGACCCCAATGCTGGCACCTGTGACATTGTATTTCCTTTTCCTTCCTTTTCGGTTTTTCCCACCCTATGCATTGGTTTAGTAAAAATTTTATTGATGAGACATCACCCAATTTTTTACCGGGTACCAGTGTAATAAGAAAAAGACCTGTGTCCAAATTATTTTTTTTGGAATAAGTTGTCGTAAATTTAGTTACTTTAGAAACTATGCCAGGAAATGTTTCATCCAATGCGGCTTTTATGTCATCTACTTCGGTACTGTAATATAGACCACGGAGAACCAGCGACACTTGTTTCATTTCTTTTGGGGTAAATGAATAAGAATTAATTTTCTTTTCCCTCAATAAATTCATCATTTCAGCATGAACGGATGCATCTGAAAGATAAAGTTTGGCTTTATGATTATTAACATTCTTTATCTTAAAACAAATTTTAGGTGTTTTTGCTTCCAGCTGCTGACACAAAAGTCCAACGTTCACATTATATAGAAAGATAGGCGGGCAAAAAGGTTTATCAGCAGGTTTCACAGGCTGCGCCTTTGCAATGTTGTTGCGTTTAGCAGTTGTGGCAGTGTTGTTGCATTCAAATTCTAAGTCTGCAAGAATAGAAAATCTGTTTTGCGATGTCGGGAACCTTCCGTTCAAACTTGAAACGTCAATACTAGTTGGTGGAGTCGCATCCAGTCTCTTCCTCTTCACACATATGTCCTCCAAACCATTCTCGTCATCAGTGGCTAAAGGTAAATTAACGGCAGGGCCATTTTCCTCACATTCAGCATCCATCCCAAGAGAAGAAAAACACTTCTCCATACAATTACGGTTGTTGCCAATACAGGTTTACTGATCGTAATCTCCAATAAATTAAATTCAGGTAAAAAAATACCAAAATTCGCAAAAAAAAAAAAATTAAATATATAAAACAAAATTTTGTTATAAGCACGTCTATCCAGCTCAACGTCAAGCTTGCAATCCAGTACTGCTACAGTTTGTAAGTAAATTTCATAAAATAATAATGAAAAAGGGAAATACATAATAGCGGAGTTCGATTGGCGAGGGTATGGGAATTGCCGGGTTAAGTGCGAATGGTCTAGCATCATTGCAAAATTTTACCGTAATCCAATAACAAAATACACACAAAAACCTTTACAATTTCGCATTTGCACTGATGCAATACCATTCGCACTTAATACTGAACTCCGCTAATAATTAAAATAATAAATGTAATTGAAAGTCATAGCTGTAAATTGTGAATATTTTTATTCAAAATATTTCCAAAAACTTAATTATTTTTGAATTTTAGTTATATTTAAAAAAATAAATTTATATAGAAATCATTCTATATTATTGAAAATAGGATACTAATTAATATACATCTATTTAGAATATAAAGCATTAAATATTATTTGATTTCAATAGAATACGATATTAAATAAATTATACTTAAAAGTTTTTAATAAACTTTTATAAAATTATACTAATAGTATTTGTATTTTAGTAACAATAAGTTGTATTTTATTTTTTATATAATGAATAGATTTTAAAATATTCTAATCAATATGAAAACATGTAATTATTTTCAAATTATATTTTTATAGTATAAATTAAATATTAAATTAGTTTATTCAACTAGTTATGAATAAAATATTATTTTACTTATTCGAAAATTTGTTGATAGATTTTATTCAAAGCAATTTTCTTTGAATAATTTTATTTCTCCAAAAAAAAGAAAAATATTTAAATATTCAACTAAAAATTTTAGAATACTCTTTTATTCATAGAAATTTTCTTTGAATAATTTTATTTGTGAAAATAAAGTCAAATATTTTAAGAAAAAATTTTTCAAAAATTTTATAAAAAAATATTTTTGTTTGTGAAAATGAGCTCGGACGATAAAGATTTTTCTTCCGAGGATTATGAAAAAGATCCTTCGGTCCTTCGAACAAAAACAATGCTCAAAAATAATTCAACGATATTTTGAACGTCTAATTTCACTTAGACCTAGGAGGAATGCCATGTAAGACGATCATTTTGAACAACTAGTTACAGTTAAAAACAGTTTTTAAAAATAATTCATGAATTTTGTTCTTCACAATTTAAATTTTATTATTAAACCTCCAATTGAAACCATTAATCTGTGTCCATATTCTAGTGATAATCAATGATTAAGTAGTAGTTTTTAAAAATAGAATATTAGATATCAGAGAACTAACTTTTTCAACTCAGAATGCAATCAGAAGATATTTTACATCAGTATTATTGTATTAAGTATCAATGATTAAGTAGTAGTTTTTAAAAATAGAATATTAGATATCAGAGAACTAACTTTTTCAACTCAGAATGCAATCAGATGATATTTTACATCAGTATTATTGTGAAATAAAAATAAATTTATTTGTTTCAAATTTGTGATAAATAAAAATATTTCTAAAGTTTTATTAGAATTATTTCTATTCAATAATTTTTTGTTTGAATAATTTTAGTTTTTTGTGTTTTGTTTGAATAAATATTCCAAAGAAATTAGTTGATGTTATTTGTATATAAATGAAATAAATTTAAATTTTATTCAACTTTGTTTTATTTGAATATACAAAATTTTACTATTTTCTAAAAAATATCAATATAATTTAGTTAAACTAATATAAAATGATTTTATTTATAATTTATTTGGTTTTAAAAGATATAAATATGCATAAATTTAACTGTAAATATTATTAATAAATTAGACAAATACTTTATTTAACTAATAAATAATTTGGAAAATAAATAATTATAATTGCAAACAAAAACTATAATAATATAAAAAATATTTATATTTTGTATTTTATTCACAAGTTACAGCTATGTTGAAAGTATATAATTAGTAAAAAATACTATTTCAAAAATACATTAGTGGGATTATATCTAACAAAACACATAGTTAAAAAAATACAAAGTACTGATATTCTTAATTAAATTAGCAATATTATTTCAATCACTTTTTTTAGAAAACATATATCTTATGCACTTTTTTACTATACTGCTACATCAACAGAACATTTGTCAGTTGCCATTAGCGACCTATCGTGGGTTTTTCGCTGTTTTTTGGAATGACAGTTTAGAATTTCTGAATTTAAGGAATAAGATTTATAAAATCTTATTCCTTAAATTCAGAAATTCTATTTATATATTGTTATATCATAAAATAATTAAGTAAATTTTGAAAATATACAAATTGTATCACAAAACTATTTTTCTGTCGTATTTTTAGTAGAAATTTTATTGATCATACATGTATATATAAGTAGTAAAAGTCAGGTAAAAAATATATATTTTGCCAATTGATAACTAACATTATGTAAATGGGAAAACACCCAAAAAAATTGCAACAATATTCATTTTGGTTTAGTTATTGTCACATTTTTATTTTGGATCACAATTATCAGATCATCAAAATATTTTTCCTTCTTCAAATTCCAGTTAATATCTTGAGTTTTTTGGTAATTTTATTATTTTGTGGTAAAAGAATACCTTATAGTTAGTGAATGTTCTGCTTAACAAATATTGTCTAAACATTTGGTTAGCATCGGAAATTAGAAATAATAAAAAATTAACTCTTTTCCGCAAAAATATTAGCTTAAATAAAATTTTATTTTTTAAAATTTTAATCAAACGCATAAATCTCTAATTGTCAAAAGACTGTGTGTTTTTACAACTAACAACAGAAATAATTGATTTAATTCACTACAAGCAATTCTCAAAATGAAATGGTCATTATACAACATACTGAGCTAATGAGCTAAAAGAGCGACCTAGTTCATTTCAGTGAGCTGAGCTGAAAAGGGCGGTCACTTCACTGAGCTAATAAACCCAACTTCAACGTTTTAACTTCAGGTGAAGTTAAAACGAAAATAAAAGTTATGAGTAACGAAAAAAAATATTTATTATAAATAACTCTTATTAGGCAACGTAAAAATATAAAAATCAAAAATAAAAGTTATGAGCAACGAAAAAAATATTTATTATGAATAACACTTATTGAAAAGCAAAACTTATTTTCATTGAGAATAACTATTATTTAAAGAAACAAATTTTTTTAGATATTTCTTATAACAGTTATGTCTCTGAAAAAAACACAAGCGAATAACAGATTTCTTTTTTGAAAACTGAATTTTATGTTATGTTTTGATCTCTTTTATGTATTAGAATATTTTGTTTTTTTAATTGAAAATTTTTCCTTAATTTTCGATAAGAAATATTTTTTTTAGTTGAGTTTTTTTTACTTTACTTTTGTTTTAAGTAAGTTTTTAGAAATACAAATAAAATAAGTATACTTAAATTATATATCGTCGCCTTAAATGCAAACGGACGTAACTACATTTTTATTGTTTTTACAGGATACGTTATAAAATCAATAATAATAGAGTATTCTTGGCAATTGTTTAATCAATCAAAAACTCGATTTTATCAAAAACTAAATTTTTGTGTAGTTACGTCCGCTTTCATTTAATGTGACGATATGTATGTATGTTCATTTGTGTTTTCTATTTAACGCGATTTTTATGTCCCAATTTCTTTTTTGTTATGTGACTGACGTATTGTTTTACGCGAAATAAAAAATTATTGACCCCTCAAAAGCATTTCGTTCTAAATTAGAACCTCGTTTTACGCGAATTTGATTTACACGCTATTTTTTTTGGGCCCAACAAACCGCGTAAATGGAGGCCTACCTGTACAGGAATTCAAATTAAATTTCTTTCATTGAAAGCTGTATTTGTTAGGCTGCGTTTACACATGCAAGTATATTGATGAAAGTAGAGAATACGTATTATTATCGAAAATGTCGAAAATACATCGAAATGTCTACAAGTTGCAAGAGCGTTTACACATGCAAGTAAAAGTTCATTTTGTAAATGTTAGCGAAGGAGAATGATGTCTTCAAAATGCCACAAATATAAGAAAATTACAGCTAATTTGATAAATAAACCTTTAAGCTAGGTACTCTGTTCAAAATTTCGTGCGAAATGCTGTCAAACTACATATAAAATATTTGGAATGAAATATATGCGAAATAATTTCGCAAAAGTTGTACTCTGTTTTTACTGTTTATATTGTAAACATGTGAAATACATCTGGCAACCTTATTTTTCCACACGAAATAACATACGCAGCACTTCTTTCGCACGAAATTAAAAGCAACAGCGAGCTGTCAAGCTGCATATAAAATGTTTCGCATGAAAAAACCATGATTTTTCGCAAATACGAACAGAGTACTAGGCTTTAGCTTGAAACCAAATTTTATTATTTTTATTAATAACAATAAAGTGTTACCATGGTATTCAAATACAAAAATTTCTGTTGAAAATGTTAGGTTAACAATTTTTATAGATATTAGTAACAATTTTATTTATTAAAACTAATGAAATTGCTATTTTTACGAAAACGATAAGCATTAGTGGCAATTTGTACTATTTTCTTTTACAAAAATACATAAAATAAGTTAAAAATATAATTATTATTTTACCACCTTCTGGTAAATTTTTCAAAAAATATTTATTGGCAACTCTATTTGTCTTCACTTGTATGAAAGCAAGATGTATTAACAAGGTGGCTTCGTAACTACAACAATACAAGAACAATAGTCATTTTTGTTTATGTAAAACCGTGTAAACTGTCAAAAAAAATTCACAAAAACACACTTTTATAAATGAAATAGTTTTTTTTAACACTTTTAAATATTTTATGCACTTAAAGCGATGACAAATGCTCACTTTTTTAAATATAAAATAATCGTTTGAATCTTATAACAAATTTAAAAATGTTTGTAAACAAGTTTTTGACATTTCACAAGGCAAATCATGAGTAGAGCAAAAAATAGTCAGCTGGCGTTACGCTGCCACCTGGTTAAATATGCCTTGTATGAAAGTGTCGAAAACCACTGTCCACAAAAATTCAGTAGGCAGTGAGCTGCAAGTGGCTGCATGTGTGATTGGGTTAGTGCAAAAGTGTGGATGTATTGTGTTTTTCGAACTGTTATTTGCACGTGTAAACGCTAGGTTAGTTAAAAGTAATGAAATATAGTTGTTAAAAAATAAATTATACTAAAAAAATTAAAACAACATCACTTAAGTCGAGTTTAGCTACATTTCCTATCACGTCCAAAATTTCACCGTTATTAGAATTATTGATTCTGAGTCAAATAACGAAATAGTTTTTTGGATTTTTGGACTTTAATGTTCAAAATATTATGAAACTTAAATAAATTTTTCGTTATATTACTCAGAATCAATAACTCTAATAACGGTGACTTTCTCGCGTTATTTGATTTTTTTTGCTAAAATCGACATAAGACGTATATTATTACATATTTCATTAAAAAAACTTAAAAAACTGCTTTAAATTATAGTAACACAATTATTTTTCCTGTATGTGGACTTTGTTGGCTACTGCATGTAATTTTTTTTGAAATCGGAACACAAACGAAGAAATATGATCGTTTTTAAAAATAAATTTAACAAAATTACCGTTAATACAGTAACGTTTACTTTTGATATGAAAAATGACACATAGTTGTATAACTTCGCAACAAATGCATTTCGTGGGAAAAACGGCAACACTGTTCTAATTGTTGACATTTATTTGACAAATAGAAACTGTGTAATGAATGAATGCATATTATACTTCGTAAAAAAGAAAACAGAAAAAAACAAAAATAGTTCATCACCTGAAAACAAATCTGATAATATATAATTTCCATCATTAATTCGATTCAATTGCAAAGAAATGGGTAAAATAAGAATAATATTGTGAATGTGAATTTAATTTCGTTGGAATTAACTATAAACTAAAACTCCGCTTTGTGGGCGTTGCTCTGACGTTTCTGTTCTTGACTTCCGTTTAGGTTCTACAGATGCAGCTACAATGCAAAAACTGGAAAAGCACTTGATGTTGCTAAAAGAGGAGTATACAAAATTGCAGAGAGGCTATGCTGAATTGGAACGTAAATATAGCAAGGCGATAGCCTCCAGCGATAGTGATGCGGCAGGCGAATTTAGTAGCTTTGTATCACGATTAGTGTTAACAGTGGCATCATTATATGGTCGCACGGTTTACTCCGATCTAACCATTAAAATGACTTCAAAATCTATGCCGGCTCATAAATTTGTTTTGCATGCTCGTTCCGAGGAATGGCGGGAGGAAATTTTGGCAGATGTCAGCGAGTTAGACTGGAGCGATATGGAAGAGGACATATCGATGGCTCTGCTGCGATGGATATACATAGATGTGGTTGATCTGCAGCATGATCGGCTTGCTTTGGGTTTATTACGAGCTTCACATCGCTTTCATTTACCAGGACTACTGGGTCTATGTGAAAGGGCGTTAGTAGCTTCAGTTGGAGTACGTTCGTGTGTGCGCTTTTATTGCGTAGCGGAAGAAGTGGGTGCCGGTAGTCTACTTGACTACTGCTCTGGCTTGATATCGACACATTGGGATGATTTAACACCACAAGATTTTGAACATATGTCGGGTCCACTTCTATTTAAAATGTTAAAGAGTAAAACCAAACACCCATTGCATGCTGCCGTGCGCTTATTACGTGAAGATGTAGTATTCTTGTGTTTGGTAGAAAATGATGGAATGGTAAGTAAAATCTTAATATTTCAAGAAAATTTGTTACAAGTGAAGGATATGAAAAGCTAAGTTTTATGATGTTTCCATAACATTTTGAGTCTAGGTGTAATCGTTCGTTAGCTGGAGTCTTTAATAAAATATTTCTTTTAGTTTTTTTTTTTAAATTATTATATGTAATATGCGGTATAATTTGATAGGTTTATTCCAAAGAATCATATATGGGGGTAGTGCAGTTTGCACTAATACTTAGTGATAGTGCAAAATTAGTGCAATCATTTTGTTCATATTTAGTGCTGAGTTGAAAATTAGCAGCCTCACTAAACATTAGTGATAGTGAGTTAAAAAATTTTGCACTCAAAATTAAATTAGTTGATTTAAAAAATGCAATCATCAGTTTATTGCAACTTTTTTGTATGCACTAATTTGAGTGCAACTTCAAATTGTGCACTAAATTTTTACATCCATTTGTCGTGCTCAAGATTGCCATTTATATTGTTATATTTCATAATTTATATTTTACTAGCTTAACCCGGTGCGCTTCCCTATTCCTATCATAGTAAAATAAAAATGTGATTTTATAAAAAAACTAGCATGCAACCCGCTACTTCGTTAGCGAAAAAATGTGGAAATAACAAAACAACTACGTAAATTATTTTAAAATGTTTATTATAGAAATTTTAATTATTGCGTAAAGTAAATACACCTTACAATTGTTTGTAGTCCATGATATTTTGAAGTATTAAAGCATCTCAAAACTGCTTGCGTAATTGAAAATTCATAATAATAATTGCAAATATTAATAGTAGATAGATAAAGATATACTAATTTAATAATGTGTGTGAAGTTAAATTTCGAAATTTATAACCCTAGACACAAACCAGTTGAGTTAACAGAGTTATGTTTAAAAGTTTACATGACACCGTTAAACATTGTAAATCAAGGAAAGTGTATTCAAAATGGAATAATAACCACACGGTTGAACCTAATGTACCACTAATGATTGAAACGGGAACTAATCTCCCGTTTTTTCCAAAAACTAAGTCAAATCATAAATGTCAAACATAGTTTTATACTTTTGCGGAATTTTTAAAATTTAATTATTATGGATGGACGAATCTAAATTCATGGAAAACGGGAGAAGATGGGCAGATGGAACTTGCTGGAATTTATAGCCAAGGTGTTTTTCTATCATAACCCATGGTCATAACCCTTAACAGTGCGAGTTTTGATAGAGAAATTAAAATTTTTCGGAAATTTAAATTTCTTGGGAGGATGATCTAAATTTCTTGGAAATGGGAGAAGATGGGCGGATGAATCTTGCTGGAATATTTAGGTAGGGTGTTGGTCTATCATGGTCCGTGGTCATAACCTTTAACAGTGCGAGTTCTGCTAGAGAAATTTAAATTTTTCGAAAATTTAAATTTTTTTGAGGATGATTCTAAATTCTTTTATAACGGGAGAAGATGGGCAGAAGGAACTTTCTTGAATTTATAGCCAAGTTGTTTTTCTATCATCGAAGCGAGTATGACTCAATCTGTGGAATTCTGCATTTATTCTATAATTCAAAAATATATTTGAAAAAGCACAAAATATTTTTCTGATCTTCTTAGGAAAATTAATTTCAACTAACAGTCGGACAAATAAGTGTTCACCAATTACCAATAAATATTCTTACTTTAATCATATATGTATATTTACAACTGTCTCAATTTACATCCATTGTTTAAGCCAAAATAAAAATTACAGCCAGAAGATAGATAATTAATAGTAGTAGTAATTGGTTTTTAAGTCTCATAGAAACTCACATTCTAACTTTTAGAATTTTCTATATTTATGAAAATCAAAAATACTATTAAATAACTGTTAGTTCAAGCGTCATTTCGGAAATGCTAAATCGCTTTTCAAGGTATCTGTCTTCGATTCGTATGGTACCCAATTTGCCTTTTTTTTTTGACAAATCCTGCTGCTTGCAAACGTTTTGCTTCTTGAGTATCTCCCTATGATATTGCAAGCTCATGTTGAGTTTGACAACAACATTCACTGATTAATGCCTCCAAATCTTGGTCTTCAAATTGTTTGGTTGTCCTGGGCCTTCCGTTTCAAAATCATCACTTCTGAACATGCACCATCTCTTGCACGTTGAAACCGATGGAACACGTTCACCATAAGCTTTGGTGATCTATGTGTACTTCTGCGGCACGTTTTTCAAATGAAAGAAGTAAAGCAAAACTTTCCACATATGACGCTTTGTTGTTTACACTTAATGTTCAATAACTAAGCGAGGATGAATGACAGATATATACCCTTTAGAGTGATATAAAAGTTATTCAAAATTAAAAAAGGGGTTCAAAAGATACGCCACCTATAGCAAATCCCACATTTTTAAGTCATATACCCAATAGTTGAAATCAAATTTCAGTAAAAATATTTTTTTAAACACACTTTCAACATATTTGGGGTATTCAAACGGTCTGATTGTCCTAATATGTATATTATGATAGTTTAAACAAATTGTTGTTGTGCTTCAAAAAAAGTGTTATTTTATGACAAAACAATGAACATAGTTCAAAGAGTCTTATTAGTTTAGAACATTATTGTTTGAAACACAACAAAAATTGTTTAAACTATCATAATATATTAGGACATTATGACAATAAGGACATTATGACAATATGACCTAATAGCATATCATTTTTTAAAATTTTAAAAATTGTGGTGTGAATGTATGTACATATACATTTTATTTACACGATAAAAACGTAATAAAACTTAAGGAAGATTAATATATACAGCCATAGTCGTATATATTTACACACACTAAAAAAATTAAGTAAGCTAGGATAAAATCAAAATTTTGCGGCCTTGTAAATAAAATTGGAAAAAAAAAGATTTCTATCACAATCCATAGACTTTATAGATAATGATAGCTAAGAAATTTTATAAATAAATCTACCAATTAGAGCTAGTTTCTGGGATAGAGATAATCTACATTCTTCGCTTAAACCTAAATTAAACTAAAAATTGTGTTTCTCACTTATTGTTTATATGCTATATAATCTAGGTTTAACTGAGCATCATTGGTGAGTTAAACCTAGGTATAAAATGCCAAAGCACAAACAGATGGAAAATAAAATAAACAATTCAGCACAGCAGCTCTTTGTTTTTATTTGCTTTATTAACATCAATATAATTTTTAATATACATTTTATATACTTTTATGTCGCTTTTTCTTTTAGAAAGTTAAAATTTACAAAAAAGTTATGTAACGCGGTTGCTTTTTCTTATAAAATGTATAGTATTGCCATATTTATATGAAAAAAATTGAAGAATAAACATGTGATTTGACTGAAAAGTATGGCAATGCTAACAAAATTAATCCACTAGTGAGAAACACAATCATTGGTTAAATTCCGGCAAAATATGTTTCAGGATTAATATAACAGCGTGTTAAGCTGAGTTTAACTGACAAGTAAGAAACTAGCTCTTAGTGGTTCAAATCGAAAAAGAAGTTCATACCATTAGTTTTCAAAATTATTTACTCATATTTATTTCCTTTCAAAATTATTTACACATCATTAAAAATAAGATAAAACAACAAAAAAGTAACGTTTTTTTTTAATAACCAGATAAATTTCCATCCGCGTCTATAACAGCTTGTAGTCTATCTGGAATTGAATCAACTAATTTTCGCACAAAGTCAATTTCCAGGCTATTCCATATACATTTCACTTCTTCAATTGTTTCCTCTCGTTTACGGCCATTTTTCAATGTTCTCCTCCTTTTTATGGCTGCCCAGACATTCTCAATTATATTTAGGTCAGGACTCTGTGGTGGCCACGGAAGAACATCTTGTCCAACCCTATTTAAAAAGGTAGTTGGTAACCATGCTTTGTGGCATGGAGCATTATCATGCTGAAGAATCCAATTTTCACTAGCAAACAGTCTTCGTGCGGATGGAAACACATGGTCATTTAATATATCCAGGTATCCCGATTGGTTTAGTGTCTCTTTAATTGGTATTAGATCCCTAATTTTCTAATTTTATAAAACGAAACGACAAACGTTAAAATAAAATTCTATGGAAATAAGTTTTAAACTTTTTTCCCAGTATTCTTCATACAAATTGCTTACGCTTCCAAACGTTTTGTTTTATAAAATGAGGACCTTAATTTACTGAAATTGTTATTAAATTTTGCGAGAACAAAATTCTTATTTTAGCGAATAGGAATAAACACGTGATTTTTTTTTGAGAAATGCTTTAATGAATATATTTTTATGAATATTTTTTGTTTTGTTTCACATTTCAACAAAATAATTTGTTTTGTAGTTTTTTATCAAATAAAACTATAACATTTCAAATAGCATTAAACCAACTATATTTACAACACTGTTATTAATATTTTCCCTCATAAATTCCCATATACATTTCATATAACTGTATGTTGAATAAATTTTAAATTTATTGAATAAGGTGAAAATAATAATTTTTACAAAAAAGGTTAAGGTTTGTGTCTGTACTATTGGAATTTTCAACACCATTAGAATTCAACTAATGGTGAATAGGGTGAAAAACTATATATTTTAAAATAAAATTAGTATTCTAAACATGAAAATAAACATTCTGGTGTAGGCTAAGGGTTTAGACTACTGAACTGTAGCCGAACTACATCGGTTCGAATCTCAGTGGAGGCAAAACAATTTTATTGAAAAAAAAAATAAAACTACTTGAATAGAATAGTAGAAATGAATTTCAAAAAAGTACCAATATAAGTGTACTGAAATTTGGCCCTTTTTACCCATTTGTATTTGACTTCCGAATAGCATGTTGTGGATTCTTTTTTGTGTGGTTGGAAGAATATTTTATCTTTTTTTTATTTTTAAATTGAATAAATAATATCAAATCTCCGTTTTTATCCCGTTTTTTGTCCCCTTTTTGTCCCCCGTGAAGAAATAATTTTCAAAAAAGTACCTAGTAATACGTACTATTTGAAAATAATAGTTCATGGAATTGTTAGTGAGAAAATACATTTTGATAAAAAAGTACCAAAAAAGAAAACAATTTTGAGGCCTTAGGAATTCGAATTTCAAAAAAGTACCAAAAAGATTTCTAGTTTTTATTGATCTGAGCCAGATACATTCAATATAATATTTCTATGTTTATTTATGTAGGAGATATACATGTTAACAGAGGGTTCTACGGGGACTATTTTAACCCCATATGGCCACTTGAATTTTGAATTTCAAAAAAGTACCAAACACCTGTCGGCTCTTTTTTTGATTACAGGCGGACGCATTTAAAATATTATTTCTAAGTTTATTTGTTTTGGAGATATAGAGGTACAGGTTTTACCCGTTTTTGCCCCATTTGTCCCCCTTAACGACCGAATTTCCAAAAATCCCTTCTTAGTGGATCTACATATTGTAAAAGGAACCCATTACCCGAATTTCAAGTTTCTAGCTTTAGCGGTTTGGGCTGTGCGATGATGAATGAATCAGTCAGTCAGTCAGTCACGTTACTCTTTTATATATATAGATATATGAATATAATTAATATCGGATTTTCTTGTTTGTGTTTAATTGCATGAGATCTACGTTCAATGGCAACAAAATTACTCACGCATAGTTTTGAGAATTTCGTTATTATAGATATTCGATAATTAATATTTACTTTGTATGGGAGGGGGCACGACACTCATAAATACATTCACTTGATGTTCGATAATTACAATATGTATGGTATGGAAGATACCACTCCACTGTTCAGTTCGTACCTATTTTTATAACTTTTATGTACAATGGTAACAAAATAAATCATTTGAAGCATTACTTCACCTATTATAATTCTCCAGATTTGCAATTATAACTGTTTTCTATATATGAGAGGGGTCATTCATACTAATTCATAATTTTCTTTGTAATGGATTTCCCACACCTACTGCTCCGATCTCGTCCATTTTAGCTAAAGAATTTTTCTCCAAATATTCGATAATAACTACGTACCATGGCGACGAAATAAATTCTTCAAAGTTTTACGGCTTTTTCTAATTCAGTTCAGCTGATAATAAAAATTTGTGAAGGTACCAATTTCCTCATTTTTATAATTTGTATCCCTTTACGGTCCAAGTTATCCGTTTAGTATTGATTACGAACTGAAGGTATCAATTTTACCGGTTTCCCCCTGTTTATCCCTTTCTGGTCTATGTATTAAACAAATGTTTAGCCTATTGACGGATCTATCCATGTTCAAAATTTCAATAAAATCGGATCGGCCGTTTAGGCGTGATTGCGGAACAAGTAAAATTTACAAACCGATTTATATATTTATATGGGTCTAAAATCAAATTCCCGCTTTTAAGGCGAAACATTTTGTTGAGCATTTTAAGAAACTTGACTATGTTTGAGCTTGTTCGAAACGTAAGAAAGGCAGAAAAGATGGATCTTTGCAAATGTTGCAGATTTACAATTAACTTCACCCGAGAGTGGTTAAAAAATCTCATATCGTGGTTGTGCGAGAACCTAGCATATTTAAACAAAAATATTAGAATTCGTCTTAAGGTAGGGTCACACATGGCAAATATTTGCTCAAAAAAGCGTAACCATATTTTTTAGCACAAATTTGTTTGACGTGTTTACTCTTACAAGTGTTTTGTAAGATCAAACGGCATCAAATAAAACAAAACTAAATTTTTTGTTTTCAATCATCCTAAGCAAAATAAGTTTTTGAAATAAATAAATGAATTTAAATGTATTTTATTTAGTGGTTACGTCTTTTTCGTCAAATATTTGTCATGTGTGACCCTACCTTTAGATTACGATTTTGGTAAATTTTTTTTAATGCATATGAATTGACCCACTCTGATATACATACAATGAAAAAGTTGATATAAAAATTGGTTTTCTTTCGTTCCTTAACATATTTTTTAACATCCCCATAAATGTAGAAGTCTGGGAACTGAGCAGGCCCGGTGTTGACCCGAAACAACTCCTTTGTCAATTTCCTCGTATGTTTCGTGTCATTTTCTTTTTGGAAGGCCCATTTAAGTTCCATATCCAATCTTACATTTTTGGGTCTATGACTTTGTACCAACGCCGTTCTATGAAAAGCATCCCCATATCAATTTTTCCGCGCCACCTTGTTTAACTGCCGATCAAGGAACACATCGTCATGTTGACGCAACAGTTCCTTCTGGAATGTCATCCATACTTCAACATCACACAGTCGGAGTCTCCCCCGAGGCATCTCAGACAGGACCTACGGAAATACGAGGAGAGCAGAACCCCCAGAACTCCCAGATTGATTATTGTAAAATTGTTTATGTTGCTACAGCAACAACAACTGCCTTTCTTGTGTACCTAATTTGTGTTTTAACTTTCTGTGTTCGAAAAGTTGTGTTTTTTAAAATAGAGAGTTTTGAATATAGGCCTCGATATACTTTATTTGTTAATTTTTATTGTTATTCAATATATGGGCAAGTCCCAGAAACAGTCTAGCAACAAAAAAAATTTTAAATGAATCAAACTTGAAATTTTTAATTGTAATATTAGACTAGATATGTATATTATATTTTATATATAAACAAAATTTATTTCGATCATCATTCATACAAAAATGATTACCAAATCCAACACTAGCTCAGATATCATAATTTTATACAAACAAAATTATTTTTTTAATGTGTTTTTATTATTACTTAAGTGTTAACAAGATGCTTCGATTGACAGCTATATTTTTGACCATACAATTTAAATACAAATTAATTTTGAGTAATTTCACTTTGAATAAAATTTTTAACAACTTCTCATGGAAAAGGAAATAATTTTCAAGCATCTGGATAATTTGTAACGAGCGTCACGTAACGTGCGTCACAAAATGTTCTCGGATTTTTATGAAAACGGCAAATGTTTGTTCATGTAAATATGTTATATTAGAATTCTCTTTCATTCATCTTTCTTTTAGGAATAAGATTTTGTGTGCTTTATTATGCAAAATTCGCTAAAATTACAAAAAAACACTTCAACTTTTAATGTTACTTCCATTTTTTGTAACGTGCGTCACAAAACTTTGCAATCAATTATTTCGCAAGAAATGGTAATTAAAAGGTAATATCTTATGTCATTTGGAATTGCACTTAAATCACACTATAGCACGTTGGAGGTATCTTATTTGAAAAACCACAAAATATTCATATTTAAATATGAAAACGTGTACGAATGAAACGTTCGTCACGCAGGATTTGCCCATATATTAAAAATGGTACTGTGAAGGTCTAAAGAATATATTTATATAGTGATACCAAATTCAAAAAAGCTATTTTTTCTTCCCTGATAATGATAACTATCCCCAACAATTCTACCAGGTTGATTGTACCATGAATAATAATAATAAAATAACATTTAATTTATTTAAAAAAATAATTTACTTTAAGATTTATTTTGGTATGTTCATTCATATATTACAATGTAACTTAAATTTAAACCCTGAATTATTAATTATTTGTAATCGTTTGACCTAAAAAAATAATTTTATTATAAGGAATGGCAGTAAGAGATTGTAAGCATTGATAAAGGCATGTCGTTGATGTGCAGAATTGATCAGACTGGCAGAGGCATGTCGGTGATGTTCAGAATTGCACAGATCACCACGACAATAACAGTACGTTTTTGTTGCACCTACTAAATTATTATTATCATACATCGCCTTACAGTCTTCGGAATAAATTTCTTCCACAGAATATTCTGGCATCCACTTGCCCTTGTGCAACACCTGAAACAAATTAGAATAAATATGAATATTGTTGGGAAGAACATATTGTATTGCAATCGTACGTGGCGTAATCGTTTTTGTTGAGCACACCCAAGAGTTGTAGTTTTTTGTTCGTAACCATTTTGCAAGTGCCTTGTGGAAATAATTCGAGAACACATTGTTGAATATGGGCAGTCGATAATGTATTTTGGAGATTCATCAAAATTAAAGCAGGACGGTATAACAATTTGATCATATCCAATAGATAAAACTTCTGGTGTTACAGCACAGCTAAAACACTTGATGCCAGTCGCTAGATCTATAATTTTAATTTCAAACATAATTTATTTCAAATTGAAATTATTTTTGAATTAAAAACAAACATACTTACTAAGTGTACTAATGATGGTACATGCAATAAAAATGCCAGCCCAAGCCATACTTTATAATGTATCTAAGCAAATTTCGGCCTTCTCAATGTAAATATATATAAGAAAATATTTCTTCCTTGTAATATTAAAAGCGAAAACTTGCGCGTAGAACTGCTTACTCTTCAAGTTTCCAAATTGTAATCAAAGAATGCCATCCGTTGCTGAAGCGATTTCAAAATTTTAAAATGTATGTATGCGTCTTGTTGTGCGGGTATGGTGGTGACGCATATTCTGTGATATTCTTATCCGGTTAGTCGTTGTTATTTAATTCACATTGTGTTACATTTACCTCCTAAGTAATGTATGGCTATAAGAATACATTTGCTTTAAATAAATTAATATATTTAAAACCACAATTATTTAAATGTGAATTTTAATATTTAGTTTCCACCATTTTAGTATTATTTAGAAATTTATTTTAAAAACTTATAGTGAAACTTTACCACAAATTCTTTTATCTAATGTCATTTGAAATATATTTGTTTTCTATTGAATACGATATATTTCATTAAATAAATATAATTTCATAGAGGATTGATATGATCATATATGAGTTTAAATCTTTATTTAATGAATACAGTAAGTTAATAGTTGCAATGTTTTTTCCACCATGTCATGTCATTCTTTAGAAATTTATATTAAAGACTAAGCGGGAAACTTTACCAAAAATTATTTTATCTAATGTCATCTGAAATATACTTCTATTGAATATGATATATTTCATTAAATTTCCCTGTCCTTTCTATTTGGAAAGACTTAAATGACTTTCTTACAGAAAGGATTGACACACTAGACTGTCTTCACGAATTTAATTCTGCTTTTAAATCTACTGACCAGAATGATTCTGTCCATTCTGAAGATATTACTTCTTATAGTATTTAAAGTATTTTATGCCCAATGGCCATAGATATTAGAATGTTATTTCTGAATAATTATGGAAAAGATTTGATATCCCAACGTTTTCTAAAAATGTTCAAGTCTCCGGCATAAACAACGATGTTTCTGCTGTTTCGAAGAGGGTTTTTTCTGTCGTAATAGGGTCTAATATCGATTCCACTATTTTATTAACTACAACGGCACTCGTTTTGCAACGCATATCAGGGAATTTGCCGTCGATTTCGATCGATACTGACATTGCAGGATCTTCATTTAGCAGATTCCAGTTCTTTCTGCAGTAGACCTGTCGAACTATTACTATGAACTGATTTGTACCCTCAGATTATTTTAACTGAACATATTTGTATCATTACTGGCCCAGAAAATAAATATTGAATACTCACCGGTCCTGTAAATACTATAGAATTCTGTTCACATTATACGAAAACGAAATTTTCTACTTCGTGGAAAATTCCCCATTTGACACAATCATCAATTTCCTATGCAAATCGAACACATTTGAATTGTAAGTCCCGGTCCACATTGTGAAACATTTGCTGTTTCACAGGATGGATGGGGGCTAATGAACAAAAACACAAATGATTTTAATTGATACCTTTTTTGAATAATCTTAAAAAATGCCCATGAAATATATTTACATTTAAACATATAACCTTATTTTAACGACAATGTCTTATCGGTGTTTTGAGCCGCACAGAAGTCCTTAAAGACCTATTCAACAGGGGGTCCTTTATGACTCTCATAACATTATAACAAGTCATCAGGAGTCCTTACTGGCTCAATTAGATTCACTCATTAAATTTGTTATTTAATAATTGCAACATGATTTAGTGCTGCAAGGGGGCCGGCAATGTTAAGTTAGAATTGTTGTGAGTTCCTTTTTGCGAATAACTTCTTTAAATAAATTATACTATTTTAATCATCGTTAGAACATGATATTGCTTCCCTTATTTATGCAACTTTGTTGGAAATTTTGACACATATTCTAGCGAGTAAACCGTTAACGGTATCTTAAATGGTGTTTGCCTCCAACTTAGGTTGTTTGTAAGCCATTTAATTACATATAAATTCATCTGCAACTCGTCTAGGCACTACGTGCGTTTATATGTTTTTTATAACAACACACTACGTGTGCACCTTCTTCGGGGTAATATTTTCTTTTAAATAAAGAGATCTACTTCTCACTAAAATTTTAATATATAATGAAAAATAATTTTGACTTAAAAAACTAAATAAAAATAATGACTTGAAGAAATTATAGGACATTACAAGATTTAATTTGTTAAAAGATACATATCGCCATCTAAAATGCAAATTAACGTAACATCACTTTTCATAGGTTTATAGTAGAAGCAAAAAACGGTACAAAATGAAAACTACTTTAGATATTGAAACCAAATTTTCAAATCTGAATTACATTGAAACTAGAATTATAATGTATACAAAAAAACTAGTTTTTTCAATGTACACTTTCTGAAACAATAAAACGTATCATCAATACAAATTTTTATGAAAAAATAAAAAGTTAAATAAAAATATTTTTTATTTTAAATAAAAGCAGTTATATGTATATACATTATTAAATTTATTAGGTTTTTTTATTTTAATTACTAACAACTACTTTTTTAAACTAAAAAAGGTTCTTCATTAAATTTTCATAAAGACTGCAAAAAATATTCAATTGCAACAAATTTAATAATAAAAAATTAGGATACTACCTAAAATAAGGTAAAAGCGATTTATTAATTAATTACTAAAAGTGTATACGTTATTTTGTTTAAGAAAATCATATACTTGAATATACTTTAGATTCAATTTTTGTTATAACTTGGTCATTTTTGATAGTAAAAGTTTAAAATTTTGTACACATATGTAATATGATGTAGTGAAACTTAATCAATAATAAAATCGATTTCCAATTTTTTGATGATACGTTGTTTTGCATTTTAGGTGACGATATATTAAAAATGGAAAATACAGTCTCAACAAATCCAATAATAAATTTAACACGCCTTTGGCTTCTGCTCCAGTAGAGCGTTTATTTTCTTTTAGTGGAATGGTGGATTCTAATCGGAGAAATAAATTAAGTGATTCGAATTTGGAAAAGCTTATTTTACTTAAAGCCAATATTCGCTAATTATTTTCTGTGTTATGCATTGCTTATTTCTCTTTTTATTGTAATTTGTGTATTTATATACCGCTTTTACGTTTTTTCCTAAAATATACAGTTTGTCAAAAATATCTTTGCACAGTAAACAAATTTTTAAAATTTTATTTTCATTTAAGAATTCCAAGAATAAATTCATTACATTTTTGTTTTTTTTCACACATTCCGTTATTGGACCTCTTACGACTATCTGACACCACCAACATATTTAAAATTGACAAACGCGTTACAACACCAACAACAAAAATATATGTTTTTTTCAATATGAATGGTGTCAAAAAAATCTTTGCATACTGAGTGAATAAAACAAAAAATTGGTTAAATATACTCGAATTTTGTGCAAATAGGCCTTTTTATGGATTTTGGATAAAATATTGACGAAATAAGTTTATCTTGATGTTTTAAAAACCGATTTAACCGCTATCATTCTGAAATTCGGTTTTGTTGACCCGGTAAATTCAAACAAGTTTTAATACAAATATTATTAGACAATGATCCCAAACATAACTCTTATTTATTTGGTCGTGGTTACTATATAACTGTACAAAAGTTATTGATACCCCTGCCCGAAGTCCTGATATTAACCATATCGAAAATTTGTGGGTACATTTAAAGAAAAAAGTGGGAAAAATATCGCCAAAGAATCAAAACGAATAAATTAAAGAAGAGTGGGACAAAATACCCTTGGAATATGATATCCCTAAGCTAATTAACTCAATGGGCAGCCGTAATTGATGCTCAAGTTGGACACACAATATATTAGAAGCTAAAACCCTGGAAATGTATCACAAACTTAATATTTTATCGAATGTGCAAACAATTATTTGACAGTATAAAAATTGATTTTTTTGTCCTTTTAAATTATAAATATGAATGGTTTTATTGAAATTGATTTTTTTGTTATCTATTATATTAATAAACATATGTTTATAAAAAATGTGTTGAAAATAATAAAGAAGTTGATTATTTATATTAGTAAATATAGGTTTCGGCTACACCATTATAAGTTGAAATTGATAAAATACCAATTGTTATTGAGAAAATCAAATTAATATTGAGAAAATAAAAATTTAAATCAAGAAATCGAAATTAATGCTGAGAAATAACAAATTGAAATTCAGAAAAACAAGTTAATATTGAGAAAAAACAAATTGGAATTGAGAAATACAATTTGATTTGAGCAAATACAAATTAAAATGAATAAATCAATTTAATATTGAGAAAAATACAATTGAAATTTAGAAATCGAAATTAATATTCAGAAAATGAAAATTTAAATTCATAAAATACAAATTGATGTTGAGAAAAACTAAATTCGAGAGCATTATTCAGAGATTATAAAGATACAAAATGGTATTGAGAAAGAACTTTACCACTTATAGAAACAATGATTCTTAAATATAGAAAATAAAAAGTGTCGAATTTACACTTCTTCTCATACGCCGTCTGTCGAACAAAAACAAAACGAAATGCATGCATCTCACGTCCCTTAAAACTAATGTGTAAATTTATGTCCAATTTTGTGCAGTAGTTCTGGAGTTTATCGTTATTTATAAACATATTATTATTTTATTAATAATATTAAAAACTTAAGCTACCATTTTTACCATAACCAAAATGTGAATTTATATTTGTTGTGATTGTGCGAATGTTCGCATTTTCGGAAAGGTAAAAACATGAATTACCTTAATATACAGTGGAGAGCTCAAATGAGTACATGTTTCTATTTTGTGCACAGAAAAAATGTTTGGATTTGCTTTATTAGTTTTATTTGTATTCCATAAGAAGTGCACATAATAGAAACATGTACTCATTTGAGCTCCTCACTGTATAAGGAGCAAATATATGTATGATAAATATGGAGTAGCGTAGTAAAACTTTTGAATTTATGACCAGTTTTGTTTTACACCATGTTATTCAGTGAAAAAATTACGCATTTGTATTTGAATCTTGGAATATAATTCTATTTAAAAAAATAGGGCCAATAAATAAATTTTTAACAAACAAAAATACCAAAGCCTTAATCCATACTGCATTGCCATAGTAATAAGATATAATTAAAATAATCTGTTCTTAAATATTTAAGTTACACATTTCCATTGTTAAGACAGTTTCAATGTACTAATTTCGGATTTTTTTTTATTTTATTGAAAATATTTTTTTAAATTTTGATTGTTAAAGTCTCATATCTTTCTTGCACAAACCGAACTAGCTATTTGGTGGTTTTCAAAAAACTTTTTATCAATTGGTTGTAAACATTCGGAAACATTGCACTAATATATGAACATTATACGCTGTTAAGTCAATCTGATTACGATTGATTCAATTAATTTTTTGTATCTATATAAATAAAAATCAAATGTGGTTCGTTGGTAATTGCATCAGTTGAGAACGGCTGGACCGATTTGGACAATTTTTTTTGTCAAATGTTCGTGATAGTCCAACTTAGGACCAAAATTGACCATGCCTACTCTTACGACCACTTTTTTCGATTTATCTAAAATTGGAAAACGGCTGCACCCATATGGCTAAATTTTTTTTAAATGTTCGTATTAATCCAATTTAAGTTTTTATTGAAAGAAAAATTGACCACGCCTACTTTTTACGATTTATCGGAAAACGGCTGCACCAATTTTGCTAATTTTTGTTAAATAATCGTAGTAATACAATTTAAGTTTTTACTAAAACAAAAATTGACGACGCCCACTTTTTCGATACATCTAAAATCGCAGAACGCCTGGACGGATTTGGGTAATTTTTTGTTTAATTGTTCGCAATAGTACACACAAATGTTTTACAGAAAGAAAAATTGTACACGCCCACTTATCAAAGACATTTGTTAATTTTGTTATTTACCATTAAAAGAATATTGTGGTATTAATTTTAAACGATTTTATTAATTAATACAATAAAGTAACTTAGGATTTAAAGAAATATAAAAGATGAGTGAGATCGTGTACACGGCTTATGAGCGAAGGAATAAAGTAAAAGGCAAAAGTAAAAAGTAGTAATTAAAGAGAATAAGAAAGTTATAAAATGAGTTAACGAAAATATTATAAATGATGACAGGGTGCCACAGTACTCCCCGGCTAGATGAAAGCTACCGGGATTGGAGAGTTGCACTGTGGGAGAAATCAACAATTTAGTGGCGCAAAATAAAAAAAAAACTTTCACATATTTGATTTATTGTTATGTAGTTTCAATCTATAGTTGTTGCTGTACTTAAAAATATTTAACATTTATTAATAACTTCAGTGGTTTGGTATTGACAACTATTTAAATGTAAAAAATATTTCAGAAATTTTTTTTATGAAGAATTGGTTTCAAAGTTGTTGTTAAGCTGGATATACAAGGTTTTCTTTAAGTTGTATTTTTACTTTTTTTTATGTAGATGGAATATGAGGCTTGGTAAATCAGAAAAATAAAAATATATTTTCCGCTATTTGTGATAACCAGGGAAACCAAAATATGCAAATGCATGTTTTTTCTGGTGAGTCTAATGAACACATGGATAAGATAATTACACGTTTTAGAACTATTTAAGAATTTTGGCATTGATTTGTTAGTGCATATTTTTGCATATTTTACCCTTAAATACATATTTTTGCATATATTTGTTTTAGGAGCATATTTATGTCATATTTTGCGTTTTTAGAGCATATTTTACTGTTTAATAGCATATTTTGAGTTTATCAAAAACAAATTTTGTCTTACTTATTTTTCGCTGTTGTGTTACAGGTTTTTACTTCCTTTGTTTAAAATTCAAAATTGAAAACAGAATTTTTTTTTTTAAATTTAAAATAACAATTCGAAAAATTTTTTTATCCAAAAAATGAAAAAACTGAAAAAAAAATTTTGTTCACCTAAAAATAATTAAATTTTTTATTTTGAAGTATAATTAGGTAAATATAGCTCTCTTACTTGTTTTAATATAAAATAAGCACTATTTTAATAATAGCTCCATCTAAATATCAAATTTTAGTTCCAATTCAAACTTAACCGTTCTAAGTGTTAAAGAAATATTGTCTTTTAAATTTGCTCCTGTAACATTAGTTGATGTCGAAAGAATATTTTCTATGTTTAAAAATGTTTTCAGATCCAATAGACAACGATTTTTATTTGAAAATTTAAGTAAATTTTTTTTGGTTAAAAATTATGTAAAAGTTTGTTTTTTTAAGAGCATATTTTTTAAATTTTAAGAGCATATTTTAAAGTTTTTACTGCATATTTAAAGCGCCTAAAACGCTTTTTTTAGAGCATATTTCCGGTTTCCCTGGTGATAACCAATGGCCATATTCTTATAGAATTTTATTTTTTTACTTTTTGAATTTTCGGAAGGTTGCCAGTTACTAATGCTGTGAGATGCAGTCCTAATTTTTTTTACCAATATCAAGGCCATATTACAGACTACATATGGTAAAAAATTTAGCTGCGAAAAAGTGCGAGGTGAATTTATATAATTTTTTTAAGAAATTATTATCGTTGGGACGACGTAAAATCTCGTACTAAATTTGTTCCTTATTTTTTTAAGATTGTATATAAGAAGTGTTATTGGTAATTACATTATATAAAAATGAAATTTATGTAATTCTAACTACTTACAAGTTGCTAAAAACAAATGCCCATATACCAAATTTGACTTAAAATTATGAGTCCTTTTGCTTTATTTAGATTAAAAATATAACATTTGCGTATTTCGCCTTTTATCCAATAAAAAAATACTGAAATATCATTGGATAAAAGACGAAATGCGTAAAATAGGATTTGATTTGATTGACCTATCGTTTCTTTGTTTTTTTTTCGTCAAAAAAATCGACCCACCGTAATGTACATACTTTATTGTTATTTGTTCTTATATAATGTACTCATGCAAGTATGCAGCCTCTCCCGCTCATTCTACTGAAGTAGCAGTACCCATTTTGCATTACTTTATTAGCTTACCTCCTTGCCTGCAATATTTCCATATAAATGAAATTAATTTGGCCAAGCGTTTAGAAGATACGAATTTAGTTCCACTAAATTAGGGTTTTCTCCCACTGTGAGTTGTGTTGATTTGATGACGGTTGATTCGCTTGCAATGGATTGCTTTGTGCCGGTGTTGAAAGCTGAGGAGTTTGTGGTCGTTGGTTTTCGTTAACATTCGGTTGTGTCGTTTGATGTTGATTTGTTTGGTTTAAAATGTTTGTATTGGAACACTCGATAAAAGCTGGTTTGAGTCTGTCGATGTTAATGTTGACGTGACGGGTACCCATAATGATAGTGAAATACTTTGCTGTTTTTCGCACAATGCTGAATGGGCCATCATAGGGATGCGTTAACGAAGGGCGTATTGAATCGTTCCGTACAAAAACATGAGACGACGAACTTAGCGAAGGACTCACGAATGTTTTCGGTTCCACATGGTGTGATATGTCTGTTGGACGAAGCTTTTGCATTGCTGCACGAAACTGAGCGACGACTTCATTTGTTGCTACCGACGGTTTGGTGTTGCAGGAAAATTCGCCGGGAATTCTTAAATTCGTCCCATATACGAGTTCGGCTGGGGAGGCGTTAATGTCGGGCTTAAAAACTACGCGTAGACCAAGTAATATCGATGGAAGGCTATGAACCCATTTTGCTGGATCGCTGCAAAGGATTGCGGCCTTTAATACGCGGTGCCACCTCTCTACTATACCATTCGACTCAGGATGATACGGCGTCGTACGGAGATGAGAAGCACCAATTAAAGTTGTTAACTTAGCAAAAAAATGCGATTCAAATTGTCTTCCTCGATCGGATGTAATTTTTGCGGGGACGCCAAACCTGGCAATCCAGCTATGCAAAATTGCTTTCGCGATAGTTTCGGCTGCCATGTCAGACATTGGTACAGGCTCAGGCCATCTCGTAAACCGGTCGATAATTGTCAAACAATATCGTTGGCCATCGCACAACGGAAATGGTCCTACAATGTCCACATTGATGTGTGAGAACCGTTGCTTTGACGGATCGTACTTTGATGTATGAGATCTTGTATGGCGCTGGAAATTTTGCCGTATCTTTACGCATCGATGGCCAGACAACACGGGCAGTTAATAATTTTGTCGTTGCTCGAATTCCAGGGTGAGACAGACCATGAACGATAGATAAAATCTTCTTACGAAACGATTTTGGAATGAAAGGACGGACGTTTTTTGTTGAAGTATCACAAACCAAATTTTGCTCTGAATCTGAAAAATCAAAAGATGATAATTTGAGAGAGTTAGTGGTTCTACCTGATTGTAAATTCTTTAACTCTTCGTCATCTCTCTGCGCTGCGGCAATTCTGGAGAAGTCGACGCTTTGATTTAATAACTGGATACGAGATAGAAAATCCGCTGTTGCATTTTGTTCACCCGGAATGTAGCGAATATCCGTGGTGAATTGCCCGATGTAGTCTAATTGCCGAGCCCTGTCTGGCGATGCTTTTTCAGATTTTTGATGAAATGCGTAGACTAATGGTCGGTGATCAGTTACAATGTAACACTTTCTTCCTTCCAGCATGTATCGAAAATGGCTAATACCTTGATACATCGCAGTTAGCTCACTGTCGTAAGTGCTATATTTTTGTTGGTAGTTCGTCAATTTTTTTGAATAAAATCCAAGGGGCTGAAGTGCTCCATTTAAACTCTGATGAAGAGCAGCGCCAACTGCGGTGTTAGATGCATCCACATACAGTGCCAAGTCTGCATTTTTCGCTGGGTGTGTCAAGAGTGCAGCGTTGCCTAATTCTTTGCATTTTATGAAGGCAGCCTCAGTTTCAGGTGTCCATTCAAGTACTGTGCAATCATTTTTAACATTGCCTTTTATCAGTGCTTGAAGTTTCGCTAGATTTATAGTTGCGTTTGGCAAGAACCGTTTGTAAAAAGTGTTGCGATAAATCGTTTTAATTCCTTAGCCAGTGTAGGTTTTGGAAAGCTGTGGATCGCTTCAACTCGCTCGGGAAGTGGTCGTATACCATCTCCGGTAACATAATGACCTAGAAATTTTAGCTCGGTTATACCAAACTCGCACTTATCAACGTTTATGGCTAAATTGTTAGCTCGTAATCTTTTAAAAACTTCTATTAGGTCGTTTCGGTGTTGTTCGACTGATGTTGACGCTACACAGATGTCGTCAATGTATGCGAAAGCAAAATCCAAACCCCGCAGCACCTCGTTAATGAGTCTTTGAAAGGTCTGCGCCGCGTTGCAGAGTCCAAAAGTGTTGTTATGGCGGTTTTGGCAACGTCTTCAGGGTGGACCGGGACCTGATGGAAGGCCTTTTGAGGTCTATTTTTGAAAAAACTTTCTTACCGTAGAGGTTACTAGTAAAATTCGACAAGTACGGGAGCGGGTATCGGTCACAGATGGTTTGTGCATTTAATGCCCTGTAATCGCCACATGGTCTCCATGTGCCATTGGCTTTTTGCACCAAGTGCAACGGACTAGACCAGTTATTGCTAGACGGTTGGCAAATTCCAGCTTTTGTAATTACGTCGAATTCAGCTCGTGCTGCAGACAATTTTTCGGGAGATAAACGTCGTGCTCGGGAATGTACCGGCTGGCCTGTCGTGTCGATTCGATGAAAGATTGTGGATTTGGTAGTAGTTCCATACGGAGCGATCTTCGTAATGTCGGCAAAATCACGTAAAATATCATGAAACGTATCAGATGTATTAATCTCTGCAGTCCTCAACTCGGAGAAGGCTACTGGAGTCGGATTGTTCTCCGTCATTGTTTCGATTAGACGATTGCGGCGCAAATCAATTAACAGATCGTAAAATCGCATAAAATCTGCACCTATGATTGGAGTCGTGACGTCTACGATTAAAAACAAGTAAGAAAGTATGGTCGGTCAAGCCCGACCATATAATACCCTACACCAAGTAAATGAGTAAAAATATTTTTCTTTTAAAATATCAATAATTTATATTCGTGAGTGATTTTCGGAAGTGGGCTTTATATGGGAGCTATGACCAATTATGGACCGATCACCATAAAATTAGGTCGTGTGATTTATGTCTATATTAAAGTTAACTATGTTGAATTTTGTGTGTATACCAACATTTTTAAGCGATTTATGCACGTTAAAGTGATTTTCGGAAGCGGGACTATATGGGAGCTATGACTAATTATGGACCGATCGTAACAAAATTTGGTGACATGAATTTTGTATATATAAAAGTTATTTGGAGCGAAATTTGTGTAGATACATATATAAATTAAACATTTATGACCGATAAAGTCCAATTTCGAGGGGACATTTGTATGGGGGCTAGGTGAAATAATGGACCGATTTTAGCCAGTTTCAATAGGCTTGGTCCTTGGGCCGAAAAAGTAATATGTACCAAATTTGATCGAAATATCTTCAAAATTGCGACCTGTACTCTGCGCACAAGGTTTACATGGACAGCCAGCCAGCCAGCCAGCCAACCAGACGGACGGACGGACGGACGGACATCGTTTAATCGACTCAGAAAGTGATTCTATGTCGATCGGTATACTTTAAGGTGGGTGTTAGACTAATATTTTTGGGCGTTACAAAAATCTGCACAAACGCATAATACCCTCCCCACTATGGTGGTATAGGGTATAAAGACCACTCGAAAGTTCGCTTCAGTCTAAGATTTAAAACAATTCGCTTCTGCCCGAGAACTTTGATAGGTAAGCCGTTTGCTGTGTAGAGTTTCGTGGCGGTAGGCTTAATATCGGCAGATTTTAAAGCGAGGGGTAGGACGGACACGTCCGCACCTGTATCAACTAAAAACGTTGGTTTAGTTTGTAGGTCTTTTACCTGTAGGCGGAAAAGTGTTTTCGTAGTAGAATCTCCGCTGCTTTCTACCACGATCTTCTGGGTTCAGGCTGACTGTTGAACGGCACTGGATGTTACAGTGCTGACAGAACCACGTTTGTGGCGGCATGGAGATCTACATCTTTGTGCATTACGGCCATGTTTTTGGTGATACCAGCATTCGTTGGTGGTAGAGTTAGAGCTGTCCTCACCAGCTGCGTTATTAGGGTATTGATAACGGGCACGAATACGTGATGGATTACGAGTTATGTACGGCAGCACGCAATTTGAGATTACGTTAATTTGCCTAGCTGACACGGCATCCACAATAGAATCTGCGATTCTTGTAAATTCAGTTGCCGGTCCACTCGATGCAGCAACAACAGGTTGCACAACGTCTGGAAGTCGTTTTATCCATAAACTTTTGAGCGCGGTATCTCCAAGAGTAGAACCAGCAACGCGTTTCATTTCGTAGTAGAGTTCCGATGGCTTTTTGTCCCAAAGAGGCAACTCGGAAGCAGAAGATTAAGTCTTCGCTGTTCGCTGTCTGCGAAATGATAAATTATTTTCTTACGGATGTAATCGTATCGCTCGTTTTGAGGAATCTCAGCAATGACCTCGGACAATTGTGAAATGACGCTCCGATCTAAAGCTGCCAAGACGGTTGCTGTTTTTTGTTTGTCGCTCGAAATTTCTGATGCAGTGAACCAGAAGTCCATGGTTGTGAACCATGATTCAACGTTTGAACTGGCCATCTGTGGTAATGAAAGCCGTTCGTAAACCACAGCAACATTAGCGGAGGCTGGTGATTCTGCACGTGGTTGAGATGTATCGTTGGTCGACTCGGATAATGCAACAGTTGAGGGATTGCCACTGTCGTTTAGATCAGTCATTTTGTAACCTTAAAAAATTCGAAAAATGTCGATATGTACCGTTATGGCAGAATGGCGTACAGAAATCACCAAATGCTCATCAAATACGTATATTTCATATTGAGAAAAACCGACTTCTTAGTGAATTAAGTACAAAGATGCCATGTGTGATGATATTTTGCATCAGATGCGTATTAGAAATAAAATCCATATTTGCAACTGGACGAGGAAATTTTTCAACGAGGCTTTGATATTAATTGAGGACATGTGATTGATGATGTCGAAAAAGGTATTATCTGAGCTAGGCATGACAGCTCCCAATCGTCCGATGCACTACGCATTTAATCAAGAGTTGTGACGCGAAAACCTATATGATTGCGATGCCTTAAGGGAATCAGTTCGAACAAACGTTCCAACGATACGCTCGAAGAATGATATTGCACTTGCTTCATCAGGAATTGAAGCTTCGTTGTTGGAAGGCGGTCGAACTGCTCATTAAGCACTTAAGTTGCCATTGAATATGCAAATCAATAAAAATCCAACATGCAACATTTCCATGAACAGTGCGATGGCCAAAGATTTGCAGCAAGCAAACTGATCGTTTAGGATGAGTCTACAATGGTGTATAAAAAGTCTTTGGTGGCATTAGACAAAACGTTGCAATATTTACGAAACAATCAAAGCTTTTCGGCAAACATTGCCAGTGATTCCACGGTCAACGCAAACCGATGAACTTAATGCATGTTTGAAGTCGTCCATTTTGTGGAAACACGTCAAGAAACTCAAATTGACTGTGAACATGTGTGTCGAGCTGCAGAACGATCAATCTGGAGAAGTATTTTCTAAACATCTGCTGGATATTGGCAACGAAAAATCCCGATTGACATTTCAAACGGCTGCATTTAATTTCCCATCCAAACATTGAGCTAACGTGCTATATTGGCTGCGAAAAACATTGATGTCGACGAATTAAATTTTAAGATTGAAAGTGATATTGCTGTCGAATATGTCTAATGATGACATTCAAATCGGTGGATTCTATTACTTCCCAAGACGATGTCGTCAACTATCCAACTCGCTGGAATTACCAGGATTACCGCATCCAACTCCTTTTCCGTGTTGGAACACCATCAGCATTATTTGGTTACGTGTCAGATAACAACAAAAAAATGTCGTGTATCATAGAGCATTGCAATGAACAAAATTATGATATCATAGCAAAGCAATCGAAAAAAAGTATTTCTTTATTTTAATTGGTTACCTAAACATCGATATTTCAATCAAAATGTACATACATACATATTTTAAAATCAAATGTAAATCAAACATTATCATTCAAAAATCCTCTTTTTCGCTTTTTAAATATTTTTACACATTTTAAACAGCTTCTCACAAATTCACAAATCGAACTTTTTTCTAATTTGGACAGGACAACGTCTGTCGGGTCAGATAGTATTACATAAAATATAATATATGTATAAAAATTTCAATAATTTCAATAAACTTGTTTTAATAATTGTTTCCTATTTTAATTTAGCTTTCAGAATTAGTAAACAGCCTATCTGAGCAAGGATTTTTACCTCTGCAAATGGCGTTAATGGCTAAAAATTTACCAATAGCTCAAACACTAGTGAAAAATGGATCGGCCAATATAAATGCTTATGACTCTGAGGTTTGATTATTATATGTTAAAATTTTATGTAAAACTGCTAACCATTTATTTTAGGGTTCGACTATACTAATAGATGCAGTCAAAAGGGGTGATAAATTCTCAGCCGACTTTTTGCTAGAACGTAATTGTCAATTAGATTTAACCTCTAGGTAATCTCTCTCATTTTTACGAATTTAATTTTGCAATAATTTTTAACATCTGAATATTTTATTTAGATCAACCGCTGATACGGTTTTACATTTCGTATGTGCCTATAATCCAAAAGAAACTGATGCTGAAGTATTCTCGAATATGATAGAAATTGGAAAAACTATTATATCTATGAAACCGAATATTAACTTGCAAAATCGCCTGGGCCAAACCCCACTGCATTTAGCCATAGAGTCGAACAACCGTGATATGGTTGATCTTTTACTCGGTGTACCTAACGTCGATATAAATATTCGTACCAATGACGAAAAGTGCCCTTTGGAATTGAGTCTCACGAAAATGACTGAGAATGACTTGGAATTGGCAGACAAATTAATTAAATTAGGTGCCAGACCGAACCCCTTGAAGTCGGAAACTCATGATAATCTTTTGCAAGTGTTGGCTGATCGTGGCCTGGAACACTCAGCCGTGTTCCTTGTCGATTATGCCAATTTAAATCATATAAACAGTCGTGGACTGACTGCTTTGCACATATCCGCAGAGCAAAACCTTTCAAAATTGACGGACAAGTTGCTTAGGGCCGGTGCTTCTCCCAATATACAGTCGAGTGTATCTGATTTGAAATCAGCATTGCACGTCGCGGTAGAATCAAACGCTGCAGATGTAATTGAGGTATTTGCTAACTTCGTACAAGGGGACAATGGCAATTTGCCGCAAAATAAGGACAATCAGGTAGCTCCCAACTTTAATTGCAAAAATGCTAACGGTGATTCGCCATTAAGTCTAAGTTTATTGTTAAACCGAACAGATTTAGTGCCCATATTGATAAGAGGAGGAGCTGATGTTAATGCTCGAAATGGTCAAGATATGACTCTACTGCACCAGGCAATTTTAAATCATGACTCTGACACGGCGGTATTTCTCTTACAGCAGGGAGCGGATATGAATGCGCTAACAGGCGAACAAGAGTCACCATTACAGTTGGCAATTCATTGTCATATGCCACAGGTAGTTGATGCTCTATGTACTCGAGGCGTCGCCTTAAGTGCTCCTAATAACAAAGGCGATGCTCCGCTGTGGACTGCATTGGAGCTGGAATACGATGATGTGGCACATGTTTTGGTACGGCATGGTGTCGACACTGACTGTTGGGGTCCGGGACCGGATGAATGTCAGCAAACATTGTTACATCGAGCTATAGATGAAAACAAGGAGTCTGCTGCTATATTCCTAATACGCAGCCAATGTGACCTTGATTCTCCACGCCAACCAGGTATAAATGGCGGGGGTGGAGACGAAGCCAAAGATAAGGCATCGCCATTGCATTTATGTGCTCAATGGGGGCTTACAAAAGTACTTCAGACCTTGATTGATCATGGTGCCAATGTAAATGCTTTAGATGCCGAAAATAAGACTCCCCTACATGTTGCCATCGAAAATCAACACGAAGAAATCATAACTATTTTAATGTGCCATCCGGGCATCGATTTGAAAATTCGTGACAAAAATGGAAACACTCCGTTTGCGGCGGCTCTTACGATTCGAAACCACCGGGCAGCACAACGAATTCTCGATCGTTTGCCAAATGCAGCCGAACAAATGGATTCACGAGGCAGAAACTTCTTACATTTAGCCATTATGAGAGATGATCTTGAGAGTGTACTTTTCCTCTTGGCCATTCAAGTTGATGTCAATTCACGAGTTCACGACGCGAATCAATCGACACCATTGCATTTGGCGGCAACATCTCGTAACGAAATGATAACCCGAAATCTTATACTCGCCGAAGCTCGCATTAACGAACGTGACGCAGTGCATAAAACTCCTTTACACATAGCCGCAGAACGTGGCAACTTGCCTGCCGTTTCAGCGCTCCTCCAGAACGGCTCTGATTACGATGCTGTCGATGGCGAGGGAAACAACGCACTGCACATTGCTGTTCGTGGTGGTCATTTGGCCATCGTAAGGGAGCTGCTAACCGAATCTAGTATTAATGCTGAAGCCGTTAATCACAAAGGACGTAACCCACTACACGAATTGTGTCGTACCGGCGAAGACAACAATGCCGCTGCTATATGTGACCTTTTTATTGAGAGCATGCCAAAATATCCACTCAACGCCCCCGACATGGATGGCAATACACCGTTATTGTTGGCATTCATGCGTGGCCAAGCGCCACTTTGTAAAGTGCTTGTAAAAAACGGAGCTTGTCTAGGTACCGAGAATCGCGAAGGCATAAGTATATTCAATTTCAAACTGGCCACCGATCAATTGTTGCACAAACTTCTTGACCAATTACCCCAAGAATCACCCTGGTCAGAATCGGATCTTTGTCAGGAATGCAACACTAAGTTTTCCCTCACAATGCGTAAACATCATTGGTAAGTAACAACTATACATTTACATTATGGATATAACTATTGACATTTTTTGCAAATATGCAAATTGGCATAACATAGTCGAATAGAGCGGTACTATCTTTTCGCGGTTGTTAAAAAAGTCCACGCACCAAACGCAATAATGTTTTTCATTAAATATTTTCAATTATTTTAAAATTCAATTGGGGTATTCACACGGTATGCTATAAGTCATAATGTCCTAATGTATTATAATAGTTGTTTGTTGTGTTTTAAACAAAAAAAGTATTTTTTTATGACAAAACAATAAACATAGTTCAAATAGTATTATTAGCATAGGGTACAACTAGAGGCGCAACTGAGAGTAAGCTGAGAGTAACAATAATTTTCTCTTCACACGTACTTGTGATATGTGAATTCAACATACTTGTGAGAGAATTAAACACATCAAAATACTTCAAATTTTAACATTGATTTTCCAACTAAATACAGACCGAACCACTTTGTTATACTTCTACACAATATTTGGCAATTTTTTTGAATACTTTGCAGGACACTTTTATTTCCAAAACACATTATTTTTGCTCAAATGAAAAAAAAATATTTTTTATTTATTTTTGACACTTTATTTTATTGTGGTAGAATTTAATTTATAGAACAGAGTTTAAATTTTTGGTATTGAAAATAGAACAAAATTTAAATAAATCAAAATTTATACATTTTTATAGAACTCTGTGTGTCTGGTGAAAATTAAAAAGGCACCAATACAACCTCAAAACTATGTACTAATACATTCTCACGACTTAGGTTTTTTCCCTCTCTGTAACGCTTCTATGGATATATTATTCTATGTTATTAGCAAAGTATACCAAGTAGTCCAACTCTCAATTTTTTAAAATTACTCTCCCACATATACGGGTACCGTGTGAATTCAACACCCTTGTGAGAGAATTAAACACATCAAAATACTTGAAATTTTAACTACTATTTTCCGACTAAATAAAGACCGAACCACGTTATTACACTTCTACACAATATTTTACGAATTTTTTGAACACTTTGCTGTACACTTTTATTCCCGAAACCAGTTAATTTTGCTCAAATGAAAAACTTATTTTTTTATTAATTTTTGACACATAATTTTATTTGTGGTGAATTTAATTTATAGAACAGAGTTTCAATTTTTGGTATTGGAAATAGAAGAAAATTTAAATAAATTAAAATTTAAACATTTTTATAGAACTCTGTTTGTCTGGTGAAAATTAAAAAGGCACCAACAATGTACATTTTTGTTACTAACACATATTTAGACTTAGGTACTTTTTCACTAACACATGCTTAGAGTTAGGTACTGCTGTCAAAGAGTTGGACTACTTGTTATACTTTGGTTATTAGTTTAGAACTTTTTTGTTTGAAAAACAACAAAAATTTGATTAAACTATCATAATTTATTAGGACATTATGACATTATGACCAAATAGTAGACCGTGTGAGTACCCCAAATATATTTTATTTTAATAACAACTGCGGACATACTTGAAAAAAAATTTAAATAAGGGAAGTATCCCTCACACTTGCTAACAAAAAAATTAAATTATTTATATAATTTTTCAGAGAAAAAAAAATAGGTTTATTTTAGAAATTGGTGTTGGTGCGTGATGTTTCTGATTCCTAAAATTGATGACTTAAAAAATGATTTTCATTACTTATACAACATTGGGCATCACGTAGTGGTATGCCAAAAATATCGCCAAAATTAGTTATATCCCTAATATATGTACGTAAATATTAATAATAATGTCTAATGATTCATGATGCTATACTTTTTAAATATGAGCCGACCATTTATCGAAATATAAGAACTCTGTTGTGAACGTTGTTCCTTTTCTGGGTATTTTTTCAAAAATACCTTTATAACTGATTGATTGAAAGGTGAATATTTTTTAGAGAAAAGTTTACTTATAGATCAATTAACTATTTTATATTCTTACGTTTTTAGCTTTTAAAAACTGTGGTTTATTTCCTTTAAATAAACCGGATACTTTTGATTGCAAATGAATGTAGTTTAGTAGTTAAAAAATTGGAACAACTCTTTATTTATTCAAATGTACAACAACACTTTAAAAAGTCACTCAGTGTTTTTATACACGTTTATAAATTCGCAGAAATAAACACACTTTATAATGTACAAGTATACACTGGTAATACAGCTGATGTCTTTACTTAACGATGCTTCAAATTAGACTGACTCAAAGAATAACAAGAAGGGAAGCCTCTCAATTTTTCTACAACAACAACTTCTCTCTCTTCTCACATACAAGTAGTATGTGAATTCAACACACTTGAGAGAGAGATTTGACTTCAAAACTTTTTCTTGAAAATTGCAATAAAATTGCAATTCTAACACACTTTTTCACAGACACATAATATTCTTTTATTTTTTTTCACACATATAAACCATTAAAGTAACCGAAACATGTACATATATTTTGCACAAACGAAAAATATTTTTTTTAAATTATTTTGACTTTTAATTTTTGGGTGTTGAAATTAAAACTGAAAAAAACACACTTGTAAAATTTGGTATTGAAAATTAATAAAAAGTTCAAATAGATTTAATTTTTGCAGAAATTATGGAAGAAAAAGAAGAAAAATCGAATTATATAATCTTTCCAGTTCAAATATACATTAAATAATTTCAGAATTGTTTGAATTTTTTAAATTTAATAAAATTTTGTTATAATTTTTAAGGTCGCTTTTTTACAACTCTGTGTGTTTGAGGAGTGTGGTGAAAGTGGTTTGAAAACTAATACATATAAACAAAATGTTACCAATACATGCATAGAGTTAGGTTTTTTATGACAACCGACTTAGGTTTTTTTTGACAGTGTTTCACTTCTTGTTATTATTCTTTGGACTGACTCTTTTGGGTTCTCACGGCCAATTTATATACACTGCATTACCATCTTAGAAAGCTCTATTTCTACAATGATGTTCAAACTAGAATATTCGAATTCTAGAGCTTTCGATGTTAATCAATTTCGTAACAATATTATATTTAATTAAAATTACTATACAAATAGAAATAATTCCCATGTGAATTGGTCAGAGTATTTTATGGTCTCCACTATAAAATCTCAGTTTTAGGTAAAATGAAGTCACGCAGTTAATGCAAACTAAGCTTAACCCAGATATGCCGACGGGCCTACTAGTGCAACAATCTTCGTAGTTTTGCAAACCAAAAGACAAAGGCATAGTCATTGGAGTATCGAGTAATAAATTGCAGCAAGTAACCATCAAACAATTTTTCGAAAAATTCAAGTGGTGTCCTGTTCACATGTTATAACAATAGGCTCCGTTTCTTCCATTCAAACCATTTTATTAAACGCTAAAAAATTTATTACGATATCAAGAAATTTATATTTTGTATAGTAATCGGCAAGTTCTAAAGGATGGTCCTGTACAATTGATACCAACATCTCAAAGAATATTAATTAATTAACGTGACTTTATATTAAATAAATACATTTAATTTTTATTTGCAGCCGCCATTGTGGACGAGTAGTGTGCTCAAAGTGTTCCAATAACGATGTACCTATATTGAAGTTTGGTATTAATAAACCAGTGCGTGTTTGTGGCGTTTGTTTTGATGTATTACAAGGTGTAAATGGAAATTTGCAATAAGGAAGAGGTGGAGGATAGAAAAATTAAGAAGATTACAATATATTTGCGCGAAAATTTTTTAGCCATATTTCTTTTACATTATTAATCGTTTTATACGCTCAAACACAACACAATGTGAAGCTCGATGATCAGTGCATTCCTTCGACATCCCTAAACATGTTATATAAAATTAGTAATTCATTTTATTTATGTTATTTTATATATGTATGATTAATTGAATCATAACAAAAAATATTACAATATTTAAAATGTTGAATAATTTTAAGAGAAATATTTAATATTTATCCAAGTCCAAGTTTGTATTGGCGTGGCCGTACGACAACATGGAACATAAAAAGTTCTTCATATTTTGTTTTTTTCCTATGTATGTACAGATGTGGACATACAATTAAATTATCATCTGCTGTTGCCTTTACAAAAAATTTTAATAATTACAAAGAAATTAAATAAAATTATTTTATTTGTTAACATTGTAACCCATTAAATTTATTTACATATACATAACAAAAAATCAATATAGGCCTCATTTTTATGTTGGCCTCATAATTAAGTCATTTGAAATAAATAAATAAATTTATTTAATTTTATTTAAATTAAGATATTTTTAATTGGTACTATATTGTGTTTTTAGTTCTTAGTGGGATATTATTTTTAGTGAAATATTTGTGTACTCTTAGATTGGAAACACATGACCACAGGTCAGCAGTCTCCTCAAATGATCTTTCAGTTCATTATCATTTGAAGCGTTATTCACCAAGACTGACATTTTAATATTCCCCATAGATCAACTATGAGACTTAATTGTAGACCAGGACCTTACTAAACAACGCGAATTTTAAGCTCAAACTACTGAAATATCTATGATATTTATAATTCATCGGCATATTTCGGATAATTAAACAGAATTTTCCAATACTTTTCACTTGTGATTTTTTTGTAAAAATTCATTGTGGGATCCACCACGAAATTAGTGAAAATCACCATAAACTTACTTTCGACCTACCCACCATGTGTAATAATTTCATCGTATATTAAAGCTTAAAATTTCAGTAGCAGTAAAACCAAATAAAATATTGTTGAATATTATTAAAGGGCTTAAGTCCAATGACCACTGAACAATCAATTAAATCCAAAATATACAGAGAATTTACTAGGGATGCCAAACGGAACATGGTTTTAGAAATCCCGGGATTCGGGATTTTATAAATGTAAATCCCGGATTTTTATTTCACATCACAAAACATAAAATGTAACAATCAATACTTTTTCATAAATATATTTACACCCAGTAACACAAAGGCTGGTTATGTATTAACTAATAGTTATACTGGCAGTTTTCATACAAAAATAATTTTAACCGACAATATAACTATTAGTTAACGCATAACCAGAGTTCGTGTTAATGGGGTTTAAGCAAAAATATAACAAAACAAAAACTAATTCATAGAATTAAAATAAATTTGACACTTTATGACAGTGACAAATCTATAACAAAAGTTTCAATTTTACAACTTTTGTATGGAAATTGTTATTCTTTGATTGATGAAAGTTGCAAACATTTTAAAGCAAAAGAGTTTGTAAATTTTGTAAATAAAAATACTAAATATGTATATGTGGAAAATAAAATAGTTCTACTTTTTTATGTAATTTAGATTAATATATATTCACCCAAAAAAATAAGGAAACTACCTAAACTAGTGTAAAATACTATTAATTAATTACTCAAAGCGTAAACGTTGTTATTTTGTTTAAGAAAATCATGCACTTGATGATACGTTGTTTGTATTTTGGTAGTTTTTGGAAGAAAAAGTTTAAAATTTGTATATATGTATGATGTAGTGAATCGTAAACAATAATAAAATAAATTTCAAATTTTTTGATGATACTGTTGAAAATTATTTAAATATTTCAAATTATAATAAACACGTATTATGAATTCCTTATTATTAATTCCCAATTAGATTTGACGACACTGGGTAACACTTTGATTACTATGTAAATGACAACTCTTATAATTTCCTTTTGATCTATTTTCTCATTCTCGAATTTGCAGTGTCACAGTTCACATTTAATTTCCAATTAATTAATAAACCTTTAAACTTTTGAACCGAGAAATTATTTTATTTCTAATATGTTATGGGCCTCTCCCTATTTTTCGTTTTGTAAAGAAATGAAAAATTCCATTGTACAAGGAAACACGCAAGACTTCTGATAACGAAGTTAAATCGGGACAATTACGAACTGTGGAAATACAAGATGCAGTTGCTGTTGAAAATAGAAAAGGTTTGGGACATTATTGAGGATGAAATTCCCGAGAATCCTTATCAAAAGTGGAAGGAACGTGACACAGATTGATTGGTTTGGCTGTAGAAGAGTCGGAGGTTTTCCGCATTGCGAGTAGCAAAAATGCCAAAGAGGCATGGAACATTTTGAAGGCCTACCATGAAAAGTCATCTTTAAGTAACAAGGTAAAATTGATGAGAACCATTTGCGAGTTGAAACTTCAATCTGGTGGCGACATGGACAAGCATATAAATTGTATTTACTAAATAAGAATTCTGAGGTCTTCGAGAAAATAAAAATATAGGTTGAAATGGTTAAGAACAAATTTGGTAGAGTTCCCAAGAGTATAAGGTCAGATAACGGTGCCGAGTATAAATCGAAGAAGATGTTGACTTTTCTTCAGAATTATGGTATCAGATCTCAATTTTCTGTCCCTTATAACCCAGAACAGAACGGTATCGCTGAAAGAAAAATAGATATCTTGTTGAGATGTCTCGTTGCCTTCTTTTGGAAGCTGGTTTACCCAATATCTATTGGGGTGAAACGTTTATGTGTTCAAATTATTTCCAAAATAGGTTAGTTACCAGTTCTGTACCCTACACACCTTATGAAAGATGGTCGGGTAAGAAACCTGATATTTCTCATTTTGAAATTTCTAAGGCCTATGTGTTGACACCTAAAGTAAAGAGAACAACATTTTATAATAAGGCTGAACTGTTAACTTGTATGGGATACGATGAGCAGTCCAGGGGATTACGTTTTGTGAATACCAATGACAACAAAGTTTATTTAAGTAGAGATTATAAATTCGTTTCTATGAAGACCGTGATGAAATCTAAAGATGATCGAAATTCGTTAGCAGACAACAGTTTGGAAATTCATATTTCACCTGATTGAGCAAATAACAATGATTCCGATGCCGATTCTTCCTGCAGCATTAGCACTGATATTGAGAATTTTGATGATAATAGTGCGCTTGATGAACCAGTTGATCGGCTAGGAAAAATATGGATGTTCCACCTGCGAAATCCTGTAGCAATGTATCAGTAGAGCAACATGTTTTTCTTACGAAGAATAGAAATTTAAAATATGTTTGTGAACACTGCTCAAGACTACCAAAATACTGCAACATTCAAGAAGAACTAAGAAATGGATTTTCGGCTCTTATGTCCACCTTAGAAGAAAAGTTGGAACAAAAATTCCTTGAAGCTAAACGTAAACTTGAGGAGCAACTCGAATGCAATCTTAAGTTACTGGAGGAGAAATCTAAGTCTGCTAACAAAAATATCTTGAATTGTGATAGTAGTGAGCAAATTAAATCGGATATAAAAAATTGTTTTGACGTCATTAAGGTTGTCGATAATGCAGCAAACGATAGAATATTATATTTAGAAAATCAAAACATCATTCTACAGAGGCGCTTAAACCGGTCAAATATTATTATTTCGGGACTGCCTAAGAAAATTAAAGATTTAAGAAAACCTATTTTAAAAATTTGTACATTATACAATGTTCTATTATCGTACACTGACATTTAACACTGCACATATTTTGCTGGTGGGAAAAAAGTCCTTGTGAAGTTCAACTCTGTCCAAACTCGTGATGCGATAATGATAAATTATCATAGGAATCGAAACCTTAAGCTGAATGATGTGATTGGTGGAACCTTACAATCAAATGTGTACCTTAATGATCACTTTACTGAAGTTGCTAAGAAGCTGATTACTGTTTGCCGAAAGTTAAAAGAGAAAAGTAAAATTATGAAATATACATTTTTGAATTATGACGTTCCCAAAGTTATAATTAAAAACACGGAAAATGCGGAAGAAACTCTCACATATGATCAATGTTTAAATTTACTTGAGGGAGACGAATTGAATGACTGCTCATTATCTTCTGCAAATAATCTTTAATCTGGAGATAGCACAAGTATATACCTATTTATTTACATACATTATATTCATCATGAAATTTTTATCTTGTCGAAGCTTTGTAAAATGATTTTTTTCTCTCTTTTTTATGAAAATATTGCTTTATAAAACTTTGATAATATATGAATTTCATTTTGAATAAATGATTCAATCCATATATTTCATTGTTTTATATAATAGTAGAATGTTATGTTCTCTCTATTGAACTTTGTATATCAGCTTTTAGTTGCAATTTATATATATTTTTCTTATTTATTAATTTATATTAATTATTCATCTCAGAAGTTACATTTTTTTTTAACGTCAGATTATTATATTATTAATTTGCATATAGTTATCAGCTTTTTTCTTATATATATTTATTATGGATTCCTTTGTTAATTTGGGTCCAGTATGTAGCAACAACTCTGTGCTTCGTACTAATCTTTTAAACTTTGTGGGACATTTAAAGATCGGTCATTATAATATTCAAAGTTTTAGTACGTCCTCATCTTCATTTAAATTAAATGAGATAAGAAACATTCTTAGTGGTAATGTTCTTGACATTGTGGGTCTGAGCGAAACATGGCTTAAGCCGGAAACTTTGACTGAAACTGTCAATATTTCTGGTTATGATATGTGTAGAAGTGATAGACCTAGACCTGTAAGGGCTGGGGGAGTAGCTTTGCTTATATCTAAGAATATTAAATATAAGGTGGTTTTTAAATCTGATAGGTATGGTGTATTTGAATCAATACCCAGCAAAAAAAGTGAGGAAGAAGATGCAGAATTTTCACAACAAATAGCATGCTTGATGTACTTCCAATTTTGGTGAAAAAGCTATTAATTTTACATTAGCTTGTCATTGGAGGGATGTTGGTCATTTTTGACAACTTTTTACTTAATAAATTCGATGCTTTCGATGCGATTAAATTTCGATTTTAAGGTGTTATTTTAATGTAGGTAGTGGATACCTATATTTTTTGGCATCTTGGATGGAAATATAAATAATAGAAAAAAAGTGATGTAATTGAGCATTTATGAATTGATTTTAATGTAGTTATAAAATTTATGAAACAATGGTTGATTAATTTTAATGATTAAAAAAAAGTAAAAATTGTTTGTATACCAATTTTTACAGGTTTTAATAAATTTTATAAAATTCAAAAAATGTAGGAAACAATTACATCAACGAAATATTTATAATTCAGTGTCAAATACCCATATTTAAAATCACATCTTCAGAGGTAGAAAAGATTCATTTGCAACTTTAGATGTGATTAAAATGTCATATGTAAAGATGCACTTCCATTATTTTTTGCTGGGTATTTATTGAAATAATCTTACGTGGAATAAAGATTCTAATAGGTGTGGTTTATTTACCTAAGGGTGATTTTAATATTATGAATGAAATTGTTGGTGATATAATTGTTAGGTATACTAATGTTTGTATTATGGGAGATTTTAATATAAATATGTTTTGTTCTAGAAATCCTTATATAGTTAGACAGATATGTCATGGTATGGGTTTGATTTGTCATCATAATTCGGCTCCTACTCATTATGATGTTAATAATAATTCTACTTCTCTTATCGATTACTTTCTGTTGAGCCCCTCTCTTGTTGTTGGTACATCTGGTCAAATGCAATGTCCAGGTATTTCTCATCACTCTTTTATTTATATTTCTCTTGATATTCCTACTCAGTCATTCACAAAATATGTCTCATATCCCGATTATAATGCACTAAATATGGAAGCATTGGAACATACTGTGGATTCGTTAGATTTTTGTGGTATGTACTCGACTGCGGACGTAAATATTCAATTATCAGTTTTTATGTCGAATGTTGATATTTTGCACTCCTTGGTACCAATTGTGCGGCGTAAGATTTGTTTTAAAACTGATAATTGGTTTAAGTCGCCTAATATATTATATCATATCTCATTACGGGATATAGCCTATAAATATTATCTCCGAAATAGGAATCATAGAAATTGGACAATATATTGTGAATATAGAAATCGAGCTAAGAGAGTAATTAAAGTAGCTAAGGAGCGTGCCTATTCAACTATGTTTCAGAACTTTGGTCCGAAGAAAATGTGGAATTTCTTAAGGAATAATGGTTGTTTAGAGACTCGAGATGATCTCATTACTGTAAATCCTAGTGAAGTTAATGAATATTTTATTGATGGTAACTCATTGTTACATTCAGCCCAATCTGGGTTTCGATGTGGCTATAGTTCCAGTGCACTTCTTGTTGGTTTAACGGATTCAATACGAAATTTTGTAGATAAAGGCAAGAATGTTGTTCTTATCTCTCTTGATTTATCGAAAGCATTTGAGAGGGTTATACATTCAAGACTTGTGGTAAAATTATTGCGGCATTTTGATTTTTCGTTTTTGGCTTGTAAGCTTATATATTCTTATTTATGTGGTAGAAGCCAGTATGTCTCGATTGGAGACTCCAACTCCCCAATACTTCGTGTAGTAAGTGGTGTATCCCAAGGCTCTGTTATTGGGCCATTACTATTTATGTTGTACTTGAATGACCTTATGAATATAGGAAATGGTCTGCCTTGTAGGCCTTTTGTCTATGCAGATGACGTTCAGTTTCTTTACTATGCAGACTCACAGTTTCCTGATGTCTTAAAGGAAGGAGTTAATTACATTATTAGTAGAGTTTTAACTTGGTCTTCTGAAAATGGATTTAAACTTAATTCAAGAAAGACTAAATTAATGGGATTTGGTTTCCGAACTGATAATATGGATATTACACTTGATGGCACATGTATTGAATTTGTAAATAGGATGACATGTCTCGGTGTCTTGATTGATGATCACTTAAATTTTAAAGCTCATATTAACAGCATTTCTTCCAGAATATCATTTTTATTGAGAAGGTTATATTCACTTGATATATATCTTCCATCTTCTATTAGAATGCGTGTCGCTAATGCTTTATTGATGCCACATATTTTGTATTGTATAGAAGTATTTTCTGGTACTACGGGTCGTGAATTTGCTACATTTAAAATAATTTTCAATAGAATCGTGAGATTTGTTTTTCATTTGGGAATACGTCACCATGTAACTCCCTTTGTGGACAGATTCCTTCGATGTTCATTTCATAATTATGTAGCTATAAGGTTATTAATATTTTTTTACAAGATTTTTGTAAACGGTTTCCCTGATTATATAGTAGACAACTTTCATTTGATAAACTCTGATAGGAACCCTCAATTTTTATATCCACTTTTTCATTCCGCAATATTTGAAAGATCATTCCAGATAAGATTATCAAGAATATGGAATACACTACCTAGGGATCTAAGATGTTTCTCATCTTCGCCTTATGCCTTTCGAAGAAAACTAATGAATTATGTAATTACACATGATTTATAATTTTTTCTCCTTCTCTTTAACTATTCCTCAAAATTTAAAAGATATGCACTATAATTTAAAAGATTGCATTATAATTTTTTTGTTTTATTTTTATATAATGATTTAAAAAAAGGGTCTGATAACTATATTTTTTATTTTTTTTATTAAATTATATATACATTTATATTTATTTAAATGTTTGCATAAAAGAAAAAAAATGTTAATAATTTTGTAATTACTTGTTTTTAACTATTTTTATTTATACTATTTTTGTTAAAAGTTAATATATTTAATCATTTTATTTAGTAGCTTTTATTAGCCATTAATGGCCCCTAGGCTTGGTTATATAAATTGAAGAAAAATAAATAAAATATTTATTATACAAAAAAAAAAAAAAAAAATTTTCGAATCTGGTAGAGTCGGATGATATCGTACCTAAAACATACAAACAAGCTGTCGTGTCAGAACAAAAACTTCAATGGAAAGCGGCAATGCAGGAGAAGATAAATTTTCTGAAGGGAAATCAATCCTGGGATTTGTTTCATGCTGCCCCTAATGTGAATATCGTTGGCTGCAAATGGACGTACAAAATTTTGCGTGGTGTGGATGGGAAAGTCCAAAGGTACGGTTGCGATTATGACGAGGTCTTTGCACCAGTTGTTTGGTTCGTATTTTGCTGTCTGTTGCTGCTGCTAGAAAAATGCATGTCGAACACGGATATTAAATGCGCGTTTTTGAATGGTTGTTTGAAGGAGACAGTTTTCATGAAACAACCGTCTGGTTTTGTCGAAGGTGACGACAACCTAGTATTCAAGCTTAATCGGAGCATTTATGGTTTAAAACAAGCTGCAAACGTCTGGAACAAAGCTCTTAACGACGCTTTGATTGATGGTAGTTTCATTCACAGTAAAGCTGATCCATGTTTGTATCACAAAGTCGTAATTGGGGAAGATGTTTACCTGTTAGTCTACGTTGACAACTTGGTGGTTGCTGCTAAAAATAGTCAATTAATAAACAGCATTTTCAGCATGTTGAATAAGAAATTTGAAGTAAACAATCTTGGAGCCATTTCTCAATATCTCGGTATTATAAGAACCGGTGACTTCAATTATAAAATCAGATAAAAACAATATATTGAGAATGTACTGATCAGATTCGGTTTGCATGATGCAAAACACTCGAAATATCCATTGGAACCATCTTACGGAAAAAATGAATCTGAATTATTGCTACGAAATGATGAGTACCAAAGTTTACTGGGTTCTTTGCTATATACAGTAGCCCAAGAAAGTCTACATACAGGAAAAATTATTATATTACTTTAATTTAAAGCATTTTTGTAGTTTTTTTTATGAGATATATAATAATAAATGTATTATGTCGATTTTAGCAAAAAAATTCAAATAACGCCCAAAAGTTCACCGTTATTAGAGTTATTGATTCTGAGTAAAATAACGAAAAATTTATTCTCGGTCACGCCTACTTTTGGGTGGGCGGGACTATAAAGTTTCATAATATTTTGAACATTTAAGCCAAAAAAAACAAAAAAATGTTCGTTATTTGACTCAGAATCAAAAAATTTAATAACGGTGAAATTTTGGAAGTGATAGGAAATGTTGCTAAACCCGACTTAAGTGATGTTGTTTTAATTTTTTTTAGTGTGAATTTATTTTTTTAACAAATATATTTTACTACTTTTAACTTACAAATACAGCTTTAAACGAAAGAAATTTAATTTGAATTCCTGTATGTAGACTTTATTGGGCTACTGTATATCATTAAATACACGTCCCGACATTTCCGCGAGCATCTTCATATTGGCAAGAAATACTAGTAACCCCACCTGTGAAGACTGGAACGAATTGAAACGCATAGCAAAGTACCTGAAGGGGACATCCGAAATGTATTTAAACCTCAATGGCAGTTCAGATAATCGAAATCTACTGGTCGCCTATGCAGATGCCAACTGGGCGGTGAGCAGAATTGACAGAAAGTCCAACTCTGGCTATATACTTTTATTCAATGGTTGTGCTGTCAGATGGGTGTGTATCTTTCTGTATCGCTCTGTCCGAAGCTGCAAAGTAAGTCGTTTGGATCCGAAATGTCCTTTCCGATTTGGGATGTCAGCAAACTCATCCAACTACAACATATGAAGACAACAGAAGGTTCCTCAATTTGGTCAAACACGAGAAACTAAGCAATCGATCTAAACATATAGACACCAAATTCCATTTTGTGAAGGACTACGTCGACAAGAAGATAATTAGCTGTGACTACTGCCCTTCTGAGGAGATGATAGCCGACATGCTAACCTTTAGACTGAAATCTGGTGTTTACTAATTTGAGGAGGAGTGTTGGAAATTATTTAGGTATTTCAAATTATAATCAACACATATTTAGCCCAATTATGAATAAAAATTCCCCGGGAGTTTTTTTTTCCATTTTTCCTATTCAAATTCAATGGGAAAAAACTCCCGGGGAACAAAATCCCGCGGAATTTTTTATTCATAATGAATTCCTTATTTTTAATTCCCAATTAGATTTGATGACACTGGGTAATACTTTGTTTACTATGTAAATGGCAACTCTTATAATTTCCTTTTGATCTATTTTCTCATCCCAGTAAGCACCAAAGCCCCAAAAATTCAAGCACTTGAACATTTTGTTGGAATTTGACTTGAATGCAAATGTAATTATACTTTAGACATGAAAAATATTTGAAAATTTTTTTATTTTTCAAACAAAAAACATATGGCTTGAATTTATGTTTCCTTTTTACTGGAGAATGCTATTGAAATAAAGTGTAATACAACTGTAATTCAATTGCTTGACTATAATTCAAGGCTTGAATTACACTTGCTTTCAACTTGAATTCCAGTAAAAATGCTTATTGGGATTCTCTAATTTGCAGTGTCACAGTTCACATTAAAATTTACATTTAATTTCCAATTAATTAATAAACTTTTGAACCGAGAAATTGTTTTATTTCTAATAGATACGTTGTTTTGGATTTTAGGTGACGATATGTACATATGTAGGACTGAATTTAACGTTTCTTTATTTTTTATGGTATTTGTTTTACCTTTCTTAAAACAGTACTCTTGTCACACAGCAATCAATGGCTTGTCCCACAAGAAACTTCTGATAGAAATGGTTTGGTTTTTGTAAAGGTTCTGGAACGGAGGAGGCTATTGTTAATGTCGTTGAATATATTTGTGGCGGTCTAGATGTTGGTTTTAATGGTGTTGCTGCGGTATTTTTTGATCTATCTAAGGCTTTTGATTTAGTGGATCATGATATTTTAATTAAAAAACTGGAAATAATTGGAGTTTCAAACAGTTCTAATGCCTTATTTAAAGACTTCTTGTCCGGTCGTTCAAAATTTGTACAGATTGGTGACGCTAAAAGCACATTGTTACCTGTTACATGTGGAGTACCGCAGGGCAGTGTACTCGGACCCCTTTTGTTCAAGATTTTTATTAATGACCTGAAGAACATAACATTTAATGGTCAACTTTTCATGTTTGCTGATGATATTTGCCTACTTTACCGTTACAAACATCAACGTGTGTTGCAAACTCAAGTGGAGTACGATTCATCAATGTTAGCTGAATATTTAAGATTAAATAAGCTTATTTTGAATACTGATAAAACTAAATTCATCAGATTTAGACCGTATATTTTAGAACGAGATCAATCTATGACTGTACATATTGATGGTGTTCCAATAGAAGAGTCGGAGTCGGTAACATATCTAGGAATACATTTTTGCAGAAACTTACACTGGGATAATCACATCGAAGCTATTAAAAGTAAAATATCTTCTGCTGTTGGCATTCTATACAAATTCAAGCAGAAATTTAATACTAAAATAAAAATGCTAATTTATGAAAGTTTGATACACAGTCATTTATCTTACCTTCCAATAATATATGGAAGTAGAAAAAGTTCCTCATTAAGGTGTATTCAATCCGCACAAAACAAAGCTTTAAAACTGGTTTTTAACCTACCCATACGATTTCATACACTGGATCTGTTTAGACGATATGCAAACAATATTCTACCCATAAACGGCTTGTACAAAATGCAGCTATTAAAATTCGTATTTAAATCAATAAAAGGTCTCGGAAATTCTTCCATTCAGTTTTTTTCAAAATGCCCAGGTCACAAATCGAAATACAAGACAAGGACAAAATCTGTCTGTAACAAGATGTCGTCTTGAGCTGACAAAACAACGGATACGTTTTGCTGGTTCTAATGAATTTAATAATTTGCCTGTTTCTTTAAAAAATATTTTACTTTTTTCAACGTTTAAAAAAGAGCTTAAGTTGTTTTTATTAAACAATCTAGAAACACTTCTTACGCAAACTTAAAAGATTTTTATAAATATAAATTCCATTTTTTTCATATGTAAATAATTTTCAATATGTTAATATGTAGTGTAAACACAATGTAAATAAACTAGTTGCCTACTAGCCTCTTTAATGCCAATTTTGGTGCTGAGGCGCGTACTTAACATGTATTAATACTATTTTTAAATAAAAATTATTATTAAAAAAAAAAATGTTCGGTGCTCTTCGAAAGAGTTGTTCGACTTATTTTGCCTTACCAATATCTGTTGATACTTTTTTTGAAAGTCCATTGAATACATAATCTGACATATTTTTAACTAACTTGATTAAAAAAAATAATAATTTGTTGGCCAAAGATAAGTGTTTTTTCTGACTCACTATTTGTTATTCACAAATATTAATACTGTCGTCTGTAAATACCTTTAATAATAGTATGTGTATTTTTACTACGCCCGTTCTGGGTCCAACAAAGAATGTGGGCGTGAAAATGAGTAGTGAAATGTATAAGGACATCCTGGATAACACTGCGGAACAGAGATTTTGGTGCCCTAGATTTGAACTACGTTTTGTACAAGTGGATGAACCCTCATTACTATGTTATACTTGTTTTATTCCAGTCAGCTTGCGTTTTCGAAATATCGCGGTTTTTATATTTTCATTGAATACCCTATTTATTGGTGTTTTTCTTTAAAATTTTGGGTAATGCAGCTAAGAATGTGAAATTTTTTAGCATGACACTGGTCTGCGTAAACATATGCTTATTTTGAGTATAATAATTGTAATGGATGTTTTGGCATATTTGTCTGATCTTTCAGGAAAGTTGAAATTTGACTTTTTTAGCTTTATCTTTAATAAAATTGTGCATTATGAAAATTTTAAATAAAAATTTAGCACTAAACATTCAAGGTATTATAGTGAACATATTTTTTAATTAAAATGAAAAATTAGTTAAAAATTTAATGAAATATTTAGAAATATCCCGAAATTTTACATCCTAAAAAAATATTTTTTTTTTATAAATAAATTTTTAGGTAGTCATTAGTCTTATTTCTTAATACACATTTAAATCTAACTAAATACTTCATTTGACTAAATTTTTTATATATTGCGAATTTAAAATATTGCGAATTTTGTATTTACGTGATTTACAGCGTTTTTGGTGAAAATATCTTAAAATTTTTATTAAAAACACTAGTATTTTATAAAAAAAAAAATTATTTTTACAAACATATCGATTTATTTCTACATTATATATCCAGGAATTGTCTAAGTTGCGAATTTGAATACCAAAGTAAGCAAAATACAATTGGAGAAAAGTGTATGTAATTGGTTTTCGCTGATCTTTTAATATATCTTCGCCATAAATTTAAGAAAACATATTAGGATCTTTAACACAGCATCTCATCTTATTAGCCATAATGAAATAATATAACAAGAGAAATTATATTTATCAAAAAACAAAAAACATTTTTGAATAAATCTTTATTTTATGTATAATATTGCAGGTGTAAAACATTTTTTTAATACGAAAAACATATGAAAAATATTGTAAAACTTTGAGTTATTTGTCGAATAGTTTGGTATATTTTCAGCGAATTTTCAATTTTTTTATATAAATTTGTTTGTTGATGTGTTTTTATTGTATATAGTGAAAAAAATTTGAACCCTTTTACCATAGGTCAAACTTGTAAGGACGAAAGTGAAAAAAGTTAATTTACAACATCCTTGCAATATCACAAATATATCCTGAAATTTAGATAAACAAAATTGATCTGAAAGAAAAGATAATTTTTTGTAGAATACCAGTACAAAAATGAATTTTTAATTTTAGTCTCCATTTATGAAATATTCAAACAAAAAGAGAAAAAAATACAGAATAACCAAAAAAATTAAAACCACGATATCTTAAAGACAAGAGCTGCTCAAAAAAAACTAAAGATAGTTTTGACTATGAAATGTCCCATACATGTTTTATCAAAAGCATTTTCCGCGGCACCAAACCAAAATGTTAATTTTGTTCCTCTGTGTAATTATCCATATCATGGACATTTCAATAGCATAAAATACTCAGCTTATGTATATTTTTAAGTATCATGGCTGATCTATGAGGGATCATAAAGTCAGTTTCCGTGAATAAAGCTTCAAATGAAAATGATCTGTGAAAGATCGTTCGAGGAGATGTCAAGTTACTTCTGACCAGTGGACAGCTATTTACAATATATTTTAATTTTAATAAAATTTAAATTTATGACTTAATTATATAAAATTAGATTTTTTGTTATAAATAAATTGAATGGATTAACATTGTAAATTAATAAATAAAAATAATATTTTGTGTTAATTTTTTTGTATATAAATTTAAGTTTTTTCTAAAGTGAAAGCAACATCAGATGATAAACTTAATTGTAAATAATTCCACAACTTTACATTAGGGTGACAGCCGATTTTTTTTAGATTTGAAAGTGTGCCGGGTGGAATATTTTGACACTAGGTTTAAAAGTAAAGTGCTGGAAATTTGAGCCAAACTAATTTTTTGGCTATACAAATCTCAATGTGATGATAAAAAAATTCTGAAATTTGTTTAACAAAATTTTAAAAAAATTGAAAATGGAGATTTGAAACTGCCGTTTATTAACGGTATCCTACAAAGACAAAAACACAAGTAAATACGTATATAGTTTAAGTAAAAATTAGCTTTTATTTTAATATTTCTCAAAATATGTTAATTTTTTCCCACATTACTTCTTCAAGTGGCCTGAGACACATTAATGGTCTGGGGAATTTTTAATAACTTTAAAATTTTTTGTCTTTTATATCTAATTAGAACGATAATTACGTACGCATTTCGAGTCTTTTGAATTCAATTGCAAAAGTAATTATTTTTACAAAAACTTTAAAATTTGCATAATAGTGCAGAAAGTGATGAGTTTCACAAATTTATTTCATAAAAATAGTAAAATTTGCATATATCTGACCTTTGACCTCGATGTGCGTCCCGAAATCGTTGTCCGATTTAGCTCAAATTTTCTGCACTTATCTTTTAGACCTAGAGTCACAAACTTCAAAATTCGAACAATCGTTTTTTTCCATACAAATTATTGTGAGAAACACTACAGTAGTGTTTCTCACAAGTATACAATTTTATTTTTTTAACTTTAACCTAATTATTTTATGATCTAACAATAGTTACATAAGGAATTTAAAAAATTCAACAGACACATCAAAAAAACATATATGTATTTTATATCCATAAAATAAAGTTCAATTCATTAATTATGTATCATAAATGTTTGATTAGTGTACCTCAGCAATATAAACTGCTATAAATCTTATACTAGAACGAAAATCTATTAAAAATTTCATATTGTTACGTTTTAACCTTTTCAAAACGTTAGTTTATTTCCTTTAAATAAACCGGATACTTTTGATTGCAAATAAAAGCCGTTTAGTAGTTTAAGGGCCATTATTACAACTTGTCGTTATAGTTAAAGTTACCTTTAAGGGTACCTTTTTCTATTGTTAAAGTTACCTTTAACTATAACGGCAAGTTGTAATAATGGCCCTAAAAATTGTAACAACTCTTTATTTATTCAAAATGTACAACAACAACAGAATTAAATAGCCACTCAATGTGTTTTATACATTATAAATTCTATAGTTTATAAATTCTCAGAAATACAGACACAATTTATAATGTACACGAATTTACTTGAAAAACACAACACACTTTAAGGCACTCAGTTGATATTTATTCGAAAAACGTCTCTGATAAACTCCCTAACGACTGCAACCTCTGCCACTATTTATAACACTGACGCCAAAACAAGTTTCTAAGAATGATCACAGTTGCCCCCTGGTATATCAAAAACGCGAATATACACAAAGATCTAAACGTGCCCATTGTAAAAACTGAAATCTCGAAAAACGTACAAAAATATTTAAAAAAACTTGAAGTTCACCCAAACCCACTGGCCCGCAACATATTAGATAACCGTGGCCACACTCGATTAAGAAGGAGGGACACAGCAGACCTAATCTAGAAGGAAGAATGCCAATTTAACCAAAACAACCATGAACACAAAATTTTTTTCGTCCGGCACTGGCTGGACTAATTAAATAATAATATTAGATATAAGATTTGAACCACTTATTGTTAGTTCATTAAATAATGAAGATACAATAAATTATGAAAAAAAAAAAAAATCTGCACTCTAGATTGCTCTTTAACTGTCAAAGTTAGAATATTCTAGATCTTACTAATACATACGCCATCTGTGGTGTACTTTCTACAATGTTCTTTACATAGAATAAACACATAGAACGGAAAGAGAGAGTAATATATATGGAAAAATTACTCTCTTTTCACACATACGGGTGATACAAAAACAAAATACATGCAATACATTCTCATGGATTAGGTTTCTGAGAACAGACTTAGGTTTTTGGCTCTATGGTTCTTTAACTGAATACAGCGTTGCCAACTTACGATCAAATCAACTGAAAGCTTTTATTTAATAATGCCCACAGATATGTTACAGTTTGCTATTACATCACTGTTATTTGAAAGCATTATGCTACTTTTAAATCAGCCCTTAGTCCCGGTCCACACTGTGAAACATTTGCTGCAAAACATTTAAGTTTGTTGATGAAAGGGGAAAGAGGAATGAAAAAGAGAACTTTGTTTCATGTACATGAAGTTTTTGTTGAGTATGTCATCCACATTTATTCGTTCGTATTCGTACTGTACAGAAATGTCAAAAACTGAAAAGCAAAAACTTCACTGTGTGGACACGAATGCAGTTTCAAAAGAGAATTTAAAAATGTTTTGCAGCAAATGTTTCACAGTGTGGACCGGGACTTAAAATCGTTATATTTGAATTCAAGTACAATTTCGTAACAATATGATTTGGTCGTCCAAAGCTGCTGTCAACGCGGGAGTAAAGAGAAATTTTAAAGAAAAATCGTCACAGACCACGTCTGTTTCTGATAAAATATTGCGAAGATTGCTAAAGAGGAATAAACCTATAATTAAAATTAATATTATGGCAACTTATTTTCCCCGAAATTGATCCATTGTCGATCCGAATTTCTTATACGTCTTAGGAAAAGTCTTGAAATTGTTTTTAAATGATATCAATATTGCCAATATACAGTGTTAGAAAAAATAATAGAAACGAATGCTTTTTTTCAAACTTTGTAAGTATATTAGTCAAGTCCAAGAATTATAAAAATATAGATTACGCATTGCGCAGGTTTTTTTTGGTTTAAATCAACAGGTGTTCAATGTGCTACGTCACATCAGCAAATAAAATGATTGACGTCTAAAAACAAATTTAAAAAATGTTTTTTTTTTATGTTTTGCTTTTATTTTTCTCAAGTTCTAGGCTGATATGACGTACATGCGCAGAACGAACATTTTTTTACATACTGAATGCGCAATCTATGTTTCTATAATTCTTGAGTCAAGTCTAGTTTTGTTAAAAAAAATTGATATGAAGTTTTGTTTATCAGACATACAGCATAAGAAAAAATATAATCGTTCCTATTTTCATTTATATTTTAATACATTATATGACTAACAATGTAAATAGTAAATATTTTTACTGGAAAAAAATAATAGAAACGCGTAAAAGGATTCAACTTTTAGAGGCATATCTTTATATTGTTTGTTAAAAAACTATCTTATATTAATATTATTATTGCTCTACCTTTGTTTTTCACAACCTCATTGCATCTGCGGCTCATGGATTCAACAAATTTCTATGCAAACGTCCTTGTCAATGTCAAATAACTCTTCCTGGATTTGTTCCCATAATTTTATAGCAAATATAGCTGATGTTTTTAAAAACAATTTTTACCCTCCATAAGCCCACCATATCTAAAAAACCAAAAGAAGATCGAGCAGAATTAAAATAATAAATAAATAAACCTAAATATCTCTTGAGGTAAAAGAGATACCTTACATATCGATGGCTTAATATAAAAAAGGCGTAACTAATTTTTTATTTTAAAAAATTTCAATGAAAGAAGAATTATATTAAATAACTTCATTAAAATAAAAAAATAATAATTTTAAATAAGAAATAAAATGTGAGAAGCCGCAGAACAAAAGGTACTTTTTCGCTCATTTAAAATTTTTGGAAAATTGAGTTTTATTTATTTCGACCCCTTAACAAACTACATGAACCTGGAAATGATAACAAGTTTCTTACTTATCAATAGATACATCTAACTGCCATAAGTCACCACATTAAATGTTAAGAATGTTTGATATAAAACAATTTTAATATCGGAAAAAGAACCTTTTGTTAAAAACAAAATTAAAAAGTATGTTTTTTATGCGTTTGTTTTAACGATAATATTTTAAATTAATGCTTTTGATCCTGATCTAATATATGTATAAACAAACTACACATTGAAATTAAATAATTTTTAGTTTTCGTTTTGTACTAGTGATGTACGTTTTGTTAAGCTCACATTTTTTATAGCCCATTTACTTAGTAAAAAATTAAAAAAATTTTGATAACTTGATTGTTTCTAGAAGATTTCAACCCAAATATTATAAAAATACAAAAAAAAACAATTTTTCAAAAAATGCGAAAAAGTACCTTTTGTTCTATGACTCCTCATGTGATGTCTCTTCTTATTAAAAATAGCTATTAAACTTTTTTTGTGTCTAAAATTTGATGAATTTTATTAATTTTTTTCCTTCTCCTGTAAAGTAACAAAAAATCGAGTTAAGCCTTTTTTATATTAAGCCATCGATATGTGTGCATGTTTTTTGTAGATCTTCTTAAGGACTATTTATATTTTGAATTTCTGCTCAGTATCTTTGGTGACCCCCACTGAAATTTTCCGGCAAACATTTTCGTAGAATATTTTTAACCTTCAAATGTCCCTTTTGAAAGTACTTTTTTGGATTTCTCGAAAAATTGTCAAAATTACCCCTAAGAGAGGAGCTAATGGGTTAAGATTTTCCACAAAAATTATCCCCATAAAAGTCCAGAATATAATTCTGACAATAAGAAATATCTCAGACATTATCTTACAAAAAAATTTTCAGTTAGTCTAATGCTCCCTTTGATCAAAAAATTAAAACTTTGACCCACTGTAAAAAAAATTAAGACCAACTGGACTATAAGTTTATTCTAAAAAAATTATCTACTCAACATGCCCTTTTAGAATTATAGGGTCGCTATTCTGTTCCAATCAAAAAGTATCAATTTATTGGACAGAGTTATTCTTTTCAAATTCAGTTCAAATACGAAGAATCTTGAAAATTCGTATAGTTTTGTGAGGTAATTTTTGTTTGCAAAAAGTTCAAAAATTTTGGTGTAAAGCTGATTTTTAAAATTTTTTAAATTGTTATTTTATATTGTATAGTTAATATAAGAAATGAATTTTAAAAATGTTTAATGTCAGCATGTATAAAATAGCGTTTCAATTCATAGTATAAACAAATTTGTATACTTATGTGAGACACTGTATGTAAAAATTAAACGCATATTCTAAATGATATCTATGTTTTATAAGTTATTATCATTTGTATTTATCAAAAACCAATTTGAATGTTTTAATTATCTACTGAATGCAAAAAGAAAAATTAATTTTACAAAATAATTTCATGTGTTTAAATAATAGTTCTTTTATTTGCCCACGATTTAAATTTACATATTATCACAATACTTTTCTAAAATATATAGTAGACTGTAAAAGGCGGATAAACATTACGAAAGTCTTTGTAAAGAACACAATAGTTTCATATATAGCAATAAAAAGATATAAATAATTTGTGTTTCTTTAAATTTGAGTAAATGTCCATCGGAATAAAAAGGAGAGAAATTTAAGGAAAGTCTTTGTAAAGAACACAATAGTTTCATATATAGTAATAAAAATATATAAATAATTAGTTTTTCTTTAAATTCGAGTAAATGTCCATCAGTATAAAAAGGAGAGAAATTTATAAATAATTTGTTTTTCTTTAAATTCGAGTAAATGTCCATCGGTATATACTCAAAAATATACGATATAGATAGTACCGAACATCTCTAGTAACTAAAAACACTTTGAAATTTTCTAGTATATGTATGATAAGTTATAGTTTTATAAATATAGCAAAGCACTTGTTAACGCTATCACAGTCATTGTATTCACACTGAGTAGTATCTGTTTTGACGAATTGCACAAGTTTCCTCGGCAATAACAGAGGGTTTTTAACGAGGCAGCAATTGTATTTTCTTTAATATCACCACAGCCTTCTTCGTAGACTTCTTGCACTGAATGCTCTTGATGCCATCGTCCGTTATTGAAGACCTTAAATTATTAAGAAAGAATAAAAAAATGTTTTAATTATATGTATGTTTGTAAATCATCATATCATTCATGCGCTGAACGAGTTACACTCATATGTAGATAGTATGTTTGTCATTCTACAGGAATGTACATTATTAGGGTGTTTTTTTATGTTTGAAATTGTTGTTGCGTATTTCGTGGAGTTCGGGTTGGATTATTGTTACATTTGATATAAAAATCTAGAGTTTCGTGTTCGGTTTAACTGAAAAAAGTAGAAAAATCCAAAATTTAAAAATGAAAAACAAACTTTTTCACCCAATTTCTCTAAAAACAAATCGATGTAAAAATATCTTAAGATTTCTTTAAATTTTTTTAAGTTGTATTACAATAATTGCTTCAGATGATGTATCAGGCTAACTTTCGCAGGCTAGGCAAAAGGAATCCTGTTAATAAAGAATGATACAAACACATTTAAAATATTTATCGCACGAGTATTTCCTTACAATCAAACTTCAAATTACTGTTTATTTAACAAATTAAAAAAAGGAATTATTATTAAATATATTCAAAAATATTGAATTCCAGATTCAATATTATAGTAAATTCAAAAAGTACCATTTTGAAGAACGAAAAAGTACTCCTTAGTTTGATTTAGTTCTCCATTTTTGGTATCATAATACCATTCTTGATTATTTCTTTACTATGAAGCATAATGTATATTAATGTATATAAGCTAACTAATTTAATATATTAAAAAAGTACTATTAAAGGTATTTATAGACGGCAATACTGAGTATTAATATTTGTCAAAAACTCAGGTATCATAATATAATTTCATCGTCTAAACAAAATTTGTATTAGATTTTCAAAAAATACGAATGATTTTTTTGATTTACGGTCGGTATTCAAAATTTGTTTAAAACAATTCAAAAACTATTTATTTTCATATGTATCGGTATGTATTTATAAATACAAATAAAGCAAACAAAAATGTCAAGAAAATATAAAATAAAAATAAAGTTTGCAGAAAAATATCAACCAACAAAGAAATAAAATATTTGTAATAGTATCATGTAAACATAAATGTTTTTTTCTAAACGATTTCTTGACAAACCGAATGCTTTCAATAATATTTTAATTTTGAAAAGTGTTAATACTCAGTATTGCCATCTATAAATACCTTAAAAGAAAAATACCAACTTTCCTTTATCTTCTCAAATAAACCGAAAACGATCGGTTTTAAATTTTTTAAAACCGAAACTGCGGTTTTGAAATTCTTCGGTTTTTTGGAAACTCTATGAAAATCCAACTCTGTTAATGTTAACATCATTGAGAATTATACATGGAGACGAGACACTCCGTTTTGTCAAACAAAAATACAACAAATCATATGTTTGATACAATAACAAAATTCATTGACTAGCATGTATTTTGTTGTTGCAAGAGTTAGTTTTTTGACAACAGCTTTAAGTTTTTGACAATTACTGCGCAAAAAAGAATTTTATTTTTTAGGAATTTATTTAAATAAAATTTTAACCGCCATAATCAAAACCAAAACGTTTACATATAAAACATTTCCATACATTTGTTTTATAAACGATTGATAAATTTAAAAATTGATTATAATTAAGGCCTCAAAATTTTGAAACTGGAGATTTTTGTCATAAAAATGTCCAACCTATTTTTTACTTTAATTTTATGAGAATATAATTACCCAAGCGAGGGCTTATGTGCACTCTGTAGTTCTGATCTCCTCCGTTAATGAGCCACATATTCCCAAGAGGTCATACGACCAAAGGTTACTCATTTTGTCAATATATAGAAACGGTAGTCATATCAGTCGCTGTCTGCCCTACTATCAAGACATATGTAAATGTTCTTCGTGTCCTTCCATTAGATTTGGTTTGCTCCTTGTTAGTTAGGGGCTTGGTGGGGCGTGGTATATGCTCTTTTAAGGCCATCGTGAATGGTAGCAGGGCCTGGGTGGTTAGTTAGTGCTTAAACAAACTAACCGCTAACAGCTCCCCTCAGCGTCAGGGCAAAGCTCTGTTGATTGGAGAGTAGCAAACGACTGTTCCTTCTCGGACCACAGCCGCATCACCTTCTCGTTGAACTTTTATTCCTGACCCCTTAAGGGTCCTTGACGGACAAATTGGAGTACCTTTTATAGCAAGGTACATTTGCTAAAGGAGAGCTTTGAGCTATCTTGCCCGGTGAAATATCCAGGCAGGCGTAAACGTTATTTTTTCTGTATCTGTCTAGAAGGTGAAGAGAGGTAAAGATAATTTGTATACCTAATGCCGTCAAAAACCTATCAACCTATCGTCTTTTTTGTTGAAGATTATTGAGCGACTGATTGATCTTTATCTTAGAAGCAATATAGATACTAGTGTATTCGAATTATTCGATTTTTCTCTTGTTCGAATAAAACGAATAATTCGAATAAGAGATTTTAACTTGTTCGAATAATTCGATCACACTTTTAAAATTAATCGAATTATTCGAATAATTTAAATTTTTTTAAAAATTAAAGAATGAAGTTTTGATGTCGGTTTTTTAATATTTTATTGTTAAAGAAAAACAAAAAATAACGTTAAAGTTAACAATTCAAGTATTGATAATGTTAAAAAACATTCGAAAACAAAGTCCATCATTAAATTTTCAACAGAAATATTCTGATCAGATTAACTCCCGAACAATCTACAAAAAAAAATTGACTTGCAAACCCTTTAGTTTCCGTTTTGGAGCTATGCTTTATAGTATAAAGTTTATACAATATAAACGTATTAAGAACTTTTTATGTCGTTCATTAATTCGGGTTTTAAATTGAGTAACTAATTCTTTAGTAAATTAATTATTCACTATTTCTAAATTATTTATAACAAATTGTATTATACATCAAGCTCTTTCAACGTTGCCGAATCTTTGCTTAATAAAGTGGTCTTGGGGAGTTACACAATAAAGGGAATCTGTCCAAAGTTTGAAGTTTGATATCTTGTCAGTGAACGTGGCTAATTTGAAGTCAGACAGTGCATGATGACGCATTTACAAATACGCAAAAAGTTTATTACCATGTTAGACAAAAATGTTCAACGATGTTCAAAATCATGTATAAGACGAACTCCATGCTTTTCTTGCAACAAAACGTTAGTTTGCAATATTTGTGTTTATCATTAGATTTATTAAATATTTTGCAACACTTACGTACGCGGTTAATAACATCACTTATATACATATATTTTAAGATCATGGCCTTCATCTATTTCAATGTAATCATTATAAATGTCATCCTCAATATCACTTTCGACGACCGTTTCAAAATCACATTCCCCATCACATTCTAAGTTAAAATTTTGATTATTAATTGCGATTCTTCTAATATTTCGCCAGCTAAATAACAAATATTTTATTCCGTACCTTTTATTATCATTGGTTCAAGTCCTAAGTTAAAAATTTTTAAAGATTTGTTTTTAGAATTGTAACATCTTGCAGTAATATTTATATATTTATAGAAGGAGCTATCGGAACACTCATCTACAGTGATCGAAAATCCCTTTGTCTTTAGTTATTTGTCGAATTTCAGAAACAATACAATTTTTGTGAGTCATTATTATTACTTATTTAAATTTGAAATTATGAACAATTTTAAGCAATTTAATAAATATAAATATTTATGAACATTTATTCGTTTTATTCGATTATTGACATAAAATTGTTCGAATTATTCGTTATTCGAAAATGGCCATTTTTAAATTGTTCGTAAGAAATTATTCGATTAATCGAACGATCATTAGTCGAATGAATACTCTAATAGATACTCATCTCATTAGCAACGCTCATCACGTCTACCTAAAGGGTAAATCTGTGGAGAGTGCGCTGCATGAGGTTCTGGGTTAAAATGAGCATGGTTTACAACATAGGGAATATATTTTATCTGCGTTTTTGGACATACTGTCACTGATCAATTGGTAAATGGTATAGTGTCAAACAAGACTTTTGTAAGATGTCCGAGGATATGGATGATCTGTTGGGAGTGCGATGCATGAAGTTCTGGGTTATACTGAGCACGACTTACCACATAGGGAATATTTTGTATGTGTTTTATCCGATTTCACTAAAATTTTAAACGTTGGGGGTTTATTTCAAGTTTAGAACTATCCGATCCTCACTCCTTGAAATTTGAAACTCTAAAAAAACACAACCTAATTACCCATATTAGGGTTGCCCAAAAAAAGTTGTTGATGTTCCCAGCTAAAAATTTAATTCATTCGAATATACCATTTCTCAAAATCTTTGTCGTAGATTTAGTATTTGGTGATCTGAATCCAAGCATAAAATTTTTGTATTTAAGGTTTTTATGATTTTTCACATTTCTCTCAAAGGAAACATGAAATAAAATCCAAAGTTAGCAATGGCAAAAACATTAAATTTGTGTTGGTGGAATGTTGCAAGTATTTTTGTTAAACTGAAATGTTTGTTTTATAACTCAATGAAATTATAAAGTGTTATACACAGATTATTACAGATATGAAACAAATGACAGTTCTCAAAAAAATAATATCGAACCGTTGTTGTTGTTGTTGTAGCAGCAGTGTTTGCTGAGTTGACCGTTTGCTGAGTTGACCATTATCGAACCGTTGATGGTTGTGGTTTGCAGAGCGATTGAAAAAATTAAATTTTGAATAGGCAACAAGTGTGATATATATTTGCCATGTTACTGAAACCAGAGCTGATTCATATCTGTATAATAACTTCTAAACCCTTAGTCCGATTTGACATGCACAAGGAAGAAGTGTTGTTGAGTTTAGGTTTTGAATTTTGTACGCATGGGACTACCAGGGGCCCAAAGTAGGACACTTAGGGTATGTTCTATTTTTAAAACGATCCTATTTCTTGGTCTGTCTTCCGAGGAGATTCCATATGTGTAACTTTTTTGAAATCGGAACACAGACAAAGAAAAAGGATCGTTTTAATTATTGAACATACCCGAGGTGTCCTACTTTGGGGATCCTTGGCTACACCCCAGGTGGCCCATGCTGTAAAAATTCAAAACTTAAACTCGACAACGCTTCTTCTTTGCGTATATCAAATCGGACTAAGGGTTTAGAAGTTACAGATTTATTTCCCTCTTTTTTCTATACCACTGCACTGTGTGCCACCAGGACAAACATTTAAAGAAATGAGCTCCTGAAACAATCTATACTTTAATTTTAGTTGGGAACATCGACTCTTTATTTTCCCGCAATACAAACGGAGCCACCCTAATATGTACATTTATATCTCAATTTATGAGTCATTTTGAATAATTTTGTTTTCACTTACTTGTTTTGTATCCTTTTGCGGGGCACACCCACGTGTAAATGTTTCTTGTTGTTGACCATTTTGAAGATGTAATGTTGATATTGTTTTAAGACACATTGTGGAGTAGGGACAATCAACTATGTATTCATCTGATTCATCAAATTTTGAGCACATTGGCGTAATAATTGTCGCATTTTTGGCATATGAGTAGATTTTTTCAACTGTCACAGCACATTTAAAACATTTAATAGCACTTGAAGAACCTTAAAGTAAAGAAATTAAATACTTATTACATTTTTAAATAAATAAGAAGTAAAAAGTGTTTTATGCTCTTAAAATAAGCAGTAAAAACCGGAAAATATGTTCCTAAAATTTAAAAAATATCTTCTAAAATTCAAAATCTACACTAGGCTGCATAAGTCTGCGAACGAAAATTAAAAGTATACTCTAATATTTGATATAAAAATAAACGCTACTCATTTGAAATTTTTTATATAGAACTTTTATATAATTAAGAACACAACTGCGTTGTAAAATGAATATTTAAGAATCAACAAAACTTATAAGAATTCAATTCATAAAAAATTCAATATCACATGTAGGCAAGTAAGGTGTTTTTATACCCTACACCATCATAGTGGGTAGGGTATAATGCGTTTGTGCAGATGTTTGTAACGCCCACAAATATTAGTCTAACACCCACCTTAAAGTATACCGATCGACTTAAAATCACTTTCTGAGTCGATTAAACGATGTCCGTCTGGCTGGCTGGTCGGCTGGCTGTCCATGTAAACCTTGTGCGCAGAGTACAGGTCGCAATTTTGAAGATATTTTGATAAAATTTGGTACATATAATCGGCCCAATTGAAACTGACTGAAATCGGTCCATTATTTCACCTAGCCCCCATACAAATGTAATCCCGAAATTGGACTTTATCGGTCATAAATGCTTAATTTATACATGTATCTACACAAAATTCGCTCCAAATAAGTTCTATATATACAAAATTCATGTCACCAAATTTTGTTATTATCGGTCCATAATTACTTATAGCTCTCATATAGACCCGCTTCGGAAAATCACTTTAACGTGCATAAATTTCTTAAAAATTTTGGTATACACACAAAATTCAACATAAATGATTTTCATATAGACATAAATCACGCGACTTAATTTCGAGGTGATCGGTCCATAATTGGTCATAGCTCCCATATAAGGCCCACTTCCGAAAATCACTCACGAATATAAATTATTGATATTTTTAAAAGAAAAATGTTTTTGCTCATTTACTTAGTGTAGGGTATTATATGGTCGGTCGGGCTTGACCGACCATACTTTCTTACTTGTTTCATTGATGAAATCAGTTTTTCGGTGTAGTTGGAACTAATATATCTCCATTCCTCAATTAATACTGTTTGAATCATTTCCTTTGATGTTATTACATTGTTTCGTATTTCTCTCTCCAGCAAATCCCATAAATGTTCTACGGAATTTAGGTCTGGTGACTGCGGAGAAGTTTTCAATTGTTTTTTACTTTAAACAACTACCAAAGCCGTTGTCTTGCTAGAATATATAATCCTCTTCAATGCCCAATTTGTTAACTTTCGGTAAGATTTTTCTTTAGAATGTCTAAATAGACCTTATGATCCATCGTCGATGGAATATATTCTAAATTTCCAACGCCATTTATCGGAATAATACAATTTAAGTTTTCACTAAAACAAAAATTGACGACGCCCACTTTTTTCGATATATCTAAAATCGCAGAACGCCTGGACGGATTTGGGTAATTTTTTGTTTAATTGTTCGCAAAAAATTGTAGACGCCCACTTATCAAATACATCTGCAAATATGTAACCAAAGGCAGTGACTTGGCTGAGTTATTGCGGAGAATTCCAACGATGAAGTCAATCAACTTCAAATGGGCTATGTTAGCAGTAAGGAAGCAATTTGGCGCATTTTTCATTTGCCATTCATGAAAGACATTTAATTGTTTTTTTGACATTTTTCAAGAGTCTTTGATATTAATTGAGGACATGTGATTGATGATGTCGAAAAAGGTATTATCAGAGTTAGGCATGACAGCTCCCAATCGTCCGATGCACGACGCATTTAATCAAGAGTTGTGATGCGAAAAACTATATGATTGCGATGCCTTAAGGGAATCAGTTCAAACAAACGTTCCAACGATGCGCTCGAAGAATGATATTGCACTTGCTTCTTCAGGAATTGCAGCTACGTTGTTGGAATTCGGTCGAACTGCTCATTAAGCCTTAAGTTGCCATTGAATATGCAAATCAATGAAAATCCAACATGCAACATTTTCATGAACAGTGCGATGGCCATAGATTTGCAGCAAACAAACTGATCGTTTAGGATGAGTGTACAATGGTGTATAAGATGGCATGGTGGCATTAAACAAAACGTTGCAATATTTACGAAAAAATTAAAGCTTTTCGGCAAACATTGCCAGTGATTCCACGGTCAACGCAAACCGATGAACTTAATGCATGTTTGAAGTCGTCCATTTTGTGGAAACACGTCAAGAAACTCAAATTGACTGTGAACATGTGTGTCGAGCTGCAGAACGATCAATCTGGAGAAGTATTTTCCAAACAATTGCTGGACATTGGCAACGAAAAATCCCGATTGACATTTCAAACGGCTACATTTAATTTTCCATCCAAACATTGCACAAAATTACAAAAATAATGATTGGTATATTGGTTGCGAAAAACATTGATGTCGACGAATTGAATTTTAAGATTGAAAGTGATATTGATGTCGAATATGTCTAATGATGACATTCAAATCGGTGGATTCTGTTACTTCCCAAGAAGATGTTGTCAACTATCCAACTCGTTGGAATTACCAGGATTACCACATCCAACTGAAAGTCTGATCGGACCACGTATTTGTAATGGCTCCCGACTTACGATAAAAAACCTGATGCATATCGACATCGAAGCAACAATACTTAAAGGAAGTACAAAGGACAAGACGTTTTGCTACCACCGATCCCTATGGCTCCATATGTCACCTTTTCCCGTGTTGGAACACCATCAGCATTATTTGGTTACGTGCCAGATAACAACAAAAAAATGTCGTGTATCATAGAGCATTGCAATGAATGAAATTATGATATCACTGCAAAGCAATCGAAATAAAGTATAACAACTAAAAGTTGTTACTAGTTAGTAACAATTGTTACTGGAAAAGCGTTCATTAATTCAAAAAACTTTCAAGTAGAGCAAAAATCAAGAGCGTATAAATTTTAGAGACTGTTCTCTCGTTGCAAACTATTACAAGTCCTATTTTGAACTCGTAATTGTTAGCAGCTTATATTTCATATGTTTTGTGTTATTATTTATTTATTTTTGTGGTGAAAAAATGTAAAAAAAAGAATTTAAAAATTTAAATTGAAGAAAATGTGAGTATTCTACATTTTAAAAGGAATAAAATAAGAAAATTGTGTGTATAAAACTATTGTTACTGGAAAAGCGTTCATTTACTTTTTACTATTTTTGAGAATTTAAGAGAGTAATTTTGTAAATTTTGATTTTATTCTCTCGTTGCAAGTATTTAGTGGGAAAGTAAATGAACAGACCTATTATCATTAAAAAATCCTTTTTTTCGCTTTTTAAATATTTTTAAATTAGAACTTTTTTCTAATTTGGACAGGACAACGTCTGTCGGGTCAGCTAGTTTTAAAATAAATTATTTGACCTCTTTCACACTAGGCAATTTTGTTGCGTAAGTCTCTTGCCCAACAACAAAATAGCATGCTAGAGCTGGCCACACACGGGTGACTTGTGCGTATGATTTGTTAGCAAGCCATTTCTCCACAGACGACAAACAAATCATTCTTTGACTTTTCTTTGTAAACAAAAATATAAATTGAAGAATACAATAAATTTTTATATGCTAACATCTCCGCAATAGATACAATTTGATGTTTCGCACATAAAATTTTGTGAAAATGAGCGAATTCACTTAATTGTGAATAAATTCGAGAAGAATCCATCGATTTTTATGAGCGATATCTCATTTGCTTCAATTTGTTATTATAACTCCGAAACTACTGAGCCGATTAAAACACAATATATATATGGATTAAAGGTTATGTAAATCTAAAGTTTATTTAAATAATATCGGACTAACCCTTTTTGAGTTATCATAAATTTTTGAGTTATCATAAACGCCAGCAAATCGCGTGGTTTTCAGTAGGGTTTTATTTATCCAGCTAAAAGTATAGTGTTCGAGCAATCGGATTACTCACTATGGCGAGCCACAAAAAGTCTTAAAAGACCAGTCATATGTAAGCCCCCCTTGCGAAATGATAGTGATGGTTGGGCTATATTACGCATTGAATATTATAATGGAAGGTTTTAAGATAGTAGAAAGCTTCGCTGTTTATATCAAGCTTTTTAACAAATTGTTTCATATAACCTAACTTAAGGTGCAGCGGAGGCAAAATTATATCATGCTAACGAGTTAAAAAGAAAGCGGTTAAGCAAACATTTCTAAGTAAAATGCCTAGAAATATCTTTTCAACAATTTTGTTTTAGTATAATCTTTAATAACTTTGTCAATTTCCAATGAATTTTTAAAAGCAATATTGCGTTTTACGCATAAATAAACTTATTTTTTAAATCAATGCATAAATAGTACGGTTCCTTTATAAAATACTATGTAAAATCTTCTTCAAAGTTGGAAAATTTCAAAAACATATTCTTATTGTACTCGATAAAGCCTATCAGAAAAATAGTATTACTATCCAGGTATTTCTACTTTAGTGTTTTTTGTCTCATAGTGTAATAGTACAAATTTTGTTGGTGCTTCGCATGAAATTTCTTTGCGAACTTTCGAACTTTTCTAAAATAATGTCAGGCCAGAATGTGTCCTAGTTTTGGTTACGAGGGTTTGACTTGCAGATTTATACCAGCATCATATGGGTGGCTTAGTGGAAGCTAGTGTAAAGAGTTTTTAACTTGGTGTAAAGAGTTTTTACCTTTGAAGAATTATCTACTATACTGACTAGAATCGAGGCATGTGGAAATTCACAAAATTTATGCCCTATGCCTAATAATCCCCTCACATCATGACATTTTCAGAACCCAATATTTATGACAGCCCAGTTAGTATTGTTAATCGCTATCGTAAAATTCACTCATCACTTTTATATCAATTTCCTTTTACTAATCTTTCGTTTTACTAGAAAATGGACCAAAACTTTTCAAAGAAGCAAATAGACAACTGATCTGTTTATAAGTCCTCTGTGAATAAATTGAAGAACTTGGTAAGGGACGCAAAGCGCAAATCCTGGAGAGCCTTCTGTAGCAGCGTGGAAGGATCCTCTGAGACGAGTCGCTGGACTACTACCAGAAAATGTACCTTAGAAGTTATGATGGAAGCTCACTTCCCTGGCAGTGACCCTCTATCCGAGGGTAACATTGCGGAATCTTCCGCTTAGCCTTTTGAAAACTCAATTCTCATAAACAAGGCAATCCAAAGGTAGGCATTCTTTCGCCACTCCTGTGGAATCTTGCCATTAATAGACTAGTCATGAAATTAGATTACATGAAGTGTAAAACTGTCGCTTATGCTGATGTTGTTGCTTTAGTCGTTTCTGGGAAACATCTCGACACATTATCACAATACCTTCAAACTTTACTTAGTACACTTAGGCAGTGGGGCGCTTCTAGTGGACTCAATGTAGTGTAATTCAAGCTGAGATTTCAGCCATCAAAAGGTCGGTACACTGGATGAAGTACTATATGTTATTTGGTGTGAATATACGAATCTATACTGACAATAAGTCCCTCTCTGGTGTCTACTCAACATCCAGATTGGTACATGAGTGCCGTGTATCACTTAACGAGATGGCGAGACATTCTAACCTAGAGTCATTCCGGGTGCCGGGTCACTAGAGTGTCCAAAAAACCGGCAAATTCAAAAAACCGCTGTCCGGTTAAACCGAAAAAGTGTGTATTTTAAAAAAACGTATTCGGTTTTTGTTTTTTAAAAAAACCGGTTAACCGGTTGAAATTAGATTTGTATGCAATATCCTTATTGTTTTGCCATCCTATTTCAATTTTGTGAACGCTAATAAGAAATATGTTAAGAGTTGTGACCTAAATCCTCAGAAATTTTACATTTTTTAATTCTTAATGCTCTATTTTTATGTAAATATTTTATATATTTTACGAAATATTGTAAATTTCTATAAAATAAATCAATATTTTTAAAAATGGTATCAAAGTTTTTCAAAAATTTGTTTAAATAAGTTTTAGAAAATATATTTCATTAAAATCGGTTAAACGCCTTACAAAAACTGGTTTGTCAAAAAACCGAAAAGTTAAAGAAAACCGAAGCCGGTCGAGTTTTCAAATATGAAAAATACCGGTTGACCGGTTTTCAGTTTCGGGTTTGGATACTCTACGGGTCACTCTGGTGTACTTGTCAATGCTATTGCAGATGAACTTGCCAAAAAGGCCTCACATCGATATTTTGTTCGGTTTACCGCTATCCTGCTGTAAATCACTCATACAGCGTAAATTGTTTGAATCTGCTCAACTCAGATGATCTAATCTGACAAATTGCTCGATATTGAGGCACACATGACCCGCTTTTGACCATTATAGGTCGTGTCCCTCACGGTGCTTTCACGGGCTATGCTGTGAGTTTTGATATCCGTGCTTACTAGGCACTGCTTGATGGTGCACATGCTAGGAGTTTTTTAAACAAAGAAAACAAAACAGTTTTAATTTCCCATATATCACAAGTGAGAAGTAAAAAAGGGTTATTTTTTGTTTTTAAAGAATTTTTTTATTTTGCTACATTGTTTAATTTAACTCTTTTATCTGATGATATTTTTTCTAAACAAATGAACCATAGACTATTCTCAACTGCATGAGTTTTGTTCACATTCGTGTTGTGTATATGCTCCTTCATTGACTGAGCAATATAAATGCCTACTTCTAACCTATGAACATATAATTTGATTATCATGGTCCTGAGTAAAGGAAGAACTTACAATTTTGCAGTCAGTACCGACTATGGCGATATTTACATGTTGATTTAAAGTCATGGTTTCTTTGTTTCTCTTTTAAAAAAAACCCTACGAAAATTCCATTGGATTTATACGATGCCTTTTTCAACCATGTTAGCCTTTTTTAGTATCATAATCGTTATCTTCATCATCAACAACCAATCAGAAAAGAACTAAAAGCAGAATATCAAAAAAAGTCATGAAAAACAGAAATCGTGCCTTTTTGTTTGCCGTCACAATTTGCCAGAACAAAAAACCTAAGGCTTCAAGTCATGACTTAAAGTCATCATGTTTTAGTTTAGGTTAAGATTTTAATACTTATTGGAAATTTCTCAAAAGAAAGATTTAATAAAGACAAAAAAAGATAAAAAAAAATCATGTAAATGCCCACTATGAAAAATTTTTCCAATTTGTAAGAATGTGTGTATTTAAATTAAATATGAAGTCAAACAAATCGAGTCAAAAGCTATGTGAACACATTTTTGCCGTAAAGTCATAATCATGTGGATGGTAATGGGCTTTATACTTAATATTATTCCCAAAAATAGTTTAATTTGGTTTAATCATTAGAATATATACAAATATTTTAACTAAAGTTGCATAAACTTGGAATTTCAGTTGTTACAAAGAAAGAACTTAAACTAAGTTAAACTTAAATAAATATGAAATACCCTTATCAACAAACCATTTTTCATATAACTACTACACAACTGATAAGAGGATGCGTCATAGAGGCTACTCCATATCCGTTTCGAATTCAACGAAAAATGATTAGTGTCCAATTAATGGATATGCCACACACAATACATAAGCACATATTAAAAGTGTACAGCCAGAATTGATTTGAACGTAAGTTATGAACATATTCGTTTACAAGTGCTATCTCTTTAGAAACATTTTTTCACGACGCCGTAAAATTGTTGATAGAAAATCCTTAATGTATAAGAAAATAAATTGAAAAACTTGATACAGTAACTTGATAAACCACCCGAATTCGAAAACTGATTGTGACCGATGGTTCGAACAATCGAATTTTGCTGGAAAAAAAATCTAATCATCTTTTTGGTCGGAAAAAAGACGAACGAACGATTACGTTATCCCAAAAATTTCGAAAAGTCGATGAACTAAAAATGTCAAATAGGCGATAAAAGTCGAAAAAGACTTTTAATTTTGCTGTAAAAATTTTATAAAAATATTTTTCTCATCAACAAATCTAGCAAACATATGTATATTTTTAGTATTAAAATAGGATGAAAAGTCGAAAAAATTCGTCTTTTTAGAAAGGTCGAAAAAATTCGTCTTTTTAGAAAGGTCGAAAAATCTACATTTTGTTTAAACTATAGAACATTACAAATTATACATATCATTTGCTGCAACAACGTCATTTAAAAAAAGTAAATTATTTTTTGTATGAAAGTGTTTTTTTTTTTTTGTTGTAAACGACAAAATGAAAATTCATGTTTTCTCGTATATTTGACAAGTAAAAATTTGGGTTAAATACAGATTAGAAAGATATTAGTATCTACTATTTAAATCAGGTTTTATTTCAGAAATCGCATGACTTGTTGAAAATTTATGTAAGAAAATGTCATAAAACATTCAATGTCGTTTTTCTCGAAACGACTTTTTTTGAATTATGACGTTGTTGCAGCAAATGAGCGATATGTACATATTTCTGATTTAAATATTCTGGCGTTGATGTAATTTTTTATTTGCATTGTAAAGTTTTTGATGTTTCGTTTTTATATCCCATATAAACTATTACTAGGCGCCAGATTTACAAAATAAGGCCCAAAGTTTTTCTACCATTACCCCTCAAATTCACTTTCATCTCAACTCCAGTTAGGTATATACCTCTAAAATATTGTAAATTTGTTTATGTGTGTGAAGATAAATTCGTATTTAACTATTAGAGAAACAAACCACATTTTGTAACAGAGCTCATTTTTGAGTTAACCGTGCACTGCACATTAGGTCAAATGACACCTTTTTCTGTGCAAAAGTGTTAAAATCAAAGTGCTGTTTTACATTTGTTTTTGTTGTTTTTTAATTGGAAACACTTCAAATAAAAGACTCCAGTTTTTTGTTTGACTAAAATGTCAAGCACCGTTACACAGCTATGCGTCAAAGTCAATAGATGTAATATTTTTATAAATATGCTTGCAATTTCAGTAGTACTTGCTCAACTTTAAGAGCGTGTTTCTCGAATTGTGTTTGTAATAATTAATTTGTATAAAATGGAAAATAAAGAGACAAGTAAGTATAAATGTATTTAAGTAAAGCTGCTTTATATATATGTCGCTATATCTCAAAATAACTCATTTTCCTACATAACCTCAAAACGGTAAAATTTATCTAAAACTTTGACTTCTCGTAAGCCATAAAAAATGTTGACCCCATAAATGTTCGTCATAAATGTTTAATTAAATAGGTATCAACAAAAATTTCGCTCCAAATAAGTCTTATATATACGGAATTCATGTCAACTAATTTTCGGTCCATAATTAATCATAGCTCCCATATAAGACCAGCTTCCGAAAATCACTTTAACGTTCATAAATCTCTTAAAAATGTTGGTATACATATAAAATTCAACAGAAAAAACTTTCATATAGAAATTAATCATACGACCTAATTTCATAGCTATCGGTCCATAATCCGAAAATCACTGAAGAACATAAATTATTCAAATTTTAAAAGAAAAATGATAAAGGCCAAAGTTTCGTTGCAATATATTTTACTGCATATTGCTGAAATAATTGTTGAGATGCAATGATTTCCTACTTAATATAAAGCTGTTGATATTTCAGATCCATTAATTTCCACATCATTTTTAAATTGGCGCTTACAAAAGCGGAAACGTTTCACACTTCCACCTGAAGTAATTGAATTACTTTGTTGCAGTGAACCCATGGATGAATTTCAACTTAGCCACCAAGACGATGAAATTAATGAATGTGAAGAGGACCTTTTTGATATAAATTTAGAAAATGAATTAGATTTAAGAAATTACTAAATGTTTTAGTATAATTAAAATAAATGAATGAATACAATGTATTGTGTTTGCATTAATGGTTGCAAAAGGGTTAATTTTTGGTCGTTAGTGGGTTAAATTCCATTTTCTATAATAGAATTATTCTTACTTATGAAATTCTTACAGGTTTTGGTTTGAATAACATGATTTTGTAGTCGTTATTAATTTAGCACATATCATTTGACCTATAGTGCACTGTGATGCATTTAATAGATATAGTAATTAAGAGGGACCCCTTGGACTACCAAACCTATATTGTGTGATACGTGTACCATTCCAAAATGGCCATTTTTACCAATGATCCTTTAAAGAATATTTCAAAATAATATTTTTTTAAACTAAATTTCCTCAAATCCCAAAATTAGTTCAGCTATCTCACTACTAGTGCATCTTTAGGGACCCCTTGGATTACCAAACCTATTTAGTGTGTTTAGTGTACCATTTCAAAAATAGCCATTTTTACCAATGATCCTCTAAAGAATTTTTCAAAAATCATATTTTGTTGAAAGTCAATTTTCTCAAATCTAAAAATTAGTTCATCTATCTAGTGATTCCTCATTAGGGACCCCTTGGGCTACCAAACCTATATAGACCCCTTTCACACTAGGCAATTTAGTTGCGCAAGTCTCTTGTGTTTGTAGATGCCAGGTAATGTCGGATTAATGAGAAGAAAATTTTGCATGTTTTGATGTTGGTCAAGACACTTGCGCCACTAAATTGACTAGTGTGAATGGGGTCACAGTGTGTTACGTGTACCATTCCAATAATGCCCATTTTTACCAATGATCTTCTAAGGAATTTGTTTTCGAAGCAGACATCAAAATTTGTAAATTCTGTAAATATTTGAGTTATTTCATTATTATAGACCTCTTGGAGTACCATTTGAATATAGTTTTAGTCATGGACTTGGTTTAACAAATTTAACTTTTTTGCTGCAGATGATGAGTAATTTCTGATTAATTATCTGCATTTCCCTATACAATAGCCGTTATATTTAATATTTAACAAAATTTTGTTGCAAAAACTAAACAAATAAAATTGCAGATGTACATAAGAATTGAAGAATGACACGTGCAAACTTACCTATAAATAGTATTTGTATAATTAGCAGCACAACAATTGGGTTTGCAAGTTTTTTTCCAAAAGTATGATTTGATTTGATCGTATGCACCATTATTAATCTCGAATATTTTTGCTTTTTGAATATTTGTATATGTATGTACCTATGTTGTATTTTTTATTTTGCATGTGGCTACTGAAACGAACTTCTAGTATTTATTAAGATGTGAAAGTATAATACGGAAATATTTATATTTTATTTATCATTTGTTACATACAATACACGTAAATTTATTTTTTAGAGACAAATCACCAACGTTCATTCTATTAATCAAAAGTGAACAAGTTGTAAAAAAATCTTGAATGTCTTGTATATTGTACTAATAATTTAAATTATTCGTTGTACGTGAAAGTACCGTTAAATAATTTAAATCTTTTAGATAAATATTTCCGTTAGGTTCTAAATTTTTGACACTAATTCACTCGTTAGATACATTCTTAATATTAACAAGTTATAACAATAACAACAAGAATAAAATATACGAATCAAAAATGTACAGAGAAAAGTTGAGAAGATAGTATAATAATCCAATAAACACCACAAAATAAGACAAAACGAAAGAGGTCAATGCCAATTGTTAAAAATTATTTTCTTTTTTTTATTTTATAGCACAGTAGTGTGTGTAATATTTTCACTTTTTGATAATCTTTTATTTAACATTATATACGCAATAAACCGGAATAAATATATTTTTTAAAGATTTATATTTACAGAATATATTTAATATAAACAACTTTTCTTTTTTTCAAACAATGAGTATGAGTAACTAAAATGAAATGCTTCGATATAATGCCAACCAGTGGAATTGAAAAAAAAAATAATCGTGAAAAATTTACTTTTTTCTTATTGTTATTGTTCATGGCGTATTAACTAGATGGTGTTAGTCACACAGTTGATTATTTGTTTTATATATTTATTGTGGTATACAACTGTCATCTTTACTTCTTTTTATCGTGGTTAAAATACAACAAACACACAAGTAAGAAAATCTTGTTATTGCAGTTGTCAAACTGCCCTCTTAGTAAAGTGTGCCTGTTGTTGTTGTTATTATAGTATCTACTTAAAATGTAGAGTTGCCAACTTTCAGGTAATAAGTAGTAGTAAATAAAGTATGTACGGTTCTACAAATTGACGTAAGAACAAACGACTTTTTATTGAACAATTCTAAATGCTTAAGGCAAGGGTAATATTTGTAAATCGGGGACTACTAAAAAAGTAGATTCCTTTATTTTTAATTTTGATCGTTAAAATTTAAAAAAATATACTTTCTCATCAATAAATCTGGAATAAAATATGTTTTACATTAACAAATATAAATTGTCGAATTTTCATAAATAGCAAATGTCGAAAAATCGACTATTCAAAAATTTATTAAAATCGAAATGTCGAACTATAAAAAATCAAAAATTTATTAAAATCGAAATGTCGAACTATAAAAAATCGATTTTCTGTTTCAAAAGGCGACTTTTGTTATAAAAATTAAAAAAAAAATTGTTGCTTCAAATGCAGTTTTGCAAAATGTCTCAATTTTCGCGGGATTGTCCCGCTTTTAGTCACTAAATCCAGCGTCCAGCGCGGGCTACTCAATTTCCGCTTTTTCCAATTTTACACATCTTACTTGACATATAAGTTATTTAATAACAGTTGATTTGGAAATAATAACACTGTAGAATCGACTGAAGAGATATTGCATTTTTTAATTTTATTGTCTCAAGCTATTTTTGATAATATCACTAGTTTACAATAGTTTTGTTCATGATGTGATACATACATATGTATGTATATGGGTTCGTTATGTTAGACCTTCGGGGAAAATATTGAAAAAAACTTTAGGACGCCAAACTTTTGAGATTTAGATAGCTAATGCTAAAAATAACATAAAATTGGAACCAAAAATTAAAAAAATTAACAGTGTTATTCATATTTTTATAAATACTTTAATTTGTGAACCTCCCGACCCTCCAACTATAGTCTTCTAGCATATGCTGGTTAAAAAAACATTTATAATTCCATTCAATCTGAAGAAAAGTGGTAATAAATCTGTCTCTTCTAAACTAATGGTCCGCCTACAAAATTAAGTAAAAACAAATCATACAAGATGTCGTAAGCTCCCCACTTAGAACACAATGTGAGGTAGAGGGTGTCAAAGTTGACCATATTTAGCAAAGCTTAGTACAAATACGGTTAGATATTAAATGAATTTTCGTTTTAAAGAAACTTCAAGAATTCAAGATTCCAGAATTTTGTTATTATTTTACAAGATTATCAGGAGAAATTGTCCGAAATACATCGCAGATAACTTTAAATTTTCTAGATCATTGAGGAATCCTCAGATTGCCTCTGCCGTATATGAAAGATCATTTCAAGTGAGGGTATCTAGAGTATGGAATTCGCTTCCTAGGGAATTAAAATCTTTTTCTTATTCTGATGAGACTTTTAAGAAAAAACTAATTAATTATATGAAAGAACATAATTCTTAACTATATAATCTTTGAATATATATTTTTCCCATTAACAACTTTGTTATTGCTACATTTTAAAAGTATTATTATTTTGTCATAATTAAAATCATTTTGATAATTTTAAAATTATTATTGTTTTTTTAAATTAGTAAGACAAATTTATACATTTTATATATAACATAAAAATTTAAAATACTTTTAGGTAAACAAAATTAATTTTTTTTGTAGTTTTTTAATTTTTTGGAAAAAAAAAATTTTCGAATTGTTTTTTTTAATTTTTTTTTAAATTTTAAAAAGTTTTTTTTTTAAATTTAATTTTTTTTTTGTTTTTTCAATTTTTTTTTTTAATATTTAGTGAAAAAAAACTTTTGGTGAAAAAAAAATCGGGTTAAAAAATATTTCCGATTTTGACCCATTTAGGTCCAACTTACTATGGTTTTATACACGTCATTGCAAAGGTCTTTGTAATATCTATAATATGATATCCATATTGTCTATATTAATGAATTAGTAATCCAGATATAGGTCAAAAACAGGTAAAAAATCTAGGTTGTCCTGGCTTTTTCCTCATATCTCAGCCATTTGTGGACCGATTTTGCTGATTTTAAATAGCAAACTTCTCGAAAGCATGTCTGACAGAATTATTGAAGATTTCTATCCCGAAGATATCTGGGGTCTTCAGAAAATTGATTTCAACAGACGGGCAGACAGACGGACATGGCTTAATAGACTCCGCTATCTATCTAGGATCCAGAATATATATACTTATTAGGGTCGGAAATGTAGAAATTAAACACGGAATGATAAACATATACCCTTCACGAAGGTGAAGGGTATAATAAATATGAAATTAAATATACATACATTTGTATGTGGTCCTGAGTGAGAATTCAAGACTTTATGGTACTTTTTCTTTATTGGAATGGTACTTTATTGTATAAAATAAAGCTTATATAGACCCGAGCAAGTGGGAATCCTCAAGTTGGGGTTTATGGTACATTTTCTTTATTCTTATTGTACTTTTTGAATTTTGTATATTGTTACGTTTTAACCTTTTTAAAACGTTGGCTTATTTCCTTTAAATAAACCGGATACTTTTGATTGCAAATAAAAGCCGTTTAGTAGTTTAAAAATTGTAACAACTATTTATTTATTTAAAATGTACAACAACCACAGAATTAAATAGTCACTCAATGTTTTTTATACACGTTTATAAATTCTCAGAAATACAGACACTTTATAACAGGGGTGCCCACAAGTTCCTTATGGAAGAGTAAACACCAATACATTTAAAGAAAAGCTACTTTTTATTCAATATTTGTTGTTGACATGGATGATCGCAGTCGTCAATGTTTACCAGCAAAGCATACGAAAGTGTTGTTGCTTTCAACATGCGTGTATTCAGTGAAGAACGACAAAAAAAATAATAAGACAAAGTTGTTTGTGTATTTTGTATTGCTAGTGCTCTAGTGAGTATACAAAACACAAAGTCTATAGCTAAGAGCAATTACAAAAACAAAAGAGTACCAAGAGTATAGGGCTTGGGCATGACTGCTTTATAATGTACACGAATTCACTTGAAAAATACAGCACACTTTAAGGCACTCAGTTGATGTTTATTCGAATAGCGTCTCTGATAAACTGACTAACGACTGCAACCTCTGCCACTATTTATAACACTGCCATCTGCACTCTAGATTTCTCTTTAACTGTCTAGAGGTTTCTAATACATACTTTCTACAATGTTCTTTAACTGAATATTCGAATTCGAATATATCAACAACGAATGGTCAACTGAAAGCTTTTATTCAATGTTAATAATGCCCACAGATATGTTACAGTTTGCTATTACAGCACTGTTATTTGAAAGCATTAGGCTACTTTTAATTCAGCCGTTAAAATCGTTATATTTGAATTCAAGGACAATTTCGTAACAATATTATACATAATATTGTTGGTAGTCCGCGCATCTCTGTCCTAAATATTAATATTGATAGCTGCTATAGCTTACCCTATATATAATTTATCATCATATCTATGGGAGGTGCCACGCCCACTATTCCTAGTCTGTCCAGTTTTTGTCTTAAATAAGTAATTCATACAAAGTTAGTATAGATATGAATTTTAGTATTTAGTTTATATGGGAGGTGCCACGTCCACTATTGATAGTCCGCCGATTCTTGCCCTAAATAATAATATTGATGGTAGAATAACCGTACAAAATTTCTCTTATTGTATCTCATATATTAGATTTTTTAAATTATCATCATATGGGAGGTGCCACCACCTCTGTGGCTACTAGTACTCCCATTTTTACCTCAAATATTTATACAAACGGTGGATTTGCTCATGCATAATTTGAGGACTATTATAGTTTCCTAAATGTTTGATTTTTAAAATTAACTTTGTATGAAAGGTTTCTTCATTTCATATTCACTTTTATATATGTAAATCTACCGATGGTGTGCCCTGGAGAGGATTTGGAACCCAGGAGGACTGGCCAAATATCCAATTACAAAAGAAAAAATTTGTTTTATTTTGTCATTCAAATAATATTGTGATCGATATCACTTTCCTTTTTATTTGTTTTTTCCACTATTTAGGGTTTAACAATTTAATTCCAATACAATTTATATTTAATTACAAATTAATTAAATAACAATTTATAATTTCAAAATTTGAGTTAAAAACACAACTTTACAAAATTCAAAGATCAAAAAGCTATGGCGACGATTCGCCAAATTACAACAACAAAAATTTATATTAAGAAAATAAGTAAAAATAATATTTCAGATGACATTAACGCTTCCAATTGTCGTCTGTCATCAGATGTAGGATAAAACGGTTCTAAAAAGGGAAAGCCAAGAATGGGAGTGCCGACACCATTCATTCAGACTTGAACATCCCGGCGGCCATGCAATACTGCAACTCAGAACTTTTAAAAAAAAAAAGAAAAGAAAAATACTAAAAACAAAAAAACAAGTAAGAGTGCTATATTCGGCTATGCCGAATCTTATATACCCTTCACCTTTGTTGTGGATGCATTATTAAAGAAAAATACTAAAAACAAAAAAACAAGTAAGAGTGCTATATTCGGCTATGCCGAATCTTATATACCCTTCACCTTTGTTGTGGATGCATTATTATTTTTTATAATTAGTATATAGGTATGTATGTACATTGCCCACTTTCAGCTTACAGCATCCTAAATTTATCAAGAACACAAACAACAACAACAACGCCAAACGAAACAGAACACCAAAATAAAAAACAAAATACGCAAGGCAATGAAACCAACACACATCCAAACATACGTTTAATTGTATAAAAAACAACAACAACGCCAAAAGAAACAAAACACAAAAGAAAAGCAAAATACGCAAAGCATGCACATTCAAACATACGATTTGTTGATTTTTTGTCAAAAAAACCAACACACAACCAAACAAAAGTTTAGTTGTATAAAAAACAACAACAACACCAAAAGAAACAAAACACAAAAAAAACAAAATACGCAAAGCTTGCACATCCAAACATACGTTTTGTTGTTTTTTTGTCAAAAAAACCAACACACAACCAAACAAACGTTTAGTTGTATAAAAAACAACAACAACGCCAAAAGAAACAAAACACAAAAAAACAAGTAAGAGTGCTATATTCGGCTATGCCGAATCTTATATACCCTTCACCTTTGTTGTGGATGCATTATTATTTTTTATAATTAGTATATAGGTATGTATGTACATTGCCCACTTTCAGCGTACAGCATCCTAAATTTATCAAGAACACAATCGAAACAGAACACCAAAAGAAAAAACAAAATACGCAAGGCAATGAAACCAACACACATCCAAACATACGTTTAATTGTATAAAAAACAACAACAACGCCAAAAGAAACAAAACACACAAACGCAAAGCTTGCACATCCAACCACACGTTTTGTTGTTTTTTGTCAAAGCATGCAATACATTGTGTTTTTTGATGAAATTTTCAGAGGTTGTCTCGGATTTTTGCTCATATCTCCGTTATTTATGGACGGATTTTGCTGATTTTAAATAGCAAAATTCTCGAAAGTATGTCTGACAGAATTGTTGAAGATTTGGATCCCGGAGATATCTGGGGCCTTCAGAAAATTGATTTCAACAGACAGACAGACAGACAGACAGACATACATACATACAGACAGACAGACAGACAGACAGACAGACAGACAGACAGACAGACAGACAGACAGACAGACAGACAGACAGACAGACAGACAGACAGACAGACAGACAGACAGACAGACAGACAGACAGACAGACAGACAGACAGACAGACAGACAGACAGACAGACAGACAGACAGACAGACAGACAGACAGACAGACAGACAGACAGACAGACAGACAGACAGACAGACAGACAGACAGACAGACAGACAGACAGACAGACAGACAGACAGACATGGCTTAATCGACTCAGCTATCTATAAGGATCCAGAATATATATACTTTATAGGGTCGGAAATGAAAAATGTAGAAATTACAAACGGAATGACAAACTTATATATACCCTTCTCACGAAGCTGAAGGGTATAAAAACAAAATACGCAAAACTTGCACATCCAACCATACGTTTTGTTGCTTTTTTTGTCAAAGCATGCAATACATTGTGTTTTTTGATGAAATTTTCAGAGGTTGTCTCGGATTTTTGCTCATATCTCCGTTATTTGTGGACGGATTTTGCTGATTTTAAATAGCAAAATTCTCGAAAGTATGTCTGACAGAATTGTTGAAGATTTGGATCCCGGAGATATCTGGGGGCTTCAGAAAATTGATTTCAACAGACAGACAGACAGACAGACGGACATGGCTTAATCGGCTCCGCTATCTATAAGGATCCAGAATATATATACTTTATAGGGTCGGAAATGAAAAATGTAGAAATTACAAACGGAATGACAAACTTATATATACCCTTCTCACGAAGCTGAAGGGTATAAAAAAAAAAGAATTCAAATATCAATTATATTTCAAAAAATTCATGATAATTTTCGGGTACGTTGTTTAATCACTCAAAGGCGGTACTCAATTCAATCCAACATTGTAACGTACTGCAAATAATTCAAAAAAAATATAAAATTATGTAGTTAATGTATCATGATCTATAGAATTGGTGACAGTCCCTTGAACCATTAGATTGAGACGAACGAGGTCTCTAAATTACCAGACGAACGAGGTTTCTTGGCAAAGACTTGGGACGAACGAAGTCCCTTGCTCTTTAGGTTGGCGGACGAACTAGGTCCTTCAACAAAAATATGGGTAAAAGTTGAGTTGGAACCGTGGTTACCATCAATTTTAAAAATAGCTTTTCCTTGTCGTCTACGAGTTGATATCCATCCGAGCCATTTCTTCCGAAATAATGGGAACTTCTAAACTGCTAAATGATGGTATCATCACGGTCCCTGCGACGGTGCTCCTTTTAATCGCATTTTTGTTCTTCGGCTCCGTCAGCGGCGGGCGTTACGGTCCTTGTTTCCTGGTAGTGTTTCCTCATAAGCTGAGTACTTTAACAAGTACGCCAGGTATGGTCATGAGCCAAACTGCCCGTGCAATAGCGATAAACGGAGACCAGTCACTTTCAAAATCAAAACTCAAAGAAAATTAATGTGTGGGAAGAACTAGGAGCTTCTCCACTGGAATTGTTGTTAGTCCACGATCGGTTTTCAGCTCAGCAAGTCGTTTGTTATCATTTTTTCCCATGTAACAACAATATATTTTTTGAAGTCGTAGCAAAACAACTTTGTACCGTAGTATTATTCCCTGATACAGAAGGAATATCATCATTACTTCTATTGGTGATTTCTGGTACAGATGTATTAACTTCCTTGTGAAGAAGAGTATGGTGTTTAAGATAACACCTTGAACAACTAGAATTACTCTTACACTCACTCAACATATGGCCTTCATTCAAGCAGTTAATGCAAAGTTTCCGGGTTTTAACAAATAAAAATCTTCCCTCCTGATCCTTATTCAGAAACTTTCGACAATTAGTTAACGGATGATTGGTAAACGCTTTGGTTTGGTAAACTCTAACAGTTGTATTCCTTTTTCTAGAAGAATTCTCAGAATTCTCCAAATCTGTCTTTATTTGACGTCAAAGACAGTTTCCAAAGACTGAAATCGAGAAGTCAAAAAATTGTCTAAAGGTAGGGTCAGACTACGCAAATTATTTGACACAAGATGTTTCATATGTTTGATCAAAACTACATCAAATAATTCATGGGTGGATTTTGTGTTCACACTGTACACATTTATTTGCCATATTTGTTTAATCAAAGTACACCGAAATACTATCAAACACACAAAGGGGAAAATATATTTGACTTGTGGTCACATTTATGGTAATATTTGTTCTAAATAATTATTAAATAAAGCTGCAATACAACTTTAATTTCTTTCATCAATAAAAAAGACATTTCTAGAAAGTAAAATATTACCAGATTTTGCTTTACATTTGAAAGAATTATGAAATTTCAGTACTTTTATTTAAGCGTCAAATATTTTATGTTTCTAGTTTGAACACAAAATATTTTTGCACTGCAAACAAGAAAACAGCTGAATTTGGTCAAACAAATTTATTTGCCAATATGAAAACATTCTTGTAATGTGACCAATGTGTGACCACTAAACAGCAAATATTTTCCTGCATTTTGGGTATTTTTTTATTTGATCTTGCAATTCATTTGCAAGATCAAACAGCGTCAAATAACAGCTGTTGCATCATGTGTTATCGCAAAAGTAGTGTTGCTATATCTTAAATTAAAAATCGCTAAATAATGAAAACAAGCTTCAACAATTTAATAATATAATTATTAAATGTTTATTTATTAAATTATATTACTATCACAATTCATATTTGAAATTGAATCGAAATGTAATTATGTTTTATCCCAGTAAGCACCAAACACCCAAAAATTCAAGCACTTGAACATTTTGTTGGAATTTGACTTGAATGCAGATGTAATTAAGTTTTAAACTTGAAAAATATTTGAAAAATTAAATATCATTCAAACAAAAACATATGGCTTGAATAAATGTTTCCTTTTTACTGGAGAATGCTACTGAAATAAAGTGTAATACAACTTTTATTCAATTTCTTGACTATAATTCAAGGCTTGAATTACACTTGCTATCAACTTGAATTCCAGTAAAAATGCTTATTGTTTTTTTAATAAATATTATTAATCGAACACGACTTTTTCCAAACTTTTTTCATTCAGAATAAGAACATGTTTACAAATATTATAAAATTTTACGGAAATGTTTACCTTTTTTACATAAATTTTTAATTAATTCCAATTCAATCATATTATCTAAAAATTTATAATAAAAATTTTTATATGATACCAAAATCAGAAAAGTAAAATATGCTATTAGAGATATTCTTCTTCTGCAGTAGAAAAAAATTTAAACAGATCATACTGTTTAAGAATTATTTTTTAATTACAATCAATTCATACCATTTATGTATGTATAAAAAATTTTCTTTGATTTTAAATTCAATCTGTATAAAATTTCAGTTAATATTCCATATGTACATATGAGCAGTTTTAAATTTTGAAAATAGACAAACTCCATGTATAAATAAAAAATAATCAAACATCAGACTATGTTAAACGTATAAAAATATAAATCGCATAAAATTGCAAAAATCGCAACATAGACTTCATGTCTTCAATTAGTTTTTCTCCCAGTATGTCATCCTAGGCTGAATGACTTTTATGTGAAGAAGAAGACTTCATTTATTGATGCAATTATTTAGTGAAAATAATTTAAATAACAAATATTAAAGAAATATTGAATATGTATTTATGTTTAAAAAAAAAATTCTGAATTTGTGTCTTTAATTTAGTACGAAAAATATTTAAATAATCTCCTCTTATTTTTCCGCCATGCTGAGCAAATAATTTTCTGTTTTTTTCTATTTGATCAAACAATTATTTTATGAAAGTGTTTGATATAGTGTGACCACACGGCAAATATATTTACTGATTCTTTTTCGCAGCAGTTTGGTCAAACAAAAAGTGAAAAATTAAATTCAATATATGATAACAAAATTCAATAAATCTCTAATAAAATGATGACTTTACAATTCGAAATAAGTGCTTTAACCTTAAAAATATTTGCAGGATCAAATTATATATTTTTTAGGTATTTATGTAGCTAGTGGTCACACTTTGTTCACATTAAGAAAATATTTTGTTTGCCGACAAATAATTTTGTTTGACTAAAATCATCTGTTTTGTTGTTTGCTCTAAATTTTATTTGTGGTCAGATTCAGGCAATGAAATATTTGACGATAAACGTCAAATATTAGCTGTGTGTGACCGTACCTTAAGTCACACCATTTGGGAATATCCTTCTTATTTTTCACGCTCTGTTCCCACAACGACTAAGTTAATACGGACAAATTAATAGAGCAAAGGTATACAAAAATAGGATCCCATATAGATATATCGATCTCATGTAATTTCAATACAGAAATGCAATTATTGATGTCCCTTTGAAGCTTTTTTATATCCTTAGCTGATTCAGTTTTAACGTGGGAAGGGTTGAATAAAATTTGCTGTTGACCAAAATCCTTTTATTTTCATAAGCCTCACTTAGATTATTCCAGGCATTTTGAAATCCTTGATTTGTCAAAGTCGAATCTTTAACAATTTCCAGAGCCTCATCAGATGTAAATTGTCTCAAGTAGAACAATTTTTCTACACCCGATAGTTCCTCACAGTTGCTATAAACTGCGGTGAACATGTCTCGAAAAGAAGGCCACGATCCATAATCGCCCTTAAAAACTTCCATAGTGCAAGGTGGCAACTTCATGTGATGGCTAGAAATACGATTCACCACAGTAGCTGAGTCTCCACTGATCCCAGATGCACAATGAGTTGAACTCAAAACTGGTTTGTTTATAAAAGACTGAGACAGTTCACCCATTAAAGCCGCAATGGTTATGTAGGCTAATCTACATTCCTTATACAACTGTTTTGCCTGATCACAATCTTCATCTGAATCCTTTACCGAGCTAGTAGTAACGAAAGTCTCATAACTCTTTTTAACTTTTCCCATAAATCTTTGAATTCATCCCTTTGAAGATCAATACTAAACGAATTTTGACTTTCTTGTGGCATTTCATTATAATCATTTTCAAATTCAAGAAATAAAGCTGCCAGCTTTTCAAATTTTACTAAAATGTCCGATTTCATCTTAGCTGTCGAAATGAGAAATAAAAATTCGAAAATGTAACTGGCAGAAAATTTTTAAACGACCGAAGCAAATACAAATATCCTCAAACTTATAGATTTGAAGCACTATAAATAATATAAAAAACTTGAAAATTGCCAGATGAATTCAAATAAACCAAAAATCTTAAAATTCGAAAAATGCCAAATGTTATTAAAACCAATAAAAGGTCTCAAAATTAAAAAAAAAGTTTGTCCAAAAACTTCAATGTAAACAATTTCCAAAAGAAACTCGATTGTTTCTCAAAAATACCAAAAAACGTAAAATGAAATACTATTGTTTCACCAAAGCTCCAAAAATTTTTGAAATTTCAAAAAACCATAACAAGAAATTTCAACGTAAAAGTAAAAACTCTTAAAGCTTCACAATAAGTCTTTAAAATCCAAAAAATCTTAATGAAAATAAAAAGGAAACGTGAAATGAAACACTATTGTTTCACAAAAGTTCCAAAAATTATCGTAATTTCCAAAAAGAAACGGGGACGAAAGTCTGAAAGAAACTTGTTTGTTTCTCTAAAAAGTTGCCAGAAACTTAAATAAACACAAGAAACAAAATTCCAATATCTCATTTTAATAAATCAAGCAAAATCTTAAAAATGTGAACAAAAATCATCAAAAAAAGTTCAAAATCAAAATTTCCAAAAAAATAATAAATACTATCAAAGCCTTGTAAAATGCCAAACAAAATTTACCATATGAAATAAAAATATCAGCCAGTTTCAACAAAATATTCAAATATCTACTAAACACTTGTGATCCAAAAAAAAATTCGCTTTAATGCCGGAGGAATTCGAAACAATATCAAATGCTATTGTGGAATTTATTTCCCTGTGTAGTTGAAATTATGTTTAGTAATTGCAATAATATCGTTTATCATTCCGAATTTATAAACATTTATCCTTAAAATAACCTTTTTGCAAGAAAAAGGCAAAAAGAATTCGGTCGAACTTTAAATTCGTACACTTAAAACTTGTCTTTTAAATATATTTTAAGCTATTAAACTTTTATAAATACAATTTATAAAGTTTTGCTTAACAATAGTTTATGAAACAGTTTTAAGCGTTTATGAATACGTCCGTAAATTTTTTTGCAATACAAAACAATTAAGAAAGTATAAATTTTTCGCTTACCGCTTTTGTACAAAACGAGTTGTTTTGCTACACAATCACCGTTTTCTATGTACGTACCACTTCTTATATTACCGCTTGTGGCCAATAAAACGTGAACCAATTGACACAATAATGATACCTGGTTGCACCTCATACATTAAAACGCTCACAAAAGCAGCAGCCGTTGTATTGTTGGTTGCTGTCAGGGATGCCAGGTACTTTTAATGCCTGTCCCCAACCAAAATTAAAAATATCCCCAAAATTTAGTTTTTCTTGAAATGTTCACAAAAATTAAGCTTCATATGAAATTAATTGGGCAATACCCAATAAAATTAGTTGTTAAAATATTAAGAAGGTTCCTTCAAACCAAAATTCTTATGAATTAGTCAAAGTTTAGTTTCAAAGTTTCATTCCAATTGGTTGAACATTTTTTATATTTTTTAACCAAAGATTTAGCATAAACCGAGTTGAGAATAACCGATTGTAAATTCAATTTAACTTTACCATCTAAATTTTTTGTGATCTGCACATAAAATTCGACAAGATACTGATTTGGATTTAAAGATTATATCATATTATGTGTTATGATACATACATTTAATAGCATTAAACATAAAGTTCAATTATTGGTAACTTATTGCTATTACCTGCAATAAAAACAAACCTAACCTAAATAATTTATCCCCATAAAATCCCCGAAATATTTTAATCTATCCCGAATAAAATCCCCAGTCCCCAAACGAAATTTGCTGTCCCCAAAATCATTACAAAATCCCCATCTTTGAGGACAAATCCCCAATACTGGCAAGTCTGGTTGCTGTGTGGTGTGGTACGCCGTTGAAGATGCCGGCTGGATGTCTGATTCAAATCTACCTGTTGTTGAGGCTAAGGGATGTCCATGGGTAGAAGCTTGCTCCGGTTTGTTGGCGTAACTAATGTACCTGAAATCCTTCACTACGATGTGCTGTTGTTGACAATTTTATTTGTCTTAATTATTTTGATTACTACAATTTCGTTTATTTTCACTTTATTTGATATACACAATGAATTATTTCAATTTAAAATGTATGAAATAAATAAACTTTTGTTAAAAATTATTCACCGTCCCAATTTGTTAAAATATTTATGTATTTATAAAATCTATTAAAATTTGTTCTTTACGAACCAAACAAAATGTAAAAAAATCAAAATGTCAAAAAAAGTCTAAACAAAAAAAAGATGTTCCAAATGTCATTAAAATGACAACCAGGTTGTGTGTGGGTAATAATGTTTTACGATCAAAAAAACAGAGTTACTCAATAAAACAATAAGGGGAATTGCCAACTAAATTTAAGTAAATTAGTTGGTGTATTTACTAAATATATCAAATTCACACACCTTTTATTCACAATACCTATCTATTGTGAGATATTTGTAATAAGGCAGTGCAAAATGATAATAAGGTGTCCATTAGTACTTATTTAATTCACAGACCTTTCACACTGTATTGCCTTTTATAAAACAAATTATTTATCTTGTACTAAAAACAAAATTTTGTACAAGACAAATAAATAAAATTAAAATAAAACAAATTTCACCTTTTTTTCCGACAAAGTCTTCTGTTCCACCAAGAATCCACTAATCCTCTAATCCGGTTCGAAGGACCAATGTAAATCTACCGATGGTGTGCCCTGGAGAGGATTTGGAATCCAGGAGGACTGGCCAAATATCCAATTATTTGGCTAGAAAAAAAGCACCAACAATATGGCACTAACAAACAAGAGAAAAAATTTGTTTTATTTTGTCATTCATATAATATTGTGATCGATATCACTTTCCTTTTTATTTGTTTTTCCACTATTTAGGGTTTAACAATTTAATTCCAATATAATTTATATTTAATTACAAATTAATTAAATAACAATTTATAATTTCAAAATTTGAGTTAAAAACACAACTTTACAAAATTCAAATATCAAAAAGCTATGGCGACGATTCGCCAAATTACAACAACAAAAATTTATATTAAGAAAATAAGTAAAAATAATATTTCTGATGACATTAGCGCTTCCAATTGTCGTCTGTCATCAGATGTAGGATAAAACGGTCCTAAAAAGGGAAAGCCAAGGATGGGAGTACCGACACCATTCATTCAGACTTGAACAATATACATACACTGACTTAAAGAATTGTCCGTACCCCTTACAGCTTAAAATATATTTGATTATAATTCGAAAAATACTTACCCGATTCGAATAAAGTAAACAAATTATAAAAATAGCCAATTAATAGTAAAATAAAAAAAGGTTCACATTTATTTTTAACAAAAAAAAAAATGTTAATATTTTGAACTATTTTTATTTTTTTTTGTTAAAAATAAATGTGAATTTTTTTTATTTTACTAATAATTGGCTATTTTTATAATCACTTTTTGGACTTTTAAAAAACATTTACTTTATTCAAATTGGTTAAGTATTTGTCGAATTATAATCAAATATGGGCAATTCCACGAGAATCGCTACCACGACTGAAAAAACAAAAACCCTTGAAACTTTTTTTCAAGATGATTTGAGTAGAAGAAAATAATAAAATTTTACTAATTTATTTTAAAAATTATTTAGATCATATTACAACATTTTAAAGACAAACATAATATTTTAAATTGATTATATATAATTTTTGAATGCTTTAGGTATGTTTTAGGCTAAAATTGCTGCAAAAACTAGGCTCCCAATTAGCTTGTAGTATGAAATGAATTTGACTCTGATTGTTTTTTGGTATTGTCAAATTGTTCATAGAAACCGAATGTATATTTTCTATTAATTTTTTTAGTTTTTGTATACATATATTTACAGAATATATATTGTTTTATTATAAGAGAAAAATCTGTCACGTACGGTAGGCCACGTACGATATTAAATTTTATTTATTATAAAATCATCCAAAGATTGTTTATATTTAAATATGACGGATTGTAAAGGAAAAATATTTCGTTTAGTGTATTCGAATATTTTCGCATATTTCTACATGTACCTCAAAATGATTCCGTTTTATGTCACGTATACGAATTCGTATATGAATTCGTGCTTAAAACATGTTTAGAATTCTTGAATCAAGCTCATTTTAAGATTAATTCAATCTCGACCGTACTTAGGGAGAGCTAAAATTAAGATTTTTGGGCTTGATTAATCCGTACTTGAATCAAGTATTATGTACTCGGTTTAAGAAAATCCGCACTCCTCTCCGGATTGATTTAAGTACGGATAACTCAATTTTTTTATGAGTGTACGATATACCCTTATGATACCCTCCATGATATAAAAAAAATTACAAGGTAGTTTCATTTATATTTTTTTGACAAGAAAGAGGATTTTTGAAGTTTATTTTATTTGTAAATATTCAGTGAAGCGTTGTCACATTTAGAAAAATGTTACAATACTCCAAGAAATTTTCAATGCAATATGTGTAGTATGTAACAGTTCACAATACTGCAATTTATATTTAAAATAGATAAAAAACGGATTAATCTAAGTCGTGTGCCTTTATATCACATAGGCCATGACAATTAAGAGCTGCCCGAAGATAGTGATACCTTTTTCAATCAGACTTTAAAAAAATTGATGTTTTTAAATTTATCAGAGAAATTCTAACGTTGCCTCAATTGTTGCATCAAAAGGATTTTGTGGTCGACTTTTTTTATAAAACTAGCATGTGCTACAAACGTGTTACTGCAGTCTTTACTGGAACTACTTTCTGTGTTGGCTAGAGATTCATCATACCAAGAATCGGAGAGTTGTCCCAATGAAATTGTCTCTCAAATCTTATTAAGAGATTATTTGTTGTTCTCTTATTCGTAGAGGTGCAAGAGGTTTGTGCCGGCAAACAGCTTTGTGATTTAGTTGCAGATATAACCACAATCAAGCATAAACTAAATCCTTATATTAACGATACTCAGGAATTGAAAACCTTGGCCAGAATTGTGTTGCTGCTCAATGCCTCGGATAAACGCACAATAATATTTTGAATCAAATATATTTAAATATACTTCAATAAAGGCAAAAATCGGATTAAGTTTAATGAATATGGTAGCTTTCTTTTAGACATAAACTTCAAATCCCATTTATTGTCAAATGCTTAATTAGGTTGACATAAAGAGAAAATGAAACTACCTTGTATTTTTTATATCATGCTTATTTCGATCAATATTTTGGAGAACAATATTTTGAAAGAACTTTTTATTATTTTAAAATATAGTACCCTCTGAATGGAACATTTTTTTATTAATTTTTTTTTAATATTTTATTTATTGTATCTTCACAAAATAATGTGAACTATCAATAATTTGTTCAAATCTTAAATCTAAATACATATTCATTTTTATTTACGTCCCACCTTCTTCTTAGTCGGATGTAGCCATTACTTCTCATTAATGTTCGTGCAAGTGGGTTTGGGTGAACTTCTAACTTTTTCAAATATGACTCCGCTTGTTTTTTTATTTCTCTTTTCACCAGGGAGGTCCTTATGAATGTTAATATTTCTCACATACCAAGGCGCTGCTGTTATCATTCGTAATATTTTATTTTGGAATCTTTGAATTTTTTCAATATTAGAAGCTGAGGCCGTGCCCATAATTGAATTCCATAGCACCATATGGGTTTTATTATTGAGCTGTACAGCAAAAGTTTGCAATCTAAACTCAATCTCGAGTTTTTACCAATTAGCCAGTAAATTTGTAGTAATTTTAACTTCATTTGAGTCAATTTCGTATCTATGTATATGCTTTTTCCAGGTAAGACGTCGGTCTAGATGCAGACCTAGATATTTAACTTCAGTTTGTTGAGCTATTATATTATTATTTATTATGATTGGAGGGCACGATTCTCTACGCAATGTGAATGTAAGATGTATACATTTTTGCTCGTTTACTTTTATTCTCCATTGTTTTAACCACCTTTCTATGTCGAGTATATGGTCTTGTAAAAGTACAGATGCTTCTTGGGGGTTTTCATGAATGGCTAGTATAGCTGTGTCATCAGCAAAAGTTGATATCTGTGTTCGACTGTTTGTAGGCATATCACAAGTATATAGCAAATATAGGAAGGGACCCAGTATACTTCCTTGGGGTACGCCTGCTTCAATAGGATGTGATGAACTTATAAAGTCTCCCTCTTTAAGAACGAACTTTCGATGACTTAAATAACTTTCTAGAAGCTTGTGTGTGTTCACTGGTAAATATTGTTTTATTTTTATTGATAATCCTTCATGTCATACTTTGTCGAAGGCTTGCGAAACGTCGATGAAGAGTGCAGAACAATATTTTTTTTCTTCAAATGTCTTGGATATGATTTCTACCAACCTTTGAGTTTGTTCTATGGTGTTATGTTTTTCTCGAAATCCGAATTGATGAGTTGGAATATAATCAAAATGATTCACTATCGGCTTTAACTTGTGCATTAACAGTTTTTCGAATAGCTTTGATATATTTGACAATAGTAGGGTATTCAATTAATCGGGTTTCTGGTTTAATCGGTTAATCGAGCAAATAATTAATCGGGCTTTAGATTTATTCGGTTAATAATCGGTTAATTTAAAATTATTCGATTAACCGAATAATTTATATTTTAATTTTAAATTGAAAATACAACAACAATTCAACCAAAAAACAATAGCAAATATGATATTTGAGATCCTTTTTGTATACACATGTGAGTTTTTTTTAGGGTTTTATTGAAAACTTCTGAAATAATCTTTTAAAAAAACAATATAATTTAAATGTTTTCCTTTAAAACTATTTTTTTCTTTAGATTTAATAAAACTTGGCTTGGAAAAAACTCTCTCGCTGATGTGTTGTTGGAGAAATCGAAATCATGATAAAGAATATCCAAAATATCATTTCTTTTTTTAGTCATACCATTGGAGTCCTTTTTGGATTGTATTAGTTATTGAATACTTTTAACAGTTTTGTTAAGTTCTGATAAAAAACTCTTTTCCAAAAAAATTTCGTCTATAAATGTAAATACAAAGTTTCAAATACATGTAAATTAAATATGTCAGTTTTTATACTCTTGTTCGAAAAAATATGTAATTTTAATTGGAAATTTTTTAATTGAAACGGAAAAATAATTACAAAAAAATATGTGCAAAAGTGCAAAATAAAGGGAATTTCGGTTAATCGACACAAATTAATCGGTTTATTTGTTATTCGAAAATTGGCAATTTTAAATTATTCGAACAGTTAACCGTCAAAAATTAATCGGTTAACCGATTAACGGTTAATCGATTGAATACCCTAGACAATAGGCTATGATTCTACTTTACTGTGATCTTTTCCCGGCTTAGGTATCATTGTAACTAAAGAAACCTTCCATTCTGGTGGATAATATTCAAGGCGTAATATAGCATTAAAAATAAATAGGATAATTCTTAATGCAATTTGGGGTAGCTCGAGGAGCATCTTGTTACTGATTTTATCAATACCAGGTGATTTTTTGGAGTTTAAATCAACAATAGCCTTGTCAATATCTGAAATCTCAAAACGAAGTGGTTCAGCTGCAGTAATATGGGGTAAAGTAGGTGGTAACTCTAGTATGTCGTTTGACTCGTTTGGGGAAAATACATACTTTAGATGACTAACAAACAGGTTTCCTTTTTCAGTATCGTTTCTCGACCAGCCTCCACTAGTATTACGTAGAGGAGGTCTGCTCATAACAGGTATTTTTAAATTTTTTTGTAGCTCGCCATAGAGAGTAGTTTGAGTACTGGGTGGCATCTAAGTTCTCCAGATATTTATTAATCGATTCAGTTTTGCGTTTGTGAAGAAGCATACTGAGGCGTTTGCGACATTTTCTAAGCTCCGTTTTAAGTTGAGGGGATCTATAGAGTTGCCACTCTCGACGAACTCTTCTTTTTTCAGCTAATAACTGTTCAATGTCTGCAGAATAGAGTCTATTGTATCTTATTTGTTGGGTTATTTGAGTGGCGTGTTCAACAGCAAGTTTTAAGTTTTGTTCAAAATTTTTGAGTGAGATATCGATATCTTCTGGTGTTCTTAGAGATATATTTTCTGTACTGTGTGTGCTAATATATTTTCTATATTTCAACCAATTTATTTTCGTGCTTGATATTGCAGAGTGACCATTCGGGGATACTATTTCTAGGGGGTTCAATAGAGTAACAAAGGTGGGTGAGTGATCCCAAGATAATTCTAATGAAGATTTAACCTGCATTAGTTCCATTGGTAAATTTTTTGTAACTGCAAAATCAATGACATCGGGTATTTTGCTTGGGTCAGTAGGCCAGTATGTTGGTTCTCCGCTCGACAGCACATTCAAATTCAATTTAGAAATTGTATTAAACAAAGCGGCACCTTTCGTGGTTACAAGTCTTGATCCCCAGTGAGTATGCTTAGCATTATAATCGCCAGCTGCCAGGAATCGGGGTCCTAGTGATTCGTAAAAATGTTCATATTTGTTTTCAGTAATCGAAAACCTTGGAGGTGAATATATCGACGAAATTAATAGGTTTCTGTAGCAATCATCCAAACAGATTGTCGTAGCTTGAAGATAATCTTCACAAATATCACACATTGAATGTTGTTTGATACTGGTTTTAATTAAAATTCCAGAGCCTCCACATGCTCTATCTCTTGGATCATTTGTGTCATAAAAAACATATCCATTTATCTTAAATAAACTTATATACTTCAAATGGGTTTCCGAAACTAATATTATATCAACTTCATGACTTTTAAGAAAATACTCGAGTTCGTTTTTATCTTGAGTGGAACATAAAGACCAAATTATTTTTCAGATACTCTTATTTTTGCAAAATCTATTTCACTATATAGGCGTACAAATGTCACGTATAGGATACGGACAATTGTTTGAGTCAGTGTATATAGATGAACATTGAAATGCTAAATTGGATACAGTAATCCTTCTAATGCCATGTTTCCACGGCAGTCTGAATTACTTAATTCGCGTTTTGAATTACGATTGCGAATCAACATGTTTACACGACAACATTCGTAATTCAGTTTGACATTTATTTATTTCTTCTTCTTGTTTTTTTTCTTCTGTTTACATGTTTTGTTTTTTTGTATATTTTGTTTGTTTGGTGCGAATTTTAAATTTGTAATATGGCAATGGATAAATAAGGTAAGTAAAAACATAAAATTGTAGCATTATTAATTAAACAAATATAATTTAATTATTATTTTCATTATTAGAAAAAAGAAAAAGTGCCAGCAAGTGGGACCAGGGCAGCGAGCGGGCTTTATTAGAGGTGTGGGCTGAAAGAATGGCAGAGCTGCTACTTCTACAAATGAATTTAACTTTAATCACACTTTTTATTTCTTTTAATTTATTTATTTAATACAAAAATCTTTTTCTTTGTTTTGTTTTGATAGCTTGTTTGGATAGCTGATTTTGATACATAAATAATCGATAAAAATTAGAGATGACAGTCATTCGTTCGCAATTCATAAGGTAATTCAAACTGAATTACGTACGAACATGGTAATTCGCACTTGAAATTTTGTATGGCGAATCATGTAATTCAGTTCGTAATTGGGGGTTGAATGACGAATGAGAGCGTGAATGACGAATAATGCCGTCGTGTGAACATGGTATAACGGTATTTGTGAATTTTCTATAATAGTGGAACTAGACATGATATTAAGCATATATAAGGAGGTCCATAACAAAACGCAATAATTCCATTTTTTTTTTTTTTTGGATAATCGAATAAATTTAATTAAAGTGTAGTAGGATATTTTTCATTTTGGTATTGAATTACAATAAAAATATTGATTTCTAAACAGTACCATATTATATATCATATCGACGGCATTTATCCGAAATGGTTTATCTGCAAAAACCTGATTGTTCAGGAGAAGCAAAAAACTGTTTAATTCTCTAACTAGTGGGTATTTAACAAATCGATCTTCCACAATATGATTGATAGGCTTCTACTAATTCCCTAAAATATAAATTATAAAATAAAACCCGTTATTCGCATTTTAACGGTAGATAAACCATTTTGTCTTAAAAAATTTTCGATGTTAATATTAAAATGTGTAGGAAAACCATTTTGTTTGAAAAAAATTTTTTAAATACTGTTGTTTTTCACTTTTAAATAATTTTAGGATTAAGAAAAATAGAAAAAGAACTTACTTCTGGTCCAAATAATTATCTGTATGGTTAGTGTTATGATTTTTATTAATATTTATTAAATAAATTGCATTTATTTTGAATGAAGATTATCATAGACAGAATGATATTCATTAGGTATCACCGATTTCAATTCCTGTAGATGTTTCCATTTACTGGTGGATATTGGAAGATATTATTGGTGAAGTGATTGTGGATCTATATATCCTGGGTATTTTTTCATTCGTACTGGAAGATGTTTGTACTCATCATTAAAACTGACTTTGTATTTTACACTACCATTCGGATTTTAGTTTTGAAACAGTTTAGCTATTCTTAGATCGTCCAGGACGAATACTGGAAAAGCGTATATTTTCATCGTTGACGTTTTTGAAAAAATTATATTCTACACACAAAAAATTATTTATGTAGGTTACATTGCCTAAAAATATAGTATAAATTCAACTAAGCGCAAGGGTAGAATGGCATTTACAAAGTTATTTAGTAAATATGACTTAAATTTTAGTTGATTTTCTTGTTCGAAAAATCAACAACAATTTTTGTTAAACTTGCTTATAAACTTTTCAAAATTACAAATGATAGTAAAGCTAATTTATACTTTTATTTTTGGTAAATTATCTTTGTAATAAAATATCTGTTTAGTTAAATTAACTATTTTTTCTATGCTATAGTACTTATAACAATAAAATTTATTTTTTATTTAATTTATCTTTATTCAATGATAAAACGGATACATTAATATTTATATCTTATAAATATACTGGAGTAAAATATTACAAATAAAACAAATCTATGAATGTGAGTGTTACTATGTGGAATAACCATCTCCATCTCTTGATCTGTTCCAGTACTAGATAGGGTAGATTTTGTTTTGTTAATAATATACTTAACATATAATTCTGTGGTCACAAGCAATAACCGCCTAATTCAAAAATCATGTTTTTGAGAAAAAGCTATTTCTAGTTATAAAAGCGATTCTGAAAAAAATAAAAGATTGCAATAGAAAAAGTAGAATGCAGAATCAAAGATTCTTACCCCCACAATGCTAAAATGAAAAATTATAACAAAAGCTTTATTTATTAGAGAAATATTTAATAAAAACAAATATCATCGCTTAATGCAACTCAGAAATACTAAATTGAAAGTGCAAATGTCTGATTAGGCGTTTGTTGAAAATAAGTGTTTTGATTGTTGCTTGGCATATATTGAGTTAAGCTGTTATTACATATTTAAATATTACATGTCAAATAATTAAGCCAATTTGCAATAATCGCTTATCCTTAGTTTGGCTCTTATAACAGCACTCATATTTATGAATATTTATTTTGTGAAAAATAACAATAACAACTAAAGTCATTATAAGCTATTTAAACAAAATAAAATATAATTGAATGTTTTCTTAAGTATATTTTGGCGATTATTGTAAATGCGTAGTCTTCCTTAGGACTTAAGCCAATATGTTTCTAATTAATAACTTTTTAAATAAGAAAGTTAGGAAGGTATGGATTTCACGTATACATACAGTTCTATGAAGAGAATAATGTAGCATATATAACTCAAATCTTTCTTAAGTCGACTTATACCATGTCCACACGACGGCATTATTCGTCATTCACGCTCTCATTCGTCATTCAACCTCCAATTACGAACTGAATTACATGATTCGCCATACAAAATTTCAAGTGCGAATTACCTTGTTCGTACGTAATTCAGTTTGAGTTACCTTATGAATTACGAACGAATGACTGTCATCCATAAGCGTAGCTAGACTATTATTCTGGGGTGGGCAAGTGCCCTTCACAAATAGTAAAAATAAACAATTTTTTATAAAAAAAAAAAAAAATTTTATTAAAACAAAACTAAAATATCACAAAAATTCAGTTTGCTATCATAACTACTTCATTTTCAATATTTAAAACTAACAACTAGTTAGACAAAATACTATTTTTGAGTTGAAAAGTTTTATTTATATCTAAACTCTCTATATTTAAAAATGGAATATTGTATACATATGTATATATATACGCCTTTGTACAAATATTATTATAAATAAAGAATTGAAATGAAAAAAAAAACAGCTAAATTTTAAAATCGTTCCTGAAACATTGCACTACGTAACCATTGTTTTATTATACGCATAGCTGAGAAACATCTTTCGCAACTAGCAGAACTAATAATAAGGCTTATTGCCACTTGTAAAAGTATGTAAATGCTTGGAGAGATATTCTTGTCAATTTTGGATTTTATCTTATCAAAGTTTAATTGTTTTTCGCTGAATATGTGTTTAGTACATATTCTTAAGTACTAGTGCTTCAGCTTTCGGAGAATCAGAATCAATTTGCAAAACATTTTTGTAATTAATAATGAATTCATCGGCTCCATCCAAATCTAATTTAAAGAAATTGTTAACAGCTTTAGGCAATGGAACGTTTTGGAATCGGTATTCGATATTAAAAATTATGCTATATATTACTGGATTATATATATTTAACTTCCAATAATCAACTGAAGGAATAGTATCCGGCAAATCCAGATTTTAGCTTTTACCTAATGTTGATTCTATATAAAAATCTTTCACTTTTAATTACTGCGTAATTTTTAATTACTGACTTACAATTTTTATATCTACAACTCCATATAGTTGTGCAAAGGCTGTTAATTTTATACAGTTTAATTTGAAGAGCTTCGCTTATCCTTTTTAAATCATTATTATTTTCTGGTTTCGAAAAGTGAATGCATAAAGCCTCTATGTTTTGAGCGGATAAACAATAAACCAAAATCGTTTACGGATTTGACTCCTTTATTTTAGCTTGTAAACCGTTTTTAAAACCAAACATTACATGTGCTCCGTTGTACGATTGGCATTGGAATATTTTTTAACTTTTTGGGTTCCAAAAACCCCATGATTAATGTTCTAGGGCACTGGAATCTCTTAACGGAACAATCTACAAATCCAAAAAAATCTTTCTGCGACTTTCCAAATTTTTATCTGGGGTGGGCAGATGCGAGTCTGGGGTGGTTTTGACCACCCCCCTATTTACGCCAATGCTGTCATCTCTAATTTTTATCGATTATTTATGTATCAAAATCAGCTGTCCAAACAAAAATGTCAAAACAAAACAAAATAAAGAAAAAGATTTTTGTATTAAATAAATAAATTAAAATAAATAAAAAGTGTGATTAAAGTTAAATTCATTTGTAGAAGTAGCAGCTCTGCCATTCTTTCAGCCCACTTCTCTAATAAAGCCCGATCGCTGCCCTGCTCCCAATTGCTTGCACTTTTTCTTTTTTTCTAATAATGAAAATAATAATTAAATTATATTTGTTTAATTAATAATGCTACAATTTTATGTTTTTACTTACCTTTTTTATCCATTGCCAAATTACAAATTTAAAATTTGCACCAAACAAACAAAATAAACAAAAAAACAAAACATGTAAACAGAAGAAAAAAACAAAAAGAAGAAATAAATAAATGTCAAACTGAATTACGAATGTTGTCGTGTAAACAGGTTGATTCGCAATCGTAATTCAAAACGCGAATTAAGTAATTCAGACTGCCGTGGAAACATGGTATTAGGTGGTTATTGCTTATGACCACAGAATTGTTTATAGCATCACTAATTTTTTGTTGAAACATCTCTTGATCTGACTAGTACTGGAACAGATTTAGAGATAGAGATGGTCATTCCACATAGTAACTAGGGTTCTATAGCTGAAACAAAAAGTCGACTTTTCGACCTTTCGACTTTTTCCGTTTTTTAAAAAGTCGACTTTTCGAACTTCCGACTTTTGGTAATTTATAAAAGTCGACTTTTCGAACTTTCGACTTTTTAGTTAAATCGACTTTTTAAGACTATTTTCGACTTTTTTAAACTATTTTCGACTTTCCGACTATTTTCGACTTTTTACCATTTCTTGTAAAAAAATTAGAGTGTCCAAAAAACCGGCAAATTTAAAAAACTGGTTTCCGGTTTAACTGAAAATGTGTTTTTGAAAAAACCGGTTTTTATTTTTATCTTTTAAAAAAACCGATTATTCGGCTTCGGTTTTTGTTTTCAAAAATAAACCGGTTAACCGGTTTATATTAAATTTTTATTCAATATGAAAAATATGCTACTTTAAATTTTTGAATTTTTAAGGCAATTATTTTATATATTTTATGAAATATTGTCAAATGCTACAATTTTCTATATAATTAATCAATATTTTTAAATATAGTATCAAAGTTTTTCAAAAATATAGTTAAATGTGCTTTGAAAATATATTTCATTAAAACCGGTTAACCGTCTTACAAAAACCGGTTTTTCAAAAAACCGAAATGTTAAAGAAAACCGAAACCGGTCGAGTTTATAAAGATGAAAAAACCGGTTGACCGGTTTTCGGTTTTGGATACTCTAAAAAAATACATAGTTTCTACATTTATTGATGCGCCTTTTGAAATGTTTAGCAATAAAAATAAAATTTATCAAGGCGATAATAGTTAGAAGAATGTTGTATAGAAAAAAGCTTTAATTTATAAACATTTTTTTATTATTTATATTAGCATACACTACAAAAAATGCAAGTGTACCAAATTGCAATAGTTTTAGTATAATGTTGCAATTAAATATTTTTTTCAACAATCTAAAAAGTCGACTTTTATCGACTATTCGACTTTTTTCGACTTTTATCGACTATTTTCGACTTTTATCGACAATTCGACTTTTTTCGACTTTTGAGATAACATAATCGATTGTTCGACTTTTTTCCGACCAAAAAGTCGATTGTTCGAACAATCGAATAGGTTATAGAACCTAATAGTAACATTCACAATCATAGGGTAGGATAGTAATTATTATCTAAATAATAATAATGAAAATAATTAATAAGAAAACAATGGTTTATAGCGATATTGAAAATGACAAGAAGAAAAATACTTAAAAGGATACTGATTACAAAGCATTCAAACATTGTTACAAAACTTATGTTGATATACAGTGCCGGACTTAAATATTCAAACAGCATACATATTTATCTTTAATCTTCCATATTTTTTAAACGAAGGCCTCAACTTTCGTACGGGTTTCAAAAAAATATTTATTTACATATAACTTATGGAAATATATGGAAAAACTAAACATAAGGTGGCACATTTCAGAAAAATAATTATCTAATGTTTCGAAGTTCGATTTTAAGGGGGACAAAAATATTCACACAGTTTCTAATTTTTAATAGGAAAATAGTTTTTTTTAATAGTTTAATATTTTGTGGAGTAGCCTATCTTTTTAATGACTTCTTTTAATCGTCTTGGCATTGAATCGATCAATTTTTGGTGACGCCAGCTCCAATATTTTGCTATTTTTGTAACAGGACTTCTTTAAGTTGAGTCTTACTAATAATATTGTTCTTTTCTACACGTTCGGCCAATTTATCCCACACATGTTCTATGGAATTCACGTTAGGTGATTGCGGAGGAGTCGGGAGAATGTGGGGAACATGGTGCACTACCCATATTCAGTAGCTGAATCTAATAACGCCAAGAAAGGATTGACAAAAAAAAGCAGCTAATAAAGGTGATAAGGAGGATAAAAGTATGGATATTTGAAAATTTAAAAACTTCATAAATTAAGTGTAAAAATAGTTATTATATAAATTGATCTATTGTGATTAAGATTAAATTTTACTAAATTATTCATCTTTTTATTATTATTATTATTATTATATATTAAATTAATTATTATTACAAATAAATAACAAAATTAAATTATTCAACATTTCCATAGAAAAAAAGTGATTTTTATTCCTGAGGTTAACATATTATGGGTATTACAGTATCGAGGCTATGAAATTTTAGTTGGGTATGTTACATACCATCGGAAAGGCTAATGTGTCTAGTTTCTCTGCGTAAGTTTAATTTTTAAGGTTTACACACAAATATGAAAAAAATTAAAATAGTGCAAATTTAAAAACCTTTGTCTGAGTTACAAAACATTTATTTTGATAGATATCCCACTAAGCGACCAAAAAGGTTTTAAAGGAAAAGACCTAAGCTTTCTTTTGAGAAAAAAAAATTAATAAAAAAAGAGTCCATTTTGGAAAAAAAAAGTCAAAAATGTTTTTGATTTTTCAAAAAAAAGTAAAAAATTTTATGTCTTGAGTTACAAAACATTTTTTTTATAGATATCCCACTCGCATCCCACTAAGCGACAAAAAGGGTGTTAAAGGAAAACACATAAGCTTTCTTCTGAGCAAAAAAAAAAATTAAAAAATGGGTCCATTTTTTTAAAAAAAGTCAACAAAGTTTTTGATTTTGCAAAAAAATTCAAAAATTTTAAATCTTGAGTTAAAAAATATTTTTTTTGATAGATATCCCACTCGCATCCCACTAAGCGACCATATAGGTCGCTTAGGAAAAGACCTAAGCTTTCTTAAAAAAAATAAAAAGGGCCCATTTTGAAAAAAAAGTCAAAAATATTTTTGATTTAAAAAAAAAAAATCAAAAATATTTTATTAAATTTTTTTAATTTTTTTTTCGAAAGATTGCATAAATAGCTATCTAAACTATTTGGGACACATTTTGCTAAGAACATAATAAGTTATACGGATAAGTTATACGGATAAAAAAAACACCTGTTTGGCCAAAATGTCAAATTTTGACCTCCTATAACTCAGAGAGTTCTTGACCGATCTTGTTGAAAAATGGTGTCCGAATTACTATCCAATAGAACTAACATTGGTGCAAATTTCATCGCGATCGGAAGACATCGATTTCAAAAGTTGGTTCACTTGACGTGAAATGCCCCATATGTATAAAAGAGTGCACAGTGGTTTAGAAACTTTTTTTTGGAAATAATTCGGTATCTTGGGAATTATTGGAGATATTGTTACGAAATTTCACATGGTATGAGCTGAGTTGATTTACGTTTGTTCAGCTTCCTTGAGCCAATGGGGGCCAGTGCGTAGCCCCTCAAAGTTGGTCACCTCGGGTATCAAAATTTTTAAAAAAATCGCCAAAAATCCATTTATGATCCGAATGAGCTGAAATTTTGAATATAAATAGTCCTTGAGAAGATCTACAAAAAATACGCTCTATTAGCTGAAGAGATATTCAGATTTATTGATTATTTTTTTTTTATTTTGCTCGATCTTTTTATGGTTTCTTAGATATGGGGGGCCTACGGATGGTCGAAATTTATTTTTAAAATATCAGCTATTTTGGCGATAAAATTCTAAATAAAATAAAAACAACTTGCTAACAGTTATCTCTTCCCTATAAAATGTTATACGCATCCAAAGTTGGAACTTGTAAAAAGGACCGCATTTTTTACGCTTTTCCCCAAAAAAGCCCATATATTTTTTCTTTTGTAGGAAAAAAAATTCTTTGGGACTATATATAATTTTTATATGATCCGGAAAGATAATGCAAAAGCGTGTAAAGAAAAACTTGGCTCAGTTAAACGGACATACCACCACCCAGTCCTATCCAAACTTGGCCAATTTAAAAAAAATTCGGTTTGAGTAAAAAATTCTAAAAAGGCAAAGCACCGAACCACGAAAAAGCTCTATATTTGTGTAACCCCATATGTTTTTTTAAATACGTACTAAGTATTTTTACTATCACATGGTAAATAACGTCACAGTAGGCACTTTTCTAAAAAAAACTCAGTTTTTGGAACACATTTTCCCCGTTTTAGGAATTTCCGTATTTGAAAATAAAAAATTTCAAAAATTGTAATGCCATTGATTTAAGGACATTTGAGTCTATATTGGTTCCAAATTTTGTTATGTTATCTTTAATTGTTAAAATTTTTTATTAATTCAAATTTTATATTTTTATTCTTGGAAAATCACCATTTGTTTAGTTTTTAAGGTAAATGAAGTCAAAAAATTTTCTAAAATTTTTTAATTTTACTAAAATATCAATCCTCAAGTCATAGTGTTTTCAACAATATCAAATACTTATATTAAAAGCCTTTATTTACTCCTCAGAAGTTCCACAAACCACCATATTAACATATCAAATTTAAATTTTGAATTCAAACACATACTGACTTAACAGAAATTTTTGCGTAACATATTTTGCACTCATTATATGAAAAAACGTAAAAGTTTTTCAAAGGGGCCATGGTTTGTGGAACTTCTGAGGAGTAAATAAAAAAAATTTCAGCTCATTCGGATCATAAATCATAATTCGGATCCCAAGATACCGAATTATTTAAAAAAAAAAAGTTTTTAAACCACTTTGGAGTGACTGTCTAGGGTTCCTACGCGGGAAAAATTTCCCGGGAATATTTTTTTGTTAATTTTCGGGAAATGTTTGTCGGGAATTTCTTCGTAAGTTTTCTTCTAAAAGTTACAATTTTCAGATTCGTTTCGAGGGCCAAATTTGTTCCTAATTGAATCATTCTATTATATCCATAGATTTGTTCGGTTCCAGCAACAGATAGTAGTAGTACACCGTAATCGGCGCCGATAACGAAAACTGAAAAACGTTGGTGTTCGTCACCGTCGTGTTTCTGAATGGTTTTCGTTTCAGTTGGGTGCGTTGCGGCATAAAACAGAAACGAAATTATCTTTTAATTTTGGATGTTGCACATTAAATAGAATTTCATTATTTTTGACAAAATCTATTATATTTCCTCTTCCAGAAAATTTATTTATTTTATTCATTTTGATTTTCTTTAAATTTGAAATAAAAAATAATTAACATAATTTCGTTCCTACAGCACCGAAAACAACCTACTTGAAGTTGTTTTCGTTCCGGCCCCAAATGACAGGTTTTTTTGCCACTGCTACACTTTTAGGCCACTGCTACATGTTCAATATACATATCTGTGGACATTTGACAAAACGACTTCTCTCGAGATAAGACAATTTTACAGGATTTTTGTAGTAAATAGTAACTTTTTTAATGCGCTTCTTTTGGTCTTATCGCCGTATTTCTATGACTTTTAGAACTTGAGATACGCAATCGAAAAAACGCCCTATTTCAGGTTTTTCCCCAATTTCAATTTGACAAAACAACTTCTCCAATAGAATTCAAACCATTTAAAAAAAAACTAATAGAAAAAATAAGAAAAGAAGCTGTTTTGCTACTTAATACTAGAATAAATAAAAATAAATTAAAATTTGTGTAAATGAATGAAGTAAAAAACTTGAGGCTATGGACAATAAAGTGAAAAAAGAACACGTAAATATGTCATTGTTTTCGACCAAAGACCATAAAATAGAAAAATCTTTGGCTAAAATATATGGTTCAAGTGATGGAAATACTTTATACTTTATACCATACATTTTTAGTTGTGGGTCATATGCATCTTGAGTTTCACACAGTGCATGAGCAAATTGAAAAAAATTAAGACTGGGTAAATTTAATAACGGCTACAAATCGTTCACGAATTAAACTAAAACTATTTTTTATATTTTATTGGTCTGATGAAAGATAAATACACATGGAGGAAATGCAACATTTCAGGTATTTATAAAGATAATTTTATTTATAGGCTACATTATATATTAATTTTTTACTACTTACATACATATATATTTTTCAGGTGAAAAATTTGTGTGAAAATAGGTTCGATGGATGCGGTACGAGTAAAGTAAACCTGGAGTTTTGCAGTACAAATCATCACTAGACCCAGGATAGGCCTTTAAGCTGCTAGACATCAACACTCGTCGTCTATAGATACCGATTCCACAATTGGTCGAAGTTACATGTCTCCATTAGTCGTATCTCATAACAAAAAACGCGATTTGATGGATATGCTGCCACTGATAAATACCCATCTACACATTTTTTAAAGCATAAAGATCGTTTTTATTTAAAAGTTAATTTTTATATTAAAATTCAACCTAATCAAATATTTACTATTTTTAAAGAAACATTTTTATATTTGATTAATTATTTAATAATACCGAAATGTGTTTTGTCAAATCAACTTCTTTCGACTTTTTTTATATTTCAATTTCACAAAACAACTTGTTTTTACATAAGCCGACTCTAATTTAATTAAAACAATTTTGACAAAACGACTTACATATATGATAGCTAATTTGTTTGCTAAAAATACATTTGACAAAAAAGCTTAAAATTTGTTGGTGCTGTTTTAAAGAAAACTATTGTTCTTTCAAACAAAAGAAAAAGCGCTAATTGTCTATTGGATATTTGTCTATAATGTTTATATATAACATTTCTTTAATTTTCTACACAAAAACATTTGTTAGTTTATACAGTTTTTTCGCTCTCCTGAAAAGTTGGCGTTTTAGAAAGAAGCCGTTTTGTCAAATGTCCACAGATATGTACATTAGGCATATAACTAATTTTGGCGAAACTTTTGGCATACCACCACGTGATGGCCAATGTTGTATAAGTAATGAAAATCATTTTTTTAGATCATTTGGAACCAAAAACATCACGCACCAACACCAATTTCTAAAATAAACCAAACTTCTTTTTCTCTGAAAAATTATATAAATTATTTAATCACTTAATTTTTTTAATTTGTTACCGCGATATTTTTTAAATTTGTTACGTTTTAACTGAAATTATACACACTTATTAAAAAAATATAGTTTTTCTTCAATTATTAGTAGATTTTTGTAATAAAAATTTAAATTCAATTATTTTTTTTTTGGCATTTCCTTTTTATATTTTTTAATTTTCTTTTGTTTGACGTTATAGGGAATGTATAATTGAGAACATACTTTCTAATAATTGTACCTTGCTAATTCTACAATGCTTTTAAAGTATGTCCGCAGTTACTATTAAAATAAAATATATTGTGTTTCAAAATAATTGAAAATATTTCATGAAAAACTTTATTGCGTTTGGTGCGTGAACTTTTTTAACAACCGCGAAAAAATAATACCGTGGTTTTTTATATTTTTTAATGCTCTATTCGACTATGCTATGCCAATTTGCATATTTGCAAAAATTGTCAATAGTTATATCCCTAATGTACATATGTATGTATATTGCCGCGATATTTATTGAACGTGTAGCATGTCCACAGATATGTACATATGTATATTGTCGCGATCCAAATCACAGAATAACCTAATTTTGCGTGATCAATTACAATGGATCGCGATCCAAATATCACAATACATATTGAACGTGTAGCAGTGCCCTTACACAGGGCAAGTTTTCTTGCGCAAGTCTAGAGTTTATAGGAGAGAGAGGCAAGAAGAAAGAAGAGGGGTACACAATTACTTGTATTGGCAAGCAAGGCATATTTAACCAGCTGACTATTTTTTGCTCTCCTCATGTTTTGCCTTGTGAAATGTCAAAAACTTGTTTACAAACATTTTTAAAATTGTTATAAGATTAACCCCCTTTTTCTCAATATCTGGTTTTCGTTTTTCGTAACGATAAACCTCCAATTAACATTTTTTTTTTGTATGAGAACTGTCAGTTTATCGTCAAGTTTATCGTTACGTCAGTTTATCGTCACGTCAGTTTATCGTCACGAAAAATAACCAGAGATTGAGAAAATGGGGGTAAAAAGATTATTTTATATTTAAAAAAGTGTGTATTTGTTAAGGTATGGTGACACATGACAAATATTTGACGAAAATTACGTATCCACTAAATAAAATATATTTGAATTCTTTTATTTATTTCAAAATCTTATATTACTTAGGATGATTCAAAACTAACCATTTAGTTTTATTTTATTTGATGCTGTTTGATCTTACAAAACAATTGTAAGAGTAAACACGTCAAACAAATCTGTGGTCACAAGCAATAACCGACTAATTCAAAAAACAGTGGTTACGCTTTTTTAGCAAATATTTGCCATGTGTGACCCTACCTTTAGAGTCCTGCATGAGTTACTCTATTTGTCACCCAAAATGAGTAATCCATTGCTTTGCACTCTACTCATTTTTTGTTTTGAATATTATTTACAAAGTGTACGTACTTTTGATTTTAATGTGCTGTTTTTCTATAGCGAACGAGTACTTTGAGTGGAAAGTTAACATGTGTTTTGTTATTGTTACGAAAACAAAATACATGTAAAACGTCCACTCAAAGCACTCGTTCGCTATAGAAAAACAGCACATAATTAAAATTTTTGTTCTACTCAATGCGAGTATAATTATGTATGTGTATGTCTACATTCAAATCGAGTAAGTAAACAACTTACTCGTTGAAAGCCCAGCATCCGTTTCCAGTGTAACTAGGTGGTTAAGTCATGAGATAATAAAAGCAAAAATAATCAGCAAAGAATATAAATTAAGTAATAAAACTGGACGTAGTAATTTATGGGAAACATTTGGAATTATTATGAACGACTCAGGTGAAGAATTGTTAAATGTAGTTGCGTGTCGATTTTGCTTTAGCGTGTATAAACATAACAGTAGATCAAATATAAACTTAGTAAGACATGAATGCTATATCGCCACAAAAGATCGGGAAAACGTATAACAACGCTATAAAAATTCATAAGAATGGTAATTCGTTCAAATAATTGCATTCTAATTAGATCACATAATAAATCCCTCTATGATTCCACTCTTTACATTCATGTATTTTACTTTATTTGAGTTTTTTATCAAATACATTTTCGTTTTGAATAAATTATTACATTCAAAAAACAATGGATGAGTCAAAAACAGTACTTGAAAAAAATTAATGTGCTGTTTTTCTATAGCGAACGAGTACTTTGTTTTGAATATTTTTATTTTATTTATTTTAAGTTTCTGCGACTAATTTTAATAATTAGCGATTACTTTAAACAACACTTTTCTTCTAAATGTGTGTTATGATTTCATGTTGAATGCCATTAACAAGTTATACATACATCAAGGACTAGGCGCAGTCGAGCGTCATTGTCATTATTTCTGGTTTATTTTTGTTTTTTACCTTCGAAAATTTTGCGTCTCGTTTTGGCGCGTGTTTGATTTAGCTTCGTATAACGGTTCCTGTTCTACGTAGTTTATACCGGTCAAGCCCGACCATATAATACCCTACACTAAGTAAAAGAGCAAAAACATTTTTCTTTTTAAAATTTCAATAATTTATATTTTTGAGTGATTTTTGGAAGTGGGTCTTATATGGGGGCTATGACCAATTATGGACCGATCACCATGAAATTAGGTCGTGTGATTTATGTCTATATTAAAGTTAACTATGTTGAATTTTATGTGTATACCAACATTTTTAGGCGATTTATGCACGTTAATGTGATTTTCGGAAGCGGGTCTATATGGGAGCTATGACAAATTATGGACCGATCGTAACAAAATTTGGTGACATGAATTTTGTCCATATAAAACTTATTTGGAGCGGAATTTGTGGAGATACATATATAAATTAAACATTTATGACCGATAAAGTCCAATTTCGAGAGGACATTTGTATGGGGGCTAGGTGAAATAATGGACCGATTTCAGCCAGTTTCAATAGGCTTGGTCCTTGAACCGAAAAAATAGTATGTACCAAATTTCATCGAAATATCTTCAAAATTGCGACCTGTACTCTGCGCACAAGGTTCACATGGACTCAGAAAGTGATTTAATGTGATATTTATACCCTACACCACCATAGTGGGGAGGGTATTATGCGTTTGTGCAGATGTTTGTAACGCCCAAAAATATTAGTCTAACACCCACCTTAAAGTATACCGATCGACTTAGAATCACTTTCTGAGTCGATTAAGCGATGTCCGTCTGGTTGGCTGGCTGTCCATGTAAACCTTGTGCGCAGAGTACAGGTCGCAATTTTGAAGATATTTCGATCAAATTTGGTACATATTATTTTTTCGGCTCAAGGACCAAGCCTGTTGAAACTGGCTGAAATCGGTCCACTATTTCACCTAGCCCCCATACGAATGTCCTCCCCAAATTGGACTTTATCGGTCATAAATGTTTAATTTATATATGTATCTCCACAAATTCCACTCCAAATAAGTTTTATATACACAAAATTCATGTCACCAAATTTTGTTACGATCGGTCCATAATTAGTCATAGCTCCCATATAGACCCGCTTCCGAAAATCACTTTAAAGTGCATAAATCGCTTAAAAATGTTTGTAAACACACAAAATTCAACATAGTTAACTTTAATATAGACATAAATCACATGACCTAATTTCATGGTGATCGGTCCATAATTGGTCATAGCCCCCATATAACCCCACTTCCGAAAATCACTCAAAAATATAAATTATTGAAATTTTAAAAGAAAAATTTTTTTGCTCTTTTACTTAGTGTAGGGTATTATATGGTCGGGCTTGACCGACCATACTTTCTTACTTGTTTTCTATAGCGAACGAGTACTTTGAGTGGAAATTTAACATGTGTTTTGTTATTGTAACAAAAACAAAATGCATGTAAAACGTCCACTCAAAGCACTCGTTCGCTATAGAAAAACAGCACATAAGTCGATCGGTATACTTTAAGGTGGGTGTTCGACTAATATTTTTGGGTGTTACAAACATCTGCACAAACGCATTATACCCTCCCCACTATGGTGGTGTAGGGTATAAAAATACAACTAACTATTAGTATGTGTTAATATTATATATCATTTCTTTTGATTTAAAATATTAAACAAATTTAAAGTTGTGTTAAATAAATTTTTAAAAGACTGAATTAGTTTTAATAAAAAAAATATTTAAGCTTAATTTATACCTTAAATCATAAATTGACAAAAAATTTAAAAACCGGTTATTCGAACCGGTTTTTGATTGAAAAAACCTTTTGATTTAAAATATTAAACAAATTTAAAGTTGTGTTAAATAAATTTTTAAAAGACTGAATTAGTTTTAATAAAAAAAATATTTAAGCTTAATTTATACCTTAAATCATAAATTGACAAAAAATTTAAAAACCGGTTATTCGAACCGGTTTTTGATTGAAAAAACCGAAAACCGATTTTTAAAAATTACGCTTTTTCGAATTATTCGAAAACCGGTTTTTGGAATATGTCGAATATTTGATCACTCTACTCATGCAGGGCTCTAGTATTTGTCACCGCTTTATGTGCATAAAATATTTAAAAGTGTTAAAAAAAATATTTCATTTATAAAAGTGCGTTTTTGTGATTTTTTTGACAGTTTGCACGGTTTTACACAAACAAAAATGTAAGAAAAGATAAACTCACTGTTTATTGTTGGGGTTTTGTTTGATATTTTTACAAATAAAGCTTGAGTGTCTGTAATTCTCATTCACTCTAGTGTTTTATTTGTATATCTTTAATTTTTCTAAAGCCTTTTGGGAAAAGGTTTGCTGATGATCTGGCCTAAGCAACCAGTGAAATGCGCATAGGAACTAGCGCACTTAGGTTTTTGACAACTGATTTAGGACTTTTACAATAGAGTTTCCGATCTACTAATACAGAATTGAAAAATTAATTTAAAATACATATACTACAAAAAATCTATAGAATTTTATATTACCAATCAAAATAAAATATGTAATCAATTTCTCAATATTTATAGGTTCAACGGTTTTTCGTCAATAATTTGAACCAACTCAAAAATTCTATAAGTACCAAGCAAAATATCTAACATAATTTCATATCTTTCAGATCGTTGCTGATGCTGGTACTACAAATGAGATTTAACAAAATATAAATAACAATCTAATTTCAATGTTTCAGTTTTGCAACTTTTTTATTAGGATCTAATTAAAGCCAAAGCAAAGCTCATGGCCCTGAAATGAAAACAAATTTAACTGGTTGGCTGAATGTTGACATCCATCATCAATCCATTTAAATTTTAACTGTTGTTGGCCAAATCATCAAGTTTACTTCAGCTTAGAGAAAAGACTGTGGCTTACACAATGATCCAATTCGGTGACATAGTCAAAAAGTTCTTCCATACAAGTTTCGGTGGTCTTTGAGCGGCTGTTGACACGATCGTTACATGCCTGATACTTATTGTAAAGAGCTTCAATGTTTCCCTTAGCTTGACATTGTTCCTGAAATTATTAACAATTAATACACATGTATACGTATAGTTATTGAAATATTATGAAATCTTACCCTTAAAGTAGTCTGTGGGTCAACTAATTCTTCTTCATCGTCAGCGCGGACAACTGGCATGGCAATAAAGCCGCTCAAAAAGTTTTTGAAGGCCATTTTCTATGAATTAATTAAGAATGTTAGATATTGGGTATATTTTATGAGTATCTCACAATGAATTTAATACAAAATATCTAATATTTACCAATTTTAAGTTTAGGAAAGAAACTTTTTCACAAAATTGTGATGCAACCAAGAATTTTTGACAGCGAGCAATTCGCTTGAAGTTGGCTGTAATTGAAAGATAAATGTCAGTTCTATTCAGTGTTGCCAATAAGAAAATGTAAAATTTCACATATTTTATTTATACCAGGTGGCAGCGGGAGCACAGCCAAAGTAAATTAATAAAGTAGCGACAGTACTACAACAAATACAACATTTACAAAAACCACAAGCAATTTTGTTTTTGGTTTAAGGTCTGAGCTGTCAAAGTTGCCTGTTGTTGTTTTTGCTTTTGGGCTTGTTGTATTTTTCGCCCCAACAACCACAAGTGTATTGACAGTTCAGACCAAAGTAAAAAAAATAGTCAGCTGTTCTACTGAGTCTACTTTATTAATTTACTTTGAGCACAGCTGATTATAGAAATAGCACGCGATAATGTCAAACTACACATATAATAAATATTCGCCGGTACGCATTTATGCCAAACTCCATATAAAAAAATTAGTGAATTCGCCTGTATTTATTTCAATGTGCCACTGCTGTCACCTTGTTAAATACGCCTTGCTACATACCAAGATGCCATCGAGAGCTCAGCTGATTATAGAAATAGCACGCGATAATGTCAAACTACACATATAAAAAAATATTCCCTGGTACGCATTTATGTCAAACACAATATAAAAAAAATTTGTGAATTTGCCTGTATTTATTTCAATTCGCCACTGCTGTCACCTTGTTAAATACGACGAATCTAATTAGATTCGCTTTTCAGATTTTTTAAATTATTTTTTTCAAAACAAATTTATAGAACTCTCAAAGTTGCCTGTTGTTGTTTTTGCTTTAGGGTTTGTTGTATTTTTCGCCACAACAAACACAAGTGAATTGACAGTTCAATTGTCTAAACAACTGAATACAAAAAAATAATCAGCTGTTCTTCTGAGGTCACCTACTATAAATTCCCATTGATTTTTTTATCAAAAATTCCTTACAAATTTAAGTCATTTCTAATTGTATACCCAATTTGAATATAAATCCTATTAACTGGCAACACTATACACAACAAGGTGCATTTAAATACGCCTTGATACACAACTTACAAATATTTAAAAAAATATTAATACAAATATATGTTCCCCTGTTTGTTTATAATAAACTGTATTTATATGAAATTTTAATTTACATATCGCTTATTTACTGCAAAAACATCAAAATTAAAAAAAAAAAAAAAACTAATTTCGAGTTAATAGCACCATTGCACCCTTCAATTTCTGCATTGTAAAAGGGAACATAGTAAATAAATTGTTTTCATATCAGACAAAGTCTTGTGAACTAACTAGCTTCTAAAATTACACTCAGCATTTTGACCTATTTTCATATTGTCTATTACTTGCATAGCACCATTTAAAAACTAAAAATGCGTCTCCTGAAAAATAAATTATTTTGAGTTATAACGACGTTGCAGAAAATGAGCGATATATAATTTTTTAATTTTATTTTGCATTTTTATCACATTGTTAATAAAATGCAACTATGAATTGGGAAAAAGATAAGCAACCGTGGATTTCAGGTTCGAGTTGCCATTGTTGAAAATATTCACGTTGACATAGCATTTGCGATTGTCTATCTCACTCTCGCCCCTTGTTTTTAATACAAGATTGTGGGCAGCGCAGCTTTTATACGTTTTGCCTAACATTTTTTCTTGCAGCGGCGGTGAACATTGATTTCATTTTTGTTAAACATTTTTCGCTAAAAATATAGTTAAACTTTAAGCAAATTACGCAAAAGTTGTAAAAAAGTTTTCATAAATCGCCGCTGATCGTTGGTAGTATGAAATTTTTCGGCAAAAATCAGAGTAGATTGAGAAAAATAGAAATTTTCTTATTGCCTTCACTGATTGAAAACGAGCAAAGCACACTCTGTCTGCAGAGCTGTTAACGTCTGATTTCGCAGCCACCTTATCAATTGTGAGGTACGCGCTATACTTGCTGCCTTGTCTTGGCCGTATTAAAATATTGCTGCTTTTTTTGGGGAGCACGACAAGTGCCAAGTGATCTAAAATGTGGTGGATCCACTAGCATATAATGTGTGTTTTCTTGCCATTTTTCTAACAATCAAAATATTGTATAAATTGCTACAAGGAAAATTAATAGAAAGGTAAATTGTCTGTTTTGAACGTAAACAAAACTAATTAATTTATCTCACATAGTTTTGCCAAGAAAAACAAACAGCACAAGACAGCAATTGGAAATTGGTGTCGCGTTTGGAAAAACTTATTGATGCATGTATGACCTAATGGATAACAACTATAGCCGCATGCCACCTACTCATCCGAACAGCAATGGTGCTGTTAGTTCCGGTGAACACTTGGGAGGCAGTGTCACCCAGCAAAAAGCACCGCGGAATTTTAAATTGCTTTCGGATCCAGCAATTACGAAGGGTGCTATCAAATTGTATCGTTTCGATGGTGTTGTGCCGAATGATTCGACTTATCCGTCGGTTATGCCTCGAGATCCTCGTAATCCAGTGGTACGCTTACGGGCAAGACCAGTGGAACCCATGGTCATGTCTGTACCACGGTAAGTCTTAGCAGAAAAATATTGTTTTGAGTTTTAATCAAAAATTATATTTTATACAGGCTAAAAATTGACCAGAACTATGTTGGAAGTCCACCGGCCATAGAAATAACAGTGACCAATTTAAATGACAACATCGATAAACAGTTTTTGGCGCGAATGCTTGATAAATGTGGAGTGTATGATGATATTGTCATTCATCATCATCCCACCACAAATAAACATCTCGGCATTGCAAGAATTGTATTTGAAAACGTAAAAGCTGCTCGACAATGTGTTGAAAAATATAATCAGAAATCGGTAATGGGAAAGGTAAGGTATATTGTTAAAATAGTAGCTAAGATTTATTGACTTTGATATTTGTATACAGATTTTAAGCGTTTTTCATGATCCCTTCGGAAGTGTCTGCAAGCAAACTGTAGAAAATTTAACGTCAACGAAACCTAAGCTTCCAACTGCCGCAAGTTCCTCAACAGGGACGATATCAGGGGCACCGCCATTACCAAATACAGAGGTAGATGTACATGTCGCGGCAGTAACAACAACGTCCACAGTTTCCCATTCGGAATATCAACATGAATACCTATCCCACGTGTCACAGGATGGTTTTGATTCAACAATATCAACCTACCAACATTCTTATCGGTCAGATCGTGAATATGAAAGATTTACGCATAGTCGTGCAGACAGATATGTCGAGGACGATAGGTCATCATATCGTGATAAGCGTAAAGATCGAGATGAAAGTCGTGAAAGATATGGGGGTGTATCCATTGGTCAGCGCCATGATAAAGATCGTTCAAAACACCACCATCATTACCATAAACGTGACCGTTCCAGAGAACGTAGTGATGAACGCGGAAGCATAAGCATTACAAGACGCGATCGAGAACGTGATAGAGTGCGTGATTATGACAGATCGCGCGAACGGGATCGTGATAGACGTGATCGTGAACGTGATTATCGTGAAAGAGAGCGAGAACGGTCGAATGATAGGGAACGAGATCGTGACCGCGAACGTTCCGCTAAGACACGTGGAGGTGATAAGTATAATTCGACGTCACGCTATTCGCGGGATTATGTGGATACAGCTTCGAGTAGCACAGCTCCGAAACCTTATCCTTCACCTAGCAGTGGTGTATACTACCCTATTCAGCCTGGTGTTTCGCAACCCTCTGTTCATGTGGTGGGCTCATCCATTCCAGGTTCATATCCATACCATGCCTACGGATATCCAAGTGAAAATCCTAATCCTCACATCTGGCACGGGGGTAATAGATCATGGCCCGTCCATCAACCACCACAGCAACCACAAAGCCAGCCTCCTCTGCCACCTCCTCCTCCGGATGGAACACCGGACTGGGATGAACCCGAGCCGCCGCCCCCAGGTGGATATTCCAGTCAGGATGAAATGACATCTAGCACTTTGAAAAAGGATCGAAAAGAAAAACCATCCGTAAGTATAAAGTCATCGACGGATAAAAACTCAATTTCAACGGCGGATAGGACAGACATTATAGCTGATAGTGATTTGGGTAATGTTGATTTGGACACACGGATTGCACTCATGTTCAAGGGAAAATCGTTTGGCAATGCCCCACCTTTTCTACAGATGGATAGTAGTGATTCGGATGCAGAAAAAGGTGGCCAAGGAGAGGAAGAAGAGGGCGAAGTGAATTCAGATTCGAATGAACGGTCATCTACGAAACGCTTAAATAAGAAGAATAAACGTCAAATAACATCATCAAAGTCTAATAGAATGCAAACTGTCGAGCATGGGGCAAGCGATATTTCATCTAGTGACGATGAGATATTGCTTAAAAAGGATTCTTACAGCCCAATATATCCAGGTCATTTAAAACAAAAAGACGACGATCGTATGTCGCTTTCTAGTTTATCATCCAATGAAGGCGTGAAAAAACAGGGAACAGAAACGGATAAAACTAAACAAAAACCATCACTTCCTTCGTCCGGCTCATCGATGGCTTTATCTTCTGAAATAAATGCAAATTTGACTGCTGCTTATGTGTATCCTGCCCATCCATCCTCAAATCCTTACTATTATCCTGGAGGAGGATATCCTTCCTATCCGGCTGCAGATAATGCTTCAGCACAGTACCTACATCCCGCCTACATACAATCGTCGTATTTGCCGGGTATTAGCGGTAGCTTGCCAACATTTGGGACGAATGCTGCTACCACGTATGGCGATCCTTACGGCGATCCGTATAAATTTTATCGCAGCGATGGTTATTCCACATACATGGGCCATCTTTCCAATGTTTACGATGAAGATCCGTACAAAAGACACATCGAAGAGGTAGTGAAGAGGGTAAGTGACGAACTTAAACAGATATTGAAGCGTGATTTCAACAAAAAAATGATTGAAAACACGGCCTTTAAAAATTTTGAAGGGTGGTGGGATGAACAGATACAAAAAAGTCGTCGACATAAGAGCGAAAATGAAAAAGTTGCATCCGAAAAATCCACCGGTATTGTTCCGGTCGCGCTGAATAGTACAACTGCGCCAACTACAAATCGCATAGATAAACCACCTGATATTAACCAGTTAATTAACAGTCATCGAGATTTATCCGACTTTAATTCGGCATACCCAGCCCTAGGATTACGTGCTTCGATTCCTAAATTGCCGTCCTTTCGTCGTATTCGTAAACAGCCCAGTCCAAAATCACAAAAGGCAGACGTTGAAAAGCATCTGAGCGATCAGGAAGAAATGGTACACGGCTCAGATTCCGAAAAAGATGATTCAAATTTAAGCTCGATCGCATTGACAAACGCTGCTACTAGCGCCAAGGATACGAAAGACTCCACCAATCAATCGTTCAAAACAAAGCCCTCATCCAGCACTCCAGTCGCGCGAATAAAACGAAAAGGTAGCTCTTCAAGTTTTTTTTCATCTTCATCGTCTAGTGAGGGAGAGAATGACGATGATGATGAAGACGATGCGGAAAGAGATGCAGACGGAAGTTCAGGGGATGAAGATGACAGTGCAAGCGATGATGAATTAAGTTCAATAACAGATGATGACATAAAGAACAAATCTCGAAAAGAAAAAAATCTTCAAAAAACACGGCAGACAGTTACGCGAGATCTCTACTCGGATACCGATGACGATGATGATTTACCCAAAAGATCAACTATTCTTGTCGCAGCAAAACAATCATCCGCAACAAATAGTGATATGGTGGCGAAAAAGAGTATATACTCCGACTCAGACGAGGACGCAAAAATGGTGGATAAGGATTCCAAACTAGCTAAAAAAACAAGTCATAAGAAGGAAGCTTCAAGGGTAGCAATGTTACCTACAAACGCATCCGACCTGGAAGACATTAGCAAAGACAGTTCGCTTAGTTTAGGTGAAGATTCACAAGACTACAAGACGGATGGCACGAAAGCTCCCCTTGAAGAAGCGTCTAAAGTCAAATCCGACGATAATAGTGAATCTCAATTGAAAGAACAGAAGGCCGGTAATGAACACGATGGCAAACAACTCGAAATTAAACCCGATCAAAGCCAAAGGAAAAGTGTATTTGAATATGATAGAATATATAGTGATTCCGATGAAGAACGGGAGTATCAAGAGAAACGAAGGCGTAACACTGAATATATGGCTCAAATTGAGCGAGAGTTTCTCGAAGAGCAAGAACGTAAATTGCGTGAAGAGCAAGACGCAAGTGGAGCGGAAAAGACATCATCGACGACAACTGAAGATAAACCCTTAACGACAGCAGCAGCTAACCGACCTTCTTTAGCTTTTTCACGTAAATCTATTAGCATTGAAATGCCTGTAACACCCGATATTACGAAGGTACCCCCTACTCCAGGTGCTCGATTAATGGGTGAACTAGGATTGCTCAACAGTTCAAATATTGCTGATGCGGAAAAACAACGAGAAAAGACTAGTGGAAAAGTTAAAAAAGAAAAGACTGCAACAAACTCCAAGACTGAAATCGGTAGACCTAGAAAGGACTCAAAATCAACAATTCAAAATGTTCAGAAAGTTCAAAAGCATTTGGCGCCAGTGGAGAAAATTGACGCCACAAGCGAACCGTCATATTCAAGTGTACCGGCACATATCACAGCAGACACACCACATAACCTATCTACGCAAGTTAGTTCAAACGGTTTTGCCTCTAATGAAGTTAAAATTCAGCCTACAGGTGCCCTCAGTATCAAAAACGAAAGTGAGTCCATTCTAAAAGCAAGTACAATTGAGTCAAAATCCACTAACGAACACCTTATGGCATTGAAACCGACGCCTTTAGATTCCTCTCAAACAGAGGAAGAAAATGATGACATTAAGATGTCACCTACCTCATCAGATGGAGGATCCAGTCAAGCTAGTCAAGCCAGCCAAGTGGCACTGGAGCATTGTTACTCTTTGCCTCCAGAGGCAGATACATCGAAACCAAAGAACTCATCATTTTCACCACCAGCACAACACGGGGAAACTGCGCGGAAAAAACAACAATATTTGGTTCACGATCATGGCGGATACGCTACTCCACCTACACCACGTGCATCAATTTCTGATGACATTGTTCCACCTCATATTTCCCAACAGTCGAGTACTGTAACTTCGACTAAGCCAGGACCTGGAAGGCCGCGTAAAGATTCCGCCCGTACAAAAAAGAAAGAAGAATCCATGTCACACCGTGCGTCTGGGAAACGAACACATTCTGCGGAGATATCATCTGCAGCAGCTTACAACAATTACGCCAAAGCAATGGCTACCTTCGAGCCACGAGAAATGTTTAAACCTCGCGAGGCCACCGATGAAATGATGGTCCTTTACGAATTTCTCACTCGTGGCATCGATGCCGAAGACATTCAGTACGTACGGAAATGTTATGAAATGCATTTGCAGGAGGACACGTACGGGTATGTAATTTTAATTGATGAATTTACATACATACATTTTTTACATTTTCTGATTTTAATCTGAAAAAAATATTTTTTGACGAATTTACTGGGTAATCACTTTTTGCATTTGAGACGATGTACTGGTATTCGTTAAAAGAAAAGTTGAAAATATATTATAGATAATAGGTACATATACACTTTTTAACATTTTGCAAATATCAAAATGGCACTACCATATCCAAATATGATATTGAAAACTGTAAAGAAACATGATAGTATATTTTCGCAGTTGTTAAAAGAGTTCACGCGCAAATCGCGTCGAAGCACAATGATTCCTTCCCATATAACGACGACAAAAATATCGGGGTTCCGAATTACCGCAATCGCGATCGAGTTTTAGCAAAAATAAATTATCTCAAAGCAGAGCACCCAAAAATATGATCAATTAAAAATGCTTTATGCCCATAAAATATGCAGTTAAAAACGAAAAATACCCTCTTACCCCCAGTAACACGAAGTCTGGTTATGTTTTAACTAATAGTTATACTGACAGTTTTCATACAAACATAATTTTAACCGACAGTTTTAACCGACTATTAGTTAAGGCATAACCAGACTTCGTGTTAACGGGGGTTAAAATATAAAAAATATGCACTTTACACTTGACTTCAAAGTTTTATTTTAAAAAATAAATAAAATATTGGGCTTATAAATTAAAATTGGTTATTATGGGATTAAATTTCTATTTTATTGTATTTTGCACTAGTTACATGAAAATAGTTTGATGCAATGCATTTTATTATTGCAATACATTACTATGTGTTTAATTAAGTTTTCAAATTTTCAAACCAAATCGTTGTTTTTGATTTCCGTAGAGTTTCTTAGACAATCTTAATCAATTTATCAATTAAATTTCATACCGTCTCAACTTTAAACTTGTTAGTACCATAATACTTTCTGAATTTATGTGTCCCAATGTTTATAGGATCTGAATGTTTCCATTCTACATGAAGCTTCAAAAATCACTTTTTTATCATTTGAATTACATACAGTGTTGGAAAAAATAATAGGAACGAATGCTTTTTTCAAACTTTGAAAGTATGTTAGTCAAATTTAGTTTTGTGTTTAAAAAAAATTATATGCAGTTTTGTTTATCAGACATACAGCATAAGAAAAAACATAATCATTCCTATTTTCATCTATATATTAATACATTATATGACTAACAATGGACCGACACCAGAAGAGGAGAAACACCCTCATATCATGATAGATCCACCGCCATCATGATATGGGGTGTTTACGTTCTTCTTGGGCTGTGGTCATACGAAACGAAGATAAATTTGTTTGGATCCGATGGGAAATATTATGTTAGGCGCCCAGACAATAAGGCATATGATCCAAAATACACCAAGAAGACCGTAAAGCCGTGGATCCACCGTCTTCATCATGATATGGGGGTGTTTCTCCTCTTCTGGTGTCGGTCCAGTATATTGGATAAAGAACGAAATATGCATCCAGGACTACGTAAATATATTGCAAAGCTTAATGCTTCCATTTTCGGAGGAAGGAATGCCCTTCAGATGGGAGTTTCAGCAGGACAATAGTCAGAAGCACTCCTCAAAATTGGCAAAATACTGGTTTGCTGTCAACAAAGTACCTCTTATGGAATGGCCTTCGCAGTCACCGGACATTAACCCAATGGAATACCTTTGGGGAGTGCTCAAGAGGAAGCTAGAGGGTTTCAGTGCGAAAAATAAGCACGAATTATGGGAGCAAATCCAGGAAGAGTGATTTGACATTGACATGGACGTTTGCATAGACGTTTAGAGCAACTAAATATTAAGATAAGATAGTTTTTAACAAAAAATATAAAGATGTGCCTCGAAAAGTTGAATCCTCTTACGCGTTTCTATTATTTTTTCCAGTAAAAATATTGACTCCATACATTGTTAGTCATATAATGTATTAAAATATAAATGAAAATAGGAATGATTATGTTTTTAATTATGCTGTATGTCTGATAAACAAAACTGCATATACATTTTTTTAAACAAAACTGAATTTGACTAACATACATAAAAAGTTTGAAAAAAGCATTCGTTCCTAATATTTTTTCCAACACTGTATGTCTCAAAAACTCGTTGGAGAGCATCTAAATGAATTCGGCTTCCAAAATTTAAATAGAATTATCAAAAAGGCTAGTGAGTGAGTAGAATGATTTGTTCTATTTAAGACAGTGGCGATTATCATTGGGACCTAAAATACCATGACATTTCCTACATATCTTCCTTTCTCATTCATTATTTCCTCTAATGATATTCATGTATATTGTTTGTTAATGACTTCTTAATATCTGCGTTACAAGTTGATAAATCTATCAACGTGTTTAGAACACGAGGTTTTCGATGGATCTTAATATTCTGAACATTTGCGGCCGTATCTATAACGAAAAATTAGCCACTGTGTATACATCGCACACAACGATCTGCTAAGAGAGTTTATTTATAATGCATTTTTGACAGTCTATAAACAATTTGAAAATCAACTCTGAAAAGCGTGATGTATTGTTAACTATTTAAAAAATGAACTCTGATGTACTTATTGACATTTCTATTTAAGTTTTTTTCCTCAAATCATAAAAAGAAAGTGTGGAATTAATTAATTTTATTTCATTCCCATATAAAAGTTTTATAATAATATCGAATAGCTCGCAAACTATAAGAGATAATATATGGCTAAAGCAATGTTTTTGTAGATATCGTCTAGTAGATTCCATATATATATTTAAATCGGATCGCAAACAAACATTTGGCATCATTTTAAATTTTTGATATACCCCAGGTTCCCCACATTGGGGCATTGTGGCTCGGTGACCCCTTGGTGTTATAAGCCCATATTGAAAACTTAAACTTATCAACACCTCCTCTATAGTCATTGCTAGTTTTATTAGAATCGGTCTATTCGTTTAGAAGTTACAGATTTATTTCCACTTTTTTTTTCTCAAATCCCCCACTGTGCAGCTGTTCTTTAAAGACTTATAGGGGGGTCAGACGGCATGTATTGCTTGTGTATTGGGACATGTATTCGATACATATGGAATTCCATGTGTATGTCATAATTCACATTATACATACGATTCATAATTTCCACGTTCAAACGTACATATGTAATTGCATGTGACATAACCTCTATAAGTTTATATGTTTATTGTTTTTAACAATATATTTATTTAAAACATTTTTAAATCACAATAAATATATTTAATGCAATGAAACTTATTTTATTATGATTTTTCTTTACTCGCTTTTGTTTTGTTTTTTTTATTTTGCACTCACACAGTGTTGTATTTGAAAATACAACACTGTTATACACACGAAAATAGAACATGCTCTAATTGCCAAAAATGTCACGAGTAATACACATGTATTTTACATACACAAAGTTTCATGTGGATCACACGGTATGTATATGTTTACATATGGAAAAATGTCCCAATACATGGCACAAAACACAAGCAATACATGCCGTCTGACCCCCCTTTTAGCAAGTATGTATTTGATTGCAGTGTTTAAAAAGCTACGATAACTAACAAATTTTTAACTGTTGCTACAACTACTGCTTCAAAAAAGTGATGTAGCGGTAGCGGTAGCAGTAGCATTTGTCTTTTTTCGTTTTCTTGTTTTTTTTTTAAACTACTGCTACCTTCAAAATATAAAACTCTTAACAGAGCAGTAGTAATAGAAAATAAATTACACTGCTACTTTTAAATTTTTCTTTTATTGGTACTACTACAACTACTGCTACCAAAATCTGTAGGTAGCAGTAGTAGTAGTAATTGATTGACTCCGAGTTTTTATTAATTTTTTAACTAGACCACTTGTGTTTTTTCATTGCTACTGCTACTTGTAGTCTAGTTTTTATACCCTTCAGCTTCGTGAGAAGGGTATATATAAGTTTGTCATTCCGTTTGTAATTTCTACATTTTTCATTTCCGACCATATAAAGTATATATATTCTGGATCCTTATAGATAGCGGAGTCGATTAAGCCATGTCCGTCTGTCTGTCTGTCTGTCCGTCTGTCTGTCTGTCTGTTGAAATCAATTTTCTGAAGGCCCCAGATATCTCCGGGATCCAAATCTTCAACAAATCTGTCAGACATACTTTCGAGAATTTTGCTATTTAAAATCAGCAAAATCCGTCCATAAATAACGGAGATATGAGCAAAAATCCGAGACAACCTCTGAAAATTTCATCAAAAAACACAATGTATTGCATGCTTTGACAAAAAAACAACAAAACGTATGCTTGGATGTGCAAGCTTTGTGTATTTTGTTTTTTTTTTGTGTTTTGTTTCTTTTGGCGTTGTTGTTGTTTTTTATACAACTAAACTTTTGTTTGGTTGTGTGTTGGTTTTTTTGACAAAAAATCAACAAATCGTATGTTTGAATGTGCATGCTTTGCGTATTTTGTTTCTTTTGGCGTTGTTGTTGTTTTTTATACAATTAAACGTGTGTTTGGATGTGTGTTGGTTTCATTGCCTTGCGTATTTTGTTTTTGTTTTTTCTTTTGGTGTTTTGTTTCGTTTGGCGTTGTTGTTGTTTTTTGTGTTCTTGATAAATTTAGGATGCTGTACGCTGAAAGTGGGCAATGTACATACATACATATATAATAATTATAAAAAATAATAATGCATCCACAACAAAGGTGAAGGGTATATAAGATTCGGCATAGCCGAATATAGCACTCTTACTTGTTTAAACACTGTTTGATTGTTCGTTAACATGCGTTTAGCGAGTGGATAAGAAATACATTTTAAATATATCGTATGTTAAATCCATTCTAAATTTTGGTTATAAATACGGCTGTTAGTATGTCTGGATGTTTGTATGTATGTCCTATTAACTTTCCGCAACTTTCTAAAGCCATCTGATGACATAGGAAACTGAAACTTGGTATACTTAAAGTACTTTCTCTGCGGAAGATCGTTATTAATTTTGGCCATACACCTCCCTATATAAATACTTATTTTTTGTAAGGAATTTTTATATTTTCTAGATTTTTATGAAGACCGATGAAGGGAATAACGGATATGCAAGTGTTATTGGTCATGTGGATAGTTCTCTTCAATTTTCTACTCTACAGTTAAATAACTTTTAAGTTCTCAGTAATGACATAAAAAATATTAGTAGTGCCATATGTTAAAATCTTTAAAATCGGATAGGAAACAAAAAAATTGCACGTGTTTAAAAATTTTACATGTCGAAGGTACCCTACTTTGAGCCCCCATAGCGCCGCGCCTGGATCATTTGTATGACCCATTTTAATATCTTAAACTCGAATACTCCTTGGCTACGCCCACTTCAAATTATATCCCGATCGGACCAGCCGTTTAGAAATGCCAGATTTATTTCCAAAAAAATTTTAGCTTGAAAATTAAAAACTACAAATATTTTTTTGAGGGATAACTTTTACAATTTTCATCCGATTTGAAAAATTAAAACCATGTATTGTTAAGAACTAAATTTTCTTTGTTTATTGGTATAAATTTTTATAAGCAATGAAATCTACTAAAATGAAACGTTTTTTTTTTTAGAATAACTTTTGAATTTGAGAGCATTTGGTTTAAGTCATGTCTCTGAAACTATAACTATCCAGCATATGATAAAGAAGTAGTTTAAGGAGGGGTTTAAGTGATGACGAAGGGTTAGATCATTCATTTGAATGATTTCTTAGAACCAATGCAACTTCGATGAACTGGCTACGTTTTTTAATTGTTATATGTATTGCGGAAGATATTTTAAAACAGCAAATACACAATGAATTTTAATAACAAAATTAAACAAAAGTATATTTAATTTCATATTTAAATATTAAATCTAAAAAAAAAACTAAAATCTCAAATAAGTTGAATGTGAAATATCGTATTACAATTCCCAGATCATCTTTAATAACTGTACTGCTTAAGAAGTTTATGACCGATTATGCCCTATAGGCTAGGTTATTCAAATAATGAATAAATAAAAAAGAAGTCGGGAAAATTACATTAAATTTGAACTACTTCCAAAATGTTCTGCTGGCTATAGTATAATTTGGCAGATACTTATTCTAGAGCTTTTTTAATATAATTGTGGCTCAACATTATTAAATGTAAATCTAATTAAAATATGAAAATTACCAGAAATATTCCTAATGAATCTATTTTTAAGTAGAAATTTGTTACCGAATCTTGACAAATAAATTTAAAAAAATATGTAGAAAATTTTCTAAAATATTTCTAATGAATCAATTTTTAAGTAGAAATTTGTTACTGAATCTTGACAAATAAATTTAAAAAAATATGTAGAAACGCAAAATCGGACAAGAGTTTGTCTAATATAAATGTGCTCTAAACATAAAAGGATGTACCAAAAAAATAGTTTTTTTCGTTTCTATTTATAATCCACATACCTATATCTCTAAAAAATAACAAAAACTAAAATTTCCATAATTAAAACTATAAACTTTTGCATAAAAACCAAAATAACTTAATTTCTTGCTCCAAACACAAAATCGGACAGAGTAAAATATGTATTCAAAAGTGTGCGATAAATATTTAGTTGCATATCCTTTGTTGTCTCGAATGACCTGTAATCGCTTTTGAATCGATTTCACCATGTTTTGACAGACTATTGAGGTCCATGCTTCCAGTAAGGACTCTTTTATCTGAACTAACGTGTTAAATTTTATTTGATGCACTCTCCTAGCTAATTCCTCCCAAAGATGCTCAATTGCATTAAAGTCTGGGCTCTGTACAGGAGTTTCTATAAGTTTGGGACAGTTATGGATCAACCAAAGATTTGCTTAGAATCGTAGTCTTGATAAATGGAAAAGATGTTTTCTGTACCCACTTTTTCGCACTTCGCTCTAACTTTTGCTTCAAAATGTTGAGATAGACAAATTTGTCCACTCCGGCACTCAATATGCAGCCCCAAACCATAAACAAAATAGAAGATTTTTGGGACAAAGTAGTAAATTTTTTGGTAAACCACCGTAAAGCGCATTTTTATTTATTTATTTAATCACAGACGGAAGTAAAATTATTGTATATGGATCAGACTGTAAGCTGTTGCCGAATTCTATTATAAAAAAAACAAAATCCACTGTTAAGCATGGAGTAGGCTCTGTTATGGTTTGGGCTGCATATTGAGTTCCGGAGAATGCAATTTGTATTTTATCGATGGCAAAATGGACAAATTTGTCTATCTCAACATTTTGAAGCAAAAGGTAGAGCGAAGTGCGAAAAAGTGGGTACAGAAAACATCTTTTCCATTTATCAAGACTACGATTCTAAGCTCACATCACGTGTTGCAAATCTTTGGTTGATCCATAACTGTCCCTTACTTATAGAAACTCCTGCACAGAACCCATAATTTAATGCAATTGAGCATCTTTGGGAGGAATTAGCTAGGAGAGTGCATCAAATAAAATTTAACACGTTAGTTCAGATAAAAGAGTCCCTACTGGAAGCATGGACCACAATAGAGCCGGAAGTATGCCAAAAATGGTGAAATCGATTCAAAAGCAATTACAGGTCATTCGAGGCAACAAAGGATATGCAACTAATTATTTACCGCACACTTTTGAATACCTATTTTACTCTGTCCGATTTTGTGTTTGGCAGAAAAAATTAAGTTATTTTGGTTTTTATGCAAAAGTTTACAGTTTTAATTATGCAAATTTAAGTTTTTGTTATTTTTTAGGAGTGGAGTTTGTGGAGTGTAATAGAAGTGAAAAAAACTATTTTTTTGGTTCATCCTTTTATGTTTAGAGCACATTTATATCAGAAAAACCCTTGTCCGATTTGGCGTTTGAGTCACTGTACATATGTTATTTGTATATCCAACTAGCTTGACCCGGTGCGCTTCGCTACCCCTGTCGTAGTAAAATAAAAAATATATAGCCTATTGACGCTTCCCAGTAAGGATATATCTACGTTCCAAATTTCAATAAAATCGGTTCAGCCGCTTAGGCGTGATGCTCAAACAAATAAACAAACCAACAAACAAACTTACAAAGACATTTATATATTCTAATATATAAAAATCTAGTGTCACAATGTTAGTGTTTGAACTCCTCCGAAACGGCTCAACCGATTTTTATGAAATTTTGTATGTATGTTTGGTAGGTATGAGAATAGGTCGTAAAGTATATTTCATACCGCTAGGTTATTAGGGTGACCCTATCCAGAATTTATTTTTACCATTTTTTGGCCAAAAGCTTTTTTTCGTATTTTATTTATTTGGCATTAAAAAATACATATAACCCCAAATTTTCATCAACCGACCCTCACCCACCCGTTTTTTAGCCGAGATTTTAGTATTTTGTATGAGCAATATCCAAATATCAATATTTAACTATTTTTCTGAAATTTTGTATATATTTTTGGTAGGTACGAGAATATTATATATCATACCGCTATGACATTAGGATGCCCTATCCACCCATTTTTTAAAATATTTTTCGCCAAAAAATTTTGTTTGTATTTCTCTTCATTTGGCATCAAAAATACCTATAACTTCACTTAGAATACATTCGCTATTTTTTATTTAACAACCAAAATATTCACTAGAAATAATTTGTATGGCAGAACAACGTTTGCCGGATCAGCTAGTTTATATAGATAAATTGTTTTAATATATTTTTTTCTTTCTTTAGATTTTGGCTTAACAATACTCATTGGGTAGATCATTGCGTAACCGACCGTACATTTGTACCGCCACCGAATAAGAAACGTAAAAAGGACGACGAACTTAAGCGTCATGTTACTGGCTGTGCTCGTACGGAAGGTTTTTATAAATTGGATGTACGGGAAAAAGCCAAACACAAATATCATCATGCTAAAGCCAATGTCGAAAACTCGCAAAGTGTGGATCGTGCTGACGATCAGTTAACGAATCAGCACAATAAACTGGTATCAAAAATGCAAGGCATTTCACGCGAAGCCCGCTCCAATCAACGTCGTCTTTTAACTGCTTTCGGTTCCATTGGAGAATCGGAATTACTTAAATTCAATCAACTAAAGTTCCGCAAGAAGCAGTTGAAATTTGCCAAATCTGCCATTCACGACTGGGGCCTGTTTGCAATGGAGCCTATTGCTGCTGACGAAATGGTCATTGAATACGTCGGTCAAATGATTCGTCCAATTGTAGCTGATTTGCGTGAAACCAAGTATGAAGCGATCGGCATAGGAAGTTCATACTTGTTCCGCATCGACATGGAAACCATAATAGATGCCACAAAATGTGGCAATTTGGCTCGTTTTATAAATCACAGTTGCAATGTAAGTACTCGTACTACTTTAAATCATTCTCTTAATTACCATTACATATTTCATTATTTGTATTTTTTCTCTTTCAGCCAAACTGTTACGCAAAAGTCATTACTATAGAATCGGAAAAGAAGATTGTAATCTACTCAAAACAACCGATTGGTGTAAATGAGGAAATCACTTACGATTACAAATTTCCATTGGAAGACGAGAAAATACCATGTTTATGTGGTGCTCAAGGATGTAGAGGGACTCTCAATTAAATTTATTTTATTTCTGCAATATGGGTTTACTACTTTTTGTTTTTTTCTTGTACTCGATTATCCCGGTTTTTTATTTTTGATTTATCTTTTGTTTGTTTCAAATCAAGTACACACACACACTTTACCTCAGTTATATATTTTATAAGTGTAACCATGTATGTCCCTCACTCGTTGAGTAATTTATATTTTGGGTATTGAAACGGCACACTTTATAATACTATTGGAAAGCTAGGTTAATTGTGAAATTATTCCTATTATAAGTTGACATTTAGTATAACGATAATGTTGAAAACAAAAGCAATCAACAAACAATTGGAATTACAAACAATCATAAATACGTAAATATTTAACTGTTTTATACATTTATTTTCCTTTTTGAGCCACTGTCATCTGCATTTGGGTCATAATGAAGGAAACATTAAAACCATGTTCTTTTTCATTGTAAATATTTTAGCAGAGCTTTTTTTGTTTTTCCTTTTGTTTGAATTGTTTCAATTTATATACATATATTAAAACATATAAATATTAATTCAATTTTAAGTAAATTTCACACATTTTTTTATTAAACATAATATGAAACTTTTTAATGCTTAATTCAATTTTAAATTACAAATTAGGGCTTTTTAAGAAACTATGGTTGCATTAAAAATTTAAATAATACACTTTGAAATTAACTAAAACAAAATACAAACACTTACATGCATAAATATGATGTAGTCTTTAATTTTTATTTAAAATTAAGAATAATTATTAGAAAAAAATAAAATATATACACTTGTATGTAAATAGTTTTAAAACTATAAAAAAATCATAATTTTATTAATAATAAGAACTATATTCATTAAGTTAATAATAAATATACTATACATACATATTCCCCAGCGCCACTTCCTTCTATAAAACACTCAAGTGTTGTATGTTGTTCGATAATGTTAAAATAATTTAAAAAATAAAAAAAATCATGTCAAGAAATTCATTTTTTTTAATTTCATTCCTACACGATTTTATTATGCACAAACTATATTGTACTGTTTGACAAATAGGCAATAACGCTTATACATGTTAATGAGACCAAATCTTCACACAATTTAGTAACCATATTACATTCGATTGGATTTTTTTTAACGGCCATTCCAGGACGACATTATTTATGTGAGATAATATTCCGATTATTATCAATTTCAATATGCTTTATTCTTAAGCCAAAAGAGAAATATGTGTCAAGATTCGTGCAAAATAATGACCTATTACTATTTGATTACAACTTTAAATTAGACATCGTTAGATCTTTAATTTTTGTTTATTTTAAAAACATAAAATTTAATAGGTATTAATTGTTACACATTGTTATTGGTAAAATATTTGTGCGATTTATATTTTATGTAAAAAGAAGGCAGTCAGAATTTTTCTGAAATATCGGCTAATGCTATATTTTTTATTAAGAATAAGTACTATTTTCTGACTTTGACTCCTTAGTTCAGCTTGATACATCTTGTTCCTTATTATTGGACAAGTTCGCAATAGGTTTTTTTTTAAATAACTCATTAAACTCTTAATTTTATTGGAATTTTGAATAAATTTACACTTTATTTATTTTTAAAATAATTAAATTCTCGAGGTTGGCTGCCGTCATCGCTAAGCTACCGTTACCGAAATTACTGTTATTACCGTTACCGTTGCAAGACTTAGCTTCTAAGTATATTTTATTCTATGTTAGACGCCTTATTTTTTGTGATCAAAATTGCAGTCTAATGTAGAGTTTCCAAAAAACCGAAGAAAAAATTGAAAACCGATCCGTTTCGGTCGGTTTTGTGATAATTTATTAAATATGAAGTGTTATAGAATCAAAATCAGTTGACAATATAGGAAAAGCTAACAAATTTAAAATTCAAACTTGAAGGTTGTTCAAGAGGATAAAGGTAAATTGGTACATTTTCTTTTAATGGTACTTTTTTAATATATTATATTAGTTAGCTTATATACATTAAAGTTGGCTAATATGCTCCTCAGTAAAGAAATAATCAAGAAAAGGAGAACTGAACCAAACTAAGGAGTACTGAACCATAATCAGGAAATTGCTTTGATTTCAAACTTGACGGGGGTAAATAGTGGAAAATTTGGTACTAAATCTTCTAATTGTACTTTTTATTATATTAAATTATTTTACTTATGTACATGAAGCTGGCAATAGTACTATTTCTTTATTGTAATAGTACTTTTGGAATATTTTAGACACATGACAGATTAGTGTAAATTCTTGTGTAAATTCAATAATTAATGGCCCAGAAATATGAAATTAGGCATTCATGACGGTTTTAGGCCTTGAAAATCCGCGGTTTCGATTAAAACCGAACACGAAACTCTAGACTAATGTCTTCGATCATAAAGCAAGTTGACAAATTGTACCAGGAGTGGAGGAAATTGAAGAATAGCAGAACAAGAGAAGAACCATCGTAAAAGGTAAAAGAGGAAATGTTAGCGAAGAATTAGACGAATTCTTCGATATTGCCCATGCTAAAGCACTCACCACGATTACAATAGAGGAGGATAAAGTTTTTGCTTACACAGGGGAAAAAAGGAACAAGATACAAAAGAACAACGGTTATTCAAATTCAATGATAAGAAAAGGGAAAAACTCACGAGGAATTTCTTTTCATAATTGGGCTGAATACCTTAGGAACCATGATACAAAAATACAAGGTAGTTCCACTTTCTCTTCCTGACGTTTGTTGGAATTAGACACTATCACCCCTATCGGCAATAACATGTGAAATGTTGTTCCCATGAAATATTTATTTCCCTCGAAGGGAAAATTGCTATCGGCAATATCATGATGAACTTTACATTCACAATAGTTGATTTTGTTCGTAACAGCTGTTTATTGTTTACAAAATTCCATCTACATATTTCACAACAAGGGGAATTTTTTTCACGTGAACGAAAAAAGGAAAATATTTCATGTGAAATGTTGATTCGCGATAGGGGTGTATATATTATGTAGCCGCTGAATCTTGTTATCTGTTTCCGAAGTCTCAGGAATGTCTTCACGAATATAATCCGTTATGACAACTCCATCCATGAATTTTTTGCATGTTCATTTTCGCTAATGACAACCATCAAAGCGTAATATTTAATACTCTATCATCTTTTGTGCATTATAAAGACTCGGCATGATAACTAGCTAACCATTACGAATATTGTTCCAAGATTAATTTTGAAAACTTCTCTGCTTAATTAAATCATCTTGAAAAAAACCTATCCGGTTAATCAGCATCATCTTAGAAATCTTTACTTTATATAATAAAAAATTACAGTAAAATTTGCTATTGGAAAATAAAGCAAAATGTATCCTTTATTTAATTTTCCTATGTATATCGTGGTTCTTGAAGACATTCAATGGTACAAGGTTATGAACATATACGCTAGAATTTCAGCTCATAGTATTTTTACAAGCATTTTACGACGAAAGAAAAAAACGGTTTTATGTTTATAATAAACGGTTTATGGAATATATATTCCAAATTCAAAATAATAATCTCCAAAAACTAGTTTCCCCATTTCAATACCTGGCAACGATTTTCTTCCTTGTTTAAAAAATCAAATTTCAAATAATTCCGATATACTTCAAAAAAAATTTTGTGAGAGAGAAGTTACCTTGTTATTTTTTATCATGTTAGGAACTGCACAGTAATTAGTATCGAAGAAAAGGAAATTTTACTAGAAAAATAAGAAGAAACTGGTGAAGATGATGATTGCGATACCTCCGATGGCTCTGAAAACGTTGAAGGTTCTATCCAAAGCAAAAAAGGAACAAATCAAGATCCGCGTAACAGTTTATATTTTCATAATTTTTTTTCTTAATATTCACATTTTCTGTATTGCCGGCCTTCGGCCGGGTGAAGGGACTTTTAACTCTGGGGTGTATCGAACACCGGCTTCGCTAAAATCACTTTTTCTGTATATCAAAATTTTCTGAAGTACTGTCATATAAAATCAAAAAGGAATTTTTGGTTCACAATATTAATAAACTGTACCATATTATATATCATATTAAAGGTATTGTGAAGCACTATTCATTGATACCCATAACAGTCAGTTTGTTTTCCAAATATATGAGAAATGTACTATTATATGTATTGACTTTAAATTCATATAACTCTTAAACTAAGAGAGAGCAGGGAAAAATATTAACGTTTTTGTCAGTGTTGCCACCAAGAAAATTATAAACTACACATCCTCATACCTAAATTACACATACGAGAAAAAATTACACATGTAAATAAATTTTCGTGATTTCAATAGGAGAAATTGTCTAAAATTGTCATGAATATAAAAGGTTTTTCACAGTTTGGACCAAATACGATCACTTTATTGTCAATGGACAATTTTCACTTGCGGTGATTTTAATTTATCCAGGAATTGGATATATTAGGGTATTAAAAGAAGGTTAGCAATCTCTTTTTTTTAATGAACTTTTCTAATTTAATGAATTCTTGAGATCAGTCAAGTATGTCAATCCCAAATACGCTTTTAACAAATATTAATCAATGTTTATTCGGAGATTATTCCATTGAAAATTGTTACATTTGTATTAAATATTTAACAATATTTAAAAAATAGCACACTGTTTGCTTTCGAATTTGAATTTATTCCTATTTTATATAAAGTGCTTTGAAATCAGTTTTGTTTTCAGTTTCAAAGATAAATATTTTTTAGTATTTGTTTAAAAATTATAGCTCTGACCATTTTCCTTCACAGTAAATACTTTACCAGTAAAATCTTGTAACGTTTATATTTTTAAAATTTGTAGTTATAAATTTGAAATAAAGCTTCCAAAATAGTAAATAGTAAGTCAATTTTATTGTTTATTATTTAAAACACACACCAGGAACTAGACAGACAATAGCATAAACACAAAACAGTTCTTACGGGTAAAAAAATAACTAGTAACAATTTGTAAAAAACATTTTCTCACACAAATTCCTACGTTCTTGTTTTTTTCTGTTAAGATTGGCTAACGTTACCCCGAAATAACTGCAATTACCGTTACCGATATAATAGTTTATATCGTTATCTGTAAATACCGCTACCCTTATTCTATAAACAATTTAAAATTATAAAAATACAAATTTTCGATTTTGGGTTATCTTGAAAATTAACGTTTTTCCAATAACAATTTTTAATAACTTGTAAAAATGTATAGTTATTGAATACTATTTGTTGTTTTATATTTTTTTCATGTTGGAATTAAAAGTCTTTAATATAAACCAAAATTTAGTTTCTATTACCAATATTACGAAAGCAAAACTATCACAAACGGCGAAATGTCCACTTGGAAAACCAAACGTAGCAATCTCCAAATTACTTATCGTATTTTTCTGCAAACCTTAATGTTAATTTAGTTCAAACTAGATTCATATCTTCATACATATAATTCCATTATACTGAGTATAGGAGTAAAATATAGGATAGTAGCTATTCCCTCATATAAACGTACATATTTATTTCAGTCGGTTTTGAAATCTGAACAATCCATAATTCATTCAATTAAAATCCAAAATATAGATAAAAGACATACATTGACAATTTATTTTGGATATAATTGGAATTTAAAATTACACGTGAATTACACATTCACTCAATTACACATGGGCTACACATCCAAGTTAAAATTACACACAATATGTGTAATTACACATGAAGTGGCAACACTGGTTTTTGTGCTTCTAATTATGAGAGCTATCAACACCAAAGAAATTATAAAAATGCAAGCTGTTTCGCTGATCTTGATTTATACCTTGATTTTTTATAATGTTTATAAATAATGATGGAGTCTAATGCTTCTCCCAATATTATAAAAATGACTATAGTTTCTGAGTTATAGTAGATTAAATGAATTATCATAAAACATGTATCCATTACGTCCTCAAATGTACATAATAAATATTAAAAGGTTTTACGTTTAAGTAAATTTTTTTTTATCGGACTAATATGTTGTTTTTATATTTTGGCAAACTTTGCAAATAAAAATATATTCACTTAATCGGACACAACTTGTTTAGCTGTTATTATTTTTTAGTGTTATTTGCATATCCAATTGAGCCTGTGCTATATCTTCTAGCGCACTCTGAATACTACCCAAAAGTAATTCTCCTTTAAGAGCAATCTCTTCTAAACGTTCGGCAGCTTCCTGATTTTCCAATTCCAACCTTTTTAGACTTTGGTTTTGCAATTCCGTCGAACTGTCCTCGTTTGGTAACGACTCTATTAGTGTATCAATGTCTTTGGCACAACGCGATATAAGTTGTGCAAACAGTTGGGCATAATCTTCTTGTTGTTGATTCTGTACCGGAGTTTGTGAACCGGTGCGATCAAAATTCGGAAATTTGCTTGGATAAGAAGTCTGTTGTATTATACCGATTGCATTACAAAAATGCTCAGCTTGCTAAAAAAACCAGTTGTAAAAATTATGCATTGAATAAAATATATGTAACGGAATACTAACCGTATTAACAGTGTCCTGTAATTGTGTTAGACGGTCAGCCATAATTTTATAAACAATCCTTTTCTTCCACTAAAATTCTCGATATTTTTTGTTTGTTTATAAAATAAAACTAAAGTCATCGCCAATAATTAACGCCGTTAACATCTTTTTAACGTCGCTGACAAAAAAACAGTAACAGCATTTCAGCGATTTTTCTAATCTGTTTAAGCGATGCACAGTGGTAAGAAAATCAAATTTTTGTCATATTTTTCAAGTTTTCCCTAATTAATTTGCCACGAAAAAAACATAAGCTAGACATGTTATATACCCATGGATAGGGAATTTTGTCTGTTTTTTCAAAAATATATATAACATTCGACATTCATAAATATTATAGGTATAATGGATCTGAATATAAGAAAACTTACAATTATAATGTGTTGTTTTAATACAATATATTGTTTCACAGCAACAAACTTGTCTGGTTAAGAAAAAAAAATTTATAATAGTGTGCTGCTTGCTCCCGGTACAACATGAATTGAAAATTTAATTAATGGTGTACTTAAAACTAAACTTAAAGCTAAAGTAAAAAAAAACTAAAAATATAATAATAAAAAAATCAACCTCTATGGGCACCTTGAATTTTGGAAACATAGAATTTTGGCAATGTACTATTAACGTAAGCAACTTCATGTTCCACATAACCTAATGGTAGTAGTAATTGGTATTCAACCAATTTAAACCACTTTGATCGTTCAACACATCTAGGATTAATTCATTATCCAAGTAGTGTAAAGAGTCAATGAAACTTTTCATTAAACCAAAAGCGTATGTAGCCAAAGGTTTAATATTTGCTAACTCGTAAATATACTGATTTGAATATTTTTTATTAGTATCTTCAAAATGTTTATTTACACAAAGCCTTAGAAATTTTCGCTCAAAAATTTCAAATTCTTTCAATTAAAAAATTCATGGAATAATTTTTTGAAAAATATGACAAAAATTGCAATTGAAATTAAATTTTTATTTATGAATAGTTTTTAATAAATTTTTAAAGTTATATAGATTTTGCCATTGAAAATAGAAAACAAAGTATAACAAGAAGGGAAGCCTCTCAATTTTTCTACAACAACAACTTCTCTCTCTTCTCATATACGAGTAGCAGGGATGTTAAATGAAGATTTCAATTTTGTATCACCCTCCAAAAAAAATTGTACTTTTTGGACCTTCGGGTACCATATTTTTTTTGGTTTATTAAAACATAAAAAAAGTACATAAAAATTCAATTGTACACAAAAAACAAAACTTAACATTAACATAGATTAAATTAGCTACTACCGACCAAAAACTACAAATGTTTTAATTTTTTACTGACTTCAGCTGAAGCTCTAAATTGATTACACAAGGCAACAAAATCGGAAAAAAATTTAGAGGCTTTTTAAACCACTACAAAATTTTGATGTATTGTGGTCCAGTAGTACAAATATGGTCCAAATTTTAAATTTTATGTAGAGGATTTTTTAAAAAAAAATGTTTAAGTAAAATTGAGCTTTTTATACTTTTCTCCACATAAGTAATGATAACTCAAAAACGGTTACTCCGATATTATTAAAATAAACTTAAAAAAATTGAAATATACATAACCTATATTCCGTTTAATCGGCTCAGTAGTTTCGGATTTATAATAACATATTGAAACAAAAATATATTTTTTACGTGAAAATAATAACAAAACAAATGTGAAATTTCCACTCAAAGTTTCGATTTTTCATGAATTTTTTAAAACAAAAAAATTTGATATTTTCATGTAAAAAATATATTGTTTGCTTCAATTTGTCATTATAACTCCAAAACTACTGAGCCGATAAACGCAATATATAAACGGATTAAAGGTTATGTGAGGAAACGTCTATCAAAATTTTGTAATTTTACTTAACAATTTTAAAAAAAAATTTCTCCGTAGAATTGAAAAATTTTACCATTTTTGTACTTAGGTAGCAAATCTATAAAGTGGTTGTTCACGTCTTTTTTGCTGTTGACCTGTGTTATTGATTGAAACAAAATTTGCAATTCAAACATTTTTACTAATAGATGTACAATACTACTTGAAATAACATTTCCAGGAGTAAATTTATGGAACCAATTAACACTTCGTTATTAAGGTTGATTTTATATAAAATTGTTTGTAATTTTCTTTAATTTCTTTAACAATATCAATATTGATATTCTGTTTACAAATTGCTTGTGGTTTTTGTAAAAGTTGTTTATATAAAATATTTTAAATTGTACCAAATGAGACGCGGTAGTACCACGGTACTTTAGAAGGTCAAAATGTACCAAAAAAAGTACAATTGTACCAACTTTAACATCCCTGACGAGTAGTATGTGAATTCAACACACAAGAAGTGAAACGCTGTCAAAAAAAACATAAGTCGGTTGTCAAAAAAACCTACCCAGCAAAAATTTTGAGAATTTTTGTAATGACAACTAGTTATTTCATGCATTCTTTTGTAAGGAGTGGTGGTTACCCAGCACATTATTTTATTTACTAGAATGAGTACTTATTTTTATACAGGCTGGTAATGAACTTTTGCATTTAGCACAGCTATCTAGTGTGTTTGACTGGAAACGGGAGGTTAGTGGTTCGCCACCTGTCAAAGCCATTAATTTTTTTGTTCATATCATATTTATTTATATGTTGATGTTAAAACTATTGTTAACTTCCAATAAAATAACTCGTACATGGAGCAGTGAGTTAGCAGCTTGACTATCAAACACAAGCAAATAATGTGACTGTTCGATTCCCACACAAGGCAATATTTTTTGTCTTTTTTTATACCCTTCAGCTTCGTGAGAAGGGTATATATAAGTTTGTCATTCCGTTTGTAATTTCTACATTTTTCATTTCCGACCCTATAAAGCAGTCATGCCCAAGCCCTATACTCTTGGTACTCTTTTGTTTTTGTAATTGCTCTAAGCTATAGGCTGTGTGTTTTGTATACTCACTACAGCACTCAGCACTAGCAATACAAAATACACAAACAACTTTGTCTTATTATTTTTTCTGTCGTTCTTCACTGAATACACTCATGTTGAAAGCAACAACACTTTCGTATGCTTTGCTGGTAAACATTGACGACTCCGATCATCCATGTAGATTTTGTTTTTGTTTATCGTATGATATTTTAAAAATGTGTGTGTTGAAAGTGAGTTTTTTTTCTTTTTTCTTTGTATGAATTGGTTTTAGCAACAACAAATATTGAATAAAAAGTAGCTTTTCTTTAAATGTATTGGTGTTTACTCTTCCATAAGGAACTTGTGGGCACCCCTGCTATAAAGTATATATATTCTGGATCCTTATAGATAGCGGAGTCGATTAAGCCATGTCCGTCTGTCTGTCTGTCCGTCTGTCTGTCTGTTGAAATCAATTTTCTGAAGGCCCCAGATATCTCCGGGATCCAAATCTTCAACAATTCTGTCAGACATACTTTCGAGAATTTTGCTATTTTAAATCAGCAAAATCCGTCCATAAATAACGGAGATATGAGCAAAAATCCGAGACAACCTCTGAAAATTTCATCAAAAAACACAATGTATTGCATGCTTTGACAAAAAAACAACAAAACGTATGCTTGGATGTGCAAGCTTTGTGTATTTTGTTTTTTTTTTGTGTTTTGTTTCTTTTGGCGTTGTTGTTGTTTTTTATACAACTAAAGTTTAGTTTGGTTGTGTGTTGGTTTTTTTGACAAAAAAACAACAAATCGTATGTTTGAATGTGCATGCTTTGCGTATTTTGTTTCTTTTGGCGTTGTTGTTGTTTTTTATACAATTAAACGTATGTTTGGATGTGTGTTGGTTTCATTGCCTTGCGTATTTTGTTTTTGTTTTTTCTTTTGGTGTTTTGTATCGTTTGGCGTTGTTGTTGTTTTTTGTGTTCTTGATAAATTTAGGATGCTGTACGCTGAAAGTGGGCAATGTACATACATATATACTAATTATAAAAAATAATAATGCATCCACAACAAAGGTGAAGGGTATATAAGATTCGGCATAGCCGAATATAGCACTCTTACTTGTTTTAGCTACATATTCTTGTTGTGAATTTACTACTTATTTCTCAACTGATTGTAAGTACATTTGTTAGCTTGACAAATGTTCCCAGTCGACCTATATCTTCATATAGGAAGCTGGAACTTTAAATCATTTATTAAAAAGTTAGGTTATGAAAACCAAAAACGATTGCATGTGGACAATGCAAACTTCGAGAAACTGTAACGCGGTACAGTTAGACGACGCCAAACATTATCCAATGCGAGAGTGAGCCGCAAAACTCTCGAAGGCAGCGGGCCTGATTGCCCTTAAGCGATAATGACAAAGACGCGCGAGCTCTTTCTCCACCCAGAGCTGAATTACGACTGTAGTTATCGCTTTGCTCCAATTATACTTGATGGCTTACTAGGTAAATAATGTTTTTGCTGGGTAACTATATGAATCAAGGCGAATTCATACAGGGTGGTGTCAGTTCTACAAAAACAACGATTGGTCTTAACAAATGTCAAAAAACCAAAATTAAAAATTAAACAAATAAGTATTTAAACACCGAGCTGAAGAAAACAAACTTTTTAACAAACTTTTTCATTTTTAGCAAACTTTTTTCAGAGTTGTATAAAAGGTAGTATTTTGTATATATGGGTGAGCACTAGAGTGACAGCCGATTCTTTTTTTTTAGATTTCAAAGAGTGCCGGGTGGAATATTGTGAAACTAGGCCTAAGTGTTAAGTGCTGAAAATTTGAGCCAAATCGGTCAACGATTTCTGGACGCGCATCGAGGACAAAGTTCAGATATATGCAAAATTTTACTATTTATATGGAATAAATAGGTGAAACTCGTTAAATTTTTGCATTGTTTTCTAGAAATGTATAGAGCTATTTATATTAATGAATATTACATTAAAAAAATTTTTTTGGAAGTTAACCCTGCATCTCCTTTGGGTCAAAATGACCCAAAAACTGTATTATCGCCAAAATTCGGAAAAAATTCAAATTTTTCAGATATTTTAAAAATTTTGCTACTAAATAAATACTTTTGCAATTGAATGCAAAATAATCGAAATGTGTACGTAATTATCGTTGTAATGAGATATAAATGACATAATTTGGTTAAAAAATGTTAAAGTTATTACAAATTCGCCAGACCATTTACGTGTTTCAGGCCACTTGAACAAAAAATTTAGGAAAAAAAATTAAGATATTTCGAGAAAAATTAAAATAAAATCTAATTTTTATTTAAAATATATCCGTATTTACTTGTCTATGAGTTTTTTTCTTCGTAGGATACCGTTAACCTATTCGCAGGTATGGCCAAAAAAAATATTTGTTTTAACGGCTGTTTCAAATCTCCATTTTCAAATTTTTAAAAATTTTGTTAAACAAATTACAGATTTTTTCGATCATCACATTGGGGTTTATTGAGATCAAAATAGGGAATAAAAATATGAAAAAATTATGTCAATACCTCTTACAGTTTTTCCGTACCTGCGATTTAAATTTTGCGATTTTCAAGAAAAACTAATTTTTTGTCCATATTTAGTCGAATGAGTCCAATTTTCTTAATGTTATAAATTTTAAGTAAAACCTATTCATAATATTATAGTCCTTGTAATTTTAAATATGGTCTGAAAGTTTTACTAAAATCGGAAAACGATAACCTTAAATCGTGAAGGTCAAAGGTAAAATTTTTTAATATTTGGAATTTCTAATGAAATGTTTTGGATTTGTATTGTCCACAGCGTTGCCGCTTTGGTCCAATTGGACCAAAATTGGTAGTTTCATGTTAACAAATTGACTTTTGGTAGTTTGGTTGGTTTGTTCCGATATTTGTCGTATTTTGGTAGGTTACGATATTGCTGAATACATAAGTATTTTTAAGAACAAAATAATTAAAACAATAACGAAAAAACTACTTATGTTATGCCAAAATAATAAAACTACATATTTGCAAAATATGAAGATAGCTTTTTCTTAAATATTTAGTTTAAATGTATTTATTTAGTAGTGTTGAGTTCAAAAAATGCCAAAGGGCTCTCAAAACTTTTATTTTCTAATAATATGTGTTAAACTCTGCTTCAATATTTCAGTTTCATCTGACACTTTAATTATCCAAATATGGAAATTAGGACGCGTACTTTTTTTCTATATGAAACTTATTTGTGTTGAATTTTTTCGGGATACCAACACTTTTAGGTGTTTTATGCTCGTTTAAGTAATTTTCGGAAGGGGGCCTTATATGGGAGCTATGGTCAATTATGAATTGAATTTTTAGGTGTAATTTATTTGTAAAAATGTTATTTAATATCTATATAAATCAAGCATTTATGACGGATAATGTCCTATTTCTGGAGGACATTTATATGGGGACTATGTGAAATACATGGACAACCAGCCAGACAGACGTACGGAAGGACATCGTTAAATCGACTCAAAAATAAAATCTCGAAAAAAGAACGATTTTAACATATTTATGATTGTAGTGTAATTAAATAACTTCCTTCCTCTGGGTAATTTTATAGCAGCAATAATATAATTTTAAGTTAACTATTAATTTTGAAACGAATCCGTATAGCATTTCTCAAATATTTTAAATTTGGTAGGATTTGGTAGGTTTTGGTAGTTTTTAATTAGAAATTTGGTAGGAAAAATATTTTATGAGTGGCAACGCTGATTGTCCATGTTGTTGTTTTTTCCATGATAAAAATATAGAAGGTAGTTTCAATCAAAATTTTTTTTAAAAATAAGGTTTTTTGAAGTTTCCTTTTTTTGTGAGCATTATAAAAAGCGTTGCCACATTCCAAAAAATGATTATGATTTTCGAGAATTTTTTTACAAAAAATGTGTAATTTAATTTATTATTTAAATAAAAATGTATTATGTTGTGTTGGGAGTTATTGATTCAATTCCTAACGTTCGATTACTTATTAAAACACATTGACTATTTTTATATGTTTGCATTTTCTTCATTTTTTTTATTACTATGTAAATATTTTATATCTTTTAAATGGAGGTTTAATTATAAGAGACAAGTAGCACACGGAAGAATGTATTTTCAAGATCTAGCCGAGCACTCTCAGAAAATATAAAAAGTCTTTGAAATCGGATGGAAAACAAAAAATGGTACGCGTTTAACAAATTTACATGTCGAAGGTGCCCTACTTTGGGTCCCATAGCGCCGCCATTGAAGTATTTGTGGGGTTCATTTTCAAATCTTAAACTCGAATATTCCTTGGGTACGCCGTTTAGAAATACGAGATTTATTTTCAAATAATTTCGATTCTACTCCAGTGTGCATAGTTAATGGATTATGATCGGTAATAATCGGTGATATATATCCCAAAATATGTTTACATAATAAATAGTATTTTGAAGTTACCTTGTGTTCATTGGGACAGCATTCATATCCAATCTCACACGCTTTGTTTTAACGGAAATATTACTTTTAACTAAATGGTCGGAGCACACCATTGGCTGTTTTGGCAAATCTTCTTCGCAAGCTTTACATATATCCATAAACTCTTGTTGTTGTTGGGTAAATATTTTTTCTATTTTTTTTAATAATTTTCAAATTAATGAAAATTATGTATTCCCAAAAGGAAAATTTGAAATTGATATGGCATTACTATTTTAACGAAAACGTCAAAATCCTTAAGCATGTCAGACGTAGAATTTTAAAAAATAAAGAGAGAATGAAACTACCTTCTATTTTTCTACTATGGTTTTTTCTCTTTCGATTATATATATATATACTTATATAAAAGAGTTACGTTACTGACTGACTGAAGGTAAAATCATGAAATTTTAACTGTGGGTTCCTCCCTCCCCAAAACGATCCGATAAGAAGGGATTTTTGGAAATTCGAACCTTTAGGGTGTAAAAAAGGGTAAAAACGGGTAAATTCGGTAACCTTATATCTTAAAAACTAATAAAGACTCAAAAAAACTTAAAATTGCTTGTTACTCCATTCAAAAAATAAGCTGACAGGTGTTTCGTACTTATTCGAAATTCGAAACTTTTAGGGGAGAAAACTGGTAAAAACTGTATTTTGGTACTTTTTTGGCACCCTATGTATCTTTTAAACCAATAAACATAGAACCAAATTTTAAATCGTATTCTTTACTTATCAAAAAATAAAAAATATAAGTTTGGTACTTTTTGGAAATTCGAACCCTTAAGGGATAAAAATTGTGTTTATTTTTGGTACTTTTTCATAAAATATGTTTTTCTATAATTTGACATAGACATACGAATATTTTATTATGAGCTCCCACCACGTTACAGAAATTTATTTGAATAAAATTGTACCACCTCAATGGGGATAAACAAGGTACCAAAAAGGGGATAAAATCGGGAAAATACATTATATTTGAAATTATTAAGCCAATTTTGATAATTTTTTTAACGTTGGTTCCTGGATTCATACAAAAATTAACGAACAGGGTGTTATTTGGAATTCGAGTACCAAGGTGTATATTGGGCCAAATCCGGGTAAACAGTTTGGTACTTTTTTTAAAACATATTTATTCTTGGGCACATTAACACAGATTTTATTATTTTGAGACATGCCTGTAGCATAAACAATTTTGCCAAAATGGAATATTTTTAAATTTCAAACTTGAGGGGTGTTCAAGGAAGAAAAGCGAAGTTGGTACTTTTCTCCTAATGGTACTTTTTTACATTTTAAATTATTTCAGTTATCGACATTAAAGTTAGCTGATATGTATCTGAGTGAAGTTAGTGTTAGGAATAGGGGATAATATTTAGGTACAAAAATGTGTGAACTGAACTATAGGTACTTTTTTGTTCTTCTAATGGTACTTTTTTGAAATTTCTATAACAATGGACTTAGAAACATGAAATTAAACATATATGGTCCTAAGTGAGTGAGAATTCTAGGGGGAGACTTTTTGGTACTTTTTCTTTATTGGAATGGTACTTTTTGTAATTTTTTCACCAATGAACCTAGAAACATGAAATAAAGCTTATATGGAACCGAGTGAGTGGGAAACTACAAGTGGGTGCATTTTGATACTTTTTCTATATTCTAATGGTACTTTTATGAATTTTCTATAACTATGGACTTAGAAACATGAAATTAATCATATATGGTCCTAAGTAATTGAGAATTCTAGGGGGAGACTTTTTGGTACTTTTTCTTTATTGGAATGGTACTTTTTGTAATTTCTTCACCAATGAACCTAGAAACATGAAATAAAGCTTATAAGGACCGGAGTGAGTTGGAATCTACAAGTGACTGCTTTTTGGTACTTTTTGAATTTTCTGTAATAATGGACATAGAAATATGAAGTTAAGCATATATGGTCCTAAGTGAGTGAGAATTCTAGGGGAAGACTTTTTGGTACTTTTTGTTTATTCTAATGGTACTTTTTTGAATTTTCTATAACAATGAACTTGGAAACATGACATTAATCATATATGGTCCTAAGTATTTGAGAATTCTAGGGGGAGACTTTTTGGTACTTTTTCTTTATTCGAATGGTACTATTTGTAATTTCTTCACCAATGAACCTAGAAACATGAAATAAAGCTTATATATAAACCGAGTGAGTGGGAAACCACAAGTGTGGGTTTTTTGGTACTTTTTCTATATTCTAATGGTATTTTTTTGAATTTTCTATAACTATGGACTTAGAAACATGAAATTAAGCATATATGGTCCTAAGTAAGTGAGAATTCTAGATTGAGACTTTATGGTACTTTTTCTTTATTCGATTGGTACTTTTTGTAATTTCTTCACCAATGAACCTAGAAACATGAAATAAAGCTTATATGGAACCGAGTGAGTGGGAAACCACAAGTGTGGTCTTGTTGGTACTTTTTCTATATTCTAATGGTACTTTTTTTAATTTTCTTTAACAATGGACTTAGAGACATGAAATTAAGCATATATGGTCCTAAGTGAGTGAGAATTCTAGGGGGAGACTTTTTGGTACTTTTTCTTTATTCGAATGGTACTTTTTGTAATTTCTTCACCAATGAACCTAGAAACATGAAATAAAGGTTATATGGACCAGAGTGAGTGGGAATCCACAAGTGACTGCTTTTTGGTACTTTTTCTATATTCTAATGGTACTTTTTTGAATTTTCGAATGGTACTTTTTGTAATTTCTTCACCAATGAACCTAAAGCCATGAAATTAAGCTTATATGGACCCGAGTGAGTGGGAAACCACAAGTGGGGGATTTTTGGTACTTTTTATATATTCTAATGGTACTTTTCTGAATTTCCTATAATAATGGACCTAGAGTTTCCAAAAAATCGAAGAATTTCAAAACCGCGGCTTCGGTTTTAAAAAATTAAAAACCGATCGGTTTCGGTTTTGTGATAATTTATTAAATATTAAGTATTATATAAACAAAATTAGTTGATAATATAGGAAATGATATACAATGCTAAAATTCAAACTTGACGGGTTATGGTTTAGTGAATGCGAATTTAAAAGTGATAATCAATGGTACTATTTCCTTATTGCAATGGTACTTTTTGAATATATTTCTAATATATAAAAATCTCGTGTCACAATGTTAGTGTTTGAACTCCTCCGAAACGGCTCAACCGATTTTTATGAAATTTTGTATGTATGTTTGGTAGGTATGAGAATAGGTTGTTAAGTATATTTCATACCGCTAGGTTATTAGGGTGACCCTATCCAGAATTTATTTTTACCATTTTTTGGCCAAAAGCTTTTTTTATGCATTTTATTTATTTGGCATTAAAAAATACATATAACCCCAAATTTTCATCAACCGACCCTCACCCAGCCGTTTTAGTATTTTGTATGAGCAATATCAAAATATCAATATTTAACTATTTTTATGAAATTTTGTATATATTTTTGGTAGGTACGAGAATATTATATATCATACCGCTAGGACATTAGGATGTCCCTATCCACCCATTTTTTAAAATATTTTTCGCCAAAAAATTTTGTTTGTATTTCTCTTCATTTGGCATCAAAAATTACCTATAATGCCAACTTCACTTAGAATACATTCGCTATTTTTTATTTAACAACCAAAATATTCACTAGAAATAATTTGTATGGCAGAACAACGTTTGCCGGATCAGCTAGTTTTATAATAATAAACCTAAAATTTTAAAATTATATGAAATTAGACATTTACAATTAGATTCACAAAGTGAGACTTGATAGTACTATTTCTTTCTTCTAATTGGGGTGGCGAAGCGCACCGGGTCAGCTAGTTTAAAATATTATTGTAATTTCGAATTACATTGTTATTATTAGTTGTTATTGGAACATTTGCCTCACTCATAACCGGTTTTAAAGTTTGGGTTTTTAATTATTGAATCGAACAAGAATAACAAGAAAGTAGTATTAAGTATATGAAAAATGTTTTGTTTTTAGTAACACACAAAATAAATGTTCTGATCTCCGTAAATTGACTGTCACGCATCACGGTCAAAATTTGGACTCCGTGAGTATCGGGTGTATCATGGTATTGATCATCAAAAAAGTAAGATCGTAATAATTTTGCCATCCCTGTCGTCAAGGTTCAAATACTATTTTCTACTAGCAGCAAAATTGATAAACTATGTATGTAATTTTAACCATTTTTGAAAATTTTTATTATGATACCGGTATATCTGTTTCATTTAATTGTTTTGTTGCTTTTTTAATATATTTTTAACATAAATGCATAATATTTTATTTTAATGTCCTTTGACAAAAATAATGTATAAATAGGGTATAAAGAAACAATCTAATATTAAGTAAACACTAACACTAAGTAAAAGAAAAAAAATGTTCTTTTAAAATTTCAATAATTTTTTTTTTTTTTTTTATTTAAATTAATTACAAAATACAATTAGTGTAACTAATAATAATGTAGAGTACTAGCAACAAAATGGCCTGCGACCCGAAATTAAATAAAATTATATTTGGTTTAAAAGATTATTTTCTTTTATAAATTTAAAAATTAATTTAATATTATCTGTCTCCATATTTTTTAAGAGATCAGTAGGTATACTATATTTAAAAATTTTAATCCTGGACGTATTGAAAATTGTACATTCGTTAAGGAGATGAGAAATCGTTAGTGATGTGCTGCAAGTGGCGCAGAGAGGCGAAGGTGTATTTTCTAGTAAATGTTTATGTGTTAGTTTACAATGGCCAATTCTTAGCCGAACAATGACATTGCTTTCATTGTGCCGATATTGAGACCAATTTTTAGCGCATATTAACTCAAAACGCGATGTGAGAAATGCTGCCGTACAACCCCACAACATGACCCTTATTCACTGTTTGGCCTTCTCCAAACTCTTAATCATTATGTTTGCGCCATATTTTTAGTTTCCCTTCTCAACCAAATACATTTTACTTGCTTTCATTTTACTTGCTTTTTTTGGTGGGCTTCCAGTTTCTGACTTACTTGTTATTTCCTCAATATTAAAATATGTTCTCGCATTTCGATACAAATGTCCTTTGTTTTCTTACTCATTTTACCAAAACATAATTTTTTTTCATAAAATGACTGCAGTCTTCAAGAATTTGTTTACAAGTTAAGCTTTTAACACTTTCCATATATTATTATTTTTTTGAAAAGTAACGATCTCTATTTGGTATCGTACGTATAATTTTCTGTCCTACCAGATTAAGTTTTAACTATAAAAGTACAATAAGCCGGAATTTTTGTAGTTAGTTTATGACAACTACAACCCGGAAGCAATCAAAAATATCGATCAGAAGTCCAGGGTTAAAATTAAACTCCAATTTTAGACGAGGTACGTAATATTACACAGGTCAACACCAAAAAAAGGCTTGACTAACCATTATATAGATTTGATGCATCATGTCTACCTAAGTCCAAAAATGGTCAAATAACAGTTTTTGAGTAAACATTAATTATGTGAAGAAACGTCTAAAAAAATCACAAATTTACTTAACATTTTTTTTAAAAATACCTATGAATAGAATTTAAAATTTGGACCATATTTGTACTACTGGAACCACGATACACCAAAATTGTGTAGTTGTTTATGGTGTTTATAAACCGGTTAACCGAAATCTCTTTTTTTTGGGAACCGGTTAATTTAAAATGTTGATTTTTGGTTAACCGGCTTATCCGGTTTTTATCCCTAACTAAAGTTAATAAATCTCATGTTTTTGTGCATATTTTATATCCATTATATCAGGGTTCAGAAGAATTCATGTATGAACACTTAAATTTATGCATTCATGATAAATTTTCAAGAATGAAATTTGAAATTTTTTTTATGCTCATATTCGAAAATTAAATTCTATTTTATGTGTTTTTTTTTTTAAAAGTAAAGAAAACTTCTGAATGAAACCTTATATTATAATTAAATTGAGCTTTACTTTTATTTTACTGATCCCTTATTTATAAACTTCAATTTTAAGAAATGTTTTTTGATAAATGTGATGTTTTCGTTCACTTTTTAAACAGAAATTTAAAATTCCTGTTAGAAATCTTGACCTTTTTATTTATCCGATTTTTTTTGACGATTTTTAAAATTGGAAATGACGATTTTTTTCTTTTTTGTCGGGATATTGACGATTTTTTCGTCGTTGCATTGTCCACATGCAATCGTTTTTGGTTTTCATAACCTAACTTTTTAATAAATGATTTAAAGTTCCAGCTTCCTATATGAAGATATAGGTCGACTGGGAAGTAAAATCAACGTTGGATAACCTGGCAATTTGAGTTTTTCAACTCCGCCAACCAAATTTAAAATTCTAAAAAAAAAAAAAAAATTGCAATAAAATTGCAATTCTAAGTTAGAATTGCAATTTTATATATATATATAGGACATGTTTTTTATACCAAAATGTTCTCTGTAAAGCTACCTTACAGAAAAACATAAAATTGTTATATGTTCTTAAAGAAAGTTTTTTTTTTAATAAAAAAGAGTTAAGTCACCTTTTCATCCAAAAAACAGCAAAAATCTACTATTTTTTGAATTCTTAAATTGAAAATCGTTTATTTTTGGATCTATAATCGTATTGCTCTGAAATATTTTGTATATTACTGATAATTTAGTTGTCTAACTAACAAAACAAAAATCGAGTCCGTTCAGTACAAAAGTACGACCTATATTTTTAAAAAAGCGGACCAAGGTATGGCAAAATTTTAAAATTTCAATTTTGAAATGCCTATAACTCGAAAAGTATAAGAGATAAATAGCACACACAAGCATATTTTTTCAAGACATAGGCGAGCGCTTTCTAAACATACAAAACTCTTTGAAATCGAATGGGAAACAAAAAAATGGGACGTGTTTAAAAATTTTGCATGTCGAAGGTACCCTATTCTGAGCCCCCATAGCGCCGCCCCTAGGGCATTTGTAGGGCCCATTTCAATAATTTAAACTCGAATACTCCTTGGCTACGCCCGCGTCAAATTTTATCCTGATCAGATCAGCCGTTTAGAAATGCCAGATTTATTTCAAAAAAATTTTGATTCTGCCCAACTGTACATTGGATGTGTTTACTGATATGTTGTTATGCACTTATCAAGAACAGCAACTGATAGCATCAATTGCAGAAATGTCAATTGTGCTATAGCACAACTACAGAAGTGTGTATTTTTGCTAGAAAAGTTTGCCAGCACAACAAAATAAAACGAATGGAGTGCAATATTAGCACGACAAAAAAACTGTGTGTGCTACTAAAGCACGAACATATATTTTGGTGGATATGCAATGGATTGTGTTTGCTACTAAAAATTGCAGACTAGCAATGCAATTTTAATAGTAATACGAACGAACAGTATGAATATTTATATTAGCTGATTGTGATGAAATGAGATAATTGCATATTTATTGCATAGTCAAATGTAAGAAATATGTTGCTAGAGCTGAATATCGAAACCCTGATTCTAACACTCACTTTCACTTGAAATTAAAACTGAAAAAAAACACATTTGTAAAATTTCGTATTAAAAATTAATACAAAATTCAAATAAGTTATATTTTTGCAGAAATTTTTGATAAAAAAGATAAAAAATCTATTTATAAAACTTCTCCAGGTCAAATATAAAATAAATATTTTGAGAATTGTTCGAATTTTTAAATTTAATTGTAATAAAATTTTGTTACAGTTTTTAAGGTCGCTTATAACTATGTGTGTTTGAGGAGTGTGGTGAAAGTGGTTTTATCACCAATACATATAAGCAATATGTTACCAATACATTCATATAGTTAGGTTTTTTTTGACAACCGACTTAGGTTTTTTTGACAGCGTTTCACTTGTTATTATTCTTTGGTGAGAAATATAAAATGTCCAATGTTCAAAATTGAGAGGCTCTCTCATCACGCTCATTAATGTTCATACACATTAATGTTGTTGGTTTTTTTTATCATATATGTGCGGACTTCTTTTATATTCATGTGTGAGTTGTTTGTTTTATTTGTTTCTATTCAATGAAAAAAATAAAAAAAAAATTAATAGGTCCTTTTTACATGTTCTAAATCTGGATGCGTGTAACTTTTTATAGGGACGAAATAACTGTTAGCAAGTTGATAGCTGATTTAAAAGAAAAAATCGGACTTCCGTAAGCCCTCCATGTCTAAAAAACCAAAAAAAAGATCTGGCAAAATTAAAAAAAAAATAAACTCAAATATCTCCTCAACTAAAAGAGATAACCTACATGTGTAAGCGTAGTTTTTGTAGATCTTCCCAGGGTCTACCTATATTTTAAATTTCAGCTTATTCGGTCAAGCCCGACCATATTAGGGTATTATATGGTCGGGCACTAAATAAAAGAGCAAAAACTGGTTTCTTTTAAAATTTCAATAATTTATATTTTTGAGTGATGAAAGTTAACTATGTTGAATTTTGTGTGTATACCAACATTTTTAAGCGTTTTATGAACGTTAAAGTGATTTTCGGAAGCGGGTCTATATGGGAGCTATGACTAATTATGGACCGATCGTAACAAAATTTGGTGACATGCATTTTGTATATGGGTCATTTCATGTCAAGTGAACCAACTTTTGAAATCGATGTCTTCCGATCGGGATGAAATTTGTCATCGGTCGAGAACTCTCTGAGTTATAGGGGGTAAAATTTTGACAATTTGGTCAAACAGGGGTTTTTTCTTATCCATGTAACTTATTACCTATTGTTCTTAGCAAAATGTGTCCCAAATAGTATAGATAGCTATTTCTTCGATCTTTCGAAAAAAAATATTTAAAAAAAAAATAAAAAATTTTTAATATTTTTTTTCCGAAATCAAAAACTTTTTTGACTTTTTTTTAAAATGGGTCCTTTTTTTTTTTTTTTTTCTTAAAATAAAGTTTAGATATTTTCCTTGAACACCTACTTGGTCGCTTAGTGGGATGCGAGTGGGATATCTATCAAAATAAATATTTTGTAACTCAAAACATAAAATTTTTGACTTTTTTTGCAAAATCAAAAACTTTGTTGACTTTTTTTTTTCAAAATGGACGCTTTTTTAATCTTTTTTTTTAGGTCAAACAAAAGCTTAGATATTATCCTTGAAGACCCTTTTGGTCGCTTAGTGGGATGCGAGTGGGATATCTATCAAAATAAATATTTTTTAACTCAAGACTTACAATTTTTGACAATACGATTTTTTTTCCAAATGGGCCCTTTTTTTAAATTTTTTTTTTGTAGTCAAAAGAAAGCTTAGGTCCATTCCTTTAAGACATTTTTAGTCCCTTAGTGGGATGCGAGTGGGATATCTATCAAAATAAATATTTTGTAACGCAAGACATACAATTTTTTAATTTTTTTTTGCAAAATCAAAATTTTTTCCCAATATGGGCCCTTTTTTAATTTTTTTTTTGCTCAAAAGAAAGCCTAGGTCCATTCCTTTAAGATATTTTTAGTCCCTTAGTGGGATGCGAGTGGGATATCTATCAAAATAAATATTTTGTAACAATTTTTTAATTTTTTTTTGCAAAATCGAAATTTTTTTCCAATATGGGACTTTTTTTTAAAAATTTTTTTTTGCTCAAAAGAAAGCTTAGGTCTTTTCCTTTAAGACCTATTTTGTCACTTAGGAAGATGTGAGTAGGATATCTATTAAAATAAAAATGTTGTAACTCAAGACATTCAATTATTGACTTTTTTTTGCAAATTCGAATTTTTTTTCAAAATGGGCCCTTTTTTAAAAATTTTTTTTTAGTCAAAAGAAAGCTTAGGTCCATTCCTTTAAGATATTTTAGGTCCCTTAGTGGGATACGAGTGGGATATCTATCAAAATCTATACTATTTGGGACACATTTTGCTAAGAACAATAGGTAATAAGTTACATGGATAAGAAAAAACCCCTGTTTGACCAAATTGTCAAAATTTTACCCCCTATAACTCAGAGAGTTCTCGACCGATGTTGTTGAAAAATTGTGTCTGAGTTACTATCCAATAGAGCTAACTTTGGTGCAAATTTCATCCCGATCGGAAGACATCGATTTCAAAAGTTGGTTCACTTGACATGAAATGCCCCATATATTAAACTTATTTGGAGCGGAATTTGTGGAGATACATATATAAATTAAACATTTATGACCGATAAAGTCCGATTTCGGAAGGACTAGGTGAAATAATGGACCGATTTCAGCCAGTTTCAATATGCTTGGTCCTTGGTCCGCAATCTTCAAAATAGCGACCTGTACTCTGCGCACAAGGTTTACATGGACAGCTAGCCAGCCAGACGGACGGACATTGTTTAATCGACTCAGATAATGATTCTAAGTCAGAGGTTCGCAAAAATAAATCCTCTCACCAATACACTTACTCTCACCAACACATTCAATTCTTTATTTTATTCAGTGCACCTACAAACACACAAATACAAAAACTGAAAAAATAAAGAAAAAGTCATACACCAATGCTCATGCGTATTCCTAGTTGTCTCGTTGAGTGGACAACGACTACTAAAATGTAAGAGCATAAGAATACGTGTGATTTGATTCTGCACAATTGTGCTATGGGCTGCGCATTACTGTTCTAAGTCGATCTGTATACTTTAAGGTGGGTGTTAGACTAATATTTTTGGGGCATTACAAACATCTGCACAAACGCATTGTACCCTCCCCACTATGCACAGTGGGTGATCTGAAAAAAAATGTAAAAAAAATATGTAACTTCTAAACGAATAGTCCGATTTTAATAAAATTTCCCATGGCCATAGAGGAGGTGTTGATAAGATTAAGTTTTGAATTTGGGCTTATAACACCAAGGTGGGCCGAGCCACAATGCCCCAAAGTGGGGCACCTCGGGTATATCAAAAATTAAAAATGATGCCAAATTTTTCTTTGCGATCCGATTTGAAAAATTTTTATATATATGGAATCTACTAGACGAGGTCTACAAAAAACATCAAATTTTATTTTATTTACCTACCTAATAACGGATCCAATTCTTTCCCGATTTTCTTGAAATATAATTTTTTGAATTAACAAGACATGTAGTAATTATAGTAGGAAAGAATTGTTTAAAAAAAATTGGAAAATTTTAATTTTTAAAATGCAATAAAAGTTTTGTTTATGAATCGTTTTTAATGAAATTTTACACTTATATAGAAACTTTCGATCCAAATCCAAAAGTTACAAAGATATTTGTGAATTGTTAATGACAATCCCACAATTCCCAAAAAACTTTCCAAAAATCCCAAAATTGTTATTTTTTGAAATCCCTTTGCACAATATTGAAGAACATATTGGGACACACAAAACAGGTCTTAAGTTTTTGAAAGCAGCTATGCGATTTGAGAAAATGTTGTCTTAAGTTGAAATTTATATAAAAAATAGGTCTACTTCAGAAGGCTCCGGACCACGCAATAATACGAATTTTGATATTATTTTGCTTTTATAATATTTCCCGAAATGTTGTCTTTCAGAAAAATATAAATACACTATTTATATTTTTCTTATTTTCTGTATAATTTAAAATTAATGTAAGTACTTTTTTCGAAAAAAATGGCGAAAAAACGAACGAATTTGTTTTAAGTTTGAATGCACATAACTTTTGACTCAGTATAGGTTTCTAAACAATTCTTTCCTACTATAATTACTAAATGTCTTGTTAATTCAAAAAATTATATTTCAAGAAAATCGGGAAAGAATTGGATCCGTTATTAGCAAAAAAACAGACCAAGGTAGGTAAATAAAATAAAATTTGACTTTTAAAATGCGAATAACTCGTAAACTATAGCATAGAGATAAAATATGGCTAAAGCAATGTTTTTTGTAGACCTCGTCTACAAAAAAATCAGACTATTCGTTTAGAAGTTACAGATTTATTTCCACTTTTTTTCAGATCCAGATTCAGATGGGGCAGAATCGAAATTTTTTGGAAATAAATCTGAGATTTGTAAACGGCTGGTCCGATCGGGATTAAATTTGAATTGGGCGTAGCCAAGGAGTATTCGAGTTTAAGTTATTAAAATGATATGGGGGCTCAAAGTAGGGTACCTTCGACATGTAAAATTTTTAAACACGTGTCATTTTTTTGTTTCCCATCCGATTTCAAAGAATTTTATATTTTTGGAAAGCGCTCGGGTAGCGCTCTTGAAAAAATCGCTTGCGTGTGCTATTTATCTCTTATAATTTCCTAGTTATAGGCATTTCAAAATTTAAATTTTAAAATTTTGCCATACCTTGGTCCGCTTTTTTAAAAATATAGGGCGCACTTTTGGACCGAATGGACTCGAATTTTTTTTGTTAGTTAGACAACTAAATTACCAACAACATACAAAAGATTTCAGAGCAATATCAATTACGAATCTAAAAATAACAGATTTTCAATTTAAAAATTCAAAAAATAGTATATTTTTGCTGTTTTTTGGACAAAAGGGTGGTATCCCGATCTGACCAGCCGTTTAGAAATGCCAGATTTATTCCCAAAAAATTTCGATTCTGCCGCAATGTGCGTGGGTAGACCAAAAAAAATATGTTCGCCAAAAGGCTGCTCAAAACTTACTTACCTTGTTTGGAGGGGGAACAAACAAGGAAGTAAAGATGTCTTCCAAGTAGGAAGCTATTTTCAAACTTGTTGGAATGAAAACTTCGGTGGAAGGTTTATGAACAAAGCGCCATGGGCTTAACTCACCAAAAAGTCAAGAAGATATAAGTCAGACTATTGCAGATGCAGCTTTTTCGGAATGTGTAGTGTCACAAGAACTAGAAGAACCAAGAAAGATTCCAAAAATAGTTCGCGAGCGAATATTACAACCGCAAGTGTGCTACCAGCATCAACTTCCCCAAAAGTTCCAAAGTACCAACAATTAGCTGAGCACAATGAACTAGAGACAAGTTCTTATGATGCCCCTCAAGCTGAGCTTGAAGTACAAAAGGAATTAGTCAAAACGATAAAATAGGTAATAGAAAATCAAAAGGAGCAGCAACAAAAACAAAAAGAATTTATCGGGCTTTCGAAAAACTTAATGAGAATTAAAAAAAAAACGAAAATCTTAAAAAAGAGGAAACGGAGAATTGCGCCGGCAGAATGCTTTTATGGAAAATCAAAGAATTAGATAAGTCGAATATAAATTAGAGAAAAATAGCTTAGAAATGCAACTACAAGAATATACAAAATAAGTAATTTGTGTTCATCACACTGTGATTGAAATTGGACGTGTTTTCTTTGTGATTCTTTCGGAAAATAAATATAAATTACAACTGTTTATTAATTACGCGAAAGGACGCTTTTAATTTAATAATATTATTAAATAAAAAAAAAATAAAAAAAAGAACTAAAAGACAAATAAGTGAAAAATCTTTATTTATTAACTATTAAATATAGATCAAGAGTGTTAACTAAGTATTTACAACTACTCTTTAATGAGTCTCTTTATCGAACACAGTGAGCGAAGGTTAAAGGCCCAACTATAATATGCATAAAGGCCCAACTATAATATGCATAAACTAGCTTAAGTCAGCTTAAGCAACTGTGCGAATACATATAAAATGTATGTGACAAACTATAATGTACTTAAGAGAGTTTCGTCAAGTTACGTCAAATTTTATTTGCTTAAGCAAAGTGCGAAGCTGGTCGCACACAGTGATGTTAACTTTTAAATTTCGATTACCGTACAGCCCTAAAAAAAATACCGTTTTTTAAGTAAAATTACCGTATGCAAAGTTTTGTACAAAAATAATAATATTTTCTTATTGAAACAGGTTTATTTTTATAATTCAATATTTTGAGGGCCTATATTCAAAACTCTCTATCTTAAAAAACACAACTTTTCAGGCAAGCCAAAAAAATGTTTTTTTCGCGTATTACTTGAGTTATTAAAATTCGGTATGCTACAATTTTAAAGCAACTACTGAATCTCACATATAATTTGTTTTTAAAATTTTGCATTATTTATATTTTCTTCTCAAAATATTCAATGTGTATGTACAAAAATGATAATTTCATTTATGCCATCTGTCAGTTTTTAACGTGATTTATTTAGATAACGGCTAATAATACAACATAAGATAAAAGACACTTTAAAAGTAGACACTTATTAAGCAAACTCCAACTTTAACCATTAATTGTTATGCCATGGAAATTATATTTTCCAAAAACAAAAATGTAAAATATTTCCATGGTAATTCATTTTTTTAAATGATTGAAAAATGTAAAATTCATGTTCAGCATTCAAAAATTAGTAAGAACATGAATTGCAAGAAGAAATTATTCCACAAAAAATATTTGAAAATTAATTATTTGAAAAGATAGAGACTTTTTCATTCGGAAAAAATTAATTGTATAACATAGAGAAATAACGGGTTTTGAATATAGGACCAAGTTTGTAAAACAGCAGAATGCCTTTTTTATCAACATCTTTTATTTGCCTTATAAGCATAAATTCCTTATCAATTTCATTAAATTCATCCATTTGAACATTTTCTGGGAAATGCAAAACTAAAGGATATTTTAATATTACAGAAATATTGGTATCGAACAATTGGGGATTTATTTCGTCAATGTTTTTAATGATTGCATTTGATTTTATTCAAAAAAATGTTTTCAATCAGTTTTTAATACTAATTTTTTTGTATTTGTATCCATACTTGAAATACTTGCGGTAGTTGGTTATCATCATCCTCAAAATTTTATTATTATTTTAATGAGAAATATGTATGTATATCATATGTAGACACATTATGGAAATATAACTTTTGCGATATAATTCTTAAAAATTTAAACTTTTTAAAATTACCGTACAAATGTAGAAATTACCTGCCTACCGTACGAAGGACTAAATTACCGTACAATACGGTAATTACCGTACGGTTAACATCACTGGTCGCACATTCAGCTGTTTGTTTATTTTATACAAAGAAAATAGAGAAATAAATGAAAAGGATGAAGAAAATTAATTTATTTTGATAAAATAATAAGAAATACGTATTTTTGTAATTGCATGTTGCACATAAATGTGCAAATGGAGCTAAATTGTTTTGAATGCACGTAAGTACATTATGGTCATCTAAAAGTTTCTTCGGATTTTCTTAAGCATTTGACAGTCTTTTCGTTCGGTTTTGACATTAACTTAAGCTAGCTTATGCATATTATAGTTGGGCCTTAAGCTATCTTAAGTTAATGTCAAAACCGAACGAAAAGTCCGTCAAATGCTTAAGAAAATCCGAAGAAACTTTTTGGTGGCCATAATGTACTTAAGTGCATTCAAAACAATTTAGCACCATTTGCACATTTATGTGCAACACGTAATTAAAAACAATCGTATTTCTTATTATTAAAATAAATTAATTTTCTTCATCCTTTTCTTTATTTTCTTTGTATAAAATAAACAAACTTACGGAATGTGCGACCAGCTTCGCTCTTTGCTTAAGCAAATAAAATTTGACGATACTTGACGAAACTCTCTTAAGTACATTATAGTTTGTCACATTCGTTTTATATATGGGGGATTTCATGTCAAGTGAACCAACTTTTGAAATCGATGTCTTCCGATCGGGATGAAATTTGCACCAAGGTTAGCTCTATTGGATAGTAACTCAGACACAATTTTTCAACAACATCGGTCGAGAACTCTCTGAGTTATAGGGGGTAAAATTTTGACAATTTGGTCAAACAGGGGTTTTTTCTTATCCATGTAACTTATTACCTATTGTTCTTAGCAAAATATGTTCCAAATAGTATAGATAGCTATTTCTTCGATCTTTCGAAAAAAAATATTTAAAAAAAAAAATAAAAAATTTTTAATATTTTTTTTCCGAAATCAAAAACTTTTTTGACTTTTTTTTAAAATACGCTATTTTTTTTTATTTTTTTTTTTTCTTAAAATAAAGTTTAGATATTTTCCTTGAACACCTACTTGGTCGCTTAGTGGGATGTGAGTGGGATATCTATCAAAATAAATATTTTGTAACTCAAAACATAAAATTTTTGACTTTTTTTGCAAAATCAAAAACTTTGTTGACTTTTTTTTTTCAAAATGGACCCTTTTTTAATATTTTTTTTTAGGTCAAACAAAAGCTTAGATATTATCCTTGAAGACCCTTTTGGTCGCTTAGTGGGATGCGAGTGGGATATCTATCAAAATAAATATTTTTTAACTCAAGACTTACAATTTTTGACTTTTTTTTTTGCAAATACGATTTTTTTTCCAAATGGGCCCTTTTTTTAAAATTTTTTTTGTAGTCAAAAGAAAGCTTAGGTCCATTCCTTTAAGATATTTTTAGTCCCTTAGTGGGATGCGAGTAGGATATCTATCAAAATAAATATTTTGTAACGCAAGACATACAATTTTTTAATTTTTTTTTGCAAAATCAAAATTTTTTTCCAATATGGGCCCTTTTTTAATTTTTTTTTTTTGCTCAAAAATAAGCCTAGGTCCATTCCTTTAAGATATTTTTAGTCCCTTAGTGGGATGCGAGTGGGATATCTATCAAAATAAATATTTTGTAACGCAAGACATACAATTTTTTAATTTTTTTTTGCAAAATCGAAATTTTTTTCCAATATGGGACTTTTTTTTAAAAATTTTTTTTGCTCAAAAGAAAGCTTAGATCTTTTCCTTTAAGACCTATTTTGTCACTTAGGAAGATGTGAGTAGGATATCTATTAAAATAAAAATGTTGTAACTCAAGACATTCAATTATTGACTTTTTTTTTCAAAATGGGCCCTTTTTTAAAAATATTTTTTTAGTCAAAAGAAAGCTTAGGTCCATTCCTTTAAGATATTTTAGGTCCCTTAGTGGGATACGAGTGGGATATCTATCAAAATAAATATTTTGTAACTCAAGATATACAATTTTTGATTTTTTGGCAAAATCAAAAACTTTTTTGACTTTTTTTTAAAATGGGCCCTTTTTGTAATTTTTTTTTTTGCTATAAAGAAAGCTTAGGCCTATTCCTTTAAGATGGTTTTGATCGCTTAGTGGGATGCGAGTGGGATATATATCAAAATAAATGTTTTGTAACTCAAGACATACAATTTTTGTGTTAAAACATTTATTTTGATAGATATCCCACTCGCATCCCACTAAGGGACTAAAAATATCTTAAAGGAATGGACCTAGGCTTTCTTTTGAGCAAAAAAAAAAAATTAAAAAAGGGCCCATATTGGAAAAAAATTTTGATTTTGCAAAAAAAAATTAAAAAATTGTATGTCTTGCGTTACAAAATATTTATTTTGATAGATATCCTACTCGCATCCCACTAAGGGACTAAAAATATCTTAAAGGAATGGACCTAAGCTTTCTTTTGACTACAAAAAAATTTTAAAAAAAGGGCCCATTTGGAAAAAAAATCGTATTTGCAAAAAAAAAAGTCAAAAATTGTAAGTCTTGCGTTAAAAAATATTTATTTTGATAGATATCCCACTCGCATCCCACTAAGCGACCAAAAGGGTCTTCAAGGATAATATCTAAGCTTTTGTTTGACCTAAAAAAAAATATTAAAAAGGGTCCATTTTGAAAAAAAAAAGTCAACAAAGTTTTTGATTTTGCAAAAAAAGTCAAAAATTTTATGTTTTGAGTTACAAAATATTTATTTTGATAGATATCCCACTCGCATCCCACTAAGCGACCAAGTAGGTGTTCAAGGAAAATATCTAAACTTTATTTTAAGAAAAAAAAAAAATAAAAAAAATAGCGTATTTTAAAAAAAAGTCAAAAAAGTTTTTGATTTCGGAAAAAAAATATTAAAAATTTTTTATTTTTTTTTTTAAATATTTTTTTTCGAAAGATCGAAGAAATAGCTATCTATACTATTTGGAACACATTTTGCTAAGAACAATAGGTAATAAGTTACATGGATAAGAAAAAACCCCTGTTTGACAAAATTGTCAAAATTTTACCCCCTATAACTCAGAGAGTTCTCGACCGATGTTGTTGAAAAATTGTGTCTGAGTTACTATCCAATAGAGCTAACCTTGGTGCAAATTTCATCCCGATCGGAAGACATCGATTTCAAAAGTTGGTTCACTTGACATGAAATCCCCCATATGTATATTCGCACAGTTGCTTAAGCTGACTTAAGGCTGGGTTAGCCGACCGTTGATGTAATGTAACCGTAATGTTGACTTAACGTAACACTTTAGTGCGATTATAGAACATTAAAAACGTGTCATATGTTTTTGACATAAACAAATTTAAACAGCTGTTTGAAAGTGTTATCAACACAATTGTTTTAAATACTGTTCAAGCGATTTTATAATTTTTTTCTGCGATTTAAAAAAATAAAATATTAAACTTTTTTGGTAATAGTACTTACATATAAATCGTATTTTTTTACACATAATGGCCCATAATCATAGTCAGAAATAAAGTATATTTTAATAGAAATAAAGTCGTCTTTACTTCAGAGTGGACTTTAGGTCTACCATAGACAAGTTAAAGTATATTTTTGACGTTAAAGTCGACTGTAAATATAAAACAAGCTGAAGCTGTTATTAACTCATTTAACAACAGCATCAGCTGTTCCTTGCCACGTAAAAAAGTTCGGCAAAAAGTAAAAAAAAATTAAGTTACAAGAATTTGGCAGAGATTTTGCAATTATTGAACAGTTATCAATAAAATTAGTACCAAAATATTCTAAATATGATATTAATCTTATCTTTTCCATTTTTCCACCACAAAAAACTTTTTTTCTTTAGTTGTCCCGGTTATTTTTATTGTTTACCTTTTTTGGTTTTTGTTTTAAATTTCTATGTCAGCTGTTCAGCAGTGCCACTTGTCTTTATTTTGTTGTATATTGTATGAAAACATTTTTTACATTTGAGGTGGCACCCAGTTAAAGTCAGTTCAATTTAAAACATACTTTAATTTTGACTATAGTTGGGAAATAATATAAAGCGGGTTTTTAATTTAAAGTGGTTTTTAAAAAGAACCGACTTTAGTGTTTGACTATGATTATGGGCCAATGTATTCATCATCATTGTGAAGTGCTGCGAAGTGACTTCATATATGTTTATATTAACCCATTAGGAGACAATTATAAATATTATTTATTACCTTGTCATACAGACTTTATTTATTAAAGGTCCGATAACATAAAAATTAATTAATATTGTATTGTACTTTATACTAAGGGCCATTATTACAACTTGCCTTTATGTTCGTAATAGTAATAGTTAACTTTAAGGGTACCTTTTTCTATTGCTTAAATTTTCACCTTTCACTATTTCGAACATAAAGGAAAGTTGTAATAATGGCCCTAATTTGTTAATTTAATTTGTCTATACAAAATATTAATTTAATATTTTCAAACTTATTACTTTCGACTATTATTAGTATACATTTTATAAATGCTTGTGTGAACTAATTTGTATAATAAGTAAATATTACCATAACAATAAAAAAATTTTGTTTTTAGTAAGAATTGTGCTAAATTTCCCAATTATTGATAAATTCACTGACATTTATTGTTGTGGGATAGCTAGTTCCTTTGTCCCCTTTTACAATGCAGAAATTGAAAGGCAGACATTTTTCTCATTCTCTTTTGAACTAACCTAAACCTGTGTAATACACACTGTACCTCTTCAACATCTCGCCTTCAAACTTCGTCTGTCTACCTTTCAATTTCTGCATTGTAAACGTAGACTATGCGCATTTCGCTGGTTGCTTAGGCCAGATCATCAGGAAAACTTTTCCCAAAAGGCTTTAGAAAAACTAAAGATATTATACAAATCAAACTATAGAGTGAATGAGAATTACAGACACTCAAGCTTTTTTTGTAAAAATATCAAAGCTTAAACAAACAAGTAAGAGTGCTATATTCGACTATGCCGAATCTTATATACCCTTCACCTTTGTTGTGGATGCATTATTATTTTTTATAATTATTATATATGTATGTACATTTCAGCGTACAGCATCCTAAATTTATCAAGAACACAAAAAACAACAACAACGCCAAACGAAATAAAACACCAAAAGCAAAAACAAAAACAAAATATGCAAGGCAATGAAACCAACACACATCCAAACATACGTTTAATTGTATAAAAAACAACAACAACGCCAAAAGAAACAAAACACAAAAGAAAAACAAAATACGCAAAGCATGCACATCCAAACATACGATTTGTTGTTTTTTTGTCAAAAAAACCAACACACAACCAAACAAACGTTTAGTTGTATAAAAAACAACAACAACGCCAAAAGAAACAAAACACAAAAAAAAAACAAAATACGCAAAGCTTGCACATCCAAACATTTTGTTGCTTTTTTGTCAAAGCATGCAATACATTGTGTTTTTTGATGAAATTTTCAGAGGTTGTCTCGGATTTTTGCTCATATCTCCGTTATTTATGGACGGATTTTGCTGATTTTAAATAGCAAAATTCTCGAAAGTATGTCTGACAGAATTGTTGAAGATTTGGATCCCGGAGATATCTGGGGCTTTCATTTGATTTCAACAGACAGACAGACGGACAGACAGACAGACAGACAGACAGACAGACATACAGACAGACAGACAGACAGACAGACAGACAGACAGACAGACAGACAGACAGACAGACAGACAGACAGACAGACAGACAGACAGACAGACAGACAGACAGACAGACAGACAGACAGACAGACAGACAGACAGACAGACAGACAGACAGACAGACAGACAGACAGACAGACAGACAGACAGACACAGACAGACAGACAGACAGACAGACAGACAGACCAGACAGACAGACAGACAGACAGACAGACAGACAGACAGACAGACAGACAGACAGACAGACAGACATACAGACAGACAGACAGACAGACAGACAGACAGACAGACAGACAGACAGACAGACAGACAGACAGACAGACAGACATACAGACAGACAGACAGACAGACAGACAGACAGACAGACAGACAGACAGACAGACAGACAGACAGACAGACAGACAGACAGACAGACAGACAGACAGACAGACAGACAGACAGACAGACAGACAGACAGACAGACAGACAGACAGACAGACAGAGATAGGGCCAAGCTCAGGCTACTATCGGGGTCAGCGGGTGGCGGATAGCTGAACGACCTACAGATATGTAGGCCAGCTGCGATAGATAAGCAGTCCCCGACCATGAGCGGCGGAGTTCGAGGGTGTGCTAGAAAAATGCACATGAGCCTTAAGACGATTCTGCGACGTGGCGATTAGATGCCGCCATTAAGTAAGCATCCCCCACAGGAGGTACCCTCTACAGAGGTGTAATTTGAAGAGCGACGCCTTCGTGGTTCCTCCAGTCGAAACAACAAAAAACCCAGAAGCGTTTGTCTCATATTGGGCGGCTCCCTGGTCAGCGTCTGCTTTCATGTTAGAAACGGCTGTAATCACACCTGGCGGCTAGGTATAAAACGATAAGGGTAGGAACCCCGACAGAAAAGCCACAATGGAAAGTCAAACAAATGAATTTAAACTTACGGTGCAGGGAGTTAATAACCCAGTGCCGGCGGCAGAGGGGGGTGGGAACGCAGGCCCCCGGTCGTCGATATCCAGCGACTGCATAAACACAAACACAAACAAAAACAGCATAGGAGAAAATGTGACGCACAACGATAACCCGTTACGTGTTTCGATGTCAATGGCAGATATGCACATAGCAAACCCGTTTGGAAGGAGATCCTCAATAAAGAGAACACCACCAAGTGGAAACAGTGTTTTTAACGTTGAACAACCCAAAGATATAGCACAGAACACGGTTAACCCTCAAGAGATACCAATAAATCACAGCGATACCTTTACAGATCTGGGCAAACTAATAGTAGACCTCATGGAGTACGTCAAGAGCCGCAATAATGTCCACCATGCAATAAAGGACAAAGTGAGAATAATAAGAATAACGTACAACAAGATCCGCGATGAGGGGACTAGCGTAGGGAACGATACCCATAAAATTCCGGACGGCGCCTATGGAAACAATGGTACAATCGAAAGAGAAACGCAGACGTCACCACAAGTATGGCCCACCAAAAGAGACACCAAGCGTGATAGGGACGTTTCCGAAGAAACGCCAAAATCGACTGCCCCTAAAAGACAGAAACAAGCATCAAGAAAGACGAAGCAATCAAAAAAGGTAGATGTAGAAAACACCGCTAGCGACACTGCATCAACCCAAAGGGAACAGCCTCCTGAAAATATATGGCAGACGGTAAAGAAAACCAAAAAGAAAAGTTTTAGAAAACCCAAACCGGACGTGATGATTATATCAACTAAGGGAGAAGCTTCATATGCAGACATTCTACGGAGACTCAAGGCAGACCCTGAGCTAAATAGCCTAGGTGAGGAGGTAAATAAAATAAGGAGGACACAAAAAGGCGATCTGCTCTTAGAACTTAAGACGACAGGCGGCAACGTGGCGGAAAGATTCAACGATAAGCTTGTAACTTCATTGAACGGCTGCGCTGATGTTAAAACACTCAAGGAGGAGACTGTCATTGAATGTAAGGATTTGGATGATATTACAACCAAATCGGAGATTTGTAGAGCTTTAGCTCATGAGCTAAACTTACCAGCTCTAGATGAGAGAATAGTGAAATCGCTTCGGAAAACACCAATGAAATGCGTAAGATTAAAATAGGATGGTCGGTGTGTCGACTAAAAGAGACAGTTACGTTAACAAAATGCTTCAAATGCCTTGATTATGGTCACATCTCGAAGTTCTGTAAATCGGAATGCGACAGATCTAACCATTGCCGGAAATGCGGGGTGGAGGGTCATTTTGCCAAAAATTGCTTGTCCGAAGCTAACTGTATGCTATGCAAGTCAAGAGGAGCAGACGACACCAGGCACGTTACAGGAAGCTATAGATGTCCCGTGTTCAGACTGGCGCTTAGTCACAAAAGCAAATGATAGGCATACAAATAAACGTCAACCACTGCGCAACAGCACAAGACCTTCTAAACCAGTCTATCCGTGAAATTAAAGCAGACGTCGCAATAATCAACGAGCAATATAAAGACCTAGATAAAAATGTCTGGGAAAAGGATACAACAGGAAGAGCAGCAGTATGGGCCTGTGGCAATAAAGCTATTGAAGAAGGAATGAAGCAGCAACATGAAGGCTTCGCAAGAGCAAAAATCGGAGGCATTTATATATATAGCTGCTATGCATCGCCAAATATGCAATTGCAAGATTTTGAGCATCTTATAGATAACCTTGTAAGAGATATACACCGTCACCAACCAACAATCATAGGGGGTGATTTTAACGCTTGGGCAACAGATTGGGGAAGCCAGAGAACCACTGATAGAGGAAGAGTACTCCTGGACGCATTCTCTCAACTGGATGTTATCCTTGTCAACAAGGGGAACTCGCATACCTTCAGAAGAGCTGGTTATGGGTCAATAGTCGACCTAACCTTTGTAAGCACAAACCTATCTAGGGACATCGAGTGGTACGTTAGTGAACACTACACACATAGTGACCATCAAGCAATCATATTTACAGTGAATATCGGAATACCTGCGCAGATAGCCCAAAGGAAGGAAACCCTTCAAGGATGGGCAAAAGATAAACTTGACGCCGAATGTTTCATGGAAGTGTTTTCCAACTATAACATAATAGAAGGCACCGCGGCAGAAATGTCTGAGCAACTAGTCTCATCGTTAAAGGCGGCTTGTGATGCATCCATGCCTAAGCGTAGACAGACCCAAAGAAGAAATGAAAACTATTGGTGGAATGATGACATCGCACTCCTTAGAAAAGAATGTCTTAAGGCAAGACGTAAATATCAAAGAAGTAGATCACGACCCGACCACATCTTAAAAAGAGAAATCTATCAACAAGTTAGAAAAAAACTTCAAAAAGCCATAAACAAAAGTAAATCGGACGGTTTTAAAAAGCTATGTAACGAAGCTGACTCAAATCCATGGGATAGTGCTTATCGTATAGTGATGGCACGCCTTAAAGGGAAGAAATCAGCACAAATTACTTGCCCAGAGCTGATTAATAACATAGTAAAAACTCTGTTTCCACAAGAAGAGCCCTATGCTGATTATAGTTTAGCCCCAGAAGAAGCATTAACAAATGAAGCGCAAGTCTCAGAAGCGGAAATCCTGGATCTTTGTTCTAGGATCGGTGAAAATAAGGCGCCTGGATTGGACTCTATTCCAAACAAAGCCCTAAAGCTTGCCCTTAGAACGAGGCCCCACGTGTTCGCTAAAATTTTTACAAAATGTTTAGAAAATGGAACTTTCTACAGTAGATGGAAAATGCAGAAACTGATATTAATCCCAAAGCCAGGAAAAACACTAGGCCAACCTCAATCCTACAGGCCAATATGTCTCTTGGACACAATAGGTAAATGCCTAGAGAGAATCATATACATACGTCTACAAACAGCCGCAGAGGAGTCCGGTGGCATATCTAATATGCAGTTCGGTTTCCGCAAGGCGAAATCAACGATCGATGCCATCAATCTGGTGGTGAACACGGCGAAAACTGCTATTCAAGGGAAAGGCATTGCATGCAAATACTGCTCTATTATTACCTTGGACATCAAAAATGCATTCAATTCAGCCGGCTGGAAATTTATATTATCAGCATTACGGAGAATAAATATTCCATATTATCTAATTAAAATAACCATGGACTATTTCTCGAATAGAACCCTATGGTATGAAACTGACAAAGGCCTTGAATCATATAACGTTACGGCGGGAGTTCCACAGGGTTCAGTCCTGGGACCACTTTTGTGGAACATTATGTATGATGGGGTATTCAGACTAAGACTGCCTGAAGAGGCCACCATTGTAGGCTTTGCAGACGATATTGCAATACTTGTCCAAGCTAGACATCTAGACGACGTTCAACTTTATGCAAACGAGGCTGTAAGAACAATCAAAGCCTGGCTGGAGACGGTAAACCTTGACCTCGCCGATCACAAAACCGAGGCTGTTCTCGTCAGCAGAAAACGGAAGGTGGAAACACTTACTCTAAGAGTTGGAGATAGCATAATAGTGTCATCGCGAGCAATTAAATACCTAGGGGTGATGATAGACGATCGCTTGAACTTCAAAAGTCACATGGAATATGCATGTAAGAAGGCTACCGGCGTCGTTAACGCCTTGGCTAGGATGATGCCAAATATTGGAGGTCCCCGACAAAGCCGGAGACTACTCCTCTCACGAGTCTCAAACTCAATACTCCTCTATGGAGCACCAGTATGGGAGAACATGACAAAAAACTCTGCCAAGAAAGGAATGATATCTCTCTTCAGGAGAACCTGTTTAAGAGTTTGCAGTGGATATCGTACGATATCCCTCGAAGCAGCTAGTGTTATCTCTGGAATTGTACCAATAGATACAGCAGCTAACGAGCTATCTGAGATATACTACGCGCTTGGTAATAACCCGAGCTTAGTAAGGAGAACTTTGAAAAAAATCGAAAGAGAAAATTCTATACGCAGTTGGCAACAAAGATGGGATAACACACAAAAAGGAAGATGGACTTACAAACTGATTCCTAACATCAATACTTGGATCTATAGAAAGCATGGTGAGATGAACTACAACCTGACGCAGTTTTTGTCAGGCCATGGAGGTTATAGAAGTTACCTATACAGGTTTGGTCATGATAGTTCACCTAGATGCCCCGAATGTACAAACGAAGATGAAACGGCGGAACACGTCGTTTTCAAATGTCCGCGCTTTATAAGCCAAAGGAATCAACTGGAGATATGTGTTGGCGAAATCCTGTCAGCCGAAAATGTGATCGGAGTTATGCTTCGAACGCAAGATAACTGGGAAGCAGTAAAAAGATTTATTGACATTGTGAACCACTCGCTAAGGTTAGCAGAAAGAAGCCGCAAAGCGGAAACAGATAGGCTGCCCTGAACTTTGGAGTAATACAGTGAGGTCAGCATTTTGCTGAACCCTCCCGCGAAGTAATACCGAATGGCAGTTCCGTGGGGATAAGGGTCTGAAGAATGGGGGTGTGGTTTAGTACGTAGGCAGTCGTGAATCGTGCATGTTTTTCAATACGGGTTGAATACATTTATGAAAATTCCACACCTCCAGCGTATCGAAAAAAAAAAAAAAAAAAAAAAAACAGACAGACAGACAGACAGACAGACAGACAGACAGACAGACAGACAGACAGACAGACAGACAGACAGACAGACAGACAGACAGACAGACAGACAGACAGACAGACAGACAGACAGACAGACAGACAGACAGACAGACAGACAGACAGACAGACAGACAGACAGACAGACAGACAGACAGACAGACAGACAGACAGACAGACAGACAGACAGACAGACAGACAGACATGGCTTAATCGACTCCGCTATCTATAAGGATCCAGAATATACATATATACTTTATAGGGTCGGAAATGAAAAATGTAGAAATTACAAACGGAATGACAAACTTATATATACCCTTCTCACGAAGCTGAAGGGTATAAAAATCAACAATAAACAGTGAGTTTATCTTTTCTTGTTTTTTATACCCTTCAGCTTCGTGAGAAGGGTATATATAAGTTTGTCATTCCGTTTGTAATTTCTACATTTTTCATTTCCGACCCTATAAAGTATATATATTCTGGATCCTTATAGATAGCGGAGTCGATTAAGCCATGTCCGTCTGTCTGTCTGTCCGTCTGTCTGTTGAAATCAATTTTCTGAAGGCCCCAGATATCTCCGGGATCCAAATCTTCAACAATTCTGTCAGACATACTTTCGAGAATTTTGCTATTTAAAATCAGCAAAATCCGTCCATAAATAACGGAGATATGAGCAAAAATCCGAGACAACCTCTGAAAATTTCATCAAAAAACACAATGTATTGCATGCTTTGACAAAAAAACAACAAAACGTATGGTTGGATGTGCAAGCTTTGCGTATTTTGTTTTTTTTTTGTGTTTTGTTTTTTTTGGCGTTGTTGTTGTTTTTTATACAACTAATAGGGGGGTCAGACGGCATGTATTGCTTGTGTATTGGGACATGTATTCGATACATATGGAATTCCATGTGTATGGCAAAATTCACGTAATACATACGATTCATAATTTCCACGTTCAAACGTACATATGTAATTGCATGTGACATAACCTCTATTAGTTTATATGTTTGTTGTTTTTAACAATATATTTATTTAAAACATTTTAAAATCACAATACATATATTTAATGCAATGAAATTTATTTTGTTATGATTTTTCTTTACTATTTTTTGTTTTGATTTTTTATTTTGCACTCACACAGTGTTGTATTTCAAAATACAACACTGTTATACACACGAAAATAGAACATGCTCTAATTGCAAAAAATGTCACGAGTAATACACATGTATTTTACATACACAAAGTTTCATATGGATCACACGGTATGTACATGTTTACATATGGAAAAATGTCCCAATACATGGCACAAAACACAAGCAATACATGCCGTCTGACCCCCCTTTAACCGTTTGTTTGGTTGTGTTGGTTTTTTTGACAAAAAAACAACAAAACGTATGTTTGGATGTGCAAGCTTTGCGTATTTTGTTTTTTTTGTGTTTTGTTTCTTTTGGCGTTGTTGTTGTTTTTTATACAACTAACCGTTTGTTTGGTTGTGTGTTGGTTTTTTTGACAAAAAATCAACAAATTGTATGTTTGAATGTGCTTGCTTTGCGTATTTTGTTTTTCTTTTGGCGTTGTTGTTGTTTTTTATACAATTAAACGTATGTTTGGATGTGTGTTGGTTTCTTTGCCTTGCGTATTTTGTTTTTGTTTTTTCATTTGGTGTTCTGTTTCGTTTGGCGTTGTTGTTGTTTTTTGTGTTCTTGATAAATTTAGGATGCTGTAAGCTGAAAGTGGGCAATGTACATACATACCTATATACTAATTATATAAAACAAAGGTGAAGGGTATATAAGATTCGGCATAGCCGAATATAGCACTCTTACTTGTTATTTATGTATTTATATTATTGAAATATTTAAAACATTTTTAGAACATTGAAAATATTGTTAAGCGTTCTGAGCATAAGTATTTTTTATACAAGACTTTTAAAATCAACAAGTTGACAACACCGTTAGTAAATGTCACGTTGAAACGTAAAGAAATTCTGTTTTTAACAGGTTCAGACGTTACAGTTACGTTACATTTTGTCACTATAACTGCTTTAACTACTTTACACACAATAGAAACGATCAGCTGTTCCGTTCCGTTAAGGTTACATTACATTACAGTCGGCTAATCCACCCTTTAAACTAGTGTATGCATATTATAGTTGGGCCTTAAGTGTAAACGGCAGAAATGCATACGTTACAGTTAATGCAGATGAAAAAAATATAAACAAAACAAACAGAAGAATAGATGACAACTTGTTTTTAACCGCCAAGCCTGTTAACCGTGCTCGTTCTTGTTCCCCCGCATTGTCAACAACTAATGATTGTTAAACGAAAGAAAACCCAACAGCTGTTAATCTGGAGTTACCAAAAAATACAAATATTTTATTTACGCCTGAAAGTATGCTAGCAATATCAGCTTCAGAAACGAAATCCACCACACCGACTACAATTAAAATTAACCCATTAAGCGGCGCTATACCCAAGATTAGTCAACCATTATATAAAGATAATAAATCCCAAATACAGGTTGGAATGGACCGATATGTTACAGTATTAAAACGGGCACGATAGGATAGTGAACCTGCAAGACTAAACAATGAAAAACGTTTTTCTATTCTGGAATGTGAAACAGATGAACCAGTAAATAAAATTACCTCTACAAAACCACCCCCTATTTAATTGAGAGAAAATAATTCAAATTCTAACGTTATTCCAATCAAGAAAAGCACGATTCATGAAACAAAAATACAGGTCAATAGTGAAAACGATTATAGAAAGGTTGTAACAGATTTTGAAACTCAAAAGAAAAGTTTTTACACTTATCAGCTGAAAGGAAGCAAGGGTCTACAAGTTGTAATAAAGGGTATTGACTGTAATGTCGAACCACTCGAAATAAAGCAAAGCTTAGAAGATAAAGGTTTTAAGACAAACAAGTAACAGAGCTATATTCGGCTGTGCCGAATCTTATATACCCTTCACCAAAGTATACCTTAATTGTATGTTGAAACAAAATAACAACAAAAATAAAAAAAAAATAAACCAAACGCACTCAAATACATACAAATTATGCACGCGTGTGTTTGATTTGTAATTCTCATTTCATTCCACATTGTAAATTCTACCCAACAACAAGATTCTACAATGTAGAATGTTGTTTGTGCTACGTATGATAGAGTTGCTCATATGAGAACTCATTATAAGCAACTCTCTCTATTTTGTTAGAGAATAAGATTTACAAAGAAACTAAATAGAATTGGTGAATATACTCAATGTGTATTACACACATAAACTTTTGTTTTCTTTTTATTCTGCTATTATATATGTACATGATTTCATATATCTCGGCCATTTGTACACCAATTTTCTCGATTTTAAATAGCAACCGAGCTGGAAGAATTCCGGAGATTTTGATGTATCAATCATGTTTGTAAGTTATTTAGGGGATTTGGAAAGTTGATTTCAACACACAGACGGACGTGGCTATATCGACTCCGCTATCTATAACGATCCAGAATATATAAGTTAATAAATTTTGTATTTTGTTTATTAAAAAAATACAACTTTATTGATGAAATTCTTAATTAGAACTAACAAAAAATGTTTAGTTTATTCTTACAATAACTTAAACTGAAATATTAATTTGCATGGTAATGAATAATGTAATTGTTTTGCAATATTGGTAAATTGGAACACGTCTGGAGCTGCGTTAGCAGTTTTGCAATATTGGTAAATTGAAACACCTCTGGAGCTGCGTTAGCAGTTTTTATTATTTCGCAAATATTTATATTATTGGTATTCAACTTTTTTTGTGTTAACATATACACTGTATGGGGTCGCAAATGGAAAATGTAGAAATTACAAACGGAATGACAAACTTATATATACCCTTGCCACTCATGGTGAAGGTATAAAAATGTGATAAACATTAGAAATCGCGAAAAAAAAACCCCAACCACTCTTCCGTGTTGAACTTGACATAAACCTAGTGACATAAACCTGAAAAAAAAAATGAAACACATCCCATATATAACCTGAAGTATTTGGCCCAGTCCAATGTATGAATTGCCAAGAATATTGACACACCAAGGCATATTGCAATTTGCCACCAGTATGTGTTATTTGCGGGGAGTTGCATAACACATCCCAATGTAAAAATCCAAAGATGATCCTAAAATAAAAAAAATGCAGCAATTGCGGAGGTAACCACACAGCAAACTACAGGGGTTGTCCAGTCTACTCAATTGTTAAAAAATCACAAAGCCAGAAACCGAAGATTTTCCCCGCTCACCCATTAAATAATATCAATTTGAACTTCCCCCCGTTGCAACAGACATACGACAACAAAGAAACATATGCAAATGTACTATGAAACAACCAAACTCAGACGCAAGTCCGTCAACCACAAAACCAAAATATGAACCCAGAGGTAAGAGAGCAAACGCAAATTTTCAATTTTACCAGACTGGAATCTACAATAGAAACTCTTGTGCAATCGGTAAATAACTTTACAAACTCAATGAGTAACATGATGCAAGGAATGCTTAAGATGCAATCAATGTTATTGAAGGCTGTGCTTAACAAACCATGAACTGCCTAAGAATATGTTTTTGGAACGCTAACGGCATTCGCCAACATAAAAACGAACTCGAGTATTTTCTTAAAAGACATGAAGTTGATATAATGTTAGTTTCGGAAACCCATTTGACGTCTAGAAGTTTATTTAAGATAAATGGCTATGTTTTTTATGGCACAAATGATCCAAGAGATAGAGCATGTGGAGGCTCTGGAATTTTAATTAAAACCCGTATCAAACATCATTCAATGTGTGATATTTGTGAAGATTATCTTCAAGCTATGACAATCTGTTTGGATGATTGCTACAGAAACCTATTAATTTCGTCGATATATTCACCTCCAAAGTATTTGGATTACTGAAAACAAATATGAAAATTTTTACGAATCACTAGGACCCCGATTCCTGGCAGCTGGAGATTATAATGCTAAGCATACTCACTGGGGATCAAGACTTGTAACCCCGAAAGGTCGTGCTTTGTTTAATACAATTTCTAAATTGAATTTGAATGTGCTGTCGAGCGGAGAACCAACATACTGGCCTACTGACCCAAGCAAAATACCCGATGTCATTGATTTTGCAGTTACAAAAAATTTACCAATGGAACTAGTGCATGTTAAATCCTCATTAGAATTATCCTCGGATCACTCATCCACCTTCGTTACTCTATTGAACCCCCTAGAAATAGTATCCCCGACTTGTCACCCTGCAATATCAAGCACGAAAATAAATTGGTTGAAATGTAGAAAATATATTAGCACACACAGTACAGAAAATAATCGCTAAGAACACCAGAAAATATCGATATCTCACTCAAAAATTTTAAACAAAACTTAAAACTTGCTGTTGAACACGCCACTCAATTAACCGAACAAATAAGATACATTAGACTCTATTCTGCAGAGATTGAACAGTTATTAGCTGAAAAAAGAAGAGTTCGTAGAGAGTGGCAACTCTTCAGATCCCCTCAACTTAAAACGGAGCTTAGAAAATGTCGCAAACGCCTCAGTATGCATCTTCACAAACGCAAAACTGACTCAATTAATAAATATCTGGAGAACTTAGATGCTCAGTACTCAAATTACTCTCTATGGCGAGCTACAAAAAAATTAAAAAGACCTGTTATGAGCAGACCTCCTCTACGTAATTCTAGTGGAGGCTGGGCGAGAAACGATACTGAAAAAGGAAACCTGTTTGTTAGTCATCTAAAGAATGTATTTTCCCCAAACATATTACTGCAGCTGAACCACTTCGTTTTGAGATTTCAGAGATTGTCAAGGCTATTGGTGATTTAAACTCCAAAAAATCACCTGGTATTGATAAAATCAGTAACAAGATGCTCCTCGAGCTACCCCAAATTGCATTAAGAAAAATCCTATTTATTTTTAATGCTATATCACGCCTTGAATATTATCCACCAGAATGGAAGGTTTCTTTAGTTACAATGACACCTAAGCCGGGAAAAGATCACAGTAAAGTAGAATCATATGGACCCATTAGCCTATTGTCAAATATATCAAAGCTATTCGAAAAACTGTTAATGCACAAGTTAAAGCCGACAGTGAATCATTTTGATTATATTCCAACTCATCAATTCGGATTTCGAGAAAAACATAACACCATAGAACAAACTCACAGGTTGGTAGAAATCATATCCAAGACATTTGAAGAAAAAAAAAATTGTTCTGCACTCTTCATCGACGTTTCGCACGTCTTCGACAAAGTATGGCATGAAGGATTATCGATAAAAATAAAACAATATTTACCAGTGAACACACACTTCATAAGTTCACCACAGCCTATTGAAGCAGGCGTACCCCAAGGAAGTATACTGGGTCCCTTCCTATATTTGCTATATACTTGTGATAAGCCTACAAACAGTCGAACCCACATATCAACTTTTGCTGATGACACAGCTATACTAGCCATTCATGAAAACCCCCAAGAAGAATTTGTACTTTTACAAGACCGTATCCTTTTACAAGACCATATCCTCGAAAGGTGGTTGAAACAATGGAGAATAAAAGTAAACGAGCAAAAATGTATACATCTCACTTTCACATTGCAATCCTAATAAATAATCATATAATACCTCAACAAACTGAAGTTAAATATCTAGGTCTGCATCTAGACCGACGTCTTACCAGGAAAAACCAACTAGATACGAAATTGACTCAAATGAAGTTAAAATTACTACAAATTTACTGGCTAATTGGTTAAAGCTCGAGATTGAGTTTAGATTGCAAACTTTTGCTGTACAGCTCAATAATAAAACCCATATGGTGCCTCAGCTTCTAATATTGAAAAAATTCAAAGATTCCAAAATAAAATATTAGGAATGATAACAGCAGCGCCTTGGTATGTGAGAAATATTAACATTCATAAGGACCTAGCTGTCTCCCTGGTGAAAAATGAAATAAAAAAACAAGCGGAGTCATATTTGAAAAAGTTAGAAGTTCACCCAAACCCACTTGCACGAACATTAATGAGAAGTAATGGCTACATCCGACTAAGAAGAAGGAATCCAACAGACCTGCGCTGATGATAGGATCTATAATTTAAACATAATTTTTCGTCCAACTGTGGTGGGACGTAAATAAAAAATAATATTTAGATTTAAGATTTGAACAAATTATTGATAGTTCACATTATTTTGTGAAGATACAATAAATAAAATATGAAAAGAAAATAAATTTGTGAAATACAGCTCAATAATAAAACCCATATGGTGCTATGGAATTCAATTATGGGGCACGGCCTCAGCTTCTAATATTGAAAAAATTCAAAGATTCCAAAATAAAATATTAGGAATGAAAACAGCAGCGCCTTGGTATGTGAGAAATATTAACATTCATAAGGACCTAGCTGTCTCCCTGGTGAAAAATGAAATAAAAAAACAAGCGGAGTCATATTTGAAAAAGTTAGAAGTTCACCCAAACCCACTTGCACGAACATTAATGAGAAGTAATGGCTACATCCGAATAAGAAGAAGGAATCCAACAGACCTGCGCTGATGATAGGATCTATAAATTAAACATAATTTTTCGTCCAACTGTGGTGGGACGTAAATAAAAAATAGATTTAAGATTTGAATAAATTATTGATAGTTCACATTATTTTGTGAAGATACAATAAATAAAATATGAAAAGAAAAAAAATTTGTGAAATATTTTTCAAAGTTTTGTGTAATGTGAATTGACAATGTAATGTACCTTGTTTTGTAAGAATTGTTTTCTTTGTACATATGTAAGTGAATTTGTTTTTATGTTTAAATAACTTTTATTTTATATTTGAATAAACAAAAATTAAAAATAAAATGATAGTCAAATTTATTTATAAACAATTATAAAAGTGTATGGCCAATATTAGCTCTTGTAGTTTGCTGTAACTTAATATTGGCTTGATACTACTGGTAGAACACTTCTTCTTCTGGCATATTTAAGTCTGTAATTTCGCTGCATGAATCCGTTACTTTATAATGTGTGCATATGTTTGGCAGCTTTTTCTGGAGCGTAGTGCAACTCTCTTGCACCGAGGAGACATCTCCAACGATTTTTCAATACCCCATTAGTACGTTCAATAATGTTTCGGCATTTTGAATGGGCCCCGTTAAATCTCATTTCTGATGATCCATCTTCTGGGACACGATGAGGAGTTAAGAGCCATGGCTGCAAAGCGTATCCTGAGTCTCCTAATTGTATAAAAAATTAAATTATGAATTTTCATAATCATTTTTTAAAAAATCTTACCTAACAGCCAAAAATTGGTTTCGCCCAGCAATACTTTTGTTCAAGGTGAACTCTTAGGTCGCTGTTACCCCATATAAAAGAGTCATGACATGCGCATGGTTGGCACGAATCAACATAACGAATTTTTAACTCGCCATCACAAATGTACAAACATTAACCACTTTAACACTTCCAAACAAAAGATTACTTAGAGGTTACACTTTTTACATTCACTTTCAGATCTTACCAGCATAACATTTAAGCTAAATTTTCCTTTTCGGTTATAGAAAAGATGTTTGTTAATCGATGGAGCAATTATTTGCACATGGGTTCCATCGATGCAACCGGTAACTCCAGGAATATTGTGCTTCTTATAAAAGGCAAGCGCAATTTTTCTTTTTTCTGTTGCTGTTTTTGGCACATTTATCCAAATCGGGCAAAGGTGCGTTTCGAAAATATTAATCACTAAATATACGTCGGAATCTTTGCCAATATCAGTTTGGTATCCACCTTCGGCAAAGAAACGCAAGCACCCACTGAGCTTAATTCCGGGTGCTACAGCAAATTGTTTTTTGGCCTGTTGAGTGCTCTGTAAGTACTTCCAGTAAATAACTGAAAGCAGGTTTATTTACCCGGTAGTATTTTTGAAACCTAACATTAAAATATAAAAAATAATAATTGTAATAAAGGAAAAATATCTCTGCATATACATTCTTACAATGATTGCGGATGCTCCAGTGGGTTAGACACATCGTGCAACTGCCTTCTTTCAATTTTTTGATTTCTCAATTGTTGTTCATCTTCTACAAAAGACATATTTTCAGCAAGCATCCGAAAAGCAATACTATGCATTTTAGTTGTTTTTTTATTTATTTTTATGTGAAATATAAATTAAATATCTTTTACTAATAACTTTTGTAAAAAATATTAAATGGCGCCAGGCCAAACAGCTGACTTCGAAAATTCGATTTTCCCTTTCCCTTATTTTTCATTCCCACGGAATTGATGATTGGGAAAATTTTTTCTCGAGAACAAAATATTCCGTGAGAATATTCCCAAACTCTTCAATATTTCAAATAAAATGTGCAACCTCTAAACATTATTCGATTTTACTCAAATGTTTTAGATGACGGAGAATAATTTTGTACCTTGGGAGCAACGAAAATTCGATTTTCCCTTTCCCTTATTTTTCATTCCCACGGAATTGATGATTGGGAAAATTTTTTCTCGAGAACAAAATATTCCGTGAGAATATTCCCAAACTCTTCAATATTTCAAATAAAATGTGCAACCTCTAAACATTATTCGATTTTACTCAAATGTTTTAGATGACGGAGAATAATTTTGTACCTTGGGAGCAACGAAAATTCGATTTTCCCTTTCCCTTATTTTTCATTCCCACGGAATTGATGATTGGGAAAATTTTTTCTCGAGAACAAAATATTCCGTGAGAATATTCCCAAACTCTTCAATATTTCAAATAAAATGTGCAACCTCTAAACATTATTCGATTTTACTCAAATGTTTTAGATGACGGAGAATAATTTTGTACCTTGGGAGCAACGAAAATCCATAAATTGCAAAGCAAATTAATATAATACAAACTATAAGAATTGAATTTCATATTTCCAATGCTATTTAAATGAACATGACTGTAAATATTGCGTAAGAGTTTTCCGTTTTTAAGCGTAACGTATAGTTTTTATTATGTCGATTAGTAAAATTAGTACAAATAAGTTTTTTTTTGATACACATAAGATTTGTATAAATATGTACTTATGTATACATATAAAAATATAACAATAAAATATATTTATGTATATATATGTATGTAAGTCAGTATGTGACACATTAAGTTTTATTTTCCTTAACACGTTAATGACGTTCATTACGTACATACATACATTAGATATTAGACATTACATTATATGTAAGTATAACTTTTATTGCATATTATGAATATATTTACATGTGTTCGTTCATACTTCTAACGTAGATATGTTTCCTGCTCCAAACGAGTTTGATTTCAAATAGATCACATTTTAGTTAAACCTAGCTTAACCTACTCTTATTTCAAAAACGCTAGAAATGTAGACAAGCTTTAATCAATGATGCAGCTTTTCGGTGCAATTTACACTCAGAATTTTTAATGTTGAATAGACTTGTTTAAAATGATAAATATGACAATAAGTACTGTAAAAATTCGATAGTCAGGAACCGATTTATTTGGTTAAAAAGCCATTCAAATGATGACACGAATTCGCATAAAAAAGAACAAATATATTTTCCACATGTACATTAGAGGAGTTCAGTGTTTGATGCTTATGGCACAAAGTATGTCAAATTTTGACCCACTCTTGTTGAAAAATTGTGTTTGAATTACTATCCAATAGAACTAACCTTGGTGCAAATTTCATCCAGATCGGAAGACATCGATTTCAAAAGTTGGTTCACTTGACATGAAATGACCCATATATATTATTGATCCTTATGAAATTCTGTCTGTTAATGAAATGTATACCAAAATGTTTATCTATATATATAAAAGAGTAACGTTACTGACTGACTGACTGATTCATCATCGCACAGCCCAAACGGCTGAAGCTAGAATCACGAAATTTTAACTGTGGGTTCCTCCCTCCCCAAAACGATCCGATAAGAAGGGACTTTTGGAAACTCGAACGTTTAGGGGGTAAAAAAGGGTAAAAACGGGTAAATTCGGTAACCTTATATCTTCAAAACTAATAAAGATACAAAAAAACTTAAAATAGCACGTTACTCCATTTTTAAAATAAGCTGACAGGTGTTTCGTACTTTTTGGAAATTCGAAACTTTTAGGGGAGAAAAAGGATAAAATCTGTATTTTGGTACTTTTTTTGCACCCTATGTATCTTTTAAACCAATAAACATAGAAACAAATTTTAAATCGTATTCTTTAATTAACAAAAAATAAAAAATACAAGTTTGGAAATTCGAACCCTTAAGGGATAAAAATGGTGTTTATTTTGGTACTTTTTCATAAAATATGTTTTTCTATAATTTGACATAGACATACGAATATTTTATTATGAGCTCCCACCACGTTACAGAAATTTATTTCAATGAAATTGTACCACCTCAATGGGGATAAAAAAGGTACCAAAAAGGGGATAAAATCGGAAAAATACATTATATTTGGAATTATTAAGCCAATTTTGATAATTTTTTAACATTGGTTCCTGGATTCGTACAAAAATTAACTAACAGGGTGTTATTTGGAACTCGAGTGCCAAGGTGTATATTGGGCCAAATCCGGGTAAACAGTTTGGTACTTTTTTTAAAATATATTTTTTCTTGGGGACATTAACACAGATTTTAATATTTTGAGACATGTCTGTAGCATAAACAATTTTGGCAAATGGAATATTTTTAAAGTTCGAACTTGATTGTTTCAAGGAAGAAAAGGGAAATTGGTACTTTTCTCCTAATGGTACTTTTTTTTAATTCTTATCGACTATTCACTTATCGACTTTAAGTTAGCTGATATGTATCTGAGTGAAGTTTGTGTTAGGAATAGGGTACAATATTTAGGTACCAAAATGTGAGAACTGAACTATAGGTACTTTTTTATTCATCTAATGGTACTTTTTGAATTTTATATGACAATGGACTTAGAAACATGAAATTAAGCATATATGGTCCTAAGTGAGTGTGAATTTTAGGGGTAGACTTTTTGGTACTTTTTCTTAAATCGAATGTAATTTTTGTAATTTCTTCACCAATGAACCTAGAAACATGAAATAAAGGTTATATGGACCAGAGTGAGTGGGAATCCATAAGTGGCTGCTTTTTTTTACTTTTTCTATATTCTAATGGTACTTTTTGAATTTTCTGTAATAATGGACATAGAAATATGAAGTTAAGCATATATGGTCATAAGTAAGTGAGAATTCTAGGGGGAGACTTTTTGGTACTTTTTGTTTATTATAATGGTACTTTTTTGAATTTTCTATAACAATGAACTTAGAAACATGAAATTAAGCATATATGGTCATAAGTAAGTGAGAATTCTAGGGGGAGACTTTTTGGTACCTTTTCTTTATTCGATTGGTACTTTTTGTAATTTCTTTACCAATTAACATAGAAACATGAAATAATGGTTATATGGACCCGAGTGGGTGGGCAACTACAAGTGGGTGCTTTTTGGTACTTTTCTATATTCTAATGGTACTTTTTGAATTTTCTATAATATAATGGACCTAGAAATATGAAATTAAGCGTATATGGTCCTAAGGGATTGAAAATTCAAGCAGATACTTCATGGTACTTTTTTTTTTATTATAATGGTACTTTTTAATTTTCTAGAACAATGGACTTAGACACATGAAATTAAGCATACACGGTCCTATGTCAGTGAGAATTCTAGGGGGAGACTTTTTGGTACCTTTTCTTTATTCGAGTGGTACTTTTTGTAATTTCTTCACCAATGAACCTAGAAACATGAAATAAAGCTTACATGGGCCAGAGTTGGTGGACATCTACAAGTGACTGCTTTTTGGTACTTTTTCTATATTATAATGGTACTTTTTGAATTTTCTATAATAATGGACCTATAAACATGAAATTAAGCGTATATGGTCCTATGTGAGTGAAAATTCAAGCGGATACTTCATGGTACTTTTTTTTATTATAATGGTACCTTTTTAATTTTCTAGAACAATGGACTTAGAAACATGAAATTTAGCATACTCTTTTTTGGTACTTTTTCTTTATTCGAATGGTACTTTTTGTAATTTCTTCACCAATGAACCTAGAAACATGAAATAAAGCTTATATGGACCGGAGTGAGTGGGAATCCACAAGTGCCTGATTATTGGTACTTTTTATATATTGTAGCGGTACTTTTTCTTTATTCGGCTTTTTGTAATTTCTTCACAATTAACCTAAAACCATGAAATTAAGCTTATTTGGGAGTGAGTGGGAAACCACAAGGGGGGGCTTTTTGGTAGTTTTTATATATTCTAATGGTACTTTTTGAATTTTCTGCAATAATGGACATATAAATATGGGGGGGCTTTTTGGTACTTTTTATATATTCTAATGATACTTTTTGAATTTTCTGCAATAATGGACATAGAAATATGAAATTAGGCGTCTATGGTCCCAAGTGAGTGAAAATTCAAGGCCATACTTCTTGGTACTTTTTATTTGTTCTCTTATGTACATTTGTGAATTTACTATAATAATGGACCTAGAGTTTCCTAAAAACCGAAGAATTTCAAAACCGCTGTTTCGTTTTTTTTCGGTTTTGTGATAATTTTTAAATATTAATTGTTATAGAAACAAAATTAGTTGATAATATAGGAAAGGCTATACAAATTTAAAATTCAAACTTGACGGGTTATGGTTTAGTGAGTGCGAATTCAAAAGTGATAATCAATGGTACTATTTGTTTTTTGCAATGGTACTATTTTATAATAATAAACCTAAAAATTTAAAATTATGCACACATGATTCTGAATGAATTTGAATTCACAAAAGGTGACTTTAGTGGTAACTTTCTTTTGCATTTTCTATAATAATAGACCCAGAAATATGAAATTAGACATTTACAATCAGATTCACAAAGGGAGACTTAATAGTACTATTTAACTCTTCTAATTGGGGTGGTGAAGCGCACCGGGTCAGCTAGTAATTTATAAAAGCAGTTTGGTAGTGAAAATCAGCAAAATCTAATTGGTAGGGTTATGTAACATAATGTAAGACAACCTCCAACAATTTTGGTAATTTTCACAAGGTTTTTGTGACCTTCGATAAATTCAGTTGGAAATTATAATAATCGGTTTATAATTTCTTCTAGCCCCCATACAAAATTTCTTCACGAAATATGGTGCTATGATATATAAATGTCCATAGAATGGCAGTATCCATACAAAATTAATCACAACAAAGTTTTGTGGAAAGAGAAATTTTGAGACCAAAATTTTTGCATCGGGCACTATTAGTCAATAGCCCACATATAAAGTTCACTTCCGAAAAAAACTTAAATATGTACTAGGGTTATCGGTCCGGTTTTTAATAACCGGTTTTTTTGCTAATGTCGGTTTCGGTTTTTTTGAAAAGCTCACATTACGAATATCGAAGAAACCGGGGTTTTTCTCCTCGAATAGCCGGTTTTTTCTAAAGGTGTATTTTTATGAGTTTTCGTGTATTAAAAACTTAAAAAATATTTAAAATCAAAAAAAAAAAATTAAAACAAATACTTCAACTATTTTAGAAGACTTTTTATATTTAGAAAATCTCCCATGTGATCTGGAAAGCCTGAAAACATACTCAATGCTTTGTTTTCTATATGTCCAACAAATACATCAAGTGAAAACAAAAAAAATCGATATAATCCGAAGCATTTAAACTGTGTTTTACTTATTCCTAAGAGATAATTTACTGACGTTAACAATCTTCGGCTCAAATTTGACAGAAATGAAAATAGATTTTTTTTAAAAAAAAACCTAACGTAGTTGTTGACATTTGAAATTAAATTAAAGTCATAAAATATCAAAAATATCAACCCCTCATTTTTAGAAAAAATGCTATTTTAATTTCAAAATGGGTAATATTTAACCCGAAGACCTTATGAAGGATAAGAAAAACAGTAGTTCAGCAAGTATGATGAAAAGAGACTGATACATATATAATAGAGCTACCAAAGATATATTGTTGTGCTACCAAACCACTGAAAAAATGTAACTTAATTGTACGTAACAAAATACCTTAAGTCCAAACAAGTTAATAAACACTTTTTTTTGCCAATTTTCTAAAAACCTAACATTGTTGTTGACATTTGAAATAAAATAAAATTCATAAAATATCAAAAATATCAACCACTCACTTTTAGAAAAAATTAAATATTAATTTCAAAATGGGTCAAATTTGAACCGAAGACCTTGCGAAGGATAAAAGAAGTAACCAAAATGATTTTAATCACTATTATTTTAATAAATAAGTTTTTTTCTTCTTATTTCTAGGCATTTTAATATTTTTCCAAAAAACCGGTTAACCGGTTATTATAAAAAAACCGTAACCGAACCGGTTTATATTAAATAGCAATTTTTCGAAGAAACCGAAAACCGGTTTCTAAAAAATGTCGAAGAATCGATCACCCTAATATGTACACATTAATATCTTATATACATACATATATTTCTACTAGGTTGATATTCGACATACATAATCCCCATAAACATGAGTAGCCTGATTGGACATGCTAACACCGGTGCGTCTCAGGTAATTAGGTGACAACCAGAAGTCAAACAGTCACTGAAGCTCATCGAATTTTATAGGGCGCTCTTTTGTCCTCAGAAGGCGGATGAAAGGCGGACGAACTAATTTCTCTAATTGGTCAACGGCGAAGAAACTCAACGAAAGGACATCGTACACCCTTCAGAAGGCAACGGGAAACCACTGAAGTATATATCCCTAGAACAAACAAATATATGGCACCCAATCTCCGGTAACTCGAGGGTGCTAAGAATCCCGGAGGTAAAAATACATTAAATATTGGTACATGGAACATGCGTAGCTTATACGAACCCGGAAAATTCATTAACACCATTAATGAAATGAAAAGGTTAAGCATTGACATTCTCAGTATAAGCGAAACATGGTGGCCAGACTCTGGTCAATTTCAATCTAATGACTGTAAAGTGTTCTATTCTGGCAATAATACTACTGAACATAGGAATGGAGTTGGGGTAATAGTATCGAAAAAATATGTTAATTGTATTGAACAATTTGTTCCATACTCAGATAGAACCTTACTGATTAAATTTAACGCGAAACCGTTGAAACTAAATTTAATACAGGTATATGCACCGACATCTGATAGCAATGATGTGGAATTGGAATCCTTTTACTCGGAACTGGAAGAACTTATGAAAATTGGAGACTTTAATGCCAACTAATTGGCAACGAAAATTCGTATAAAACTAGCCTCAATTAAACGAATGCCTTCAAATAAACAAATGAACGTAGAAAAACTCAAGGATGCAGAAGTCAGTAACAGTTTATCATTACAAATAAATGAAAAACTACAATCCGACCAAATCAACGAAAGGAATGTACACTAGACATGCCCTTAAAAAATAGATTTGCTTTGGATGGATCTTATTTTGTTCATTAGCAGCTAAAACTAACTACTGCAAAATTTAAGTGCAATCGGATAACTAGAACACGTGCCGGAAATCGATTGAAAGTTGTAGAATTGGGTAAATAATGGTACTTTTTCCGATATCTTAACAAAATTCCAAAATTTTCTCTAAAAGCTTAGGTTTATTGAAAATATTTAAAAAACAGTACTTAAATAGGACATTTTTTAAGATATCGGAAAAAGTACCATTATTTACCCAATTTTACAACTTCCAATCGATTTCCGGCACGTGTTCTAGTTATCCGTTTTCACTTAAATTTTGCAGTAGTTACTTTTAGCTACTAACGAACAAAGTAAGATCCATCCAAAGCAAATCTATTTTTTAAGGGCATGTCTAGTGTACACGCTATGGAGAAGAACAACGGAAATAATGAAAACTGAATCTAGAAACAAACTTGGTATAAGGAGGAAAAGGCCAAAGAAAGGATGGATTACAGATGAGATTCTGGGTCTTATGGAGGAAAGAGGGAAATTTAGGAACAATAACCAAACGGAATACGATAGAATACAACAAATTATACGCAGAAGGATAAGAGAAGCGAGGCATAACTGGCTTGAAATGGAAAATCTCCAAACAAAACATGACGATTTTAACTTACATACGAAGTTAAAGGAAACGTGTGGATTGCATAGAAAATCCTCAAATACCGTACTTTTTAACAATCAAGATGAAATTATTTCTAGTAATGATGATAGGAAAATGGAATGGGAAAACTATATTAAATCCCTGTTCTCGGACGACACCAGATCTTTGAATGATGATACTATAAATGTGCAACAACTCACTGGACCGCCAATTACAAAGGATGAAATTAAGAAGGCTATATAAGAAGGATGTGACGAGTTACCAGCGGAATTAATCAAACTTTTAAATTATGATAATTTAAACATTCTCATGAAACTATTCAACGAAATATACGACACTGGTATATGTATATCCAGATGACTGGCTTAAATCCACCTTCATAACAATACCGAAGAAAAATAACCCTAGAAAGTGTCAAGATTATAGATGGAAAATGTGAAGAATTTATAGGCCGTACACAATTTGGTTTCAGAGAAGCAATGGGTACGCGTTAAGCCCTTTTTAGCATACAAGTTCTTGTGCAAAACTGTCTCGATGTCAGAAAAGATGTATTTGTATGTTTTATGGACTACGAAAAAGCCTTCGATAGAGTACAACACGATAAAAGTTATTTTCCAACAATCTTTCAGCTCTATGGAAACCGGAATAAAGGTAAATGGCCAATTTATCAACAATATCCGATATGCAGACGATACGGCAGTATTGGCTGACAATATGGAGGATTTACAATCGCTTGTACAAGCAGTATGCACACAAAGCAACATACATATATGGTTTAAGCCTTAATATAAAAAAAAACTAAATTTATGATAATAAGTAGAAACAATACATCTTATTCGAATGCTGCATTATTCATAAACAACCAACAAATAGAAAGAGTCAATAGATTTGTCTATCTCGGATGTGTGCTACATGAGGACTGGGATTCTGACGCAGAAATAAAAAACGCATAGAAATGGCAAGAAAAACTTACGTTAAATATACATAGTAACATTCTTTCAAGTAAAGAAATCAACATTGGCCTCCGGCTCCGCTTCAAGAAATGCTACGTCTGGTCGGTACTAATGTATGGTGCAGAAACATGGACATTAAAAATCAACACTATGAATAGAATAGAAGCGTTTGAAATGTGGTGCTTCCGAAAAATACTAAAAATATCGTGGGTAGATAGAGTGTCTAACTATGAAGTTTTAAGGAGAATGGGATGTGAAAGTGAACTACTTCCCACTATTAAACAAAGGAAAACTGCCTACTTTGGTCATATTATACGTGGGAGCAAATACGAGCTATTGCAACTGATATTAGAGGGTAGAAAGAGGGCAGGCGAGGAATGGGCCGAAAACAAATGTCGTGGATGCGTAACATAAGAAATTGGATGGGCTTGAGAACTATAGGCGAATTAATTCATACAGCAGGACAACGGGACGAATTTCGTGATATTGTTAATAATTTAAGTTAGAAATGATATTTAATAACCAATTTATTGTAATATATGCATGTGATCACTTATATCCAGCAGTGGATTTGTAATAAAAGAAGAAGATACATATATTTCTACTAGGTTGATATTCGACATACATAATCCCCATAAACATAAAAATCACTCTACCGAATTTTATGAAGATCGGCCCATAATTGGTTATAGCTCCCATATAGGGACCACTTTCGAAAACTTTAATCTTTTTATACCCTCCACCACCATAAGTAGTGAATGAGGGTATATATAAGTTTGTCATTCCTTGTGTAACATTGAGAAATATTCATCTGAGACCCAACAAAGTATATATATTATTGATCCTTATGAAATTATAAGTCGATTGAGCTATGTAGGTCTGTCTGTATGTCTGTGTAAAACACAAAATAGACAAACAAAATTGGTAAACTTGAAAGAAGAATGTTTATTGTTCTCCTAAGCAGTTTGGTATTGAAAATCAGCAAAATCGGTTCAGTGGAACCAGAGTTATGAACCAAAATGTGAGACAACCTAAAAAAAAACATGGTAATTTTAAAGTTGTTTTTGTTATATGTGCAAATATATTGCAGATAATACCATAAAATTTTACATACGTTATTTTTATATTAAAAGTACTAACTCTGGTAAAAATTATAGGAATCGGTAAATGATTTCTCCCAGCCCCAATACAAATATCTTCCCGAAAAATAGTTCTATGGTCTGTAAATGCCTACCAAATTGCAGTATCCACACAAAATTCAGGAAAAATAAGTTTTGTGCTCAACAAAATCACAACACCAAATTTTTTGTGGATCGGCCCATATTTGACCATAGCCCCCATATAAAGTTCAATTCCGAAAATCACTTAAATAAGCATAAATGTCTTATTAATATCGCTATTAAGTTCAAATTCGTCATAAATAGTCGCAATAAATAGGCCAATAATTGGTTATAGCTCCCATATAAGGACCACTTCCGAAAAACACATTAACCTACATAAATATCTGAAAAATATCAATATCAAAACAAAATTTTATACAAATCTCTAATTTATATTTAGAAATCATACTACAGGATTTTGTGAATATCGGTCCATATTTGACCATAGCTCCCATATAAGGTACACTCCCAAAAATCAGTTAAGTACTCATAAATCTCTTATAAATACCTTTATCATGCTAAAAAGTTATGCTCATATACAAAGATATCACTGTACCAAATTTTATGCAGATTGGCCGATAATTGGTCATAGCTCCCCTATAAGGCCCATTAAAAAATATTTAAAACATATCGATATCAAAATGAAATTACGCACAGATCAGTAATTTGTATCCAGTAATCATACTTCTGGATTTTGTGAATATCGGTCCATATTTAACCATAGCTCCCATATAAGGTCCACTCTCGAAAATCACTAAAATCCTAATAAATTTCTTACAAATATAGTTATCAGGTTGAAATTCGAAACAAATTTATTCAATATATACAAAAATCGATGTACCAAATTTTATGATGATAGGCCCATAATTGGTCATAGCCTCCATATAAGAATCACTTCAGGAAAACACATTAACCTGCACAAATATTCAAAAAAATCTATTCTGAATCAAAATTTTACACCGATCAGTAATTTGTATCCAAGAATCGTACTACAAGATTTTTTAAATATTGGTCCATAATTCGGCATAGCTCCCATATAAAGTCCACTCTTGTTAATAGCGTTGTTTATATGAAATTCTACTGAATTAGCCCACAAATACTTAGGACCATAATAGGTCATAGCATCCATATATTAAACCAAAATAGTACACAGATCAGTAATTTGTATTCAAATTACAAAATCATAATACTGAATTTGGTGAATATTGGTCCATAATTGGCCACAGCTCTCATATAAATACATAAAAATCACGTTAAAATATTTTATGACAATCGAACCATAATAGGCCATAGCGCCCACATAAGTCCCACAACCAAATATTTTGAAATTTGTCTAAATATTTGTATACCCTTTTTTATACTCTGTTTCTTCACTTGAGGTTAAAATGGAAAAATGTTGATCCAAACGTATTAACTAATTATTAAGTATATAAATTGTTAAATTTCGTACGTTCTAATAAGAATTTCGATTATAAATTGTTGAATTAGATACAATTTTTTGTACATTTGAAATAAAATATCTTCTGCGTAAACTAGCCTTTCTAACAATTGTTATATTATTTCAGTTGTTATACCATCATATTTAGGTGGAGGGTATTTAAGATTCGGCACGGCCGAATATAGTACTCTTACTTGTTCCTTATTGAATCTTTCTTTTGAGAAATTTACAATAAGTGCAATGTTCAACATGAGTGCTCGTTAAAATGATTATCTGGACAGATCCAGTGTTTCCAATCGCCTCAGTCTTCTATGACTAGAGTGGTCAAACCGGTTTTCGAATTATTCGAAAAACCGGGTTTTTTCCAATTTTTCGGATTTTTTAAACCGGTTTTTATAAAAGGGCGGTTTTCGAGTTATTCGACAAACCGGGTTTTTTGTCTCGAATTATTCGACAAAATCGAATATTTTTTTTTAGAAGAATTAACAAGTTATACATCAAGACCAAGGCGGAATCGCAAAGTAGGTCTGGGTTGATTAACAACTCGCGCATCATTGTCATTATTTCTTAAGGCTCGTTTTCATCTTATTTCATTCGACAATTTTGCGTATAAGATTTTTTTCAAGCCAAGTATTATAAAAATACCAAAAAAATCAATTTGTAAAAAAAATCGAAAAGTACTTTCTGTTCTGCGGCTCCTATTATATCCTTTCTTTGGATTTAACATTCTGTGTAATTTGGAATAAATTTAAAGTTATGTTAAGAAATTTAAGTTATGTTAAATTAATTTTTAAAATATTTAATTAGTTTTAATAAAAAAAAATTATTTAAGTATAATTTATACCTCAATTCATAAAGTGACAAAAAAACAATTAAAAACCGAATAACCGATTTTTAAAAATTATTCGAAAACCGGTTTTTTGTATACGTCGATAACTCTATCTATGACCCTCAAATGACAGCAACTTCCTGGCAAGGGGATTTTGATGATCCAATAGTTTTGAAAGGTAAGTAGTTTAAACTGGAGAGTTTGATCTCCCCGCGTATTACGGGGACATGGAGATTCCTATGGATATTACTATTGCGAATGTACCTTGGGACACCTGTTATTGTCCTTAACTGTGCTAACTGCTTTCTTTGCAATTTTCCAAAGTTAGATGAGGAGGCTGTTCCCCATAGCTGAGTGCCGTATACTTAGCCATATTGGTTATATTATTGTTTTGTACAAAATCACTTTGTATTCCAAGTCTAGAGCAGACTTTGGGCCAATTAGCCAGTACAATTGAACTGACTTTAATTTTATTTGTGTACCCTTGGCTTCAATATGGTGGGACCATGTTAAACGGCGATCAAGATGGATACCGAGATATCTCACATGGCTCTGTTCTAGAATTTTGATATTATTTATCTGTATGGAAAGGCAACTTTCTCGTCTTAGAGTAAATGTAACGTGAATACATTTTGTTGCATTGACTTTAATTTTCCATTTGTCCAGCGGGGTTTTCATGTGTACTTAAAAAAGCGGTAACGTCCGCAAATGTGGATGTGTGAGTCAGTGTGCTCGTAGGCATATCTGCAGTATATATGAACGGCCCTAGAATACTTCCCTGTGGTACACCAGCGGATATTTTGCGACGTGGCGAGATCACATATTTTGATCTGATTTGGAAAGATCTTTCTTGTATGTAAGTTTTAAGCAGTTTATGTATATTCGCAGGTACTAATCTAGTAATTTTGTATATTAGTCCATCGTGCCAGACTTTATAGAAGGCTTGAGATATGTCAATAAAGGCGTCATGAAATAACCCCCACGAAATAATCCCCCAAAAATAAAATGAAATAACCCCCCAAAAATTAGTACAGAGAGCAACAACAACGATTTTTGGGGAGTTATTTCCATTTTTGTGGTATTATTTCATTTTTTTAATTGGGGGATTATTTCATATGAAATAATACCCCAAAAAATCATTATGAAATAAGTCACCAATATAAATTTTGGGGGATAATTTCATTTTTTAATTTATAAAGAAAACGTAAATTAATCTGTAAATTATGTTCCGATATACTAACAACTTGTATTTATCATTCACAAAAAAATGTGATATCAGTGTAAAGAAAGTTGTAAAGAATAAAAATTAATTTTGGAATTGAAACTGGGTTCAGAATGACTTTTTTTGGTTCAGAATGTCAAAAAATCGGTATACAATAGTACAAGTAAATAAGAGTACAGGAATAAAACTTGCAAGGCAAGAGTAAGTGTGCTAACAGCTGGTAACTGCTTACTTGCCAAGAATTATGTTGAACACAACCACAAGAACGAAAAAGAATTGTATAAGGAGTTAAAGGCTCTGAATATAATTAGGGACGAATGCGAAGATTTTGCAGCAATATTATGAGGCGATACCTCTGCAATGAGCTTAATAAGATCATCATTCCGTAAAATATATGAACTTATGTTGTATGTTAGTAAGTTAAAATATATTGTTCTAGTTTTCCCTCAATTTCTAATGGTGTTTGAAAATACTTTCCGAGAAAACAAATCAATTTATTTCCTCACATTTTAATAAATAAAAATTAAAAAGATTTTAATTTTAAAATTTGTATATTTAGTCTGCTTTAACTTTTTAATAAGGTTTAATTTAAAACCAGTTTAGTTGAAATATTGTTTTGTAAATTACTGTAATGTTTTGGAACCAAGCGCCGCAGGCGAAAAATTGTGTAAAAAATAAAAAATCGCGTGATAACTCAAAATATATTTACAATCCAATATTTTCAAAAATCTTATTAAACCCAAAAATATTTCGTATTCAAATACAGTTTTTATTTCATCCAAAACTCTTAAAAGAGATTTCAACACAAAATGAGAAAGCAACAAGCATTGTTTTTATTCCATGCAAACATCTCAAAATATGCAGTTAATACGATATGAAGCTAATGGTAGATGTTATTTCAAATGTCTCCCAAAATTGCAACTGTCCATGTTGTTGGATTACAGTTTTCATTTGCAGTATTTTATTTTGTCAAAAGTAAATACAAACATTTCATATGAAATAAGACCTGAATAGTTTTGGGGCGTTATTTCGTGGGGGTTATTTCATGCCGCCGTCAATAAATAATGCAGAGCAATACTGCTTGCTCTCGAAGGTTTTCCGAATAAGTTATCCGATGTATCTGTTCGACAGTACTATGTTTCCTTTTGAAACCAAATTGATTATGAGGAATAATGGAATTTTCGTCAAAGCGCAACAACTTTTCAAAAAGTTTTAAGAATATTGACAATAGGCTAATGGGACGGTATGATGTCACTTGAGTGACATCTTTTCCCGGTTTTGGTATCATAACTATATCAGATATTTTCCATGAGGATGGGAAATATTCAATACGTAGTATTGAGTTAACCCCTTGTGGCCAACATAAAATAACTAATAAGGAAATGTTGATGCAGAAACTACAGAAAAACTGGCTTTATCGATGAAAAATCACTTAAGAGACGTAATTGCTGCTAAAGGACACCACATTAAATATTAAGGACATCATACATCATCATAATATGCATTTTATAAATAGATGTGTAAATTTATTTATAGGGTACGGAAAATTTTTTGAGTTAATATTTTGAATAAGTTTTAATTTTTTTATTATAAATAAATGTGAACCTATTTTTATTTTACTATTACTTGGCAATTTTTATAATCACTTGTTGGACTTTTAAAAACCATTTACTTTATTCGAATCGGATAAGTATTTTTCGAATTATAATCAAATATATATTCAGCTGTATAGGGTACGGACAATTGTTTGAGACAGTGTATATAGAAGATGTACGGTTTTTTCTTACTGTTTTAAATGTCTCAATATTATGTGTTATTTCTTTTTCATTTTGCAATATGTTTTTGTGCGATTTACTTTAGTATTTTGTGTACCAGGGCACAGTGGGGCAGAATCGAAATTTTTTGGAAATAAATCTGGCATTTCTAAACGGCTGGTCCGATCGGGATAAAATTTGAATTGGGCGTAGCCAAGGAGTATTCGAGTTTAAGTTATTAAAATGGGTCCTACAAAGTAGGGTACCTTCGACATGTAAAATTTTTAAACACGTGCCATTTTATTGTTTCCCATCCGATTTCAAAGAATTTTATATTTTTGGAAAGCGCTCGGCTAGATCTTGAAAAAAACATGCGTGTGCTATTTATCTCTTATAATTTTCAAGTTATAGGCATTTCAAAATTGAAATTTTAAAATTTTGCCATACCTTGGTCCGCTTTTTTAAAAATATAGGGCGCACTTTTCAACCGAATGGACTCGAATTTTTTTTGTTAGTTAGACAACTAAATTACCAACAACATACAAAAGATTTCAGAGCAATGTCAATTACGAATCCAAAACTAACAGATTTTCAATTTAAAAATTAAAAAAATAGTATATTTTTGCTGTTTTTTGGACAAAAAGGTGACATTTTTTTTTAACGTTTATTTATTTATCGAATCTGCCTTACTTAGGCCTGACAATAAGTAATAAAAATCTTATAACTAAACTTAAAACTAAATGCTCTCTGACGGGAGCGTTGATGTTCATATGGGCCACATCTTAGCGGGGTGGTAGATCGGCTCTACGAAGCCTTGATCTTGTTTGGGTCTGTGTGAGATGTCTTGCAAGCGGGTTCGGGTGGTTCCACAATTTCATGATGTATTTCTCACGGACATTCTTGAATTCATCTTTAACTAACGGTACTTGTAGGTCTCTATGGATGTTCTCATTTCTTATGTACCAAGGTGCACCTGTCATTATCCTAAGAAGGTGACATAACTCTTTTTTTATTAAAAAACAACTTTCTTTAAGAACATATAACAATTTTATGTTTTTCTATAAAATTTCTTTACGGAGAACATTTTGGTATAAAAAACATGTCCTATTTTTCGAACATGTCGGCCCTACGCCCTTTGGAAATTGACCTATTTTTTATCAAAATTTCAACTTTGGACCACATGTTCTAAAATCCCTAAGCTGGGATCAGAAAACGGAAAGCAGTTTTGGAAACCCTGATGTGTTCCCTATTTATCCCTAAAGTATTTTCCCAGCCCCGAAGGAAATGTGGACCCTATAGACAAAATTGTAAAAATACCATTTTTGGTATTTTCGCTCCAATTTTTAGGAATTGCGGGATTCCCTTTGACCTTTTGACAGGTTTTTTTACACCTTGTTATTTCGAATGAGAAACTTAAAAAACGCTGAAAATTTCATTGAGTTTCGTTAATAAATAAAGATTTTATTACATATTCATTGAGTTTCTAAAACTAAAATTTATATCAAAATTTTAATAGGATTGCAAATATTAGGAACAATTTGATCCATATTTTTTCCGAGCTATATTTTTTTGTTTAGATAAGTTAATTTTTGGTCTTACAAAAAAAAATTTCAAGTCAATATCTTAATTAGATTCAAAAATATGCCACTTTAAAACTCCGTCCTTCAAAAATATTGCACTTTTTCATACTAAAGCATTTGTATAAATTTTCTTAATGTGACTAGTCAGAACCAATGATAAAATATTAAGAAAATTTATAAAAAAATTTTAGTATGAAAAAGTGCAATATTTTTGAAGGACGGAGTTTTAAAGTGGCATAAGAGATAATATATGGCTAAAGCAATGTTTTGTAGATCTCATCTAGTAGATCGGATCGCAAAGAAATTTGGCATCATTTTTAATTTTTGATATACTTGAGGTGCCCCACTTTGGGGCATTGTGGCTCGGCCCCCCCTTGTTATTATAAAAATTCAAAACTTAATCTTACCAACACCTCCTCTTGGCCATGGGAAATTTTATTAAAATCGGGCTATTCGTTTAGAAGTTACAGATTTATTTCCACTTTTTTTCAGATCCCCCACTGAGCATAGTGGGGAGGGTACAATGCGTTTGTGCAGATGTTTGTAACGCCCAAAAATATTAGTCTAACACCCACCTTAAAGTATACAGATCGACTTAGAATCATTTTATGAGTCGATTAAACGATGTCCATACGTCTGGCTGGCTGTCCATGTAAACCTTGTGCGCAGAGTACAGGTCGCAATTTTGAAGATTGCGGACCAAGCCTATTGAAACTGGCTGAAATCGGTCCATTATTTCATCTAGTCCTTCCGAAATCGGACTTTATCGGTCATAAATGTTTAATTTATATACATATGTATCTCCACAAATTCCGCTCCAAATAAGTTTTATATATACAAAATGCATGTCACCAAATTTTGTTACGACTTTTGGAAAAACACAAGATCATGAAAGTATAGGTTCGACTCTACTACCAAAGAGTAGTAAAACCCTATACTCAGTTTTTCCATTTTGGTGACCGATTTTTTTTATGGGCCCCCAAAGTCTCTGAAAATCAGTGGGGCCTCTAAAAAAGGTGTCATCAGTTTTTGGTTAACAGCTAATTCAGACTTTGTGATACGGCTTAACTTTATATGGCAATAATATAGGTAAGAGTCCGCCAAATAAATTTTGTTAACATTTTTTTTCCAAAAAATAGCTTTTTCATGCACTTTTGTTGAAAAAATATAGGAAGAAAAATTTTTTTTTTACTTTTTTTAGAATAACTTCCAAGGACTCCTAATTTTCCAATGACAATATTCTGCAAAGTTGTAGCTACGGTAAATAACTCCTGTGAACATATCAATGCAATCCGAACGTATCTAGGCATTCTAAATAACTGTCAAAAATCACTTTGTAGCTTAAAAATTTTAGTTTTTTATTATTTTTTGACTCTAAAACAAAAATTTTTTGTTTAAAATGTATGTTCGAGTGTATACTTCTCTATTGTGCTGGAATAACGAAGAATGGGTAAATCATTATCGGTATGATCCGGGCGCATCACTTTATCCAATATTGATCACGCAAGACCGGCTTGATGCAAGATATGAAAAAACATTTTGTGGAGCTTCGAAGAGTAAATATAAACTTTTTTATAAGTTTTTGATATCGGTTTTTAGTGAAATGAATTAATTTTGTGTTTTTTGGACGTATTTTACCTTGAAAACTAACAATATTATAAAATGGTGATTTTTCATCAAGAAAAATTAAAACTTTGAATTAATTTAAAATTTGACCAGTTACAGGCATCATAATAAAATTTGGAAGTAATATAGATCTAAATGTTCTTAAGTCAATGGAAAATAGCCCACTTTGACGTTATTTACAGTATGATAGTAAAAACGTTTTGTATGTATATAAACAATATATAGGGCTATACAAAACTACAATTGCTACTTAAGTAATGTCTTTTTTAATAACTTACTTTTTAAGTATACTGTTTTTGTTTTTTAGACTTTACTATAAAATAAACAAACAAAACAAAAAATCGAAAGTCCCTTTGTCTTTAGTTATTTGTTAAATTTCAGAAACAATACAATTTTTGTGAGTCATTATTACTTATTTAAATTTGGAATTATGAAAAATTTTAAGCAATTTAATAAATTTAAATATATATGAACATTTATTCGTTTTATTCGATTATTCTACATAAAATTGTTCGAATTATTCGTTATTCGAAAATGGCCATTTTTAAATTGTTCGAATAATTATTCGAAAGAAATTATTCGATTAATCAAACGATCATTAGTCGAAAAGTCGACTTTTGCCATTTTTTAAAAAGTCGACTTTTCGAAATTTCGACTTTTGGTAGTTTATGAAAAGTCGACTTTTCGAACTTTCGACTTTTTAGTTAATCGACTATTTTCGACTTTCCAACTATTTTCGACTTTTTTAAACTTTTTACCATTTCTTGTAAAAAATACATGGTCTTTTGTAATGTTTAGCAATAAAAATGAAATTTATCAAGGCGATAATAGTTAGAATAATGTTGTAAGAATTTAGTGTAGAAAAAGCTTTATTTTATAAACATTTATTTATGTATTATTTAAATATAAAAAATTACAAAAAATGCAAGTGCAATATTTTTTTTAACAATCTAAAAAGTCGACTATTCGACTTTTTTCGACTTTTATCGACTATTTTCGACTTTTATCGACTTTTGAGATAACATAATCGATTGTTCGACTTTTTTCAGGAAATAGTCGATTGTTCGAACAATCGAACAATCGACTTATAGAACCCTACTAACGACTGCAACCTCTGCCACTATTTATAACACTGCCATCTGCATTCTAGATTTCTCTTTAACTTTCTAGAGGTTTCTAATACATACGCCATCTGTGGTGTACTTTCTACAATGTTCTTTACCTGAATATTCGAATACAGCGTTGCCAACTTACGATCAAATCAACTGAAAGCTTTTATTTAATAATGCCCACAGATATGTTACAGTTTGCTATTACAGCACTGTTATTTGAAAGCATTATGCTACTTTTAAATCAGCCCTTAAAATCGTTATATTTGAATTCAAGTACAATTTCGTAACAATATCAATAAAAAAAAATTGTATGCATACGGTTCAGGTTTGTAAAAACGTTTTCAAAAGTAGAGCCCTCAAGATGGCATGTAATTCGATTTTTTTTTACTTTTACCGTAATCTGTGTAAAATTACGCAAATTTTAATACCTCTTGTGAAAGTGTAGCTCGAAAAAACATGTTTCTCATCCAAAGACGGGCCAGCCTAACGTACATGTACAATAAGGTGGAGCGATAATGTATGAAATTTTTTTTTGGTTTTTTGTTTTCAATGGAATAGCGATATAAAGTGGCCTTTTAATGAGTAAGTTAAACGTACGAAAGATGACTTACCTATTTTGATGTTTTGAGGTACCCCAACACGATTGAAAATCAAACATTTTCCTATTTTTCATATGGTCATTAAACAACCTTATACTTTATAAACTTTAATTTATGTTGAACATAAATATTTTCATGTATTGTTAGGTCAATAAAGTTACATCCAATAATTAAAAAAAAAACTAAATTTTTACTTAAAAAATTAAATTCATATTTCATATGTTTTACAACCCAATCCCAATCCACAAAATCGTACTTGTAGCTTATGAAAGTGGGCCTAATCACTTGGTTATTTTTTTTACTGATAGAGGACATCCAAGGCTACTATACATAAGGAGGACATTGGGGACTTCCACTCCCCCCGTTTTCTAGAGCCATTTATTTTTGTATTATTATAATCTATATTTACGATCTACCAAATGAATTTTTTTGTGTATATTTAAGAGTTAAAAACGCAACTTTTAACAGGTATTCCAAAGCGAATACGAAAAAAAATAAAAATCGCTCCACCCTAATGTACCTGGTACATGATATATAATGACAAATAATCACAGCAAAGTATTATATATTTAGTAACATATTTATACTCAATTCCATTTGGTTGAGAAAATAATTCTGAAAGTTTTACAAAATAAAATGGACTTAGCACTTTTGTATATTTATAGTTATTTAATATTAACCATTACTGACTACTAAAAACTACAAATTTTAAAGCTGTATATACTTTATTGGACATTTTATATTTTCTACACATATATGACACCAGTTTTCTAAAAAGACCAATTTTCGGTTAACCGACAAATAGGTTTTTTATAAACACTAGTGGTTTAAAAAACCTCGAAACAGTGTTATCTGTGTGACTCTATATCGATTTTCGTTCAATTTATTCTGTTTTATTTCGGTTTTTAATATTTTTAATTCCCAATATAGTTATTTTCTGCGCATTGGTGTGAACATACCTTAAGGATTATCAATGACTTTTATGAAAAATATATAGTTTTTGAAAGAAACTGGAACAAATTATTTGAAGTCAATTATTTTCAGAATTCGCTTATTTTCGGAAAATTGTATGTTTGCGATATAGCAATAAACCTGAACAATTTCTGCAGTTTTCGATTTTTCATGAGTTTTTTAAAACACAAAAAATTTGCTATTTTCACGTAAAAAATATATTTTTTGCTTCAATTTGTTATTTGAACTCCGAAACCACTGAGCCGATTAAAACCCAATATATAAGCGGATTAAAGGCTATGTAAATTTAAACTTTTCTAAGTTTATTTTAATAATATCGGACTAACCCTTTTTGTGTTATCATAAATTATGTGGAGTAATGCATTAAACACATTCAAGACAGCAGGCTACCAACTTCAATCTGTCAAAAATAAAATGCACACGTTTATATGGAGACGATTATTTTAACGACAGCACAGCTACACGGCCACACGACTACTCATGCCGATGTAGCCGAATTAGGCTAATTTCTATTTTTGTCAACTACAAAACAGAAATAGTGTTGCTAATATAATAAACAAATGTAAATCAAATTAGTGCTTAAAAAAATATATTTTTTTACTTAATTAAGAGAAGTTTCTGATAACCATATTGAAATAAATTAATAACAGGTACATAATTATTTATAACCATATATATATTTTTACTCAAAATAATTGTTTCAATCTTAATTACTTTGGAATTTTGTACGGTTATTTTTTTATTAAAGTGACACCACTGAATTATAAATCAGCTGTTTTCTTTGTAGCTGTCGTCTTTAAAATAATTCAGTAGCTGCCACACGACTACAACTGTAACCAGCAGAATTTGTGTTCGTGTAGTCGTGTAGCCTGCTGTCTTCAATGTGTTTCATGTATTATGCATTAAACACATTGAAGACAGCAGGCTACACGACTACACGAACACAAATTCTGCTGGTTACAGTTGTAGTCGTGTGGCAGCTACTGAATTATTTTAAAGACGACAGCTACAAAGTAAACAGCTGATTTATAATTCAGTGGTGGCACTTTAATAAAAAATAACCGTACAAAATTCCAAAGTAATTAAGATTGAAACAATTATTTTGAGTAAAAATATATATATGGTTATAATTAATTATGTACCTGTTATTAATTTATTTCAATATGGTTATCAGAAACTTCTCTTAATTAAGTAAAAAAATATATTTTTTTAAGCACTAATTTGATTTACATTTTTCTATTATATTAGCAACACTATTTCTGTTTTGTAGTTGACAAAAATAGAAATTAGGCTAATTCGGCTACATCGGCATGAGTAGTCGTGTGGCCGTGTAGCTGTGATGTCGTCAAAAGAATCGTCTTCATATAAACGTGTGTATTCTAATTTTGACAGATTGTAGTTGGTAGCCTGCTGTCTTCAATGTGTTCAATGCATAACGTATAAAAAAAATTCACAATTTTACAAAAAAAAATTTAAAAACAACTTCTCCATAGAATTTAAAATTTGGACCATATTTGTTGTACTACTGGAACCGCAATACATCAAAATTATGTAGTGGTTTAAAAAGGCTCTAAAATTTTTTCGATTTTGTTGCCCTGTGTAATTGGAGTACCTCTGTACTTTTGAAGTTTGAATTGTTCTGAAAAAATTTAAGAAACAAAAAGAAATAAATGAAATGTTGGTCACCTCAGTTTTTAGTCAACCTTTAAAGAAGTGCTCTGCTTAGTTATGTCGTTTTGGTCAAGTAGCGTGACAAAATAATATTAACTTGTTTTAAATTTTAAGCAAGTTAATAAAAGAGAGCAAAACAACTTTACGAACTGAGAGCTGCTATAAAAGTGGCGAAGCATAAACGGACCCACATTTTATTTTTATCGTACATTAAATTTTGTGTATTTTTGTTTGTTTTGTTAACTAAGTTTTTATTTTTATTATTTTTTGGCCAGAGCATTGTTACTCTGGCCCATACAATGGAAATCAACAAATATTGTTAACAGGAATGAAATGAAAAGACGGCAACTGGTTGTGATGGTTTAACAGTTTGTAGCAGTTGCTGAATAAAGCAAGACGTTTTTACGGATTACGGGCGTTTTTTTAAAACGAGTGCGAGTGTTGGTTATAAAAGTCTTGAATATTACAACTACTAAACTATTTGTTGTTGTAGTATTCAGTTTCAGTTTTACGCCGGTGAAAGCTGTTAAGTGCGAATAGTTGGTTGTTTGTGCATATAAATAAATATAGTAAAAATTCAGTTGTCGTTGCCTTTATCGGTCGGTTGGTCAACGTGAAATAAGAACTTTAAAGACGGCTATCGATTACGTTACGCTTTAGCTTGATCCCATTAATTGTGTGAACTTATTGGCCACCTACCTTCCTCCCATCATCGCTGGGTGAAGTTCTACGTTGTCAGAAAGTGAATAACAAAAAGCTGTAAGTGAATGTGTTGTAGTTCGTGACATCTTGTATCTTTTGCTAAAATTGTTCAAAAACTTGTACTCAGCAGTACGAGTATTTTACTGCACACAAAATGAGTTTTATTTGGAACACTGCAAGTTGGCACTGTCTGTTACTCAGCCACTTGGATTAACAATAAAAATTTATAAAAAAAACTAAATATAAAAATATAAAACCACAAAGTGAAGTGAAAACAGTAATGGATAAAGTAAGATAAAAAATACTTATTGAAAAACAAAAGCCATGGAATACGAATGAAATAAACATAACGAAACATAAAAAAAACTTCATTTCACTTTCATTTGAACATTTTTTTTTATTTACCGATCGAGTGCATTGTGAATTAAAAAAATCAAGAAAAAAAATATATATGTAAATTGTATATGTATGTTTTGTATTCGTATAATATATGTTTGTAAATAATACCAGTACGCGTTGATTTATTATCTGTGTCTCTTGATCAGATACATTTAGCACGGGAATTTATGAAACATATACTTCATACAAATGTATTTACATACATACGAACATACGTTCATATGTAATATGTAAAGTCACAAATGTACGTGCAGATTAAATAGATCGAATCAAGTTTTGTTTGGTTTCATTCTTTATTGTATTATACATACATATATTTTCACAATAACGAAGATTACTTTTAACCCGCTTCTTCTTATGGTCCTTACTAGGGTATTCAATTAATCGGGTTTCTGGTTTAATCGGTTAATCGAGCAAATAATTAATCGGGTTTAGATTTATTCGGTTAATAATCGGTTAATTTAAAATTATTCGATTAACCGAATAATTTCTATTTTAATTTTAAATTGAAAATACAACAACGAATTTTGTGTACAAAAACATAAAAAACAGCAAATAAGGTATTTGAGATCATTTTTGTAAACGTATCGCCTATTTGCTGCAACAACGTCATAACTCAAAATCCATGTTTTTTGAACTGAGTAATATAACCTTTCATATAGTTTCATCAGTTTTCAAAAAAGTCAATTATTTTTTGTGTGAGAGTGTTTTTTTGTTGTAAACATCAAAATTAAAATTCATGTTTTCTCGTATATTTGATAAGTATATTTATATTTCTGAAATCGCATGATTTGTTGAAAATTTATTTAAGAAATAGTAAAATGTCATAAAACATTCAAAGATGTTTTTCTCGAAACGACTTTTTTGAATTATGACGTTGTTGCAGCCAATGAGCATATGAGCAAATGTTGGAGAAATCAAAAGCATTACAAAGAATATTCCTTTTCGGATTGTTTTAGATTTTCATTAATTTAATAGTGTCGTTTAGTTATGATAAAAGACTCATTTCAAAAAAAGTTTCGTCTATACATGTAAATACAAACAAAGTTTTAAAGACATGTAAATTAAATATGTCAGTTGTTATTTATACATACTCAATAATCATGTTTATTGGATGTTCAAAAAATATATAATTTTAATTTGAATTTAAAGGAAAAATAAATACAAAACAATTTTTTAAAGTCCAAAAAAAGGAATTTCGGTTAATCGGTTAATCGACACAAATTAATCGGTTTATTTGTTATTTGAAAATCGGCTATTCTAAATTAATCGAACAGTTAACCGTCCAAAATTACTAAACTGAATATTACAGATACCATTAAGTAGTGATTTTGAACGTATGGCTTGTTCCCTTTCAATCCTGACAATGGTCATTAATTGTCTAAAAAATCAATTAGGAATATTTACTGAAGATCGCAATTTACTGAATATTTACTGAAAATTGGCAACTTCTAAAGTGATAGTCCGATTTTAATATAAATTTAAATTTATAGAGGAGGTGTTGAATTTTGATTTTAAACAAAAAGAGGGGATGTTTTGTGCGAAGCCTCAAGTAGTGTTCATCGGGTATATGAAAAATCAAAAATTATGTAAAATTTTGGATTTGAAAGATTACACTGTGCTCGAAATTGACACTTTTTTTCTGTCAAGAAGGGCACTCAGTGGTTTAAACTAATTCGGGTACGCTGAATTCAATGTTGCTAACCGTTTTTTTAGGTTAGCTCGTATTTTCGAGATATACCGTTATTTTGAAAATGGAGGAGTTTGTACAACATGTATTCGCGTAATTCAAAAACGGTTTAGTTTCTTGAATAAACTGAAAAACCGCAATAAAATTACCTTTAAGAAAAGCTTAACACCTTTTTAATCTTCGCAGTCGTTTTAGAAATGTAAATTTTTTTGGACAAAAAAAAATAATTGTTTAGAAAAATTTCGAAATTTTTGGTTTTTAAAACGGCGTTAAAAAAATTCATATACGCTCTTAATTTTTTTCACACATATAGAAAACGAAGTTCCAAATAAAACAAGCCCTAAAGATTAAAATCTGCAATGAACTTTTAATTTTATTCACAAAAGATCGTGCACTGTTTTCTATGTTTAGTACTGCAATAGTCGGCAATGCATTCTGTAACTTTTCTTTTTGTTGTTGATTTTGAATCCATAAATTTGACTAGTGGAAAAGATATACATATATATTATATATCACCGTATAAGAAATTATGTCTTCTTTTCAAAAATGTATAAAATTTTTAAAAATTAAAAAATTTATAGAAGACTTTTTTTAAAAATGTGGGAAAAAAGGTTAAAATGTTATTAGGCGATATTTTGTTTATAAAATCAAAAGTTGTAATCATATTTTAATCATTAAGAGCATGTTTTGTTTGGAACTTTATTTTCTATACTCTTAGAAAAAAATATTTATAAAAAATAATTTTTTGTTTGCCAAAAAAATGTATATTTCTAAAACGACTGCGAAGATTAAAAACTTGTTAAGCCTTTCTTAAAGGTAATATTGCGGAATTTCGGTTTTCTAATTCTTTACCGTTTTTGCATCATTTACGAGATATTCGCATATGAAAATTAAAATTTCAGTTGTTTACCGATATTAGTCTGGTTTTTTAATTAAAAACAAATTTATATCTATTTTATCTATTTCTGAACATGTCCAACAGATCCACGATATGGCGCAAACGAAAGAATCTAGCTTGCACAAATACTATCTGTTGATAAGGTTTGTTTGGTATTGAAAATGGGCAATATCGGTTCATCATTTCACATAGCCGCCATACAAATGTCCCCCCGAAATACTTTTTAATGTACAGTCATAAATATATTGATTATCCAGCAATCCTGATAAAATTTTGCACAAATAAGTTTTTGTTTTTCATTCACAAATTTTTTTCACCAAATATTTTTTCATACAATTTTTTTACTTAAAACATACTTAAGTAATCGTTTTTATTGAATTTCTTTACATTCTTGAAAGATCAGACAAATATTCCAAAACATCCACCAGAATTCTTATGCTATACAATTTCAAAATAACCGCAATATTTCGAAAACGCTAATTGGAAGAAAGTAAGTGTAACATAGTAATGAGTAATTGAAATCGAAAATTTCAAAATTAACAAATCCAAATGTGATGATTATTGAGTCGAAATCGCAAATTCTTTTTCAACCCATACGAAAAGGTTTTCCGAAGACCTTAGTTAACATTTGGACCCAATATACCACGAATACCGGTTAAATCTTCATTTTCGGTTCTGGTGTTTTTTTTTTGGGAATGTGTGAATACGTGTACCTATATCCAAAAATGTTGATTAATATAAATAATTGTCTATTGATCCATTAACCGTAAATAAGAAAAGAAATTTGTTTGTTGTTGATTCAAACAATTAGCCAGTTCCCATTTTTAAAATTTTATTAATACGTATTTATACTTACTCAAAACACACTTACATATCGATGGCTTAATATAGAAAGGTCGTATCTCGTTTTTTTAAAATCGGGTTTTTTTACATATTCTGGTAGACAAAACCCAAATAGACCTCCCTTAAGTTTCCTATGTTGACAAATAACAGATTTACAGTAATTATAAAAAAGCCATAACTCATTTAAAAAATCGTATGAAAGAAAAACCATTTAAAGTTGAATGCATATTTTTTGGTTTATAATAAAACAAACAACTTTTCTAAAAATATTTTTTGATATATTACAAATTTTTAGTTGTTTTTTTTTCAATTTCACTTTTTGATATTATTGAGTTTTTCCTTCTCCTGTAAAGTAACTCAAAGTTGAGATACGACCTTTCTATATTAAGCCATCGATATACAAATTTATATTTATGTATAGCTGTATGTATATAAGTAAATATATACATACATATGTAGTAGATTCGTAAAATTTAAGTCACAAGATGTGTTACTAAAAAATAAAACAGAAACAGAAGTAAATACAAAATAAATTTAAACTTGTTCCACAAACTTGAAGTACGGGACTTAAAGATTTGACCATAATAATACGAACAAACAGTTAGTTGTATGTATTGTAACCAGTTTGTTTTTAATCGATTTTTTGTTGTTGTTTTCCTGAAATTTTTAATAGCACCCCTTTTTCACAAGTTAACTTAAATTAAAATGCGAAATGATGGCTGTTGTTTTGTTTCTTCTCATTTCGCAATAAAAAAAATTAATAAGTGATTGTTTTAACGGAAATATATTGTGACTCACTCAAAACTTTATATAGATTGTTTAATAAGCTGTAACTTATTTATTTAATTAATACTATTTATCACACATAGGAATCAATATAGAGGAAATAATGTCTGTTAAAAAAAGAAATAAATATAAGAATCAGTCGATTGGTGAAGTGAAACCCACTCAAGTTGGTTGTTTTTTTAAATTTTGTATATTTAAATTTAAATACAAACAGCTTTCGAATTTCTTTTGGAAAACAGTTCATAAATTAATTTACATTTTAAAGATCAAAGATTCGAAATACATGCTATCAAGTAACATTCCATAAATGCCCAAAAATATCTCCATAAAATTTTATAGCATACCAAATATTAATACATATCTCTAATATATCGAAAATGTATTATGTCTTCATACTTATTTTTAAAGATAAACACAAATCCATATTCAATACTTATAACAAGACAATTTTTTTTTAGAACTTATACCTATAAAATACTAATGGTAAAATATACTTATTAAATTGAAATATATACATACAATACTAGTTCGAGTACGTTGATAATTTAATACAACTTTTATACATTTGTGGTTTTCGATTAACTGCTTGTAAATTCAAGGAACACACATATGTATGTACAAAACGTTAATAACAAATTTAAATCAAAGTTTAGACTTAAATTATTTAATTTCCTTGTTTTTACTTGTTGCCAAAAAAAAACACATACTCACAATCAAAAAGAGTACGACAAAAGAAATAAACAAATCGTGTTGAATTATTTAGTAATAAAATAATCGCATATATGTAGGTACAGGCGCAGATCCACGGGGGGAAAGAAATTTCCCCCCAAAACCAATTTTTTAAAATAAATAATAAATAGAACAAAGAAAAGAAAGGAGGAATAATCAATTTTAGAAATTTAAAAGAAAAATACATTTTAATGAAAAAGCTTAACATTATTTTTCAAGTTTGTTGTTTTTTGAAATATGGGCAATTTCACGAGAATGACAACCACGACTGAAAAATCTAAAATCCTTGAAACCTTTTTTTCAAGTGAAAGTATTTAGAGTTTATTACAACATCTTAAGGGCAAAAATAATAGTTTTAGGCTAAAATGGCGGAGAAAACTAAGCTCCTAATTAACATGTAGTATGAAATGAATTTGAATCTGGTTGTGTTTTTGTTATTATCCAATTGTTTATTGAAACCGAAAATATACATACATACATATATTTTCTATTTATTTTTTTAATTTTTGTATACATACTCTATACATCTCTGCAGCAACCTGTGTTGAAGATATTTTTGGACATAACTTGACCTTTTTGATTATATGGATGTATTTACGCTCACTTAAGAATCTAGGACGACCTGTATGTTTAGCACTTTCAAGTGTTGATGTTGCCTTAAAACGTTGCACGATACTCCAAATTGTAAAACGGCTTCTTTCCATAATCTCTACAATCTCAGCATATGATTTTCCTTGATTGTGCAAGTGAAGGATGATTTTGCGCTCAGATTCTGTTGTTTCCTTTTTTCTGTTAGCCATTTTAATCAGAATTGATAATTATTGTGCTCATTTTTTACAAATTGACATTAACAGTTTTAGAAACGAAAACTGTTAAATAAAAGAAGATAAAATCGCATTTTCAAAGAAAAAAAAGTGAATAGATCGATCAAATTTGAAGAATCTGGTTAAGTGTGCCAATAGTTTTGTTCTACGGAATTGTGGAATTTTTCGTCTTTTTATTATTTTTAAATAATATTGCAAAATTGTTGAAATGAAGTTGGTGGTATTTTGTAGGAAATTCATCAATCTATCTGATAAATATATGTATATTTTTATTAAAAATGTCAACAATATGGCCTTTAAATCGACCTTAAAGTACAATGAGCATCCTGTGCCAATACTTAAGTTCGGCACTGTACATATACATACATATTTACAGAATATAGATTATTTTACTATAAGAGAAAAATCTGTCACGTACGATATTAAATTTAATTTATTACAAAATCATCAAATATTTGGTTTAGTGTAAGAAATAAAAAGAAAACATAACGCCTCTCACGATTCGCAAATTTTCGCATATTTCTACATGTACCTCAAAATTACTTCAATTTTATGTCACGTAGCATGTGACACGTACGATATTCCCTTATTTTGCTCGATATTTTGGACAACAATGTTTCGAAAGAACTTATTATTTTTTTTAAAATATAGTACCCTCTGAATGGAACACAAATTATTTTTCAGATACTCTTATTTTTCCAAAATCTATTCCACTCTATAAGGGGAACAAATGTCACGTACGATGACATGGAATTGCTCATATGTAAATGTAACGTTGTTCTCAATGATGGTGGTGATATCCATAAGCGATAAATAATTTGTTGCAATTAGTTTTTGTCTAAACTATTTGTGTGAATTGTGAATCCAAAATTCCAATATTTTTTTATAATCAAAAAAAGTATGTGCAATATCGATTATTCATGAATTTCTAAAAGTATTTTTTAAAATACACTGAATTCGCAGAAAAAAAAACGTCAAAACAGTTATATGTAAACCGAATTTTTAGTTTTTTATTTAGAAAATCAGGGATATTTATACATGTCCGAAATCTCACAACAAAAGCTAGTTTGGATATTGTTCAGTCGTTTCATATTTGACTACGCGTCCATGTAAAACTTTTATACATTTTTATTACTTTTGCTACACATTTCAAGATTCAGGTACTGTAAAAAATGTTCTCAAATTTCTTTAATTTAACCACATAAATAAAAAAACCTTCTTTCACCATACAAACCATACAAAACTGCGAGGAATTGTATTGCATTGTGACATATATTCCATTGTGAATTCAGTAGGATGTGAAGGATTTAAAAATTCGTTATTTTAAAAGTGATTGATATACCCAAGCTTCTTAACAAAATTATAATAAAGCTTTCATATATTGAGATACAAAATGTCGCGGATCAAATTATTATTCCGTCAGATTTCGAGTTTTTCCCCTTTGCGTTTTCACTAAAAGTCTGGTTTTTCCAACATATTCACTTTCAGAACTTGGAGATTATCTTTCAGATATTTATCGAGTATTGTAATAGTTTCAGGCCCTAATTTTGTAAATCACGTCACCAAAGTGATATTTATGTAGAAAGCAAGAATAAAATTTCAAAAATTTTAAAAATTTGTTTTTGTTTTAAGGAGTGAGATCGAAAAATTCTTAACATACATATATGTTTATAAAAAAGAAACCACTAAACTTACAGCTTTAATTTTTTTTTTATTTGATTGAAATTATTATTACAATTTACAAAAAAAATTATTTTTATAGTTTTAATCACTAGTGATGAAATTTTGAACCTTTTTCGGAAACCCTTCCATTAACGTTTTTATAGTGCTTTCTGTCACTTTGCTCGAACATGTAGTCCATCTCCGTTTAAAATCTACCACACTTTTGGACACCTTTTTTGTACTCTTCAATTCTCTTTTAACAAGAGCCCAATATCTCTCCACTGGCCTTAGCTCCGGGCAGTTTGGAGGATTTGCCTCTCTTGGTACAAATACCACATTATTGTTCTTGTACCACTCAAGGGCTTGTTTGCCATAGTGACAGGATGCCAAGTCAGGCCAAAAATAAGTGGACACATTATGAAGTCTTATGAATGGAAGCAGCCTTTTTTGTAAACATTCCTTGATGTAAATTTCGGTATTTATAGAGCCCGTTGTAACAAATGAGTGGCTTCTTTTGCCGCAACTGCATATTGCTTGCCATACCAAGAACTTTCTGGGAAATTTTGTCTGCTTTTGGGTCCTAAACTTTTCTTCAACATTCCCTCGAGCATCAGCAACATAAAATTTTTGACCTGGAAGTTGCGAAAAATCTGCCAGAACATACGTTTCGTCATCCATTATGCAGCAAGAATATTTTTTTATAAAACTTGACTTCAATTTCCGTGCTCTGTTTTTGGCCTCTAAATTTTTAGTAGCGTTCCTGTCAGGAACTTTTTGAGCCTTGTATGTTTTTAAACCTGCATTAGCTTTAACTTTTCGTACCAAATAGTCCGAGCACTGAGCTAACCGGGCTGCTTTCCTACCGGATGTGTTGGGAGCTCTTTTGAAAATGCGTTCTATTTTTTTGGCTTTAGAAACATCATGTGGACCATTCCTTCTACCTGAACCAGGTTTTCTATCAACTGACAAGTTCTCCCGGTACTGTTTAATAACATTGGAAACAGTTTGACGGCAGACCTTTGTATGCTTGGCCAACTTTTTGTAAGACCAAGTTGGGTTTTGTTGAAAATATTTAATAATTTCAGTACGCACTTTTTTCTGGTCACTCATTTTAATCAGATTAACAAAAAAATTAATATAATTGACATTACACATAATAACTGACATGTTTTTCAAAGGTAACTTGATCAAAAAAAAATTCAAATAATACTTGGGTTAAAAAATGTAATGAAAAACGTGTGTTAAGAATTTTTCGATCTCACTCCTTATATACAATATTTTCAAATTATGAAAAAGAATCAATGCCTTAGTTTTCTTGCGTTTGATCTGTTCAGAATTTGTATATAAAACAAAAACAAATTTTTTAAAATTTTGTTTTTGCTTTCCACATAAATATCACTTTTGTCACGTGATTTACAAAATTAGGGCCTTAATTTTAATACAAAAAAATTTATAAAAAAATTGTCTAGTTTCTGTACTTACTGCTTACTGCTTTTAGTTAATCTCCACTGGCTAAAAAAAAACTGGATTTAGTGAAGACATAAAAGTGCAAATATCTTTAAAATGTTTGTCATATTTGTTATCAGCGTGATATAATAGTATGAAATAAATGTTTTGGATGTGGAGTAGGGTTGGTCGAAAAAATCAATATTACCTAAAATATTAAATAAAAAAATTAAATCAGCCGATTTTTTTTATTACCTATTAAAAAATCCTTAAAAATAAAAGTAAATTTTTTACTTTTTCTGAAATTTTATCTACTCGAAAATGATCTTTTTGATATGTGTAGTCGTAATGGAATTTTTTTTCCTCATGCCAGAAACTATCGAAAAATCGATGGCACAATATCGACAAATTTTTGTCCATACAAATCGGCTTTTTCAAATCTATCGTCTGTTCTTTATTTTTTAAATATATAATATTGTTTTGAATGAAATACAGGTAGGCCTCCATTTACGCGGTTTGTTGGGCCCAAAAAAATAACGTGTAAATCAAATTCGCTTAAAACGAGGTTCTAATTTAGAACGAAATGCTTTTGTGGGGCCAATAATTTTTTATTTCGCGTAAAACAATACATCAGTCACATAACAAAAAAGAAATTGGGACCTAAAAATCGCATTAAATAGAAAACACATACATACATATCGTCACCTTAAATGAAAGCGAACGTAACTACACAAAAATTCAAAATCGAGTTTTTGATTGATCGAACAATTGCCAAGAATACTCTATTATTATTGATTTTATAACCTATCCTGTAAAAACAATACAAATGTAGTTACGTCCGTTTGCATTTAAGGCGACGATATATACTTTAAGCAAACTTATTTTATTTGTACTTCTAAAAACTTACTTAAAACAAAAGTGAAATAAAAAACTCAACAAAAAAAATTATTTCTTATCGAAAATTAAGGAGAAAATTTCAATTAAAAAAAAAAATTCTAATACATAAAAGAGATCAAAACATAACAAAAAATTCATGAAAATTAACGAAGTTTTCAAAAAAGAAATCTGTTATTCGCTTGTGTTTTTTCATTTCTTGTTGTTTGTTGCCGCATTATATAAAAATCGCGTAAAAAAAGTCGCGTATTTGAAAAATTGGTTACTAATTTGAGTTCGCGTTATATCGAATTCGCGTAAATAAAGTACCGCGTAAATGGAGGCTTACCTGTACTTGTAACATAAAATATATGGAATGCATCAATAAATATGAAATAAAATCGAATACAAATTTAATTTCAATAAACTTTATTTTAATCTTAACATTAGTTAATTAACATGAAGGATAAAATAGGTTTTCTAAAAAAATAAAAGTTTTCCCTCCAAATTCTTTGGATGGATCCGCGCCTGTGTACAAACATACGATTTACATACAAACAACTCATAACTATATTCCATGCCAGCAATTGGATGTTATATTTTCGATGTTATGTTATTCAGCATATGAAAAAAATGTTACAAAAACAAATTACATTTGTATCGACTTTGTAACCTAAAGAATTGTCTTTGTTCGACAGTTTAAATTTAAAAGAATAACATGACAATACTCAGTATATTTTTAAAATCATCGGTTGTCTTTAGTGTTTATAAAAAACCGACTTTTTAAAAAACCTGTTTGTCGGTTAACCGAAAATTGGCCTTAGAAAAAAAATTTTTTGGTTAACCGACTTTCAAAAAACCGGTTTAACCGGTTAACCGACATTGAAAGGACATATTTTAAAAGTTTAAACAATACATGTTTAGATGTTGAAAAATAAAAAAATATCCAATAAATTATTGCAAACAAAAGCAGTTTAGTAGTTCAAAATTTGTAACAACTCTTTATTTAAATTTACACAAAAATATAAATACTCACACTCTTCAAAGCACACACATAAAATTTATTTTCCTTTCGGAGATTTACAACCATATTTCGAACTAGAATATGAACCCTTTTTCAATTTGTCATTTTCAAGGATAAAAATTCAAAAAATCTTTAATTATCACTTTAACAATTGTAATGCTTGTCAATTTAAATAAATCAACAAAATTAACTGTTATTTCCTTTTCTTTGTTTTAAATATTATATTTGATGTTAAAAGATACTACGTTGTATGTAGACTTTTTTCCCGCTAATTATTATGTTTTTTCCCAATAATTTCTATGTTACATTTTTTTCATATTCTTTTTTACTTCAAACAGTCTTAATATTAAATACCTTAAACATTGCTATAACATATTTTTAAATTATCGCCACTAATTCTCTAAAACTTCAAAATCGTAGGGTGTATTTAGACTTTTTTCCTTGACTGTATATTACACACTTTAATAACAACACAAGAATAACAGCGCCTATCATAAACTAACTTTCTGCAACTTGATATACCCATTTATATACACAGTGCCATCTACTCGAGGTTTCATGAATTATCTGACGGACAAAACTAGAATGTTCCATTTCCAGAGCTTTTAGCTCTTATATGTGTTTAGCTGATAAGCTGGGTAAATGGGGATAAGGCTGGATAATTGGAAGAGATGTTCAAACTCTCTGAGCCGAAACAAAATCGTTTAGATTTTGTACTCAGAATAATTTAACAAACAATATGAAACGAAAAGGAATGAATAAAACCAAAGGATTATGAATTTTTCTAATTATTTATTAAATTATTTGGAATATGGATTCTTATTGGTAAGAACAAAAGGAATAATATACCGATGTGAACAGGTTAAAGTTAGATTTGTAACTCTACGAAAAAGAAGTTTTTACGACTCTTTACTCTTTAAGAAGTTTTTACGACTCTTTACTCTTTACTTATGATAATTGGAAGTGTACTGAAACACATAGCATTCTGCATTAATATATATTGAGGAAAAATAGAGATTGCAGGGAAATGAGAAAAATCGCTAAGTGTTGTTTTTGGCGTAAACAATATGTATGTATATTAATAGTGTATTTTTTTTTTAGTTTAGAAATATTTTGAATATTGAAAAAAATTCTCAACTTTATAAATGTGTACATTAGGAATATAACTTTTACATTTTTTGCAAATATCAAAATGGACCTAGCATAGTCGAATAGACCATTGAAAGTTATTTAAAAAATAGTATTACTTTTTCGCGGTTAACAAACAAAATTTGCCCACATAACGCGGTAAAGTTTGGAGATATTTTTTTTTTTAGTTTTATCCAAAAAACGCAAATAGTTTTTTTTATTAATATATCAACCTGACTTGAATCTATATTTAAAATTTGTGGTAACGGGAAAGAGTCCACTGTTTTACTATAAAAAAATAAGAAAAGTAATAAAAATTTGAGAAAATTTTGACTTTATAAAATCATTTTTCTGGATGAGGTTTTTTTTCCAAAATGACCCAAAACATTTGCCATCGCGTTGTGCTAGGGTACAAATTTGGTTATAGCCCTAGTATACATAATTCTAGATACAACTATATATCGACCCCTTTGCGCGAAATTATTGTATGTTACATTTTTACATAGTAAAATATTATACCGATATTCGCTATATTTATGGAAATATTACTAAGTTAATTTTATCGTATGTGAAATTTAATTTACTAAATCGATTATTGAATCGCATTTAAAATTTGGTATTGATGTGATACTAGCCAAAACAAAGAAATTTAATAATAATAAGTTATTATTAATAACGCTCTACTGCAAAATTTGGTTTTTGTAACATACGATAATTTCGTGCAAAGGGGTAGATATAACTTTAATTTAAATATATTGGCTTTGAAATGACTTTTCCTTTAAAAACTCTTTCAATTGAGGAGTTATGAGCAAAAATATGGTCTAAATCTAGATTGATATAACAGAACAATACACAGTGGGCCAATTTTAAAGTAAATTAATTTCTAGGAAACACTTGCTTCATAATTTTTAAACAAAATTAGTGTTTAACTAGAAACTTTGCTACGTTTTTTTTAGAATTTTGAAGTTTTGCATTGTATAGTTTAAAAGTTTAAAAGTCTTGACTCAAAAATACATAATAACTGTGATAAATTTCATTGAAATCGGAGATGTAAAATTTAACTGATGTTCGCTTTGAGATGGATTCTACTGCATATACAATTTTTTATATATTAGTTTTCTATATCAAAATATACATTTTTTGGAAGTTATGAAAATACATAATTAAAATTTATTTTTGCTTAGTTTAGACAATAATATTCAATTACGTTTACAATTAAATTATAAAAGATGAGATAATGATGAAACCTGCAGATATTTCATTCAAGTCCAATTATCTTCATATTCAACATCATGTTCATTATAGTGATTATCATCATAACATTCAGTAGATTCAATGTGTTTGAGATAATTTTTCAGGACATCATGTTGAAAGCTGCACTTTTCACTCCGTTATCTAAAAACATCGCTAAACTAATTTAATGCTTAACCTAACGACAAAACATAATTAACTGTTCGTAAATATGTAGATGGTTTCGTATTTTTGTTTTTACAAGTTTAATTTGACTTATCATCGCGCAATTTCAAAACCAAATTTGGAAATCTTTTTAAATTTATTATTCCCACCAGCATATATTATATTCTGCGTTAAAATTTTTATCAATTTGCTAACGATGTTTTATTTGCTGAACTTGTCGATGACTAATTGTTTTTTTTCCAATATTTTAAATTGCAATACGATACACAGTAACAGCGAAGACGGCAAGTCATTATATTTTTATGTTTTCATTTTTGTAAATACTATATGTTTATTCCAACAACTATGTGACTATCTTCAACCACAAATCTTGTTTGTGATAAACATTTATAATTGTATAATCATAGTTTTTCTCTGTTTTTTTTCTAATTAACATCATAATTTATTTTCTATATACATAAATAAAGTTTCATGTGTAATTTTTCATCATGATTATATTTAACAATTTGAAAGCCTTATTGATCCTAAAATATTGTATTGTATATTTAAATACATTTAATTAACGTTTACAAAAAGGAATATTAAGAGAATATGAAAAGGTGTCCTCAATCGTATTTTCTAAATTTCAAGTCGCATTATAAGTGTAGTTATGCCCTAATTCTGTTCGTCATATACATAAGTTGATTATCAACTTTAATATTTTCGGTTGATTTTTATGTTTGTAATCCCACGGTCGAACTGCTAAACTGAACAGCAGAATGAAATAAAAGAAAACAAACAATTCAAGCAACAAACATGTTTTGCCATAAACCTAAAAATTAATTAAATATAATTACAGGAAAATTCTTTATCAACTTTAACCGTAATACACAGTTTCGTAGACATACTATGTATTTATTCGTAACAAAAAAGTGGTTTGTTTATTGTGTGTGTGTGTTTTTTTTTCAAATTAAAACTATATTTTCTGTTTCTTAAAAAAGATTGTGAAATGTTGTACTTGTATATACATATGCAATTTGTTAATGTATGTGTATTAGGGTGGTCCTTATTTTGAACTTTTTATATTTTCGAGTTTCGAGTTTTGGGTCAAAGTAGAATATTATATTCTTCTAAACTTTAAATTAGGATTAAAAATCCAAATTTTAACTTATTTTATTATGGATAAGCGTGAAATTGGCGAGGACATTTTGTTTTTGGTCACAAATTTGCTAAAATTATTTCTTAAAAATACATTTCGTAGCATATTTTCTTTGGCGATTTTTATGATTTTTTAATTTTTATTTCTAGGACATTATTGATTAACCCATTTATATCTGAGATCAAAACTGTCCATAACAGCAAAGTTAGACCTTTTCACTAAAAATAATTAAAAATACATGTAAGGACAATTTCTGTATTTTGTATTTTACTTAACGTTTTTGAACAATATTTTCATTTATTGAATGTAGAGTAACTTCGGGTAATGTGGACTACCGTTTTGTTTCTTCTAAATTTTGGCCACAATATATATGGATATTAAAAAAGTTGTGAAGCAATATATTAGCTAATATATTCCCTAATTGTTTTTGCAGTTGAAAATTTTTTGCGTCAAAGGATAAAAAAATTATGTGAAAATATTGTAAGGAACCCAAAAACCAGCATTAAAAAAATTGGAGGGTAATATGGACCACTATATGAGGGTAATGTGGACTAATATTTAATACATAAAATTCATAAACCAGCAAATCATGAATGATTAAAAAATTTAATTTCAATATATTTTTATTAATACAAACTAAAAAGTCGCGTTCCTGGCTTAGATAGATTGCTTAAAAAGTACATAGTAATTGTCGGGTAATATGGACCAGTAGTACATAATCAAGTAATTTAAGTGGTCCACATTACACGAACTTGGGTTACAGTGGTAAAAAAATATTTTTACCTAATAATCTAAATGTGCTTAAATTCTTATCAAATATATGCAAAACTACGTGTCCACTTTAACTATATAAAACAACCAAACATTAAATTCTACAAAGTAACTGTACCAAATTTTGTTTCTTACTTGAGCAGAAAAAAATGTTGAGCACGCGCATTAATTTCAATACAAGAATAAATAGCCAACATATCAATTACTCATGAAAGCAAATGTGCAATTGTCGTTTCAAACAAATTGTAAAATGTACGACAAATCAGTTTTATCATACCTTCAATAGTCTCTGAAAAAAGACACTGGTCCACATTAGACGCATAGTCCACAATACCCGAAGTTACTCTATGAGTTAGAAAAAGTTTTGAAAACTTTTTAAAAATGTATAAAATGTAGGTACGAAAAAACAAAAGTTCTATTTTAAAATATGGTCGACTAAATTTAAAATTTATTTTAAAGTTGTTAGGCTATTTAGTTTTAATGTGCTAAATTCACAATTAAATTATTTATATAAATTTACTGAAATTTATTTGTTGGGGCATAAGCTAGTTCCCATTCGCATTTCACAGTATGCTTAGGCCAGATCATCAGAAAACCCCAAAGATTAGGAAATTTAGAAATATAAAATTTTAATTTTACTTGTAAAAATATCAACGCTTACACATAACACCAACACTAAAATTAAGTTTTAAGAGTCTTCAGTTTTAATTTGCTAAATTTCCAATTTAAATATTATTGATAAATTCTCTGACATTTACTGTTATTTATTTTTAAAATTTTAGTGTCGAAAAAAACTATTTGTGTTTTTTGGATAAAAAAATTATCTCCAAACTTTACCGTGTTTTGTGGATGAACTTTTTTGACAACCGCGAAATAGTAATTCATTTTTTTTTTAAATAACTTTCAATGGCCTATTCGACTATGATAGGGCCATTTTAATATTTGCAAAATATGTAAAAAAGTTATAGCCCTAATGCACATACATATGTATATGTAATATAATTTTGGGTGAGTGTGTATTGGTGTTTCGTGACTGCGTATGTGTGTGTGTTTCTTTATTTATTTTCTTTTTAAATTTATATTATATTCGTTAATAAGTGCAAAAATAACACCAATAACAAAGACTAATGGTGAATGACCGGCTACAAAAATAAATTAAAAAAAATATATAATGTAATAATTGGCAAATGAAATGAATTTAATTAGGCTCGTTTAATTAATGTATTACTTAAATATAACTATATGGTATATACAAGTACATACAAACATCAATACTCACATCAATGTAAGTATTTTAATATTTAATTGAATACCTAAAAAGACTTAAAATTTTTTAAAACAAAAATAATGTGAAGACTTTAAGTTGATTAAAGGCATGTATGTAAATATATTTGATATTTACCCAATATATATTTTATATAAAAAATTGTACATACATATGTAAGCATATAATGTTTACATCAATAGCACAAACAAATTTCCCTGTTTTCCATTTAAAAACTTTCACTGAAATAATGAAAGAAAGAAAAAAAAAAACACTTTAAACTACTTTTAACTAACAGCAGCCACGTAGACTAAGATTAAGTGAATCTATGTTTATTGAAATATTATACTTACATATTTAGCGGATTTAACTAAAAATCTACATTACATCTTTAAATTTGACCCAAAATTTTGAGAAAAAAAAAACTCATACATAAAATAACTACTTTCATTTTTTACCATGACACACTATAAGATGACAGACAATAAATATGTTCATAAATATGTTGTTTGTACATACAATCTTACATACATATGTACAAACACCCATGAGTTATGTGAATTCATACATTCATTACAATTTTCAAAGAAGTCAAAAAAAAGCTAAAAACTTTTTAAAATAATTAAATCGATTTTTTCGCCTATTACGTCAAATAAGTCGTCGCTTTGAATATTAATAATTAATTGTTAGTTATTTAATTTTTTTCATATTTTTATTGTTTATTATAATTTTTGTTATTAAATAAGTTGTTGGTAAATTTCATAGATATACATACACACATGTATATATGAATGCCAACCCAACAGTTCTAGGAGACAGTCCCGAACTAGTGAATTTACCCATCATTTAGGGTGACAACTAGTTACATAACTAGCTACGTGACTAGTTTTAGCAATTTCTAGCCATTTTTAATTCTAAATCAAGCCATTTTCTGAGCTTAAGAGTTGGCAACCTTGCTTACCACCTACCTAACTAGTTACTTGATCAGCAACATAACTAGTTATTTTAACATATGCGGGTGCTAATTGACCTCAAATAGTCAGCTAAAGACACATATCGCAGATAGTCCATTAAACGATTTCTTGTAAACAAACCTTCCTCCTACAACTCTCCAATGATTGCTGGGTGGGTAAAATATTGGTGGGTAAAATAACTACTTTCTAAAGTGCAGTAGAAAAAAAACATTTCAAGTGACTTCACTATATGTTACTAAGAGACACTAAAGTGACTATAGACTTCATGATATGTTACATGGGATATCAGTTAGAGTATCCAAAACCGGTCATCTTTGTAAACTCCACCGGTTTCGGTTTTTTGATAAACCGGTTTTTGTAAGACGGTTAACCGGTTTTAATGAAATATATTTTCTGAAGCTCATTCAAACATATTTATGAAAAACTTTGATACCATTTTGAAAAATATTGATTTATTTTATAAAAAATTGTAGCATTTGCCAACATTTCGTAAAAGATATAAAATAATTGCATAAAGAATTCAAAAACGCTAAATTTCCATTAAATAAAAATTTACTATAAACCGGAAACCGGTGTCCAAATTTGCCGGTTTTTGGACACTCTAATATCAGTACAATAACACTCTGCTACAAAATGACACTTTTTGTCAGAACTTGAAAAGCGACCTAATGGGGGTTATAGGCCTAAGTGGGGGCATACTAAAACCGTTTTCACACTAAACCCTCAAAATTTTGAGTTATTTTGAAGACTGTTTCAGGGTAGGTTGTAGTACTTTGGTACCTCTAACTCACACATTTTTAGACCAATTTCAAACTTTTAAACAAATATTTTTTTTCATCATTTATTTATTGTATCTTCATTATTTAATGAACTAACAATAAGTGGTTCAAATCTTATATCTAATAATTATTATTTAATTAGTCCAGCCAGTGCCGGACGAAAAAATTTTGTATTCATGGTTGTTTTGGTTAAATTGGCATTCTTCCTTCTAGATTAGGTCTGCTGTGTCCCTCCTTCTTAATCGAGTGTGGCCACGGTTATCTAATATGTTGCGGGCCAGCGAGTTTGTGTGAACTTCAAGTTTTTTTTAAATATTTTTGTACATTTTTCGAGATTTCAGTTACTACAATGGGCACGTTAAGATCTTTGTGTATATTCGCGTTTTTGATATACCAGGGGGCAACTGTAATCATTCTTAGAAACTTGTTTTGGCGTCTTTGAATCTTTTCTACATTTGACGCTGAGGACGTGCCCCACAACTGTATGCCATAACACCATATCGGTTTTATGATCATGTTATAAAGTAGAAGTTTACAATCTAAACTAAGCGTAGAGTTTCTGCCAATAAGCCAATTAATTTGAATTGATTTAAATTTCATTTGAGTCAACTTTGCATCTATATGACTTCTCCATGTAAGGCGACGATCGAGATGTATTCCGAGGTATTTCACTTCCGATTGTTGAATTATTGTTTGGTTATTCATATGAATAGGGGGGCATGATTCTCTACGCAATGTAAATGTTGTGTGTACATTTTTGCTCGTTGACTTTAATTTTCCATTGTTTTAACCATTTTTCTAATTCAAATATGTGGTTTTGTAAGTAACGAAACGCTTGTTGAGGGTTTTCATGGATGCTTAGAATAGCAGTATCATCAGCAAATGTTGATGTATGAGTGCGATTGTTAGTTGGCATATCAGACGAATATATCAAATATAAAAAAGGTCCCAGGATACTGCCTTGGGGGACTCCAGCTTCAATGGGTTGTGCAGTACTTAAAAAGTTTCCCTCTTTAACCTTAAAAGTTCGACCAGTTAAATAGCTTTCCAATAGCTTATGTGTGTTTGCGGGTAAATTTTGACTCAGTTTGTATATTAATCCAGCATGCCATACCTTATCAAACGCTTGAGAGATGTCGATGAAGAGTGCGGAACAGTATTTCTTTTCTTCAAACGCTTTTCTCACCATATTTATAAGTCTATGGGTTTGTTCGATAGTACTGTGTTTTCTTCTTAATCCAAATTGATGATTCGGAATACAATTGTTTTCAGTTAACATCGGGTACAACTTGTTCATAAGTATCTTCTCAAATAGCTTTGATATATTAGACAATAGGCTGATGGGTTTCTATGATTCTACTTTTGTGTGATCTTTTCCCGGCTTGGGTATCATGGTAACCAGTGAAACCTTCCATTCGGGAGGATAATATTCAAGTCGTAATATTGCATTAAAAATAAAAAGAATTATTTTTATTGCTATCCGGGGTAGCTCCATAAGCATCTTGTTGCTGATCTTGTCCATGCCAGGTGCTTTCTTGGGATTTAAATCAACAATAGCATTTTCGATCTCTCGAATCTCAAAACGTAGTACGGGTACGGCTGCTCCAAAATGGGGTGCAACAGGTGGCAACTCAATTGCTTCGTTTGATGTGTTCGGTGTAAATACTTTTTTTAAATGATTAACAAACAGATTCCCCTTTTCAGTATTATCATAGAATATACAGAAGTGTCAAATTTGACGTTTAAAAAACGCCAGATGTTAGGGCAGTTCTCATAAAAAGAGATAGCAATATATTTTGTACTACAATATCAGTGATGTTTTAAAGCAAAACGCTATATACAACACGAATTTGGTAGACAAAGAAATGTGAACAAAACAAACAAATAAATTTGTAAGACAATTTTTTCGTAGTCTGTGGCACAAAATTTTTTAAAATGGAAAATTATAAAAATGTTTGTATTGTTTACGTGTAAATTTAAATGAAACAAAATTCTTGGTTGTTTTTTACATTTGCAAAATAAAACTCCACATGTACAATGGCAATTAAAAGTGAAATATTACAAAAATAAATGATTGCATCAAACTAAATCGGAAAGAAATTGAATTATTGCGGCAGAAAATTAAGACTAAAACAAAATGAAAAGGGCAGTTACTAAAAATGAAACAAATATAGAACTATATTATTTTCTGTCTCGTGACGCCTCTGTATACTTTGTGGTATTATTTCTTGCCCAACCGCCACTTGAATTTCGCAAGGGGGACTTACATATAACGGGTCTTTTAAGACTTTTTGTTGCTCGCCATAATGAGTAATCCGATTGCGGGGTTGCGTCCAGGCTTTCTAAATATTTATTCAATGATTCCATTTTTCGAAATTCCAAGAGCTTTTTAAGTCTTTTTATACAATCTTTAAGCTTCGATTTCAGTTGGGGGGATCTGTGCAATAATCAGTCGTGATCCCCAGAATGTGTGTTTAGCCTAGTGATTTAGAAAATCTATTATATTGACTTTCTGTAATTGAAACTCTAGGGGGTGAGTATATCGATGAAATCACTAAGTTTCGATGAAAATCTTCAAGACAGATTGTAGTAGCTTGAAGATAATCTTCGCAAAAATCACACATTGTGTTTGATTCGAGTTTTTATTAAAATTGCCGAGCCTCCGCATGCTCTACCTCTGGGATCTTTGTTGTCATATATTACATATCCATTCATTCGAAATGAACTTCTGGACGTCAAATGAGTTTCAGAAACCAGCATTACATCAATATGTTGGTTTCTTAAAAAATATTCGATTTCGTTTTTGTGTTGGCGTATGCCGTTTGCATTCCAAAAACATTCTTAGGCAGTTCATGGTCTGTTAAGCACAGCCTGCAATAACATTGATTGCATATTAAGCATTACTTGCATCATGTTACTCATTGAGTTTGTAAAGTTATTTACCGATTGCACAAGAGTTTCTATTGTAGATTCTAGTCGGGTAAAATTGAAAATTGGCGTTTGCTCTCTTACCTCTGGGTTCACATTTTCGTTTTGGAGTTGACGGACTTGCGTCTGAGTTTGGTTGTTTCTAAGTACATTTGCATATGTTACTTTGTTGTCATATGTCTATTGCAACGGGGGGTAGTTTAAATTGTTGTTATTTAATGGCTTAGCGGGGAAAATCTTTGGTTTCTGGCAATTATGTAGACACGACAAACCCCTGTAGTTTGCAGTGTGGTTACCTCAGCAATTGCTGCATTTTTTATTTTAGGATCATCTTTGGATTTGTTACTGGTGGCAATTTGCAATATGCTTTGGTGTGTCCATATTCTTGGCAATTCATACATTGGACGGGGCCAAATTGTTTGTGTGGTTCTTCTACCGTAATTTTACGATGCAATAAGTACTTCAGGTTATATATGGAATGTGTTTTTTTTTCAGGTTTATGTCACCGGGTTCAAGTTCAACACGGAAGAGTGGTTGGGGTATTTTTTTCGCGATTTCTAATATTTATCACATTTTTTGTCTTATAGCCTTTATCTTCTAAGCTTTGCTTTATTTCGAGTGGTTCAACATTACAGTCAATACCCTTTATTACAACTTGTAGACCCTTGCTTCCTTTCAGCTGATAAGTGTAAAAACTTTTCATTTGAGTTTCAAAATATGTTACAACCTTTCTATAATCGTTTTCATTATTAAACAAATATGGATAGAAAAAAATAAGCTTTCATGTTATGTATGCAGACAATGTATATTCCAAGAAATTGTTTAAGTTATTATAAAAAGTTAATTTTTTTTTTTTATTTTTTTTTCGTTATTTTTCATTTTCAACAATAGTTATTTAAATTTTTTTCTATGAAACCCAAATGCACAGTGTATATAGACAACAACTAGATATTACTTATTAAAATCGGTTTATATTTGCAAAAGTTATTATACTTTAACGATAAAAGTTTGAAAAAATTTATCTTGTAAATTAAAAATTTTACAAATATTTTTTTGTTTTTTTTTATTCATATTTGCTGGGGATGAAAATACTCAAAAAGTTATTAATGAAAAGTTGAATAACTCATGCAGTTTCCATCTGATTTGAAAAATTAAAAATTAAATTATTAAGAACAAAATTTTCTTTATACATTGATATAAATTTGTATAGGCTTTCATATCAAAATAAGCAATGAAAAGCGACTAAAATCAAAAATTTTGATTAATTTAGTGTTTTTTTAAATATTCTTAACAAAAACAATACTAATAACTTGCAAATGTGTCAATAAATGCATGTCATTTTAAAGCGTAATCAGTTTCTTTCCCAACACGTTAAAAATATTAAAATTGGAAATAAACTGACTGAGTTATAGGTCGATAAGTTGATAAACATCACTGAAAACGGTCTTTTTAGAATAACTTCTGAATTTGAGGATGTTTCTGAACACCATTTGCATAAAACCAGCTTGTACGAATTACTCACAAATCGTTTAAAGTGTTTGTTTGTATCTTATTACGATATGGGTATCGAAGCGCACCAGGTCAAGCTATTGTATAATATATTTTTGTCAAACGCCTTAGGAATTTTCTAAAAGCCTTACCCCTTGTCTATACTTGTCAAATATTTATCATAACAATTAATGACGTTTGTTGTCAAGACAAAGTTGTCTGAGCAAAAGCACTAACAATTTTGTCATAACGAAGCAATAATACTAATAAATGGAGACTATACCTGATAATTTTTTATCTTGACAACCATTTTGACGTTTATCATGACAAAAATTTATCAAGTATAGACAGGGGGTTATGGAATTTAAATATTTGATAAAATATCAAATATCAATTCTTGTTCTGGTTGAACAGCTGTTTTAAGCAAAACTACCATACTTTTATCTTATTTAAATAAGAAAAATTATATAGCACTGAAAAACTGTATTAAGTGCCACTTAAATTCGGCTGTGCCGAATCTTAAATAACCTCCACCAATATATTTATAATGAGAATTAAAAAACTAGATTGATCATCAGTGTTTGCTAATATATTTAGATAAACTATAAAAGTATAATTTTTGCATATGGAAATGAGTTAAATCGCAGGATTTCGAGCATTAACAGTGAAAAATTCGCATACAATGAATTATGTAGGAGATATATATGTACATATAATTATGAACTGAAAGTCACAACATCCAGCAGCATGTTTTCTGCTTATTTAAATAAAATTTCTTTTAAATATTTTATCAATACCGATGTTTGTGTGCTTTAATGAATTTTTCGGATTTATATACATATATATATATATATATATATATATATATATATATATTAGAGTGACAGCCGATTTTTTTTTTTTAGATTTCAAAGAGTGCCGGGTGGAATATTGTGACACTAGGCCTAAATGTTAAGTGCTGAAAATTTGATCCAAATCGGGCAACGATTTCTGGACGCGCATCGAGGTCAAAGTTCAGACATATGCAAAATTTTACTGTTAATATGGAATAAATAGGTGAAACTCGTTAACTTTCTGCATTGTTTTCTAGAAATATGTAGATTTATTTATATTAATGAATATTACATTAAAAAAAAGTTTTGGAAATTAACCCTGTATCTCCTTTGGTTCAAAATGACCCAAAAACTGTATTATCGCCAAAATTAGAGAAAAATGCAAATTTTTCAGTTTTTGAAAAAAATTTGCTACTAAATAAATACTTTTGCAATTGAATGCAAAAGAATCGAAATATGTACGTAATTATCGTTGTAATGAGATATAAATGACAAAATTTGATTAAAAAATGTTAAAGTTATTACAAATTCGCCAGACCATTACCGTGTTTCAGACCACTTGAACAAAAAATTTAGAAAAAAATTTAGATATTTCGAGAAAAATTAAAATAAAAGCTCATTTTTACTTAAAATATGTCCATATTTACTTGTATATGAGTTTCTGTCTTCGTAGGATACCGTTAACCTATTCGCAGGTATGGCCAAAAAAAATAATTTTTTTTAACGGCTGTTTCAAAACTCTATTTTCAAATTTTTAAAAATTTTGTTAAACAAATTTCAGATTTTTTCGATCATCACATTGGGGTTTATTGAGATCAAAATAGGGAATAAAAATATGAAAAAATTATGTCAATACCTCTTACAGTTTTTCCGTACCTGCGATTTAAATTTTGAGTTTTTCAAGAAAAACAAATTTTTTGTCCATATTTAGGCGAATGAGTCCAATTTCCTTACTGTTATAAATTTTAAGTAAAACCTATTCACAATATTATAGTCCTTGTAATTTTAAATATGTTCTGAAAGTTTTACTAAAATCGGAAAACGATAACCTTTGAATCGTGAAGGTCAAAGGTCAAATTTTTCAATATTTGGAATTTCTAATGAAATGATAGTGAAATGTTACATAGTTTTGGGCCGATTTTCATGAAACTTGAGGAAAATATAACATAAAGTCCAGAATTTAAAATAACAGCACAAAAATGGAAATTAACCCTTAGCAGCACTTGGGGTCCAAATTATTCTCAACTTTTAAAATCAAGAAAAACACAACCATTTTGACCCCAAGTCCTCTTAAAGGTTAAAATTCATTTTTGCACTGTTGTTGTAAATGCTAGATCCCAATATATATTTTCCTCAAGTTTCATGAAAATCGGCCCAAAAATATGTAACATTTCGCTATCTTTTCATTAGAAATTCCAAATATTGAAAAATTTGGCATTTGACCTTCACGATTCAAAGGTTATCGTTTTCCGATTTTAGTAAAACTTTCAGAACATATTTAAAATTACAAGGACTATAATATTATGAATAGGTTTTACTTAAAATGTATAACAGTAAGGAAATTGGACTCATTCGCCTAAATATGGACAAAAAATTAGTTTTTCTTGAAAAACGCAAAATTTCAATCGCAGGTACGGAAAAACAGTAAGAGGTATTGACATAATTTTTTCATATTTTTATTCCCTATTTTGATCTCAATAAACCCCAATGTGATGATCGAAAAAAATGAAATTTGTTTAACAAAATTTTTAAAAATTTGAAAATGGAGTTTTGAAACAGCCGTTAAAAAAAATTATTTTTTTTGGCCATACCTGCGAATAGGTTAACGGTATCCTACGAAGACAAAAACTCATATACAAGTAAATATGGACATATTTTAAGTAAAAATGAGCTTTTATTTTAATTTTTCTCGAAATATCTAAATTTTTTTCTAAATTTGTTGTTCAAGTGGTCTGAAACACGGTAATGGTCTGGCGAATTTGTAATAACTTTAACATTTTTTAATAAAATTTTGTCATTTATATCTCATTACAACGATAATTACGTACATATTTAGATTCTTTTGCATTCAATTGCAAAAGTATTTATTTAGTAGCAAATTTTTTTCAAAAACTGAAAAATTTGCATTTTTCTGTAATTTTGGCGATAATACAGTTTTTGGGTCATTTTGAACCAAAGGAGATACAGGGTTAATTTCCAAAACTTTTTTTTAATGTAATATTCATTAATATAAATAAATCTACATATTTCTAGAAAACAATGCAGAAAGTTAACGAGTTTCACCTATTTATTCCATATTAACAGTAAAATTTTGCATATGTCTGAACTTTGACCTCGATGCGCGTCCAGAAATCGTTGCCCGATTTGGCTCAAATTTTCAGCACTTAACATTTAGGCCTAGTGTCACAATATTCCACCCGGCACTCTTCAAAATTTTAACAAAAATTTTTTTCCATACAACTGATTGTCACTCTAATATATATATATATATATATATATATATATATATATATATATATATATATATATATATATACATATATATATATATATATACATATATATATATATATATATATAGCTATGCCATATTATGGGCCGATCGTCATAAAATATTGTAACAAGATTTTTATAGATTTTAGGTATTTTAACAACGATATTTAGGCCCGTTTTCTCAATGTATCGACAAACTGCCTGTTACTAAATGTCGACATAAATTTATTAGGCCGATAAACTGTCCGTTAACAATTTTGTTTTTCTCAATATACCGACAAAAAAAATTATTTTCAGTTGGCAATACCTCTCAAAATAGATGTGAAATTTGGAAACCCTGCCTTCAATTGACAACATGTTTACATAAATCAGCTGTTTAACGTGGCCATCGACAGCCGGAGTCTTTTGAAATATTCATTATCCTCCATGTCTGCCAGGTAGTTAGGCCTGGCATGATAAAATTTTTCAGCATTCACTTGGAACTCATGTTCTTCGTGTTCATCCTCCATCAAATTAATGTTAATTCCTCTATTAAACTTTTGTTTTTATAAAATCTATTTAATTTCGTTTACAAAAACACAAACACATACAAACAGCAGTCAGCTGATTGAATTTATCTGTACGATAAATAAATAATTGGCAGATGAGGTCGGGTTAGCTTTGCGACAGAATAGAAGCAAATGAGACATTGAGAAACCAAATTTCTTTATTCTGCAGTTTTTCGTTGGGAAAAAAGATAATCACCTAATGAGAAAACGGCCCTTACTGTGTATTATGGATGGATTATGAACCGATATTCCTAAAATCTGTTAAACATTTTAGTTCGATATAGACTTTTTTTAGAATTTATGTATGTAGGTTAATGTATTTTTCCTATATATATATTAACAAAATCACCACACATTCGAGATAATTTACAAACAATTAAAGAAATATGTAGAGTTTAAAATAAGAAAATTGTGATAATAAAACATCAAAAGTGTGAACAAATTTTAATCTCTATTTAGATTGGTTAAATAATTTAGGAATTTAAAATCTAGCTGACCTTAACATTATTACTTTTGGTCTGTTTGGATTTTGGAATTGCTTTTTTTGTCCATACACGTACATACATACATATTTATTTATATTTAATCTTAAACACCTCTAAAGCAAAAATAATTAATATTTTGCAATGCATACTAACTAACTACACATACAAACATACCAACATAAAAACATACTTGTTTTATGGACTTGGAGCCGAGACGTTTAGAATTATAAACAGTTTAGTTATTTAACTTTATTTTTGAAAACGTAATGACAAATTGTGTATTCGCTTGAATATAAATTTTAATTCAAAATTCGCAGTGTTCAAGATTAAGGGATATCCTGTTTTTGTAATATTAGTGTACGGAGATTTGATTGAAGGGGAATTAAATTAGATTTACTTACTTATCCAAATTTACAAACCACTTAAATTTTATCTGATTATATCCCATTTACACAACTTATAAATGCTTGGGATGAATTGAATTCAATTGAAATTCTTCTGAATTTTAAATAGTCATATTAAAGTTTAATGACCAACAAATACAATTTAGAGCAATTTACCCGAAAATTTGTTGTTATATGTTTCCTGAAGAGGCACTTGGAATTGTGTCATTTCATTTTGATATGTTTGAAAATATATTGGAATACTTTTTTATATGACATACACGAATCTTCCCATCGTAAGCGATTATTGGTCTAATAAAATTTATCTTAGCGCAAATGTAATAAAAAATCAAATCACACGTAATCGTTTCTAAACGATTCGAATACTGATTCATTGTAATGACAAAAATAATCAGCTTTATTTAATTAGACTTGTTATCAATGCACTAAACACTACTTTTAAAATCATTCCAAAAATGTTTTATTATCACAATTTAATTATATGAGAATGTGTGTCGATGAGCAAATTTGTTCAACTAAAATTGGAAGCTATTTTAAACAAACCAAAAAATGGGGGTTCAAGCTATTTGTTTCATGCGATATTAAGGATATTACAAGTTCGACATCAATGATGACAATCCCGATGTACCAGCACAGGGTGAACCAGATCTTCAATCATCCGCAAATATAAGTAGTGATAATATTGCTAAAAGAAGTGCCATTAAATAGTAGTATTTTTTCGAACTAAGGGTATCCTGTCTGTTATTAGTATTCGCAGATATAGAAATATATACATATATGTATATAAAAGTGAATGTGTGTTTATATGTATATATGTATATTTGTTGGTTTGACGTCTATAGACGGCTAAACGGCTAACCAGATTTGCTTGAAATTTTGACTGTATGTTTTTCTATATCTGGAAGGAACAATAGGATTCGTTTTGTTTTGAATATTCAAGTGGGCGTGGTACCTCCCATACAAAGTTAATTTTAAATATCAAATATTTTGGAAACTATAATAGCTATAGTCCTCAAATTTTGCATGAACAATACCACCGTTTGTATAAATATTTAAGGCAAAATGGGAGTAGAAACCACAGAGGGCATGGCACCTCCCATATGATGATAATTAAAATCTATTATATGGGATACTAAATAAGATATAGAGTCCATAAATTTTGCACGGTTATTCTATCATCAATATTAATAGTTAGGACAAGAATGGGCGGACTATCAATAGTGGGCGTGGCACATCACATACAAACTAAATACTAAAAATCATATACATATATGTGTATAATTTTGATATGTAAAGCAATGAAACTTTGTATGAATTACATATTTAGGCCAAAAATGGGCAAACTAGCAAAAGTGGGCGTGGCTCCTTCCCTAGATATAATGACAAATTATATATGGGGAAAGCTATAGAAGCTATCAATATTAATTTTTAGTACAGAAGTGCGCGGACTACCAACAATATTAAGTAAATGTTAAAATTTGTATACATTTGAAACCCTTATCTATATATAAAAGTCAATGTGTGTTTGTATGTATGATTGTTTGCGTATTTGTAGTGGCACTCGACTTACAGTAAGGCAATTAATGACCTCTAATCGGAGCGACAGTTTCCTATTTGCTTAATATTTGCAATGACAATTGATAAAAATCAAGGTCAGTCTTTGCAAATTTGCGGACTAAATCTATAAAATCCATGTTTTTCACATGAACAGAAACTAATTTCAGATAGACTAACCCCAATTTTCTCAATATCTGGTTATCGTTTTTCGTAATGATAAACCTCCAAGTAACATTTTTTTTGTAGAGAACCGTCAGTTTATCGTCACAATAAAAAATAACCAGAAATTGAGAAAATGGGGGTAAATATATTGTAAATCTTTACGGTACGGGTAGCGAAGCACACCGACCGCTATTAATTTTCCACCCCCAAAATTTGTCTGAGTTTTGTATCTTGCGGCTTTTTTAGTCAATCCTAGAGGTAGTTTTCAGCGCACGTGATTTTCATTGTTAAAATATCAGGTGCCCCAGAAACAAATTTTTGGAATCAAGTGGAAATATTTTATGGCCCTTCTCCGAAGTACCAGTTTATTTATTATTTTATGACATTTGACTTTAAGAAGTGGGTGGAGAGGTAGAAGTTGACAGGTAGGTTATTTATATGGTGGTTTATTTTTATTATTATTTGTAACATTTGGTTAAACTAGGTACTTTAGTATGTAAGCCCTTCTTGACCCTAATAAAAGATTTTAGACTCATTCATTAAAACGTACTACCTATATGATCTTAAAAAACAATTTATTGTCATTCTGAAGACATACGGAAATCAGTTTTTTAGAAACAGCGTTAAAGTTAAGACGTGTGTTATTTACATAAATACTTACAAAATTAAAAATGTCTACGACTTCTAAAAAGGCTAAGGTTGAAAATGAAATTTATTCGTCTTTTTGTTTTAATCCCTTTAACAAAATGAAGCACAGATCATCAGATATGCGAAATATTTCCGACGGCTTATTAAAAAAATTCCCTACGCTGTCAAAACGATTGAAAATTTGTGGATCATGCAGGAAAGAGCTCGGAACGTTGAACGAATTACCGAATTTGAATAGTAATGAGCCTTGCGTTGAAGTTATTCCAGATGAAGACAAAAGTAATTCCGAGAATGAAGACAGAACTGTTGATGATGATGGTTATTCTAACTTTTCAAATTCAACGAATGAGTGTCGAAACCAATACCATAAGGATGCAGTAGAAGTTCTTGAACAAATAAAAGAGAAATACAAAACGTCACAGAGTGAAGCTGAAAGAATTCAACTTCTCACGCTTGCTCCAAGAACATGGAGTTCTGCAAAAACAATGACTGAGTTTGGAACGTCTCAACGAAAAGCAAGAATTGCTAAACAATTGGTTGCTGAGCATGGGATTCTCACACTCCCAAACAAAAAGAAGGGAAAAACTTTGGAGTGCGATACTAAATCTCTAATAACTCAGTTTTATCAGCGAGATGATATGAGTCGCCTGATGCCAGGGATGAAAGACTGGATGTCTGTACGAATCGATGGCAAGAAAGTTCAAATGCAGAAGAGAATGGTTCTCTGTAACCTGAATGAATTATTCGCAACATTTCAATCTGAATACGAGGATGTCAAAATTGGATTCACAAAATTTACACAACTGAGGCCAAAACATTGCGTTTTGGCAGGAAGCAGCGGAACTCACACAGTATGTGTTTGTATTTACCATGAAAATGTTAAATTGATGTTGAAGGAAATCAACTTAAATTACTTAAAAGATGATTCATCAGAAGATTTACACCATTACCGCGATTGCCTTAAATTGACTATGTGCCCTAATGCTACAACTTCTTGCCACTTAGGTGAATGTTCGAATTGCCCGGAAACCATCAACTCTTTTGATTTTGCAAAAAAATTCAAAAATTTTAAATTTTGAGTTACAAAATATTTTTTTTGATAGATATCCCACTCGCATCCCACTAAGCGACCATATAAAAAAAAAAAAATAAAAAGGGCTCATTTTGAAAAAAAAAGTCAAAAATATTTTTGATTTAAAAAAAAAAATCAAAAATATTTTATTAAATTTTTTTAATTTTTTTTTTCGAAAGATTGCATAAATAGCTATCTAAACTATTTGGGACACATTTTGCTAAGAACAATAGGTAATAAGTTATATGGATAAAAAAAAACACCTGTTTGGCCAAAATGTCAAATTTTGACCTCCTATAACTCAGAGAGTTCTTGACCGATCTTGTTGAAAAATGGTGTCCGAATTACTATCCAATAGAACTAACATTCATCGCGATCGGAAGACATCGATTTCAAAAGTTGGTTCACTTGACGTGAAATGCCCCATATTTCAATTTAAGCACATACAAATTGTTGTAACCTTCCATAAATTCTTCAAAATTGCTCTAGTTCTTTAATTATATCTTTTTGCATGGTTGCTCAGAATTGCGTTTCAACGGCCAAAAATCTGTATTTTTTTGAAACGATAGAGATATTTTTGTAATTTTTAATGTACAGATAACTTCTTGAACACCCATAGTTAAATGGTCATAAAATCATATTGTTACGTTTTAACCTTTTCAAAACGTTTGGTTTATTTCCTTTAAATAAACCGGATACTTTTGATTGCAAATAAAGGCCGTTTAGTAGTTTAAAAATTGTAACAACTCTTTATTTATTTAAAATGTACAACAACAGAATTAAATAGTCACTCAATGTTTTTATACCCTACACCACCATAGTGGGGAGGGTATTATGCGTTTGTGTAGATGTTTGTAACGCCCAAAAATATTAGTCTAACACCCACCTTAAAGTATACCGATCGACTTAGAATCTGAGTCGATTAAACGATGTCCGTCCGTCCGTCTGGTCGGCTGGCTGTCCATGTAAACCTTGTGCGCAGAGTACAGGTCGCAATTTTGAAGATATTTCGATCAAATTTGGTACATATTATTTTTTCGGTACAAGAACCAAGCCAAACTGGCTGTAATCGGTCCATTATTTTACCTAGCCCCCATACAAATGTCCTTCCGAAATTGTACTTTATCGGTCATAAATGGTTAATTTATAAATGTATCTCCACAAATTGCGCTCCAAATAAGATTTATATATACAAAATCCATGTCACCAAATTTTGTTACGATCGGTCCATAATTAGTCATAGCTCCCATATAGACCCGCTTCCCAAAATCACTTTAACGTGCATAAATCGCTTAAAAATGTTGGTATACTCACAAAATTCAACACAATAAACTTTCATATAGACACAAATCACCTAATTTCATGGTGATAGGTCCATAATTGGTCATAGCCCCCATATAAGGTCCACTTCCGAAAATCACTCAAAAGTATAAATTATTGAAATATTAAAAGAAAAATGTTTTTGCTCTTTTACTTAGTGTAGGGTATTATACTTTCTTACTTGTTTTTATATACGTTTATAAATTCGCAGAAATACAGACACACTTTATAATGTACAATACAGCACACTTTAACGCCTCAGTTGATGTTTCTTCAAATAGCGTCTCTGATAAACTCACTAACGACTGTAACCTTTGCCACTATTTATAACACTGCCATCTGCACTCTAGATTGCTCTTTAACTGTCAAAGCTCGTATATTCTAGAGCTTTCTAATACATACGCCATCTGTGGTGTACTTTCTACAATGTTCTTTAACTGAATATTCGAATATACGGTCGCAGCAAACAGCGTTGCCATCAATGGTTAACTGGAAGTTTTTATTCAATGTTAATAATGCTCACAGATATGTTACAGTTTGAGAGGCACTGCTATTTGAAAGCATTATGCTACTTTTAAATCAGCCGTTAAAATAGTTATATTTGAATTCAAGTACAATTTCGTAACAATATGTAAATAAATCGGACTACTTCTGGAGAACAGTTATTTCTACTGATGAAAGTAAATTTAATATTTTTGGGTCGGATGGAAGACGTTTTGAGTGGTGAAAAGAAAAAACCGCGTTGCAATTAAAGCATTTAAAAGCAACAGTGAAACATGGTGGTTGCTCGGTGAAGGTGTGGGGTGCAATGGCAGCTGGAGGTGTGGGAAATCTCATGTTTGTGGAAACGACGTTGGACATATTTAGTTATTTGAATATTTTTAAAAGAAAATTTTAAATCTAGTGCCACTAATTTGGTCATACAAGACGACTATCATATCTTTAACGACAACGACCCAAAGCACACTTCCATGGTTGTTCGAGAATGGCTCCTCTAGAACGCTAAGGCTCCCTCCCCGGAGACCAGATTTAAACCCCATAGAACATTTTTGAGATATTTTGGAGAAAAAATTCGACAGCATAAAATAACTAATAAGCAAATCCTGAAATATGTCATCGTTCAAGAATGGTGCAAAAACTACAGAAAAACTGGCTTTATCGATGAAAAATCGGTTAAGAGACGTACTTTTTTTTTTTTTTTTTGTTAAAAATAAATGTGAACCTTTTTTATTTTACTGTTTATTAGCAATTTTAATAATCACTTGTTGGGCTTTTAATAAACATTTACTTTATTAGAATCGGGTAAATATTTTTGAATTATAATCAAATGTATTTTCAGCTGTATGGGATACGGACAATTGTTTGAGACAGTGTATATAAAAATTACTGCAAGAATTTACAATTCTAAAAACACGTCTTTCAAAATGTTTAATTTAGGACTTGAACCAATGAAAATAAATGGCAAGAAATAAATTATTTGTTATTTAGTAAAAGAAAGACTGAATGATTTTAGAATTGATTTCGAAACAGAAATTTTAGAGTCTAAACAAGAACATATGCTGGCGAAATATTAGCAGAATAGCAATTAATTATCAAAATATTATCTTAGAATAAAAACAAAAAAATGGCACGTGTTTGAAAAATGTATATGTTGAAGGTACCCTACTTTTCGCCCCTGAAGCATTTGTAGGGTCCATTTTAATAACTTAAACTCGAATACTCCTTGTCTACGCCCAAGTCAAATTTCCCGAACAGACCAGCCGTTTGGAAATGCCAGATTTATTTCCAAAAAATGTTGATTCTGTCTGCATGGTAATAAACTTTCTGCGTATTTATAAATGCGTAAATCATGCACTGTATGACTTCAAATTAGCCACGTTCACTGACAATGATATTAAACTTTGAACAGATTTGTGTAATTCCCTAAGACCACTTGATTAAGCAAAGATTCGGCAACATTAATAGACCTAGAGGGTATAATACAATTTGTTATAAATCATTGAGAAAAAGTGAATAATTCATTTACTAAAGAATTAGTTACTCATTTTAAAACCCGAATTAATGAAAAACATACAAATTTCTTAATACGTTTATATTGAATTCAGGATCATGTCCAACTAGCTCAAATTTTTAAAGCATAGCTATTAAACGGATACTAAAGAGTTTGCTAATCAATTGTTTTGTAGATTGGACTTTGTTTTAGAATGTTTTTTAACATTATCAATACTTGAATTGTTAACTTTAACGTTATTTTTTGGTTTTCTTTAACAATAAAATATTAAAAAACCTACATCAAAACTTCATTCTTTACTTTTTAAAAAAATTAAATTATTCGAATTATTCGGTTAATTTTAAACGTTTGTTCGAATTATTCGAACAAGTTAAAATCTCCTATTCGAATTATTCGTTTTATTCGAACAAGAGAAAAATCGAATAATTTGAATACCCTATTACTTATATATGTATTAATATGTATATAATAAATACAAAATTATATGTAACTTTATATATGCACATTAGGGCCATAACTTTTTTAAATTTTTTTCAAATATCAAAATGGCCCTATCATTGTCGCATAGACTAATGAAAGCTATTTAAAAAAATGGTATTACTTTTTTCGCGGTTGTTCACCCACAAAACGCGGTTATGTTTGGAAATATTTATTTTTTATCCAAATAACGCAAATAGTTGTTTTTTATCAATATATCAACCTGGCTCGAATATACACAGAAAAAAGTTTCAACATAAATATTATGATTTGATTTCATTGATTTCAATTCATAACATTTATAAATAATTTCTTAAATATTAACAGTCTTAGCAAAAAAAAACCTTATTGTAGATTTAAAACACAACTTTGTTAACGAACACTTTAGCTTTAAAACCCATTTATAAAAGTATTGTATGCAAAAACGTTTGTTAAGATAGGATCACACGATTGCCGCAATGCACCAATTATTGGTCTATTTTATACGTCAATCGTGTGATTTCACAACTTATTGGCTCATATGTCAAACCACAACAATATTGTGCTTATTTGGCCCAATCAAATGCAACCCTGGTACGGCAATCATGTGAATGCTTGATAGGCAACATGCACCAATAAAAAAGTTAAAAATACACCAATATTTATTGTGTTCTAGTGCGGCAATCAAAGAAGACAATTAGCACCAATATTAATTTTTGTAAATGAAATATTGTTTTTGTGAGCCACTCTCTGACCCACATACATCTTTTAACATTTCTTTATTAATTTTTTTATATGATAATTAAGGCCGACGCAATTTTCTTTTTTTATTTAACAAATATTTTTTTCAAAAACAGATTGGTTTTACATTTATGTAAACAAAACAAAATTTAACGTCTAGCACAACAGCTGTTTCTCTGAGTTGCCGTAAACTAGAACAATCGTGTGACTGAAATGCGACAATTATTGCCACTAAATCGCTTTGCTCCAATTTACGACAATCAAATTTATATAAAATGAAGCAATCATGTGACTGCAGAGAATTTGATTGGGACAATTTCTTTATTGGGCCCCAATTCAGCACAATAAAATTTGTATTAAATTGGTTCATTGCGGCAATCGTGTGATCCTACCTTTAAAGGCATAATAACTAATGTACTGATTTTTGTCGAAGCTGGCAATGCTTCTCATTTATTTCCCCTTTTTCGTTGTTAGTGTTGCTTTCAATTAGGATAAAATATTCGTTAATTTTCTATTTTTCATTAATTGTTTTTAGTAATAATAAATTTTTGAATATAACAACTAATTTTTAGATAAAAAAATGTATATCTGATTCTAGTAAATTTATATTAAGCTAAAATGTATTAATGTACAAACTTTTTTATATAGTTTATTTCAATTATTATTAAAAGTATTCGAATGACGAATATTCTGTGATAAAATCAACATCACTGTTATATAATTTATTTTTATTGACATTTTGTTAAATTTTAACAAAATTTAATGAATTTCTATGTGGAAACACACAGTTATAATTCCGGAGTGGGTATATTAGATTGTGTGGACCTTCTTTCACAATGTTTACACATTTTATTACTATATAGCGTTGCAGGTTAAAAGTAAATGACAAAAATGCCAATCAAACTCACTTGTGAACCTCATGTAGTTCACTGCCGGAGGAATATCAAACAAAATCATATACTATTAAAATGGAACTTATTCGCCAGCGAAGTGGAAATTGTGTTTAGCAATTGCAATAGTATCGTCTGTTATTCCAAATTTATCTTTAAAATTCTCTTTTTTAAGATAAATAGTAAAAAGAATTCCTTAAAATAGTTTTAAAGTAGGGTTGAACCATTATTAAATTTCATATATTTAACAATGGTTTACTACAGGTGCTTTAAGCTAATTTTCGTTTTTGGATATACTTCTATCGAATTTAGCTTAACAACGGTTAGTAAGCATGTTGTAAGTTTTTTTGCATAAGACTGTAAGATTTTGTTCATATTTTATGTTTTCAAATTAAATCTAGAAGGCTTGAAAAATATAATTTCAATTTCATTTTTATGTTGTTGAAAAATGTTTGGAATTTTCCTTGGAAAATTTTTTATTTATTTTTATGATTTTCAGCCACAAAATGAGCAGATATGCGCGAAATTGATTAAATTTTTTAAGGGGATGATATGCTTAATGTTTATTTATATTTTATTATGTTTAATGATACATATTTTTAATTTTCAGATATTGTTGATTCATCTTAAAATATAGGCCAATATATGGCTATTATGCAAATAGTTTTGAATTAATTCATTAGATAATGCAATTATTATAAAATGTTATTAAATTTATGCAAAAAAAGCAAAAATTTCCGTCATGAACAATTTTATATTTGTGAAAAAAAGTCAAGTTCGATTAATAATATTTATTACAAAATGCATTCCAATTATGAATTTCTTTTTTCTGTGTATATTAAAAATTTGCGGTAACGGGAAAAAATCCGCTGTTAGGGCCAAAATTTGGTTATATCCCTAATAAACTTTGAAATCATACAGACGTTTTGTATGTATGTATCTACTTTTAAATGAATGAATGTATCTATGATTTAACAATGATGGGAATCTTCACACTACATTATGAATAGAAAATGCATAAAAAATAATAAAATAAACCTATAACTCTAATGGAAATCCATCATAAAATATGTACCATAGAAAATTTAAAATTTTTCACCGTTAAAGAAACAATGGACTCTACAAAGGTCAAACAACGAATAATTTTTTTCTTATATACATATGTATGTAATTAACACATTGTGCATACTGGCGAAATAACTAAAATGAATACATAATTTTTAAAATTTTCTATTCATATTTGAATGAACTTAATAAATACTGAAAATATTTCTATTTTACAGATGCAAAAGTAATCAAGGACAAGACTAATCCAAAATGTACGAATTCCCTAAAACAAAATTGATAATGAACAATGATGGCCAGCGCTGTATAAATAAAAGCCATTTGATATTGCTCATATTTGCCATTGCTCTGAATAATGTACAACGCTGTGATGGTCATGGTCGACTAATCGAACCACCAAGTCGTGCATCGGCATGGCGTTATGGTTTCAACACACCGCCTGACTACAATGACCACGAATTGTACTGTGGCGGTTTTACGCGTCAGTGGAAACGCAATGAAGGTAAATGCGGTGTATGTGGAGATGCGTGGGATATGAAAGAACCACGACCCCATGAACAAGGCGGCCAATGGGGTCAGGGAGTAATTGTGCGTCGCTATTCTCCTGGATCACAAATGACCATACGCGTAGAGTTAACCGCCAGTCATATGGGGTAAGATGTGCTAGAAATTAGACAGTAACAGTAAGACAGTAATATTTATTGTATTTTTATATTTTCAGATATTTTGAGTTCCGTCTATGTCCAGAGCCGAAAGCAAATCAGGAATGCTTAGATCGTAATCTATTAACAATTCTAGGAGGAGCACCATCTGTGCCAGCGCCAAATGATTTAGAAACACGATTCTATCCCCGAAATGGAAGTAGAATTTATGAAATAAAGTCCAAGTTACCAGGTATGCAAAATAATAAAAAAGTTTTTTTCTAAAGCTTAGATATGAATTTTAACAAAGCCTATTCAGAAAATTGTTACGCGAAGCGAAAACAAACCATACAAGAAATGTTTATTATACCCTTCAGCTTCGTGAGAAGGGTATATATAAGTTTGTCATTCCGTTTGTAATTTCTACATTTTTCATTTCCGACCCTATAAAGTATATATATTCTGGATCCTTATAGATAGCGGAGTCGATTAAGCCATGTCCGTCTGTCTGTCTGTCAGTCTGTCTGTCTGTCTGTCTGTCTGTCTGTCTGTCTGTCTGTCTGTCTGTCTGTCTGTCTGTCTGTCTGTCTGTCTGTCTGTCTGTCTGTCTGTCTGTCTGTCTGTCTGTCTGTCTGTCTGTCTGTCTGTCTGTCTGTCTGTCTGTCTGTCTGTCTGTCTGTCTGTCTGTCTGTCTGTCCGTCTGTCTGTCTGTTGAAATCAATTTTCTGAAGGCCCCAGATATCTTCGGGATCCAAATCTTCAACAATTCTGTCAGACATACTTTCGAGAATTTTGCTATTTAAAATCAGCAAAATCCGTCCATAAATAACGGAGATATGAGCAAAAATCCGAGACAACCTCTGAAAATTTCATCAAAAAACACAATGTATTGCATGCTTTGACAAAAAAAACAACAAAACGTATGCTTGGATGTGCAAGCTTTGTGTATTTTGTTTTTTTTGTGTTTTGTTTCTGTTGGCGTTGTTGTTGTTTTTTATACAACTAAAGTTTAGTTTGGTTGTGTGTTGGTTTTTTTGACAAAAAAACAACAAATCGTATGTTTGAATGTGCATGCTTTGCGTATTTTGTTTCTTTTGTCGTTGTTGTTGTTTTTTATACAATTAAACGTATGTTTGGATGTGTGTTGGTTTCATTGCCTTGCGTATTTTGTTTTTGTTTTTTTCTTTTGGTGTTTTGTTTCGTTTGGCGTTGTTGTTGTTTTTTGTGTTCTTGATAAATTTAGGATGCTGTACGCTGAAAGTGGGCAATGTACATACATATCTATATACTAATTATAAAAAATAATAATGCATCCACAACAAAGGTGAAGGGTATATAAGATTCGGCATAGTCGAATATAGCACTCTTACTTGTTTTTCAGACAGATTGATTGGTCTTAAGAATCTTCAGTATATATTTATTTTGTATTAAGTAGTAATATTCCAAATTTGTTTTATTAAAACTAAGAAACGTAAATATACAATTGGGGTATTCACACGGTTTTGGTAATATTGTCATAATGTCCTAATATATTATGATAGTTTAATATAAGTTATAAGATGTATTCTCCTTATTATTTGTGGGGAGGGTATATTGAGTTTGTTCTGATCTTTGTAACGCCCAAAAATATTATATCATTGGCTCAGAATCACTTTCTGAGTCGATTTAACGATGAAGGTCTCTCCGTCCCATCCTCCGACTCGCTGGCTGTCCATGTAAAGATTGTGCGCAAAGTACAGGTTGCAATTTGGAATATATTACGATAAGATTAGGCACATTCATTTAAATAGATATCCACACAAATTCATCCACAAATAAGTTTAATATTAAAAGAAATCATATTAAAACATTTTGTGCTGGAAAAACTGGAAGTAACCACACAAATATCCAGAAAGAAAGAAGTACGGTTATGCATAAGAAAAAATTTAATTGAAACTTTAAATTAATTTGATTGCAATAAAAAATTTCGTGGATTGAAAACTCGAAAGTAACATTTTCTTTAAAGGAATTATAGTCGTAGTGCGAAAAATGCATTTTTTTCTAAAAACTTACTTACTCTAATGGATAATGTGGTAAAGGCGGGTAATGTGGTATAGCTGCTTTTCTCTAAAACTAAGAGCATACGAGTAGCGGTACCAAGCTTAAGAGTTTTATGATCTCAAAAAATTAACATTGGGTGTGTGTACTTCATTTTTGCAGGTCATGGAAATAGTCAGTTGGAAAAAATAAGCATTATCTTGTGGTAGACTTTTTTTGTGATCTGCTAAAAATTATTTTTTTTCTAAAATCACGTGTTTTAAACTTCATTAATTTAATTTTAAAGTCAAATAGAAATATTTTGCTATTGAAGAACATATGTAACAATATAGCATATTTAGTGTATATGTTTAATTTTATAATAATTTCAATAAACCACGTGGTCGGCTAATGTGGAATAGCTAAAGAATTTCAAGCAAAGAATATGCCAAAGAAATGTGAAGTATGAAAATGGGCAGCGGAAGATTTGAAGAACGCTATCTGAGCTATTAAAAACAACAAATTATAATTTTTTTCGCATCAGTCATTCAATGTCTCATACGAAGCGAAGAATGTATCGAGGAGCTTCTGGTAAGCTTGGTCAGCCGCCAACTTTAACCGAACCCATTGAAGATGATTTAAATAAAACGCAACTCATTTACATATTAAAATACTATGCATCGGTTATGTGGTTTAGCATACAATATCAACAGAACATGTATACCACATTACCCACCAATTTTTTCAATGGCTTGTTTATGGGCTTTTCCTCTTTTTCCCAAATTTCTCTAAAACTTGAACTTAAAAGACTTTTTTACTTTCATGGATGTAAACCCAACACTTGTAGTAGAACACCAGCTGAGAACTGTTCCAATCGAATTAAGATTTTAAAAATTATAGTCAAATAAAAAATAGGTATACCACATTACCCGAACTTACTCTATGAAATATGCAAAAGCATATTTTTTAATCAAAGAGCTTGAAAAACTTGCCCATTAATTTAAACAATGTTTTTTTTATTTCATCTATGTAGATATAACATGTGATCAATGCGTTTTGCAATGGCGGTACATAGCTGGAAATAACTGGGGTATGTGTCCCGATGGCAATGGAGCTGTTGGCTGTGGTCCGCAGGAAGAATTTAGATCATGTGCTGATATTGCATTGGGAGAAGGCATTCCCAAACGTCCAGTCAGACCTCCCATTCGTCCAACATTGCGTCCCAAAACAACTACCACCAGCACGGAGCCCAGTCAACCAGAGGAATCCACGGAGCCATTCAATTATGTTCCCCTACTTGTTATATTCATTTTATTGTTCCTTGGCTTGGTTGCCTTGGCCATTTGGTATTTGTATCGGAAGAATAATCCGCTTATTGCACAATGCAAGGAATATGTCGATAAACGTCTATGTAAGAAAAAGCCACTGCCTGGTACAGTAACGACTGCTACACAAAAACGATCGACACTATCAGCGTTTAGTTCAGTTCCTGTACTTGGAAATAATCCCCTCAAAGCAGACACTGCTAATCGGACATCCACTGATGCAGTACCAGTTCCACCGCCTCGCTTAAAACGAAATTCTCGCGTTAAAGAGATGTCACCCGATGAATCAAGCATAGCATAAGCTTTAATTGGAAATGAATCTTTTCATATCTCAACAACTTGAAATGGTTTCGTGTTTTCTAATTCGTTAGTTCACTTAATCGTACAATAGTATTTATATATGCAAATGAATTGTGCTCATTATTGATCGGCTGAAAGTTCCGAAAAGGAATTATACGTTGATTAGATTGACTAGTTATGTTTGCACATTATCATTAAATTTTATTATTTATTTATAGACTTCGGATAATGGAATAAATTAAAAATACACCCGACTGCCCTTAACTTGTGTTCCATATAAACTTAAAAATATTAAACATAGATATTAAAGTTTATAAAATAGTTTAAGCACATTAAAACCATTATGTATTATTTTATGTATGTATTTCATAATAAAATAATGTAATATATCACATCATATTCTAAATATATTCAGATTTAGATGTGATTATAACATTTATATTGTAATTTTGTGATAAGCAACTACATATGTATATATGCATGGATAATCAAATGTCAATATTTTTTAACAATTATCATATACTATATTAATTATGGATTTGTTTTATTAAAAAATCTAAATTATATACAAATGTATCGAACTTTTTATTTTTTTTGCTTTAAAAGTCATTAGGTAATGTAATGTTGCCCTTACACTAAGTTAAAATTTGGTTTTTATTTCTGCAGAACGTTTTCATTTATATGATATAACATTGGACTGATAAAACTCTCAACTCATTATTATAATATCCCTGTAAAGTCCAATCGAAATTTCAGGCTCGGAATTTTATCTCTTCACTAGTCTTGTCAAAAAAACAAGATTAGTAGTAACATTTTAATAACCTATAATTTGAATTATTTCGGTAATGGTAGCTTATAGAGTATCCAAAACCGAAACCGAAAACCGGTCAACCGGTTTTTTCATCTTTGTAAACTCCACCTGTTTAGGTTTTTTTAACTTTTCGGTTTTTTGACAAACCGGTTTTTGTAAGACGGTTAACCGGTTTTAATGAAATATATTTTCTAAAGCTCATTCAAATATATTTATGAAAAACTTTGATACCATTTTTAAAAATATTGATTAATTTTATAGAAAATTATAGCATTTGACAATATTTCGTAAAAGATATAAAATAATTGCATAAAGATAGTTCCTTAAGAATTAAAAAATGCAAAATTTCCGAAAATTTAGTACACAATTGATAACACATTTCCTATTAGCGTCCACAAAATATTTAAGAAGGCCTTTTTCATATTATATAAAAATTTAATATAAACCGGTTTTTTAGAAGACAGAACCTGAAACCGTTTAACCGATTTTTTTAAAATACTATAATTAAAACCGGTTTTTTCAAAAACACACTTTTTCGGTTAAACCGGTTTTTCAAATTTTCCGGTTTTTTGGACACTATAGTAGCTTATCTGTTATTTCGGCAACGGATATTGAAATAAAAACATTTTATTTTAATAATTTAATTACACAGAGCAAAAAAATCGAAAATATTTTAGAGGCTTTTTAAACCACTACACAATTTGGATGTATTGTTGTTCCAGTAGTACAAATATGTTCCAAATTTTAAATTCTATGGAGAGGTTTTTTTTTTTAATTTTTAAGTAAAATTTTGAATTTTTTTAAACTTTTCTCCACATAATTAATGATTACTCAAAAACCGTTGGTCCGATAATATTAAAGTAAACTTCAGAAAAATTACATAACCTTTAATGCGTTTATATATTGAGTTTTAATCGGCTCGGTATTTTCGGAGTTATAATAACCAATTGAAGCAAAAAATATATTTTTTACGTGAAAATAGCTAATTTAAAAAAAAAAAAACTCATGAAAAATTGAAAACCGCAGAAATTGTTCAGGTTTATTGCTTTATCGCCACTTATAATAGCAACAAAATGAGATATTGATCATAAAAATCGATTGATTGTTTTCGAATTTATTAACAATTGAGTGAATTCGTTCATTTTCACAAAATTTTAGTTTTTTGTTTGATATATGTATGTACATAAAATTGAGTAGTTAATGTTCTTCTTTCGATTGATGGAATTTTGAAAACATTTACCCCATGCTATGTAAAATGTTCACATATACGTTTCAATCGATTCAGAACACAGAAAAAAGTTACAACATAAATATTATGATTTGATTCAATTATTTTCAATTCATAACATTTATAAATAATTTCTTAAATATTAAGATTTCTTTCATATTATATGTTTTCAAATTAAATCTAATAGGTTTGAAAAATATAATTTCAATTTCATTTATATTTTTATGTTGTTGAAAAATGTTTGATTTTGATGATTTTCAGCTACAATATGAATAAATATGCGCGAAATTAATTAAATTTTTTTAAAGGGGATGATATGCCTAATGTTTATGTATATTTTATCATGTTTAATGATATTTTCTAAGCTTCTGATATTGTTTATTCATCTTAAAATATTGGCCAATGTATCGTCGTCCGGGGATTTAGTGCTTCATGTGCCAAAAATGCATTTTGAGTAAATCGATGTTGAATTTTAACGTCATTTTTCTAAGAAACTACTCGATAGGATTATGAGATTTTTATACCATGTAGTTGTTTTATAAAGATGAGGAAAAATTATTAACTCCCGATCGCATCTACAACGGGATATTTTCTAAAGATAATAAAAATCCAGTTTGCTCTATACGCCATCTTAAGCATATTTCCTTGCAAATACATACACATAGAGCAAAGTAGCATTAACAAAGCAATAAAACACACCTACAAATTTCAGTAAAAAAAATATATTAATTTACAAAAACCAAAAATAAAAGCTATTCACAAAGTTATTAAGTATAGAATATATCAAAATGATAATAAAAAAATTAATATTTCAATTTATGTATTTTTGTTAGGTAATAATTGTGATTAACAATTTTAATTCAGATTTTTTTCATTTTTAATTTTCACAAACCTATACTGAACGGAGTTGGTAATTGATTCCGCAAACCTTTTTTATTAGATATATGTATTTTCTGCTTGGAAATGAGGCTCCAAAATTGAGTTTTTAATTTTATTTGGAATATATTGAAGAACTCTTATTTTGGTAAATGGAGGAATCGAAAAATTTAATTAAAATTCTTAAATTTGAGAATTGAATTTCTGCAACCTTAAGTTTTATTTTATTTGTTTTAAAATATTTCAAATAATTAACGAGTGACAAAATACTATGAATTTCTAAACGTTTCAGATATTTGTCTAAAGCCCTATGAACGCAATCTATTTCATGGATTTGTGAATGACTAGACTCAGAAAATTTCTAGATAATACTTTTGACCTGAAATGGTCTGATGAAATTGCTTTGGACACCATTTGGTTTCTATTTTGTTTAACGCACAAATCACTCCACATACCTATACATTAGAGTGACAATCAGTTGTATGGAAAAAAATGTTTGTTAAAATTTTGAAGAGTGCCGGGTGGAATATTGTGACACTAGGCCTAAATGTTAAGTGCTGAAAATTTGAGCCAAATCGGGCAACGATTTCTGGACGCGCATCGAGGTCAAAGTTCAGATATATGCAAAATTTTACTGTTAATATGGAATAAATATGTGAAACTCGTTAACTTTCTGCATTGTTTTCTAGAAATATGTAGATTTATTTATATTAATGAATATTACACTAAAAAAACATTTTGGAAATTAACCCTGTATCTCCTTTGGTTCAAAATGATCCAAAAACTGTATTATCGCCAAAATTAGAGAAAAATGCAAATTTTTCAGATTTTGAAAAAATTTTGCTACTAAATAAATACTTTTGCAATTGAATTCAAAATAATCGAAATATGTACGTAATTATCGTTGTAATGAGATATAAATGACAAAATTTGATTAAAAAATTTTAAAGTTATTACAAATTCGCCAGACCATTAACGTGTTTCAGGCCACTTGAACAAACAATTTAGGAAAAAAATTAAGATATTTCGAGAAAAATTAAAATAAAAGCTCATTTTTACTGAAAATATGTCCATATTTACTTGTATAAGAGTTTTTGTCTTCGTAGGATACCGTTAACCTATTCGCAGGTATGGCCAAAAAAAATAATTTTTTTAACGGCTGTTTCAAAACTCCATTTTCAAATTTTTAAAAATTTTGTTAAACAAATTTCAGATTTTTTCGATCATCACATTGGGGTTTATTGAGATCAAAATAGGGAATAAAAATATGTCAATACCTCTTACAGTTTTTCCGTACCTGCGATTTAAATTTTGCGTTTTTCAAGAAAAACTAATTTTTTGTCCATATTTAGGCGAATGAGTCCAATTTCCTTACTGTTATAAATTTTAAGTAAAACCTATTCATAATATTATAGTCCTTGTAATTTTAAATATGTGCTGAAAGTTTTACTAAAATCGGAAAACGATAACCTTTGAATCGTGGAGGTCAAATTTTTCAATATTTGGAATTTCTAATGAAAAGATAGCGAAATGTTATATATTTTTGGACCGATTTTCATGAAACTAGAGGAAAATATATATTAGGGTCTAGCATTTACAACAACAGTGCAAAAATAGATTTTACCCTTTAAGAGGACTTGGGGTCAAAATGGTTGAGTTTTTCGTGATTTTAAAAGTTGAGGGTAATTTGGACCCCAAGTGCTGCTAAGGGTTAATTTCCATTTTTGTGCTGTTATTTTAAATTCTGGACTTTGTGTTATAGTTTCCTTAAGTCGCATTAAAATCGGCCCAAAAATATATAACATTTCGCTATCTTTTCATTAGAAATTCCAAATATTGAAAAAATTGACCTTTGACCTTCACGATTTAAAGGTTAACGTTTTCCGATTTTAGTAAAACTTTCAGACCATATTTAAAATTACCAGGATTATAATACTATGAATAAGTGTTACTTAAAATTTATAACAGTAAGGAAATTGGGCTCATTCGCCTAAATATGGACAAAAAATTAGTTTTTCTTTAAAATCGCAAAATTTAAATCGCAGGTACGGAAAAACTGTAAGAGGTATTGACATAATTTTTTCGTATTTTTATTCCCTATTTTGATCTCAATAAACCCCAATGTGATGATCGAAAAAATCTGAAATTTGTTCAACAAAATTTTTAAAAATTTGAAAATGGAGTTTTGAAACAGCCGTTAAAAAAATTATTTTTTTTTGGCCATACCTGCGAATAGGTTAACGGTATCCTACGAAGACAAAAACTCTTATACAAGTAAATATGGACATATTTTCAGTAAAAATTCGCTTTTATTTTAATTTTTCTCGAAATATCTTAATTTTTCTCCTAAATTTTGTGTTAAAGTGGCCTGAAACACGTTAATGGTCTGGCGAATTTGTAATAACTTTAAAATTTTTTTAATCAAATTTTGTCATTTATATCTCATTACAACGATAATTACGTACATATTTCGATTCTTTTGCATTCAATTGCAAAAGTATTTATTTAGTAGCAAAATTTTTTCAAAAATTGAAATATTTGCATTTTTCTCTAATTTTGGCGATAATACAGTTTTTGGGTAATTTTGAACCAAAGGAGATACAGGGTTAATTTCCAAAATTTTTTTTTAGTGTAATATTCATTAATATAAATAAATCTACATATTTCTAGAAAACAATGCAGAAAGTTAACGAGTTTCACCTATTTATTCCATATTAACAGTAAAATTTTGCATATATCTGAACATTGACCTCGATGCGCGTCCAGAAATCGTTGCCCGATTTGGCTCAAATTTTCAGCACTTAACATTTAGGCCTAGTGTCACAATATTCCACCCGGCACTCTTTGAAATCTAAAAAAAAAATCGGCTGTCACTCTACTATACATATTTTGAATAGTTGACTGTTCTATCATCAGCGTATTTTGTATTTACAACAACTACTTATTTCATTACCTCCACGACAGTTATTAAATTCGTCCCAAACGCAACAATAAGTAATTTTTTCCTTATTATTAACAATTTTTGTTTGCTTATAATAAAAATACAATGCAAAACCTCAGGAAGGTTGAAAACAATTTGGAAATCATAAGTTTCAACAACAGAAAAAGGAATTTAAGGCCATTCGTTTCATTTCTGTAGATATCGAATTCTTAAATTTTATCCTCCGTTGGATTATTTTATATTGAAAGTTGTACGCAATGGACAAATTAGAATTTTGGTTGAACTGATCTCTATAAAATCTTTACAAAACTGGCCCATCTAAATGGGCAAATGCACGCTATAGGGGTAACAACAAAACCTAAATAAACGCATCAAGCATTGCGGTGACTGTAAATGGTGGCATGTCAAAGTGTCCATTGACATAATTTCCATGGACATTATGACACCCCATAAAGTGACATTATGTCCATGGACTTTACGACACTTTACACATGGACATTATGACACTACCAAAATGACATAATGTCCATGGACATAATGTCATCTTTTGGAGTGACATAATGTCCATGGAAATTAGCAACAATTTTTTCAAATACGCGACTTTTTTTACGCGATTTTTATATAACGAAAAAAACACAAGCGAATAACAGATTTCTTTTTTGAAAACTTCGTTAATTTTTATAAATTTTTTGTTATGTTTATGTATTGGAATATTTTTTTTTTTAATTGACATTTTTCATTAATTTTCGATAAGAAATATTTTTTTTTTAGTTGAGTTTTTTACTTTACTTTTGTTTTAAGTATGTTTTTAAAAGTACAAATAAAATAAGTTTACTTAAAGTATATATCGTCGCCTTAAATGCAAACGGACGTAACTAAATTTTTATTGTTTTTGCAGGATACGTTATAAAATCAGTAATAATAGAGTATTCTTGGCAATTGTTCAATCAATCAAAAACTCGATTTTGAGTTTTTTGTTGTTGTTGTTGTAGCAGCAGTGTTTGCTGAGTTGACAGCCCTTGGCCGAGTGAACTCGGGTCATTCCGGTGCATAGAACCGGCTGTCGTGGGAATGTTTTTTTTGTGTAGTTATGTCCGCTTTCATTTATGTATGTACATATGTACATATTAGGTCCCAATGGAGGCGTACCTGGTATATTAGAGTTAATTTCAAAAATTTGATTTGCGGGTATCATCATTTTTCTGAAGGTTTTTACGTCAATAAAAATAATGGCGTCCATATTTTGGAAAATTTTCACTCCTTGTGGTAGATCAACGCACCTAAAGACGCGGATTTTGAACACATTTTTCTGTAGAGCAAAAACGGTTGAATATATTGCAAATCTGATTTCACCAATGGATTGTGTATCAAAAATTAATACAATTGATGTTTTTGTATAATTTTGATATGTAAAGCAATGAAACTTTGTATGAATTACATATTTAGGCCAAAAATGGGCATACTAGCAAAAGTGGGCGTGGCACCTTCCATAGATATAATGACAAATTATATATAGGGAATGCTATAGCAGCTATCAATATTAATTTTTAGTACAGAAGTGCGCGGACTACCAACAATATTAAGTAAATGTTAAAATTTGTATACATTTGAAACTCTTATCTATATATGGGGGATTTCACGTCAAGTGAACCAACATTTAAAATCGATGTCTTCCGATCGGGATGAAATTTACACCAAGGTTAGACCAATTTTTTTTTGTTCAAAAGAAAGCTTGGGTCTAGTCCTTTAAGATCTACTTGGTCGCTTAGTGGGATGCGAGTGGGATATATAGCAAAATAAATGTTTTGTAACTCAAGATATACAATTTTTGATTTTTTTTTGGCAAAATCGAATTTTTTTTCAAAAGGGGCCCTTTTTTAATTTTTTTTTTTGATCAAAAGAAAGCTTGGATATTTTCCTTTCAGACCTATTTGGTGGCTTAGTGGAATGCGAGTGAGATATCTTTCAAAATAAATGTTTTGTAACTCAAAACGTGCAATTTTTCACTTTTTTTTCAAAATCGAACTTTTTTTCCAAAGTGTTGATAAAGCTCAAGGTTAGTCTTTGCAAGTTTGCGGACTAAGTCTAGACAATCCATGCTTTTCACATGAAAAGTTTTCAGTTGCATGTTCGCGAGTAGGAAAACCCAACATTAAATCCAAATATTTTTGGTTCTAAACTTTTGTATTTTATAATAAAATTTTTATTACAATTCACACAAAGGTTAGAAAATATGAAATAAATAACGTACTTTTTATTACATTAGAAACTAATTTTATATAGACTACTATATTGTAAATCATTACTTTACAGGTAGCGAAGCACACCGGGTTTTAGCTAGTTCTATATAAAAGGAAGAACTATTAATAAGTCTTCATAACAAAAAACATATACTATTGAAAAATATTAGCATTCAACAATATTAATTGTACGTAGAGCAAAATGTATAACAGTAATCATTTTCATGATTTTGTACTGAAATTTTGTTCTGTATAGAGCAAAATGACACAAAAAAGTTCTGTTTTGAAAGATATAGTGCAAAATGAACACGATTTATCTCAGCAACGAGACGAGATAGCCGAAAATGGATTGCAGATTTAAAAAATTTGGGGTCGAAAACCACTTAAATCCTCGGACGATAGTGCTAATAGTTTTGAATTAATTCATTAGATAATGCAATTATAATGCAATTTATTATAAAATATAAAATTTATGCAAAAAAACCAAAAATTTTCGTCATGAACAATTTTATAATATGAACATGTTCTTATTCTGAATGAAAAAAGTTTAGAAAAAAAACGTCATGTTCGATTAATAATATTTATGTATTACAAAATTCATTCCAATTATGAATTTCTTCTTTTTGTGTAGTTTCGGTGTTATAATAACAAATTGAAGCAAAACATATATTTTTTACGTTAAAATAGCAATTTTTTGTTTTAAACATATCTTGAAAAATTAAAAACGGCAGATTTGAAATTTTAATAACATCGGACTAACCCTTTTTCAGTTATTATTAATTATGTGGAGAAAAGTCTAACAAAATTTAGAATTTTACTTAAAAACTTTTTCGACAGAATTGAAAAAAATAGTGTTTTCCTTAGGGCACTGCTACACGTTCAATATATGTATATTGACCGCGATCCAATATCGCGATATTTATTAAACGTGTATCATGCAGTTTTGATGGATTGCGATCCAAATCGCAGAATAACCTAATTTTGCGTGATCTATTACAATGGATCGCGATCCAAATATCACAATATATATTGAACGTGTAGCAGTGCCATTAGAAGTATTATATTTGACAATATTGCAACTTTGATTTGGATTGTGATTTAATTTTAACAAATACGTATAACCAAAATTTCACAAAAAAATTTAAAAACCACTCACGATTTTACCGACATTGATATTATTATTTTTTTTTGTCTAATACATATATTTTTTAGTATACCTTTATAAAGCAATTTCTTCACATCAGATCGCGGGTACACATACATACATTTCAAGTAGAAAATATCGATATGTCGCTGCAGATAATCGTGTTACTATAGGCTTTTGGGCTCAAAAACATCAATAAATGACACTCCCATCACATTTGGATATATATTCTTCATTCTTTCCAATTTTATAGATTGAATTATTCGGTAAAAATGTAACTCTGCAATAAGTGTAATTATTCATTCATATTTAAACTATTTGTAGTTCTTTAAATTGATTAATTAAGTAAACTATTAAAGAGGTAGTTTTCCTAGTTTGTCTTTGTAAGTTTGTTTGTTGGTTTATTTGAACATCACGCCTAAACGGCTGAACCGATTTTATTGAAATTTGGAACATAGATAAATCCTTACTTGGAAGCGTCAATAGGCTATCTCTTTTTCAATACTTGGACCAGAAAGAGATTTAAAGGGGGAAAACCGGTAAAATTGGTACCTTTAGTTCTTAAACAATCAAGAGTAAACGGCTGCACCGATTTGATTGAAATTTGGAACATAGATATTCCTTTACTTGGAAGCAATAATAGACTATATATTTTTTCTTAGCTTGAACCATAAAGGGACAAAAGAGGGCAAAATTTGTACCACCCATACAAAGTAAATAGTTATTTTCGAATATCTGCAGAACTAAAATTGTGCCTATCTTCAAACTTTATACATACGAATCAATTTCGTATCACTGTTTGAAGTTTAACTAAAAATGGGACGGATCGGAACAGGGGGTGTGACACCTACCATACAAAGTAAATAGTTATTTTCAAATATATGGGATTTTGAGAACTATAATTACGAGCAGTGCTACCAACTTTTTTTTTGGAGAAATAGTCAATTTATAAAAAAAAAAAATCGTCAAAATCGTCAAGTTAAAAAGAAAAAAATCGTCAAGACAAAAATACGTTAAAAATACCAACATTTTTTTATTAACTTTTTAAATATTTTTATTTTATTTACATGTAAATAAAGTTATTATTTAATAAAAAAAAAAATTAATTTAATTTTGGTATTATGTGACTATACTCTGGTACATTTCTGTGTGACATTGAGAATTATTTAACTTAAGATAATCTTTTGAAAACAATATTCCTTGTAATGTTGAAGAATCCAAAGCATTTCTGATTTTTGTTTTATTTAAATTTACAATATTAAAAATTCTTTCAACGTTGGCCGACAAATGTTATACTCGAAACAAATTGTGTTAAAATTGGGAAGGCCTTTGCATTATTGACTCTCTTTAAATTAGCAACATTTTTCCAATGTTTTGAGTTCGGTGAATTTCATATTACGTAATTCTCGAACTTCATTATCAAGTTCTTGATATTCTTTTCCATTTAATAAATTTGGAATAAGTTTGGCCAATTGTAAAATAGAATCATTTTTTTTTTGTTCAATGGAGTTTAATCCTTCTAAAAGTTTATCGCCAAAATCAAAACGTTTTAAAATTTGTGAAACCAATTCAATATAAAATGGGACGCTGTCTGCCTTTCAATTTGTACATTGCAAAAGGGGACTTACAAAATTTGAATTTTAGGAAAAAAGGTTACCATATGTTTTGCTTTTAAAAAGTCGTCATTTTTGTTCGAGGGAAAATGAAAAATTGTCAATCGTCATTTTAATAAATTTGACTTAAAAAATCGTCAAAATGACGATAAATCGTCAAAGTTGGCAGCGCTGATTACGAGATTCTTCAAACTGTATCCGAATGGCTTTCTTATCAGTTTACATAGTTTTACAGAAAATGTTCTGGATTAGATTACTGGCACATCCCATAACAAGTAAATAGTTAATTTCGAGTATATAGAGAACTATAATTGTAAAAATATTTAAACTTTTTACGAATCAATTTCTTATTACTGTACGGAGGTTAGGTGAAAATATGAAGAATTGGATTAGTGTTTCGAATATCTGGAGAACTATAACTATAAAAGTCTTCAAACTTTACATGATTCAGTTTCTTATCAGTGCTTGAGGTTTAACCAAAAATGGGAGTGATCGAACAGGGGGTGAGTCACCTACCAAAAAAGTAAATAGTTATTTCTAAACATCTTGAGAACTATAATTGCAAATTTCTTCAAACTTTTTATGAATTAATTTCTCATCACTGTACGGAGTTTAGCTAAACATGGCTGGGATAGGTACTTAATCAATTTTGTATATCTGAAATTCCAAGACTCTTCAAATTTTGTCCGAAACATCTTTTTATAATTTTACTTAATTTTTTGTCTGAAAGCGGGCGGGTTAATAATAGTGGACATGGAACTTAACATACAAAATAATTAGATATTATCGAATACCTGTTGAACTGTATTAGAGAAAGTCGTAAAACTTTTATGGATTTATTTCGTTACCATAGTACGGAGTTGGCTGAAAATGTGCTGGATTGTATCAGTTATTTTCGAATATTTGGAGAATAATAATTGTTAAAGTCTCTAAGATTAGTACCACTGTACGAAGTTTAGGAAAAAATGGGCGAGATCGGAACAGAGGTTGTAGGACCTACATTACAAAGAAAATTGTAATTTCTTATATTTTTAGGATGATTGTGAAATTGGGCGGGATCGGCTAAGTTGGAATAACCTCTTACACATAAAGAAAATAGTTATAATTGAATATCTGGAGAATTATGATAGTTAAAGTAATGCTTCAAATGAGTTATTTTGTTACCATTGTAGATAAAATATATAAATATTCGAATATCAAGTGAATGTAATTGTAAGTCTTTAAACTTTGTGTAAATTACGTTGATGCCAGTGTCCTGTTATGTCAGAAATTAAGAAGGGACGTGCCCCTCCAATACAAAGTAAATATTTATTATCTATGTGGAGAAATCTAATATTGCAATTCTCAATACTTTGCATGTGTTATTTTGGTACCTCGTCGCATTGAAAATTGATATCTAAACAACTGTTATAGCTAGAGTCTTCTAACTTTTTATAAATAGCTTTCATATCATTGTAAGGAGTCTGACTAAAAATAGGCGAATGTCTTAAAAAAAAGCTTCAAGATTTTTTTAAATCACAGGATATTTTTTATACCTTCAACGGCTTAGTATGCAATTAATCACAAACAAGAAATTCCGGTATTATAATTAGAGTGGTCAAACCGGTTTTCGAATTATTCGAAAAACCGGTTTTTTTCAATTTTCCGGTTTTTATAAAAGGATGGTTTTCGAGTTATTCGACAAACCGGGTTTTTTGTCTCGAATTATTCGACAAAATCGAATAATTTTTTTATTTATTTTAATATGCGATTACTTTTAAGAATTAACAAGTTATACATCAAGACCAATGCGGAATCGCAAAGTAGGTCTGGGTTGATTAACAACTCGCGTTGGTCTGGGTTGATTAACAACTCGCGTTGGTCTGGGTTGATTAACAACTCGCGTATCATTGTCATTATTTCTTAAGGCTCGTGTTCATATTATTTCATTCGACAATTTTGCGTCTAGTTCTGTCGTGTGTGATGTAGCTTCGTATAACGTTTCCTGCTCTACGTAATTCACACCATTCGCGTGTCTTTTAATTTTGATAAAAAAAACTGAGTTAGGACTTTGACAGGAGAGTTATCTATATTATTTAAAAAAAATATTATAAAATATTATTTTAAAAAATACAACTAACTATTAGTATTATATAAAAGTATGTATTAATATTATATTAATATATGAGGAGCCGCAGAACAAAAGGTACTTTTTGAAAATTTAAAAATATTGGGAAATTGATTTTTTCTAGAAGATTTCAACCCAAATATTACCAAAATATCAATTTGTAAAAAAAATCGAAAAATTACTTTTTGTTCTGCGGCTCCTCATATATCATTTCTTTGAATTTAACATTCTAAGTATTCGTATGTCAAAAATTTGGAATAAATTTAAAGTTATGTTAAGAAATTTAAGTTATGTTAAATTAATTTTTAAAAGATTTAATTAGCTTTAATAAAAAAAAAATTATTTAAGTATAATTTATACCTCAATTCATAAAGTGACAAAAAAAAGCTAAAACACCGGTTATTCGAACCGGTTTTTTATAGAAAAAACCGAAAACCGGTTTTTAAAAATTACGCATTTTCGAATTATTCGAAACCCGGTTTTTTGTATATGTCGAATATTTGATCACTCTAATTATAATAAAATCTTTTAAATTTTTTTTTATTTTACGCACCGGGTTAAGCTAGTAGTGTATAATTTTTTTGCCATTTCGAAAAAATTGAGTTTAAAATTTTTGTGTTAGTAGTAGGGTTCCTACTAGGGTATTCAATTAATCGGGTTTCTGGTTTAATCGGTTAATCGAGCAAATAATTAATCGAGGTTTAGATTTATTCGGTTAATAATCGGTTAATTTAAAATTATTCGATTAACCGAATAATTTCTATTTTCATTTTAAATTGAAAATACAACGACGAATTTTGTGTTCAAAAACATAAAAAACAGCAAATAAGGTATTTGAGATCATTTTTGTAAACATATCGCCTATTTGCTGCAACAACGTCATAACTCAAAATCCGTGTTTTATGAACTAAGTAATACAAAATATGCGCTGTTCTATAATCTTTCATATAGTTTCATCAGTTTTCAAAAAAGTCAATTATTTTTTGTGTGAGAGTGTTTTTTTTATTGTGAACATCAAAATTAAAATTCATGTTTTCTCGTATATTTGATAAGTAATAATTTGGGTTAAATACATATTAGAAAGATATTAACATCTACTATTTATATTGCTGAAATCGCATGATTTGTTGAAAATTTATTTAAGAAATAGTAAAATGTTATAAAATATTCAAAGACGTTTTTCTCGAAATGACTTTTTTGAATTATGACTTTGTTGCAGCAAATGAGCGATGTGTGAGTTTTTTATAGTTTTAGTGAGATCTTCTGAAATAAACCTTTACAAAAAGAATATAATTTAAACGATTTTTTTCTTTAGATTTATGTGCTGTTTTTCTATAGCGAACGAGTACTTTGAGTGGAAATTTAACATGTGTTTTGTTATTATAACAAAAACAAAATACATATAAAACGTCCACTCAAAGCACTCGTTCGTTATAGAAAAACAGCACATTAATAAAACTTTTCTTGAAAAAAAAAACTCACTCAAAACAAATTTTTTAAAGTGCAAAAAAAAGGAATTTCGGTTAATCGACGCAAATTAATCGGTTTATTTGTTATTTGAAAATCGGCAATTTCAAATTATTCGAACAGTTAACCGTCCAAAATTAATCGGTTAACCGATTAACGGTTAATCGATTGAATACCCTAAGTTTTTCAATTAATCAAAGAATTTATTGATCTAATACTGATTAAAACTACGATTGTGACAATACCGATCAAATGTCACTATTAAATTTGAAGCCCTTATAAAGACTGGACCAACATTGTACAACCACATGTAGTTATTTTATACTTCTTTTAAAACCCTGGTGAAATTATACGTCAATTTATTCGAAAAAAATGTTCTGATTTTTGGTGTAATTAAGGCTGGGTTTACACCATGATTTTTACAACGTCGTTTTTTCATAATTCCCTTTTGAATTTTGATTGCATGTCTTTTTTTGCAGCCAGGGTGGATTTTTATTGGTTAATCGGTTAATTTTCTTTATTAAACTTCACAATCAGGAAAAGAATAAAACGGAACAAGAAGAAAAGAAATTAGTATAAAGAGAAATCTGAAAAAAGACACGAAAAACACAAATCGAGTCTATTTGTTTACCCCCCAAGCTCCTCTACACCGCTAGCCAACAAACAAAAAGAGACGATGAAAAAGCATTAAATGTTATCGACTAACATCTTTCGACATCAAGAAACTGACATTAAGTCTTCTTCATTTCTCCATCAGCAATTGATTAAAAATCGGGCACACACCAATAAAGTGGAAAGTGTTCTCAGGTTCACGAAGATTACATATAGTACATAAAATAGTAGTGTTGTTACTAAAGCTTCTAGCGTTTAAGTTTAGTAGTCCGCCCCTTGCTTTAATTATAATACTTGAGATACTTGTAGATAAATTTGCGGTGAGAGAAGCCAGACCATTAAAGTTAAGTTGTGAGTAGAGATCATGATGCTGGGAGTTTGTTGCATTTAAAATGTAATTTTCGCGTTCTTTAGTTCTAAGTAGGTTTAAAATAGGTTTCCAATAGGCACACAAAGGTTGGCCAGAGTTAGGAGGAGAGAATCCTAGATAAATACAGAGATCAGACCACTCTTTTGCCCAGTATACATTTTGTGATATGATACTTTTAGGTAAGATTCGAGGTAAGCGATTGTGATTTAGACTCAATACATTATTGATGTAATTAAAATGCAGTTTCAGAGTGGTTAGATATAGAGAATCGTGGTCAGTTTCTAAGTGCAACATGTAATTGGGAGTATTGGCGGGCAAGTAAAGTATTTTTTTAATAAAAAACCGAAATAGTTTTTCGACTTCATCATATTTTTAATATCCCCATATTTGTGCAGCGTAAAACAGTATAGATCTGGAGGCAGAATGAAAGATTTTTATTTTATTATTTTTCGAAATTTGTGGATTTAATATATATTTTGACCATGTCGAGTTTATTGCTAACTTCGAGGCAGAAAGCTTGCTAGTCAGATGTTTCTTGAATGATAAATTGTATGTAATTATAATACCAAGATATTTGTAGTTGTTAACGATTTCTATATCTTGTGCTCCATAATGCCATTTCAAGTTAGAGGATATTCGTGTGGCTGATCGAAATATAAGAATTTTAGACTTATCTAAATTTACTTTTAGGCTCCAAATTGAACAGTAAACATATAAAGCATCAATCATTTGTTGTAATTCCAAAGGCGAATCCGAAAGTAAGACTATATCATCTGCATATAGTAAAATTTTGACATTCTTGCCTGCTACATTTACACCCCCAGGTAGCTCATCGGGAAGTTCATTTACGTACAAAGAAAATAGTAAAGGGCTTAAAATACAACCTTGTTTTACACCAAGTTCAACCGCAAAAGTGTTAGAGAGGGTATTGCCATCCCAGATTTGACTTTCTGTGTTTTCATATGTACGATTTAATATTCTTACTATTTTAGACGACAGCCCAAGCCTAGATAGTTTGTAAAACAAGCTGTTTCTCGGTATCATATCAAAAGCGCACGAAAAATCAACAAAAAAGGCATGTTTTTTTCCCATAAATTTATTCAAGTTGACTATGTTTATCAAATTAAAAATATTATCGACAGTAGAGTATTGTTTTCTAAAGCCGGCTTGATACTCATTTAAAATATTGTTGTTGTCGGTCCATTCGGTTATTCTATTCAGCAGTATAGTATTAAAAATTTTCCACGATGTATTTATCAATGACAGTCCGCGATAGTTACTAGGTATCTTTGGATCTAATTTCTTATTACTGATTTTTTGAAGCTAGTTGGGATTTGCTCATGTAAAAATATCTTGTTGTAAACCGTTAGAATTTCAGCAAAAAAGCATTCTGGGGCATTTTTATAAAATTCATAGGTAATGCCATCCTGTCTTGGAGCTTTATTGTCTTTGAGCGTTCTAATTACCGAGCGTAGTTCACAGAATTCAAAAGGGGAATCTAACATAGGATCAGTAAAGCATGGCATGCACCAGATCATAGTATGAATGTTTTCATCTATTCTCAACATGGTACTGAAGTGAGAGTAAAAATCATCAGCATTTAATACGCCCCACAGTGGGAGAAAACCCTAATTTAGTGGAACTAAATTCGTATCTTCTAAACGCTTGGCCAAATTAATTTCATTTATATGGAAATATTGCAGGCAAGGAGGTATGCTAATAAAGTAATGCAAAATGGGTACTGCTACTTCAGTAGAATGAGCGGGAGAGGCTGCTAAAGTACACTACCTCGGAAGAAATTATATACTATTTTGAATTGCAAGAAATTATTTTAATACATCTTTCAAAAAATTTAAATTATATAAGTAATTTTATTTATAGCAAGTAACTATTTAAATCTATAGATTTTGGACATTTACCCTATTGCCGGCATAGGTCGAAATATTCATATAAAATTAAACTTTTTTTAGTTTTATTAATAAGTTTATTTTTAAAAACGAATAACAATTATTAGTTATGAAATGATTTTATTTCATTATTATAAATAATTTAGTTATAATTACAATGAAATAAAGAGTAATTAAGCTAACTAACTCTTATTAGAATTTTGTGAATTTTTATTATGAGATTTTTAAAATTTATTTAAATTAGTCGACTTCAGAGTCTGATGAATCACTAGGAAGTAATGGATCCAACAAAAGTTGCCTAACATCTTTCGATAACGGTTCCACTTTTTTATAGCTTGCAGATGAAACTAGAGATGCTAATCGGGACTGATTTTTGAAAATCCCGGGTTTCGGGATTTGGTAAAGAATCCCGACCCGGGGTTTCGGGATTTTCGAGAAATCTAAAATCCCGAAAATTATAAGAAAGAAACTTACATAATTATGTCTTTACAATTGAAATTTTTTATTTAGCAATTAATTTTTATTAGACACCAAAAAGCTTAAAATACTTGCATGAGTACATTATATAAGAACAAATAACAATAACGATAGGTCTAAAATCAAATCCTATTTTGCGCATTTCTTCTTTTATCCAATGATATTTCAGTATTTTTTTTATTGGATAAAAGGCGAAATACGCAAATGTTATATTTTTAATCTAAATAAAGCACTACCATATTTAAAAGGACTCATAATTTTAAGGCAAATTTGGTATATGGGCATTTGTTTTTAGCAACTTGTAAGTAGTTAGAATTACATAAATTTCATTTTTATATAATGTAATTACCAATAACACTGCTTATATACAATCTTAAAAAAATAAGGAACAAATTTAGTACGAGATTTTACATCGTCCCAACGAAAATGATTTCTTAAAAAAATTATATAAATTCACCTCGCACTTTTTCGCAGCTAAATGTTTTACCATATGTAGGACTGCATCTCACAGCATTAGTAACTGGCAACCTTCCGAAAATTCAAAAAGTAAAAAAAATAAAATTCTATAAGAATATGGCCATTGGTTATCACAAATAGCGGAAAATATATTTTTATTTTTCTGATTTACCAAGCCTCATATTCCATCTACATAAAAAAAAGTAAAAATACAACTTAAAGAAAACCTTGTACTATCCAGCTTAATAACAACTTTGAAACCAATTCTTCATAAAAAAAATTTCTGAAATATTTTTTACATTTAAATAGTTGTCAATACCAAACCACTGAAGTTATTAATAAATGTTAAATATTTTTTCAACTATAGATTGAAACTACATAACAATAACTCAAATATCCGAAAGTTTTTTTTTTTATTTTGCGCCACTAAATTGTTGATTTCTCCCACAGTGCGCCCTTCACACTATATGTAGTAGCTCTCAAAGATTTTGATAGTTTCCACCATTCGCTAGAATTTTTAACTGTGTTCAAATCTATTTGTTTCGAGATGCGAAATATCTTGATTTATTAAACGGTGTATGATACTTTCTAAAATATTCTAAGCCTTGTTATCATATTACTTCTAGATCGCCAACTGATCCAGTCAAACCATTTCTGTTTAGGTTGGAAAACTTTTATATTATTATTGCTATTCTGTACATTGGCTTGAATGATCTTATTTGTAACAGACTGTATCAGCTCATCTACTGACTCATTAGTTTGTAGGTTGATCTGTGAAGTAAGTTGTCTTAGACTAGCTGCGTAATTTAAGTTTTGTTTTTATTCCAATGTAGTCTCCGAAAAGCTTGTTCAACACTTCTATCAAAGTTGAAGTTAATAGTTTTTATTTTAAGGCATAACGGCATATGGTCAGAGTAGAGTTTAGATGGAATAGCGAAATTAGCAACATATTGCAGAAAGCTATGTGAACAAATACAATAATCAATAACAGAGCTACCCATAACTCCACAAAAGCTGAAATCTCCCCTTACATCATTTTCCGTTCTTCCATTAAGCACTATACCACCAATATTTTCAATGATTTCCATTAATTTTTTTCCTTAAGTATTATAAACATTATCTCTTGAGCAACGAAATTCACGAATGTGAGGCAAATTTTCTAATAAATTCATATCCAGAACCTGTTCACTTGATATTCTAGTATTCAAGTCCCCAACAATACAAAAATTTGTAAGATGAAATTCTTGCAAAAATTCATCAAAAGTTTTGATATCAGTATTCCATGATGTACAATTTAAATACCTTGGTATAAAGTAAAAAATGTTACCTTCGAGATTTGCTTGTAATATAATATTGTTATATATATTTAAAAATTTAAAACCATACGTATTCTGCAGTGTTTTACGAAAACCAAACATGCAACCACCAATTGCGCGACCAGCCGAATGTATTTTCTTTGCGTGAATCCATTGTAATGAAAATTTTTGAAAAAAAGAAGCAAAACCATGATGATTTTCAGATGTTACATGGGTTTCAAATAAAAAGAATAAATCAAATTCATTAATATATGATAGGAATGTACTAAAGTTTATTGTTCTAGATAAGTTAGCTACATTATAAGACAGCAATTTTGCAATTTGTTTGTTCAGTGTATTCTGGTCATGTTAAATTTAATGTGCGCATACCTTCAGGCACACTCATAAATATAGTAATGGTTGGCAATACTCAACTCAATTGTTTTAAAGCATACCTTCAGGCATACACATAAATATAGTAATGGTTGGCAATACTCCCCACAGCTGATGTTTTGCCGCAGGTTAATTTATCAGCCATGTCACAGAACACAATTCCGATCGAAAGTGCTTTTAATTCCGTAACAAAGAATAACAAGAAGGGAAGCCTCTCATTTTTTCTACAACAACAACTTCTCTCTCTTCTCACATACAAGTAGTGTGTGAATTCAACACACTTGAGAGAGAGATTTAACTTCAACACTTTTTCTTGAAAATTGCACAAAATTGCAATTATAACACACACTTTCACCATCACATAATATTTTTATTATTTTTTTCCACACATTTAAACCATTTAAATAACCGAGACGTGTATATTTTGCACAAACGAAAAAAATATTTTTTTAATTTTTTTTGACATAAATTTTTTGAGGGTTGAAATAAAAACTAAAAACAACACATTTGTAAAATTTCGTATTGGAAATTAATAAAAAAATTCAAATAAACTTAATTTTTGCAGAAATTATGGAATAAAAAGCGGAAAAATCTATTTATAAAACCTTTCCAGATCAAATATAATTAAATAATTTGAGAATTGTTTGAATTTTTAAATTTAATTGTAATAAAATTTTGTTATAATTTTTTGAGGTCGCTTTTTTACAACTCTGTGTGTTTGAGGAGTGTGGTGAAAGTGGTTTGAAAACCAATACATATAAATAAAATGATACCAATACATTCTTATAGTTAGGTTTTTTTTGACAACCGACTTAGGTTTTTTTTGACAGCGTTTCACTTCTTATTATTATTCTTTGTTCCGTAACTTGAGTCTCTAGAAAACGAAAAACGAAAAAATTTCTCGGAATGAAACCACTTTACATTTTCAAAGTGGAATTGGTATTTTTAATGTTTTCAGGCTGAAAAAAATATATAATTCTAATTTCTATAGACAGATTAAATAGTTAATTTAATTATTATAGTGATTTTTTAAGTATTTAATTACTATTTGCTTTTCAATCGGACTATTGCCATATTTTTTTTTGGACAAACCACATATTTTTTGAAGAAAAATTCATGATATCAAATAAATTTAAGCGGTGGCAACGAAAATAACTAACAAATCAAAATACAGAAACATATGTTGATGTTCCAGTTGAAAAAAAAGAAAAAGAAGAGTTATTTAAACTATTTTATCAAAAATGCAAGTAAATATTTATTGAAATTTGTTTAGTTTAATTAATTTATTTGTTTTTAGGGGTAAACACCGAAATCCCCAACAGGAAAAATTATTTGTTGAATTTATGGAAAATAACCATGACATTGCCAGGGGCTATGTAAAAGGGGATAAAGTGGCAAAGGAGTTGCTATGGAAAAATTTAACGGAAAAGTTAAATTCATCGGGGCCACCAACTGAAGATTGCAGCGGTTGGAAGAAAACCTGGGCTGACTGGAAAATCTATGAGATGCATCTTCAGATGGCTTAAGCAGTTTAACGTGCGTCCCATCAATGCATCCTATAACTCCGGGGAATTGAAATTTTTGAAAAAAGTAAGCTTTTGAATTTCGAATTTCTTCCTCCGACATTTGAAGTTTTATCCAAAGAGGACAAATTATATTTTCTATAGCATTTATAATTTTCCACATCAGTGTTGATACCGTACTTCTTCCTAGACTGATATCCATATCTTTAGCTGAAATAATTCGTACTGTTAATAAAGCTTAAAAATCTACAATACTTAAATATGTACTTACCTATAATGCCCTAAAATGACCCAGTACCTAAAACTCGTAGTGTGGTTGACAATTGAATGATTGGTGCAATTTCAGACCCTTTTAGGTGTGGACTAATTTTATCCAAAACCATTACAAAAGCCTCCTTACTGAGGCGATAATAACTAATAAAACCAAACAATAAAAATTAAAAATTTTACATATGGAATTATTTATTTACACTGCACTTGAATATGAAAGGGGATCAGATGCATCCCTTAACGTTTTTCGTCGTAGTTTTTCAACCGCATATTGACTTCTCTGGTCATTTAACACAGCAACAATTGAAGTCCATTCACAATATAATAAATAAAAATAAAATTCCTCAACCAATTTTTAGAGTTGAAATCACTTTCAACTCTTCTCAATTAAAGAAAAAGGGTGACACTCATCCAATATACGGTTTAAGATATCTTCTAAATCGTAAAATAATTGTAGAAGAACCAATTAAGCGCAAAGGTCCACCTCAGTGCCTTAATTGCCAAGAGTTCGGTCACACCCGAACATTCTGCAAATTACCTTCTGTATGTGTAAGATGTGGAGATATTCATAAAAGTCAAGAATGCCCCCACTCAAAAACAGATAATATAAGAAAATGTAGTAACTGTGGTCAAAATCACACCGCAAACTACCGTGGATGCCCAGTATTCCTACGCATACAGGAATCAACGAAGGCAAGAAGACCTTTATATGCTCAATATACGGCTTCTAACTTTCCAAGCCTTCCTGATGCTTCTAGTGCTCAATATAGAAGTATCATAAAAAACAATAATCAAAACAAATCGTATGCCCATACGACAATTGAGGGTTCAGTTACCCAAATGAAAACAAACACAGGTGCTTCTAGTGCTCAATATAGGGGCATCATAAATGATAATTATCAAAACAAATCGTATGCCAATACGACAAATGAGGGTTCAGTTACCCAAATGAAAAGAAGCAATGGAAATAATTCCCCATTATTTTCATATGCACATGCATTAAAAGAGGGTGTACCAGTACCCGACAATAACTCTCAAAGCTCTATTGAGAATCTAATTCAAACCATGAACAGTTTCATGACGAACATGCAAAATATGTTTCAACAATTGATGCAGAATCAAAGCATGCTCATGCAGATCCTGCTAAATAAAAAATGAATTCTCTAAGAATTTGTTTTTGGAATGCTAACGGCCTTAGCCAACATAAGAATGATGTACAACAATTTCTCCACCTTCAGGAAATTGATGTACTACTCGTTTCTGAAACACACTTTACCATAAAGAACTGCTTCAGAATTAACGGATACTATACTTATGACACAAAACATCCAAGTGGTAGAGCTTGTGGTGGAACAGCTATATTAGTGAGAAAGGATATTAGGCATTTCCCAATGCCAGAATATAAAACGGACCACATCCAGGCCACATCTATAAATATACCTGATGGTAGAGTTACAATATCTTCAATATATTGTCCTCCTAGGTATAATATTAATCGAGAGCAGTTTCTCGAATATTTTAGGACTCTAGGTCCAAGATTTATAGCAGCTGGTGATTACAATGCAAAACATACATTTTGGGGCTCTCGCCTTATTACTCCTAGAGGGAGGCAACTGTTAGAAGCAATATCGTCTAACAGACTAGATGCCACATCTAGTGGCCAACCTACTTATTGGCCTACAGACCTCAATAAGATTCCCGATCTAATTGACTTCGCTGTAATCAAGAATATAAAAAGAGAATTTATTTCAGTGATCCCTTCGCTGGACCTCTCGTCAGACCACTCGCCTACAGTTTTAACGTTATTAGCAGTTCCAAGTAAATTGGAAAACTCTTACTCTTGTTTCCCTAACAAGAAAACGAACTGGTTAAAGTATAAAATGTATGTTAGCTCACACTTGCCACAAAACATCTCATTGAAAAATGAGTATGAGATACAATCCGCTGTCGATATATTTACAGACATTTTAACAAACGCCGTTAAAGTGTCCACGCCCCCAGTCACCCTGGGGAATTACAGACATTCAAAATGTCCTAAAAACATTGATTCTCTTATCAAAGAAAAGAGAACCCTCAGACGTCAATGGCAACAATCGCGATCTCCGAACGTAAAGGCTAAACTTAATCAGTGCCAAAGAAGACTTCACGTCGCCTTAAAGATTAATAAAGAATCTAACCTGAGAAATTATCTTAGAAACTTAGACCCTACTAAGAACACAGAATATAGTCTCTGGAAAGCTGTGAAAAATATGCAATGCCCTATTGTATATGAGTCGCCCATACGCCTTCAGAACGGAGAATGGGCAAAAAATACTTCAGAAAAAATCGAAGCATTTGCCAATCACTTGGAGAATGTATTTACCCCAAATGATACAAATTCATATATTAGAGATAATGTCATAAATAATGTGGTGCCAGCCCCACTAAAATTCCGGTTCTCTGCCGTGAGGACGACGGTCAAAGGTCTTAAGGCTGGAAAATCACCTGGTATAGATAAAATTACTACCACGATGATAAGTAATCTGCCCAACTCAGCACTGAGAATTATTTTGTTCATATTTAACTCAATACTACGTATTGGATATTTCCCATCCTCATGGAAAATATCTGATATAGTTATGATACCGAAACCGGGAAAAGATGTCACTCAAGTGACATCATACCGTCCCATTAGCCTATTGTCAATATTCTCAAAACTTTTTGAAAAGTTGTTATTTGAGAGACTTATAGTGCACCTTGACGAAAATTGCATTATTCCTGACCATCAATTTGGTTTCAGAAGGAAACATAGTACTATCGAACAGGTACATCGGATAACTACACTTATTCGGAAAACCTTCGAGAGCAAGCAGTATTGTTCCGCATTATTTATTGACATATCTCAAGCCTTCGATAAAGTCTGGCACGATGGACTAATACGCAAAATTACTAGATTACTACCTGCGAACGTACATAAACTGCTTAAAAATTACATACAAGAAAGATCTTTCCAAATCAGATCAAAGGATGTGATCTCAACACGTCGAAAAATATCCGCTGGTGTACCACAGGGAAGTATTCTAGGGCCGTTCCTATATATTTTATATACTGCAGATATGCCCACGAGCGCACTGACTCACACATCTACATTTGCGGATGATACCGCTTTTTTAAGTACACATGAAAATCCCGTAATAGCTTCTGAACAACTCCAGTCTCACATCGGCGATTTGGAAAAATGGCTGGACAAATGGAAAATTAAGGTCAATGCAACAAAATGTATTCACGTTACATTTACTTTAAGACGAGAAAGTTGCCCTTCCATACAGATAAATAATATCAAAATCCCAGAACAGAGCCATGTGCGATATCTCGGTATCCATCTTGATCGCCGTTTAACATGGTCCCACCATATTGAAGCCAAGGTTACGCAAATAAAATTAAAGTCAGTCCAACTGTACTGGTTAATTGGCCCACGGTCTGCTCTAGACTTGGAATACAAAGTGCTTTTGTACAAAACAATTATAAAACCGATATGGCTATACGGCATTCAGCTATGGGGAACAGCCTCCTCATCTAACGTTGAAAAATTGCAAAGAAAGCAGTCAGCACTGTTAAGGACAATAACAGGTGCCCCATGGTACATTCGCAATAGTAATATCCATAGGGATCTCAATGTCCCCATAATACGCGAGGAGATCAAACTCTCCAGTCTAAAATACATTTCAAAACTAATGGATCATCCAAACCCCCTCGCCAGGGAGTTGCTGTCATTTGAGGGTCATAGACGACTGAGGCGATTGGAAACACTGGATCTGGCCAGATAATCATCGAGCACTCATGTTGGATATTGCAGCGGCAATAACAACTTTAGTTTTAGTTTAGGTTAAGATTTGAATACTTATTTGTAAATTTCTAAAAAGAAAGATTCAATAAAGAAAAAAGATACAAAAAAAAAAAAAAAAAAAAAAAAAACAATTGAAATTCCGGGCATTTTTAATGAACATTTTTGATTTTGTCCACTTTAATGATAAATTTTTATGTTAGCGCCTTTATTCTTGTTTATTTTTGTTTTACTTTTTACTCAATATGTTTTTTTGTTTTGGATTGCACAACGCTACCATACTTATGTTGAAAAATGAGATTTTTCAGTTTTTGGGAATAAACAAAATCGATCGGAATCTGAAGAACGTAAAACAAAAACGATCGGATTTGCAAATACGGAATGAAAACCATTCCGATCGGAATGTGTGACATGCCTGTATAAAACACATACAACTTAACCACAGTGAATAAATTTTATCTTTAAATTAAGTCTCTCACCGCAAAGAACCACCAAACTGCATATAAATTCTCAGGGTTTTTGATCTAGTATCGTTTAATTATGGTTTTTAAGCTTCCGCTAAAGAATTGATGAAGAATTAAAGCTGAGACTCCTGTAAGTGTCGGCATCCAGATTATATACAATTATGTGGGCCGATAACAATACATATACATTACAGCTTCATACATAAAACTCAAACAGTATATCACTATGTGACTCAGAATAGTAGTCTTCGTAGCAGTTTAGAGTTGTATACTTTACTTATTTTAATTATTTAATCAATATTAAATATTTTAACAGACAAGAAAATTTTTTGACATTTTCAATCCAGGGTTGTCAATCATTTTATTTTTATATATAGATGTACAACAACAACAGAATTAAATAGTCGTTCAGTATTTTTTATACACGTTTATAAATTCGCAGAAATACAGACACACTTTATAATGTACACGAATTCACTGGAAAATACAGCACACTTTAAGGCACTCAGTTGAGGTTTATTCGAATAGCGTCTCTAATAAACTAAATTGACGACTGCAACCATGACCACTATTTATACACACGCCATCTCTGGTGATCTTTATACAATGTTCTTTAACTGTCAAAACTCGTATATTCGAAGTCTAGAGCTTTCGAATACAAACGCCATCTCTGGTGAACTTTCTACAATGGTCTTTAACAGTCAAAACTCGTATATTCGAAGTCGAAAGCTCTCGAATATACAAGTCGCAGCAAACATTCAGCGTTGCCATACCTACGATCAATGATCAACTCAAAGCTTTTATTCAATGTTAATAATACCCACAGATATATTACAGTTTGAGAGGCACTGCTGTTTGAAAGCATTATGCAACTTTAAATCAGCCGTTAAAATCGTTATATTTGAATTCAAGTACAATTTCGTAACAATATTAAGGTTGAATGCTACTTTACAGCACGATCAGAATATTGTCGATTTTAAAAGGCAAGTAGCAAGATTGATGTTCTAAAGATTATGGCTTTAAACAAGTATTCATACCAAGATCTTATATATTCTTCTATTCTATATAGAAAAAATTAAATGTCGTTCGTTGGTAATTGCATCAGTTGAGAACGGCTGGACCGATTTGTGAAATGTTCGTCATAGTCCAACTTAGGTTTTTACGGAAAGAAAAATTTACCATGCCTACTTTTATGCCCACTTTTTTCGATTTATCTAAAATTGGAAAACGGCTGCACCGATATGGCTAAATTTTGTTTTAAATTTTCGTAGTAATCCAATTTGAGTTTTTACTGAAAGAAAAATTGACCACGCCTACTTTTACGCCCACTTATTGCGATTTATCGGAAAACGGCTGCATTAATTTTGATAATTTTTGTTAAATAATCGTAGTAATCAAATTAAAGTTTTTACTAAAACAAAAATTGGCGACACCCACTTTTTTCGATATATCTAAAATCGCAGAACGCCTGGACGGATTTGGGTAATTTTTTGTTTAAATGGTGCACAAAAGTGTTTTACAGAGAGAAAAATAGTACACGTCCACTTATCAGTCAACTTCAAATGGTCCGATATGTTAGCAGTAACGAAGCAATTTGGGGCATTTTTTATTTGCCATTCATGAAAGACATCCAACTGTTGTTCATTTAGCCGTACATCTGGAAAATGGCAAAAAGTGTACTTTACTGAAGAGAATGTATTACAACGATTTGATCGAAAGCCATCTATGACCCGAATGAGCTGATATTTAAAATATAGATAGTCCTTGAGAAGGTCTACAAAAATAAGCTTTTATCTCTTTTAGTTCAAGAGATATTAAGGTTTAATTTTTTTTTTTTAAATTTAGCTTGATCTTTTTTTTTGTATTTTATATATGATGGGCCTGCGAAAGGTCGAAATTTTACAATTATTTCGTCCCAATAAAAAGTTACATTCATCCAAAGTTGAAGCATCTTTTTATATATGTATTTCAACTTTGTATGCGTGTGTTTTTTAAGTTTTTTCCCAAAAAAGTCCCCATATTTTTTCTTTTATAAAAAATTAATTTTCTTCGTGGCTATATAAATTTTTTTATGATCCGGAAATAGAACTTAATGCAAAAATGTATATAGTAAAATTTGACTAACTTAAGCGGACATTGTACCCCCAGCCCTATCCAAACTTGGCCAATTTTTAAACAAAATTTTAGGTTTGAGTAAAAAATTCTAAAAACGCAAAGCACTGATCCTCAAAAACTCGTCATATTTGTATAGCCCAATATATTGTTTATATACATACAAAACGTTTGTACTATCATACTGTAAATAACGTCAAAGTGGCCTATTTTCTAAAAAAAAAACTCAGTTTTTGGAACACATTTTCCCCGTTTTAGGAATTTCGATGTTTGAAAACAAAGAATGGCAACATTAGTGATGCCATTGATTTAAGAACATTTAGATCTATATTACTTCCAAATTTTATTGTGATGTCTGTAAATGTTCAAATTTTACATTAATTCAAAGTTTTTATTTTTCTTGATGGATAATCACCATTTTATAATATTGTTAGCTTTTAAGGTAAAATACGTCCGAAAAAACAGAAAATTAATTCATTTCACTAAAATGTCAATCTTCAAGTCATAAGGTTTCCACCGAAATCAAAAACTTATATAAAAAGCTTGTATTTAATCTTCAGAAGCTCTGCAAACCTTGCCCACCTTCTAAAATTTTAATGTTTTTTCATATCTTGCATCAAGCCGGTCTTGCGTGATTAAGATTGGATAAAGTGATGCGCTCGGAACATACCGATAATGATTTGCCCATTCTTCATTATTCCAGCACAATAGAGTATACACTCGAACATACATTTTTAACAAAAAATTTTTCTTTTAGAGTCAAAAAATAATAAGAAACTAAAATTTTTAAGCTACAAAGTGTTCGGATTGCATTGAAGAGTTATTCAGATTTACCGTAGCTACAACTTTGCAAAATATTGTTATTGAAAAATTAGGAGTCCGTGGAAGTTATACTAAAAAAAATAAAAAAAAAATTTTCTTCCTATATTTTTTCAACAAAAGTGCACGAAAAAGATTTGAACGAAATTGGAAAAAAATTTGAACGAAATTTATTTGGCGGACTCTTAGCTATATTACTGCCGTATAAAGTTAAGCCGTATCACAAAGTCTGAATTAGCTGTTAACCAAAAACTGATGACACCTTTTTTAGAGGCCCCACTGATTTTCAGAAACTTTGGGGGCCCATAAAAAAAAAATCGGTCACCAAAATGGACAAACTGAGTATAGGGTTTTACTACCCTTTGGTAGTAGAGTCGAACCTATACTGTCATGATCTTTTGTTTTTCCAAAAATCTTCATTTGTTGCATAGTGTAACAAAACAACATAAAAAATACTGCATTTCAATGAACAAAATTATTGGCACACTTCATTAAAAGCTAAAAAACATTTGATTTAGGAAGCAAAATTGCAAAATTTAATATTTAGTTGGAAGTGATTTTAGTTTTATAACTGCCTCGAGTAGGTTAGGCATGAATCCACCAACTTGTTTGTGATATCTGACCCAATACTTTGCCATTCTTCAACTAATGCCTTTTTCACTAGCTCTTCCCACAGATGCTCTATTGGGTTGCGATCCGGAGATTGTGGAGGGTGTGGTAGGACATGCGAAACGTTGTATGAAACCCACAACCCAGTATAGGCCGAATGTTTGGGGTTATTGTCATGTTGAAAAGTGAAAGAAAATGGTAAATTTAACTTTTCTGCACTTTTCCTGAGGTGTATCCATAATTTCATTTTGTCCATTATTTCATCCATGAACACCAGCTCACCAACCCCTGCAGCGGACATACAACCCCACATAATTACCTCTCCCCCACCATATTTTACTGTTGAAGCAATATTTTGTTTTCCCAGCTCTTTATTGGGTTTTCTCCATACCGTTTGACGGCCATCAGAGCGAAAAATATTAAAATTGTTTTCATCAGAGAATAGCACATGGTGCCAAAATTCATGTGGCTTAAGGCCTAATTAGTTTGTACGTTCCGTTCCGTAACGAATCAGCTGTTTTTAGCATAGGGAAAGTTGTGTATGTCGTTAGTTTTTCTGTAACGTTGCCGTTCTGTTGCGGATGAATCTGTTGAAAACAGAATTTTGTCCGCAACGTTAAGTGACAGCTAAAACAGCTGATATCACATACACACAAAAATGCTATCAATATAAAAGCAGTGGTGCCAACATTTTTGAAAGGGAAATATTTATTATTAACAAAAGAAAAAAAAAATTAATATTTTCAAAAAACATTGAAATTTAATAAAATAAATATAAATTTCTTCTAATGTATGTAAAACAAATTAGTTTAAATTAAATCATTAACAAACAATATATGTATGTATTTATAAAAATGTTCACAATAATATGTTGACGGTCTAAATACAAAAAACACTAAAAATAGTAACAAAATCACCAAGTTTTTTTGGTTATTATTTTAAAAACAGCTGATACGATCTTACGGAAAAACTAACTACAATATAACAACATTCAGAACGGCACAGAACAGAAACGTTACAGAACGCAAAGACTAATGGAGCCTTTACTTAAATTTCTAAACGGCATATTCTATACGCTTCTTCTGTTTCACAGATGAAATAAGTGGTTTACGTCTAGCAATACGACAACTATAGTTTGTGTTCTGAAGCACTTTTCAGACTGTTGCTGCGTGAACATCTTTCCCAAACTCTTCTTTAATATCTGCAGCAACCTGTGTTGAAGATATTTTTGGACATAAGTTGACCTTTTTGATTATATGGCTGCATTTACGCTCACTTAAGGATCTAGGACGACCAGTATGTTTATCACTTTCAATTGTTGATGCTCCCTTAAAATGTTGCACGATACTCTGAATTGTAAAACGGCTCCTTTCCATAATCTCTACAATCTCAGCATATGATTTTCCTTGATTATGCAAGTTAAAGATGATTTTGCGCTCAGATTCTGTTGTTTTCTTTTTTTTTGTTAGCCATTTTCAGCAAAATTGATAATTATTGCGAAAATTTTTTACAAATTGACATTAACAGTTTTAGAAACGAAAACTGTTAAATAAAAGAAGATAAAATAGTATTTTCAAAGAAAAAAAGTGAATAGATAGACCAAATTTGAAGAATTTGGTTAAGTGTGCCAATAATTTTGTTCGACGGAATTGGGTAATTTTTCATTTTTTTTATTATTAGTAAATAATATTACAAAATTGTTGAAATGAATTAGGTGGTATTTTGTATTTTTTTTTACACATTTTAAAAAGCTTCTCACAAATTCACAAATCGAAATTTTTTCTAATTTGGACATGACAACGTCTGTCGGGTCAGCTAGTTTAAAATAAAAATCGAGAAAAATAAGATCATGAAACTCAAATTGGAGCTCAGAAAAGTTCAAACATCGGTATTTTTATCACCTGTATATAAATTTCTTCATAACTGCCACAAAAATACATGAATATAATAAATTTTTTTCTTACATTAAATCAATAAAATGCACATTGCGGCCAAAGGCGCCTTTGTCCGGCCAAAAGTCGAACAAACAAGTTTTTAGTTGGGGGTTTTTTGTCATTGGGTTGGTTAAAGAAATGCTCTAGGAGATAAAAAATTATCATAGTAAGGTCCCTTGCCTCAAATGCCATTAATAATTTCAGTTTGAATGAGGCCTTCACACGAATGGCACACTACCGTAGGAAAGATTTGTAATCAAGCAAATCAAACGAAACAAAATGGATTCTACAGCTGAAGGTAACTATAATACGTAAAATCAAAATCTGAATGTAAATTTCTAAATAGTAAATTATTAGAAAGTGATATGTAAGGATTATTTTTTATTTTTAATTTGTTTAACAAAATTGATATGCTTGAGTGACATTTTTTTCTAGCTTTTTCCTGCTCTCTAAGCTATTGGAAGTAATAAGTCAAAGTATTATTTAACAAATAAAATAAAATTTAGCTGCAAATTGCCCTATGTTCGGCAAAAAAAAATTATTTTTTTTGGTAACTACCTTGCAAAAATACTTACTAGAGGGTTTACGGCGCATTTTTTTTGCTTGTAAGGTGATACGCTTTAATGTACATGAAATAATATAAAATACAACACCACTTTTATATATAGAAATATACAATAAACTCTCGAAAACGTGAAATAAGGTAAAGCTACACAAATACGTATGCATGTATTTGTTGAATGCACTCTAACATCGCCATATCGCATTTCACCATTGTAAATTTGTTAATTTTTAATAAATTTTCAATTATATACCCTAATAATATCAAAACAAAAACTTTTAATCAATTAGAAAATTCATTTAATTCTTTTTTCGTATGAAATGACGCCATATTAGGTCGGCCATTTTGAATTTGCAAATTCTGATAACGGATTCGTAATCAGCGACCCCAAAAACCCTCATATACAAATTTGTGGATCATTTTGTACGATTTTCAACTTTTGGCCGGACAAAGGTGCCTTTGGCCGCACTGTGCAATGGGCTATTTTATAAAGGTTTTATAAATTATTTGTTTTAACGTTGGAAACAAATATAGCGTTTTCCGTTTTGTTGCAATTTCAAGCCGCATACGTTATTATATTATTATACCCTTCTCCATGAGTGGCAAGTGTATATATATGTAAGTTTGTCATTCCGTTTGTAATTTCTACATTTTTCATTTGCGACCCCATAAAGTATATAATTTTATATGAAAACGCATTTTTTAAAATTTTTTTGTTTTGATTTATTATTATTTACTAATTATACATGTATAATGAATGTTAGAAAAAGAATTTTGTTTTTTATTGTTACGAAATTGTACTTAAATTCAAATATAACGATTTTAACGGCTGATTTAAAAGTTGCATAATGCTTTCAAATAGCGTTGCCTCTCAAACTGTTACATATCTGCGGGCATTATTAACTTTGAATAAAAGCTTTCAGTTGACCATTGATCGTAAGTATGGCAACGCTGTTTGCTGCGACCGTATATTCGAATTCGAATATTCAGTTAAAGAACATTGTAGAAAGTACACCACAGATGGCGTATGTATTAGAATGCTCTAGAATATACGAGCTTTGACAGTTAAAGAGCAATCTAGAGTGCAGATGGCAGTATTATAAATAGTGGCAGAGTTTGCTGTCGTTAGTGAGTTTATCAGAGACACTTTTCGAATAAACATCAACTGAGTGCCTTGAAGTGTGCTGTGTTTTTCAAGTGAATTCGTGTACATTATAAAGTGTGTCTATATTTCTGCGAATTTATAAACGTGTATAAAAAACATTGAGTGACTATTTAATTCTGTTGTTGTACAATGTACATCTATATTAGGGTGTCCCTTAATAAACGATTTACTTAAAATTTTTTCAGGATGATTTTTTTTACTAATGTTCACCAAACTGGAGGGTGAGAATGGCCAAAATCCAACTTTCGTTTATTAAGGGCCACCCTAATCTATATATATAAAAATAAAATGGTCCATGTATGTAATGTCATCACGTGAAAACGGCTGGAGCGATTTGGCTGATTCTTTTTTTATTCGATTCGAAATTTTCAAAAAAGAAAAAAAATTACGGCTAAAACCGGCTTTTTGAGTCCAGTCAACTGTAATAAAAAAGCCCCTAAAGTATGCAGTACAAATTTACATATTTTATTTGCAAATAAATAAGACCAGGCAGGGTTGGAGAAACTTGACGAACTAACATTAGTAAATGCTACCGGGCGAAGCCGGGGCGGTCAACTAGTTTTAAATTAAGAGTTGTTACAATTTTCAAACTACTCAACGGCTTTTATTTGCAATCAAAAGTATCCGGTTTATTTAAAGGAAATAAACCAACATTTTGAAAAGGTTAAAACGTAACAATATATAACATTATTAATTTTTTATGAGTTTTATATGAAAAAAGCCTAAAAGAGTTAAACTAAATTCTGTTGAAATTACTAACAATTTATGTTATTTTTTTGTTTGTTTCAGAGAACTTACCTTTTTACATATATGTACACCTGTACGTATGTATACACAGTTACTAAAGTATACGTACGATCGACTTTTTTTAAAAATCTATATACATATTTAAAAATACAAGGCCTGACTCATTCATTCACTCACTCACTCACTCATTCACTGACTCATCAGTCATGAGTGAGTGAATGAATGAGTCAGGCCCAAAAAGTCGATCGTACGTATACTTTAACTGTGTATACGTGTATATCTTTGCATCTTGTATATAATATAAAAAATTCTTCAAATTGTCTGCTAAAAAGCCCAGCAATATTTATTTTAGATCCTTAAGTACATATTTAAGTAAATATTTATACATATATTATTGAAATATTTAATTCGACTGGTTGCCAAAATATTGGTTTATCAATTTGGGAATTTGTTCATGTTGTAATATTGTTTGATGATCGCCTTCGAGAGTTGTGGCATCTATAGTGTTTCTTGTTATCGGCTTCAATCCATAAAACTTATCTATGTTTGGCTGCAATAATGTTGTTGGGCTTATCATTAGAATTTTGGATTCAATGACCTCGACCAAGTTGAAAGTATCAGGGTTCATTACTGCTTCTGTGACGGATAATACCGCATTTAAGTAATTCATACATTCATCTACGTTTTTTAAATTTAAATTTTGTTTTATATTCCAGAAAATAGTTTCCAGATTACTATTCTCGGACAGGATTTTATTAAACTCCAACATTTGTTCTGGATTTAAAATAGATTGCAGGGTTATAAGTATAACACGTTTTTCAATTTCCAACGTATTCATTGCTTTCATTTCTTTACTTATGTTTTCCACCCATACAGGAGAGCCATCGATATAAACCATGGAACCAGCATATCCCAACTTTTCTAAATATTTGGTTACAATATGAGCAATAAGAGTGCCAAAGGAATAAGCCACGATTCTAAATTTTTTGATACGCCTAGCATCCAACATTTGTTTAATATTCTGTAAAAAAAAATATAGTAGTATTTAAATTATGAAGATTATAACGTAAATAAAGCTAATGAAAAAATATACAAATATATCGATGGCTTAATATAAAAAAGGCCTAACTCGATTTTTTGTTACTTTACAGGAGAAGGAAAAAACTTAATAAAATTCATCAAGTTTTAGACACAAAAAAGTTTTAATGCAATTTTTAATAAGAAGAGACATCACATTATTATTTAAATTTAATTTTTTTTTATTTTAATGAAGTTATTTAATATAATTTTCAGCTATTTCCTTAAATTCCCTTAAATCATTACCAACAAAACAAATTCTTTAGTTTCACCCAAAGAACTGTTGCCATCAATAAAAATTATAAACTACACAGCCTCATACCTAAATTACATATTCGATACAAAATTACATATGGGCAATTCCATATCATCGTACGTGACATTTGAACGCCTATAGAGTGGAATAGATTTTGCAAAAATAAGAGTATCTGAAAAATAATTTGGTCTTTATGTTCCATTCAGAGGGTACCATATTTTAAAATAATAAAAAGTTCTTTCGAAACATTGTTGTCCAAAATATTGAGCGAAATAAGGGAATATCGTACGTGACATAACACGGAACTCATTTTGCAGTACATTTTGCGATAATATTCGAATCGTGGGAGGCGTTAGTTTTCTTTTAATTTCTTACACTAAACGAAATATTTTTCCTTTACAATCCGTCATATTTACATACAAACAATCTTTGGATGATTTTATAATAAATAAAACAGAGACCGAAAATAACGGGTTCACTTTCATTTCAATGGTAAATTCTCAATCGCAGCCATTTAAAAATATTTTTTTGTGATATATCACTGAGAGAGTGATTTATTCGAGAACATTTTAGGTTTGGGGTTGAGAGAAACAGAAAAGAAACAAACACAAATAATCTGGATGAGTGATTTATAATTTATTTTTTTCGTAAAAGTCAGCTTGTGACTTATTTGCGAACATAAAAAATAAATCGCAAAAATGCATTTGATGCAAATCAACGCTTAAATATATAAAATTTATCAAAAGATTAATAATAGTTTAAAAAAAATAATCTCATTTCTGTTACTCCTAATTCATTACTTCATATTCATCATATTCTTTCTATAATTTATTAAAAATTACTAACAATATGTTATTGTATGTAAATAAAAAAGGAAGTAACAATTATTAAGAACAAGAACAAATGTATTGTTTATCTCACATCAAACCATTAAAAAACAACAAAAACAAATAAAGGTCATACCAAACCATTTAAATAAAAATCATTTTATAACTGTTATTTTCAGTGATTTATTTTTATCACAAAAATATAAATCACAATTTAGGTTTTTTGGTATATAGACGAGTTATTTTCGATCTCTGAAATAAAATTTAATATCGTACGTGACATACCGTACGTGACAGAATTTTCGCTTATAATAAAGCAATATATATTCTGTAAATATATATGTATATACAAAAACAAAAAAAGGGAATAGAAAATATACATTCGGTTTCAATAAACAATATGACAATAGCAAAAAAACTGAGTCAAATTCATTTCATACTACAAGCTAATTGGGAGCCTATTCGCCGTAATTTTAGGCTAAAACATACCTAAAACATTAAAAAATTAAAGTTTAAACTATTACACAGTACAACATTTTTCAGTTCATTGCTTTGGGACTCAATTCTGACAATTGCACGTGAAAGTAGCCCCAAAAATAAGAACTTCTGCATCATTAGTTTTGTCAAGTTGGCTGCCATATTAATTTAATGGCCAAACGATTTTTTTTCCTCAAGGTGGATTTTTATCACTTTTTCTATATTTTAGCACGGTTATATCTCGTATACCGTACGGAATATCTCTTTTGTGACTGAAGCAAAGTTGTAGATATTGAATAGTAGAAAAAAAAATACGGAACATACCGTGCATCCAGTGCCTTAAAAATCGCAAAAATGCCCATTTTTTTAAATTTTTTACCAATTTTTCACCTTTTCTGCTCAATAGCTGGATTACAAATCCAATTATGGACTGATCACCATGAAATTAGGTCGTGTGATTTGTGTCTATATAAAAGTTATTTATCATGAATTTTGTATGTATACCATAATTTTTAACAGATTTATTCACTTTATTCACAATAGAAAAAAAACTGAGTCAAATTCATTTCATACTACAAGCTAATTGGGATCCTATTCGCCGCAATTTTAGTCTAAAACATACCTAAAACATAAAAAATTAAATATAATCAGTTTAAACTATTATTTTTGTCTCTAAAATATTGTAATGTGATCTAAATTAGATTTTTAAAAAATTGAAAACCAATCGGTTTCGGTTTTATTTCGGTTTTGAGATAATTTGTTAAATATTAAGTGTTATAGATACAAAATCAGTTGATAATATAGGAAATGCTATACAAATTTAAAATTCAAACTTGACGGGTGTTCAAGAGAGACTTTGGTGGTACCTTTCTTTACCTCTACGATGGGTAGTCATCTTGACGCGATGTAGAGGCTTAAGTGCGATGATTCGTGTTGGCCAAGCTGGAGGGGAGAGTTTAACATGAGTTGGCTGTCTCTGGAACCATTTTCCCCTCACTGAGAGGGGTGGTTCTGTTGGTTGATCCGGCTGGTCCGTAAAGGCCCTTTAATGTCCGTCAGAAATCCACTAGCTAGATTCATCAGCGGGGCCTAAACGGTAACGTTCAGAGGAGAATGCAGCGGCCAAGAGCCAGCAACCGGGACCTAAAAGGCCCAAAGCGACGCAAAGGTCGTTAGCTAAGATCTTCAGTGAGATTGTCAAAGACAATCTCATCAGGGCGGTTATCAACCGGAGTGTCAATGACGGATCCATATCTCAATTGAATTGGTATATGGTGAAGCAAAAACTGGTAGGGGTGTTCTGGGTGTTCAATGCGATGACGCTAGTTGGTACCAGGGTCACGTTAAGCTAATGTCTTGTGTAGATGAACGCTCAGCGTTGCACTATAGGTTAAACGGCTACCAAAACTGTGCTAAAGTCCAATTTTTCAAATGCAAATATTGCACTTTTTTTAATGCCATTTTGTAACCAATACTCCAAATTAACTAAGTCAGCTTTATGTTTTTGGTAAATATTAAATTCCGTTTGACAACACGCAGTCAAAGACATTGCTATGTTGAAAAGCCTGTATTGCTTTCAAATTTTCAATTTCATGTTTAAATAATTTCGCGAGTTATAAAGAAGAAGTGAAAATGGGGAACAATAATTTAAGTAAGTAAGTAAGGTTTTTTGTTAAATAATGTGATAAAAATGTTTAGCTTGCTTGAAATAAAGCCACTTTTTTAACATAACCTTAAAAGTGCTGCGACTGTTTTCAAAATGTAACTTCGTGGAAGCTTTTAAAATTTCGGCAAAGTTCGGCAGATTAAATTCAAACAGAAATGAATATATTGAAATGTTATAAACCGATTTTCATTTACATTCAATAGCCATTTTTAGCCGTTTTCGAATAATACTATATTTTTTAGGTTATTGTTTGAAATTTGGCTTAACGAAAATTCAAAAAAAGAAAAATTTTATGTCGTTTTCAAACATGTAGTGGACAAAATTGAAGTTAACATATTTTCAGATGAAGTAGAGAAGCATATAACCCAAACAATGCATTTTTTATATCCTACACCACCATAGTGGGGAGGATATTATGCGTTTGTGCAGATGTCTGTAATGCCAAGAATATTAGTCTAAGACCCAGCTTAATATGGTATATATAATTTTTTCTGCCCAAGGACGAAGCCTATTGAAACTGGCTGAAATCGGTCCATTATTTCACCTAGCCCCCATACAAATGTGCTCCCGTAATTGGACTTTATCGGTCATAAATGTTTAATTTATATAGGTATCTACACAAATTTAGCTCCAAATAAGTTTTATATATACGGAATTCAGGTCACCTAATTTTATGATGACCGGTCCTAAATTAGTCATAGCTCCCGATTCCGAAAATCACTTTAACGTGCATAAATCACTTAAAATTGTTGGTATACACATAAAATTCAACTCTCATAAAGAAATTAAGCACACGACCTAATTTCATGACGATCGGCCCATAATTGGTCATAACTCCCATATAAACCATTTCCGAAAATCACTCATGAATATAAATTATTGAAATTTTAAAAGAAAAATTATAAAAGCAAATGAGACTCTTACCAAAGTTTCTTTGCAATTACTAAAAGTTTTAGTATAATTAACATAAATTAATGTATTAAGTTTGCATTACTGATTGCAACAGGGTTAATTTTTGGTCGTTAGTGGGTTAAATTCCATTTTTTTTAATAGAATTATTTTTACTTATGAAATTCTTAAAGGTTTTGGTTTGAATACCATGATTTTGTAGTAGTTATTAATTTTGCACAGAAAAAGTAGTCATTTAACCTATAGTGCGTTGCTACTAAAGACTGCTGTCGCATCATTGGGTGAGGTATGGCCGGGATCTAGGCTGGAGGTGGTTTCTGTGAGTGAGATACCCCGAAAGCCTAGATCCATAGCTCAAATCTAACTGAGCCATCTAGCCCGAAGGAGATCTTGGAGATCCTACAGTGCTGTAACCCACAACTTCCAACTCAAGACTGGAAAGTTGTCAAGGTTACGGACGCTGAGGGGTCTTCAAGAAAGGCGATCGTTGTCCTGAATAAGGACTCTTTGGGGAGGCTAAGGAAGGCACGATTTGAGATCAAACGATGTTCGGATGTCAAAACGTAATTTCGGTGGTGGCAGTGTTATTGTCTGGGCAGCGTTTTCTACAGTTGGCAAGTCGAAAATATGTTTTGTGCCGACAAAAATGAATAGTGCGATTTATAAAGAACTGTTGGAAGATGCTCTTCTCTCATTTATGGATGAAGATTTCATATTCCAACAAGATAATGCTGCAATCCATGTTTCTATAACAAAGGATCATCCACACATTATTAATAATGCTACAGTGGCCCATAAATTAAAGTGCGTTTATAGGAAAATACCCTTAAAATGGCTGTTAATCTCGAAAATTTAGTAAAAAATAAAAAAAGTACAAATTAATTTTTTTTGTAAACAATATTTTATGTGAAGTCTTAACTAATTCAATAAACAAATTTGTAGCCCCCTAAATATGTTCTTGTTTAATTTTTACAATTTTCTTAAAAAAAAGTAGTGTGCGTTTATAGGTATATGCACCAGTGTAACATTTACATACATTGCGTAGAAAAGCATGCCCCCCTATTCATATCAATAACCAAACAATAATTCATTCGGAAATGAAATACCTCGGAATACATCTCGATCGTCGTCTTACATGGAAAAGTCATATAGATGCAAAGTTGACTCAAATGAAATCAATTCAAATTAATTGGCTTATTGACAGAAACTCTCCGCTTAGTTTAGATTGTAAACTTCTACTTTATAACATGATCATTGGCGCGTCCAAAGGGGCTCAAGCATAATTAGAAAGCTTATAGGGTAAAGTATTTTTGAGATTTTTTTAGATTTTTCGGAAGAGGTTTAGAGGTCGCTCAAGTCGAGTTTTTGCCAAAAATCGGGTTTGTCGGCCTTTTTATGAGTTTTCTTCAAAACTTTGTCAAGACCCACGATTTTCATTACTTTTGATTAAACGGTTATTAGCCAAGTTACTAACGATTTAAGATATTGTGAGTTTTTATCAGAAAAAAATGAGCTCGATCTGTGATCATATTTCTGAACAAAAATTAATTTTTTATATAAAAACTCACAATATCTAAAATCGCTAATAACTTGGCCATTAAGCGTTTAATCAAGAAAAGGAGCTCGATCTGTGATCACTCATATTTCTGGCCAAAAATAGATTTTTTTATTTAAAAACTCACAATACTCACTTGGCCAATGAGTGTTTGTTTAATCAAGAAAAGGAGCTTGATCTGTGATCACTCATATTTCTGAACAAAAATCGATTTTTTAAAGGAGCTCGATCTGTGATCATATTTTTGAACAAAAATTGATTTTTTATATAAAAACTCAAAATATGTACATTGAAAAAACTAAAGGTAGGATCACACGATTGCCGCAATGCACCAATTATTGGTCTATTTTATACGTCAATCGTGTGATTTCACAACTTATTGGCTCATATGTCAAACCACAACAATATTGTGCTTATTTGGCCCAATCAAATGCAACCCTGGTACGGCAATCATGTGAATGCTTGATAGGCAACATGCACCAATAAAAAAGTTAAAAATACACCAATATTTATTGTGTTCTAGTGCGGCAATCAAAGAAGACAATTAGCGCCAATATTAATTTTTGTAAATGAAATATTGTTTTTGTCAGCCACTCTCTGACCCACATACATCTTTTAACATTTCTTTATTAATTTTTTTATATGATAATTAAGGCCGACGCAATTTTCTTTTTTTATTTAACAAATATTTTTTTCAAAAATAGATTGTTTTTACATTTATGTAAACAAAACAAAATTTAAAATCTAGCACAACAGCTGTTTCTCTGAGTTGCCGTAAACTAGAACAATCGTGTGACTGAAATGCGACAATTATTGCCACTAAATCGCTTTGCGCCAATTTACGACAATCAAATTTATATAAAATGAAGCAATCATGTGACTGCAGAGAATTTGATTGGGACAATTTCTTTATTGGGCCCCAATTCAGCACAATAAAAATTGTATTAAATTGGTTCATTGCGGCAATCGTGTGATCCTACCTTAAGTCTTGCAACAACAGAATATATGTAATATTCTGTTGTTGCAAGACTTAGTTTTTTGACAACAAACTTAGATTCTTTGTCTCTCAGTAGCGCTTTTATGCATATTTTATTCTATGGCCTATATGATAAAAATTGTCATTCCACCATACGTTTTTTTATTTTTAACTAACTTCAGCATAGTGGAATAGTAAAGCAAAACTAAACGCATCGTTCAATAAATCTGAACGGGACGTGTTAAAAATATTTTTGGCAATTTTTTTTTAAAACGGCTACAGAAATAACGGTATTCTAATAGAAAAACAACAAATATTAACTTTGACCAAATCTCATTTGTGTGTTGATTTTTAAAGTGAGTGGTTCATATTTTATATACTGACATCCATACATTAACATTAAGCTTTGCTAGAACAACTCAATTTCTATTGCCGGGGTTACAAATATTTATGTGAATATTTAATAATTATTGGACATATTATTTAACTAATATAATTGTTTATTACAGAAACGGGAATCCAGTATAGGCACTACATCTATTAAACAAGCAGATATTCGTGAGAAGCCTTTTAAGAAGTGGAACAAGACAGTGTGTATTTGAAAAAGGTGAGTTTATGGTAATTAATTTTGTTCATTATTATACCCTACACCACCATAGTGGGCAGGGTATAATGCGTTTGTGCAGATGTTTGTAACGCCCAAAAATATTGGTCTGACACCCACCTTAAAGTATACCGATCGACTTAGAATCACTTTCTGAGTCGATTAAACGATGTCCGTCCGTCTGGCTGGTTGGCTGGCTGTCCATGTAAACCTTGTGCGCAGAGTACAGGTCGCAATTTTGAAGATATTTCGATCAAATTTGGTACATATAATTTTTTCGGCGCAAGGACAAAGTCTATTGAAACTGGCTGAAATCGGTCCATTATTTCACCTAGCCCCCATACAAATGTCCTCTCAAAATTGGACTTTATCGGCCATAAATATTTAATTTATTTATGTATCTAAACAAATTTCGCCCCAAATAAGTTTCATATATACAAAATTCATGTCGCAAAATTTTGTTACGATCGGTCCATAATTAGTCATAGCTCCCATATAGACCAGCTTCCGAAAATCACTTTAACGTGCATAAATCTCTTAAAAATGTTGGTATATACACAAAATTCAACATAAATAACTTTCATACAGACATAAATCACACGACCTAATTTCAAGGTGATCGGTCCATAATTGGTCATAGCTCCCATATAAGGCCCACTTCCGAGAATCGCTCAAAAATATAAATTATTAAAATTTTAAAAGAAAAATGTTTTTGCTCATTTACTTGGTGTAGGGTATTATATGGTCGGGCTTGACCGACCATACTTTCTTATTTGTTTATTTTTAAGTTTATGTTTTTGAATTTAGTACAAATATAATACTGGAAAACGCCTTCTACAAACAGCATCTAATTTTAAGGTAATTGTTGATGACATATGCAGGAATTTCCTCTAGAAGAGCAGGTTTCGGTGAGTTTATAGAAATAGTTGTTTATGTAAATATTTATGTATGAATAATGCTTGTAAATTATATTGAATAAATTTTTTTAATATTAAAAAAAATCTTTTATTTAATTCTCTGAACGCAGCTGGTAAAATAATAAGCTTACGTTCAGTAATGAAGAAATTGAACGCATCTGATATAAAACTAAATTCTCGTTCAGTATTGCGAATATTAAACGAATATTAAGTGTGTTCGCGTACTTTCCAGTAAAAATTATCCAGTAACTTTAATTTAGAGCGTAAAATTTGCCCTCAATCTAAAAAAATATCCAAAAAGTACGCGAACAACAATTTGTAAAAATAAGTTGTATTTTATTATAAATCAATTTAAAACGTTTGTTTTGTGTTATTTTACTTCTTTTCTTTGCAAGACTTGTAAATTGTGTTAATTTTCAACTTTTTTGTTTTGTTTACATTTGCAACAATTTGTTTATATTTTTCATGTTGATATTTTTTACTGAACACTCTCTTGCTCTCTCGTTACAAGTTTTTAAAAGTAAACGAAAGGAATCCCGTAACTTCCAGTTATAATTTGTACAAATTATTACAAATTACCAAGTACGCGAACACAAATATTGCTAAAACCTAAACTCCCCTTTACTTTTGAACAAGCTGAACTCTATATAGTAAAAAGCTGAATGCACGTTCAACGTAAAGCTGAACGTTTTATTCGGTTTTCTACTACAGCCATAATGGGTGCAAAAAAATTTAAGAAATATTCAGAAAAACTAAACGTTTGTTCAGTTTTTTACTATTTAATTACACCCTACACCACCATAGTGGGGAGGGGATTATGCGTTTGTGCAGATGTTTGAAACGCCCAAAAATACCTTAAAGTATACCGATCGACTTAGAATCACTTTCTGAGTCGATTAGCGATGTCCGTCCGTCCGTCTGGTTGGCTGGCTGGCTGTCCATGTAAACCTTGTGCGCAGAGTACAGGTCGCAATTTTGAAGATATTTCGATGAAATTTGATATATATTATTTTTTCGGCTCAAGGACCAAGCCTATTGAAACTGGCTGAAATCGGTCAATTATTTCACCTAGCCCCCACACAAATGTCTTCCCGAAATTGGACTTTATCGGTCATAAATGTTTAATTTATATATGCATCTCCACAAATTTTGTGTATATAAAATAAGTTTTATATACACAAAATTCATGTCACCAAATTTTGTTACGATCGGTCCATAATTAGTCATAGCTCCCATATAGACCCGCTTCCGAAAATCACTTTAACGTGCATAAATCGCTTAAAAATTTTGGTAAACACACAAAATTCACTTTAATATACACATAAATCACACGACCTAATTTCATAGTGATCGGTCCATAATTGGTCATAGCCCCCATATAAGGCCCACTCCGAAAATCACTCAAAAATATAAATTATTGAAATTTTAAAAGAAACATTTTTTTTGCTCTTTTACTTAGTGACCGACCATACTTTCTTACTTGTTTTTTCTGTGTATATACTACTTACCTTTAGAGAATTTTTTCAAACTCATTATGTAAAATGTGAAAAAATTGTCAAAAGCTTGTTAGTAATACATTTGAATCATGATACAATGATATAAGGTAGTATCACCAGCAGCGTTGCCGTTTTGGTCCAATTGGACCAACATTGGTAGTTTAAAGTTAACAAATTGACTTTTGGTAGTTTGGTTAGTTTGTTCCGATATTTGTCGTATTTTGGTAGGCTACGATATTTCTGAATACATAAGTATTTTTAAGAACAAAATAATTTAAATAATAACGAAAAAACTACTTATGTTAAGCCAAAATAATAAAACTACATATTTGCAAAATATGAAGATAGCATTTTCTTAAATATTTAGTTTAGTCGGGTAAATGTGTATTTATTTAGTAACTTTTATTTCCTAATAACATGTGTTAAACTCTGCTTCAATATTTCAGTTTCATCTGACACTTTAAATGTCCAATTATGGAAATTAGGACGCGTAATTTATTTCTATATGAAACTTATTTGTGTTGAATTTTTTCGGGATACCAACACTTTTAGGAGTTTTGTGCTCGTTTAAGTAATTTTCGGAAGAGGGCCTTATGTGGGAGCTATTGTCAATTGTGAATTGAATTTTTAGGTGTAATTTATTTGTAAAACTGTTATTTAATATCTATATAAATCAGGACATTTATATGGGGACTATGTGAAATACATGGACAACTAGCCAGACAGACGTACGGAAGGACATCGTTAAATCGACTCAAAAATAAAATATCGAAAATTGAACGATTTTAACATATTTATGATTGTAGTGTTATTAAATAACTTTCTTCCTCTGTGTAATTTTATAGCAGCAATAATATAATTTTAAGTTAACTATTAATTTTGAAGCGAATCCATATAACATTTCTCAAATATTATAAATTTGGTAGGTTTTGGTAGTTTTTAATTAGAAATTTGGTAGGAAAAATATTTTATGAGTGGCAACGCTGATCACCAGTAACTACATTCTCATTTATACATTCCCTTAAATGTCAGCCACATATAAAACCAGTAAGAGTTCTATATTCGGCTATGCCGAATCTTATATACCCTTCACCTTTGTTGTGGATGCATTATTATTTTTTATAATTAGTATATATGTATGTACATTGCCCACTTTCAGCGTACAGCATCCTAAATTTATCAAGAACACAAAAAACAACAACAACGACAAACGAAACAAAACACCAAAAGAAAAAACAAAATACGCAAGGCAATGAAACCAACACACATCCAAACATACGTTTAATTGTATAAAAAACAACAACAACGCCAAAATAAACAAAACACAAAAAAAAACAAAATACGCAAAGCATGCACATCCAAACATACGTTTTGTTGCTTTTTTGTCAAAACAAAACCAGCATCCTAAATTTATCAAGAACACAAAAAACAACAACAACGCCAAACGAAACAAAACACCAAAAGAAAAAACAAAATACGCAAAGCAAAAAAACCAACACACAAAAAAAACAAAATACGCAAAGCATGCACATCCAAACATACGTTTTGTTGCTTTTTTGTCAAAGCATGCAATACATTGTGTTTTTTGATGAAATTTTCAGAGGTTGTCTCGGATTTTTGCTCATATCTCCGTTATTTATGGATGGATTTTGCTGATTTTAAATAGCAAAATTCTCGAAAGTATGTCTGACAGAATTGTTGAAGATTTGGATCCCGGAGATATCTGGGGACTTCAGAAAATTGATTTCAACAGACAGACGGACATGGCTTAATCGACTCCGCTATCTATAAGGATCCAGAATATATATACTTTATAGGGTCGGAAAATTATATTGTGGAAATTACAAACGGAATGACAAACTTATATATACCCTTCTCACGAAGGTGAAGGGTATAAAAAGTAATATCAAAGCAAAACATTAAAAAATAAATAAAATATAAAATATTTTTTGTAAACAAATTTAAATGAAATTTCCAATATGCGTGTTATGTGTTGTGTGTGTAAATGTTCATTCGAACAAAATGACGTACAGTTCATAAAGTGTCCAGAAAATAAAATAATAGAATGGAGTGCTGCTTGTGGAGTTCAACTAAAGAAACATTCAAGGATTTGTATGTATCATTTTAAGAATTCGGACTACATTGAACTACATCAAGAATCAAAACATGCACGTCTGATGCCAAATGCAGTACCTTCTCTTGAACCAATTAAAGGAATGACTGATTTTCTTGCTTATACAGATGGAATATCCACCAAAGAAGAAAAAGTGATTTAAACTTTTAATGTGTTTTTTGTAGTTTCTCATTCTATTTTTTCAATTCTGTTTTTATACCCTTCAGCTTCGTGAGAAGGGTATATATAAGTTTGTCATTCCGTTTGTAATTTCTACATTTTTCATTTCCGACCGATTTTTCATTTCCGGAGTCGATTAAGCCATGTCCGTCTATCTGTCTGTCTGTTGAAATCAATTTTCTGAAGGCCCCAGATATCTCCGGGATCCAAATCTTCAACAATTCTGTCAGACATACTTTCGAGAATTTTGCTATTTAAAATCAGCAAAATCCGTCCATAAATAACGGAGATATGAGCAAAAATCCGAGACAACCTCTGAAAATTTCATCAAAAAACACAATGTATTGCATGCTTTGACAAAAAAGCAACAAAACGTATGTTTTTGGATGTGCATGCTTTGCGTATTTTGTTTTTTTTTGTGTTTTGTTTCTTTTGCCTTTGTTGTTGTTTTTTATACAACTAAACGTTTGTTTGGTTGTGTGTTGGTTTTTTTGACAAAACAGCAACAAATCGTATGTTTGGATGTGCATGCTTTGCGTATTTTGTTTTTCTTTTGTGTTTTGTTTCTTTTGGCGTTGTTGTTTTTTATACAATTAAACGTATGTTTGGATGTGTGTTGGTTTCATTGGCTTGCGTATTTTGTTTTTTCTTTTGGTGTTTTGTTTCGTTTGGCGTTGTTGTTTTTTATGTTCTTGATAAATTTAGGATGCTGTACGCTGAAAGTGGGCAATGTACATACATATATACTAATTATAAAAAATAATAATGCATCCACAACAAAGGTGAAGGGTATATAAGATTCGGCATAGCCGAATATAGCACTCTTACTTGTTCATATTTCATTTGTTTGACTTTACAAGGCATCAAATTGACAACTCTCCCTAATGATTCTACCTTCTAAAATTATTGTATTATGCATTTGAATAAATTTTATAATGAATTTGAATTAAGGAAATCTTGAATGATTTAATAGTGAATTAATTCAATAAAGAATGAATTCTCAAAGGAATGAATTCAATGACTTGAAGTAATAAGGAATTATGCCTATGAATTAATTCGTAATGAATTCTTTAATAGAATAGTTAAGAGAACAAATTTAATTTGCTTGGAAATTGAATTAAGAATAGAACCTTTGCTTGGCAATTAGGATTACAGAATTTAGTTTGTAATTCACGTACAGTACAACAGATATTTAAAAGGCTTAAGAGCATAAAAAAGGAAAACATAACTAAACTTTTGAAAGCCTTCACAAAATTACTTGAGCTGAATTTCGATATTTTTAAAATTATCTTCAAAATTGCGTCTTATATTACAAATAAAACAAACCTACACTGACGAACAGCGTTATATCGAAACCAATACCCTTTATGTTATACTAACTACATATCGCGATACGACTAGAGTCTAGTCACTAGACTAATGAAACATCTATAGATTAATTACACTTTCATTCAATACTTACTTTGACAGTAATTTCGATAACACTCCTAAAATTATTTGAATCGAATTTTGTTAAGAACTGCACAACATAAGCCGGCGGCTTCAACTGTGATCCAATTTGTTTCCAGATAGCTGTGCAAATACCTTCAATACCAGGAAATATTATTATTGGATCTAGATTTGAATCGGCATTGTTAACAGGAATCATGTAATCTGAGTTAATAGTTTCCAAGGTTACATTGAAATAAAAACTTTCTATTAAATTAAGGAAGTTATTGTCTATCCCATCATTTTTAGTTTCGACACTAGTTTTCTTGTGTATCTCAGAAAGTTCTTTTAAGCGGTCAATAGTTAGGGCACGTAATTCGGCCGGCGATAAAGTTATATCGAAATTTCTTTCAAGTGTTTGTTTGATCTCTACGCCCATTAGAGAATCCATGCCAAGTTCAGATAGTGTAGAATTTACAGAGATGGATTTCAACTGCGTCAGCGACAAAGTGTTCATAACGAACTGAAGTGCTGTTTGGCTCTCTGCTAAAATTTTCTTTTCAGCCACAACCATACTAGAGACAATCGGATCTGAAGATGTTATAAGCGTATCCAATACGTCAAGACATGAACTAATGCGTTGCTGAAGAGTGCCACCAATGTTTAGATCAATTTTCCCCTCTGCCATAACAGCCACTAGTCCCACTTCTCCGACTGCACCCCACTGAATTGCTTTTCCAGGATATCCATGCGATACACGTTCTTCTACAATGCGTTCCATTATAGAATTGGCCATTCCGTAATTAGTTTGGCCGGCATTGCCTCGACCACAAGATACACTGGAGAATATAACAAAACAATGTAATTTAGGGCAAAGCTTTCGAGACAACTTATCCAAATATTTAGTGGCATATGCTTTAGGCGCCAGAGACTGTTGGAAGTTTTCAATAGTTTGATTCGAAAAAATGCCATCCTTAAGCAAAACTGCTAAGTTCAGAATACCACCAATACTTCCTAGTTTCATGGAATCGGTTAATAGTTCTAAGCAGCCCTTCTCTGTCGTAATATCTGATGTGTTTATTCTTATTTGGCACTTGTAGCTATTCCATATTCTAAACACAAATTGAATATATTAATAAAATTAAGAAGAAATGTTTTCACAAATGTGATTTATACGTACGAAATCCTATGTTTTTGATATTCGTCCGATAGTCCGCGTCTCGAATTTAGGACAATCTTCCTGGCACCTCGCAATATCATCCAATCGACAAGTTCCAAACCAAAGCCGCCAAGACCTCCAGGTACCACATAGACGAGTTCTTTATGGAAATATATTTTTGGAGTTACTGAAACCGAATGAGTAGCAAGTGATGCTGCATCTGGTCGAATTTCTATTAACACTTTGCCAATATGCTTGGCGGTCATGAGGAAACGGAAAGCATGCTCCAACTCCGATGGTTTGAAAATAGTGGATGGGAGAGGTTTAACTATACCGCTTTGTATGTCTTCCGCAATGTGTCTTTTAATTTTCTAAATACACGTAAAATAGAAGCTAATTATTTATTGGACATAAATCTGTATGTACTTATATTGGTAATATTACTTACATCTAATAAATATGGAGCATATTCTTCAAGTTTATCTGCTAATATTGCGTGAAAACTTTGTCCTTGGAAGAAGACGCCCAATCCAATGTTACTGTCATTAGCCATATCGAATTTACCAATTTCCAGAAAATGTCCATTTGGTGCTAAACAACGAAGCGATGCCTTTAATTTATCTTCAGATAACGAATTTAAGATAAAATCAACACCCCTTCCATTTGTTCGGGCCATAATCATTTCCTCGAATGAACAATCACGAGAATTTCCAATATTTTCATCTACAAATAAATTTATGAGTATAAGTACACGTGCAAAAAACACACGACAGTATAGGTTCGACTCTACTACCAAAGAGTAGTAGAACCCTATACTCAGTTTGTCCATTTTGGTGACCAATTTTATTTTATAGGCCCCCAAAGATTCTGAAAATCAGTGGGCCCTCAAAAAATGGTGTCATAAGTTATTGGTCAACAGCTAATTCAGATTTGATTATACCGCTTAACTTTATATGGCAATCATATAGCTAAGAGTCCGGCAAAAAAATTTAGTTAAATTTTTTTCTACAAAAATAGCTTATTGTTTTTCAGAAAAGAACGCAAAGAAGGGTAAAAGGCAGAATAAATGCATAATTTATGCCAGTAAAGATGTTGTTGACAGAAATTAAAAGGGTTTGCATTGAACAAAAATATTGAATATTTAGGAGTTTATTTCTATAAAAAGGTAAAGGTAACAAATAAAGACAATGAAAATACAATATAAAGACAACATACACACCGCAGTTTTGCACCTCTTTCTTCTATGGCCTTTAAAACAACATTAAACATTTATACTTTTTAACCCACACTAAAGAGCAAAGCAGAAAACAAGAAGGAAAAGGAATGCAAAAACGCGGTTTACAAACAGATGATTTGAAACAAGGATGACACAATTATTGGAACAGTGATGGCACTATTGTGAAACATTACAGGGCGTTCCGTAACGCCCCCGTGGAGCGATCCGCTTCACCAACATCTAAGTCTAGAACGGCTAACTTGGATACAGCTCTTTGTAGAACGCCGGTCGCAGTTTTTACATCAACTCGACGCACCACACCAGCAAACACACGAATTACTATACCACGTCGCCATTGCGATTCATAAAATTTCTCATAGCAATAATGCAGGAGTCGGTTGACAAGTCATGGGCTACTTTCAAATGTATTGCTCGAATTGTAAGGCAAGTAAAAAGTGCCACCCATCTGTTTTCAGAACGCCTGCCAATAGATACAGTCAAAGGGCCAAAATAGTCGAGACCTGTATATTTAAATGGTCTGACGTTTGGCTCGAGCTGATCAATAGGAAGTGGACCCATAATTGGTATACGAGGAGTAGCTTTACTGTATCTGCAAAACATGCAATTTGAAATTATTTTCCGAAGTAAACGTCTAACTTGAGGAATCCATTACTTTTTACGTAGTTCACATATTGTAGCCTCGTGATTTTGATGTTTCATTTGGCAGTGATAGTGATGAACTACGAGAGTTATATAGGCATGATCATATGGTAATATCACTGGTCGTCTCGAACTTTAAGGCAAAAAGCTGGCTGCATCAATTCTACCATATAGACGTAGCAGACCATTTTCATCAATATAAGGCGTTAACTGTACTAAATTGCTGTTTTTAGGAATGGGTGGATTATTTTTAATACACTGGACTTCAGTTGAAAAACGTTCTTTCTGCAACTGTAAACATATTAATAGCTCAGCTGACTCAAGTTCACTAGCTGTTAAACAATAATATTGTACATCGCTCACTTTTTTACGGCATCGACTTATAAAACGTAAAGCCCATGCGGTTGTTCTCTTTACTCTAGAGAAAGATGAAAAACGATTAAAATTTATAAACGTATTACCTACAACCAATAAAGTGATTTTAGGGCGAAGCTCTTCCTCGTCTTCATGATTTGAAACATCAGCTGCATAATTGTTTAACCATCCATTTAACGTTGTTATATGCTCTCGTTGCATCGTCAGCTACGTTGTCATGGGTTGAAACCCACTTCCAGCTATCAGCTTCGGTGGATGCCAAAATTTCAGCAATACGATGTGCTACGTATGTTTTGGAATCACTCCATAAAACACATTTTTCAGGTGTAAATCCGTGACCATCTAAAATTGTTTGCATTAATCGGGTTCCAAGTACTGCTGCCTGCAGCTCTAGGCGTGGAATTGTTACTCTTTTTAAAGGTGCACATTTTGTTTTAGATGTCACAAAACTAGTATATATTTTACCATCGCCAGAAATCCATCTCCAGTATGCCACAGCAGCAAAGGCGTCCTCACTGGCGTCAACAAAGATGTGAAAATTAAAACGATCTGGCGACCCTGATCGAAAATAGCATCTAGGCACACGAAAATTTTTAATTTTATTCATCTGTTTGCGCCACTGCTCCCACGATTTATTAACGTCTTCTGGGATAGCTTCATCCCATCGACAATCACGGCTCCACACCTCGCGTAAAATTAATTTGCCACCAACAATAGAATAACTTAAAAACCCGAGAGGATCAAATGTTGACATGATACTGAGTAATTCTCTTTTTGTAGGTTTTCTGTGGCCAGACATGAAAATGGCTGTTGTAGCTCTTGGCTGAGATTGGCTGTATACCGTGGCATTGACTTTCATGACGTAACGTGCTGAGCATGGAGAGCAGGCTGCTCCAAAGGTCATGACCACCATTTCGTACTCATCAGGAGGGTTGTTTTGATTTCCATAGCGCCATAAAAAGCGTTGGCTGATTCTGTCTTCGGGCTGAACAATAATCTGGTGAAACATCTCACGTATGTCGGCACAAACGGCAACTCTACCACGACGAAAATTATATAAAATTGTTGGCAACGATGCAATATCTTGAGGACCCTTTAATAAATGAGAATTTAAAGAAATACCGTTCACTTGTGCAGCTGCATCAAATACTAAGCGAATCTTTTTTGGCTTGTTAGGATTTATTACCCCAAAATGAGGCAATGAGGCATTTGAGGCATTTTTTGTCACTTGGCAACTCTATTTCTTCTAAACGAAATTTTCGAACATAGCCTTTGTCTAGATACCCCTTTATTACCTCTTTGTATGCAGCAGCAAAGTTTTCGTTTTGATTCATCTTTTTTTCAATTCCCTCCAAGCGCCTAAGGGCCATTGAATAACTGTTTGGTAGCTTTACGTTATCATATTTCCATAGGAGGCCGGTTAGAAATCGGTCCCCAATTCGTTTTGTTGTTTTTAGCAGAATTCCATTTGCTCTTATGTCATCATCACACTCAATGGGAGGGGCCGATCCTACACCAATATTTTCTACGTTGAAAAAATGCTTAACAAGCTAAGACATGATGGATGATTTGTTGACAAAGTACTAAGTATGGACCCGAAGACAAATTAACTTGAGTATTAGTTGGTAGCCCTAAATACGCGTGATCCAATCCAATTAACAGCTGGGGTATTACGTTCGTGTAGGATTTAACGGGAAAAGATGACGACGTTTGAAAACTATTTTGCAAATCTTGATTTGTTTGAAACGGCATAAACATTACGCATATAATGGCACTTAGATTTACCCATACCACTTACTTTAATGTTGAACGAAAAAACTGACTCCTGAGCTGATCGACCGTCAAACCACTGTATATTTAAGTTATCTTTCTGAACACGTATTCCTAGCTTTTCGGCAATGTCCTTATCCAACATTGTAATTGACGATCCATCGTCGAAAAGGGCATAAATATCCATACGACATCTTTCACCACACAAAGTAACAGGTAAAATACGAAACAACAATTTTTTGTTGGTAGAAGAACACCTGATTACGCTTTGTTGTGGCTCACTCACTTCATTTGGGATGGCAGGTGGTATTGCAACGTTGGCGACGTCTGCAACGTCTGACCAACGTTTGTTAACAGTTGAGTCTAGGAAACTGCGACAATCATAAAGATTATGTTGACCTTTTCATAAAGGACATTGTGGCTGCCTTTCCGTAGTGTGAAGTAGGACCCGACGTGTTGGTTCATTGTTGTCGGCATCCTGTATTAAACAAATTAAGTCGGCCATCTCATCCATAAAATCACTAAAATTAAGAAGAGTAGGATAAGGTTTGATAGTAGCAGCAACTCTAGCCCAATCTAATTTTTTGCTCATTGGCAGCTTTAAAATGAATTCATCTAATAACGTCGGGTTGGCAATATGTTGGTGACCTTCCACAGACTGAAGCAAAACAGTCAAATTTCTTACTTTTGTTGCAAAGTGTATTAATTTTGATAAATTATTTTCCAAAATGTGTGGAATTTCTCTTATTTGTCGCAACTGGCTTTGAATCGGCTGTTCTGGTCTACCAAATCTAGTACGAAGCTGTTCGAAGACAGCACCAACGTTGTTTGGGTGAATTAACAATGACTTAACTAAGTCGCGAGCATCACCTTTGAGACTTTTTTGCAGGAGCTGATTATTTTAAAAATTTGAATAATTATATGTTGTGTTTGATTGAATATAGGCTGTGTAAAATATAGGCCAATCTTCCGCTGCCCCACCGAAATCTGGCAAATCTTGAAGCTTACGTGGATACATCATAGCACCCGAATTATTTTGTAACAAACCTTGTTTATAAAAATTATTCATTGCTGGCTGGGGCTGTGTAGAAAATTATTGGCAAGATGGTGGCCCAACGGAAATATTTGGTGACAAATACATATTAAAATTATCGACTGCAGATGCTGCTTGCGTCGATGGCATGGCGTTGCTGCTGGTAGAGCTATATGTAATTGGCAATGACGGCATGGCGGCAGTTGTCATTGTGGTTGTATGTGTAGTATATACATACGTCTGTATTTGTGTAAAGCTGGCCACACACGGAATGATTTGTTAGCCTGATTTGTGATTGAAAATTTTCAATTACTTGTGATTTTGTTCGCGCACAGCCCCATTAACAAGTAACAAGACGTCGAATACGAACAAATCGGACTCACAAATCATCCGTGTGTGGCCAGCTTAACACAACTAGTAAGTCAGCCGCCTTCTACGCCAACCACAGCACATGCCTTAAACGTGGTGGAGATGCAAAAGCAAATTGTATTGTTAAAACGCCAGCTTTCCCTCTCAACACACATTTTGTGAGGTTATGATTACTTAATGTTTTGAAAATGGGCAAGGTTTGTGGAGCTTCTGAACAGTGAATATAAGCTTTTGATATTGGAATAATTGAAATAATTTTTCGGAAGTCATTTACCTTAAAAACTAAAAAGATTTTAATATGGGATTTTCCATCAAGAAAAATATTAACTTTGAATTAATGTAAAATTTTAATGGTTACAGACATCACAATAAAATTTGAAAGTAATATATTGATTGATTCTGAGTGAAATAACGCAAAATTTATTCTCGGTCACGCCTACTTTTGGGTGGGCTAGGCTATTAAGTTTCATAATATTTTAAACCTTAAAGCCCAAAAAACCAAAAAAAATTTTCGTTATTTGACTCAGAATCAAAAATTCGAATAACGGTGAAATTTTAGACGTGATGTAATGTTGCTCAACCCGACTTAAGTGATGTTGTTTTAATTTTTTTTAGTGTAAATTAATTTTTTTTAAAAAATATATTTCATTACTTTTAACTTACAAATACAGCTTTCAACGAAAGAAATTTAATTTGAATTCATGTATATTTACTTTGTGATAGTAAAAACGTTTTGTATGTGTATAAACAACATATAGGGCTATACAAATATGAAAAGCTTTTGAGGATCGGTGCTTCGATATTTTAGAATTTTTTACTTAAACCTAAAATATTGTTTCAAAATTGGCCAAGTTTGGATAGGGCTGGGGGGACAATGTTCGCTTAAGTGAATCAAATTTTACTTTATACGCCTTTGCTTTAAGTTCTCTTCAGATAATATAAAAATTGTATATAGTACCGAAGACAATTTTTTTATAAAATAAAATATAGTGTCTTTTTTGTGAAAATAATTAAAAAATACACGCATACAAAGTAGAATCATATAAAAAGATGCTTCAACTTTGGATGCGTGTAACTTTTTACAAGATAATTGTTATGAAGTACCGTGAAATAGCTCCCAAATGAAAAAAACTCCCAATGAAATAATTCCCATCAAAAATTAAATAATTCCCAAACTCCCAATAATCGGCTGTTTCATAATTTTAAAAGTATTACTCCCAAAAAAGCGAAATAACTCCCAATAGAAATGAAATAATTCCCAATCCGAAGCAATTTATTTATGTATTCTAAAAAAAGGAACTACAAAAGTGAAATTATTCTTCGCTTACCAAACACTTTTTGCATTGCAGGCCTATGGCGTAGCGCAAAGTTTTACTCCTCTGGGATGTGTCAAAAACTGGCTTCACTCAGAAAATTTGATTTGCATTGCCGGCCTTCGGCCGGGCGCTAAGGGCTTCTCCTCTGGGGTGTATCAAAAACTGGCTTCGCTCAGAAAAGTTTTTTGCATTGCCGGGCTTCGGCCAGGCGCTAAGGTTTTTTCCTCCGGGGTGTATCAAAATCTGGCTTCGCTCAGAAAAGATTTCTTTCATTGCAGAAAGGTTTTATAATATTTTAGAAAGCAGATTTTCATTTCGCACCAGATTAAAAAATCGTTGCAACCTGACAAAGGCCGACGATGTAAAAAGAATCTTTTCTGAGCGAAGCCAGTTTTTGATACACCCCAGAGAAGAAAATCTTAAATTTCAATGCAATAAATTTTTCTGAGTGAAGACTGTTTCTGATATTTATGGGTTCTGATTTTGCAATATAGAACCCAACAAAAATGAAATAACTTCCAATACAGTAAAATAATAAAATTAAATAAAACCCAACAAAAATTTCATTGGGAGTTATTGCATTATGAGATAACTCCCAACAAAAAATTATTAAATAACACCCTATGCGTTAGGAGTTGTTTCATAATGAATTATTTCATTTTTTCGTGGGGAGTTATTTCATTTAGGAGTTATTTCACGGTACCTTGTTATGAGGTTTGTGTTATTTTCTTTAGAATTTTATTGCAAATATACGCCATATTTAAAAATCGACCCTCCGTAGGCCAGTCATATACATATAAAATACGAAAAAAAGATCGAGCAAAATTTAAGAAAAATTAAACCTAAATATCTCTTGATCTAAAAGAGATATAGGCATATTTTTTGTAGACCTTCTCAAGGACTATCTATATTTTAAATTTCAGCTCATTCGGATCATAAATGAATTTTTGACGATTTTTTTTTGAAATGTGAGACTTTGAGGGGCCATTACTGATCCCCATTTCTATATTTTAAATTTCAGCTCATTCGAAGCGAAGCTGAACAACTGTAAATCAACTCGAAAATGCCACCAGCCTAGTAAATAATACAGCACAACATAGAATTGTGGACTTGATCATACTATTTTAACAAAAAATCTTTGTTTTAGCGTCAAAAGATAGTAATGCATTCATACGTTCACAAGAGTTGTTCAGCTTTACCGTAGCTACAACTTTACTATATATTGTGTGCGACAAATTAGGAGTCCCTGGAAGTTATTCTAAAAAAGTTTTTTCCCTATATTTTTTCAAAAAAGGCATTTTTTTGGGAAACATTTTTAACAAAATTTATTTGGCGGACTCTTAGCTATATGCTTGCCATATATAGTTAAGCGAAATCCCCAAGTCTGAATTAGCTGTTGGCCAAAAACTTTTGACACCATTTTTTGAAGGCCCACTGATTTTCAGAATCTTTGGCGGCCCATAAAGAAAAAATTTGTCACCAAAATGGACAAACTGAGTATAGGGTTTTACTAGTCTTTGATAGTAGAGTCGAACCTATACTGTCATGATCATGTGTTTTTCCAAAAGTCTTCATTTGTTGCATAGTGGTATTAATGATTATAAAACATATAGAGAAAACACAACTATTCGACAAGGGATCGGACCATAATTGTTCGGAATTTGTTAAAACTTGGTACACGAGTTTTCTATGCTTATACAAAATTTGAATTAAATTTTATTAAATTGATGGTGAACAGTGATTGAGTCAATATCGAAGTGTTTAATATAGATTTGTGTAAACGAATTTTCATAAAATTCGTAACTGTTCATTGGCGAAAGTATAAAAATGTACAGATATATCCATCATTTCGAATATTTTTATAACACTGTGCAGCAAGAAAAACCAGCCTCAACAATTCCAATGGGAAATGAAAGTAAACAGAACTGCCAAAGGGGTTTGAAAAGTTAGCTCCATTTCCATTGTTATGGCCTCTTGAAGTTGGACAATTTTTGATAATTTTTTGCACTATTAGTCAGACGAACGCTACAACCAAATTGCTATTCCATTTGAAATAAGGTATGATTATTTATTTATATTGATGACATACATATATTTGTGAAACAAATTACAGATACCGAGGGAAAAAGTCGCCAGACTCCGTTCTAGCGGAAATTTTTTGGTGGAGTAAAAATAAGTTTTTATAGAAGATGATAATGAAGCTAATTCAGTGAGTGAAGCAGAAATTGATTCTTCCTCGAAGGATGAGAGTGACGATACCCAGAATTTACAGCTTCCATCAACACCAAAAAAACTTCGACCATATAGTTCAAAATATTTATATTGGTTCCAGTGAACAAAATGGCAACATTGAGTTCGTTGTAGAAATACAACTTTTGAAACACATTTTTTTTAATAAAACAGAAAGATTTTTAAAAATGTATTTTTTTTCAAAATATTCAGATCAGATTCTGAAAATAAATTGTAGTATTCAATAGAATCAGATTCATTTGAACCAGAGTAGTTTTAAATTTGTTTGTAGTGCATTTTAATCTAAAATTGAATTTATTTATATTTCACACCTGCCCACCATAAAGTAAATAACGGAAAAATATATTTTGCCACATTGGATTCAAGGCAACAATAAGTATGCACAATTACAGTCCATTAAATATTTTTATATATTTGTTAGGGTGGGTCGATTTTTTTTCACGAAAAATCGTATAGCAGAAACGTATTCTACGGAAAATTTCAAGAAATTTTCTTGAGGAAACTTTCTGTAAATTTTCCGTAGATTTCGTTTCATACAACTCGACCCGGCCTAATATTTATACTAAGCTAACTTTTTAAAACCCTTTGGCAGTTTTGTTAAGTTAATGGTGAACTTTCATTTCCCATTGGAATTGTTGAGGCTGGCGGCGATAATCCGAAATTTGTTGCATAGAGTAATCTAAGATGGATCTAAAATTCATTCGTGAACAAAAATGATTGATATGAGTTTTTAAATATTTTTGTTTACATTGTTTCTTATTTTGTATAACTATGTATAACGTTGCACAGTGGTATGAGAATAAAAAAAGATAGAAATAAATCTGTAACTTCTAAAATCTTACGGCGATTTGAATGAAATTTCACATGCGCAAAGAGGAAGTGTAGTCGAGTTTAAGTTTTGAATTTGGACCTCATGAGCCCACCAGGAGCGGGACCAGTGGTTCCCAAAGTAGGACATCTCGGGTATGTTCAATTTTTAAAATGATCCTATTTCTTCGTTTGTGTTACGATTTAAAAAAATTGCACATTTAGAATCTCCTCGTCGAGCACTAAAACCTCGTCGTAGCTATCAATTATCTGTTATAGCTTAGGAGATATTCGCATTTGAAAATTTAATTTTCAACATTTTTACCCACCCTACTCCAGTTTTTTGGTGACCGCGGTTCCAAATATTCCCCGATTTTATCCATTTTTCTTTTATAGAATTAACAATAGATCTATATATCAAATAAAGAAAGAAGTGTTTAAAAATCATAGTTATATTCATTTGAATTTAAAAAAATTAAAAAAGGCGATTTTTCGTAATTTTTTTGGGGAAAAAGTACTTTTATTCTTTTTAAGTTATCTAAAAAATTTCAGTTATGTAGATTTTTCTATTTATTTGTTATCAAGTATCCCGCAATTCCAAAAAAAGTCTTGTAAAATCCCAAAAATGGGATTTTTTCGTTTTTTGGCTATAATATCCATACCAGGGGCGGGGTTATCGGAACCCTTTACAAAATAATTAAGAACTTATTGGGCCATCTAAAATAGGTTAGTATATTTTGATATCGAATATGCGATTTGAGAATTTTTGCCCTAAAGTTGAATTTTACATAAAAATAGGCATTTTTTGAATGGACCTGCTCCCGTCGGTATCAAAAATTATAAATGTTTTTTTCATTTAAAATATTTGGCGTAAAGTTAGCTTTTCAAAAAGTACAAAGTCATTATACATCCTGTTAGAAATTTTTTAGATAACTTAAAAAGAATAAAAGTACTTTTTTCCAAAAAAAATTGCGAAAAGTCGCCTTTTTTAATTTTTTTAAATTCAAATAAATATAACTTTGGACTCAGCCATGATTTTTAAACACTTCTTTCTTTATTTGATATATAGATCTATTGTTAATTCTATAAAAGAAAAATGGATAAAATCGGGGAATGTTTGGAACCGCGGTCACCAAAAAACAGGAGTAGGGTGGGTAAAAATGTTGAAAATTAAATTTTCAAATGCGAATATCTCTTAAGCTATAAGAGATAATTAATAGCTACGAGGAGGTTTTATGTAGTGCTCGACGAGGAGATTCTATATGTGTATTTTTTTTTAAATCGTAACACAAACAAAGAAATAGGATCATTTTAAAAATTGAACATACCCGAGGTATGTTCAATTGGGAACCACTGGTCCCGCTCCTGGTGGGCTCATGAGGTCCAAATTCAAAACTTAAACTCGACTACACTTCCTCTTTGTGCATGTGAAATTTCATTCAAATCGGCGTAAGGGTTTAGAAGTTACAGATTTATTCCCCTCTTTTTTTATTCTCATACCACTGTGCGTTGCTTTCAAGTTTTTTTTAGTAAATAGTAAAGACAAACATTAATATAAAATATGTGCACCAAATATTCTGAACAGTCAAAAGTTTTTCGTTCGAAATTTTTGTTTTGTCCACATATGTACATTTTACATATGTACGTTCATAAATTTGTTTGACTTATTTGCTTAATAAATATGAAACAAACCTTTAAGTTGTGGAAAAGTCTGGAGCAAAAATTGTTTCTTTTCCACTGTACTAACTGTTGTGTATACCTCCAAACCATATGCAATAGCTGTTCTAATAGCTGCAATTCCTACTCCACCACTGCCAGAATGTATTAGAATATCTTTTCCTGACCTAATATCGACCGTATAGAAAAATGCATAATATACAGTGGTATATACTACAGGAACTGTGGCTGCTTCACGTAGTGTCCATTCGCTTGGAACCTCCCAAGAAATCATTGAATTGGGTTCCATATGGGAGGCTACCGCCGAGTGCAATGCCATGCCCATGACAGACTTGCCAGATTTCTCATCAATACCACTGTACTCAAGACCGAAAATGTACGATTGCTCAAGTCGTGTTAGACCAACATCTTCTGCAGACAGACGTCCCGAAGCATGCATCACATCTCGGAAATTAAGTGCCGAATAGGCAATACGTATTTTGTTATCATTTTGACTGAACGGTCCTTCTTGCCAGTGCAATGTGGAAAAGTCTCCAATATTTCCAATTGCTCCACAAATATGATCTCTATGTTCTATTGCTGGATAGATGGGTTTCAATTCCAAATGACGATAGCTTCCCCATTGACCCTGGTCATAAAATAAACAATTAGATTCATTAATATGTCAGGAATCAAAGTTATTGCTAAATTACCTGACGATATACATTAATAGCGAGTCCAAGTCTTAGCTGGTTACTATAAAATGGTAAATTGGGATCAAAACTAGGAGCACGCATATCATCTATAAAAACACAACGCATATTCTTAGTCTCAGGTTCCTGCCGCAGGCAATTTACTAAACCAATCAGGCCATTATGAGGTTCATTTTCTGCTACCAAGACTACCCGTTTTCCAATAACACCTTTAAGCTCATCTATCCATTGAAACTTCTTGTCATACTGCGAAATTTTTATAAATATTTCTTCCACCTGTTTAGTAGATTGTTCTTCAGATGGTTTTCTTAAAAGAACTAATATTGCAAATGAACTATTTGAGCAGGGTAAAAGTGCTATTAAGTTATAATTCTTCTGCAGACTCGTATTTTCCAGAGTACTTTGTCGAGATGTTTTAATCAAAACCATCGAATTTGTAGACAATCTCCGTTCTAAAGTTAGTAAATCCGAAGATAGATTTGTTTCATCCATTAAAAGGATATCCGCACTGCTTTCTAGTTCATCGACAGAATTGACAAACTTTATATTCGAATTTTCATGTGAATCTTGTGTGTTTTTTAAGTTTTCATTTGTACTCATATTTAAAACCACATAGCTGCCCTGTACGGTTGGCAAATCATTTATTGCCTGCATTACTCCATTAAGGAATGAGAAATCGCTTTCAGCCGATTTAACTGCCTGTAATATCGAAAATTTTGAAACGGGAAAGTTTTCCAAGTACAGTTGTACACAACATCTTGCTATATCGTTAGCTGAAAGTCGAGGTGTTTGGTTGTTTGGTACGAACTGATATTTCTCCAATACGGGTTCGCCTGGAGGCTTACGTCTTTGAATATGATTGGCTTTTAGATCAATGATTTCGATGCCACCTGCAACTACTCGATTATTGTTAACATAAGCCCCAATCTCACATTTATCTACAAAATGATTTTTATGATAATTGGAGTAGATGCGCATAGACCGCAACTTGACTGGTAGTGCTAAATTACGTGAATCATTTCGTACTATGCTCAACTGGAGCATACAGTCCATAAAAGTCACCCAATTATGAAACCATTTTATTTTGCCATACGTTCCATCACCATAAGCCAACTCGACAGATTGGAAATCTCCATTATAATGATATCCTCGTAATTTTAGTTCTTTGTAGAAATCTTTCTTCATTAAAGTAACATTTTCATTATTGGCTTTCGAAAGTATGGTTGATGGTGGTTGCGATTTTTCAGGTATTTTACGAATTATACCACTTGCAACAATTGTTTTTGATTCTGTAATCTAGACAAAATATGATATTATAATTGTAGTTAATTTACAAAAATATTGTTGGTTCAAAATTTCGTGCTGAAAAACTCAAAGGAAAAAAAATTAATTTTGTTTACCTAAAAATATTTAAAATTTTTATTTTGAAGTATAATTTGGTGAAGGGTATATAAGATTCGGCACAGCCGAATATAGCTCTCTTACTCTCTTACAATGCTTTGTTTTCTATATGTCCTACAAATACACCAAGTAAAAGATAATTTTCACTGTCTAGTTTTAGAAAAACAAAAAAAAGTCGATATACTCCAAAGCATTTAAACTGTGTTTTTCTTATTCCTAATAGTGGATTTACACCTACGCCATAAACTTGTTATAAGTTGTTTATGGTGATAAACTAGTTTGAGAAACTTGTTTATCCATGCAAAACAAAACTAGTGTAACTAGCTTTTGAGATAAACTAGTTACAAACAACGAGTTTTTGCTAATGCAACTCTGTTTTTCAACATTTTTCTGGCAACGCTGGTAACATTTTCTCAAACATAAAAAACAGGTTTCTTTTAAAAAAAGGCAAACTGTAAGAAAAAGTTTAAAAAATTTATTAAAAAGTGTTTTTTATATAATATGGACAACGAAAATAAAATGTATGTTTATATGTCATAACTTTTTAATGTTTAGCAATAGAAAGGAAATATTGGTGCCGTTTTCCTAAGCATAAAATGCCTTTTCATCGAGCATGTTTAAAAAAACTAAAATTCTGTTTTTTACTTTTTATGAGATTTGCGCCATCTGTTGTGGGTTGTTGGAACTATTTTTAAGGATTCAAAAAACATCAATTGTATTAATTTTTGATGCAGAATGGACTGGTGAAATCAGATTTGCAATATATTCAACCGTTTTTTCTCTACAAAAAAATGTGCTCAAAATGCGAGTCTTTAGGTGCGTTGAACTACCACAAGAAGTGAAAATTTTCACAAAAAAGGACGCCATTATTTTTATTTACGCAAAAACCTTTAGAAAAATGATGATACCCGCGAATCAAATTTTTGAAAATAACTTTAATGTACATATATACTATGTTCATTTTTTCGTAACAACGTCCATATTTTTTTATACTGAAGTCAGCTGTTTTATGACTTGTCAAAAATAAACCACTTAACTGCCTAAAATGCTGATGTAAACGGTATAGTTTATGAAAGTAGCTTATGATCATAAACTAGTTTGAAAATTACAAGTGTAAATGCACTATAAGACTAAAATCAATTTCCATCTCCAGTTTGATTCAACGAATTTTGAGATTTTTGTAAAAAAGTTTTGGAATCTTTTATGTTCTCAGATTTGAATTAACACAAAGAAACCAAAAAAAATTAAATATAATAAGAGACTTGCATGAACTTTGTTCCATTTCTTCTTGTAATGCTCTTTCAATGCAGATTTTTAATTATCGAAACATCATAAACAACATAAAGTGTGTCCATGCTCAAAACTCAAGAATTTCTTACAATAACTTATGTAGAAGCTGTGATGAAAAGGATGAAGAGGAGACTACTGAACACCTTCTATGACACTGTTTGGGGACATTAGACGTAGAATTCTTGGTCAGCAAATAATTATTGACAAAACCTGTCTATCCAATGATATCACATGACCACTTACATTGGACCTAAGTGAATCACCTACGTAACTCTTTGTGTATACTCTATTATAAGCAATGAATGATTTAAAAAAATGTTCTACGAATTCCTAATAACATTTTCTTAGTGTTGATTTTAATTCACACCGAAATAATATTGGTAGTTTAATGTTTAACCTTCGCTTTACCAAAGGTTTTTTATCTACATGGTTTACCAATACCCACCCGGGTGACACTACACTTCTATAAATATATGCGACGAACGAAATTTTAAAAACCTTATAAAAAGTTTAAAATGGTTCTATTAAATTCTATAGAACTCTAGAATTTGTTCAGTGAGTTCAAATTTCATTTAAATCAAAACAAAATTAAAAAAAAATATTAAACCAATAAAATCGATGTGGTCACCCGGGTGGGTATTGGTAAAGCGAAGGTTAAATTTTATTTTAAATGGAGAAGCGGTGGCAAACCAATTTATACACCCATTCATCAAATTACTTCTTATTAAACATATTATTATTTAGAATAAAGCTTTCAAATTGATTGCATTTAATTGTTTTATCGGAGGTTAGTAGACCAAGCGAATATAACATTATTTGATATCAGATTTGTTTGTGGATAAGGAGATAAATATGTAAATAATTAGTGTGGAATTTATTAATAAATACTAGGGTATTCCATTAATCGGGTTTCTGGTTTAATCGGTAAATCGAGCAAATAATTAATCGAGGTTTAGATTTATTCGGTTATTTTAAAATTATTCGATTAACCGAATAATTTCTATTTTAATTTTAAATTGAAAATACAATAACGAATTTTGTGTACAAAAACATAAAAAACAGCAAGTAAGGTATTTGAGATAATTTTTGTAAACATATCGCTTATTTGCTGCAGCAACGTCATAACTCAAAATCCGTGTTTTTTGAACTGAGTAATACAAAATATGCGCCGTTCTATAATCTTTCATATAGTTTTATCAGTTTTCAAAAAAGTCAATTATTTTTTGTGTGAGAGTGTTTTTTTTTTGTTGTAAACATCAAAATTAAAATTCATATTTTCTCGTAAGTAAATAAGTAAAAATTTGGGTTAAATACAGATTAGAAATTAACATATACTATTTATATTTCTAAAATCGCATGATTTGTTGAAAATTTATTTAAGAAATAGTAAAATGTCATAAAACATTCAAAGACGTTTTTCTCGAAACGACTTTTTTGAATTATGACGTTGTTGCAGCAAATAAGCGATGTGTGAGTTTTTAGGGTTTTAGTGAGATCTTCTGAAACAATCTTTTATAAAAAGAATATAATTTAAACGATTTTTTTCTTTAGATTTAATAAAACTTTTCTTGGAAAAAAACTCTCGCTGATTGTATATGTTTCAGAAATCAATAGCATGATAAAGAATATTCCTTTTTGAATTGTTTTAGATTTTGATTAATTTAATAGTTTCGTTTAGTTGTAACAAAAAAAAATTTCGTCTATACATGTAAATATAAACAAAGTTTCAAAGACATGTAAATTAAATATGTCAGTTGTTATACATACCCACTAATCATGTTTATTGGATGTTCAAAAAATATTTAATTTTAATTTGAAATTTGTATTTGAATTGAAACGGAAAAATAAATACAAAAACATTTTTTAAAGTGCAAAAAAAAGGAATTTCGGTTAATCGGTTAATCGACACAAATTAATCGGTTTATTTGTTATTTGAAAATGGGCAATTTCAAATTATTCGAACAGTTAACCGTCCAAAATTAATCGGTTAACCGATTAACGGTTAATCGATTGAATACCCTAATAAATACTAACCTCAAATACACCTGTTCCACGCTGAATTGATACTTGAAGTTTAATTTGATCCTTAGCTGAAAGAGTGGTAGCACGTAAAAATCTAACATTTTCCAACTCAACATCAACAGATTCAAAATCCAGAGTGCCTTGCATAATAGCAAAAGATTTCCAAACACATTCTATATAAAATGTAGCTGGTACCAAAGGTCTTCCATCAATTTCGTGGCCAAATAAATATTTGTGCTCAGAAGTCGGTGCAATTGTAATAGTTTTATTTCCTGTCTTAACGCATTCATCTTCATAGAAATATACGATATGATCCTGTGTGTGATCGAACTCAACTAAGTCACTTAGTGTGGGGGTTCCCCTCGGAACAGGCCATTTAACTGGTGGGTATAGTTCGTCTAGGCTTAATTCACATCCATTTAGGTAAAGTCTAAACAAGGGCGGCATAAGATTATTACAGATGTGAAAATCGATGGCTTAATGTAAAAAGGGCATAACTAATTTATTTTCATTTAATTTTCATATTTTGGTATGATTTAGTGTATTGTGGTCCATATCCAACATTCTCATATTTTATTTGTATTTTTTTTTTCATCTTAATGAAAACAAATGTAAAATCTAGCTACATCCTTTTTGTATTAAGCCAACCATATGTAGAATAGCCTATTCTATTTAAATTAACATACTTGCCAAGAGATTCAAGCAGATGAAGAACATTGTCATTAGCATTGCGTCTGGCAAGACTTATGTGAACGCCGTCTGGATTACAAGTTTTCATAATACTTTGAAGCAGACCATGTGGTGCTATTTCAATAGTTAATGAGTTCTTAGGCAGATATGTTGCACTCTCTTCGAAAAGAACACTGCCAAGAAGATTGTTATTGTGGTATTCGGCAGAACAGAATTTACTGTCAGTGAGCATCCATTTATCGGAAGGGACGCTAGAACTTATCCATCGCTCGGAACGAAGTTTTGGGTTTGTGATAAGTTGTTTTAAGTTTTTCAAAAGTACTGGTCCAAATTTGTGAATGTATCTACTATGATATGCAATATTTCCACAAGGTACTTCTTTGGCGAATATTTTTTTGGATTTTAGAAACTCAACAAAACTTGATACATCATCTTCAGGCCCAGAAATTGTACATGATTCGCTACTGTTGTGACAAGCTACCTCGATAGTTGATGGCAACATTGATCGAATATCTTTATAGCCTAAACCAACAGCTGCCATTGAACCACGAATTTTTTCCACATCAATGCTAACTTTTCCACGATAATAGGCGGCTAGAATAGTTTGTTCAGCAGTGAGACCGCCGTCGGCGTACGCGCAGCCGACTTCACCAGCAGAATGACCTATTATAAAGTCCGGTTTTATTTGGAGAAGTCGCAGTAGATCTACTAATGCTATTTGAATGGCAGCAATGCCCACAAAACAGTTAAGGATATTTAGATATGTGTCTGGATTGTCTGATGTTAATATACTGATAAGATCCACCCCTTTAGATTTCAGAGTTGCATGGCTTTTTAACACAGATTCTGAGCATACTTTGATTTTCATGAGGTCCTTACCCATTCCAACCCACTGCGATCCCATGCCAGAGAATACCCAAACAATGGGAAATTTAACACCATCATTGTATTGCACCAACCTTGACAAAGATGCCGGCTTGGAAATTGATGAAGCATTATTGGGTTTCAAAATATTATAACCTCTATACAACATGCCCTTAATACCACCCGCTTGAGATGAACGCATCAAGGCCAAATATTCCAAATTAAGAGGACGTGATTCTATACTGTCCAAAACTGAATTAATATTATCTTCGGTACGACTTGACCACGTCAACAGATATGGCAAATCGTTTATCCCATAAGAAGATACTACATGTTCTGCTGTGTGTTGCTTTAAAAGAGCATGTGCGTTTGCCCCACCAAAACCAAATGAATTAATACACACATATGGGTTCTTCAGTTCGGTTTTTTCTGTTACTACCACAAGTCTTCCTGCCTGAATTCCTTCAATTGCTTTACGAGGTCTCGAAAGATTTATATTTGGTGGAATACAATTGTTGTTTAGTGTAAACAATACTTTTGTTAAGGACACAATTCCCGAAGATCCTTCAGCATGACCGCAATTAGACTTAACTGATCCAACCAACAGTGGACTGTTTCGTCTCTTACATATAGATTGATCAATTGCCCTGCACTCCTCGGGGTCTCCTACAACAGTACCAGTACTATGAGCCTCCATATACCCCAATTCGTTCAAATCGAAATTAATGTCATCGTAGAATTTTGAAAGTAATTTCATCTGCATGTGTCCGGAGGGATAGGTTAATCCCTCAGCTTTAAAACCATCACAGTTTGTGGCGGAATGTACAAGTTTGGCGTATATTCGTTTTGCATCCCGTTTTCTTTGAAGAAACACACAACTTATAGCTTCAGACCGAACGTAACCATTAGCGTCCTCATCGAATGGTCTACATTTTCCTGTCAGCGAAAGAACTCCAAGCTTTGCAAATTTTGCTGTTATGTAGGGACATGTCATTCCATTCGTTCCACCTACAATTGCTGCATCTATAATTCCGTTTTTCATGTGTTCATAAGCCAGGTTTAAAGCATACATTGAACTGGAACACGCTGTGTCACAAGTTAGCGATGGACCATTGAGTCCCAAACTAAATGAAATGCGATTCGCCAGCAGAGACTTACTTGATCTATAAAAAGTAAATAATAATATTTGTCACTATATGTACATTAGAGTGCTCCAAGATTGTATGGACGAAAAAAACTTTCTAGGTACAGGCCGTCCCCCCCTTTAGAATTGTTCTATGTATTGTAGAAACACGTTGTGTAAAATATTAGGATGATAGGATAACGTTAACTGGTGGCGCAACGACGCTGAAGTTTTGAGGTGCATTTACAAGGGGAAAATATGCAATTTTTTTAATTTTTGTAAAAATTTTGCCATTAAATAATGACTTTTACAATTTAATTTAAAAGAATCGAAATGTGTACGTAATTTTCGTTATAATAAGATATAAAAGACAAAAATTGGTGACAAAATTTTAAAGTTATTAAAAAATCGCCAGGCCATTAACGTGTCTCAGGCCACTAGAACAAGAAATTTATGAACAAAATTAACATATTTTGAGAAATATTAAAATAAAAGCTTATTTTTACTTAAAATATATCCATATTTACTTGTATATGAGTTTTTGTCCTCGTAGGATACCGTTAACCTATTCGCAGGTATGACCAAAAAAATTAAATTTTTTTAACGGCAGTTCCAAAACTCCAATTTCAAATTTTTAAAAATTTTGTTAAACAAATTTCAGAATTTTTTGATCATCACATGGGGATTTATTGATAACATAATAGGGAACAAAAATGTGAAAAAAGTATGTCAATACCTCCTATAGTTTTTCCGTACCTGCGATATAAATTTTGCGATTTTCGAGAAAAACTATTTTTTTGGCCATATTTTGGGGAATGACCAGAATTTCCTTACTGTAATGATTTTTAAGTAAAAGCTATTCAGAATAATATAGTCCAGGTAATTTTAAATATAGTCTGAAAGTTTTACTAAAATCGGAAAACTTTAACCCTTAAATCGTGAAGGTCAAAGGTAAATTTTTTCAATATTTGGAATTTCTCATGGATAGATAGCGAAATATTATATATTTTTGGGCCGATTTTGATGAAACTTAAGAAAAATATAAAATGAAGTCTAGTATTCACAATAACAGTACAAAAATGGAAGTTAACCCTTGAGAGTACTTGGGGTCAAAATGAATGCGTTCTTCGTGATTTTAAAAGTTGAGGGTCATTTGGACCCCAAGTGCTATTAAGGGTTAATTTCCATTTTTGTACTGTTATTGTGAATACTAGACTTCATTTTATATTTTTCTTAAGTTTCATCAAAATCGGCCTAAAAATATATAATATTTCGCTATCTTTCCATGAGAAATTCCAAATATTGAAAAAATTTACCTTTGACCTTCACGATTTAAGGGTTAAGGTTCTCCGATTTTAGTAAAACTTTCAGACTATATTTAAAATTACCTGGACTATATTATTCTGAATAGCTTTTACTTAAAAATCATTACAGTAAGGAAATTCTGGTCATTCCCCAAAATATGGCCAAAAAATTAGTTTTTCTTGAAAATCGCAAAATTTATATCGCAGGTACGGAAAAACTATAGGAGGTATTGACATACTTTTTTCACATTTTTATTCCCTATTATGTTGTCAATAAATCCCCATGTGATGATCAACAAATTCTGAAATTTGTTTAACAAAATTTTTAAAAATTTGAAATTGGAGTTTTGAAACTGCCGTTAAAAAAATTTAATTTTTTTGGTCATACCTGCGAATAGGTTAACGGTATCCTACGAGGACAAAAACTCATATACAAGTAAATATGGATATATTTTAAGTAAAAATAAGCTTTTATTTTAATATTTCTCAAAATTTGTTAATTTTGTTCATAAATTTCTTGTTCTAGTGGCCTGAGACACGTTAATGGCCTGGCGATTTTTTAATAACTTTAACATTTTTTCACCAATTTTTGTCTTTTATATCTTATTATAACGACAATTACGTACACATTTCGATTCTTTTAAATTAAATTGTAAAAGTCATTATTTAATGGCAAATTTTTTACAAAAACTGAAAAAATTGCATATTTTCCCCTTGTAAATGCACCTCAAAACTTCAGTGTCGTTGCGCCACCAGTTAACGTTATCCTATCATCCTAATATTTTACACAATGTGTTTCTACAATACATAGAACAATTCTAGAGGGGGGCACGGTCAAAATTCGCAATTTTATTTTTTTGGAGCACTCTAACGTACATACCAGACATTTATTAATCTATCTTTTTCACTTATTGATTCTTTTTGCAAGTAAAATATTAAAAGTAACAAGTAAGAGAGCTATATATACCCTTCACCAAATTATACTTCAAAATAAAAATTTTAAGAATTTTTAGGTAAACAAAATTTATTTTTTTTTGCAGTTTTTTAATTTTTTGGAAAAAAAATGTTTAAATTTTAAACAAATTTGTTGCTCTAACTTCAAACCAGCTGGACTATAAGTTTTATCTACAAAAATGATCTACTCAACATGCCCTTTCAGAATTATAGGGTCGCTATTCTGTTCCAAAAATTTTATTATTTACAATGAAATACAATATTTATTTTATATGTTTTTGGTCTCTATAAGCATATGGGCAATTTTTAGTTTTTGTATACATATATTTACAGAATATATATTGTTTTATTATAAGAGAAAAATCTGTCACGTACGGTATGTCACGTACGATATTAAATGTTATTTATTATAAAATCATCCAAAGATTGATTTTATTTAAATATTACGGATTGTAAAGGAAAAATATTTCGTTTAGTGTAAGAAATAAAAAGAAAACATAACGCCTCTCACAATTCGAATATTTTCGCATATTTCTACATGTTCCTCAAAATGAGTTCCGTTTTATGTCACGTACGATATACCCTTATTTCGCTCAATATTTTGGACAACAATATTTCGAAAGAAGTTTTTATTATTTTAAAATATAGGACCCTCTGAATGGAACATAAAGACCAAATTATATACTCTATAGGCGTACAAATGTCACGTACGATGATATGGAATTGCCCATATGTAGGTTTTTGTTATTTATTTCTTGTTTAAATTAAGTTAGAGCAACAAAATTTAGTATGAAGGCAAGTTTTGTTCCAATGCATAAAATGAATCCAATTGTTTTCTCATATCAGCAGAATAACAGTAATTTTTTTGCTGTCATTCTTATGAACTACTGAAAAAAAATTGTGTCGGTTGAGATATAATTTTCTGATGACGATGGATTTTTTTCATTTAATAAACCATATTTTTTGTAAGATATTTCTTTTTATGTCATTTTTTTTCCAGGATGCACTAAGTAAGGTGAAATCAACATCACAGCTGATTTTTATTTATCTATTTTGAAAGTGCTTGAGTTTTGTCAAACTGAATTTATTTTGAAAAATTAATAACTTTTATTTTCAAAGAAAAAAAAATTTTAAATCAAAAAACATGAATGAAAATGTTAATAAGGTTTCATATAATGAAATTTGGATAAAGCAGTATTAAACCGTTGTTCTTTTTCAAATATAATTTAAATTTAACGGCAATTTTTTGTTAATATGCAAAAATAACAAAAGTTTTGTGTTTACATTGGTAACGGTTTTGTCAGAGATTATTTACATTGTGTGTTGACATAAAAAATAATAAATTTAAAAAATTCTAATAAAAATTAAAATCTCTTTAATTCTGAAAGCAACATTTTGAAGCAAAATTTTGTTAAAATCAACGTTAATAAAAATAATAAATAAAAGATACAAAATAATCAGGTGAGTATCAATAAAATTGAACTTAAAAAATAAACATCCCATTAAAAAATCTAAAAGATGCCAAAATAAAATTTGTTTATTTTTTATTTGACAAATTCAATTTTGCAAAACCTATGCACTTCTCAGCAAGAAATATTGTGTTTGTTGTCGAAACGCTCTCACCTTACTTATTACATCATGATTTTTTTGTAGATCTGCTTAAGGACTATTTATATCTTAAATTTCAGCTCATTCGGATCATATTTGGATTTTGGAGATTTTTTTAAAAAAACAAGTAAGAGTGCTATATTCGGCTATGCCGAATCTTATATACCCTTCACCTTTGTTGTGGATGCATTATTATAATTTATAATTAGTATATATGTATGTACATTGCCCACTTTCAGCGTACAGCATCCTAAATTTATCAAGAACACAAAAAACAACAACAACGCCAAACGAAACAAAACACCAAAAGAAAAAACAAAAACAAAATACGCAAGGCAATGAAACCAACACACATCCAAACATACGTTTAATTGTAGAAAAAACAACAACAATGCCAAAAGAAACAAAACACAAAAAAAAAACAAAATACGCAAAGCATGCACATCCAAACATACGATTTGTTGCTTTTTTATCAAAAAAACCAACACACAACCAAACAAACGTTTAGTTGTATAAAAAACAACAACAACGCCAAAAGAAACAAAACACAAAAAAAAACAAAATACGCAAAGCTTGCACATCCAAACATACGTTTTGTTACTTTTTTGTCAAAGCATGCAATACATTGTGTTTTTTGATGAAATTTTCAGAGGTTGTCTCGGATTTTTGCTCATATCTCCGTTATTTATGGACGGATTTTGCTGATTTTAAATAGCAAAATTCTCGAAAGTATGTCCGACAGAATTGTTGAATCCCAGAGATATCTGGGGCCTTCAGAAAATTGATTTCAACAGACAGACGGACGGACATGGCTTAATCGACTCCGCTATCTATAAGGATCCAGAATATATATACTTTATAGGGTCGGAAATGAAAAATGTAGAAATTACAAACGGAATGACAAACTTATACATATATACCCTTCTCACGAAGCTGAAGGGTATAAAAATGTGAAAAGGCGTAAAGATCTTTATTTGCAACTTTGGTGACCCCCACTGAAATTTCCAAAAAAAAATTTCGTAGAATATTTTAATCCTAGGTGGACAAAATTATTTGGCGCTCTTTTTATATAGAATTGGTGTCTCCGATTCCAAAAAAAAAAAATGTTTAAAAGATCAATAAAATTTTTTTTCAAGTTACAGTAGGGTCTAGATATATAAAAATCATTAATAAAACAAATTAAAAAATAGGTTTTTATGTGTTTCTGAAACTAAATTTTTAAAAAGATCTGTATTTACTATATTTTAAGTTACAGTAGGGTCTAGATGTATAAAAATCAATAATAAAATAAATTTACGTTTTTATGTGGATTTTGTTTTTCTGAATCAAAACCAAAAAAATTCAAAAGATCTGTATTAACTATTTTTCAAGTTACAGTAGGGTCTAAAAATCAATAATAGAAAAATGTTTCCACCATTCATAATTTTTATATAAAAATTTACTTAAACTATAATTGGTTGTAATCCAACGATCTTTAAAACTTTTACAAATTCTTTCAGTTTGGATTTTAATGTCATTAGTTCCAGCTTCGTTAATTTTTTTTTTGTATTTAAATTATTATCAACAAATTTATACAATATTTCACATTTTCTGGAATAACCTATTTCACTTCTCCAAACACTGAAAAGGTCCATACGCTTGAAAAAGTTTTCCATTTTACACTTCACTTTCAAAAGTTTTTTTCTGACCACTATTTAAGAAAGAATTCTGACCACTATATAAAAGTTTTTCATGATACTAATATGAACATATGTGAATTTTAACACAAATAAACTTATGGAAATCATGATTTAAAAAATTATACAACTGTTAAGTGTTTTTACATCTTGAAAATATTCATTTTATTACATCTTCCAAAAAAGTATTTTTGTTGACTAGTGTAATTGATAATAATAGTATACAGCATTAGGGATATAACTATTGACAATTTTTGCAAATATGCAAATTGGCATAGCATAGTCGAATAGAACATTAAAAAAAATAAAAAAAACACGGTATTATTTTTTCGTGGTTGTTAAAAAAGTTCACGCACCAAACGCAGTAAAGTTTTTCAATTATTTTGAAATACAATATATTTTATTTTAATAACAACTGCGGACATACTTCAAACGATAATTTTTAAATAAGGGAAGTATTTAAATGGGAAAGTGAAGCGCAGAAGCCAATCCTTTCTTAATGTCAACCTCACCCACTGTCTAAAAGACTTGGTGTCCCCTGTCACGCTAACGAGGCTCTGACGACCGACCTTGGGCGGGATAACCTAATATTTTGTATGGCTAAATACCTACATAATTCTGCATGCATGGTGGCGATGTTGGTAGCCCCAACACCAGGATCGGACGCTATGGTCTAATAAGCCGTACGTCTTAAATATAAATCTTATTAAAACGATGACGGAATTTGGCATGAAATCTAGGACTAGAATCGGAACATGGAATGTACGTACTCTTTTGGAAACTTCAAGGCTTGCTCAATTATGCAAAGAATTCACGGCTAATAATCTCTCATTACTTGGGTTATGCGAAATGCGATGGTGTGAATCAGGCGAGTTTACAACGGCAGAAGGTATTACAATTCTTTTCTCCGGAAAACCAGCGAACGATTTGCCTCGATCAAGTGGCGTCGGATTTGTTCTATCAAAACAGGTAAATCGTGCCCTAATAGATTGGAAACCTCACTCCGATAGATCATTACTGCCAGAGTGCGTGGAAAAGCTCTAAATATTACGTTTGTCCAATGTTACGGACCCACGGAAACCTCTGAAAACTCCACAAAGGAATCTTTCTATGACCTTCTCGATAGCGTCCTCGCAACAGTGAACAAGGGAGACATTGTCATAATGTCTTTATTAGATGTGCGCAACAAACGAGGTGCCGATATTGCTAGCGATCACCACTTACTGGTTGCCACTGTGCGAATGAAAATAACCGCCATCAAGACGAACAACACTGTAACACCGAGAAGAATCAAGCCATGTTGAAAAACCCGGAAATCGCAAACCTGTGCACTAACGAATTAGTAGAATACGCCTCAAGTAGCAGTGAAACCCGAACATGGCCGGAGGTCATGGATATCCTCATGAAGACAGCAGAGAAGCATCTGGGGTTCACTACTACTAATAGGAAAGAATGGATTAGTGATGTTACGTGGAACTTAATCCAACAGAGGAAGGTCGCAGAAAGTACTGTTAACACAAGCAAAACACGCTTGAATAAAGCCAGACAACAGGAGCTATGCAATCGCCTTAATTCTGAGGTAAAACGCAGTGCCCGGAGAGATAAACGCAATTGGGTCAACAACATAGCAAAGGAACTTCAGGCAGCGGCTGAAACACATCGTGTAAGGGACCTGTATATGTCTGTCAACAAGCTGATAAACAAGAAATCATCGACCGGAAAGCCTTTAAAAAACGACGTGGGAGAACTTATAACATCGAAATCTCAACAAGTTATACTATGGGAAAGCGTTTACTCCGGTATGATATCAACATCTACTGCTCAGTGTCAACCCATTTGTGGATGTTCTTCACATACACCAAATGGTACATCTCCACTGATTGTCCAGAAATAAGCGAAATTAGCGAAGCGATAAGATTTCTCAAACCAAACAAATCACCTGGTTTGGATAATATCTCTCCAGAATTGCTTACAGCCGACAGTATAACCAGTGCACGACTGCTGGAACCCATTATTAGAGCATTTTGGGCTCAAGAATCTTTGCCTGCCGATTTATCTGATGGAGTCATCATAAATCTTCCCAAGAAAGGTGACTTAACCAATATAAAGAATTGGAGAGGCATAACCTTATTAAGCATGGTAAATAAGGTAATTGCACATATCATTAACAAAAGACTCTCGACAACAATCCTCCCATCACTCAGAAATGAGCAAGCTGGCTTTCGCTCCGGAAAATCTTGTGTTGACCAGGTAAATAGTCTTAGGATTATCGTTGAGCAATCAGTGGAATGGAGATCACCATTGTACCTCGTATTCATAGATTTTGAGAAGGCCTTTGATACACTCAACCATAATGCTATATGGAACTCGCTGGTATGCAAGGGTATACCCGAGGAATTAATACAGCTAATCAAAACCTTGTACAAAAATGCCACTTGCCGTGTGCTACATGAAAAACAGCTGAGCGACAAGACTGTAGTCAAAACTGGAGTTAGACAAGGCTGTGTATTATCACCTCTTCTTTTTAACTGCGTCCTCGATGTTGTGATGCTGAAAGCAACAAGCCATCAGAGGAGAGGCATTATGTGGGGCTTACAAGGACGGTTGGAAGACTTAGATTATGCCGATGACATATGTCTACTTAGCCAGTCATTCTCAGATATACAGTCAAAAATTTCCACCATCAGTGAGATCGCTCAACTAGTTGGGCTGGAAATTAATATACCCAAAACAAAATCGCTCCGAATCAATTGTAATACAAATCGCCGTTTTTTGTATTCGACCAAGATCTTGAGGATGTAATGTCCTTCTGCTACCTGGGAAGCACAATTGATACAACTGGTGTCTCAGCAGCAGATATATCCAGTCGAATTAATAAAGCACGGAGTGCATTTGCCCAGTTAAATCCGGTTTGGAAATCATCTATAATTTCGAAACGAACCAAAATCCAAATATTTAACTCCAACATAAAATCTACTGCTGCTGTATGGATATGAGTTCAAGTGTTTCTCAACAAATGCCTCCGCAAGATTTTACGGATTTTCTGGCTTGTGACAATATCCAACAACCAACTCTGGGTGGAGGCAAGCCAGCAGCCTATTAAAACAGAAATAATAAAGCGGAAATGGAGCTGGATAGGTCACACTCTCCGAAAACCAGACGATGACATTGCAAAGAAATGCTTAGACTGAAACCCGCAGGGAAGCAGACGAGTTGGGAGACCAGCCCTTACCTGGAAGCGACAACTAATTACAGAGCTTTCGAGATTGCGGATGAAGTGGAATGAAATCAAGCATCGAGCCGAGGATCGAGTTTATTGGAACCAACTTGTTATGGCCATATGCTCCCTCGAGGAGTGAAAGGAACATATATATATATCCCTCTCAAAATTATCAAATTTAAAATTATGGAATGCATTATGGCGATGTTACATACATACTAAAACATGTAAGAAAGTATGGTCGGTAAAGCCCGACCAAATAATGCCCAACACTAAGTAATTTCAATAATTTATTTTCGTGAATGATTTTCGGAAGTTGGTTTTATATGGGAACTATGACTAATTATATACCGATCATTGCGTGACATTACTTCCGTATATATAAAATTTATTAGGATGTATGTACGTATATACCAAATTTTTTTGCACACAAGGTTTACATGGTCAGCCATCCAGACAGACGGACGGACATACGGATATCGTTTAATCGACACAGAAAGTGATCCTGAGCAGTGTTTCCATCGGCTTTAGCTTGTCAACAATCAAACCCAATTCTTTTTTAAAAGCTGGTTGTATATTTTCTTTATTTTTTTTAAAGATGCTTTTTCTTCTTCTGTATAAATGTTGTAAAAATTCAAAGAACCGAATCCAATAATTTAAAGTTGTACAAATATTCAACGTGCAGCTGAATTTTATTTATTTGTTATACAATACTTTTACTTACTACCTCCCAATATCATACCCAATATATGGGTCCATGCAATTTTGCACTCATAGTTTCTATGACAGAAGGATAAGTTCTGTAGAAATTTGTCCATGATTTTTCCCAACTGACATATAAATTGTATGGCTATATTGTAGATATCCATAATTTACCATAGCTCCCATTTAAGATACACAGATATCAGCGCACAAAATTTTATGACAATCGCCCCTTAATAGGTCATAAATTGTAACACAAATTTGTTCCAAGTATGCATATATCTTACTACTGGGTTTTGTGACTATCGATCCATAATTATACACACATAATTATAAGGCACAAAAATATGGTGGTATATTGATTTTGTCATTCAATTTGAAAAACAGTAATACTAACAATTATGGAAATCGACCCATAATTTTTAATAGACCACATAATTTTCCTTTCCTAAAATCACTATATGCTCAAACCTCTTATTAATATCATAATCAGTTTTAACCCTCCGTTAGTCGCAATCATTTTCAATTGAGATTAGTCGCAATGTATCAAATTGATATCAATAAAGAATAAGCCGCGTTTGAAAATAATCTCTTCACTTTTTATTTCGTAAACATAAAAACAATATTAAATTGAAAGTATTTAATAGAGTAACCTAAATAAAATTTCAGTAAAAACCATGATACAATAATTTTAGAAGTATAAGCAAAAGAATAAATTTATTCTTTTGCTTATAGTTCAGAAGTGGGATAAACGCTCGCCAAATGCGTGTTTAAAAAAACAAGTGCCAAATATAAAAAAAATATGTGTATAAAAAATAATACCGTTTGAAACAAATTCTAGCTTACATGCGTTTGTAACTGCAGTCGAGATTAATGATCATTATTAGTATTGATGATGAAGTTTGCGTGTGCGTGACGGTGAAAACGAAACTAATGATCATTGAAAGCGCAGAAGTGTTTGTTGTTCTCGACATTCTTGAAAAAGTCTCTTAAGTAGGAACGTAACGAAAACTACACAAGTACTTACATGTAAAGAGAAATCGAAATAAAACACCAAAGACAAAAGTTTAGTGAGAACGGAGTGTGATACAAAATGTAAATCGAGTAAAGAAGAGAATCGGAGTATGTGAATAAAATCAAACAAACAAAAAAAACAAGAGTATAACTAAAAACAATTTTGAATAACATTTAACGAAAAACGATAATCAAAACAAAGGCTAATGTAAGTTGAACAGTGTCATCAAACAACGCAAATGCGAACGAAATAAATAACGATTTAAATATTAATTGAACGTGTAATAATTAATATTTCTCTCACGTTAACGTATTGAGTGTTGATTAAACGGTTAATAATAGTTCGAATTAAAAAAACTGTCTAACGCAATTAATCGTCAACACATCTGTAGATATGCCACTAATATCAGACTTAAAGGTTATTGATCTTAGAGATCTTCTGCGAGAACGAGATTTGTCAACGAATGGTAGCAAAGCCGAATTAATAGAACGCCTTATAGCAGCTGAAGGTACCGAAGAAATTGAGTTAGATGAGTCACGGTCAGACGAAAGTATGCGAGCACAAATCGACGATTTACGCAATATGATAGAAAACGTAATGACTATCGTACAACGACAAACAAATCAGAACGCTCAACCCTCGACCTCATCGGAAACACGGAACGAGGTCCATGAACATCAATCGAGATCACCAGTATCAAATCGAGAGTCTCGTCAACGAAATGTATACAGCGTAAAGGAAATATCCGATACCCTCCCAGAATACGACCCAACAAAGGATTCAATATTTAGTGTTGAACAATTCATTGATAGAGTTGAGAAGTCTATGCGCGCGTATGATTGGGATGAACGATGTTTGATGCTGGCGATATACAGTAAGTTGAAAGGTCCCGCTAGGTTATGGCTGGACGCATCGGCAGACCTCTTTGTAACATGGCCTGATTTTGCAACCGCATTAAAACAGGAGTTTAGTACTGTCCCAGATGAGGCTGACATACACTTTAAGATGTCAAACGCTACGCGGAAAAATGAAGAGTCCATAAACGAATACTGTTTCAGAATGAGCGCCTTAGGAAGACGACATGGTTTGAGTGAGTCTGCTATCATCAAGTACACTCGAGAGGGGCTGAAGCATCGTGAGTTGCAGGTAGCGATTGCTACAGTTCGGTTCAAATCAATGAAAGAAATGCGCGAAGCCTTAGATGAATATTTTACGAACATAGCAGGTCCATCCAGCAGTAGAACAATGACGGCACCAAAACGCATGGATAACAACAATAAAAACGTGAACAAAACACCAGACAGCGGAGCCAAGCCAAAAACCGAACGCAAATCAATCGTGTGTTTTAATTGTTCAGAGCCAGGCCATATATCCAGTGCATGCCCTAAACCACAGCGACGTAAAAGATGTAAAGATTGCCAGAGAGTTCATCCGAGGGGTTCCCCCGAAAATTGTGGCAAGTCCGACGTGCGAAATACGAATAGCGTGAGGAAATATTGTGCTGATAAAAAAGTGAGAGTCAACGGAGTAGAAATGTGTGCATTAATCGACACTGGCAGTGAATGCAGTATGATTAAAAAATCGAGAGCTGCTAAAATCGATAACGATAGAAAAACGTGTAGTGTACGCATTAATGGAGTAGGTGGCGGTACTCGTGTTCTTAATGAAATGATAAACGTTGAAATTACTGTTGATGAAGTAGAACTTTCGGTTGATTTGTACGTTGCGGATGACGACACATTTTCAACAGACGTAATAATCGGTAATGACATTTTCGCAAACAATAGTGTACGCCTCATTTGTAAAGAAAACGGTCAGCGCTTTGAATATTTAAGTGTAGATAATACTGAAATGAATGAGTTACCGTGTAACAAAATAACGGAGATTAAATACGGTGAAATCGATAAAGCAACACAATCCCGTTTATTCAAACTGATTGACGAATATCGTGATGTTTTTGGCAAAGAACTAAGTGAAATCGGGTTAACGAGTGCCGTGCGAATGAAAATTAAATTATTAACAAATGAGCCAATTGTAACGAAACCGTATCGACTTCCTGAGATGAAAAAAGAGTCGGTAAGACAATTAATAAATGAACTTTTAACGAACGATATTATCATAAAATCAACGTCGGAATATGCAAGTCCCATCGTACTCGTAAAAAAGAAAAACGGTGACGATCGTTTATGCATTGACTATCGACGTTTAAACCAAATTACGGTTAATGAGATTTTCCCCACTCCAAACATCGAGGAGCGTTTACAGGAAGTGATGAAATTTACCTACTTCTCGGTCTTGGATTTGAACAGCGGATACTATCAAATACCGATAGAAGAAAGCAGCCAGAAGTTTACCGCCTTTGTGACGCCCGACGGAATGTATGAGTTTAAACGGATGCCGTTTGGACTCAAAAACGCGCCAGCGGTTTTTCAACGATTGATGGCATTGATAAGGGAGAGAACTCAAGAGGGCGACATCATTCACTATATGGATGACATTGTTGTCGGTAGCAACGAAATTAACGAAATGTTCGAGAAATTACGACGTGTCTTCAATATATTACGTGAACTAAACATAACGGTCAACGTCAGAAAATGCGAGTTTTTAAAACAAACCATTGAGTTCTTGGGACATAAAATTCATAGTGGTAGTATGAACCCGGGTACAGCGAAGACAAACGCAATCTTAGAATTCCCGACACCATCAAATGTGCGAGAAGTACGACAATTCTTAGGGTTGAGCGGGTATTTCCGAAAATTCGTACCAGGCTACGCTTTGATATCCGAACCGTTACGAAATTTATTAAAAAAGGATATACAGTTCCAGTGGAAGGACGAGCAAAATGAGGCTTTTCAAACACTAAAAACCAGGCTTACTACAAGTCCAGTAATAGTGGGTTATAGAATCACTGCGGAGCACCAAATACATACGGACGCAAGTTCAATAGGCCTAGCCGGCGCACTTTTACAAAGTGAGAATGATGGATGGAAACCTGTAGCCTTTTTCAGTAGATCAACCACTGACGATGAACGCAACTATCACAGCTATGAGTTGGAAGCTTTGGCGGTTGTCGAAACTCTTGAGCGCTTTCGATACTACGTGTACGGGAAAAAGATAACTGTCATCACCGATTGTAACGCTCTTAAAACGGCTATGCAGAAAAAGGAACTAATTCCTAGGATAGCAAGGTGGTGGTTGCGAATTCAGGACTTTGACCTTAATATTGAGCACCGATCTGGCTTACGAATGCAGCATGTCGACGCTCTAAGTCGAGCACCATGCGAAGAATCACGCAATTTAGAACCGGCATCGTTACGGATTGCAAAAACGACTGTTAATGAAGGCGATTTTTTATTTTCAATGCAACTGCAAGATGAGCAAATCCGTCAAATTATCGAAAAGATGAAGTCTGGTAATAAAGAAATGTGTAAGGACTACTTAATCAAAAACGGTAGATTATTCCGCAAAGTCAATGATAATTGCCTTTGGGTGGTCCCAAAAGCTCTACGATGGCGCGTAATTCAAGGACAGCACGACAACGCAGGTCACCTAGGAATGGATAAAACATTAACTGGTCTTCAAAAACATTTTTGGTTCCCTCGAATGCGAAACGCTGTAAAATCACACATCAAAGCGTGCGTTGAATGTGCATATAATAAATACCCGGGTGGAAAGAACGAAGGCGAATACCACTACGAGAAAATAACCCCCGTTCCATTTCATACCGTGCATATGGACCACCTAGGACCGTTCCCAAAAACATCTAGACGTAACGAACACATACTGGTCATTGTGGACGCATTCACAAAATTCACCCTAATAAAAGCAGTAAAAAGTACAGCAAGCAAACACGTTATTAGCATCCTCAACGAAATCAGCGAATACTTCGGTGTTCCAACACGAATCATTACCGACCGTGGAACGGCATTTACGTCGCATGACTTTGAACGATACTGCCAAAACAATGATATAAAACATGTACTAAATGCCGTCCGAACACCACGAGCCAACGGACATGCTGAACGAACCAACCGTACGATTTTAGGAATGCTTCGACCGTCTGCAAAAGAAGACAAACGTTGGGATGAACAATTACGACGAATACAGTGGTCACTTAACACCATGGTTAATAAGACGACAGGTAAAACACCCCAAGAACTCTTATTCGGTTTCGAGCCAAGAGACATTCTTCAAAATAAACTTGTTCTTGCCCTGCACAACAGTGAAGTAATAGACGACAAAACGTTGCAAGAATTGCGTGCCGAAACAGCTGACAAGATTGACATCCAACGCGAAGTAGCTAAGCAACGTTATGACCTACAACACGCTCGACCCAAACAATTCAACGTTGGTGATTTGGTGCTAGCGGAAAATGAGGCAACAGCGACGGGTACATCAAGGAAGTTGGAGCCTGTCTACAAGGGCCCATTCATTGTAACAAAGGTTCTCGATAAGGACCGATACGTCATCGAAGATTTACCCGGTTCTAGCCGTACACAGCGCCATTACACGTCGATATATGCTTCTGACAAAATCAAGCCATGGTGCACTCTACCACCATTCGGAGACGAGTCGTCGAGTGATGAAGCCGAGAAGGAAGACACTGACGAGAGCAGACCAGCTAACAATCGAGGTCGATTGTATTGAGAGGATGGCCGACTGTAAGCGCAAAAGTCTGCAACACTGGTCAAATATGCAAATTATAGAAAAAGGAAAAGAAGTAAAAGAAAAGAATCAAAAAGGGACAGTTGATGCTGAGCAAATAACTTAGATAGACGTGCGGTCTTAATAAAATGAACTATTAAACAACTAAATGATCTAATAAATTAAATAAGTGAATTATATTGAACAAATGAAATAAATAAAATAATTAAATAAAATGAATTAAAATAAATCGTAGTATCGTAAATTTATTCTTTTGCTTATAGAAGGTAGAATCATTATGGAGAGTTGTCAATTTTATGCCTTGTAAAGTCAAACAACTGAAATATGAAAAAGAAAATTGAAAAAAATAGAATGAGAAACTACAAAAAAACACATTAAAAGTTTGAATCACTTTTTCTTCTTTGGTGGATATTCCATCTGCAAAAGCCAGAAAATCAGTCATTCCTTTAATTGGTTCAAGAGAAGGCACTGCATTTGGCATCAGACGTGCATGTTTTGATTCTTGATGTAGTTCAATGTAGTCCGAATTCTTAAAATGATACATTAAAATCCTAGAATGTTTCATTAGTTGAACTCCACAAGCAGCACTCCATTCTATTATTTTATTTTCTGGACACTTTATGAACTGTACGTCATTTTGTTCGAATGAACATTTACACACACAACACATAACGCGCATATTGGAAATTTAATTTAAATTTGTTTACAAAAAAATATTTTATTTATTTTTTGATGTTTTGCTTTGATATTACTTTTTTATATGCGGCTGACATTTAAGGGAATGTATAAATGAGAACGTAGTTACTGGTGATACTACCTTATATTATTATATCATGGTAAAAACTATATTTTTATCAAAAAATAGCCTCAAAAATAGAGCATTTCAAAAAATTTACAATAAAAAAAATTTTGGTGTATCAACCAAATCAGTTGCGACTAACGGAGGGTTAAATTCGACATCAATAATATTTCATACAGTTCAGTTGTACTTAAAAACCATACTACTTACCTGTTAATAATTTGTGCCCGTATTGGCCCGTATTATATTGGTGGTATACAAGATTCGGCAGAGCCGAATACAACGCTCTTGCTTGTTTTTAATTCCGGTGTTAAAATCTTTGATTTGACAGTTTTAGAATAATTTATTCAAATATGTAATTTTATTTCTGAAAATTGCTTTCATACATACCCCAATAAACCAAAGCCATTTTCTGAATTTTCACTATACATAAGGAATGTATCAGATTCAGATCCACAAGCTGCTATATACACCCCAGTGTTGGTATTGCGCAAACTAGAAGGATTAACACCCGCGTCCATGACAGCTTTGTACGATTCCTCTATTAAAATGCGCATCTGAAAATCCATTTTGTCTGCTTGGTTTTGATGGATTCCAAAAAAAGTGGCATCAAACTTATTCAGGTGCGGAATTTTACCCAACATTCTTGGAACTCCAGGATACATATGTTTCCAACGTGTCTCAAGGTCATCAACCATGTTAATCTAAGAAACAGTAATTTCATTAAAAATATAGTTAGTATAACAACGATTCACGTACAATCAATTACACTGTGCGACAGTGAATCGCTGGTTCAGGTCTGGGAATCGAGATATATCGACTTGAAGTTAGTAAGTATTTTATAGAGCAAATCATATTTTTGTTTTTGCTTTTTTTGTGCATTTTGGCCGTCTAATTGTCCGAATATCACAAAGTGATGTTCAGCAAAGTTATTAAGCTCAATGTCGACTACAATACAGTCAATAAAGGAAAGCGGTATTTTCTTGAGTAGGATCCTGTTTTTCATTATATTTTTCGTAAGTTATCTTACAAAACTCAATTAAAATCATCTAATACTATACACAGAAAAAACTATTTCTTAAACCGTTTCAATTCAAATACATATATATCACATATTGAACTGGTTTCAATTATTTTATAATTGAATCAAGTATTCATGTGCTTAAAAACAAAATTTTCTTATATTTTCTATTGAATTTGATAATTTTGACAATTGAATATACAATTTTCGTTATTGGTTGAAATTTAAATACAAAAATTATCTATTCAATAATTTTTGTATTTAAAGTGTGAAACACTTCATGCGAACTTTTATTTTTAAGTTGAAAAATAACTGTTAACTGTGGAGTTGAGATAATTTTTTTAATATCACCATAGATTCTGAACAGTATTTTCTACAGAACTTGTGCTATATAACAGTATTGTTACGTTTTAACCTTTTCAAAACGTTGGTTTATTTCCTTTAAATGTAGTTAAAAATTGTAACAACTCTTTATTTAAATTGTGCATTTTACCACCACAGATTTATATAGTCACTCAATGTTTTTTATACACGTTTATAAATTCGCAGAAATACAGACACTCTTTATAATGTACACGAATTCACTTGAAAAATACAACACACTTTAAGGCACTCAGTTGATGTTTATTCGAAAAGCGTCTCTGATAAATTCACTAACGACTGCAACCTCTGCCACTATTTATAACACTGCCATCTGCACTCTAGATTGCTCTTTAACTTTCTAGGGTTTTCTAATACATACGCCATCTGTGGTGTACTTTCTATAATGTTCTTTAACTGAATATTCGAATATACGGTCGCAGCAAACAGCGTTACCATACTTACGATCAATGGTCAACTGAGCTTATTCAATGTTAATAATGCCCACAGATATGTTACAGTTTGCTATTACAGCACTGCTATTTGAAAGCATTATGCTACTTTTAAAAAATTATTCAAAATCCATAAAACTTTTTTAAAACAAATACTCCAACTATTTTATAAAACTTTTTATATTTAGACAAATGTCACAAGCGATCTGGAAAGCTTGAAAACTTACTCAATGCTTTGCAATGTCCTGAAAGTAGACTGAGTGAAAGATCATTTTCAATGTTTAGCTTTATAAACCCAAAAGAAAAATATCTATATACTCCAAAGCATTTAAACTGTGTAGTATTCCTGAGAGATTATTTTAACCTTCATAAGATTAACGACCTTCGGGTCAAATTTAACTCAAATAGAAAATATTTTTTCTATTTTTTTAAAAAAAACCGTACGTAGTTGTTGACATTTGAAATTAAATAAAATTCATAAAATATCGAAAATATCAACCACGCACTTTTAGAAAAAAATCAACTTTAATTTCAAAATGGGTCAAATTTGACTCGAAGACCATGTGAACGTTAAAAGAAGTAATCAAAATTAGAATTAAAAAGCATTTAAGCGTTTTAAAAAGGCTTATTTTTTGTTATTAAAATACATGTATATTCTTTATCATAATTATCAGGTATGTTCTGCAAATCACATTTTATAAAAGTGGTTTGAAATCACATAAAAGGTGTTCTATGCACATAATTTTGTGATTTTAAAACGTTCAGCAAAGTCACTAATGTTTTCAAATCACTTGGTTATTTCTGCGGCTATTACATGGAAAATATTAAAATAAATTAAACAATATGTCCTTTATTAATTTTCTTATAGAATTGCTTGTTTTATTAAAAAAACACTTAAAATTTAATAAAAATCTAGAGACACCTTTTCTGCTGTAAAAAGTTTATTTGCTTTTGAGATTTCTTTTGTGGTTTCAGGTTTGTTTTCAGTTGTCAGCTGTTTATGATTTTCGAAAATACATGAAAGCTTGCCAGACTAAAATTTTTTAATAGTTGTCTAAAATATGTTCAATATCTTTAAATTAATTATAGAATTCATCATAAAATTTAAATTTGTTAGATTATATTATAATTTATCAATATGTGTTAAGTTTTTTGCGCTAATTGAGAAAAAAACTGCAACAAAGTTGAAGCAAGTGGTAACCAAAAGCAATTGTGTACTGTGACAGCTTTGCTGTTTTGTTTTATTTTTGACATAGTGGTTGAGCTTGCGCCATAGTTTTTGCAAAATTTTTATAAAATGTAATTCCATTCTTTTTAATTCCATTAAAGATATAACAGAAGCTCCAGGCATTTTTTATTATCACTTTAATATTTCTACAAAATTATTTGCAAAACAAAACATTTAAAATAAACGAATCAGCTGTTTTCTTGTACTTTCGAAAATTTTAAATCACACCGAAAAATACAATAACGGTGTGATTTACAGAACAGGCACAAATTACACGTGTGATTTTAAAACGGCATGTGGTTTGTTCTGTTATGTTTTTTCATGAACTGTTTCCCAGCAAAAACTTTACTTAGTAAGCCAGCAAGTAATATTGGAGCCAAGGCATAACTACTTATTATTTGACTGAAACACTACTTATCTATGTTCGAGATTTTTAAAAAATTCATGGGTCAAGCTTACAAATGTACTTACAGTCAGTTGAGAAACAAGAATATGTAGCTAAAAAAAACACAAAAAATATTGCCTTGTGTGGGAATCGAACAGTCACATTATTTGCTTGTGTTTGATAGTCAAGCTGCTAACCAGTGTTGCCATTTTGACGCTTTTCGGGTATTTTATGACGCTTTTTTGTCTCTTTATGCATTAAACACATTCAAGACAACAGGCTACACGACTACACGAACACAAATTCTGCTGGTTACAGTTGTAGTCGTGTGGCAGCTACTGAATTATTTTAAAGACGACAACAAGGCGAATTTATACAAGGTGGAGTCAGTCAAACAGCTGATAATTTTTTTTTTCGCTTTTTGGTTTTAACAGTTGTCAAAGCTTGTTTTTATATTTAAATATCTACATATTCTAATCGTATTAACAAAATATTTATTTTTTACATAAATAAGTAAAGCCCTCACTATACAATTATCTACACTACATTAAGTTTTAATACATATTTGTTTATTTTTTCATTTTTATTTTTTTGACATTTGTTAAGACCAATTGTTGTATTTGTAGAACTGATAGCACCTTGTATAAATTCGCCTTGGACGACAGCTACAAAGTAAACAGCTGATTTATAATTCAGTGGTGCCACTTTAATAAAAAATAACCGTACAAAATTCCAAAGTAATTAAGATTGAAACAATTATTTTGAGTAAAAATATATATATGGTTATAATTAATTATGTACCTGTTATTAATTTATTTCAATATGTTTATCAGAAACTTCTCTTAATTAAGTAAAAAAATATATTTTTTAAAGCACTAATTTGATTTACATTTTTTTTATTATATTGGCAACACTATTTCTGTTTTATAGTTGTCAAAAATAGAAATTAGCCTAATTCGGCTACAGCGGCAAAACCAATCGTGTGGTCGGGTAGCTGTGCTGTCGTCAAAAGAATCGTCTTCATATAAACGTGTGTATTCTAATTTTGACAGATTGCAGTTGGTAGCCTGCTGTCTTCAATGTGTTCCATGCATTACCCTTTTATTTTTACCAAATACCCTTTTTTAAAAAAGGCTTTTTGACGCTTTTTCTACTTTTTTTTGGCGCTTTTTGTTATAACCATGTAATTTTTGCTGTTATTTAATTTAAGTACTTTTTTTTTGCAACAATGGCATATTTTTTTCTTTACTGTTGTGTTCTATTCTTGAATTTGCTGTCAAATTAAAAAACGGACAATAACCACCCAAAAAAGGAAAAGCAGCTAAATTTTTATATTGTTACTAAATTGTACTTGAATTCATATATAACAATTTTAAAGGCTGATTTAAAAGTAGCTAATGCTTTCAAATAACAGTGCTGTAATAGCAAACTGTAACATATCTGTGGGCATTATTAACATTGAATAAAATCTTTCAGTTGACCATTGATCGTAAGTTGGCAACGCTGTGTGCTGCGACCGTATTTTCGAATATTCAGTTATTCATTGTAGAAAGTACACCACAGATGGCGTATGTATTAGAAACCTCTAGACAGTTACCCCCCGTTGCCACATGCAAGTAATTACTTGTAAGTAATGAATACATATTATCATCGAACAACACCGAAAAACCACAAAATTTGTTGTGCGTCTACACTATGCGTTGCAAGTTCATTTTGAAAATGTCGCCAACAACGAATGTTCTTGCTAAAATTCCTATGTTGAACGAATTAAAAGAAAATATTAAGGGAAAGCCAGTACTGCCGTGTTGTCAAAATTATAAAATTACTGAAAAAAATATTTTCGTTTATTTTTTTTTTAAATTAATTAAATTTATTTTTAAAAATATCATTAATATGTGTTGTTGTATATTTGTGTTTTATTTTATTTTTTTTAAATACATAGAAAATCTGCTAATTTCTTTTACTAAGTTCTAGTAAATTGATATAAAACTCATTCTTGGTAACTCTGTTTCTTCATTTGTCATTTTGCTTGCGACAAGTGACAAAAATTTACATACAAGCATATTCTCTTGTAAGCTGAGTAAGAAAGATGCGATTGTGTTAGTAAAAAACTGTGAGTGTATTGAGTTTTTCGAACTTGCACTTACATGTGGCAACGGGCGGTTAAAGAGAAATCTAGAGTGCAGATGGCAGTGTTATAAATAGTGACAGAGGTTGCAGTTTAGTTAGTTTATCAGAGACATTTCGAATAAACATCAACTGAGTGCCTTAAAGTGTGCTGTATTTTTCAAGTGAATTCGTGTACATTATAGTGTGTCTGTATTTCTGAGAATTTATAATTTATATTAAAGGAAATAAACCAACGTTTTGAAAAGGTTAAAACGTAACAATATTTTATACAATATTAAATTAATAAAAACGAAACACAAATATTATAATTTTAGTTGGTTGTAAAGGAATATTTTGCTGATAGTAGATGTAAAAATGTAAGTATACAATACTTTAGTCTTTAACTTCATGTAATTGTAATGTAATTCTAGTTACAATGGATCGCCAATATAGAAAAAAGTGTGAGACTATTCCAGTGTTTAAAAAGTGGTTAAGACCAGCAAAGGATTCTACTGCGGCACTTTGTATATGTTGCCAATGTGTATTAAATGCTAGGCATAGCACGAAAAAGCAATGAACCCATTTAATAGTGGAACTTTACAACCAGAAATAAGTTTTCAAGCAAAGGAGCCAACTGATAATCAAAAAGCCCAAGGCATGTTATGTTTATATGTTGCAGTTCACACATCTTTCGCTAGTGTTGATCATTTATCTGAAGTTTGTTTCCAGAGTTTTTTTGATAGCAAAGCTGTTAACTTTAAATAAAATCGGCATTAAAAAAATACGTTTGTTACAACATTTCTCGGATTGATTGATCTGAAAGGTGGTACTGCAGATGATATTCTCTATGGTTTGGAACGTTTATTACATATTTTAAAACTAGATTTTAAAAATTTAGTGGCCATTGGCACAGACAACGCAGCAGTGATGACAGGTGCACATAACGGACTGCACAGAAAAATTGAAAAAAAATATAATCTAAAGAACCTGGTACTAGTCAGATGTGTATGCCATTCTCTACAATTAGTTGTGTGAGCTGCCACGGATAAAAGCTTTTCAAATAATTTAGAATTTCTTATTGAATGATGACACAATGAATCCCATTTAAATTCCCCAAATGGCAAACACAAGATGGCTTTCTATAGAGACAGCAATAAAAGCCATATTAAAAATGTGGCTGAAATTAAAAACCCACTTTAGTATGTATATTAAAAGATAATTGCTATGTATCCAATCTACTAAAAGACATGTATGCCGACAAGAAAAACTACGTGTATCTGGTTTAATTGAGTTCAGTTTTGGAAGAAGTCCAAAAAGTAAATCTAGCTTTCGGACCATGTCAAGCTTTACAACGATTTGTATTACTTCCCAGCAGTTTGAAAAGTGCCAATTGGGAACCTTGCACTAGCTATATTACTACTTGTACAACTAACTAGTTCGATGTGGCTGCTAAAGTGGTAGTTAAATGGTTATCATTTGCACTACATTTCACCAGCATATTCAGTAATAAGCAATAGTCAGCTATTTGTCCTAAGTTTTTGAAAATAAATTCAAGAAAAATAAAATCTTCTAGAATATATCACATCGATGGCCACATGTAATGCTGAATGTGCCCGTTTGTGTTTTCATTCTCAGTGATGATGTAGAAAATGCAAAAATAGAGATTAGACTCACATGTTATTCTTAATAACAATTAGAGAGCAGTACAAATAAGTGCTCAGTGGTTTAGTGGTTAGAGCATTTGACTAGAAAACGAAAAAAATTTCTTTTTTCCTCAAATGCTGGAGTATTTTTACTATTGAATTTAATAGTGAAGTGTTATGCAGAGTGTGCCAATCGGCCATTTGCAATGACATCCCCGTGTTAAATTCACCAGTCAATAACGTTGCGAGTGGGTTAGTTCTTAGTGGCCAACGAATTCGACGTGGCGGAACTAGTGCAATGAACTGCAGGGTAATTCTTAGTGGCCAACGAATTCGACGTAGCGGAACTATTGCAATGAAATGCAGGGTTGATTCAGAATCATCGTTCCTATCGAAAACTTTGATTATCTAGAAAGTAATTTAGATGAATGCGTTAACGAATTTTCGTATCTTGGCTATCATTTCGAAAAGTCTTGCAGAGATTATAAAATAATTGATCAGGCCAAACAAGAAATAATACGGAATTTAATATATCGTACTTGAACTAAGACGAAAACTTCCTTCAAATTTTAAATTGCTGCAAAAAATATCGCTATTTAGTGTTGATAACATTTTTAAAAATAACGAAGCTGATATTATTAATTTCAATAAAAATTTAATTTAATAAATAAAATAGAAATTTCCCTAAATAATCTAACGTTGCAAAAATGGAAAAATATTGAAAGAACTGATGAATTTTGGATTGAAATCTACAATTTTAAAAATTCTTTGGGAGAAAATCCTTTTCATGAACTGGCCAACTTTGTTATTCGTATACTTTCGTTTCCTTACTCTAATGCCGAAGTCCGAAGAACAATTAGCTTAATGAATTTTTTTAAACCTAAGATCAGAAATCGACTTTCTTTAAACTCAGCCAACTCTTTATTGCATTTATTAAGTACGGCCTAAAAGAAGAAAAAGTTTGTTGTGTTTTTTAATGAATTGTTATTTTATTTTAAGTTTTTGTTAAATGAGTTGAATGAATTAATAATAAAATAAATCATTAAATTTAAAATTTTAACCTGCTTTATATATTGTTTGTTATATAGTTGTTTGCGAAAGCGAAAGAATACGTTTACAAAATTTTTAAAATTTTATTTTCTATTTTTCTCTTGGCGCTTTTACCCTTTTTTCGTAGTATTTTTTACCCGTTTTTACTATACACTTGACGCTTTTCTTCATTTCTAAAATGGCAACACTGCTGCTAACTCACTGCTCCATGTACGAGTTATTTTATTGTAAGTTTACAATAGTTTTAACATCAACATATAAATGAATATGATATGAACAAAAAAATTAATGGCTTTGACAGGTGGCGAACCACTAACCTCCCATTTTCCAAAATGCATTTAGTCAAACACACTAGGTAGCTGTGCTAAAAGCAAAAATTCATTACCAACCTGTATAAAAATAAGTACTTATTCTAGTAAATAAAATAATGTGCACTCATTACAAAATAATTAGTTGTCATTACAAAAATTCACAAAATTTATGCTGGGTTTTGTTTTAATAACTATTATTTTAATAAATAAAACTTTTATTCTTCTTATTTTTAGGCGTTTTAACCGGTTATTATTAAAAACCGAAACCGGTTAATACTAAATTGCAATTTTTCGAAGAAACCGAAAACCGGATTCTAAAAAATGTCGAAGAATCTATCACCCTAATATGTACAGATTATAAATTAAAATTTTGTATTAAAGGAATCGAATTTATAAACTTTTATTGATTTATTGTTTAATTTTCAAGTTTTTTTGTAAGTTTAAGTTTTATAAAACTTAATGAGAATGAGGATACAATAAATGGAATATGATGTAAATGTCATAAATATAATGAATATGTCATCTATGTAATGTAACTGTCATTATTTTAACTAAAATTTCCAAAACAAGATATAACGGGACATTTTTAAGAAAAAAAGTGCAAAAAAAACTTGCATGAAAATTTATCGTTAATATAACAATTATTACACGAATATAATGTAATATTTCATTCGGACAACAAACCAGAAGAGAGAAACTCATAAGTAAAAGAGAAAAAATGTCAAATGAACATGGTTGTAACGAATTTGTGGAATTTTTTCTTAAATTTGTTGCAACAACAACATCTAAACTGTGTGTTATCTTTTGAAGCTTTAGTTGATTGCAAATAGCCGTGGTGTGAAGAAGTTAAAAATTAAATATTTCAACGATTTATTAATAAAATCATATCGTGAAAAATATCTATCTTGGTAAGTAAATAATGTTTTGTTTTTTGTGCAAAAATGTTTATTGAAAATGAAAACATGTATTGATAATTATATATTGTAAATTAAACCTTAAGGATTTTGGGAATTTGATCTTTTAACCATTAATTCACTAGTTGGACCTCCTACCGCTCATGTAAAGACATCATAAGGAATATACAGATTTATCTTTAATCTTCCATATTTTTTAAACGAAGGCCACAACTTTCGTACGGGTTTCAAAAAAATATTTATTTACATATAACTTATTGAAATATATGGAAAAACTAAACATAAGTTGGCACATTTCAGAAAAAAAATTAACTAATGTTTCGAAGTTCGATTTTAAAGGGACAAAAATATTCACACAGTTTCTAATTTTTAATAGGAAAATAGTTTTTTTAATAGTTTAATATTTTGTGGAGTAGCCTATCTTTCCAATGACTTCTTTTAATCGTCTTGGCATTGAATTGACCAATTTTTGGTGACGTCAGCTCCAATATTTTGATATTCACATGTCACATCAAACTTGATGAAAATCAAATTTTAAAAATATTTCCAACGGAAAAATTGGAATATTATAGGACGGAACGTCGTGGAAAGATTTATATGAAATATTACAAAAGTAAGATCTTTTAAAGATTGTGAATCTGGTTATTCTATAAAATCTTCGGATTCGAAAGACACCTTATTTGTTTTCTTTAAAACTAAAAAAAAATTAATTATACATATATGCATAATTTATTTAGTTCAGTTCTGGAAGACAATGCACATCTATACCTCCAGAGCAATGATGTTCATTTCATTGTGCTTTCGCGCTGAGCAGTGTAGCCAGATGTGGGGATTTGTCCCCAATTTGGGGATTTCAAGATTTTTTTGGGGACAGAATTTCGTGGGGAGGGATTTGGGGATTTTAACAAAATTTGGGGATTTACATCCATTTTTGGGGATTTTACATTTTTAGACATTAACGGTATTCACAATGTAGAGTACTTGGCTTAGTAATAAAACAGAAGAGCTATTTATTGACAAACATTTCAATTGCTAATCTATTTGGTTTTATATTTTGTTTAAATAATCATATTTTATTTCTTTCATTTCTTCAGAATTTCGTTTCCAGGACACTACTTTGATAATAAAAAAATTAAAAAAGGATTTCATCAAAAGTTCACAGATATTAAATTGTTTTAAATTCTTGCTAAACACAGAAAGGTAAATCATTCTCTAGGAGCCAATTTTTGACTTCGTATTTAAATGTTAATTACACTGTGCGAAAGTGAAAAAAATGTCAAAAAATTTCAGAAACATCCTCAAATTCAGAATTTATTCTAAAAAAAAAGTTTTCAATGATGTTCGTCAACTTATCGTCTACCTGTAACTTAAGCTGGCCACACACGGTTGATTTGTGATTATGATTTGTTCGTGTTCGACATCTTGTTACTTGTTAATGGGGATGTGCGCGATAAAAATCACAAGTAATTGAAAATTTTCAATCACAAATCAGGCGAACAAATCATTCCGTGTGTGGCCAGCTTTAGTCAGTTTTTATCCGACTTTATATTTTTCAACGAGTTTGGAAAGAAAACTGATTACGTTTTAAAATACAGTGCATCTTTTGATACATTTGTAAGTTATAAGTATTGTTTTTGTTAAGAATATCTAAAAAAAAAAAACAAAATTTGTTTTTAATAGCATTTCAATACTTATTTTGATATGAAAGCTTTTACCAATGCATTGATATAAATTTTTATTGCAATGTATAAAGAAAATTTAGTTTTTAACATGTCTTCTGTATATGTATATGAAAACTATTTGTGTTGAATTTTATTTGAGTTTGAAATAGTTTTAAGAAATCTATACTCATTAAAATGATTTTCGAAAGTGGGCATTATATGGTAAATTTGGTGAGGCAGGTTCGGCATATATAAAACTTATTTTTGCTGAATTTGGTTTTTATATATATATAACTAAGATATTTATGAGAGCTTAACTATATTCAGATAGGGCAATCGTATGGGGGCTATGAGAAATGATGTACCCATTCTAATCAAATTCAATAGGCTTCGTCCTTGGGGCAATACAAGAGCTTGTACCAAATTATCTTTGAAATTGCGACCTGTAGTTTGATTACAAGGTTTACATGGACGGACGGACATCGCAAAATCGACTCAGAAAGTGATCCAGAACATATTGGTATACTTTAAGGTGGGTATTGGGACAATATTTTTGCAAGTTGCAAACATCAGCTCTTTGGAACTTTTTTCGAAAAAGTTTAATAACTTTTGCAAATATAAACCGATTTCGACAACTAATGTTTATATTGTCTTTAAAACACTGTGTAAAAAAATAGGTTTTCATAGAAAAAAATTAAAATAACTTTGTTGAATTTGAAAAACGACGAAAAAAATATGCAAAATGTGTGAGTTAGAGGTACTAAAGTACTACTTAAAACTGTTTTTTCAAAATAACTCAAAATTTTGAGGAAGTTTCAAAATCTTTGAAAACGGTTTTAGTATTCCCCCACCTAGGCTACAACCACCATTGGGTCGCTTTTCAAGTTCTGACAAAAAGTTTTATTTTGTAGCAGAGTGTTATCTTTAAATTCTATTTTAATATGACAATGAGTTTTTCAGTGATTTTTTTAAATTATACTTAAATGGATTCCACTTCCGATGCGGTGAAATTAGGGATTATTTTGTCCATTTTTTACAAAATATACTTTATTTTTCTGGAATAAAAAATCGAATATTATAAAGCTCTTGATTTCTCAAGGAGTTATAAAAACTAATTCATACAAAAATCGGATAAACATCAAGAATTATTTGGCAGGTTTCAAAGTAAAATGACATCTTCCAAACAACTTGTTCCAAAATCGATGAATCAACATTTTGAAAAATGACAATGGGTAAATAGATGTAAAAATGCTTGTCGTATGTTATTATGCCAGATTGCAACTTTAGTTTCTTAAACTCAACATAGTAAAATTTAGTATTTACAATATAATTTAATTTTTTTTATGGTGACAAAATTGGGGATTTCAATTTTGAAATGGGGATTTTTTGGGGACATCGACTTTCAGATTGGGACATAAGGTAAACTTTGACTGGCAACACTGGCGCTGAGTAACAACACACCAGCGTTGCCGCTTTGGTCCAATTGGACCAAAATTGGTAGTTTGAAGTTAACAAATTGACTCTTGATAGTTTGGTTGGTTTGTTCCGATATTTGTAGTATTTTGGTAGGCTACGATATTTCTGAATACATAAGTATTTTTAAGAACGAAATAATTAAAATAATAACGAAAAAACTACTTATGTTAAGCCAAAATAATAAAACTACACATTTGCAAAATATGAAGATAGCATTTTCTTAAATATTTAGTTTAGTCAGGTAAATGTGTATTTATTTAGTAGTGTTAAGTTCAAAAAATGCCAAAGGGCTCTCAAAACTTTTATTTTCTAATAATATGTGTTAAACTCTGCTTCAATATTTCTGTTTCATCTGACACTTTAAATGTCCAATTATGGAAATTAGGACACGTAATTTATTTCTATATGAAACTTATTTGTGTTGAATTTTTTCGGGATACCAACACTTTTAGGAGTTTTATGCTCGTTTAAGTAATTTTCGGAAGAGGGCCTTATATGAAAGCTATGATCAATTATGAATTGAATTTTTTGGTGTAATTTATTTGTAAAAATGTTATTTAATATCCATATAAATCAAGCATTTATGACGGATAATGTCTTATTTCTGGAGGACATTTATATGGGGGCTATATGAAATACATGGACAACCAGCCAGACAGACGTACGGAAGGACATCGTTAAATCGACTCAAAAATAAAATCTCGAAAACTGAACGATTTTAACATATTTATGATTGTAGTGTTATTTAGTGTCTTCCTCTGGTTAATTTTATAGCAGCAATAATATAATTATATAGTTAACTATTAATTTTGAAACGAATCCATATAGCATTTCTCAAATATTTTAAATTTGGTAGGTTTTGGTAGGCTTTGGTAGTTTTTAATAAGAAATTTGGTAGGAAAAATATTTTATGAGTGGCAACGCTGCAACACACATATTCTTATTCTCTTTAAAAGAGCATAACAAATGTCTAATTTTTTTAAGAAATTCATTAAACATTGTTGTTGGTTGGTTTTTGGACGAAGCATGGCAAACACACGCGTTTCAATTACAATTGAACACAATAAAACAAAGTCAAAAATAAATACAAAATTTAAGAGAATTTCGGACTTACAATGTATATTTTTTCATTTCCTTAAAATTTAAATTACATTCATTTAATAAATTGGTTTTATTTGACAAAAATTCTAAATCTAAACTTTCTTCATTTTGTTATTATTTTAAGTGTTTGACATTATGTTTGCTGGGTAGCTCTCTCACCAATACATCTTAATTTTTATTTTTGAACATCACTGCTCCAGAGCCTAAAGTTTGCTAATTTAATAACGGAAGGTTATACGTGTGCATGGGCTGCATGTGGAAAATTTAGTTTGAACCAAATAAAGAATGAATGTCAAAATATCAAAAAGGTTTTAAAGCTGTGGCCGCAATACAAAGGGGCAAATGGATTTAAATTGGTATTTAATTTTATTATGAGTTTTATTGTAAATTGTTTTTAAATTACAATTAATTTAATTTTTACAGATTGATGCCGATTTTAACACAATTCAAAAAAACGCAGATATCATTTTGAGTTGGGAAGATTATGCACATACATACATCTATAAATAAAGATGAAATTGAAAAAGGTAATATGTATGTAGTTTTTGCTTATTACATAAATACTAATTAATAATTATTTCTTCTTTCAGAAAATGAATTATTCCATCTTAAACTATTGTGGTGTGTGGGCTCAGAATATGGCTAGATTTTGAATTAAAAATGGCTAGAAATAGCTAAAACCCAAAAATAACTGAATACAAATTCATAAATATTACATTTCTTGCCCCCATTACCACGAAGTCTAGTTACATATGTGTTAACTAATAGTCAGACTGACAGTTTTCAAAAATAATTTTTACCGATTTCGTGTTAATGGGGTTTAGCAGATTAACCCCCATTTTCTCAATCTCCGGTTGTCGTTTTTCGTAACGATATACTTTCAATTAATAGAATTTTTGTATGAGAACTGTCAGTATATCGTCACGATAAAAAATAACCAAAGATTGAGAAAATGGGGATAAAGATTGTAATATCAATAATTTTTTTTCCTTTTTGATAAATTAAACGAATTTCTGGGCACTTACATACATTCAAAATCGGATCCATTGAAGAAATGCAAAATTGATTTTTGCTTTGGAAACATAAAATCAATAATATTTTCATCAAATCATCAATAGACGAATTTGTTTAAAAATACTGTTTCTTTGTCATTTAATAAAAAATATTTACTTTTAAAAAATTCCAAAAATGTTTAAGAAAATTATAAAAATAAAAATGGCTAAGACAAAATAAAATGGCTAGCTCTTCCGTCTAGATTAAATCGAGCCATTTTTTTATGGCAAAATGAAAATAAAATCGCTATATCTAGCCGGAAAATGGCTAAATTGGCAACCTTGACTATAACTTGCACTCAACAAAAAAGTTTATCAGAAAAAATATTAATGGCAAGAGGGAATACGAGAAATTTACAATGAGAGATTCGAAAGAATCTTTTCTCTTGGCTTTAAGTGAAATGAAAACTTTTAAAATTAATACATTTTTTTGTATATTTGGATGGCAAACTCATGTTATTTGATAGCTTTCAACGGGTTTAATGTGGAATATCCCTTGGCTTCTAATCCCTTTTGGATATTTATACCAAAATATTTATACAATATATCAAAAACTGTAAAAAATAATTCTAAAGTTTGTCTACTTTTAGATAAGTTATCTAAAATGTGAATTGTAAAAAATTATATTTACTTTTAAAAAATACTGTAATTGTTAAGATATCTTGTGTAAAAAACGCTATTTAAGTTTTGTTTATTTAAAAACTGAATTCCTAAGACTTTAATTTAATAGTTTATCTAACCATAATTACAAAACCTAAACTCTGTACAAATTTACAATATATTAAATATATGCATACAAAAAATATAATACTTTTTTTTAATCAATATTCATATCTGCAATGAATAATATCAATTATATAATGACTTGTTTTCATTAGCATAACGAAGGATATCATTAATATTACGACGAAAATATCATTATGTTAATGATATGTGTCATACTATAAATGAAAAAAATCATTACATTAAGAAAACAATGTAGAAAATGTTTGTATTAATGTAAAATATTTTTACATTAATGAAACAATATCATTAAATGAATGCAGTTTTTAATTTTATCCACGACAAAGTTACATTCCAATAAGGACACAATTTCATTGTAAATACTAAATGTTTTCATTGCAATTATGACAACTTACAATTCCATGAGAAATATATTGTAAAGCTGCGAAACCATCCCAATACGCTTGCAAGACAACTTGTGCAGATCCAAACTCGATCCAGGCAGATCTACCACCCCGCTAATATGAGTGCCAGTTAACTATGAAGGCTCTCTTGTTGAAGAGCAAATAGTTATAATTTTAGTTATAAGATTTAAATAGTTATTGTAAGGTCGAAAAAAAACAGATTCAATAAAGCATTAAAAAAAATAATGAATAATGATGTTTCTGATTTTCAGTACATTTATGTGTTCTAATTTTCCATATTCAATTGATATTCAAAATGTCCTTAAAAAATTATATCCTTTAATATCCTTGAATATACCATATATTATTTTATTATATTATTAATTAATGGAGTACCAAATTCTAAAATTTGATAAACAAATTTTATAAAACTACAAAATCGGAAAAGATGAAATTAAAATTTCGCATCCTTTGAAAATGAAAATTACTTTCAAATAAAAACAAGATCACAAACTGAAAATGCAGTATGGCTATATGATATATGTAGTTTCAAACGTACATAGACTTTATCATGTGTTGCATAATTTAAAATTTTCAACGAAATCCTAATGGACCCACTTCGAATTTTATATATGTTCTGATGTAATTGATGTAATTCAATGCAATAACCAGTTTTAACAATTTACGAAATCTATCAAAAATACCTTAAAACATAGAATTCTTGTCTTTAATATGACATCAATTTTATTTTAGGTATTTGGCACAAATTAAAAAGTTTGAACTTTGAACCTCTGCAAAAACCAAACTAAAACGGGAATTTGGAACTTCTGGAGAACTTGAAATTTTGTATTAATACATATCATAAAATTAAACTTTTGCAATTTATTCGTATTTTTATTTGTTTTTTTTTCAAAGTCATGTTATTTTTATAGAAATTCAATAATTATTAAATCCCATGTCCACACTATGCGAATTGAAAATCAATATTTCATTATCTCCGGAATTTAGAAATTCATGTACACATTTTTCAATTAACATCTAAAACACACCTTGTTGTACAAATTATATTCGAATTCCTTTACATTTTTACTATTAGGATATTGTCCGGACATGCCTGTAATCACAATGTCATTACAGTTGTCTAGTGTATTCACTTTTTCCGACATTTTTGTATTTATTGAACCGGTGTTAAATAGTAGCCACCTAAAGTTTTCTAGAAAATTAACGTAAAACTAAATATGAACTTTTAATATTTCTTCTTTTATACCACAAATAAAATTTGTAACAAGAATTTGCAAACAAACGTGTGATTATTATTAATATATTCTGAATTTGAATTAATAGAACTTATAATAGGTTACCAGGTGAGAACAGTGAAACACATTGCTTTATATATAAAAATCAATCTGTGTTTGTATGTTTGTACCTTATAGGAGGCTAAAACGACTTGGACTTGAAGATTCTTCAAACATTCTTATCATTGCACGCAGTTTGGCTGAAAATGGACGTGATCGCATTAGTGACCACTGCCCATATTATCTCCTATATAAAGCAAATACGTATTATTTAATATTTGAAGTACAGTTTCGTACTCGATTTTAACTAATGGCTTTTCCTTTTTGAACTATTTTTATCATAAAAATTAAAAATTTTGAACTAGAAAACAATTAATTAATAACCGACCTAACAGTGAATAACATGATTTTGTAAATGGATCCACAATATTATTCTAATTAATACTCTAGCATTTAATTAATATTAAAAACACAATTATCTGAAGATATATTTTCATGTTTTGTAACTAGTAATACTTAAGTAGTAACTGAGACACAGATCAGACAATTATAGGGATACGTAAAATAAATACATACTCATAAATTCAATTATTATTTCATAATATAATATGTATTTGTTTCTAAATAATTTCTGATGATAATGTAGTATTTTGCGTTTTGTATTCTATTCAATATTTATAAACCTGCTAATAAAGAATGATACCAATTCACTTTAAAAATTTATCATATCTCCTGACATGAAACTTTCAAATTGATTTCCAGATAATATCATCGTATGTGCGATCAACTTTTTTTTTATCAACTTTAAGAAATAATAACAAAACCAAAAACAAGTAAGAAAGTATAGTCGGTCAAGCCCGACCACATGATACCCTACACCGAGAAGAGCAGTAGGTGGCATGTCTCTATATATATGAAGCTTATTTGTGTTGAATTTTATTTGAATACCAACATTTTTAAGAAATTTATACTCGTTAAAATGATTTTCGGAAGTGGGTCTTATATGGGAGCTATTATGGACCAATCCTTACAAAATTTTGTGTAATGACTTATGTATATATACAACTTATTTGTGTTAAATTTTATTGAAATACCAAAATTTTTAGTAGATTTGTGCTTTTTAAAGTGATTTTCGAAAGTGGGCCTTATATGGGAGCTATGACTAATTTTGGGCCGATCATCACAAAATTTGACGGTGCGAGTTGGCTTGTATAACACTTATTTGTGCTGAATTTAGTTTGGATATCAATATAAATAAGATATTTATGAGAGCTTAATTATTTTCAGATAGGGCAATTATATGGGCGCTAGGAGAAATAATGAACCGAGTCTAACCAAATTCAATAGGCTCCGTCCTTGGGGCAATAGAAGAGCTTGTACCAAATTTTTTCGAATTATCTTCGAAATTGCGACATGTACTTTGATTACAAGGTTTACATAGACGGACAGACGGACGGACATCGCTTAATCGACTAAGAAAGTGATTCTGAGTAGATTGGTATAATTTAAGGTGGGTGTTGGGACAATATTTTAGCATGTTACAAACATCAGCACTAACCCAATATACCCTCCCCACTATGGTATTGTAGGGTATAATAAAAGAAACACCGGTTTTGTATTTTTTCGTTTTTTTGAAAACTCTAATATGGAGAACTATATAGTTGTAATTATATAATTACAGAAGACCCAAAACATGGCATGAGACTAAGGTTTTCCTTACCAAGTGAATATTATTTTCGAATATCTTGAGAATTGCAATTGTGAGAGTCTCTCAACAGAGTTTGAGAAAGTGGGGGGAGTCGGAACAGTGGGCGTTCCCCCCCCTCCTACATAATCTAAATACATAGTTATGAATATCTGGAATAAATAAATAGCCACTAGGACGACATCAACAAATTTCCGGTTTTAATCAAATTAATTTAATGTTTTCTAAAATACTTTCACAATATTGTAATTTGCTGCGATTGGTGTAGCGAAGCGCACCGGGTTAAATAATGTTTCTTATAACTAGAAATGCATGTATATTAGAGCGACTCACATTGTATGGAGAGGCAAACAGTTTTTTTTTTTGTTACCATCCACAAAATAAAATAGAAAAATAGAATTTAGTTCATAATAGGCACCATTAAAAACTGACACCATAAGTTTTATAATGGTGCCTATTATGAACTAAATTCTATTTTCGACTGTAGTCGAAATAGCTGATCGAATGAATTGTCATTTGGTATTATGGCGCACATTCGTTGCTTACAACCTTACCCCTGCATAAAATTAACGAAAATATTTCAGTTAGTGGTATTTGGTCCACCAGTAACAAATAAAATTACAAATACTTACATTTTTAAAAATTTTTTAATTTTATTTGCAGTGTCGAAAGCAAATTGTGTTCGTTGAAAAATTCAATGCACAACGAAATTTTCGACAGCGATGCCAACTTATAATATGAATTCGATAGCCAACGAATATCGGCCAATGTTACCCTAAATATTTTGAGTCTAAGTCGTGACCTCACACATGTTCAATATGGGTGTCAAAATAGAGCTGCAAAACTATCGATGACACTATCGATAGTTGTATTTTTAATGGAATATCGATAGTTTTTTTCCGATAGTGATACTATCGGCAGAAAAACATCACAACTTTTTTGTGTTTTTTTTCTGCACTATTTTCTGTTTCACTGGTGGCGGCATTGTTTGCAAAACATAGAAGACGCTGTAATTTCATGTAAGTAAACAAACGATGAATAAAAATACAAATATTTTAATAAATTTCTTTTTATTATAACTTTAGGCGGATATTATTTGGGTTATGGAAAAATTTTGCAAAGATCAAATAGTATGTATTGTAAATGCAAAAATTTGTATAAGAATTTATTTTTATACATACATATGTACATATCTTTTTCGCAATAGGTACAAGCCAAGAAGATGTTGCAGAAATCAGTATCGGTAGCGAGTCTGATCAGGAAAATCTTCCATTGAAAAAAACACGGAAGGGAACTTCGGAGGTATGGACTTTTTTTGAGAGGACAAAAGATAAAAAACATGCCAAATGCCGTGCATCCAATCGCACACATCCAATCTTTTTGACCACCTAAAACGAGCTCATGCCTCTTACAAGGAAAAAACCATCAAATACAATAAAAACATTTTTTAAAATGACTGAAAGCTACGAATCTAATAGTGAAAGTAAAAGAGCTCTTGATGGTCCTCTTATGACTATGATTGCAACCGACGTACAACCATTTAGTATTGTGGAGGATAATGGTTTTCGTGAATTTGTAAAATGTCTGGATCCACGCTATACTTTACCATCTCGAACCACACTAGTAAATGTGATGGCAGCCGATTTGTACAAAAGTATTAAAACTAATTTGCAAGTAATTCTCAGTGAAATAGAACAATGTGCAATAACAATGGACTGCTGGACATCTCGTGCAAACGAAGGGTACCTTACTGTTACTTGCAACTTTATAACAAACGAATTTGTTTTGCGATCAGCTGTTTTGTCCACAAAAAAACTTCTTGTCGCTACCAATCACACTGCAGAAAATATATCAACGTCATTACGATTAATATTAGATGAGTGGGGTATAATGACGAAAGTGGCATCAATTGTGACAGATAATGATAGTACCATTTTAAAAGCATGTGAATTGTTACAAAAAAAACATCTCCCTTGTTTCGCACACACTGTGAATCTTGTAGTACAAGACTTATTAGCACAGGAGTACATAAAATCTCTTCTGACAAAATGTAAGAAGATCATTACATATTTTAAGAGTAGTACGATATCATACGAAAAATTTAAAGCTGACCAAGGGAGAGACAAGCCGTACAGTTTACTTCAGGAGGTACCTACGCGATGGAACAGTGCTTTGAGAATGATTGAAAGGATTTTATTGACAAATAGTTCCATTTCCAATATACTTTTGGCTACACCAAAAGCACCATCACCTCTTACAGCAGATGACATCGAAGTGTTACAAGATCTCAAAGAATTACTTATGCCATTTGATAATGCCACTGTTCAGACATCTTCAAGTACGGATTTCATTAATCATTCCTTTGACATGTGGTATTTTTCAAAGTCTTGAAGAAATAAAAAATAAAATGAAAACACCAGAAGGATCTCAGGCTTGTATGTTCCTGATGGAAAAAGTAAAAAAGAGGTTATTTCCGTACGAAGAACGCACAGCTACAAGATTAGGAACATTATTAGACCCCCGCTTCAAAAAAGAAGGCTTCCGATTTGCAAGCAATGCAGATATAGGAGCACAGTTTTTGCAAAATGAAATTGCTAATTTGTCTAAGGCAACTGCCCCACAGCACGATACTGTAGAACCATCAACATCTAAAAATATTCAGCAAAAAGCACAGCCACAACTTCTTAAATTTGTCGAAAATAAAATTGCCAACAAAGTAAGAACATACCAAGCGGATGCCATAATGTCTATTAGACAATATTTTGAAAACAAATATTCTCCTATACAAAGTGATCCACTGCAGTACTGGAAGGTAAGAAGTAAGATTAATATTTATTAATTCAGTAACGTACACAATTTTCTCTTTTCAGCACAATGATAACGGGTTGTAAGGAATGAAACCGTGTGCTTTGCGTTATTTGTGCATACCTGCAACGTCAACGGAATCTGAAAGAATGTTCAGCAAAGCTGGGTTAATAATTTCAGATAGAAAATCAAGTTTGAAAGCAAAAAATGTGGACGTGCTTTTATTTATTAACAAAAATTATTGGGTAACCCAATAATAATAATAATATTTGATATTATTTTTATCAATAACTGATCTCAGTGAATTCCTTATTTTATTTGTTTTTTATTCGTTTTGCTTATTTTTATTTGTTTGTTTTTTAATATTAATTTGATTTTAAATAAAATTTAAACATGAATTTTTTTCTCGTTAAAACATTTGTTTCCCTAATAAAAATCGATAGTTTAAAAGTAAACTATCGAAACTATCGAATGGAACGACTATCGATAGTTTTGCAGCTCTATGTCAAAATTGGTATTTTGAAAAATGAATGGTAAAATAAAGTTAATATAGTTTTAAGTTTTATTTTATTCTATATACGGATGAAAATTGGACTAAAAATCAATGGACGCTTTTTGCCAACTTATTATTTTTTATTATAACGCATGAAAAAGTTGATTTGAACTAATAGTGCATTTACACTTGTAATTTTAAAACTAGTTTATGATCATAAGCTACTTTCATAAACTATACCGTTTACATCAGCATTTTAGACAGTTAAGTGGTTTATTTTTGACAAGTCATAAAACAGCTGACTTCAATATAAAAAAATTTAATAAAAATATGGACTTTGTTACGAAAAAACATTGCTGTACATATAAACATACCCTTTATTTTCGTTGTCCATATTATATAAAAAAAACACTTTTTAATAAATTTCTAAAACTTTTTACAGTTTGGCTTTTTTTAAAAGAAAACTGTGTTTTTATTTTTGAGCAAATGCCAAATGTTACCAGCGTTGCCAGAAAAATGTTGAAAAACAAAGTTGCATTAGCAAAAACTCGTTGTTTGTAACTAGTTTATCTCAAAAGCTAGTTACAAACCTGTTTTTGTTTTGTATGGATAAACAAGTTTCTCAAACTAGTTTATCACCATAAACAACTTATAACAAGTTTATGGCGTAGCACAGAGGGTTGAAATGTACCAAAAGTGGCGATTAATTCAAAAGCTGAACTTTATCAGTTTCAGTCATGTTTGGTATTGGGTTAAAGTGCATTAAATAATACATCACAAACTGCTAAAATTACAGTTGTGAGTAACTTACTTTATTGGCAGTGAGCGGTCAAAATCAAATAATTTTTACAAATTTTGCGTGCTGTGGTTAAAATTGAAAATTGTGACATTTCGAGAGCTTATATTTTTTGTTAAATCTGTTAAAAGTAGAAATATTAAAATGGAACCATCAACTTCAGGTATTTGAGAACATAAATAAATAATTTTTGTTTAGAGAAATGTTTTGAAAATATTTTTTAAAGTTCTCCATTTTTGGGGTTTTTTCGATATATAGATTGAGTTTAAAAAAAATCAGGGCGAGATCGGGTAAATTCCATTAAATGCTCTTAAAATATGAACTTTCAGCTTCTATATACAGAAAAAAAAATTGTGCGGGTTTATTGAGGTTTTTTACTTATTTAAGTTATATTGAAAGAACTCCTCTTGCTAAAAAACATATTCTGATACAAAATAGGTTAAAACATTTTTTTCTTACATTTTTTTTAAAGTGATGTTTTTATGTATTTATGATTGTTCATTACAAAAATTTATAATATTGTCTTTTGTGGCTTTTTTTAAAACAAATTTGTACATTTATAAAATTTTGTGAAAAACAAAAATTTGATTTTAAATTTATGCTAATGTAAATACATATAATAAATTTATGTTTTGAATTTTTTAATAGCATATTAAGTATGCTTTTATTTCCAATTTAATTCATTTATTTATCGCTTTCCATTCCAAAGTTACAGCATAAATTGTGAACTAATGTCTTTTTTTTCCAAAAAAAAACAATAATGCGCTTAACGGGTTAAACTTTTTTTTATTTTAAATGCTGTGTTTTTATGTATTTATGATTATTCATTATGAAAAAATTATAATATTCTCTTTTGTGACTTTTTTAAAAAAATTTGTACATTTATAAAATTTTGTGTAAAACAAAAATTGGATTTTAAATTAAATTTATACTAATATAAATACATATAATAAATTTATAATTTTATTTTTTAGTAGCACATGAAGTATGCTTTAATTTCCAATTTTATTCATTAATTTATCGCTTTCCATTCCAAAGTTATAGCATAAAAAAAGTTTAAAACATTTTTTTTAAACTTTTTTTTTTCTAAAGTGCTGTGTTTTTATGGATTTATAATTATTCAGTACTAAAAAATTATAATATTCTCTTTTATGACTTTTTTGAAAAAATTTGTAAATTTATACAATTTTGTGTAAAACAAAAATTGGAATTTAAATTAAATTTATACTAATATAAATACATACAATAAATTTATATTTTGAATTTTTTAATAGCACATTAAGTATGCTTTAATTTCCAATTTTATTCAATAATTTATCGCTGTCCATTCCAAAGTTACAGCATAAATTGTGAAAAAAGGTATTTTTTTCCAAAAAACAATAATGCGCTTAAAGGGTTAAACATTTTTTTTTTAACCTTTTTTTTCTAAAATGCTGTGTTTTTATGTGCTTATATTTTATTTATTTATTTAAAAACATAATAATTAATTACTATAAAGTTAGAGTTAGAGCACTAGCTACCAAGGCCATCAGCTCTTGATAAATAAAGACGATATTATTAATAAATATATATTTGTTCCAACTACTATTTTGTCTAAATACAGTTATACTTAAAATTAAAAATTAATTAATACTCTATTTTAGAAGACCTTTTATATTTAGAAAAATTTCACAAGCAATCTGGAAAACTTGAAAACTTACTCAATGCTTTGTTAACTACATACATATACGCCCTACAAGTACACTGAGTGAAAGATCATTTTCTATTACTACGTTTATACGTAGCCTATTCGCAAATAAAAATTATTTGCAATTAACTAACTGCCCCCGAGAAGATTTTTTGAAAAATCACTCAAACTATTTTGGGACATATAGGACAATTATGGTATTTGTGCCAAAATTTGAAAAACGGGATGTGATAGGGAATGATCTTGGCTACATTTTCCCATACTTGGTTTTTTACTGTACGGATAGGCGTTCGAACAAATTTTTTGAAAAATCACTCAAACTATTTTGGGACATATAGGGCAAAAATGGTATTTGTGCCAAAATTTGGAAAACAGGCTGTGATAGGGGATGGTCTTGGCTACGTTCCCCCATGCTTGGTTTTATCCTGTACGGATAGGCGTTCGAACAAATTTTTTCAAAAAACTGTTTTTTCAAAAATCACTCAAACTATTTGTGGACATATATGGCAAGACTGGTTATTTGTGCCAAAATTTGGAAAACGGGACGTGATAGGACATGTTCTTGGCTACATTTTCCCATACTTGGTTTTTTACTGTACGGATAGGTGTTCGAACAAATTTTTCAAAAAACTATTTTTTGAAATACAATTAGAAATATCTGAAATACAGTTGATGAAAATTTTACTGAAATGTAGTTGGACAAATAATGTTGTCCTACTGCGTATCAGGTATGTGGTAGGGTCCTATGAGTCGATTGTTCGAACAATCGACTTTTTGGTCTGAATAAAGGCGAAATCGATTAAGTTATCTCAAAAGTATAATACTCGATAAAAGTCGTAAAATTCGATTGTTAAAGAATATTTACTTGAAAATAAAATAATAAACTTTTTAGATTGGTAAAAAAAATATTTAATTGATAATAAAAAGTAGGCTCCAAAAATAAATAAATCTTTATACACAAAATTCTTCCAACATTTTTCTATAAAAACTAAAAGTTAAGGCCTGATTCAGAAACACAAAAGGAATACAATTTTAAAATGTAAATAAATCTGTATGAAAATCACTCAAAAATTATTTAAAAACAGTGATTTTCATACAGAAATTTGAAAATTGTTTTCCTTTCGTGTGTCTGAATCAGGCCCTTAGACATATGGTATATACTCGAATTGTAGAAACTTTTAGAATCGTGCTTGATAATAAACATGACAAATTAGTAATCTAAATTTGTTTACTTTTTTGTAAATTTAAATCTAACTATTAGGAATATATGATCGAAAAGTCGACTTTTAAAAATCGATAATAGTCAAAAGGTCGAAAAGTCGACTTTTTGTTTCAACTATTGAAGCCAAATAGCAACAAAATTTACAGAATATTCTTTTTACTTCGGCGTCCATACCTAAATATTATTTTTAAATATTGTTTGGACAAAACAAGTACTTAAAAACAGTTCTTTATAATTTTAAAATTAAATATTCGACAATGATATTGAATCAGGGAATAAACACTCATTTAACACATGTTATCCAACTCTGTGTGCAACCAGTTTATAAATGTTATGCCAAGTTGATAAATAGTATAGCAATATTAAGTATGGCAACGTTAAGAGCATAAGTTCACAAGAAAATTTTACGCGGCAGTTAATTCTAATTGTATGGTGTGAACAAGAAGGAAGAAGGCCGCTTGCATAAAAAAATGGTAAGTTCGTTAAAACCTTATTTAATGAATTTTTATTCTAACTTTATTTTATTTATTGCAGAATTTCCCAAAGTGCCCGCGTTGTGGAATGGCCATAAGAATTAATCTTAAAAAAGGTGTGCAGCCATACGCCCAGCCGCAGTACGTCCAGCCACAATATGCACCATGGCAGCAGGGCCAGATAGGGCAGCCGGTGCAACAGGGGCAGTCGTTGCAACAGGGGCAGTTGGTGCAACAGGGGCAGTCGGTGCAACAGGGGCAGTCGGTGCAAAAAAATTTGATATCATTTTTTTTATTTTTTGTTGTGTTATTTTTTATTGCGTTATTTTTTGTTGCGTTTTTTTACTTGAAACATGAATTTTTAATATAGACTAATAATTAATGTTTTTGTTCTATTCTACAATCTGTTGTACAAGATTTTCTTGAGGAAATCTGGTGTGCAATAAGATTTTCTAATGAAAATCCCATGTACAACAAGATTTTCTTAAGAAAATCTCATGTACAAGTAGAAAATCTAATGAACAACAAGATTTTCTACTTATACATGAGATTTTCTTTAGAAAATCTCGTTGTACATGGGATTTTCTTAAGAAAATCGTTATCGAAATAAGAGCAACAACTACCGCTACCGAAATAAGTCAAAAATACCGTTACCGAAATAATCCATATTAGCGTTACCTTTATCTTTTGACCGTTTTAAATCGATATTTAACCTTGCTTACAATTGAATTATGCACATTCTTTCCTGTTCGGTTCAAACAAGCTTCTGAATTGTCTTGAATTGATAGCTACGACGAGATTTTATTCTGTATGTGTAATTTTTTTTTAATAGGAACACAAACGAAGAAATGGGATCATTTTAAATAATGAACATACCCGAGGTGTCCAACTTTGGGAACCCCTGGTGGGCTCATGAGGTCCAAATTCAAAACTTAAACTCGACTACACTTCCTCTCTGCGCATGTGAAATTTCATTCAAATCGGAGTAAGGGTTTAGAAGTTACAGATTTATTTCCCTTTTTTTATTCTCATACCACTGTGCAGCGTGGATTATAGCTGAGTACACTACAAATTGTGTCAAAAAATTTCAGAAACACCCTTTTCAGTGGTGTTCATCAACTTATCGACCTGTAACTCAGTCAGTTACTATCCGACTTTAAATTTGTTAATGGATTTGGAAAGAAAACTGATTACGGTTTAAAGTAACGTGAATTTTTTGATACATTTATAAGTTATAAGTAGGGTAGAAGGGGGACCATACGTCACTTATCTCAAATTAAAACCACAATACATATTCTTATTTTTTTCGGATATTTAGATATGTTGGCTTTAGTTTAATTCATTTCAATCTTGCCTATCTCACCTCAATATACATACATATGTATATATTTAACATTTCTAGACTGACCAAAAACATCGAAACCACCCCACCCATGGGGTAAATACGCCAAAGGGATGGGCCAGATTTGTCATTCGGAAAATAAAACAAAAAAATATAAACATAGTTTAGTGTTTTATACCTTAATTGACAAAACAAAGTATAATAAACTAGATATTTACGTCCGTATTCATAAAAATTTTAAACAACATTTTTAAGCACAATTTCTTAAAATTATATTCAGTTTGTGTTTATTTTTAAAACAAAAAAAAAAAAAACGTATTTTAGCTTAAAATACCTACATATTTCAAATGTTTTAAATGAACGAATTTTAAAATTGCTTCGACCCTATTTTAAACCTGTTTTAAAGTATGTATTCTTTGTACATTCTATCTTAAAAAACAGGAATTTTAAAGATAAATGTTTATAAATTTGCAATATTAGACGATAATACTATTACATTTGCTAAACATAATTTTAACTCCGCTGGGGAATAATTACCATTATAATAATATATCGTTACCTTAAAATACGGATGTCGTATGTAGCAAAAGTTAACTTTTCAGCAGACGGTTTTGAATGTTTAACATTAAATTTCTTCTCCAGTTTTGGATTGAATATAACTAGAATATTTTATTTTAATAATCCTAAGTCAAATTAATTGTAACTATAATTACAAAGGCGTTATTAGCCTTTTTGCTTCAGAATACATTTGGCGTATGTTACATTTTTTTAAAACAAGTTATTTTCTTTGAACATACGACAAAAAGCCCACTGGAAATATATAATTTGATAGAGTAAAATTACGAAATTTCGTTATATAACCTAAAGAAAAAACTCAAAATCTTAATGAAGACCATATTAACAGCTCTTAAAAAACATAATTAATTAAAATTCTTTATTCAACAAAAATAAATAAAACAAAATTTCAAAAATTCTTACATAAAATACATATATGCGAATAATATTATCTATGTATCTTTGAATAATTCTTCAAAAAAATTCCGATCACTCTCTGCGTAAAAGTAGCACATCATGCTTTTCAGATCATTTGAGTTTTTTGGGTTTTAATATTGCTAATTTTATTTGAAAGAAGTTATCTTGTATACACTTTTTATACGGCTTTGGTGTATGAAGTGCATTAGAGCTGTTTCAATTATTATAACGAGGGTAACGAGGCGTTTGTGCAGATGTTTGTAACGCCCAAAAATATTGGTCTAACACCCTTAAGTATACCGAACGACTTAGAATCACTTTCTGAGTCGATTACACGCTGGCTGGTTGTCCATGTAAACCTTGTCCGCAGAGTACAGGTCGCAATTTTGAAGATATTTTGATAACATTTTGTACATATAATTTTTTCGACCCAAGGACCATGCCTATTGAAATCGGTCCATTATTTCACCTAGCCCCCATACAAATGTCCTCTCGAAATTGGACTTTATCGGTCATAAATTTTTAATTTATATATGTATCTACACAAATTTCGCTCCAAATACGTTTTTTATATACAAAATTCATGTCACCAAATTTTGTTACGATCGGTCCATAATTAGTCATAGCTCCCATATAGACCCGCTTCAGAAAATCACTTTAACGTGCATAAATCTCTTAAAAATAAATCTCTTCAACATAAATAACTTTCATACAGACATAAATCCATAATTGGTCATAGCTCCCATATAAGGCCCATTTCGAAAATCACTCACGAATATAAATTATTGGTATTTTAAAAGAAACATTTTTTTGCTCATTTACTTGGTGTAGGGTATTATATGGTCTTGGCTTGACCGACCATACTTTATTTGTTTTATTTCGATTTTGCGATACGCAAGAATCACTCCGCAAAATTATTTGCTTTATTTCGGGGTGGTCGTTCTCTACATTGATTAAAATTTGTATAAGAGCGCTTGCTATATCATTTCCGCTTCTTCCAGCAAAACACTCATTCCATAGAGCGCAGTACATTAGTTTTTCACCATTGTGCTTTATGAGAGTTGCTGTTAAATTATAAATGTAAAGTTTCCGCTTATAATAGCAATTTGACGCGAACACTCTTGGTATGGTGAATACATTTTCCAAATCAAAGCACAAAACGGCTACAGAGAAATCTTTATTTTTACGATCTACATCTCGCTCCTCTTTGCATAGGATCTTCTGCATACTGTGCTTATTATATTCTGTCTTTTCATTTAATGTCTCATTATTGACTTTTGCGTAAACACATCTATCGCATTGATCCTTTATCGGCTTATAAAATGATAAATTAAATTCATTATTGAATGTATTTTCATACGTATGTATGGGCACTGAATCTTGTTTCCTTATACAAAACATACATCTTTTGTAAATATAAATGACTTTCCAAATACTTACTACGGCAGTAGTGCGAATCTATTGTGGGGCAGCCGTTAATGTGGGTTTTTAGTTCTTCAATTTTCTCCTGCGATAATTTCGGTCTACCATGATGCTTCCTACGTTCATTTGGAAGTCCTTGCTCAGATTCATTTAAAAATAATACACTTTTCTTTCAGTTATACCCAAAGTATTGAGAAAAATGTTTTGCATACATGAAAAGTTATTGAGTTGACTTGAAAAAAAAATTCGAAAGTCTTCTTTTTACGAAAATTGTCTTCCTCTTTATTTGAACTCCGACGTTTTTAATTTCACAATGTTTGACGAAATTAGAGTAAAATATACGTTTTTTAGTTGCATTTAACGTCCAAAACTGTTTATGTAAATCTGGGCGAAAGAAATTTCGCTCATTGTAATACTGCTTGTGCAACGACGAATGCAGCTTTCTTTGCATGGTATCCGCATCTTTGCTTCAGGTCTTTACACACCTTTTCTATTCACATATCTCTTACCTTTTTCTCGACATTTATTTTCCATGATTCCGTATGTTTCTGATGTTTTCGTGTCTTATTTAAGGAAATACACATACCACCGTTTGAAGTTGCCTCTACATCGGAACTATTATAAGTTAGTTGCTCATTAGAGTTGGTAAGAAGTCTCGAACGGCTGCTAAAGTCCAGGGAGTTCTCTTCAATATTAAAGGAAGAATCCAAGATTTCATCATCTGGAGAAAAATCGTTTTCTGATATGCAAATTAATACAAACTAAATTTCAATTTCGATTATTTATATACATAACTCTTTCAATTCCAACTAAGAAATATCACTTTAAAGAGCTTTATCAACCCAGCAAAAATTTTGTGAATTTTTGTAATGACAACTAGTTATTTCATGCATTCTTTTGTAAGGAGTGGTGGTTACCCAGCACATTATTTTATTTACTAGAATAAGTACTTATTTTTATACAGGCTGGTAATGAACTTTTGCATTTAGCACAGCTATCTAGTGTGTTTGACTGGAAAACGGGAGGTTAGTGGTTCGCCACCTGTCAAAACCATTAATTTTTTTGTTCATTTCATATTCATTTATATGTTGATGTTAAAACTATTGTTAACTTACAATAAAATAACTCGTACATGGAGCAGTGAGTTAGCAGCTTGACTATCAAACACAAGCAAATAATGTGACTGTTCGATTCCCACACAAGGCAATATTTTTTTTTTTTTTTTAGCTACATATTCTTGTTGTGAATTTACTACTTATTTCTCAACTGATTGTAAGTACATTTGTAAGCTTGACCCCTGAATTTTTTAAAAATCTCGAACAACGGTAAGTAGTGTTTCAGTCAAATAATAAGTAGTTATCGCTTTGCTCCAATTATACTTGCTGGCTTACTAGGTAAATAACGGTTTATCTCGAAAACAAGAGCTAACCTAAAAAAAAACGTACTCGAATTAGGTTAACCCGCCCGCTTAGGGTGACAGAAAATATATACAGGGTAATCAAATGAGAAAAGTTGCCCGTGAGCGACTTTGCATTAGAATATATCGAAATTGGTTATGAATAAATGTAAAATTTCTGTACACTATTTAAATTTGATTGTTATTGTATGAAATTATATGTATATTGTTTTATCATACAGTGTTTCAAGTGTCGCGGTGGAAATGCCCATATGTTTCTTTAGAATTTCAATGTTCTAAATCTGAACAGAATAAACGGTTAAGGGTCTATATTTTGAATTGAAATATTAAATGATGTATTATGGATATGGTAGGTTGGGTCGTAACCACTCATATTTATTACTTGTCTTTATTTAGTATTGGAGAATTTTTTGTATTACAACCATAGATAAGTAGTGTTTCAGTCAAATAATAAGTAGTTAAGCCTTGGCTCCAATGTTACTTGCTGGCTTACTAAGTAAGTAAAGTTTTTGCTGGGAAACTATGAAAACTATATGAGAAATCATCATTTTGCATACAAAAAGTGTCGTATGTCGTACTATGAAATGCATGCTGAATATCTCGGTAGTTATAAGATTTGGGATAAAACTGATGCTACCATTAGAAAGAGCTTGCGAAGTGTATTATGAATATTAGAGTGTCCCTTAGAATTAAATTTTTTGAAATGTTGAAACGGTACCCGCTGAAATCTTTCGAAATGACCTAAAATACCACCAAAAAAATTTTTAGCTTGTTCTAAGAAGGGCAACCCGTGCCGACTTTCGATTTAGTTTTGAGGTGCATTTACAAGGGAAAAAAATTCATTTTTTTCATTTTTTTTTAAATTTTTGCCATTAAATAATTACTTTTGCAATTTAATTTAAAAGAATCGAAATGTGTACGCAATTGTCGTTCTAATAAGTTGTAAAAGACAAAAATTGGTTAAAAAAATGTTAAAGTTATCAAAAAATCGCCAGGCCATTAACGTGTCTCAGGCCACTAGAACAAGAAATGTAGGAACAAAATTAATATATTTTGAGAAATATTAAAACAAAAGTTTATAATAACTTAAAATATATCCATATTTACTAGTATATGAGTTTTTACCTTCATAGAATACAGTTAACCTATTCGCAGGTATAACCAAAAAAAAATATTTTTTAACGGCAGTTTCAAAACTCCAATTTCAAGTTTTTAAAAATTTTGTTAAACTAATTTCAGAATTTTTTGATCATTACATGGGGATTTATTAACAACATAATAGGGAATAAAAATGTGAAAAAAGTATGTCAATACGTCCTATAGTTTTTCCGTACCTGCGATATAAATTTTGCGATTTTCGAGAAAAACTAATTTTTTGGCCATATTTTGGCGAATGAGCCCAATTACTGTTATTAATTTTAAGTAAAATCTTTTCAGAATATTATAGTCCAGGTAATTCTAAATATAGTCTGAAAGTCGGAAAACGTTAACCCTGAAATCGTGAAGGTCAAAGGTAAAATTTGTCAATATTTGGAATTTCGAATGGAAATATTATATATTTTTGCGCCGATTTTGATGAAACTTAAGAAAAATATAAAATGAAGTCTAGTATTTACAATAACAGCACAAAAATGAAAATTAACCCTTAAGAGCACTTGGGGTCAAAATGACTGTGTTTTTCGTGATTTTAAAAGTTCAGGGTCATTTGGACCCCAAGTGCTATAGAGCAGCCATTCTTTGACAACAGGCGAAGTGTGCTTGGGGTCGTTGTCCTGCTGTAAATACCAGGCACCACTAAGATGCAAAACACATGCGGAATATTTCAAAGTGCTTTTCAAAATGTCTAAATGAAAAAATCGTACCATATTTGTTTCCACAAACCGCAGTTGGAATGAGGTTTTTCGGAGGCAGCTCTTCATTAGGTTTGTGCCAACATTTTTGAAAGGGAAATATTTATTATTAACAAAAGAATAAAAAATATAATATTTTCAAAAAAACATTGAAATTTAACAAAATAAATATAAATTTCTTTAGTTTAGTTTAAATTAAATCATTAACTAAAAATATATGTATGTATTTATAAAAATGTTCACAATAATATGTTGAAGGTCTAAATACAAAAAACACTAAAAATAGTAACAAAATCACCAAGATGGTTTTTTGGTTATTATTTTAAAAACAGCTGATACGATCTTACGGAAAAACTAACTACAATATAACAGCATTCAGAACGGCACAGAACAGAAACGTTACAGAACGCAAAGACTAATGGAGCCTTTAGGCTTAATGTAATTTTCAAAACATTCGATTTGGAACTGTTTCTGTTAAGTCATTAAGGCGCTTTGATTTTTTTTGATATGTGCAAAACACCATTTATCGATAACCGATTAACCGAAATTTAATTTTTTTGCACTTTAACATATTTTTTGTAATTCAAATGCAAATGTCAAAGTAAAATTACATATTTTTCGAACATCCAAGAAACATGTTTAGTGAGTATAACAACTGACATATTTAATTCACATGTATTTGTCGGAGGAGGACATGATAATAGACCAAACAGGAGACATTATTGAAACGAGTATTTTATCAGAACTTATTGAAATTATTAAAAGTATTCAAAATCTAAAAACAATCCAAAAAGGATTCTAATGGCATAATGGAGGATTTTATATGCTTAGAAAAAACTAAAAAAAAGAACTGAGATATTGGATATTCTTGATCATTCATGCCTTATTTTCAATTTCTCCAACATCAACAATCAGAGACAGAGTTTTTTCCAAGTCAATTTTTATTAATATTTATTTTGGTTGAATTGTTATGTTTTTTATGGTTTTGTTCTTTTATTAATAAAATACTCAAAATAAGTACTCAAAATTCGTGGTTTCATTTTCATTTTAAAATTAAAATAGAAATTATTCGGTTAATCGAACAATTTAAAATTAACCGATTATTAACCGATTAAATCTAAACTCCGATTAATTATTTGCTCGATTAACCGATTAAACCAGAACCCCGATTAATTGAATACCTAGTAAATACAAGATATAAAAACAGCTAAAAACCAGTGTTTAAAAAACTAGACTACAAGTAGCAGTAGCAACGAAAAAACACAAGTAGTCTAGTTAAAAAATTAATAAAAACTCGGAGTCTATAATTACTACTACTACTGCTACCTTCACATTTTGGTAGCAGTAGTTGTAGTAGTACTAATAAAAGAAAAAAAAAGCACAGTAATTTATTTTCTATTGCTACATTAAAAAACAAAAAGTTTTGATGTAGCAGTCATTAGTTTTTTATTAATTCTGCTACTTTTAAAATTTAGTAGTAATACTTCAGTTGAGGTAGTAGAAGAAGTAGCAGCTAAGTAGCAGTTGAGGTAGCAATAAAATAAGTCAAAAATAAAAATCTTCAGCCAAAAAATTATATTATGTTGTTGTGAATGTATATTTGTGTATGTTGGTCGTGTTGTAAACAAAAGTTCGGCTTGTTATACACACAGAAAACACGATCTTTCTGTTAGCAACACGAACATCTGAGACGAATAAAATCGAATAATTCTTTCAAACTCTCAAAACAAAAACAACACACAGTGTTTAATTCTGTCAATTTTGGTGTTATGACTGAAGATTTTCTTTTTTGACTACTTTTATTGCTACCTTAACTACTGCATCAACTGCTACCTTAAAAATTAAAACTCGATATAGAGCAGTAGCAATGATTTGTATTTTTATGCTACTACTCCATTTACAATTCATGTTTTATTACTACTGCTCTGTTAAGAGTTTTATATTTTGAAGGTAGCAGTAGTTTTAAAAAAACAAGAAAACGCAAAAAGACAAATGCTACTGCTACCGCTACATACACTTTTTTGAAGCAGCAGTTTTAGTAACAGTTAAAAATTTGTTAGTTATCGTAGCTTTTTAAACACTGCTAAAAACCACCAACTGAAAATATTTTGCAGCTAGAAAAACCACTTAGAGGTTTTTCCGAAAAATACCCGCTAACGACGAAAAAATACCTCCAGACCTAGCTGAAAAACCGCCGTTTTGGCAACACTGATTAAGAAAAACAATGAATGAAATAACCTTACAAGAACAGTGACAGTCATTTTACCGGTCATATGACTGGCATTGTTGATAGAAATATCCATCATTGCGTAGAACAAAGTTTCAATCATTTTCTTAAGGCAAATGGACAAAACAGATGGAAACATTTGTGTACATGTGATTTTTCATCTCCCTTGCACTTATGAATTCTATCGACTTTAAAACATATATTTGAGCTGCTCACTCTTTTGTTGTTTACTAGTCGGTGTTGATATAAATATTAGTCACAGTTGACCAGTAAAGCTTGATGGATATATCTGTCAAAATTGACTAATCAAACTTGATGGATATACCGGTCACTGTTGACTTATCAAACTTGATGGATATACCGGTCACAGTTGACTCATCAAACTTGTTGGATATACCGGTCACTGTTGACTTATCAAACTTGATGGATATACCGGTCACTGTTGACTAATCAAACTTGATGGATATACCGGTCACTGTTGACGGACATATCAGTTGAAATAAAACACGATTTATTTCAATTCAGGTATTTACATATATTAAATAATAATAAATAAAAAAAGGTGTTTCTCTTATTTGAGGGCCTTATTTTCCCTCAAATATTTTTTTTGCTTCACCCTATGGTGGGCGCATTCCACCGCCTTCTTTACGCTTTTTTCAAACTCAAAAGCCAGTTGCTGTTGAAAAACATCTGAAATTTGAAGACAAGATTTATTAATATATATGTATATATGTATAAATATATAAATTAATAATAATTATATTAAAAATATATACATACCACGCATAGTTTTGCTGATCAACGTCAGGATGTACTCGGTAGGATTGACTGGTTTTCTAAATAGTTAAATTCATTAAGATTTACATATGTAAATATTTGTACATTGTTTTTTACTTACTAATCATTTCTTGGGTATATTCTTCCCCAAAACCCTCAAATATATTTTGGGAATCCATGTAATTATAAAAAATGGGTACATTATTATTTATTTTAGTTGAAGTTTTATTAAAATAATGCCAGTGAATAAATATGCGCCGAAACAATTAGTGAGAAAATTCGTGAAAAAGGTGGTGAAGATGGGGAATAAGAAGAAACTTACTATCGTAGGGTATGCAAAAATATTTAAAATCTATATCTTCCCTTTTAATTACAAAAGTTTCAGTACTTAAATTACTACCAACGACTATCCCTAGATCACTGAATGACTTAAACGGTTCATCGAAATAGTTCTCAGTCTATAGGAAAACTTTGCATACAAATTCGCCTACATTTACAACATTAACTACTTTAATTGGTCCTAATTCTTTGCTAAAACAAAAACTATCTTTCTCCTTCTTATGGTTAATATTAAAACTTCCTAATTTTGAAACCAAGTTCGAATCCGAATTAAGTCCCTGCCTTTCTTCTAGCCTAAGGAATATCTGCTGCAATATTCTGTTTGGTTTCTTAACAAGACCTTTAATATACTGCATGTAATTTTCGAATTTGTATGCTGAAAAAGAATCTAAGGGTCCGAATAGTTTAACAGAATCTGCTAAATGTAGTAAACCATGAATGTTGAAACTAACTAATTCATCACCATATAATCTACCGAAACAATTTACGAAATCTTCTAATACACTTTGGGAATTATCTGCCTCTCTAACATGCGACATTTCACTAGACAGAAGCCTTATAGCACAATGTAATAATAGAAAATGATAATACTGATCACTACTAACACAATCTTTCAAAATATAAATACCTGTGTATAGTAAAAACTGCCTAAATTCAGTGGATTTCCAATTACTAATTTCATCTAAACTCCTAGGTGTACGGCAAAATTCTGATGGAACATACTGACCTATAAAACCAATCTTCTCATTCATACCTATTGCATTCCTCTTATTGACTAAAAGCTTAAGCAATTTCTTCGTGACTCCTAAATCTACTAAATGCATACCGTCTAACGGAAATTGAGAAACCATTTCAAACCCTGATTCTTTTAATATACTTCGTTTTTCCCTAAACTCTTCTGTATGGTGAAAAGGACTACATCTAAATTCAAATGTCATATCTGTTCTTGGAATGCCAACTTCTTTCGAAAAACAAACTCTTCTCTCCTTATATAACCCTTCCTGACAACATTTGGAGCAACCATTTTTGCTATTGTGGGACATTACACCTGTAACAAAATCCATAGCTGGCTTCTTAAACCTGAAAAACAACCAATCATGAAAGGATTAACTATCAAAGCCTACAATTTTTCCTAAAATGGACCACAAAACTCTATTTGAACTCTTGAAAAGTTTAAGACCGTCAACGCCTATATCAATCAAAACTTCATCTTTACCACATAAATATTCAAAAGAATCTGAAAGAAAAAATTTCTGAATACCTAAATATAAAAATTCACCATTTGCTATAGTTGAAATTTGAATATTTTCCCTACTTGTACTAAAAAGAGTTTTTGCCGACAATGGCAAATCTTCCACTCCTACCCTATTTGGCGTATGCAATATATCCTCCACAGCAGTCTGAGAAATTTTATTCCTAATAGCCCACGATTTAATCTCCTCACACTTGCCTTAAATATCCGAATTTCCCTGAAAATTAGAATTGTTTCCTATAATTTCAGATGGCTCTGAATCTACGTTATCAATCCCTACAAATTCCGTCTCAGAATCTTCACTATCAATTTCTCCTACAATAGCGGATAAACTACAACCTGGCTCAGAATCTACATTACCAATTTCTTCTACAATTGCGGATACACTACAACCTGGCTTAGAATCTAAACCAGCGAAATGCAAACTCACACCACTACAGTTTTTAGATATTGTAGTTGTATGAGTTGAGAATTATTCTCTGGCAAAAACAAAAACAACTAGCTGAAATAATGAAATAAACAAGCATAAAAGCGTAACACAACCTTCTTCTATCAATGCTCATGCGAGACTGACTGTTTTTATACAATGTGTGTGCTTGCGTACATGTGAAAATAAAAACAAGAGAGCTCAATTGAGAGCTCATTGCATTTCGCTGATCTAAACTATCTATTCCTACAAAATCATCACAAACAATTTCACGAATTTTCTTCACTTGTTCAATTATTATTTTTTCACTTTTCACTGAGTTATTTGCATTATTTTGAATGAAACTTTTATAATTTTTTACATTGGACTCAAATGTCCTTTTTTCAATGCTAAGGCGTTTTTGCAATTGCCTTTTTTCCATAATTAAATTTGTTTAAAAAAATTTTATTTTATCTTTATTTTTTTCTCAATTTTTTTAAGTGTGTTTTCTTTCAGGTTTTAATTGTGTTTTCTTTCAGGTTTTAATTGTGTTTTCTTTCAGGTTTTTTTAAGTTTTCTTCTTGTTTTTAAGTTCTTTTATTGTTCTTTCAAGTCTATTTCTTGTTTTTTATTATTTTCAATTAATTTTTAACATTAAACTTTCAATTTTTGTTTAGTTTTAAAATTTTGACTTTCGTCTTTTCACTTTTGCAGAAATAATTATTTTGTAACGACAGAAAATACAACACTGTAACACAAACTACAACAGTGACAGTCATTTTACTAGTCATATGTCTATCATTTGTGATGGAAACAACCATTTTAATAAAATATTAATCAAAATGTAGTTGTTTCACTCTTGCATATGCACTCTTTACCAGTTTACAAATTTTTCTAACAATGGCAACAAAAATAATTGTTAACGGCAGAAAATGCAACTCTCTACACAACAGTGACGGTCATTTTACCAGTCATTTGACTGTCATTATTGATGAAAACATTCATAACATTTTTTTCCAAACAATTCTATAAAAAAATGCAAATGAGTTAGTAATAATAATTGTTCATGTGTTAGTTTCAGTCATCCCTGCAAATAATACGACTAGCCCATACACGCGTGTTAAATATAGCCCATAAGGGACTAGAACTAGTCCAAAAGGTAACCCAAATGTATTGGAAAAACATGATCTTTTTAACATTACAATGTCCTAGGGCTGGACCATAAAACCCAGCGGAGTAGTTTTAAAACTAATCCATGGACCACCCCAGAGGATTAGTTTTTAAACTACTCCGTATTACTACTCCATGGACCACCCCAGATGATTAGTTTTTAAACTACTCCATGGACCACCCCAGAGGATTAGTTTTTAAACTACTCCGTATTACTACTCCATGGACCACCCCAGAGGATTAGTTTTTAAACTACTCCATGATACTACTCCATGGTCCACCCCAGAGGATTAATATTGAAACTACTCCATGGTACTTTAAAGAGGGTTTAAACACAACGTTTATTTTTTCTTCATTTTAAACGTAACGTAAACAAATTTAAAGATAATTACATATATATTTGTACTGAAAAAAGCTTAGATATTATATTATAATAAAAAATAATATTCATATTTGTATTAAAAAAGTATAAAGGAACAAAAAAAATAAAATTACATATTCATATTTGTACTGAAAATTACTTAGATTTTATAAATTTAATAAAAACAATTCAAAACAAGAATCATATTTGTATTTAAAAAGTATAAAGGAACAAAAATGCAGGGTTTACAATTGCTACTATATTAGCCGTTAATTGCAGTAAATATACATTTTTATCAATCTGCATACTAAAAATATAGTTACTATTATAATTTTGTATAACTCTGCTAATATAAATTTGCTGTTACTATTCATATATTACTATACAAATTGCAATGTTAGAATGCAATTTCTAGTAGCAGATACAACCAGTTGTCCACTCGTTATTGTAGCACAACAACCAAAATATATGTTCGTGCTATAGCAGCATACACACTTTTTTGCCGAACTAATATTGCGCGTCAGCATTCGTTTTTGTTTTGTTGTGCTAGCAATTTTCTCTGGCAGCAATTTACTTTACTTTGGTTGCTCTGTTATGGTTGCATAGATATTTCTTCTTTTTTGGCTATTTGGATGCTGCTAGTTATTTTATTGTCAAGTATGTAATACGAAATAACGATTATTCATTAGTGTAAATATTTTTGAATCTAACTTAGATATTGACTTGCATTTTTTTTGTAAGACCAAAAATTAAAATATCTAAACAAGAAAAAAAAAATGTTCGGAATAAATGTGGATATTGTTCCTAATATGTATTTGCAATCCTATTAAAATTTTGATAAAAATTTTAGTTTTAGAAACTCAATAAATATGTAATATGTAATAAAATCTTTATTTATTAGCCAAACTCAATGAAATTTTCAACGATTTTTAAATTTGTCATTCCAAATTACAAAATGTAAAAAAACTTTTCAAAAGATCAAAAGGAATCCCACAATTCCTAAAAATTTAAGCGAAAATCCCGAAAATTTTATGTTTTACAATTTTAACCATAGGGTCTACATTTCCTTCGGGGCTGGGAAAATACTTTGGGGATAAATAGGGAACACATCAAGGTTTCTAAAGCTGCTTTCCGTTTTTTGATCCCAACTTTGGGATTTTAGAACATGTGGCCCAAAGTTGAAATTTTTATCAAAAAATAGGTCAAATTCCGCAGGACGAAAGGGCAACATGTTCAAAAAATATTACATGTTTTTTATACCAAAATGTTCTCTGTAAAGCTACCTTACAGAAAAACATAAAATTGTTATATGTTCTTAAAGAAAGTTTTTTTTTTAATAAAAAAGAGTTAAGTCACCTTTTCATCTAAAAAACAGCAAAAATCTACTATTTTTTGAATTCTTAAATTGAAAATCGTTTATTTTTGGATCTATAATCGATATTATTCTGAAATATTTTGTATATTACTGATAATTTAGTTGTCTAACTAACAAAAAAAATCGAGCCCGTTCGGTACAAAAGTACGACCTATATTTTTAAAAAAGCGGACCAAGGTATGGCAAAAGTTTAAAATTTCAATTTTGAAATGCCTATAACTCGAAAAGTATAAGAGATAAATAGCACACTCAAGCATATTTTTTCAAGACATAGGCGAGCGCTTTCTAAACATATAAAACTCTTTGAAATCAAATAGGAAACAAAAAAATGGGACGTGTTTAAAAATGTTGCATGTCGAAGGTACCCTATTCTGAGCCCCCATAGCGCCGCCCCTGGGGCATTTGTAGGGCCCATTTCAATAATTTAAACTCGAATACTCCTTGGCTACGCCCGCGTCAAATTTTATCCTGATCAGATCAGCCGTTTAGAAATGCCAGATTTATTTCAAAAAAATTTTGATTCTGCCCAACTGTACATTGGGTGTGTTTACTGATATGTTGTTATGCACTTATCAAGAACAGCAACTGATAGCATCAATTGCAGAAATGTCAATTGTGCTATAGCACAACTACAGAAGTGTGTATTTTTGCTAGAAAAGTTTGCCAGCACAACAAAATAAAACGAATGGAGTGCAATATTAGCACGACAAAAAAACTGTGTGTGCTACTAAAGCACGAACATATATTTTGGTGGATATGCAATGGATTGTGTTTGCTACTAAAAATTGCAGACTAGCATTGCAATTTTAATAGTAATACGAACGAACAGTATGAATATTTATATTAGTTGATTGTGATGAAATGAGATAATTTCATATTTATTGCATAGTCAAATGTAAGAAATATGTTGCTAGAGCTGAATATCGAATATAAAAAAAACAACATTTTTGAAAAATGTTGTTTTTTTAATTTACTTAAGACCATGGTAATTGATTGTACCATGCTTAAAACATTAATAATATTTATGGTTTTCAATTTAATAATAAATATACTTATGTGCATATGTACATAGTGCAATCTTGTAAAGTCTTTATATAATATAGTAATATATTTTTTTACAGAAACCAATAACATAGATATATTTTCTTTATTCAAAATTGAAATTTTTTCATTTACTTTGTTTTTAATAAGTTTGCATAACATTTTTCTAGTTACACCCAAATCAATAACGTGCATGGGGTCTAGAGGAACTTGACTAATCATATTTAAATTTATTTTCTCCAATGGTGTTTTAGTATTAGAAAATTTGAGTTGATGCTGATTTTTATATTTTCTTTTATTAAAGTCATCATCGCCTATAATTTCCGCCACTTCTGTACTATAGGTTAAAGTATTACATATTTTTTTGGCCACTTGTATACACTTTGAACACCCATTTGCCGACGAATGGTAAGGAATGCCACAAACAAATGATTTTGCTGGTGCATCACAAATCACTGCTCGTATTTTAAACAATATTTTTTTTTGCCACCAATAAAAAAATGATTTAGTTGCAAATAGGAAACTTCTTCAACGAATTTTTGTAAAAACTGATTTATATCATTAGGTTTATGCTTTCCCACATAAACACCAGCAGGAAACACCTTTATATTTTTATCATTAAGTATTTGAGCTTTTGAAAATAGGTAAACCATCAATATTAATGTCGCAAAGTATTTCGTCATGTTTTTGTAATACATTCGCTACTTTTATTAAACTTTGTTTGATGCCAGAATGTGCGTATTCACCGGGCGGAACAGAAATTACATCTTCTTTAGAATTAGTTGTTTGGACCAGCGTCGTTGGAGAAAGAGGCACATCCACACAATAATTTCGTAAAACGCACAACAGTTCCCTCATATGCTTGTGGGATGTTCTGCTATCTATGTAACTGCCACTGCCCTAAATCTATGATTAATTTGTCATTTTTATCAATTTCATCATCTACTTCGTGGTGTTTGGGAGCTTCTGCTTCCACCACTTCAATGTTTGCAGAATCTGTTATGCCATTTGCCAACTCAATTTCTTCACAACAATCACTTTCATTTATTAATCTATTTATGTATTTTTCTTTTTCAGCTTTTAAAAGTCGTCTTCTATGACGAGAACTGCATTTTTAATTATCACTTTTTTAACAAAATTTTATATTTTTTTTATAACCTCACTTTTTTACTTCTGATTTTTAAATGATGTGCACACCACGCTCAACAAAATAAAATGACAAAAACGACATTAAAGAAGAAACTAGAATAAAAAACAACAACTTAATATGCAATCGTCTTATAACACGAAAACATGTCGTTTAACTACAAACTCTTGTTTTACAATGACTTGGTCCATGACTGCATTACATTGGACCATGTTGTAATTAGTCCATTACTACTCCATTTCATCTAAAATGGATCACGTAGTCCACAATTTGCAGGGATTCATTTCTTGTAGGGAAACAAGATTCAAGCTCAGTGACGTCAACATTGACCTAAACTGATTGTATTATATGAAAATTGTATGTGATTTATAATGGAAAAGTCAAGAATTATGTTTAAAAGTTATTTATGTTTAAGAAAATAAAATGTATTTTAGGTTCTATGTTATTAGACATCATGATACAACAATTAGAAGGTAGAATCACTAGGGAGAGTGTTTAAAATGCTATGCCTTGTTACGTCAAATAATAGAAAAATAAAAAACAGAAATCCAAAAATACGAATAATAACAAATGAAAATTGAGAAATATTTTGTTTATATTTGAAATACAGTTCAATATAATCGGAGTCATTGAAATGATGCATGCAAATCCGTGAGTGTTTCTTCAGCTCAACACCGCAGGCTGCACTCCATTCTTTAATTTTGTTTTCAGGACATTTTATAAATCTTACGACATTTTGTTCAAATGAACATTTAAATTGAATTTAAAATATTTTTCAATTTAGTTAATTTTTGATGTTTATTTTTCAATTGTACTTTTATTTTTTATTTTATATTAGTCTGACAATTCAAGACATGTAGAATTGAGAACATATTTTGTAGTGATTCTACCTTTTATTGTTATATTATGATTAGACATATTTTACTTTATTAATTTTCAATATTTTTGCTATAATTCAGTTCACGATTTTGATTTTTTATTATTATCTTATATATAAATAGGCTACACGTTTTTTTGTCGTACACTTTTAAGTATGTTATTGTCCATCAATATTGATGAAACATATATGGTTTAAAAGGTTATTTTCTAGATTTGCAGAACATATTTTTTTTTAAATTCTTTCCATAAAAGTGGTAAAAAGCGTTTAATAGTGGTCGAATTTCGGCCACCGGGCGATCCTAGTTATTATTATTATTGCAGTTTTTGACTGCACACCACTTTTTAATTTTTAATTAATTTTTATTTATTTTTCACTATTAGTTTTGAAATTTCATATAAATAGTAAGTATTTCAGCGTTGCCGCTTTGGTCCAATTGGACCAAATTCACTTTTGGTAGTTTGGTTGGTTTGTTCCGATTTTTATCGCGTTTTGGTAGGTTACGATAATTCTGAATACATAAGTATTTTTATGAACAAAATAATAAAAACCATAACGAAAAAAAATGTTAAGCCAATTTAATAAAATTATTTGTAAAATATGAAGATACATATGTATTTAGTAGTGTACATATTTATTTAGTAGTGCTCAAAAAATGCAAAACTTTTCTTTTTTAATAATATACTTTTCTGATTTTTCAAGATTTCAGTTTCATCTAAAACTTTTAACGTATTATAAATTTAGTTTACATATCCTGATTTTTATTTAAATCGTGTGTAGTAATGTTAAAATATCTGATAAATAATCTCAGATTATTCTGGCAGAAATAAACAATTAAGAATATATAGTCTGCCAAAACCCGACCATATAATACCTAACACTGCGTAAATGATCAAAAACATTCTTCTTTTAAAATTTCAATAATTGATTTTCGGATGTGAACCTTATATGTGAACTATGACCAATTATGGACCAATCGCCATGAATTTAGGTTGCGTGATTTATTTCTTTATGAACCCTTTTTATGTTAGTGTTACCAAGTTGGTAATACCAACATTGTGTGAGATTTATACTCTTTAAAGTGATTTTCGAAAGTGGGCCTTATATGGTAGATATGGTAAATTATGAATCGATCTGCACAAAACTTTTAGGTGTGATTTATTTTTTAAATAAAAAATTGTGTGAATATCTATATAAATCAAGCATTTATGACCGATAAAGTCCTATTTCGGGAGGACATTTGTATGGAGGTTGGGTGAAATAATACCGTCCCTGAGCCGAAGGGACGGTATTATCAAAATATCTTTAAAATTACGACCTGCTCTTTGTGCACAAGTTTTCATGGACAGTCAGGCAGATGGACGGACGGACATCTTTACAACGACTCAAATTGAAAATATCTCGAAAACTGATATTTTTATGATTGTAGTGTTAGTAAATAATTTGCTTCCTTTGCTTTAAGTTAAATATTAATTTTGAAACGAATCCATATAACATTTCTCAAAAATTTTAAATTTGGTAGGTTTTGGTAGTTTTTAATCAGAAATTTGGTAGGAAAAATATTTTATGAGTGGCATCGCTGAAGTATTTTCATTCAAAACATAAGAAAACAATCATTGCTGACGTCACGAAAAAAGAGTACACTAAATAACGGAATTGTCGATGGAGCAATCTTGTTTATTTCATTCATGAAGAAAAACATGAAGCAGTTGTTTGTAAGTGAAAGAGCGCAGCAAAAAGCACAGCAAAAGCATCGAAAAAAACAAAAATGCTGAAATTCTCACAGCATTTGAGAATTTAATCGCTGTGACTGGCTGCGCAGATAACTTCTCACTGAATCACTATAAGCTAATAAGCATATTTTTATTTTTTGACTTTTGCTGTTTGACTATAACTTGGACGCAATTGCTGAAAAACTGTAAGCAAAGCATTACATTGCTTTTGCTAATTTCAAGCAAGCAATACAAACACTGAATTAGGATACCCCGATTGACAGAAAAAAGTGTCAAATTCGAGCACAGTGTAATTAATAAAAATTTGGCGATATTAAAAATGTAATTTCAATAAATTTCACTTCAATTAGAAATTAAATTGGGTAATTTAAAAAAAACTGACTTAGCAATTTTACATACAAAAACAAAGTAACTGTAAACCAAACTGTGTATTTTTCCTTCTTCAAACGTTTTGTATTAGGCTTGCCAGATTTGAAATTGTCAAAAAACGTACATCGAAGTTAAAAAAGCAGTACAATTGAGTAAAAAGAAGTACAATTGTTTATTTTCAAAATTTATTTAATTCAATAAAAAAACTAACAAAAAATAGTATTCAAAGTTTGTTTTTATTATTAACTCGCTTTCCAAATTTTCTATTAAAAGTTTATTTCGTTCCTTCCTCCAAAAATTAAACATTAAACTAAAAATTCGTTCACTGGCTGCATTAGAATGAGGAATTGAAAAGACGAAGCAACAAATCTTTTCAAAATTAGGAAATGATCCACTATTTAAGAATTCTTTCCATTTTTCTTTTTCAATGTTTTCAGCAAATTTTTTAATGGTATAATTTCGTTAAAAAGTTGTTCTAAATCAATATTTTTGATTGAAACAGTGGATCGCTGTATGGCCCTTGTAGAAAGTATGCCAAGGAGACTAGCAGCTGTGATCAAAAATAAAGGGTATCCAACTAAGTACTACGTTTTTAGTGAAATAAGTTTTTTTGTTTTGTTACTTTTTTAATATGAATAAACTTTTTTATTTTGTGCTAAAATACTGTCCAGTGTTTTTTGGAGGTTACTATTCTGGATAGAAAAACGTAAAATATATATAAAGGAATAATGCTGGACATATTGGGACGTGATCTTAGAAGGACATGTAACACGCATGCAAAAGATATAATAAAAAAATTAAGAAATATAGGAAATATTTGCGTTTAAAAATAGCAAGTAGGTAGTGTGCTAACCTCATGGCCACCACTGTATATTGCCCAATTTCAGCGTACAGCATTCTAAATATATCAAGAACACTTTTAAAAATTGTTGAAGTTACAAACGAAACAAAACACCAAAGAACAAAATACACAAAGCAATATTTTACATCCAAACATACGTTTTATTGTATAAAAAACAACAACAACGCCAAACAAAACACAAAAAAAAACAAAATACGCAAAACAATGAAACCAACACACATCCAAACATACGTTTTGTTGTATAAAAACAACAACAACGCCAAACAAAACACCAAAAAAAAATACGCAAAACAATGAAACAAACACACATCCAAACATACATACGTTTCGTTGTTTTTTTGTCAAAGCATGCAATAAATTGTCTTTTTTGATGAAATTTTCAGAGGTTGTCTCGGATTTTTGCACATATCTCCGTTATTTATGGACGGATTTTGCTGATTTTAAATAGCAATCTTCTCGAAAGCATGTCTGACAGAATTATTGAAGATTTGGATCCCGAAGATATCTGGGGTCTTCAGAAAATTGATTTCAACAGACAGACGCACATGGCATAATCGACTCCGCTATCTATAAGGATCCAGAATATACAGTGCCGGACTTAAATATTCACACAGCATACAGATTTATCTTTAAACTTCCATATTTTTTTAAACGAAGGCCACAACTTTCGTACGGGTTTCAAAAAAATATTTATTTACATATAACTTATTGAAATATATGGAAAAACTAAACATAAGTTGGCACATTTCAGAAAAAAATTTAACTAATATTTCGGAGTTCGATTTTAAGGGGACAAAAATATTCACACAGTTTCTAATTTTTAATAGGAAAATAGTTTTTTTTAATCGTTTAATATTTTGTGGAGTAGCCTATCTTTTTAATGACTACTTTTAATCGTCTTGGCATTGAATCGACCAATTGTTGGTGACGTCAGCTCCAATATTTTGCCATTCTTGTAACAGGACTTCTTTAAGTTGAGTCTTACTAATAATATGGTGCTTTCATACACGTTCGGCCAATTTATCCCACAAATGTTCTATGGAATTCATGTCAGGTGATTACGGTGGAGTCGGGAGAATGTGGGGAACATGATTCACTACCCATATTCGGACGTCATGAGCAGTGTGTTTGGGGTAATTGTACTGTTGATAACAGAAATATTCCCATGCTTTAACTTTAGAGCACATTGTAGTAGGTTTTCTTTTAAAATATTAAGGTGCACTGTTTTGTCCTGATAAAAAACGTTTAACAAACGTTTGGTAATTGATTTACTCATTATAATAGAGAACACACTACAAAAAAAAACAAAACGAATAAAAAATACGTTTCTCTATCTGTTTTGTACTCAAATGTACGATTATAACGGTAAATTAAATAATGCAGATGAGCGAAAAGCTAATCGTTTCATTTTCTCTCTTTGTCACTTGAAAAGTTTTTGATTTGTTTTTGCTCATGTACAATACAATATAAAAATTTTGATTTGTTTTGTACATTTTGCAAACGTTTGCGAAATGTTTTGTTTGTTTTCATACTCTGCTTATATATACCCTTCTCACGAAGGTAAAGGGTATAAATATAACAAAAAAAAAAAATAAAGAAACGTTAAATTCAGTCCTACATACATATCGTCAGCTAAAATGCAAAATAACGTATCATCAAAAAATTCGAAGTTGATTTTATTATTACGATTTACTACATCCTATTACATACATATGTATGTACATATGTGTAAACAAAGTTAAACTTTTACTTTCAAAAATAACCAAAATTCAAACAACGTATCATCAAGTGCATGATTTTCTTAAACAAAATAACGTTAACGCTTTGAGTATTTAATTAATAAATAGTAATTTATCCTATTTAAGTAGTTTCCCTATATTTTTTAATAAATGTGTTGCAATAGAATATTTTAGGCAATCTTTATGAAAATTTAATAAGTAAATTTTTTTAATTTAAATAAGTATCTTTAAAAACTCCTTTTTATTTAAGATTTTATTATTTCATACAAATTTATATTGATGATACGTTATTTCGGTTTTAGAAAACATTAATTCAAAATAACGTAAGACGCATATCATAAAAGGAAAGTGTACTTTTTTATATAATATATTTCTAGTTTTATTGTAATCCAAATTTTAAAATTTTGTTTCAATATCACAAGTGGGAGAATCCATATCAAAAAGCAACATGTCCTCAATTATATTTGATATTTATAAAACATTGGAAGCTTCGATAAGTTATCCGACGATAAAAGGGATTGTTTTAAATTTAAAAATTAAATTTTGTTGTAAAGTGATTCATCTCCGAAATCATATCATTGCTCTAAAATCATTTTTTTAAAAATTGATTTGCTTCTAATTGTAAATATTTTGTTTCGAAATCTTTTTTTAAAATAGTTACAACTTTGCTTCCATATTTTAACCGATTTTTAAGGCAATTCAAAAGATTGCTCACTGTACAGTTCTATAATAGTAAAGGAACCACTTTCCAGGGCTAAATTCATGCATTACGTTATACATAAAATACAAATATGCCTCTGACAAACCTTCATCCATATATTCTTCATCATCATTATAACAAATTCCCATGTGACTTTTCGACAAGCTTTTTGAAGAGGAAATTATTTTTTAACTGGACAAATTGTGTTTTAGCTGGAAACTGGACAAGACACAAAAAACTGTACAATCCAGGCCTTTCCGGCCGTCTGGCAAACCTACTCACTTGTGAACCTCATGTACATATGTAGTTCACTGCCGGAGGAATATCACACAAAATCAGATACTTTTAAAATGGAACTGATTCGCCAGCGGATTGGAAATTGTGTTTAGCTATTGCAATAGTATCGTCTATTATTTCAAATTTATCTTTAAAATCCCCTTTTTTAAGATAAAAAGTAAAAAGAATTCCTTAAAGTAGGTATAAAGTTAGTTGATTATCAAAGGTATTTTAAACTATTAATCGTTTATGAATACAACTTTATGAACATTTTCCTACAATTGGTTTTTAAACCTTTTGGAAATTTTTATGCATATGGCTGATAATGTTTAAACAAATTTTATATAGAAATTTATTTCCTTATGTATTTTTTAAATATTACAAGACTGTTTTAAAAAAAAACTAACAACTTAAAATTAAATACAAATACTAAGACCCCTTTCACACTACGCAATTTAGTTGCGCAAGTCTCTTGCCCAACAACAAAACAACATGTAAAATTTTCTTAACCCGATATTACCTCGGGTATCTACAAACACAAGAGACTTGCGCAACTAAATTGCCTAGTGAGAAAGGGGTCTAATAGCAACCAATTAAAAAAATGGAAAATACGAAAATGACGTAAGTTTGTTATTTTTTGCGCAATTTAACAATAAACCTGGATTTGTTAGGTTCAAGAAGACAACAGGTGAGCAATTTGAACTGAAATGGTAAAGTACCCACAACTTTCCTCCAATATGCAAAAAAAGAAGATAGAAAAAATTGGCGAAATTTATGAAATAATGAAGCAAAACAACGAATCTGCCAAAAAAAAAATCTCACATTTTAGTCTATTATTGGCGGATGGTATTAAAAATTTAAATATTTAGGTGAGTCGGCAATAAAATGTAAAGTGAGTTGTTTGGCATTTGAATCGTCTTTTATCGACATACTGAATCAATTTTTTTTTTGTTAATTTACGTAATAATTTGTCATTATCAGAGCCAACAACCCAAACAAATATAAAGTGACATAGAGAATATCAAAATAAGTACTCAATCATATTTGAGTCGGAAAACGACTAAAATCGAGTTAGTGAATTATACCATGTTCACACGACGGCACTATTCGTCATTCACGCTCTCATTCGTCATTCAACCCCCAATTACGAACTGAATTACATGATTCGCCATACAAAATTTCAAGTGCGAATTACCTTGTTCGTACGTAATTCAGTTTGAATTACCTTATGAATTACGAACGAATGACTGTCATCTCTAATTTTTATCGATTATTTATGTATCAAAATCAGCTGTCCAAACAAAAATGTCAAAACAAAATAAAGAAAAAGATTTTTGTATTAAATAAATAAATTAAAAGAAATAAAAAGTCTGATTAAAGTTAAATTCATTTGTAGAAGTAGCAGCTCTGCCATTCTTTCAGCCCACACCTCTAATAAAGCCCGCTCGCTGCGCTGGTCCCACTTGCTTGCACTTTTTCTTTTTTCTAATAATGAAAATAATAATTAAATTATATTTGTTTAATTAATAATGCTACAATTTTATGTTTTTACTTACCTTTTTTATCCATTGCCAAATTACAAATTTAAAATTCGCACCAAACAAACAAAATAAACAAAACATGTAAACAGAAGAAAAAAACAAGATGAAATAAATAAATAAATGTCAAACTGAATTACGAATGTTGTCGTGTAAACAGGTTGATTCGCAATCGTAATTCAAAACGCGAATTAAGTAATTCAGACTGCCGTGGAAACATGGCATTAGACCCTTAGCTATTAATCCTCATGTTAGAATCCTATATCATATTAATAGCTAAGTAAGCAAACGTGCTAAGTCTACTTTTTATGAAAATTTAGATTTGAATACAAAACATTAGAAGAAGTAAAAATACACAGTACATGTAGCACATAAATATATAAATATTTATATACGTAATATTAGGGTGATATTCACTGGCGCAGATAGTCTAGATTTCCCAGAATTTGTTCAGTATATTTTTACTAAAAACAAATATTTATAGTTTTTATATTTATACAACATAAAATGAAGAGTGTAAGTATTTTTGAGGATATCACATACCATTCTGGAGTACCCTCATAATCTTGAGTTCGAGTAGTGTCAGTAAGAATAATTAAAATATAGTGAAACTGCTGTCATTAATTTGCATAATTAATGACTGGAATATACATACATATTTTAATTTAATTAAAGCTGGAATATATTTTTTTATATTAAATTACAATAAAAAACAAGTAAGAAAGTATGGTCGGTCAAGCCCGACCATATAATACCCTACACTAAGTAAAAGAGCAAAAAAAAATTTTCTTTTAAAATTTAAATAATTTATATTTTTGAGTGATTTTCGGAAGTGAGCCTTATATGGGGGCTATGACCAATTATGGACCGATCACCATGAAATTAGGTCATGTGATTTATGTGTATATTAAAGTTAACTATGTTGAATTTTGTGTGTTTACCAACATTTTTAAGCGATTTATGTACGTTAAAGTGATTTTCGGAAGCGAGTCTATGACTAATTATAGACCGATCGTAACAAAATTTGGTGACATGAATTTTGTGTATATAAAACTATTTGGAGCGGAATTTGTGGAGATACATATATAAATTAAACATTTATGACCGATAAAGTCCAATTTCGGGAGGACATTTGTATGGGGGCTAGGTGAAATAATGGACCGATTTCAGCCAGTTTCAATAGGCTTGGTCCTTGAGCCGAAAAAATAATATGTATCAAATTTCATCGAAATATCTTCAAAATTGCGACCTGTACTCTGCGCACAAGGTTTACATGGACAGCCAGACAACCAGACGGACGGACGGACATCGTTTAATCGACTCAGAAAGTGATTCTAAGTCGATCGGTATACTTTAAGGTGGGTGTTAGACTAATATTTACAAACGTTACAAACATCTGCATAAACGCATAATACCCTCCCCACTATGGTGGTGTAGGGTATAAATATAAACAAATGAGTTTGTTTGGGCATTCCTTATGGTAAGGTCACACATGGTAAATATTTACAAAAAAAGCGTAACCACTTTTATTAGCACACATTTGTTTGACGTTGTTTACTTTTACATGTGTTTTGTAAGATCAAACCGCATCAAATACAATAAAACTAAATAATAGTCTTGAATCATCCTACTAAATAAAATAAATTTTTAAAATAAGTAAGAGAATTCAAATATATTTTTTTAGTGGTTACGTCTTTTTCATTAAATATTTGGCGTATGTGACCGTACCTTTAGAGCAATGATGTTCATTTCATTGTGCTTTCGCGTGAGTAACAACACACATATTCTTATTCTCTTTAAAAGAGCATAACAAATGTCTCATTTTTTTAGAAATTCATTAAGCATTGTTGTTGGTTGGTTTTTGGACGAAGCATAGCAAACAATTACAATTGAACACAAAACAACAAAGTCAGAAATAAATAAAAAATTTGAGAGAATTTCGGCCGTATAATGTATATTCTTTTATTTCCTTAAAATTTAAATTACATTCATTCATTTAATAAATTGGTTATATCTGGCAAAAATTCTAAATCTAAACATTCTTTATTTTGTTCTTATTTTAAGTGTTTGACATTATGTTTGCTGGGTAGCTCTCTCACCAATACATCTTCATTTTCATTTTTGAACATTACTGCTTTAGAGCAGTCATGTTCACGCCATACAACAATTGTTTGAAAAATTTACACACATTTGTTATGCTCTTTTAAAAATTTTTGTTCATTCATCGCTGAGAATGCGAAGAAACCACATGTGACGGACTATCGCAATTTTTTTGCAGAAATTTATTAAGCATTGTTGTTGGTTGTTTTTGTTTGAAGCATAGCAAACACACGCGTTTCAATTACAATTGAACACAATAAAACAAAGTCAAAAATAAATACAAAATTTAAGAGAATTTCGGACTTACAATGTATATTTTATCATTTCCTTAAAATTTATATTACATTCATTTAATAAATTGGTTTTATTTGACAAAAATTCTAAATCTAAACTTTCTTCATTTTGTTATTATTTTAAGTGTTTGACATTATGTTTGCTGGGTAGCTCTCTCACCAATACATCTTCATTTTTATTTTTGAACATCACTGCTTTAGAGTATAATATTTTAAGTATTTTTGCTCCCAAATCAAATGAAAGTATGAATATTACGTTGTGTCCAGCGTTGCCACTCATAAAATATTTTTCCTACCAAATTTCTAATTAAAAACTACCAAAGCCTACCAAAACCTACCAAATTTAAAATATTTGAGAAATGCTATATGGATTCGTTTCAAAATTAATAGTTAACTTAAAATTATATTATTGCTGCTATAAAATTATCCAGAGGAATAATGATATTGAAGCAGAGTTTAACACATATTATTAGAAAATAAAAGTTTTGAGAGCCCTTTGGCATTTTTTGAACTCAACACTACTAAATAAATACACATTTACCTGACTAAACTAAATATTTTAGAAAATGCTATCTTCATATTTTGCAAATATGTAGTTTTATTATTTTGGCTTAACATAAGTAGTTTTTTCGTTATTATTTTAATTATTTTGTTCTTAAAAATACTTCTGTATTCAGAAATATCGTAGCCTACCAAAATACGACAAATATCGGAACAAACCAACCAAACTACCAATAGTCAATTTGTTAACTTCAAACTACCAATTTTGGTCCAATTGGACCAAAGCGGCAACGCTGGTTGTGTCCTATTTAACGCGGAAATTTGAAAAAAAATTTTGGTTAATGTTCAAACCAAAGTATACCAAGTAGTCCGACTCTCAATTTTTTTAAAATTACTCTCTCACTTATACGGGTACCGTGTGAGTTCAGAGAAATGTTAACCAATGAAATGTCTTGAAATTTTAACTTTTAAATTTTGACAAAAATAAGGTTTTTTACACATTATTACACTAACACATATTATTCTTTATTTTTATACCCTCCACCACCATAAGTGGTGAATGAGGGTATATATAAGTTTGTCATTCCTTGTGTAACATTGAGAAATATTCATCTGAGACCCAACAAAGTATATATGTATATTATTGATCCTTATGAAATTCTAAGTCGATTGAGCCATGTCCGTCTGTGTAAAACACGCTCACGTCCAAAAAAAAATACAAAGTTGCAAGAAAAATGTTTATTATTGTCCTAAGCAGTTTGCTATTCGGTACAGTGGAACCAAAGTTATGAATTAAAATGTGGGACAACCTCCAAAAAAAATTGATAATTTTCACATATTTTTGGACATTTTTTGTAAATATATTGCAGCTAATATCATAAAATGTTGCACTCGTTACTTTTGTGATAAAAGGAGTAACTCTGGTGAAAATTATAAGAATCGGTCAATGATTTCTCCTAGCCCCCATACAAATTTCTTCCCTAAATATGGTCCTATGGTTTATAAATGCCTACAGAATAGCACTATCCATAGAAAATTCAGCAAAAATAAGTTTCGCTATCAAGTTGAAATTCGACATAACTAATCCCCATATATACCAAAATCGTTGGTGTGAAGATCGGCCGATAATTGGTTATAGCTCCCATATAAGGACCACTTCCGAAAAAGACAATAACCTACATAAATATCTAAAAAATATCAATATCAAAACAAAATTTCACACACATCCGTATATTTATATTTAGAAATCATACTACTGGATTTTGTGAATATCGGTCCATATTTGACCATAGCTCCACTTCCAAAAATCAGTTAAGTACTCATAAATCTCTTATAAATACATTTACATAAATGTATTTATAAAAATTATACTCATATATATAGATATCACTGTACCAAATTTTATGCAGATTGGCCGATAATTGGTCATAGCTCTCCTATAAGGCCCATTTCCGAAAAAAGATATTAACCTTAAAAAATATTAAAAACATATCGATATCAAAATGAAATAACGCACAGATCAATAATTTGTATCCAGTAATCATACTTCTCGATGTTCCAAATTTTATGATGATAGGCCCATAATTGGTCATAACCTCCATATAAGAACTACTTCAGGAAAACACATTAACATGCACAAATATCCAAAAAAAATCTATACTGAACCAAAATTTTACACCGATCTGTAATTTGTATCCAAGAATCGTACTACAAGATTTTTTAAATATTGGTCCATAATTCGGCATAGCTCCCATATAAAGTCCACTCTTGTTAATAGCGTTGTTTATATGAAATTCTACTGAATTAGCCCACAAATACTTAGGACCATAATAGGTCATAGCATCCATATATTAAACCAAAATAGTACACAGATCAGTAATTTGTATTCAAAAATCATAATACTGAATTTTGTGTATATTGGTCCATAATTGGCCACAGCTCTCATATAAATACATAAAAAATCACGTAAAAATATTTTATGACAATCGAATCATAATAGGTCATAGCTTCCACATAAGTGACACAAGCAAATATTTTGAAATTTGTCTAAATATATTTGTATACCCTTTTTTATACCCTCCACCACCATAAGTGGTGAATGAGGGTATATTTAAGTTTGTCATTCCGTTTGTAACATTGAGAAATATTCATCTGAGACCCAACAAAGTATATATATTATTGATCCATATGAAATTCTAAGTCGATTGAGATATGTCCGTCTGTTTGTCTGTCTGTGTAAAACATGCTCACGTTCAAAATAGACAAACAAAATTGGTAAACTTGCAAGAAAAATGTTTACTGTTCTCCTAAGCAGTTTGGTATTGAAAATCAGCAATATCGGTTCAGTGAAACCAGAGTTATGAACCAAAATGTGAGACAACCTAAAAAAAAAACACGATCATTTTAAAATTGTTTTTGGTATTGTTGCAAATATATTGCAGATAACACCATAAAATTTTACATACCTTATTTTTATGTTAAAAGGACTAACTCTGGTAAAAATTATAGGAATCGTCCATGATTTCACCTAGCCCCCATACAAATTTCTACCCCAAATATGGTTCTATGGTCTGTAAATGCCTACCAAATTACAGTATCCACACAAAATTTAGGAAAAATAAGTTTCGTGCTTAAAAAAATCACAACACCAAATTTTTTGTGGATCGGCCCATATTTGACCATAGCCCCATATAAAGTTCACTTCCGAAAATCACTTAAATAAGCATAAATGTCTTATAAATATCGCTATTAAGTTTAAATTCGTCATAAATTGTTCCCATATATACCAAAATCGCTATACCTAATTCTATGAAGATCGGCCAATAATTGGTTATAGATCCCATATAAGGACCACTTCCGAAAAACACATTAACCTACATAAATATCTGAAAAATATAAATATCAAAACAAAATTTTATACAAATCTCTAATTTCTATTTAGAAATCATACTTCAGGATTTTGCGAATATCGGTCCATATTTGACCATAGCTCCCATATAAGGTCCTCTTCTGAAAATCAGTTAAGTACTCATAAATCTCTTATAAATAGCTTTATTATGCTAAAATTCGACACAAATAATAGGCATATACATAGAAATCACTGTACGAAATTTTATGCCGATTGGCCGATACTTGGTCATGGCTCCCCTATAAGGCCCATTTCCGAAAAAGATATTAACCTTAATAAATATTTAAAACAAATCGATATTAAAATGAATTTTGTGAATATCGGTCCATATTTGGCAACAGTTAAAATATTTTATGACAATCGACTCATAATAGGTCATAGCTCCCACATAATTCCCACAACCAAATATTTTGAAATTTGTCTAAATATATTTGTAACCCTTCTTTATACTCTGTTTCTTCATTTGAGGTTAAAAAGGAAAAATGTTGATCCAAACGTATTAACTTATTATTAAGTATAAAAATTGTTAATTTTCATACGTTCTAATAGGAATTTTAGTTATAAATTTCTGAATTAGATAAAATTGTTTGTACATTTGAAATAAAATATCTTCTGCGTAAACTAGTCTTCCTAACAATTGTTATATTATTTCAGTTGTTATACCATCATATTTAGGTGGAGGGTATTTAAGATTCGGCACGGCCGAATATAGTACTCTTACTTGTTTTAAAACACTTTTTGCACACTTTCATTGTTAAAACGTTTCTATTTTGCACAAATCAAGAAAAAATATTTTTGGAATTTCTGATATGTAATTTTTTGTTATTGTAGAATTTAAATTATAGGATAGTGTTCCAATTTTTGGTATGGAAAATTCATACAAATTAAAATTTAAAGCATTTTTATAGAACTCTGTTGCCTGGAGAAAATTTAAAAGGTACCAACACATGTGTAATTTTGTTACTAACACATGTATAGAGTTAGGTATTTTTTCACTAATACATGCTTATAGTTAGCATAGATGGGGGTAGCGCACTACCCAGCAGTTCTAGGAGACAGTACCGAACTAGTGATTTTACCCATCCTTTAGGGTGGGAGCTAGTTACTTCGATAGCCACTGACTAGTCATTTTAACACGGGCATGTCCTAGGCAGGGGGTCAATTGTCTCTTTTTGATTACAATGGGACTGTCTAATAGCTGGTCAAAAGTAGGCAACGCATTAGATTCACATATTGGTTACATAGCGTCAGTTACCTTGCTAGCTTTGTAACTGGTTACTTGATCAGCTACTTGACTAGTTATTTTAACACGTACATGTGCTAAGCAGGGGTTCAATTGACTCTTTTGATACAATGTGACTATCTGATAGCTGATCGAAAGTAGTCAACGCTTCTGGTGGGTAAAATAAAGTGCAGTACAAAAAAAAGTATGAAGTGACTTCTCCATAGGTTACTAAGAGACACTAAAGTGACTATTGACTTCATGCTATGTTGCATGGGATGCCAGATACTTAAGCAAAAATAAAAATAAACTGTATGAGAATTATATCAACACAATTTGTATAAAACCAGTTTGTACGAATTACTCAAAAACGTTTAAAGTGACTACACTCCAGATTACTTAGAGACACTTAAGTGTCAATTGTCTTCACGCTAGATTACTTGGGATGTATAAAGTAACCAATTGTCTTCTCCCTGCACTACAAAGTGCACACACGTGTCAAATGACCAAAATATATAAATTGGAGTTAGCGAAGTGATAAGACATTTGTGACAATTACTGTCTTTAAGGGATACATTGACTACTTGCTTAACTGCTGGGTAATTTTGCAGTTTGCACTAATACTTAGTGATAGTGCTAAATTACTTGTATTAAACCAATTTGTAAGTTTATTGATAAGTATTTAAGAATTCAATAATTCTTCCGTATAAGAGATTTCTTTAATCATTTGGCCCATAAGGGCTTTGATTATAAATATAAATAAATAAATTAGTGCAATCATTTTGTTCATATTTAGTGCTGAGTTGAAAATTAGCAGCCTCACTAAACAAAAATGCAATCATCAGTCTATTGCAACTAATTTGAGTGCAACTTCAAATTGTGCACTAAATTTTTAAGTTCAAAATGGTTTAAGTTTATTCCTGTACACTAATTTAAAACTTAAGACTAATATTTCATTAAAAATAACAAAAAAATTTTAAAATTTTTCGAAATTGGATTCAACAATTTCATGACTACTCATTTTTTAAAATTTAGTGATAGTATGTTTAATGCAGTATAACAAGAGTTGGACTACTTGTTATACTTTGGTTCAAACTTTCATTAGAAAACTGTAAAATATGTATGTCTATTAGTTTTAAGGAACCTCCGGTTACTCCGGTTACTCCGGGTTTGAAGCTGGGTAGCGCTCAGCCTAGTCCAGGGTCCTTAACATAAAACTTTAAAAACACTTTTCTTTGTTTATTTTCTCACTTCAGTTTATTTTGTTATTTCTTTTTTTCTTGTGCCTGTGTGTGTTGTATTGCTGGTATATATTGTGTTTGTTGTATTTCTTGGCTACTTCCTTCTTTGTCTTGTGTCCTCTTTAATACGGCTGAATATCTTCTCTCTCTCTTCACTACCCTCTCTTGACTCCTTTCTGTGACTCCTCTCTGTTGCCTTCTCTCTGTTGACTTCTCTCTCTGCTGACACCCTCTGCTGTTGATATTCTGCTGTAGACACTCTGTTGCTTATTTTCGCAGCCAGTATTGTACCCACCACCTGCCCCTGACTGTACGGCTCGTATGACCTCCTGTACCCCATCGTCCTCCGGATCTCTGAAAGTAAATTAAACCCAAATATTGGCGGATGTCATCCATCATCTGCCCAATAAAACAATAATAGTTTCTTTAGTTTTGTACAAATTAATTTATGTGGGTCTAATCTTCCCGTAAAAATTTACATCTGAACTTACTATAAATGGGCACCGTTCTTCATTCACTTATCCATCAATCCATGTCCAAAGGGTCGATTAACAATAAACTTCATTGTATTATATTTTTTTTTTATAAAATTTTACTTTCTTGTTTTCTACTTAAAATTCGCTATTTATATTTGTTTCAAGTTCTTTGTTTCAAGTTCACATATTTTCTCTATTAAACACATTATTTTGTTTATTCGCTGTTGTTGTTGATCACCGTTGTTTATTTATTATTTTTTTTAAACACTAGCGTATTGTTATTACTTGCCAATCGTTTGTTTTGTTGTTGTTTTTATTTTTTTATTTATTGTCCGCGACATGATCGTTCATGCCCAGCTTGTAATAAACCAGTGATGTTCATCCCATACAACAATTGTTTAAAAAATTTAAACACATTTGTTACGCTCTTTTAAAGAGCGTAATAAATGTCTCATTTTTTCAGAAATTCAATAAGCATTGTTGTTGGTTGGTTTTTGGATGAAGCATAGCAAACACACGCATTTCAATTACAATTGAACACAAAAAAACAAAGTTAAAAATAAATAAAAAATTTGAGAGTATTTCGGCCGTATAATGTATATTCTTTCATTTCCTTAAAATTTAAATTATATTCATTTAATAAATTGGTTTTTTTTGACAAAAATTCTAAATTTAAACTTTCTTCATTTTGTTATTATTTTAAGTGTTTGACATTATGTTTGCTGGGTAGCTCTCTCACCAAATATCTTCATTTTTATTTTTGAACATCACTGTAATAAACTGTCTCTAATGTGTGTAATCAGTATGTGTGAAGGGTATGCGTTGTAATATTTCTCTTCGATCATTTAGCTTATGTTCGATCGAACCATCGAACATGTTGCCTACTGTAGCGTTTTTTTTCATAATTAATTTTTTTAGCGATTTTTTTTGTTTTTATATTTCTATTGTTTTTTTTTAAGGGTTTGATAATTTTTCTATTATATTTTTTTTTTTTGATTTTTTTTAGTTTTTTTTTTTCTATAATTATTATAATTCATTCTTATTCTTCTCATTCATTCTTATCATTCTCATTCTTTGCGTACTTCTACAATGACTGGAGATACTAACCGGTGGATGCGATATGGACCTGCAAACTTTGGAGCTAGTTTAGCTGCAAAATTGTCGGCTGCGTTGGACAAATGGTGTTCCTTAACCCATACCAATTCTCAAACCTTAGGGTTCCACTTTCTGCGTCGCAGATTATAGTAACGTGCTTGGTCTTTGGCTGCTTTAACTAAATTTTTCCTGACTAGGCTAAAAATGTGTTTTAGCATATCTGCTCTTTCTTGTGGGTTGCGATCTGCAGTACCTGTTCCTGGTGTGACTTCATCATACAGCGCGGTGGGGAGTCTCGGTTCTCTTCCTTGAACTAAAAAGGCGGCGCTATACTGCGTTGTGTCGGATTTTGCCGTGTTTATGGCCAATTGTATTTCTGGAAGTACCTCGTCCCATGTCTTTTGATTTGATCCGGTGTATTGTGCGATCATTGTCTTAACTGTGCGATTTACACGCTCTGTGGGGTTCTCTTGGGTCGTATACGGTGCAGTCGACTGGTGATGAACACCAATCTCTTTAAGATATTCTCGGAACATTTTGCTTGTGAACTGGGAGCCGTTGTCGGTTATTAACATCTTCGGTACACCAAAATTTGCCAAGATTCTTTCTCTAAAGGCTTTTCGTAAGGTCTCACCTGTTGCTCTGCGTAATGGCACCAACTCTGACCATTTTGAAAATTTGTCCGTGAAGACCAGTAGCATCGAGTTTCCATGTTTTGAACTCGGTAGCGGGCCTACAAAGTCTGCGCATACGATTGCCCATGGCTCCTCTGCAATTCGTGACAACATTTGTCCTGCGGGGAGCTGCTGGTTTGGCTTATGCTGTTGACATGTCGCACAATTTCTCACGTAGGTGCGAATGTCTCTGAACATTCCTGGCCAATAATATTTGTATGTTACACGCGCTATGGTTTTTTTTATACCGAGGTGACCTGCAGTCGGGGCGTTATGATTTTCTTGTAACACTCTCTGGCGCTGGTGTGAAGGGACACATAGCTTCAATGGGGCACATTCTTCGTCATCATCAGCCGTCGTGATGTTGCGGTAAAGTTGACCTCCGAGGATCGTAAAATCTGGGAACTTCTCTGGCTCCTTGCTTATTTCCTCACATTTTCTTTGCCACCAGCTGCACTCCACTGGCTTATCTTGTACTGCTTGGCATACATTTGCTGGGTCACGGGATAGGGCGTCTGCAACTATGTTTAGTTTTCCGCGACGGTACTGTATATCAAAACTATATTGCTGTAGCTCCAGGGCCCATCTAGCAATTCGTCCTGAGGGACTCTCAATCGAGTTGAGCCATTTCAAAGCCAAATGGTCCGTCACTACAGTAAAATTATAGCCTTCCAGGTATGGCCTTAGCTTCCTGATTGCCCACACTATCGCCAAACACTCTTTCTCTGTCGCAGAATAATTCATTTCCGCAGGATTTAGTCTGCGGCTTGCGTACGAAATCACTCTCTCCTGTCCGTCGAACTCTTGGGTCAACACTGCTCCTAAGCCATAGTCACACGCATCAGTTTGAAGGGTAAACTTCCTCGAGAAATCGGGGCAGGCTAGGTTAATAGTTTCTTCAAACTCTCAAACGCACTCTGTTGCTCTTGATTCCACCGAAAATGCTTTCCTTTCTTCAACAGCGTGGTCAGGGGATGCACGACCTGGGAAAATTCGGGGACGAATCTTCTGTACCACGAAGCAATAACGAGGCATCTGCGCAGTTCTCTAACATTTCGTGGGGGTTGAAGTCCTTGAATGGCGGTGATCTTCTCGGGATCGGTATTGATTCCGCTCTCATTAACAACGTGTCCTAAATATTTGATTTCCTTTTGGAAAAACTTACATTTGTCTTGATTTATCTTCAAACGCGCTTCTCGCAGTCTTCTAAACACCTCTTTTAGGTTGGCCATGTGCTCCTCTAGAGAGTTGCCCAGCACCACAATGTCGTCTAGGTAGGCAAATGCATGGGGCTCCATTTCTGGACCAATCACCCTGTCCAGCGTCCTCTGAAATGTTGCTGGTGCTGATGTCAACCCAAAAGGCATCACCTTCCACTGAAACAAACCTTTTCCAGCCACTGTGAATGCTGTGTACTCTTTGCTGTCTTCTGCCATTGGTATTTGCCAATACCCGTTCTTTAGGTATATGCTGCTAATGAACTTTGCGTTGCGAAGTCGATCTAGGATGGCGTTAATTCATGGCAATGGGTATGCGTCTGCTACTGTTCTGGCATTGAGCTGCCTGTAGTCAATACACAGTCTAAGTGTTCCGTTCTTCTTTGGGGCCATGACTATGGGTGCACTGTAGGGACTCTTTGATGGCTCTATACATCCATTTCTCAGCAGCTCATCGATTTCCTCATTTATTTTCCTTTGCATCTCGGGATTGCGTTGCGTGTACCTTTGTCGAACCGGTCTGTCATCTTTTAGTACTATCTGGTGTTTATCCAGATTTGTGGGGCCTTTGACATCTTTGAACTTGTCGAGCTCATTCTCCAGGAACTTAGCAATAATTTCTTCTTCACCGAGTGAACCAACACTTGCCGTCCGTTTGACGGAAGGCGCTTACTGGGGCAAGGCTTGTCTGTTCAGGGCCGCAGCCTCCCCTTGCTGATGGCTCGGTCCTCTGGCGTTTCCCTCATTTCTCCGGCAGCAATCCCTGGTTCTTACACCTCTTCTTCCACACTGCCAGCAGAACAACACGCTTTCGTTTTGGTAACGATAACCGTGGCCTTCTTGACCGCATCTTCTACAGGCGGTTGTCGGGTTGATTGGGGCCTCATCTCCTGTCGGAACTACCTGTCGAGCTCTGTCATCTCTTCGGTGAGACTGTCGAGTGTCACGGTGATCATGGCTCACTTCGGGATGGTTCGAAAGTATTACTTCGAAATCTTCGGCCATTCGAATTAGCTCCTCCAGGGACTGAAAATCTCTTCTTCTTATGTACATCTGGTAGTCAACCAGGCAATTCCTGAATATTATATCCAATTGTTGCTCTGGTGTGTATCCTGCGTGCCTCATCATGTTCTGTAGTACGATCACGAAGTTTTTGAACGATTCTCGGGGTTTCTGATGTCTTCCGCGTATCTCATCGTCAAGTCCTTCAAAATACCTGGGTGGAAGAAAAAATCGCAAGAAGTCATCTTTGTAGCTCTTCCACGTTTGCCACTGGCGGTTGTTGTTTCTGAACCATAGCAGCGCCGATTCCTTGAGCAACTCTGGCATTGTACGGGGCAACATATTTTTGTCCAGACCATAAACATCCGCGAGCTCTTCCACTCGTTTAATAAAAGCAATGGGGTCCGCCTTCGTAGCGAAATGACCACTTCCGCACTATATCTATTGCAGCCGGATAGGGTATGTGTGTGACGTTTTGGGAACTCCGTTCGTCGTGTGGGTTTGGGTACATCAGGTGGCCTATGGCTGCTTGTTGTCCCGTTCTTGACGACATATATGATACAGAAGGTAATTCTAGCTGTGCCGGCATACCTGGTGTTGTGGGTGTGGGACAGCGACCATGTTTATTTTCTAGTTCCTCCAGCCTGGTAAGAACCTTATCTTTATGTTCGCCTGATATAAATGACGCCAACCTCTTCCGCATTTCATCCACGGTGCCGCTAGCGTCCAAATCGAACTCCTCTAGATACTGTACAAGCTCGTCTTTTCGTAGCGTATATGCCCATGATGTACGCACCATCTTGTTTGTGTTCTTCGATCTAGCTTTCCTCTTTTGATAAAAATAGTCCCTGCTCGGGCGCCAATGTAAGGAACCTCCTGTTACTCCGGGTTTGAAGCTGGGGTAGCGCTCAGCCTAGTCCAGGGTCCTTAACATAAAACTTTAAAAACACTTTTCTTTGTTTATTTTCTTACTTCAGTTTATTTTGTTATTTCTTTTTCTTAATTATATTTATTGAGCCACAAATGCTTCTTTATTGAGAACAATTTGCTGTTGCTCCGTGAACTCCCGGGTGACACGAGTGTTACTTCCAAGAAAAATATCTACCACTCTTGCCCTGAGCCAGTGCCCTAATCTCCTCCCTCCACGGATGTAAATCTGTTTTGGGTAAGGTAGGATGTAATCCGCCTTGTTTTGCTGATTGTAAACCAGCGCCCTGTTCTCACTATACAAAGGATCGGTGTTACCAAATACGAATTTTATTACTCCCTAGCACTGCTCTGTAACTAGTTTATTCTTTATCTTACCGGCTTGTCACATCATACCCGTTCACTTGTACAACACAAAAGAGATTGAGTGTCGAGTGTTGACACTAGTTTAAATACATATTGTTTTCTACAACTATTGTAGCTTTGTAGCTAATGCAGTAAAAAGGTTTGAACCGGTAGCGGTTGTAACAAAATTCATCTCAGTTGTTTGATCCTCTGTGTGTGTTACTGTGTTTGTTTGTGATGCGGACTGCCTGTGTGTGTTGTATTGCTGGTATATATTGTGTTAGTTGTATTTCTTGGCTACTTCCTTCTTTCTCTTGTGTCCTCTTTAATACGGCTGAATATATTCTCTCTCTCTTCACTACCCTGTCTTGACTCCTCTCTGTGACTCCTTTCTGTTGACTTCTCTCTCTGTTGACTCCTCTCTGCTGACACCCTCTGCTGTTGATATTCTACTGTAGACACTCTGTTGCTTATTTTCGCAGCCAGTATTGTACCCACCACCTGCCCCTGACTGTACGGCTCGTATGACCTCCTGTACCCCATCGTCCTCCAGATCTCTGAAAGTAAATTAAACCCAAATGTGTTCCAGAAACTGATTTTTTTTAGAAAATAGCCCACTTTAACGTTATTTACAGTATGATAGTAAAAACGTTTTGTATGTATATAAACAATATATATGGCTACACAAATATGACGAGCTTTTGAGAATCGGCGCTTTGCGTTTTTAGAATTTTTTACTCAAACCTAAAATTTTGTTTCAAAATTGGCCAAGTTTGGATAGGGCTGGGGGTACAATATCCGCTTAAGTTAGTCAAGTTTTACTTTATACGTTTTTGCATTAAGTTCACTTTCCAGATCATAAAAAAATGTATATAGCCACGAAGAAAATTAGTTTTTTATAAAAGAAATAATATGGGGACTTTTTTGGGAAAAAACTTAAAAAACACACGCATACAAAGTTGAAATATATAAAAAGATGCTTCAACTTTGGATGCATGTAACTTTTTATAGGGACGAAATAATTGTTATCGGGATTATTTTATTTTCTTTAGAATTTTATCACAAATATATGTACGTCGTATATAAAAAACAAATTTCGACCTTTCGTAGGCCCATCATATATAAAATACAAAAAAAAAGATCGAGCAAAATTTAAAAAAAATTAAACTTAAATATCTCTTGAACTAAAAGAGATACCTACGGATAAAAGCATATTTTTGTAGACCTTCTCAAGGACTATCTACATTTTAAATTTCAGATCATAAATGGCTTTTAGGCGATTTTTTTTTTAAATGTGTGACATTGAGGGTCCTCTCACTGATCCCCATTCCGAACACCTCAGCCGAGTAAATAATACAGCACAACGTAGAAGTGTGAACTTGATCATACTATTTTAACAAAAAATCTTTGTTTTAGACTCTAAAATTTAGAGTCAAAAAATAGTAAAAACGAAAATTGTTAATGTACAAAGTGATCTTTATGTGCTATTTATGTGATATGTTCTCAAGAGTGGTTCAACTTTACGCTACAACTTTGCTAAATATTGTTAGTGAAAAATTAGGAGACCTTGGAAGTTATTCTAAAAAAAGTAAAAAAAAAATTTTCTTCCTATATTTTTTCAACAAAAGTGCACGAAAAAGCTATTTTTTGGAAAAAAATTGTAACAAAATTTAATTGGCGGAATCTTAGCTATATTATTGCCATATAAAGTTAAGCCGTATCACAAAGTCTGAATTAGCTGTTAACCAAAAACTGATGACACCTTTTTTAGAGGCCCAACTGATTTTCAGAAACTTTGGGGGCCCATAAAAAATCGGTCACCAAAATGGACAAACTGAGTATAGGGTTTTACTACCCTTTGGTAGTAAAGTCGAACTATATAGTCATGATCGTGTGTTTTTTTTACTGTTGCACTGTGTTATCACTGGAAGTTACGGGATTCCGTTCGTTTACTTTTAAAAACTTGTAACGAGAGAGCAAGAGAGTGTTAAAAGTGACAGTTAGTAGATAGAGAACATGATCTTTTTTTACTGTACATTTTTTGTCCAGTAAAAAATATCAACATAAAAATATGTTTAAAACATATGGTTGCAAATATAATCAAAACTAAAAAGTTGAAAATTAATACAATTTACAAGTTTGCAAAGAAAATATCTAAAATAACACAAAACAAACGTTTTGAATTGATTTATAACAAAATACAACTTATTTTTACAAATTGTTGTTTGCGTACTTTTTTTTTGCAATTTTTCCGATTGAGAGTAATTTATTTTTACTCTCTAAAATAAAGTTACTGGATATTTTTTACTGGAAAGTACGCGAACACACCTTATGTGTTCCCTGTAAATTATCTTTACACAAATTAAGTGGAATCTTCAAATTTTTGTTTTTTTTAAATGTTTGTCCCTGAGTTTAATTTTCTAGAGGTTGAATCATTTTCAGAATCGAAATCCCTTAAAATGAAGGCTTTATTAATCGTGGATAATGCACCAAGCCACCCCACAGTGTAATTTTTTAACAATTTAGCTTATCTAAATACAATTTTTTGTTTGCTTTTTTTTTAAGAATTTTAACTAGAATTGATAGATAACATTCCAAACTACAAAGAATTGCATTTGAAAATAAAAAAATGTACAGTTTTATAAAGTAACAGCACCTTAAACTTCGTTGTAATTGCAGACTTTTGTAAGACATAAACAAGTCAAGGCGCGTAGCTCAGCTTTAAATGTTTGTAACTTTTTTTTAAAATGCAATATCTTTATGAAATTTTTGCTAGTTTGTAGTTTCATATATTTTTTATTAAAAAAATAATAAATCGTAAAACACGTAAGCAGAAAAAAAGTTTGAAGGTTTTAAAATATATCTCTTTTTGAACTTATTTTGAAATTTTGTATTTTTTAATTGGACATAAAAAAATAAAGGAAAGCCTATCCGCAATTGCCGATCCAAAAACTGATCATGGGTTCAGGTATTTCGCGACAACAAATTTTTGACTACAGGTCGCAATTTTAAAGATAATTCGACAAAATTTGGCAAGAACTTTTACATTGCCCCAAGAACTAAGCCTATTGAATTTGGATAGAGTCCATTATTTCTCCTAGCCCCCATACAAATGACCTATCTGAAAATAGTTAAAGTGTCATGAATACCTTAATTATAAACATATCCAAACCAAATTCAGCACACATAAGTTTTATATACACGCAAATGATCCCACCAAATTTTGTGACGATCGGTCCACAATTAGTCATAGCTCCGATATAAGCACCATTCTCAAAAATAAGAAAATAAGATTCAATACAAATAAGTTTCATATCAAAATAAAGCTGTTTATAATCCCTCGGTGTATGGTATCATAGGTCGGGCTTGCCCGACTATACTTTCTTACTTGATTTTTAATGATTATAATGTAAAAAAAATATTTTATATGAGCAGTGGGCGTGGCAGTTGTCCAATTCCATTTTTCCAACGCCCATTTTTCTACAGAAGTTGTGAAGTTAGTCATATATTACCTTACCAAAATGCGTGACTGTACCTAGCTAGAATGCCAAAACCTCACACTGTGCACCCTCCAGAAGAACAATTAGTAAAAATTCCAATATAGTTTCATATATTTTTTATTAAAAAAATAATAAATCGTAAAACACGTAAGCAGAAAAAAAGTTTGAAGGTTTTAAAATATATCTCTTTTTGAACTTATTTTGAAATTTTGTATTTTTTAATTGGACATAAAAAAATAAAGGAAAGCCTATCCGCAATTGCCGATCCAAAAACTGATCATGGGTTCAGGTATTTCGCGACAACAAATTTTTGACTACAGGTCGCAATTTTAAAGATAATTCGACAAAATTTGGCAAGAACTTTTACATTGCCCCAAGAACTAAGCCTATTGAATTTGGATAGAGTCCATTATTTCTCCTAGCCCCCATACAAATGACCTATCTGAAAATAGTTAAAGTGTCATGAATACCTTAATTATAAACATATCCAAACCAAATTCAGCACACATAAGTTTTATATACACGCAAATGATCCCACCAAATTTTGTGACGATCGGTCCACAATTAGTCATAGCTCCGATATAAGCACCATTCTCAAAAATAAGAAAATAAGATTCAATACAAATAAGTTTCATATCAAAATAAAGCTGTTTATAATCCCTCGGTGTATGGTATCATAGGTCGGGCTTGCCCGACTATACTTTCTTACTTGATTTTTAATGATTATAATGTAAAAAAAATATTTTATATGAGCAGTGGGCGTGGCAGTTGTCCAATTCCATTTTTCCAACGCCCATTTTTCTACAGAAGTTGTGAAGTTAGTCATATATTACCTTACCAAAATGCGTGACTGTACCTAGCTAGAATGCCAAAACCTCACACTGTGCACCCTCCAGAAGAACAATTAGTAAAAATTCCAATATAGTTTCATATATTTTTTATTAAAAAAATAATAAATCGTAAAACACGTAAGCAGAAAAAAAGTTTGAAGGTTTTAAAATATATCTCTTTTTGAACTTATTTTGAAATTTTGTATTTTTTAATTGGACATAAAAAAATAAAGGAAAGCCTATCCGCAATTGCCGATCCAAAAACTGATCATGGGTTCAGGTATTTCGCGACAACAAATTTTTGACTACAGGTCGCAATTTTAAAGATAATTCGACAAAATTTGGCAAGAACTTTTACATTGCCCCAAGAACTAAGCCTATTGAATTTGGATAGAATCGGTCCATTATTGTCCAAAATTAAAAAAAAAAAAAACGTTTCGATATAACGAATTTTTCAATTTAACGAATGGGCCTGACAACATATCGTTCGTTATACCGGGATTTGCCTGTATTTCTATTATTTCGTCCCCTCAATAAAACAATAGTGTATACGCATATACACTATTGTTTTATTGCACAGTACGTATGTACATAACTGATTCTATATTTGAAATTTGGTGAAATTCCACTTCCACAAAGTGGGTCAAAATATCATAACTTTATACCGGGATTTGCCTGTATTTCTATTATTTCGTCCCCTGAATAAAACAATAGTGTATACGCATATACACTATTGTTTTATTGCATAGTAAGAATGTATATAACTGATTTTATATTTGAAATTTGGTGAAATTCCACTTCCACAAAGTGGGTCAAAATATCAACTGAAATATCACTTTTGTTCTAGATGTCTACTAACACAAACATTTTAAACTCAATTATTTCGAAATGGCAAAAAAAATTATACACTATTGTTTTATTAAGGGGACGATTTATAGTATGTACATATTAGTCATAACTCCCAATCAATTCTTTATCACTGTCTTCAACTACTGATCGTATCTTTTGGAAGGTGACACATCACTTTCCTCACTAAATAATTTTTCATGGGTTTCTGATACGATAGTTCATAAATTGGAGATAACATCAGTTCGTAGATATTTGGAAATATAATTTTTAATTAAAACTTGTGATTTTTTGTTTAATACCTTATAAACCTCCTTAAAGTTCATATAAATAGCCATGTGAAATGTATCTCTGGAATGTGAGTGTTCTTTCAATATTTGGGTTCTTTTTAAAAAATTTCACATGTAGGGAAAAAAGGAAAGATTTTTTACTTTTGTCGAATTGTAGGGATTTTTTGCAATGGCAATTTAAAACTACATATTATGTATTTTCCAAATATAAAATTAAAAAAACATAAAATTTGTTTAAGCATATCATTAGAAATTCGTAAATCTGGTATAATATGAAGTAAGTAATAATGTGGAATCTTTAATATCATCACCGCTTTCAAACTACATACATATATAGTGATTATCTCAAGGCGTATTAACTCACTCACCTTGTTAATACGCCTTGATTCTCCTTTTTACGGTATTTGACATTTCCTTAAAGAACTTGCTACAAGAGTAGATTCTACAAATAAATTTTCTTTTGAAGTAAACAAATGTTTGGTTTTGTGCATTTTTTTACATACATACGTACTCCATCTTCGCAGGTCTCATCGATTTTAATAAGTAAGTTTTTAAGAAATAAATGTCATTATAAATTAAAACAACAAATTTTAGAAAAAATTTCCGATTCGTCTTCTGATAATGATGGAAACAAAGTAAAGAAATACTGCTCAAGTTGGTTGAGAAACGAGAAGCTAATGGGATGGCTGGAGCCGGTCAAAGATGACGACTTTAAATGCAAGATACAAGGCTTGTGTGCTAATACCCAAATGCACCAAAAAATCTTTCAAAAACAAAAACAAAAACCCGAACAATGGATTCAAGCAAGTCCTGGAAAAACCAATGATATGACCAATTTCAAAATCCGATTAAGCCTTTTTTTGATTGAACACAACTTAGCTGTTCAAAAAAGAAAAAAGTAGTGTAGGAAAATCAAAAGTGAGTGTAGGGAAAAAAAGCGATTTTTTTTCATAAGCGTAGGGATTTCTGAAAAAATCTCCTGCCATCACTGTCACCTGCACAAAAATCATCAAAACCTTCTCCTCCAAATGGATTGACAAGATAGTATAACATTTTCTCCTACAACTTTTTTTTTTTATTTTAACTTTTTATTTATTTATTGAATCTGCCTATATCATTAGGCCTAACAATAAGGGATTAAATCTTATAACTAAAATTAAAACTAATTGCTCTCTAAAGAGAGCATTGCTCCTACAACTGGCCATTTTTCCAACAGCCTTTGAGCGTTGAGTGCAGTATAAGTCAATGCAACATTCTTTACACAATCTAATATTGTAAATTGTTTGCATCTGTGACAAATATATTATAGATAAATAATTTTGATAACTATAAATATGTATTATATAAATATTTTTGATAATTTACTGAAAAAAATAAATTTTTGCTAAAAATATTTTAAAAAAATCGTTTAAATTGAGGTAATTTCCACATCCCTTGATTCATACGAAAGTCAAAAAAGTCGTGTAAAAGTGAAATACCCCTTTCACACTAGGCAGCTATGTCCACTTTGTTGAAACAAACACAGCAATCTCCAAATTTCAGGTCGCATTTACCCGCAAACCTCAGTGAGGATATGGATCAAATTTGGTTGGCATATTTATTTGTCTTTTTCTTCTATACTAATTAGCAAAACATTTAATTATAAAATTTAAGTTTATACTCCTTTATATGGAACACCAGTGGTCTACGAACTAACTTTGAGCAAAGGTACATACTTTGAGCAAATGCACAAGACGAATCAAACTTTTGGTTACTAGGTAAAAAATGTTAAAATAATTTTAATAGGTAATATATCCTTTAGAGCCATGGCTCTTAACACCACATCAAGTTCCCAAGGATGGTACGCCAGAAATGCAGTTTAATGAAAACCACGCAAAATGCCGTACATCATCGAACGCACTATTGGAGTGTTAAAAAACCAGGGAATTGTACTATTCCCCGGAATATGCTGCGCTTTACATAGGGTTGCCAGATAACAAAAGTCAAATAACTGGACGATAGAAAAAATTTACCTGGACTTTTAAAAAATAACTGGACAATTTAAAATAAAAATGCACTTATAGTTCAAAAAAGTTAAATTTAAGTTAAGTTTTTTTTAAAAAAATAAAAAATAATAACAAAAAATAAAGAAACATTGAATTCAATCCAACGTTATATTACATATACATACAAATCGTCCCTTAAAATGCAAAACAACGTATATTAACAAATTCGAAATTGATTTTACTTTTGGATTACGGTTCACTACATTATATTACATATGTACATTAGGGTTATAACTTTTGACAATTTTTGCAAATATGCAAATTGGCATAGCATAGTCGAATAGAGCATTAAAAAATATGAAAAACCATGGTATTATTTTTTAGCGGTTGTTAAAAAAGTTCACGCACCAAACGCAATGAAGTTTTTCATTCAATATTTTCAATTATTTTGAAATACAATACATTTTATTCCTTCGCTAAGTTGTTTTTATAATTAATAATAACTGTGGACATACTTCAAAAGATAATTTTAAATGAGGGAAGTATCCCTTACACTTGCAAAAAAAAAAATTCCAAGTTTTTTTTTAAATTTTATTTTAAATAAATTTATTTAATGCCCTCGCTAAACAAGAAAAGTGCAAGAAAATAAGGTACAAAGTTATTGCTTCTGAGCTTTCAGTATGTGGAATAAATTGAATATTGAAAAACTTAGCTCAAGATCTGCTGAGAGAAAAGTCGAAAAGTTAATAAGAAGTTATCAATATTTTTTAAAACGTCCTGATAAAAATAACAAATTCTATAAATTTTTTGATATGACTACCAAAAACATAAACTTTCTATCAGTTGCTTCTGATTCATCTTCAATATCCGATTCTGTGTCAATACTAGATGACTATGATGAGTCAGTATATAATGATGATGATGACTACAAACCTCCTTCTAGACTAAAAAGCAAAAATAAATCTATGAATGCAGCGGTTAACTTAGTTACAAAAGTTAAAGTTAGCACCAACAAGGCAGCAAAAATCTGCAAAGAGTTGTCTGAATCAATAATAGACATTTTATCACCAACCAAACATGAAATTTATAAGGCTTTCATTAAAAGCGCAGAACAAAGAGAAAAAATATATATAAATACTTTAAAAAACGAAAACTGGTGTTTGCACTTTGACGGTAAGAAAATTGGAAGTAAAGAATATCAGGTTATTGTATTAAAAAATGAATATATGGAAATTAAACTAAGTGTACTTGTTTTAGAGGATGGAAAATTTTATGTAAATTCGATATATTAAAATCAATTAAAATGATAGTTTGCGATACAACAAGTGTAAACACCGGTAGCAAAAATGGTGTCGTTACTCAACTACAAACCTATTTTAAGTCGCTTTCATTACCTCCACCACAGTATATAGGGTGTCAACACCATGTATTGGATTTGATATTAAGACATGCTATGGATGAGATGCTGGAAGGAAAAATAATCATCTCCCAATATTTCATATAATTTTGTAACGGAACTTACAAACAATTACGAAAATCTAAAATCAAACTATGTACAAAATGAACATTACATAGAAGTTAAAAACATAAAATGGAGAGATGATATGCAGTATTTGTTTGAATTAGTCCAAGCTTTCAGATACTTTGAAAAAAATAAATATTTTCCACATATAAAATTTAAAAGAATACCACCACTGAGTAATGCCCGCTGGAATTCCAGAGCAATTCTTGCAATTTTATCTTTTATACTGATTCCCAAATATCAACCTGAATTACTCCCTATTTGTAAATTTATATGTGATATATGGCATGCAATTTGGTTTTCTGATCACATTTACAACGAAAATAACTTTTCCGTATTACAACAATCATTATCCGGCTTTAAGAAAGCAAATGAATGCAACATTTGCGCGGAACGTGCAATAAAAGTGATCCAGGACATACTTCAATTATGTAAATCCCCAAGAACTTTAAATTTGAAACTTATTTCTTCAATATGGCAATACCGTCGAAATCAATGAGCTGTAGGAAAATTATTTACTATTTTAAAAGAAAAGGTAACACAGTAGAATTGAAAAAAAAGAAGGAAATAAAACTGTAACTTCTAAACAGTTAGCCCGGTTTGTATGAAATTTCACATTCGCAAAGAGGAAGTGTTGTAGAGTATAAAGTAGAAGACCTCGGGTATGTTAAATTTTTAAAACGATCCTATTTCTTCCTTTGTGTTCCAATTTCAAGCAAATTATATATCATGAATTCCATGTCACGCACTGTTACTGCGTGCGAATAATTGCAACTGATTTTGTTAAGAAAATATTTTTTTTTAATGCAGATTTGTCATTTTTATTATTCAATTTTATACACTTTCCAAAATGTGTAAAGGATTTATTAATCGGTTTTCTAGTTTCGTTGGTATAAAACAAAATGTATCGTACGCACGCGCTACAAAATGTATCACTTTAAAATTTAATGTCAGTTTCAATCAAAAATTTTTGCGAAATTACTTCAGATATAATTTTCATATTTTTTTACAGCTATAAGTAGCTATCCTAGATTATATAATTAATTATGTTATCTGGAAAAAATATATTTATATTAATATTTTTAACTTTTAACATCGTCACGCACATGTTACATTTGTCACGCACAATTACACCCTACATTTATAATACATACTTGGTTGTTTCGAACTACCTACAAAATAAAATGCAATAAAAAACAAGTAAGAAAGTATGGTCCAGTATGGACCATTTATTTTCGTGAATGATTTTCGGAAGAGGGCCTTATATGGGAGCTGTGACCAAGTATGGACCGATCGCCATGAAATTAGGTCATGTTATTTACGACTATGTGAAAGTTATTCCTGTCGAATTTTATGTGTATTCTAATATTTTTTAGAGATTTATGCTTGTTGAAGTGATTTTCGGATATATGAATTAAATATTTATGACCGATAAAGTCCAATCACGAGAGGACATTTGTATGGGGGCTAGGTGAAATAATATACCGATTTCAGCCAGCTAGAATAGACTTCGTCCTTAATTCGAACAAATTGTTTGTACCAAATTTTATCAAAATATCTTCAAAATTGCAATTGACTGAGTCATATTTTGTGTCCAGACACAACAAGTTGTATGTATTAAAGAAAAAAAGTGTAACTTGTGCGAAACGCTTGAATTTTTTTTAATGGATATATAATATCAAAATGTTTTAAATCGGGTTTACCATCTCAAAATCCACACATAATACCATTTTCAGGGAAAGAAATTCTAATATCAGAGACTGGATTGAAACATATATCAATTTCGTAACGCACATGTTACATTAATTCTTATTCTATTAAACTTCATTTATCTTGGAATTTCGTTGATATTTATTCCTATGTATTATATATAAATATAAGCAAAAGAATTTTCAAAAATAATGACTAAGTCCAAAGTTATATGCATTTGAATTTAAAAAGGTGATTTTTCACAATTTTTTTTTTTGGAAAAATGTACTTTTTTTTCTTTTTATGTTATCGCAAACAATTTCTAAGACGATGTATAAGGAATTTGTACTTTTTGAAAAGCTAACATTTCATCAAATATTTTAAAAATTTTAAAATTGTTGTATGTAAAATTCGAGTTTAGGGCAAAAAATCGCATAGTAGATATCAAAATATAGTAACCCATTTTAGATGGCCAAATATGTTCTTAATTATCTTGTAAAAGGTTCCGATAACCCCGCCCAGGTATATTTACTATTGCCAAAAAACAAAATTATCCCATTTTTGGAATTTTTCAATACTTTTTTTGGGAACTGCGGGATTCGGGATTATTGCCAAAAAAACTAAAAAATCCCATTTTTGGGATTTTTCAACACTTTATTGGGAATTGCGAGATTCCTGATAACAAATTTTTTATTTTTGCATTTTCAATAGAAAAATCTATATAAATGTAAAATTTCATTGAAAAATATTCATAAATAAAAATTCAATTTCAATTTGCAAAATTTTTATCTTCGCAAAAACTCATTAAAAAGCATTTTTTGTCAAATTTTTAAAAAAGTATTCCATGAATTTATTAATTGTCAAATGTTATATATATTATGGAAAAAAATACAAAATCCCCTATCCATTGATATATAACACGCCTACCTTGAGTTTTTTACGTGGCAATTGGGGAAAGCTTAACATCTAGCAGAGAATTTACCGATTTGCAACAAATTTTTTCAACATTAAACAGTTTACAAACAAACAATATATCACCCAAGTTAGCTGCACCAGCATGAGTTGAAGTTGCTGTTCATAGAACCACATCTGAGAGAATAGAAAAATTCAAAGTTAATATTAAAAGTAAAATATCCTAATTGTAATATTTACAACGTTTTTGTTTACTATTGTACCCACTTTTTATTAATATATCTATTAAATTATGAGAATAATGGGATATTCAAAGATTAATTTTTAACATTTTCTTGTATCCCATTATTCTCTGTTTGGCCTTTTGAATTTTTAAACGTTTATTTAAATGCCGAACGCGGAAATTAATTCGACATTTAAAGAAAAAGGCCTTCACGTGTTGTGGCAAATCAATGCAATTGCTTTCTTCTAACAGGCTGTAATGGATATTATTACAGAATGAAATTTCCAGACCATTCAGTTTGTTGAATATTGTCTCCAGACTTTTAACATTTTTTAGAAATGTAGTTGATGGTTTTTTTAAATATCCCTTTGATAATTGATCGACCCAGGTGGAAGAATTTTCATTACATTGATATTCTTCAAGTTTTAGCTTTTTGATAATATAGCCGGATATATATTCCAAAGCATCCTCTTGAAGAATACCTATGTCGACAAAATTTTCCATATCTAGGTCGTCAACATTGCCCACAACTAGTTCGTCAACTACATTGGTTTGGGGCTCATTGTCATCTGATAAACTGTGTTTTTTGGGATCATTCTGTATTAAGATATCCCTGGAATTTGTGGAACACAGCCACTCAGTGGTATCAAAACCAACATTTCCTGTCACACTCAGGTGTTCTGTATTTCTTGCTGAAAATAAAATGCATGTAATATATTAATTAACAGATTAGAGAAAAATAGAATGTGTTTAATACATACGCAGGATATACTTCCGTAGTCTATATTTAAATTCTTTTGGGGATGGATGGTAATTAAGCCCACCTTTGCTGCGTATAGCTCCAAAAAAATGTTCCAATATATCTTGGTTTAACCGACTTGTACAAATATACCTCATGCTGAATTTTTGGGCGACATACTTTTGAAGCATTACCAAGGCATTGTTAGTTATAATAATACCTCTTTGGAAATGCTCCAAAGTTTTCTTGTTAGGCAGTATTGATGATGACAAAACATCATTCATTCGCATCAACGTAGATTGTTGATGATCTAATGCCAATCCAAATGGTTCCTTAAGCGAAATTTGTTTTTAATGTTTGAAATTTGTTAACATAGTAATAAAGCTATTAAAATTTACCTTGCCAGGATAACTGAAAGTTTTCAATGTGGAGTTCAGCACATCAAACCAATCATTTACAAGCTGTACGAAGGCGGCTGTTTCAGTATTCCTGTATATCTCCATCCCAACAGAGTAGCAACGCCTAATAGCATTTCCTGTGGTATTTGATAACAGCTGTGCTGCCAGTTTGACTTTTTGCCTCCCTGAAAGTTTTGTATATTTTAATTACCGATTATAAATTGAAATTAAACTTTAACGGTATATCTGTGCTTTTAACTGACAGATGTTCATCGCTTAATTTAAAAGTAATTGATGCATCACTGGTAGAAGTGTGCTTCAATAAATCAACAAATGTACGCGATGTCAAAAGTCCATTGTTGATTACAAAACCAGTATCAAGAAAATGATTCCTTATCAGCTTCAACAAATGTGGCGCATCTGCGAAAGCAAAAATTTTATCCTCAGCATTTATGTGGTTGGGAAACCATGGACTATTTTATAATATGAAATTAAAATATCATAATGTAAAAATTGGTCATACAATTAAATCTGCCCAATAACCACCAAAGCCCCAAAAATTCAAGTCCTTGAACATTTTGTTGGAATTTGACTTGAATTCAAATATAATTATGTTTTAAACTTGAAAAATTAAATATTTTTCAAACAAAAAACATATGGCTTTAATTTATGTTTTATTTTTACTGGAGAATGCTATTGATATAAAGTGTAATACAATTAATATTCAATTGCTTGATTATAATTCAACGCTTGAATTATACTTGCCTTCAACTTGAATTCCAGTAAAAATGTTTATTGGTTGACGAATCTTGGTGAATATAAAATCTATATATTAAATATAGACACTAAAAATAAAATATTAACAACAAATCTAAATGGACTTTTAAAAATAATTTATTCTTTATTAATTAACATTTTACTATATATGTAGTTATTATAACATGCTACAATTTAGTTTAACAATAAAATAATGTTTGAAATATCAAAATCGAATATATCAAATATAAATAACAAATCTTTATGCTAGGTACACACGTTACGATAAATCGTACAAGTATGAAATTAGTAACGTGTATCATGTTGTCGTACTAACGAAGTATGAAAATTAAAATTTTTTAGGGCGGAAGTTCGATAAGTACGACAATTAGTATTAGTATGCTGTCGTACTATTTCTTGAACAACTTATACATATATGTTAGTTATTTTGTGATAATTTTTTTTTATTTTTTCAAATGAAATGATACAATTTGTAATAACATCTATCACAATACCGTACTACTACTATTAGTACGAAAATTAGTATCGTGTATAACCAGCATTATATAGAATATTATCGAGAAAAATATAATTACCGAAAGACGTTATCTCAAAATCCGAATTCCCTTTGTGTATTTAAATAAAAGGCATGTAATCACATAAACGGACATTATAATCAATCTATATGATTCGTCCTAGTGAAAAAACAATTTACATATTATTAATATCAACTGGTGTGGTAGTACATGAAAACTTACCTGGGGTTACACCTAAATCTTTCCACAACTTACGATTTGATGGCCCCATATCGCATACCACTGCCACTACAGGAAAACCAACACTATTTAGTTCCGTTATTAGGTTTAATAAAATGTCCTTATTCAATTGACAGTCATAATCGAAAATAATAGGCTGTTTCCATGATTTCCTCAGTCCGCGAGCCATAACTACTTGCACATAGTTCACTGGCTTTGTTATGAAGTCTCCCACTGCGTCATATTCAAAGGTTTCCACTACCTTCATCTCTTCAAAGGCTAGTACGCATACTTTTTCATAGTTGTCTAAATCGGAAATTTGTCCCATAAAATCTATAGCAGTTTTTAATACGCCTTCACTTATGTTGACTTTTCGACACCAACGCTGCAAGGTGGAAACATGGGGTAGTGGAAACCCTTTCTTATATAAGTGGTTGTATGCTCTTGGACCAGATGCGTGAATGCATATAGCGATTGATATGTCATTCCATTTCCATTTGATATCACCACGGGTCATCATTTTCCTAATTTGTCCTTCTGTGAAGATTGATCGCATCGATTCAATTGCTACGTTTGCATCGGCTAGCTTCAACTTGAGGTCCTTTATCTCAGTTTCTAAACTTTGCACTTTTTTCAAATAATTTTGCCTGTCTATGGTATATTCAAGGTATACCGGACTAGAAAAAATAAATAAATGAGACAAAAATAAATAATATTTCTAACTCGTTAATCCAATTATTTAAAAAATTTTTGAAGACTTACTCAGTTTGAGTTTCTTGTTCAGTGAACTGTTTTTGATAACGTTCTTCAATGGGAAAATGCTTGAGGTTGATAGATCTGGCGCTGAATCCACAGCCATTGGGAGAATGGAACAAAGCGATGGTATTATTTGCGATGGATCGATCGTTAGCAAAATGCAGAGTTTGTTTGTCGAACACTTGTCCTGGGATTTCGGGGGATACAATTGTGGCAGGATTGACAATCATCGGCTGAGTGAAGCACGTGCTGATCATAGCAGAAGTTTCTTCTGTCATAGATCTGTATTTTAATAATATAAAATTTTATATAGGTAATTAATGAATATCATATTTTTATCACTTTTTTATAATACTAAAGCTTAAATACAAAAATACGTATTATATTGAAAATACTAAAAATTTTATGGAAACTCAAAAATTTCGTCCACATCTAATTATATCAGATGGCAAAAAGTGATCTACACATATACTGGCGGTTTTAAAGTTCATCTGACATATCTCACTCCAAAATTTACCATTTCCAGGCTTACATTTTTTTTACAAAGGCTACAATCACGCATTTTTAAAATAAATGTTTAAAGAAATTTTACACACACACTATAAAATTAAACTTAATAAAATTGTTTTTGTTAAAATAATGAAAAATGTTTTTGTTAATATCCTTTTATTATATTAAATAATGATTTATTGTTAAATTTTCACTTTCACAGTTTATCACACTTGTAACGGAAATTTCTAGAAATTTTATGCGAAGAAAAATGTAAACAAAAAAACTTTGGCAGTTGTTAAGACCAAACAAATGAAAAAAAAAAATATCAGCTGATTGACTAACACCGCCTTGTATAAATTCGCCTTGAACTGTAGTGTGTAATATCATGTTCACACGACGGCATTATTCGTCATTCACGCTCTCATTCGCCATTCAATCCCCAATTACGAACTGAATTACATGATTCGCCATACAAAATTTCGAATGACTGTCATCTCTAATTTTTATCGATTATTTATGTATCAAAATCAGCTGTCCAAACAAAAATGTCAAAACAAAACAAAGAAAAAGATTTTTGTATTAAATAAATAAATTAAAAGAAATAAAAAGTCGGATTAAAGTTAAATTCATTTGTAGAAGTAGCAGCTCTGTCATTCTTTCAGCCCACACCTCTAATAAAGCCCGCTCGCTGCCCTGGTCCCACTTGCTTGCACTTTTTCTTTTTTCTAATAATGAAAATAATAATTAAATTATATTTGTTTAATTAATAATGCTACAGTTTTATGTTTTTACTTATGTACCTTTTTTATCCATTGCCAAATTTAAAATTCGCACCAAACAAACAAAATAAACAAAAAAAAAAAAAAACATGTAAACAGAAGAAAAAAAACAAGAAGAAGAAATAAATAAATGTCAAACTGAATTACGAATGTTGTCGTGTAAACAGGTTGATTCGCAATCGTAATTCCAAACGCGAATTAAGTAATTCAGACTGCCGTGGAAACATGGCATAAGTAAGTAAAGAAAAAACAAAAAATAAAAACAACTTGCTTTATTGTTTTCGCAAGAAAATCAAAATAAAGCGAGTTGCCAGTTTAGTCTTAATGCACAAGCAACTTACAAATTTATCGTTAAAAGGTTATTCGGGAATACAAAATTAGTATTTTAGTAAAATTGTTTTATGCTAAATTCCCAATTTCTAATTTGATAAATTCACTGAAATTTATTGTTGGGGGATAAGCTAGTTCCTATGCGCATTTCACTGGTTGCTTAGGCCAGATTCAAACTATCGTAAAAATAATGGAAACACAATTTTGTTTACTTAACTTATTAATATTTACAAAAAAATATGCTGAAAAATAAGGGAATTTGACGATTAGACTACTAATTATTCAACTGGAAGAAGTACTTGTTTTTGTTCGCGATGTCCCAAAAGTAATCCTTTACATTTTGCCCGGAAATAAATTGTTTTGTTAGTCGAGTTATTTCTAAAATTATGTATTTACAAAAAAAAAAAAATAAAAAAAAGTAAGTCGCAGCAAGTGTCGAACCAACAACCTTCAGATTGCTAGTCAACGTTGTACTCACTACACCACTGGTTAATTATTTCATTGTGTGTCAAATAATGGTTTTCTGCTTTTCACTTATTTTGATATTTTGTAGACAGAGATGTCATATCTTAAACAATCGTTACAAATAAATTACTGAATCACACTATCGTTACTGCAAGCGATTATTTATGTCGATAAACATTACGATTGTCGGCTCGTTAAAAGTAAGTGAATCGCACTACAGACCTTCATATTTTCCACACATAACGTTTGCGCCATCCGTACACACGCCAGCTAATTTTATGGAGTCTACAACAGATAAAAGATTTTCATTAACATCGAACAATAATTTTCCTGTTACGTTTGAGCGAAAGGTTTCGAGTGAAAACATTCTTTCGAAGACATAACAATTTATATCTACGCAACGAATACAAATAACGAGCTGACAAAGATCGTTGATGTCAGTGCTTTCATCTAATGAAAAAGAAAAAAAAATTACAAATGTTTAGCTTTTCTTTGATGACAGACTCTACGTATGCTCCTAATTGAAGATTACGACGGGCAACAGTGTCACGGGACTAGGGAAGATTTTCTATAATTCTAACATTAGCGGTATTCACTGTTAAGTGCGAATGGTCTAGCATCATTGCAAAATTTTACCGTAATCCAATAACAAAATACACACAAAAACATTTACAATTTTGCATTTGCAATGATGCAATACCATTCGCACTTAATACTGAACTCCGCTATTATAATTTAATTTTTGCATAACGTGGAGTATTATATTTTTAATAAATACCCGGAACGGTCTTCCATGTCTATTCTATATATATAAAAGAGTAACGTTACTGACTCACTGACTGATTCATCATCGCACAGCCCAAACGACAGAATCTAGAATCATGAAATTTTAACTGTGGGTTCCTCCCTCCCCAAAACGATCCGATAAGAAGGGATTTTTGGAAATTCGAACGTTTAGGTGTTAAAAATGGTAAAAACGGTTAAATTCGGTAACCTTATATCTACAAAACTAATAAAGATACAAAAAAACTTAAAATTGTGTTTCGTACTTTTTCCAAATTCGAACCTTTTAGGGGAGCAAAAGGGTAAAAACTGTAATTTAGTACTTTGTTGGCAGCCTATGTATCTTTTAAACCAATAAACATAGAAACAAATTTTAAATCGTATTCTTTACTTATCAAAAAATATAAGTTTGGTACTTTTTGGAAATTCGAACCCTTAAGGAATAAAAATTGTGTTTATTTTTGGTACTTTTTCATAAAATATGTTTTTCTATAATTTGACATAGGCATACGAATATTTTATTATGAACTCCCACCACGATGCATGGTGGCTCATACCTCAAAAACATTAATTTTAATCAATAGTAAACACATTGAAACTAAGGTAGCTAGAAAATTGGATAAAAATATTGTCAATTGTGTGCGTGGCATGCTGTTAAAGTCAAATATTTTATATCATTTTATAAAAAATTTGATTTTTGTAAATTTGATCAGAAGTAAATTATCATTACTCGCAAACTATTATCGATAAGTGGATGATTTTTTGTTGTTGTGTTGGTAGGATAATAGTCTTTAAGAACTGGTATGACTTGTCACTGTACCGTTTATACCTGATGTGTTATTAATTTTTTTCTCAGGTACTATATTTTAGTCAAATTTGAATTTCAGTGGAATAAAAGAGCTTAGGGTCAAAAGGGGTTAAACAAATTTTACTACCAGGAGAAAGGCCAAAGTGTCCTCTTTAAGCATATATATACTTGTTGACCTGTTTTGACCTGGAATTTGTATGGAATTACTCCCAAATTCTTTTTCTATTTTTATTATACCTGTTCATATGACTGGCACAAAGTACAAGTCGCAGTTTTGAAGATATTGCGGTAAAATTTCGTATATACATTTTTTTCGTTCCGAGGCTGTTGAAAATGACTGAAATCATCATTTCATCTTGCACCCATACAAATGTTCTCCCGAAATTATACTTTATCGGTCGTAAATGGTTAATTTATATATGTATGTATCTATACAAATTTAGCTACAAATAAGTTTTATATAAACTGAATTAATGTCACCTAATTTTATGATGATCGGTCCATAATTAGTCATAGCTCCCATATAAGGCCCGCTTCCGAAAATCACTTTAACGAGTATAAATCTCTTAAAAATTGTGGTATAAACACAAAATTCAACACAAAGAACTTCCATATAGACATAAATCACTCGACCTAATTTCATGGCGATCGGTTCATAATTAGTCATAGCCCCCATATAAGACCCAGTTCCGAAAATCACTTTAACGATCATAAATCTCTTAAAAATGTTGGTACAAATAACAAAATTCAACACAAAGAACTTCCATATAGACATAAATCACTCGACATAATTTCATGGCGATCGGTCCATAATTAGTCATAGCCCCCATATAAGACCCACTTTCGAAAATCACTTTAACGATCATAAATCTCTTAAAAATGTTGGTATAAACACAAAATTCAACACAAAGAACTTCCATATAGACATAAATCACTCGACATAATTTCATGGCGATCGGTCCATAATAAGTCATAGCTCCCATATAATGCCCTCTTCCGAAAATCATTCACGAAAATTAATTATAGTGTAGGGTATTATATGGTCGAGCTTGGCCGAACATACTTCCTTACTTGTTTTTATCTGCTTACAACTTTTTATAAGTAAAGCTGATGCAAAAAATAAAACAATCCGCATTTTCATACTAAGTGCTATAAAAAATTAAAAGTTCAACTTTAACCTTAAATTGCTCAACAACTGCTGAATAGATTTTAATGAAATTGAAACTGGATAAAAATTCAAGAAGTTATCTGTCCATCAAAAAAAATTTCTAAAATGTCGCTATCGGTTCAAAAGTTACAGAGTTTTGGCCGATGAAAAACAATAATAAGCCACTGTGCCACGATGCTGATTTTTTTTTAATAAAATTTCACCACCGCAATGGGGATAAAAAAGGTACCAAAGGGAATAAAATCGGGAAAATACATTTTATTTGAAATTACACTAGTTTACAAGGTTTTTGCTCATGAATAGAAACATATGGGGATTTGTGTATTTAGGTCTTCTAACTTCGGAAAAAATACTTAAAAAAATCCTGGACGTCAAACTTTTCAGATATTTATTAAAAACGAAATATATAAAAATGTACATTAAATTAGGACAAACGAATTAAAAGTGAAGTGTTTAGTCCTCTTTTTATAATTATTTTCATTTGTCTCCCTCACGACACTTCAACAGTAGTCTCCTAGCATATTCTGATCCCAAAAACCTTGATAATTCCTCTCGAAAAACTTCAAATCTTGATGGAAATGCTCTCCATGTTCGTCACTCATGTGTCCGAGGTTTTCCGGGACAAAATCCACATGAGAATGTAGAAAGTGAATTTTGAGGGATATATTTACATTCATCAGTTCAAAATTATGTAATAAGTTCGCAACAATATCTCTGCAATTTTGACTTTTCTTATTCCCCAAAAATTCTTGAAAAAACAGTTTAAAAGAATTCCATGCTGCATTTTAAACATCGGTTAATAGACACTCAAATTTGGTATCAACCAAAATTTTTCTTATTTGAGGACCCACAAATTTCCCTTCTTTTAGTTTAGCCTCAGAAAGACTCGGGAACACGCTGCATAAACATTGAAATGCTGGTTTTGTCTTATCTAAAGTTTTTAATTGTTCTGATCTATTTTTTGTTATTTTATTTAAATTGTCTAAATTATTATTTTCATCAATTATTATTATCAATGTCATGTCGACTGTGATAGAGATTGGACGTGTTTTATTTTTACTCCGAGTTAATTCGTTATCCTAATGTTTTTATCGGGAAATAAATATAAATTACACCTGTTTTTTATTAACGCGAAAGGACGCTTATATTTTAATAATATTAAATAAAAAAAAAATCAAAACATAAAATAAAAGACAAATAAGTAAAGAAAATTCTTTATTTCTTTTTTGAACCTTTTTTGTACATTAACATTAAATAAAGATCAAGAGTGTTAACTAAATTAGTGTAAACCAGCAATATCAGCTTCAGAAACGAAATCCACCACACCGACTACAATTAAAATTAACCCATTAAGCGGCGCTATAAATCCCAAATACAGGTTGGAATGGACCGGTATGTTACAATATTAAAACGGGCACGAAGTCCCAAGTCTTCGAAAGCTGCACCCTTGGCTAAATTATATAAGGATTGTGAACCTTCTAGACTAAACAATGAAAATAGTTTTTCTGTTCTGGAATGTGAAACAGATGAACCAGTAAATAAAATTACCTCTACAAAACCACCCCCTATTTACTTGAGAGAAAATAATTTAAATTCACTGGTTCAGAGCCTGATCTCATTAATAGGTGAGAACTCTTCTTACGTTATCCCAATCAAGAAAGGCACGATTCATGAAACTAAAATACAGGTCAATAGTGAAAACGATTATAGAAAGGTTGTAACAGATTTTGAAACTCAAAACAAAAGTTTTTACACTTATCAGCTGAAAGGAAGCAAGGGTCTACAAGTTGTAATAAAGGGTATTGACTGTAATGTTGAACCACTCGAAATAAAGCAAAGCTTAGAAGATAAAGGTTTTAAGACAAAAAATGTGATAAACATTAGAAAACGCGAAAAAAAACCCCAACCACTGAAAAAAAATTAAACACATTCCAATGTATGAATTGCCAAGAATATGGACACACCAAGGCATATTGCAAATTGCCACCCGTATGTGTTATTTGTGGAGAGTTGCATAACACATCCCAATGTAACAAATCCAAGGATGATCCTAAAATGAAAAAATGCAGCAATTGCGGAGGTAACCACACAGCGAACTACAGGGGTTGTCCTGTCTACTCAATTGTTAAAAAATCACAAAGCCATAAACCGAATATTTTCGCCGCTCAGCCATTAAATAACATCAATTTAAACTACCCCCCGTTGCAACAGACATATGACAACAAAGAAACATATACAATAGAGACTCTTGTGCAATCGGTAAATAACTTTACAAACTCAATGAGTAACATGATGCAAGAAATGCCTAAGATGCAATCAATGTATGAATATGTTTTTGGAATGCTAACGGCATTCGCCAACATAAAAACGAACTCGAGTATTTTCTGAAAAGTCATGAAGTTGATATAATGTTAGTTTCGGAAACCCATTTGACGTCTAGAAGTTTATTTAAGATAAATGGCTATGTTTTTTATGGCACAAATGATCCAAGAGATAGAGCATGTGGAGGCTCTGGAATTTTAATTAAAACCCGTATCAAATACCATTCAATGTGTGATATTTGTGAAGATTATTTTCAAGCTACGACAATCTGTTTGGATGATTGCTACAGAAACCTATTAATTTCGTCGATATATTCAACTTCAAGGTTTTCGATTACTGAAAACAAATATGAAAATTTTTACGAATCACTAGGACCCCGATTCCTGGCAGCTGGCGATTATAATGATAAGCATACTCACTGGGGATCAAGACTTGTAACCCCGAAAGGTCGCGCTTTGCTTAATACAATTTCTAAATTGAATTTGAATGTGCTGTCGAGCGGAGAACCAACATACTGGCCTATTGACCCAAGCAAAATACCCGATGTCACTGATTTTGCTGTTAATGCAGGTTAAATCTTCATTAGAATTATCATCGGATCACTCACCCACCTTCGTTACTCTATTGAACCCCTAGAAATAGTATCCCCGACTGGTCACTCTACAATATCAAGCACGAAAATAAATTAGTTGAAATATAGAAAATATATTAGCACACACAGTACAGAAAATATATCGCTAAGAACACCAGAAGATATCGATATCTCACTCACAAATTTTGAACAAAACATAAAACTTGCTGTTGAACACGCCACTCAAATAACCCAACAAATAAGATACAATAGACTCTATTCTGCAGACATTGAACAGTTATTAGGCAACTCTACAGATCCCCTCAACTTAAAACGGAACTTAGAAAATGTCGCAAACGCCTAAATATCTGTCGAACTTAGATGCCACCTAGTACTCAAATTACTCTCTATGGCGAGCTACAAAAAAATTAAAAAGACCTGTTATGAGCAGACTTCCTCTACGTAATTCTAGTGGAGGCTAGGCTATTGTTGATTTAAACTCCAAAAAATCACCTGGTATTGATAAAATCAGTAACAAGATGCTCCTCGAGCTATCCCAAATATCATTAAGAATAATCATTAAGAAAAGATCACAGTAAAGTAGAATCATATAAACCCATTAGCCTATTGTCAAATATATCAAAGCTATTCGAAAAACTGTTAATGCACAAGTTAAAGCCGACAGTGAATCATTTTGATTGTATTCCAACTCATCAATTCGGATTTCGAGAAAAACATAACACCATAGAACAAACTCACAGGTTGGTAGAAATCATATCCAAGACATTTGAAGAAAAAAAATATTGTTCTGCACTCTTCATCGACGTTTCGCAAGCCTTCGACAAAGTATGGCATGAAGGATTATCGATAAAAATAAAACAATATTTACAAGTGAACACACACAAGCTTCTAGAAAGTTATTTAAGTCATCGAAAGTTCGTTCTTAAAGAGGGAGACTTCATAAGTTCACCACAGCCTATTGAAACAGGCGTACCCCAAGGAAGTATACTGGGTCCCTTCCTATATTTACTATATACTTGTGATATGCCTACAAACAGTCGAACCCACATATCTACTTTTGCTGATGACACAGCTATACTAGCCATTCTTGAAAACCCCCAAGAAGCATCTGTACTTTTACAATACCATATCCTCGACATAGAAAGGTGGTTGAAATAATGGAAAATAAAAGTAAACGAGCAAAAATGTATACATCTCACTTTCACATTGCATATAATACCTCAACAAACAGAAGTTAAATATCTAGATCTGCATCTAGACCGACGTCTTACCTGCAAAAAGCATATAGATACGAAATTGACTCAAATGAAGTTAAAATTACTACAAATTTACTGGCTAATTGGTAAAAACTCGAGATTGAGTTTAGATTGCAAACTTTTGCTGTACTGCTCAATAATAAAACCCATATGGTGCTATGGAATTCAATTATGGGCACGGCCTCAGCTTCTAATATTGTAAAAATTCAAAGATTCCAAAATAAAATATTACGACTGATAACAGCAGCGCCTTGGTATGTGAGAAATATTAACATTCATAAGGACCTAGGTGTCTCCCTGGTGAAAAATGAAATAAAAAAACAAGCGGAGTCATATTTGAAAAAGTTAGAAGTTCACCCAAACCCACTTGCACGAACATTAATGAGAAGTAATGGCTACATCCGACTAAGAAGAAGGAATCCAACAGACCTGCGCTGATGATAGGATCTATAAATTAAACATAATTTTTCGTCCAACTGTGGTGGGACGTAAATAAAAAATAATATTTAGATTTAAGATTTGAACAAATTATTGATAGTTCACATTATTTTGTGAAGATACGGTTACGAAATTGTACTTGAATTCAAATATAACGATTTTAAGGGCTGATTTAAAAGTAGCATAAGCTTTCAAATAACAGTGCTGTAATAGCAAACTGTAACATATCTGTGGGCATTATTAAATAAAAGCTTTCAGTTGACCATTGTCGTAAGTTGGCAACGCTGTTTGAATTCGAATATTCAGTTAAAGAACATTGTAGAAAGTACACCACAGATGGCGTATGATCTAGAATATTCGAACTTTGACAGTTAAAGAGCAATATAGAGTGCAGATGGCAGTGTTATAAATAGTGGCAGAGGTTGCAGTCGTTAGTGAGTTTATCAGAGACGCTTTTCGAATAAACATCAACTAAGTGCCTTAAAGTGTGTTGTGTTTTTCAAGTAAATTCGTGTACATTATAAATTGTGTCTGTATTTCTGAGAATTTATAAACGTGTATAAAAAAAACATTGAGTGGCTATTTAATTCTGTTGTTGTACATTTTAAAGAAATAAAGAGTTGTTACAATTTTCAAACTACTAAACGGCTTTTATTTGCAATCAAAAGTATACGGTTTATTTAAAGGAAATAAACCAGCGTTTTGAAAAGGTTAAAACGTAACAATACAATAAATAAAATATGAAATAAAAAAAAAAAAAATATTCTTTCTTAAAAAGTCTTTTTAAATTGCTTTTACTGGTAAAACTCATTTTAAAAAAGAAAAAATATATAAATTCTTATAACCACGATATCACTTAAAATCACTCACTGGACTGATTTTAATTTCATAATGTAACACAAAATTGCAAATAGTAAAAATAGAGAATAAAAAGCTAACGGTTTCATTTTGAATAAATTCTTCATAACATTGCAATTAGATTATAGTTAATCTAAAAATAGTTCACAAAATGTGCAATTTTAAAAACAATTTTATCAACAAAAAGCAAAAAAGTTTAAAAGTTTGGGAAAATTCTGCATAACATTGTAGTTAGTTTATAATTAGTCGAACAAAAAATCATCAAAAGTCTGATCTTGTATAAGAGAGAACAGAGAGAGAACAAATCTAAAATACATATTTTTTGTTCCAATTAATAAAATTACTTTTAATTTTTTATATAATCACCTATTATTGCCTGTATAATTTCATATTTAAAAAAAAAAAAGTAAGAAAGTATGGTCGGTCAAGCCCGACCATATAATACCCTACACTAAGTAAAAGAGCAAAAAAAAAAATTCTTTTAAAATTTCATTAATTTATATTTTTGAGTGATTTTCGGAAGTGGGCCTTATATGGGGGCTATGACCAATTATGGACCGATCACCATGAAATTAGGTCGTGTGATTTATGTCTATATTAAAGTTAACTATATTGAATTTTGTGTGTTTACCAAAATTTTTAAGCGATTTATGCACGTTAAAGTGATTTTCGGAAGCGGGTCTATATGGGAGCTATGACTAATTATGGACCGATCGTAACAAAATTTGGTGACATGAATTTTGTGTATATAAAACTTATTTGGAGCGGAATTTGTGGAGATACATATATAAATTAAACATTTATGAACGATAAAGTCCAATTTCGGGAGGACATTTGTATGGGGACTAGGTGAAATAATGGACCGATTTCAGCCAGTTTCAATAGGCTTGGTCCTTGAGCCGAAAAAATAATATGTATCAAATTTCATCGAAATATCTTCAAAATTGCGACCTATACTCTGCGCACAAGGTTTACATGGACAGCCAGCCAGCCGAGCAGACGGACGGACGAACGGACATTAATCGACTCAGAAAGTGATTCTAAGTCGATCGGTATACTTTAAGGTGGGTGTTAGACTAATATTTTTGGGCGTTACAAACATCTGCACAAACGCATAATACCCTCCCACTATGGTGGTGTAGGGTATGATTTTAAGTGACACTCACTGTATGTCAACAATAGAAATGCGAGTAAAATATTAGTAAACTAGCACTTTTTGCTCAATATTTGGTCAGAAAAAACTCGTATAACTTTGTTATTTTTCATGCGAAATTATTGTTTTATACCTTGTTAGAAAGATAATTTTCTCTATAAGCTTAGGTTTATTGCAAATGTTTTAAAAACAGTAACACTATATACTAATTATTATAAAAAAAAATAATAATGCATCACAACAAAGGTGAAGGGCATATAAGATTATATAGCACTCTTACTTGTTTAATTGTACATTGTACGTACATTTTAATATCAAAATATATGCTAACAAAGTAGCGGGTAATATGCTAGTTATATATAAACTTATAAGTCTAGATATATTCTGCTTTAGTTTTTTATTTTCAGTCTTATCATTAATTTCTTCTTCTGCCAAACATTCTTCAATTTTCTTAAACATATTTTGTTTTTCATTAAACTTTTTCATAGTTCTACTATGAAAGGTATCAAAATGCCTTTTTAAAACATCTTACCTCATAGTTTTATGACAAAAGAGGCATTGAATGCTATCAAATCCATTTTTAATCATAAAAAATTTTTTACCAACCATATTCAACATTTATTTTGTTCAGTACACACAAATACAAAAACTCAAAAAATAAAGAAAAAGTTGCCTCGTTGACTTGGGTAGTTCATGAACGACCTAGTTCAATTGAACGATTCACTTGATTGAACTAAATGAACTAGTTCAAATCTTTTCGCTAACTTAGTTCAATTTTTGAACTATGAACTAAAATGATCCAAACGTACGCACTGAAATGACCGAAAATTTTATATTGTTTTTCATGTTTCTTTTTATACTCATTCTGACAGTAATGTAATGTTGCCATACAAAAGTCAAATAATTTATTTTATCAAAGAAAATAGCAGAATATTTCGTTTTGGTATCACTGCATTACTTATAAGCAGGGAAACCAAAATATGCAAATGCATGTTTTTTCTGGTGAGCCTACTGGGCACATGGATAAGATATTTACACGTTTCAGAACTATTTATGAATTTTGGCATCGATTTGTTAGTGCATATTTTTGCATATTTTACCCATAAATGCATATTTTTGCATATATTTGTTTTAAGAGCATATTTATGTCTTATTTTTGCGTTTTTAGAGCATATTTTACTGTTTAATAGCATATTTGGACTTTATCAAAAACAAATTTTGTCTTACTTATTTTCGCTGTTGTGTTACAGGTTTAATATAATATTTTTTTAATATAAAATAAGCTCCATCTAAATATCAAATTTTAGTTCTAATTCAAACTTAGCCGTTCTAAGTGTTAAAGAAATATTGTCTTCTAAATTTGCTCCTATAACATCAGTTGATGTCGAAAGAACATTTTCTATGTATAAAAATGTTTTCAGATCCAATAGACAACGATTTTTATTTGAAAATTTAAGTCAATATTTTGTAATTTATTGAAATAATAACCTTAATTGAAGAATTGACTTTATATTTATATAAAATATCATCAAAAAATACCTCTCGAAGCCTTTTCATAGCTTAAGTTCCTATTGTTTTTATTTTTTGTTATACTTGTTTTAGTTCATGTTATTTTTGTTTATTTTATGTTACTTTACCTTTTTAGAAATGAATTGTATTGATTTTTTTTAAATAAAAGTAAATTTTTTGGTTAAAAATTATGTAAAAGTTTGTTTTTTAAGAGCATATTTTTTTAAATTTTAAGAGCATATTTTAAAGTTTTTACTGCATATTTAAAGCGCTTAAAACGCTTTTAGAGCATATTTCCGGTTTCCCTGCTTATAAGTATTTGTGTTTGGTTTCGCTGTAGCTTGTTGCCATACAATTTTTTATGTCGTTTGAATGTTTAACCGTTTTTTATAGAATAATTAAACGTAGTGTATTGAAAATTATATTTTAATGATACAATATGACATCTAGAAAAAGACACACTGACATATGGCTTCATTTTGATGAAGATGGAAATGATCGTGCCAAATGCAAATACTGCAAATCTTCATTAAGCATTGTTGGCGGTTCTCATGGGAACTTGAATCGACACTTAAAAAGAATACACCCATCAACACCTCTTGTACTTGAACGCCAAACAACAATTCAATCACACATAAATTTGAATTCAAAAGAACTATCCTCAAAACAGCAGTCATCACCCGAACAACAGTCTTCAAGCTCTCAAATAAGGCTACAACAGCAAAGTATTTCGCATTTCATTCGAAGACCACCTTCTATTCGAAAAGTGGGACAAATTGACAAGCAGGTGTTAAAAATGGTGGCGAATGGACATCACGCACTGCGTATAGTGGAAGAACCCGAATTCAAAAAACTTATTGAAGATGTGTCGCATTGCCCAGGTTACTCACTACCAACCAGAAAGACTTTATCTAACAATCTATTACCAAAAGTTCACACAGAAATTCTTGAAAATATTAAATCACAAATTTGTTCATCTCCGGCTGTATGTCTTACCACAGATGCACACTGGTCGATCCCATAGGCCAAAAATAAAAAAACAAAGTGAAAAGTTTGTCATCAAATGTGTCATCACTATTTCTTATAAAAACAAGGTTTTTATATTTATAGTTGTTTTTGTTTTATTCCAACTATATTCTTCAAGAATAGCTTCAAAAGTGAGAGCATGTTGACAGTTGGTTTTTGCAGAATGAAAAAGTGGAAAATTAAGCGCAACTTTAAATTAATTAAAACCATATAAAAAAAGGTTTTTTTGAAATAAATCAAAATGAATATTGAATTGGAAGATATTTACTTAATTTTAAGATAATTACAATGTGTTTAGCTTCTTGTGTACTTTTTATAAAATTAATATTTCCCCAGTGTCATTTTTAGTGTTCGTTCGTCCATATACTTCAATTTCAAGTAGATTTTAGTTGTGTTTCCCCCTGAAGTCTCCAATGGGATTTTTTCTGGTTTGTTAGTTTATATTCCAAGATTCTAAAATTGGAAATTTCAGCTGCATCCTTTTGCATCTCTTTGATTTATCTCCCATACACCAAAGCGGCCTCATTGTTTTTGATGTCCAACTTTGAATTTTTGTGAGGTGTTATGTTAGTTTATGTTCGCGTTGCTTTGTTATTGTTATGCATGTAAAGAATTGTGTTTGTTTTTTTCTTTTCCACGGACTTTTAATATTTTTACTTTATGAATTTGGTCCTTATTATAAATTGTTTTTGCAATAGTCACATTTTATAATTGCAAATAAAGTGAAGAATATCGTGAGAAACTATATTAAAAAAAAAATGAGGGCTACACATTTGAAGAAAGTCATTTAGAAACACGATTAAATTATAATTGCATAAAATTTAAAAATTACAAAAATGCAATCGTATAAAAAAAAAAAGTTCAAAATACATATACTGATTGGCTTGCCTAAAAGGAGTCGATTTTATTAAACTCACATGAGGGGGCGGATCACGCCCAGATTTAGTTTGCAATTTTTTTAGTGAGAATTCTTATTGATTTTTAATTTTTTATCAATTTTAAAAAGTTTATAGTTTCACTCATATGGGAAGTGGGTGTGGCAGTTGTCCAATTACGCCCATTTTTGAAGCAAAATTGTTGTAATATCCTTATTATATATTGTAACAAAAATTATAAATGTACTATTATTTATTACCGAGAAATGGAATTTTGATTAACTAGAATGTCATAACGTCGCACTGCGCGTGGGAGTGTATTTGGATGATAAGGTATGGTGGGGGGTGGGTATGAGCCTCAAGTAAGACCATCCAATAATGGTTTAGTTTTTGGAATGAATATGATAAAAACTTTCATAAAATAGTTCGTCCTGATAATAACTCTGCTGCCGCTATTAGAGAGTTTGATAAATATCTCAACGAAGAGTATTTAGAACGCCAGAAGGACCCACTATTGTGGTGGAGCGAAAGAAAGAAACTATATACGCGAATATACATATACGCATTTAAACGGCTCTGCATATTGGCCACATCAGTGCCGTGCGAGCGAATTTTTTCAGCGACAGGCCAAATTGTAAATGATAGACGTACACTCTTGAAACCAAATAAAGTGTCCAAGTTGATTTTTTTATTTTTTTATTTAATTGTTTAAGTATTAATTTTGCTGAATTTATTTTTGTTTTTAAATATTTTTATTTTGTATTCTTTAAATTAAAACATGTATAATTAAAAAAGTTAATTTATTTTTGGGTTTTTTTAGTTACATTTTAAAAATAAATGAATTTAATATTATAATATACATAATACAAACTGCATTCTTATTTTTAACTAAAAAATGAATAGAAAAAACAGTAGAAAAGTAAAATACATTTATTTTTTGCTGGCGCTAATGCAACTAGAAATATTTAATTCAAGTTTATTATATATCAAAATTGGTTATTTGCTTACAAATTTGTAAACCATTAAGTTGTGAGCCATTTATTCAATGATTTCCGTACATTCCAGATTTAGCACCTGATGATATCTTTCATTCTGGCTCACCAACCATGGTATACATCAATTGAATGAAGTTGTAGTCCACGTAGGTCGTTCAAAATAAAAAAAGAGCGATTGAACTAGATGAGCTACCTAGTTCATTTGTGAACTATGAACTAAAATGAGCGGTCATTGAATTGAACTATTAAGCACAAGTCTAGTGGACAATGACTACTAAAATGTAAGAGCGTAAGAATGCGTGTGTTTTGATTTTCTACAATTGTGGTATAGGCTGCGCATGTCTGGTGTACAACATGACGTCAATTATATTTGATATTTCTAAAACTTTCGGAAGCTCTGATAAGTTATCCCACGATAAAAGAGATTGTTTTAAATTTAAAAAGGAAATTGTGTTGTAAAGTCTCTGAAATCATATCATTGCTCTAAGTAAGTAATATCATTTTTTAAAGATTGATTTGCTTCTAATTTTAATGCTTTTGTTTCGTGAGATGAAATCTTTTTTAAAATAATTACAACTTTGCTTCCATATTTTAACCAATTTTTAAGGCTATTCAAAAGATTACTCACTGTTTACATCAAATACAAATATGCCTCTGACAAACCTTCATCTATATATTCTTCATCATCATTATAACAAATTCCCATGTAACTTTTCGACAAGCGCACAGTGGTTTCCCTAATATGAACAAGCGGTCAATAATCAATATCTCCAAAACTAAAAAAGATAGGGTCTTCAAAATTTGTCACCTCATAGCATGGCCGAAGAACTTTAAGTTTGCAAATTTTTAAGAAAAAATATTAACTCTTTATAGCCCACGATCTTAAAATTGTGTGCAATTTTGAAATAAGATGCATTTAGGTGAATAATAAAATAATTAATTTTTAAAAAATTTTAAAAATGTATCCTTATTTATTAATGAGTGTTTTTAAGGAGTGTGCCATTTCTGTAACATTGAGTTAAAAGTTAAAAATAAATTATGTGATATGAAACGATTTGAAGCTATTATTTTGTTAGTTGTAGCATAATAATTCGCCACATTTTTCACAAATAGTTTGTTTTTCGTTTTTCTACCCAAAACGGCCAGTGTCCTACTTGATCCAGGCGTAGGCTTGCCTTTATGTTTTGTAATATTTCGATATATTTTTTTGTCTTCTTATATGTATTTCATATTTTCCAATTATACTGTCAATTAAATCCACGCCTTCCATATAGACAACAATGTATGGGCTACTACGTTCTCAGCTCCTGTTTCATGTTCGATATTATAACCCGAAACTCCACTAAGGACATACATCTTATAACCCCACTTATGACGTTTATTTGGGTTGTATCTTTTCAAGTCATTTCAAGCTTTAGTTGAACAAATTTTCTCATCAACACAAATTTATTCCTCCATTGGAATCCTACTAAAAGTAACGTTTAGTGTCTCTATAATAGGCCTAATTTTATAAAGTGTATCTACATTTGGAGCATTGCGTGGAGGCAGATGGAAATTATCGTTGAAATGAATGAATTGTCAAATTTTTGTTTCGGCATTATTTCTTGAATCGGTTTGCCAATAGTTGAATTCCAATGACTGGTTACCTTTGCAGTTAGTGACATCATAAAAACTAGTCCAATAAACTTCACAATGGCAGTATCAGTTACATGAAAAGACTGAATCGAATTTTGTTGCATTGGATATAGATTTGTTTGATCAGCGATTGAAGTCATAATCCAGATCCAATGTAATATTGTTTGCTCTTTGTTAACGATAAAATTCTTTTTTTTCCCATGTTAATTCTCTTCTCTTTTGCTTTGTTGAATGTGGAAGGGGGTACGAAGGATCAGGAATTGTTTCATTAGTTTCATTATCACTGATTGAATTTATTTCAACTTCGAAGTTATTTTCAAATTCTTCAAAGGGTAATTGAAAATCTGGGTCATCAACACTGTCAGCATCCTCATCCAATCCATTTTCACTACCTTGTTGACATAATATGAAAATTATTTAATCTTCCCGTAACGATATTTGATATAATAAACCATCAACACGTACATAATTTATTGCAATAAAAATTATCGTTTTTACTCAATGTAACAGAAATGTTACAAACAAACAAAATCACTTTTGCCGTATAAAAAATATAAAACTAATGGTTGCTAATACTATTTATGTAAAATCTACATAAATAGTATTACAAAAAAATAATTTAACTATTCTGCACTTTTTGTATAAATTTTAAAAATCAAAATTAGCGTAATCTTGGGATTTTATCTTTTTAGAAAACTTAAATTAAAAATGACGTTACACAAAAGCGTTGCCATATATGTTACACTAGTTTAAATGAAATATATATATTTATTATTTACTTTTGTGGTATGTTACAGAAATGTCACATGGGGCTATAAAGGGTTAACAACTGTAACCACAGTAGCCCTTTGATCTTTCAAGGGTTAATTGGCTTTTAGATTTGTTTTATGAATTTTTGAAATAAAATATTTCAGTATAAAAATTCGTTTGTTTTAAACAATTTAAGTAAATTTTTATTCCATTTTAATTCATTTGAATTATACACTGAAAAAAAAAACTAAATTAAAAAGTTATACAAAGTTATATAAGTAATATAAGGTAGTAAGGTAAAATAAGACATTAATATACATATATCAAATATTAATCAAATTTAAAACTCCTTGACATAAACTACTTGTTTTCTTTGTTGGTAAGTTTGTCCTCCAGAAATAAATGGATCTGAACTTAAAACAGGCTATTTAAAAGTTCTGTATTTGTAGCATTGCACGAAATTTTTCGGGTATGTTGCAATCTAAACTGTTTTATATGCTTATTTTTCGCTTCAGCTGCTTCCTACGATAATTCACCTATTGACACTACTACATGCTTGCTTACTTCAGCTCCATTGGTCAGATTTTTATGTATAGAGGGATTTTGGTGTCAAAAAGACAATTGTTAAAACACTTAATTTCAACAATCAAATGATGCAATTATGTAGAGAAATGTTTATATATGAAATGTACACTTATAGTTTTAAGAAAAAATTTATTTTATTTTTAGAAAATGGAACTAAAGTCCATGCAAGGGTGTTAAGCAACAATTTACTTATATTTTCACGCAATTCAGTGGTATAATTTTCCTAATAATACCATTACCTTTAACATATTTGAAAAATATAACATTTCAACAAAAAAAAAATTATGGGGAAACCATAAACCGTTAAGAAGATATGCCCAAATCTGTAAGACTCTAATTATTATTGTGTTTTTGATTTTCCATGGAGAAAAAAAAATGTAGCCCCACTTTCCCGCAAGCTCTTTTTTTAATAAAATGAAAGGTGGGAGTGTCTTGTTTCGATTAAAAAAAAGAATAGTTTTCGGAACAGGATGAAAACTTAACATTTTTTGTCGAATAAGAAACGAAATATCCAAAAAATTCTTATCTATGTATGGGTTTCGTGGGCGGTGGGCGTGACTGATTTTATTGAAACTCGATATGCGTTCCCTTTTGGTTTCAATAAATGTATGTACCAAATTTCTAGACTTTTGCTTGGACATAAACAATTTTATGCGAAAAAATCAATTTGGATTGCATGGGCGTACGCATTAGCATACGTTCTTCTTTTGTTTCAGAAAATATATGTACCAAATTCCTAGACTTTTATTGAATAGGAACAATTTTATGCGAACAAATCTATTTGGATTGTATGGGCAGTGGGCGTTGGAAGTGGTCGATTTTGATAAAATTTTATTTGTTTCTTAGTTTGGTCCATATAATTATCTGTGCCAAATTTCAGAGTTCTACAACCACTCCTTATAATTTTTGCAAAAAAATGTAAGAAGACATCCCTCTGTGGGGCGGGTTACTATATTACAGATTACACGCCCATCCGCAAATTTCCGCAACTAACATCAGCACTTTTATTATATTAAGAATCAGATTAATACAATAAAAAAGAAACCTATGGGGGGAATATTGGGGGAACACAACTAAAACTTTAAGTAAACATAATGAAGTTTTACAAAAAAAGTAACAAACATATATGTAGGTTAACTAAAACATTAATTTCACAATAATTACAACACAAGTTAGTTTTTATTATTTTCTAAACATAAAATAAATACCTTTAACTTCAAAATCCATTGAAAATAATTTAATTTTGTAGACTACAGCAATTGCAAGACCGTTTTGAAGTGCACTTTTGCTTTGAATTATTCTTCCAGCGTTCAGCTGCGCTTTGCAAATGAATACTTGCTCATGCTTTCAATTTTATTTTTAAAAAGTCCCATTAGATTTCCAGTAAAAACCGGTTTGCCATTAAAAAGATTGGATATTTAAGAGACAATTTTTTTTGCATTTTGTCTAAATATTTTGTGATCGTTTTATTTATTTTTGGCCTATGGGCGGAACCACTGTGAAGCGTTTTGAAAAAATACCTCTTTACTGCTGGTCAAGAATATATTAATCGGTCGATTGCTGGCTAGGTACTAGGGTATTCAATCGGTTTAATTTTGGTCGGTTAACAGTTCGAATAATTCAAAATTGCCGATTTTCAAATAACGAATAAACCGATTAATTTGTGTCGATTAACCGAAATTTCTTTTTTTGCACTTTAACATAATTTTTTTGTTTTTAATTTTCCATTTTAATTCAAATACAAATGTCAAAGTAAAATTACATATTTTTTCGAACATTCAAGAAATATGTTTAGTGAGTGTTATAATAACTGATATATTTAATTTCCATGTAATTGTGGGATGAGAACATAATAATAGACGAAACTGGAGACACTACAGAAATAAGTTTTTTTTCACAACTTATCGAAATTATTAAAAGTATTTAAAATCTAAATAGTCCAAAAATGACTCCAATGGTATAATGGAGGATTTTATATGCTTAGAAAAAACTAAAAAAAATAACTGACAAATTGGATATTCTTTACCTTGTCTTACTTTCGATTTCTCCAACATCTACAATCAGCGTGAGAGTTTTTTCCAAGTCGAGTTTTATCAAAACTAAAGAAAATTATTTATTGTTTGGTTGAATTGTTATGTTATGTTATGTTTATTTTTTATGTTTTTGTTCTTTTTATTAATAAAATACTTCAATAAGTACACAAAATTCGTGTTTTAGTTTCAGTTTAACATTTAAATATAATTTATTCGGTTAATCGAATAATTTAAAATTAACCGATTATTAACCGATTAAATCTAAACCCCGATTAATTGTTTGCTCGATTAACCGATTAAACCAGAAACCCGATTAATTGAATACCCTACTAGGTACTAATCACTGTAAGGAAACAATACAACTGACTATACATTTCACAATTGTATAACTATACAAATTTTTTCTGTACAAAATATTAATTAATAAAAAATATAATTAATAAAAAAAATATTTTTCAAAATGTAGATATTATTTTTTAAGTGGACAAATTGTGTTTTAGCTGGAAACTAAATCTGTATTCTTATGAGAAGCAGACGTGTTTATTTATTCGCTCCGCGATTTAAGTGGTTTCAGTGAAAATTTAAATAAAAAGGAAAAATTTAGCGATTGGACGCAAAAAAAAAAATATATATTTCTCTAAGTGTTTAATATAAACAAACAAAAAAAATATACAATATAACAAAAAAAAAAATAGAAATTTGTTTAAAAGTGCTTTGTTTATTTTCTTTTTTCAAATTTCGTTAAATTACTGTGAGCATATGAACTCTCATAATGAGAGTAGACTCAGTTTAAACGGTAGAAATGCCTACATATTTTTGAACGGGGAGGGTGAAAATAGAAGTGCTAACAAAAATATAAGAGATCCAGACTTTAACAAAAATTATTTAACCGCCAAACCGATTGAGAGAGCGCGCTCTTGTTCCCCCGTGATACAAATACATGAGAACAATATTGCACACACATCATCACCTAGTAATGCTTGTTTAGAACAAAGCATAAAAGAAAATAAAAAGTGTTCTGGTACAACAACAAATACTGCAGTAGATATAACAGAGTCGACAATGATAAATACACAAGCTTATGATAATCCACTAACAACACCTAGTGAGAGTTTTAATGTATTTAACACTGAAAATACCGTGATGGAAGATAATGGAACATCAAGTGGTGCTATACCTAAGGTTGGAAATAAGATAAGTAAAACTAAATCTCCAGTTCAAACAGGTATGCTTAGATATATAAGAATTAATAAGCGAAATTTAAGTCCCCAGAAAAGTCTGCCTTCTGAGAAGAAGCAAAAAATTACTGATAACCCCTTGAGAAGTAACCGTTTTGCTCTCTTGAGTGAGGAAGATTCTAATCGTCAAAAAAATGATGATAAATCCATTCGTAAACCGTTAAAACCACCACCAATATTCCTTCGTGAAACTAGCTCTAATAGCTTAGTGAAATCATTTATTGAACTCATTGGAAAAAATAATTTTCATATTGTTCCAATAAGAAAAGGAGGTGTGCAAGAGACAAAAATAGTTGTATACACTGAGGATTGTTATAGAAAAATTTCTCAACACCTAAATGACAGTAAGAAAAACTTTTATACATATCAACTTAAGAGTTGCAAGGGCTTGATAGTGGTCATAAAAGGTATAGAGTCCAGTGTAGATACAAACGAAATCAAGGAGGCCCTGGAAGAATTGGGCTATCAGACAAAGAATGTAGTCAATATCTTTAATAGAGACAAGGTTCCTCAGCCAATGTTTAGGGTTGAGTTAGAGCCTGATGATAGGAAATTAAAAAATAATGAAACTCACCCTATATACACTCTAAGATATTTGTTGAATCGTAGAGTAAATATAGAGGAACCTCTTAAGCGTAATCGTCCAGTTCAGTGTAGTAATTGTCAGGAATTTGGACATACACGTTGATACGTGTTGATACAGAGTTGCAAGGGCTTGATAGTGGTCATAAAAGGTATAGAGTCCAGTGTAGATACAAACGAAATCAAGGAGGCCCTGGAAGAATTGGGCTATCAGACAAAGAATGTAGTCAATATCTTTAATAGAGACAAGGTTCCTCAGCCAATGTTTAGGGTTGAGTTAGAGCCTGATGATAGGAAATTAAAAAATAATGAAACTCACCCTATATACACTCTAAGATATTTGTTGAATCGTAGAGTAAATATAGAGGAACCTCTTAAGCGTAATCGTCCAGTTCAGTGTCGTAATTGTCAGGAATTTGGACATACACGTAATTATTGTACCCTACGCACAGTATGTGTTGCATGCGGAGGCCTGCACTCTTCGTCACAATGTGATATAGTTGAGAATGGTCTCAGTAGGAAATGTGGTAACTGCGGTGGAGATCATTCCGCTAATTATCGCGGATGCCCGGTCTACAAGGAGTTACTAAAAAGATTAAGAGAGAGGCAAAAGCTGTTGAGAGGTGAAATAGTTGAATCAACACCTACAAATTCGGTATCTACATCTAGACCACTAAGCTCTGGAGTAGATTTTTCAAATGATAAAATAAATGCGGCTCATCCAGTATCACAGGAAAATGGCCAGGGAGCTACAATTAATGCTGGAGCCGGCTCATACGCCAGTATTTTAAAAACGGGTTATCAAAAGCCAAAAGTCCCCCAAAATATGGGAGGGTTGGAAAACCTTATGCAAACACTTACTGAGAATATTTCCTCTCTTAATCAAAATATGACTAACTTCATGTCATCCATGCAAAACACAATACAAGAGCTTCTGAGAGCACAGAACCAAATGATTCAAATTCTACTAACAGGAAAATGAATTTTTTGAGGATATGTTTCTGGAATGCAAATGGTTTAAACCAGCACAAATCGGAAATTTCCCATTTTATGTTAAATAAAAGCATCGATGTGATGTTAATTTCGGAGACACATCTTACAAATAGATATAACTTTAATATATCAGGATACTCATTTTATTACACAAACCATCCGGATGGTAAGGCACATGGCGGTACCGGTATCATAATTAGAAACCGATTGAGACACTATGCCCTAGAAGCGTTTTCAAAGGATTATATGCAAGCAACATCTATTCGCCTTGAATACCCAGCTGGAGACCTAACTCTGAGCTCTATATATTGCCCACCACGTTTTTCGATGACCAAGGAAAAATTTGAAGAATTCTTTATAACACTAGGAGATCGGTTTCTGGCATGTGGAGACTACAATGCCAAACATACATATTGGGGTTCGCGATTGGTAAATCCCAGAGGTAGACAGCTGTATAAAGCTCTAGTTGATCGCAAAAATTGCTTAGATTTTGTGTCTCCTGGACACCCAACTTATTGGCCAACTGATCCTAGAAAAATTCCTGATCTAATAGACTTCGCCATATGCAGAAATATTATTCGGAATGCAATATCCACAGAAATATCCTATGATCTATCTTCCGACCACTCTCCTGTAATTATTAATTATTGTGAGAGACCCAACACCCCAAGATTTCCTAAGGACTCTTTGTATTTTAAGACAAATTGGCTAAAATATAGGAAATATATCAGCAGTCATATCCACACAAATCCTAATTTACAGTGTGAGGAAGACATAGATAGGACCGTTAATGACTTCACGTCACTGATTGTTTCGGCTCTGGAACACTCTAGGTGCCAGATCCCTCCAAAAACTAATACGCCTATTTCAAGTTCGGATATTGAAAGACTTCTTCTCGAAAAGAGAAGACTCAGAAGAGAATGGCAACATAATAGATCACCTGCTGCAAAGCAGAGGCTGTCCGCAGCAGTACGAAAACTGAAAAGAGCCCTTCATTTAGAGGAGGATCGCATAAACGAAAAATATATTAAAAGTTTGACGAGTACAAAATACACAAATTTCTCTCTTTGGAAGGCAACGAGGAACATTAAGCCACCGGTAGAGGCACAAAGCGCTTTAAGAAAAGCTGACGGAACCTGGGCACGAAGTGCTATAGAAAAAGCCTCAGTATTTGCTGAACATTTAAGTGAAGTATTTCAGCCCAACTCCACGGCAAATGAGTTTGAACTAGAAGAACTGCCAGCTTCAACAATGGCTAATGCAGCCCAATTCGATATTAGTCCTGAGGATGTTAATAGAGTAATTAAAAATAAATTAGACTTGAAAAAATCACCGGGATATGATTTAATAACGCCATCAATGATTAAGAACCTACCAAATGTGGCAATAATTGTGCTATCTATATTGTTTAATGCGATCTTGAAACTAGGAATTTATCCAAAAAATTGGAAAATTTCTCAAATAATAATGATACCTAAACCGGGTAAAGATTTAACCCTGCCATCTTCTTATAGACCTATTAGCCTACTCCCTTGTTTGTCGAAGTTATTCGAAAAAATATTCCAGGAAAAGATAATACCTTTTTTGAATGATGGAAACATTATCCCAGTACACCAATTTGGTTTCCGTGAACATCATGGCACCATTGAACAGGTCAATCGTTTAACTGGAGAGATTCGAAAATCTTTTGAATTAAAGAAATATTGTTCTGCCATCTTTTTAGACGTTGCTCAGGCTTTTGACAAGGTATGGCATAAGGGTCTAATACATAAAATCAAATGTTTACTACCACTATGTACTCATAAATTGCTGGAGTCTTATTTATCGAATAGACTTTTCAGAGTTAAGTACAATGATTGTGTGACGAGAGAGTGCAAGATTGGAGCTGGCGTTCCACAGGGAAGTGTACTAGGACCTACGCTATATTTGATTTACACCTCCGACCTCCCTACGTGCGATAAACTAACAATTTCAACATTTGCTGATGATACCGCCATTATTAGCTCAGACGAAAACCCACTCATGGCATCTAGTCAACTACAGAATTACCTCGTACGTGTGGAGTCATGGTTGAAAAACTGGCGAATAAAGGTAAATGAGCTGAAAAGTAAACATGTTACGTTCGCTCTAAGGAGAGGAAATTGCCCACCTGTCACACTCAACAACGTTAATATACCGCAGTCTGATTATGTCACCTACCTTGGTATTCATCTAGATAGACGGCTTACTTGGCGCCGACACATAGAAACCAAGAGACTTCACATGAAGTTAAAAGCCTCTAGCTTTCATTGGTTAATCAGTGACCAATCAAAATTAAGCCTTGAATATAAAGTCATCCTGTATAAGACCGTTTTAAAACCAATTTGGACATATGGAATTCAATTATGGGGAATGGCTAGCAACACCAGTATTGATCTTATACAGAGGGCCCAATCTAAAATTCTTAGGACCATGACGGGAGCACCATGGTACATAAGAAATGAAAACATCCACAGAGACTTAGAAGTGACATTGGTAAAGGAAGAGTTCGAGAAAGTCCGTGAGAAATATATTGTGAAGCTGCGAAACCATCCCAATTCCCTTGCAAGACAACTTGTGCAGACCCAAACCCGATCCAGGCTCCGTAGAGCAGATCTACCACCCCGCTAAGATGAGTGACAGTTTATCATAATGGCTCTCTTGCTGAAGAGCAAATAGTTTTAATTTTAGTTATAAGATTTAAATACTTATTGTAAGGTCAAAATAGACAGATTCAATAAATCAATAAAACGTTAAAAAAAAAAAAAAAAAAAAAAGCTGGAAACTGGATAAGAGACAAAAAAATGGACAATCCAGGCCGTCTGGCAACCCTTGCTTTACATAATGTATGCATTCATTACAATGTAAGAGACGTTCCAAGCGATCTCATATGTTAAGTATGCCAGAAGAGGACGCAACACCACCAATTTCTAACCAATATCTAGCCGCCGCTCAAGCTATTAGGCCCAATATTGGACAAACACTTTTCTAGATAAATAAGTAAAATTTAATCAAAATTTTTTCTAAAGATTTTATATTAAAATTTAAATATACAATTCATAAAAGGTCACAATGTATTATAAAAAAAAACAATAATAATTAAACTAAAGGTACGGTCAGACACAGCTAATATTTGAAGTTTTTCGTCAAATGTATCATTGTTTGAATCTGAACACAAATAAAATATAGAGCAAACAACAAAACAGATGATTTTAGTCAAACAAAATTATTTGTCGGTAAACAAAATATTTTCTTAATGTGAACATAGTGTGACCACTAGCTATATAAATACCTAAAAAATATATAATTTGATCTTCCAAATCAATTTAAGGTTAAAGCACTTACATATTTCGAATTGTAAATCAATTATTTGAATAAAATTTTTTGGAATTTTGTTATCATATATAGAATTTAATTTTTCACATTTTGTTTGACCAAACTGCTGTGAAAAAGAATCATTAAATATATTTGCCGTGTGGTCACACTATGTCAAATATTTTCATGAAATAATTGTTTGATCAAATAGAGCAAAAACTGAAAAATAAAAGGAGACTGTTAAGTATTTTAGGTACTAAATTATATACACAATTTCATTATTATTTTTTTATTCTTTAGTTATTCTAAATCTAATAAAATGAAGATAATACAATTGAATTGCAATTAATTAAAAATTTATGTAAAATTGTCGTAAAATTTTATAATATTTGTGAACATGTTCTTATTCTAAATGAATAAAGTTTGGAAAAACTCATGTTCGATTAATAATATTTAATAAAAAAAAATCATTTCAATTATGAATTTCGTTTTTCAACCAAAGTATAACAAGTAGTCCGACTTCTCTATTTTTCAATATTACTCTCTCACATATATATAGGTACCATGTGAATTCAACACCCTTGTGAGAAATGTAAACACATCAAATGTCTCGAAATTGTAAGCAAAAATTGTAGATTAAATATAGTTGAATTCACGTTAATTCTTTAACACACAGAATTTTATAATTTTGTTTTACGCTTCCATCTCATTTTCATTTCTGAAATACGTCCAATTTGTACAATCTAAAAAAACTTATTTTTTTTTTTAAATTATTTTTGAAATTTTACTGTTTTTGTGGTAGAATTTAAACTATTTAACAGAGTTTAAATTTTCCTTATTGAAAATCATATAAAATTCAATCAGATAATAATTTAAAACATTTCTATGAAGCTCTGTGTGGCTGGTAAAAAATATACATATTTGTTACTAACACAAATATAGAGTTAGGTACTTCTGTCAAAGAGTCGGACTACTTGTACATACAGTAGCCCAATAAAGTCTACATACAGGAATTCAAATTAAATTTCTTTCGTTGAAAGCTGTATTTGTAAGTTAAAAGTAGTGAAATATATTTGTTAAAAGAATAAATTCCCACTAAAAAAAATTAAAACAACATCACTTAAGTCGGGTTTAGCAACATTTCCTATCACTTCCAAAATTTCACCGTTATTAAATTTTTTGATTCTGAGTCAAATAACGAAAATTTTTTTTGGTTTTTTTGGCTTTAATGTTCAAAATATTATGGAACTTAATAGTTCCGCCCACCCAAAAGTAGGCGTGACCGAGAATAAATTTTTCGTTATTTTACTCAGAATCAATAACTCTAATAACGGTGCACTTTTTGGCGTTATTTGAATTTTTTTGCTAAAATCGACATAAGACATTTATTATTATATATCTCATAAAAAAAACTAAAAAAACTGCTTTAAATTAAAGTAACATAATAATTTTTCCTGTATGTAGACTTTCTTGGGATACTGTATATACTTGGATTCAACATTTTAAAATTATATTTTTTCTTTTTAACAGTTCGCTTATTTGATTATTGTTAATTTTATCATAGTAATATTCGTTTTGTTTGAATAAAGCGATTTTTAGTTCAAAATCCAAACAAAGCCAAAACAAGGGATAATTAGGGATATTTTGCAGACTTTAAGTACAAGTATACCTATATACAAATTCTAATACGTTGATAGTAATATAATTCAATAAATAAACATTTAAATTATATTATTAAATTGTTCAAGCTTGAGTTCTTTTCACGATTTGTTTTCATTATGTAGCGATTTTTAATTTAAGTTATAGCAACACTACTTTTGCTATTACACGTTGTTATTTGACGCTGTTTGATCTTGCAAATGAATTGCAAGATCAAATAAAAAATTACTCAAAATGGAGGGAAATATTTGCTGTTTAGTGGTCAGACATTGGTCACATTAGAAGAAAGTTTTCTTATCGGCAAATAAATTTGTTTGACCAAATTCAGCTGCTTTCTTGTTTGCCGTGAAAAATATTTTCTGTCCAAACTAGAAACATAAAATATTTGACGTTTAAATAAAAGTACTGAAATTTCATAATTCTTTTAATTGTAAAGCAAAATCTAGTAATATTTTAATTTCTAGAAATGTCTTCTTTATTGATGAAAGAAATTAAAGTTTTTTTTGCAGCTTTACTTAATAATTACACGGTGCTACGATGGAAAAAAACTTGGAAAACGGCATAGCGTGGGTTATAGGTCTTGCTGAGTACACTACAAATTTCAGAAACACCCTAAAATTCAGAAGTTATTCTGAAAAAACCGTTTTCAGTTATGTTCGTCGACTTATCGACCTGTAGCTTAGTCAGTTTTTGTTCGACTTCAAATTTTGTAACGGGTTTGGAAAGATTTTTTTGATACATTTTTAAGTTATAAGTATTGTTTTTGTTAAGAATATCTAAAAGAAAAACAAAATTTATCAACTTTTTTGATTTTAGTCGCTTTTCATTGTTTATTTTAATATGAAAGTTTATAAAAAATTATACCAACATATATAGGAAATTTAGTTCTTAACAAAACATGGTTTTAAGTATTCAAATCGGATGAAAATTCTAAAAGTTATTCAACTTTAAATATTTGTAAAATTTTGAATTTTTACAAGGTAAATTTTGTCGAACTTTTTTCGAAAAAGTTTAATAAGTTTTGCAAATATAAACCGATTTTAACAAGTAATATCTCATTTTTTCCCATATAAAGTTGTCTTTAAAACTGTGCAAAAAAGAATAGGTTTTCATAGAAAAAAATTAAATTAACTATTGTTGAATATGAAAAATTACGAAAAAAATAAAAAATAAAGCGAAACTTTTTTTAAAAACTTACCAATTTTTCTTGATATGCATACATTTTATGAAAGCTTAATTCTTCCTTCTATCCATAATTGTTTAAAATTTTGAAATCGGTCTAAAAATGTGTGAGTTAGAGGTACTAAAGTACTACGACCTACCCTAAAACAGTTTTTTCAAAATATATCAAAATTTTGAGGGTGTTTCAAAATCCATTAGGTCGCTTTTCAAGTTCTGACAAAAAGTGTAATTTTGTAGCAGAGTGTTATTTAGAAAAAATATTACCATAAATGTGACCACAAGAGAAATATATTTTCCCATTCGTGTGTTTGATAGTATTTCGGTGTGGTTTGATTAAACAGTGTGACCACAAAATCAACCCATGGATTATTTGATGTAGTTTTGATGAAACACATGAAACATCTTGTGTCAAATAATTTGCGTAGTCTGACCTTACCTTTAGTTACAAAGCAGGTCCGCGTCTTCCTATTTCAAGTCTAGTTTTCTCCAACTTATATTCTATTTCTTTCATTCTCATCTGCTCCATAAAGGTATTGTGCCGCTGCATTTCTTCTACTTTCTTCCGTTTAAGACTTTCCATTTCTTTAAAATATTTTTTTTTGATGATCACCTAATTTATCAAGCGATCGATATATCTTTTTGTTTGTTTCCCCTTGCTCCTTTTGGTTCAACACTACCAATTTAATTGTTTCCAGAAGTTCTTTCTGAATAACAAGTTCGGCTTGCAACGCGCCGTAGGAACTTTTAAGAGAATCTTTTTTTGAAGTACTGTATTTCTTTTCCGGCTACTATCTGCTGCTTCCACAGTAGCTGGCGGTGTATTTTCAACAATACCATCTCTTTCAGCTGTATCTAACGACACATCCATACAGGACATGTTTTGCGAGGAGTCATTTCTTCTGTATTATATGCGTCATTAAAGCCAACGGGCTTCACCGGACCACCCTCTACAGAACACTTAATTCCTATGAGGTTTTATATTGGCTCTTCTGTTGTAGACAACATTTGCTCCTTGTTAGGGCCACCTCCTGTGCCCTTTCTATTTTTTAAATTTGTTCTGCCTTTTGCCGTACGTACTTCTTTTGATCTGGTAAATTCTGTAAATAAAAATACAAAATATATGTGGCAAAAAAAAATAGTTTTACCTTTTTATGTAATTAAATACAGTATTGGCCATAACTAAAGCAACCCCCCCCACCCCCCAATGAATTTTTTTCATATGGTATTTTTTTGGTATAAAAACAAAGTTTTAAATATCTATTATGTATTATTTTCATTTGTTAATATGTTTAGTATTGATAAACAAATACTTTCAAAGTTAACCTTTCTATAAGAGGTAACTTAAAATCAGAAAATATTTTAAGGTAGAAAATGAAACGGACAAAACTAAAGCACCCCTTCAAGGATATACTATAAAAACTAATTTTTGTTAATTTTTTGTTGCAAATCCTTTGTTTTGGATGGCACAAGAACATCTCTTGGCATAGAAGACAATATGTTTTTATGGCATTTTTCGATATTCCTTCCCAGGCTATTTTAACGGCATGAAATAAATCGTGAACATTTCCGATCCTTATTTCAACAATTTTCACGATTTATTTTCATATTAACAATGTGCCACAAGTTCACAATAGGAATGAGATCGGGAGATTGACCAGGCCAATGAAGAACTTGAATCTTATTGCTGTGTAGCCAAGTCTTACAAACTTTGGAGGGGTACTTAGGATCGTTATCCTGTTGGAAGGTCCCTATAATTGGCATATCTTCACTGGCATAAGGCAATATTACAGCTTTCAATACATCACGGTACATGAACCGATTCATAATCCCATAAATTTTATGATTTGGCCCAAATCCTTGACCAGAAAAGCAACCCCAGACCATTACATTGCCTCCTCCATGTTTAATTGTTCCTTTGCAATACTTAGGATTCAGTCTTCCTCCTTTTGGTCTGCGTACACGCCTTATTTCAGCGGAACTTTTTAAGTTGTATTTGGATTCGGCAGGGAACAGTAGTGTCTTTAATTTTTGGACACTCCAGTCGATGTGGGCTTTGGTAAACTTCAGTCTAGCTTTCTTGTTCTTAGCTGATAGAAATGTTTTTTTTTTGCTGGTCGTCAGCTGAATAATCGGGCTTCTACTACTCTTCTACTGATTGTTCTTTCGCTAACGCATAATCTTAAACTTCTTCGTACTTGAATAGCTGATGCTGTAGGATCTTTTTGTATTGCTCTTTTGATCAAGGAATCATAATATCGTGTTTTTTTCGCGAACGACCTCCAGAATGCACCGGAGATTTTCGACCAGTCTTAAGAAATTTTTAAACAAGCCTGGAAATAACTGATCTGTTAATTGAATATTTATTACTAAATTCATGTAGTGATAAGCCCGTCTTCCAGTCTTCAATAACTTTAATTTTAAATTTACTGGATTACTTGTTCCTTGTCATTGTTTTTTTTTACAATAAACTGTATAAAACTTAAATTTTGCACACTACGACTTCCTATATTTATATCTTATGGAATTTTTAAGTCTATTCATTGTGATTCCCGATAATTCACATTGCAAATATGCAGTACCAAGTCAAATTTTTAAACATCTTATAAGAGAGTGCTTTTGTTTTGTCCGTTGCGTTTTGAGTTTTTATATGATTTATCATTTTAAATTAATTTTTAATAAAATGATCTTCTACTAAATGAATATTAAATGAACATTAACAATATTAGTTAATAAAATATATACAAAATTGATCCCAAAAAAGCCGTTTTTATCAAAAAAAAAATATGATTTGAAAAAATCCATTGAGGGGGTGCTTTAGTTATGGCCAATACTGTATATCTTCACCTAAAATTCAAAATAACGTAACATCACTTTTTCAAAGTTTATAGAAGAAGCAAAAAACGATAAAAAATTAAAACTACTTGTGATATTGAAACAAAATTTTCAAATTTAAATTAGAAATATATTTTATAAAAAAGTACACTTACTGATATGCGTCTTACGTTATTTTGAATTGATGTTTTTTATAACCAAAATAACGTATCAGCAACATAAATTTGTATGAAATAAAAAGTTTTCATAGGTACTTATTTAAATTAAAAAAAACTCTATTGCAACAAATTTATTAAAACATATAAGGAATTACCTAAAATAGGGTAAAATACTATTTATTAATTAATTACTCAAAACGTAAACGTTATTTTGTTTAAGAAAGTCATGCACTTGATGATACGTTGTTTGAATTTTGATTATTTTTGAAAGTAAAAGTTTAAAATTGTTTACACATACATATGTAATAGATATAGTGAATCATAATAAATAAAAAATCAATTTCGAATTTTTTGAGGATACGTTGTTTTGCATTTTATGTGCCGATATGTATTTAGGACTGAATTTAAAGTTTCTTATAATTTTTTTTATTTTTTAAAAAAAGATATTACTCAAAAATAATCAAAATAATAAGATGTGTTTTAAATAAATAAAATAATGTGGTAAATAAACTAAATGCCTTTGTTCATAATATCGCGTTACTAAAATCATCTATTTAATGCAACAATTGGCTAATTTCCTGGAAAGTTTTTCGCCTTAATTTAAAAAAGGTGCATTATTAAATTGTCCAGTTATGTTTTAAAAATCCAGATAAATTTTTCTTATGGTCCAGTTATTTGACTTTTGTTATCTGGCAACCCTAGGCCAAATGCACCTTTGTGCGGCCAAAAGTCGAAAATACTAGTCATTTGTCATTAGCGGTATTCACTGTTAAGTGCGAATGGTTTAGCATCATTGCAAATGCAAAATTTTACCGTAATCCAATAACAAAATACACACAAAAACCTTTACAATTTTGCATTTGCAATGATGCAATACCATTCGCACTTAACAGTGAATACCGCTATTATGTTGGTTAAAGGAATGCTCTAGGAGCAGATAATTTGAAGGAAAATCGGCAACTTTGTCAAAAAAAATCGGAATTTAGATTTAAAAAATCGGCAAATTATCGGCAATTAAAAAAACACTTGTTATATATATTTCATGTCAAGTGAACCAACTTTTGAAATCGATGTCTTCCGATCGGGATGAAATTTGCACCAAGGTTAGCTCTATTGGATAGTAACTCAGACACAATTTTTCAACAACATCGGTCGAGAACTCTCTGAGTTATAGGGGGTAAAATTTTGACAATTTGGTCAAACAGGGGTTTTTTCTTATCCATGTAACTTATTACCTATTGTTCTTAGCAAAATGTGTTCCAAATAGTATAGATAGCTATTTCTTCGATCTTTCGAAAAAAAATATTTAAAAAAAAAAATAAAAAATTTTTAATATTTTTTTTCCGAAATCAAAAACTTTTTTGACTTTTTTTTAAAATACGCTATTTTTTTTTTTTTTTTTTTTTCTTAAAATAAAGTTTAGATATTTTCCTTGAACACCTACTTGGTCGCTTAGTGGGATGCGAGTGGGATATCTATCAAAATAAATATTTTGTAACTCAAAACATAAAATTTTTGACTTTTTTTGCAAAATCAAAAACTTTGTTGACTTTTTTTTTCAAAATGGACCCTTTTTTAATCTTTTTTTTTAGGTCAAACAAAAGCTTAGATATTATCCTTGAAGACCCTTTTGGTCGCTTAGTGGGATGCGAGTGGGATATCTATCAAAATAAATATTTTTTAACTCAAGACTTACAATTTTTGACTTTTTTTTTTGCAAATACGATTTTTTTTCCAAATGGGCCCTTTTTTTTAAATTTTTTTTGTAGTCAAAAGAAAGCTTAGGTCCATTCCTTTAAGATATTTTTAGTCCCTTAGTGGGATGCGAGTAGGATATCTATCAAAATAAATATTTTGTAACGCAAGACATACAATTTTTTAATTTTTTTTTGCAAAATCAAAATTTTTTTCCAATATGGGCCCTTTTTTAATTTTTTTTTTTTTGCTCAAAAGAAAGCCTAGGTCCATTCCTTTAAGATATTTTTAGTCCCTTAGTGGGATGCGAGTGGGATATCTATCAAAATAAATATTTTGTAACGCAAGACATACAATTTTTTAATTTTTTTTTGCAAAATCGAAATTTTTTTCCAATATGGGACTTTTTTTAAAAAATTTTTTTTGCTCAAAAGAAAGCTTAGGTCTTTTCCTTTAAGACCTATTTTGTCACTTAGGAAGATGTGAGTAGGATATCTATTAAAATAAAAATGTTGTAACTCAAGACATTCAATTATTGACTTTTTTTTTGCAAATTCGAATTTTTTTTCAAAATGGGCCCTTTTTTAAAATTTTTTTTTTAGTCAAAAGAAAGCTTAGGTCCATTCCTTTAAGATATTTTAGGTCCCTTAGTGGGATACGAGTGGGATATCTATCAAAATAAATATTTTGTAACTCAAGATATACAATTTTTGATTTTTTGGCAAAATCAAAAACTTTTTTGACTTTTTTTTAAAATGGGCCCTTTTTGTAATTTTTTTTTTTGCTATAAAGAAAGCTTAGGCCTATTCCTTTAAGATGGTTTTGATCGCTTAGTGGGATGCGAGTGGGATATATATCAAAATAAATGTTTTGTAACTCAAGACATACAATTTTTGTGTTAAAACATTTATTTTGATAGATATCCCACTCGCATCCCACTAAGGGACTAAAAATATCTTAAAGGAATGGACCTAGGCTTTCTTTTGAGCAAAAAAAAAAATTAAAAAAGGGCCCATATTGGAAAAAAATTTTGATTTTGCAAAAAAAAATTAAAAAATTGTATGTCTTGCGTTACAAAATATTTATTTTGATAGATATCCTACTCGCATCCCACTAAGGGACTAAAAATATCTTAAAGGAATGGACCTAAGCTTTCTTTTGACTACAAAAAAAATTTTAAAAAAGGGCCCATTTGGAAAAAAAATCGTATTTGCAAAAAAAAAAGTCAAAAATTGTAAGTCTTGAGTTAAAAAATATTTATTTTGATAGATATCCCACTCGCATCCCACTAAGCGACCAAAAGGGTCTTCAAGGATAATATCTAAGCTTTTGTTTGACCTAAAAAAAAAGATTAAAAAAGGGTTCATTTTGAAAAAAAAACTCAACAAAGTTTTTGATTTTGCAAAAAAAGTAAAAAATTTTATGTTTTGAGTTACAAAATATTTATTTTGATAGATATCCCACTCGCATCCCACTAAGCGACCAAGTAGGTGTTCAAGGAAAATATCTAAACTTTATTTTAAGAAAAAAAAAAAAAAATAGCGTATTTTAAAAAAAAGTCAAAAAAGTTTTTGATTTCGGAAAAAAAATATTAAAAATTTTTTATTTTTTTTTTTAAATATTTTTTTTCGAAAGATCGAAGAAATAGCTATCTATACTATTTGGAACACATTTTGCTAAGAACAATAGGTAATAAGTTACATGGATAAGAAAAAACCCCTGTTTGACCAAATTGTCAAAATTTTACCCCCTATAACTCAGAGAGTTCTCGACCGATGTTGTTGAAAAATTGTGTCTGAGTTACTATCCAATAGAGCTAACCTTGGTGCAAATTTCATCCCGATCGGAAGACATCGATTTCAAAAGTTGGTTCACTTGACATGAAATCCCCCATATATAACATTTTTATTAAAAAAATATATATCAACACAAAAGAAATAAATTTAGCAATCAACATATTAATGTTATGTTATACAAAGATACATATTAAAGTTATGTTATACAAAGATGAAATTTTATGTCTGAATTTTCATTATTTTTAATTTTTATTTATACATACATCTGTATCTGTGGACATTTGACAAAACGGCTTCTTTCTAAAACGTCAACTTTTCAGGAGAGCGAAAAATCTGTATAAACTACTAACAAATGTTTTTGTGTATAAAATTAAAGAAATGTTATATATAAACATTATAGACAAATATCCAATAAACAATTAGCGCTTTTTGTTTTGTTTGAAAGAGCAATAGTTTTCATTAAAACAGCAACAAAAAATGTTAAGCTTTTTTGTCAAATGTATTTTTAGCAAACAAATTAGCTTGTATCATATAAGTCGTTTTGTCAAAATTGTTTTAATTAATTTTGTAAAAACAAGCTGTTTTGTGAAATTGAAATATAAAAAAAGTAGAAAGAATTTGATTTGACAAAACATATTTCGGTATTATTAAAAAAATATTCAACTTTTTCGGTACAGTAGCCAAATAATTAATCAAATATAAAAATGTTTCTTTAAAAACAGTAAATATTTGATTAGGTTGAATTTTAATATAAAAATGTTATTTTATTTAAAATATTAAGGTACACTGTTTTGTCCATTGATCCGTCGATGAAAACTAAGTTTCCTACACCAGATGCAGCCATACAACCCCACCACATGACCCCTTATCCACCATGTTTGACAGTGTTTACTACATTGTACTTTTCCAATTCAGTGTTTGGCCTTCTCCAAACTGTTACCCTGCTGTCATGTTCCCCACATTCTCCCGACTCCCGTAATCACCAGACATGAATTCCATAGAACATTTGTGGGATAAATTGGCCGAACGTGTAGGAAAGCACCATATTATTAGTAAGACTCAACTTAAAGAAGTCCTGTTACAAGAATGGCAAAATATTGGAGCTGACGTCACCAAAAATTGGTTGATTCAATGCCAAGACGATTAAAAGAAGTCATTAAAAAGATAGGCTCCACAAAATATTAAACTATTAAAAAAAACTATTTTCCTATTAAAAATTAGAAACGGTGTGAATATTTTTGTCCCCTTAAAATCGAACTTCGAAACATTAGTTAAATTTTTTTTGCCAAATGAAATGTGCCAACTTATGTTTAGTTTTTCCATATATTTCAATAAGTTATACGCAAATAAATATGTTTTTGAAACCCGTACGAAAGTTGTGGCCTTCGTTTAAAAAATATGACAGATTAAAGATAAATATTTATGCTGTGTGAATATTTAAGTCCGGCACTGTATATAAAAAGTTCGAATAATTACCAAAAATCTATAAATGAAATTATATAAAAATAATAATATTTATATATTTTAAGTTGATTGATTAATTTATTAAATATGCAATGAATTGTAGGTATACAGTTATTTATTTTGGATTTCTGAGTGAAAATTATTAGGCTTAGGGGGTTTTCTCTTAATTTAGCTGACTGTTTTTCGGATATAAACTTTTGTTCAGATTTTAATATACCAAAAGTATTTGTAATAAATTGAAGTTCACGTATTAAATTTATTTTTATCTTTTATTTTATTACACAATTTATTTCTTTATTGAATTTTATTTATTTAGTAAATTTTAACCAAAAAGTATATTTTAATTTAAATAGTTTTAATTTTATTTATTTTAGTTTAATAAAATGTTTATGTAGCAAAATATTTTTTACATGAAAAATGTTCACTGGGTTGTGTGTATGTTAAACACAGAAAAAATTATATTACAATTCAAACATTTATCCCATATTGAACTGGTTTCAATTATTTTATAATTAAATCAAGTATTCATGTGCTCAAAAACAAAATTTTCGGATATTTTCTATTGAATTTAGAGTTTTGAATTTGATAATTTTGACAATTGAATACACAATTTTCGTTATTGGATGAATTTCAAATACAAAAATTATCTATTCAATAATTTTTTTCAATTGTCAAAATTATCAAATTCTAAACTCTAAATTCAATAGAAAATATCAGAAAATTTTGTTTTTGAGCACATGAATACTTGATTCAATTATAAAATAATTGAAACTTGTTCAATATGTGATATATATTTGAATTGAAACGGTTTAAGAAATAGTTTTTTCTGTGAAGATATTTGTTTATTTAATTTATTTATTTCAAACCCAAAAAATAATCAAGACTAAAAACAAAAATAAACCTAGATACAATGATGTAAATACAAAAAACTTCATTTGTTTTGTTTCTGTTGGATCTGTATATACATTAAGGTGGACCTTATTTTTTTATTTTCGATTTTCCAAAAACGAAGGGCAGTTTTGTGTGAGGTTAGGATAAAAAAAAATCTGAAAAAAATTTGAGCTCGATCGGTTAAAAATTGGCGTGCCGCACGAGGGTCAAAGTTCGTGAGAACGAAATTATGGGTAAATGGATAGAAAAAGGTGCATAACTACTCAGGAGTCACCCGTAGGTAGGTAAAATGTATGAGCAACCCCCATTATTTTCGTACCCACATACCCCCTATCTCCAACCGTTCAGGGGGTCCCCATACAAAACAACTGAATTTTCACGAACATTTTCCAATATAGAAAAAAAATATATACAATTACTATTACAATAAAATAAATTAGTTTATTGATGTTATTTATGAATAATTATGTTATGCTATATTAAATTTCTTTTTTCAAAACTCGGATATTTTTTGCGATAATCACCGACAACTTGAATCAAATATTGCTTTTCCTCTTCGTTCCTGCACAATATTTTATTGTAGTCCTCCATCATTTTCACGCCTCTTTCAGCGGTGTCGTTTACTACGTGAATTTTTTCAACAAAAATTAACCGCAATTTTTTTCATTCTTCGGATAGGTCCTTCATCATCTTCATCCCAATCATCATCTTCTTCTCCAGTTTCTTCATCAGTTTCTTCATCAGTTTCTTCATCAGTTTCTTCATCAGTTTCTTCATCTTTTTCAAGTTGAACTTCCTTGTCTTTTTCTTCAAGGATTTCTTTTCCATCATATATGCACATAATTGCCAACATTTTTCGTTTTATGTCACACGAAACATCTGAATCAAAGTAGGCGAGAGCTATAGCCTCTTCCGCCAGATACCACAAATGTCTGATAAACTTTGTTACCATTACTTTTGACAAATTCTTATCCAAGTCTGCATATGAGTGCTTTCAAAAAGTTGAAGTACTGATTGGGCGCTTTGACAGCTTCAGTACAGCGATACCAGACTTTCACGTACAGACGAACAATAAACACACAGACATCTCGAATTCCATCCAATTGTGACTTTGCCAGTTTAAATTGGTCTCTGAACATAAACATTTTCAGTGAATAAATTGCTTTAGACATCCATCGTGCGTGGTGAATAGGTATGAGTTCTTTAAACTTATATTCGCCAAAATCGCCTCCAAGGAATAAAACAACCAGTTCCAATAGTTCCTTATAGTCGTTACGACGTTGTCTTTTCTGTAGTTGGACCATGCAAAAAGTAATGATGTCATCTGGAGCAGTAATTAATTTCGAAGCAACGATCTCATCGCTCACTCCAGTTTCGAATGCATTCTGATTGTTTTTTTTCCAATTCAGCTGGAAACGGCGAAACAGAGAAACATCTGGAGCAAAAGTTATTCCAATTTTTTCTTCGAACACTGCTCTTAGCACCAATTCATATATGTGATGTCTACATGGAAGATGCATCAAATCTCTCTCTAATAACTGTTCAAGTAAAACTGCAGCTCCTGCAAATTCACCGGTGTTTGATGATGTCGTGTCAAAAGACATGGCTTGAACTCGTTTCGAAAGGTTCCATTCTACCAGTAGTTGATAAACGGCCGCTGCAATATTTTTGCCTTTTCCACAATCTAGTTTTGGAACGCCTAATATTTGTTCGATTTCGCCATTAGTTACAATAACCGGAAGGCGATCGATCTTATTCATTCCTGTAATGTCTTCCAGTATTTTGCCATCCCAGTGCACTACAAAAAATGCTATTGCCTTCAACTGTAATGGAATAAAATATTTATATTAGTATTGAAATTAAATTGGTATAAGAAAAGTAACCTTACATGTAAGTTCTCCTTTACAAAATCAGCGATTTTTTGTCGATTTGCAGTACGGTATCTTCGAATTGACGAGCGATTTAATACCAAATTTGATACGTTGTGACCAAGTCCTTCAGCTACTGCAGCCATTAAATGCATTGCATTTCGGTCAGATATCATGCATTTATCCAAAGCAGAAACGATCCGTTCATTGATAAATAACTGTGTTCCTCTTTTAACAACTTCCGAAGCCGACGGTAGAGCGTCCATTTCCAATTCCATTCCACCAGCGTCAACATTGTCTGACGATTCGGTAGATGATGTGAATTGCACTGTACCCATTGCTAAGGTATTAATTTTAGTAGTTGCTCGTAATCGCCGTTCATCTGCCTCTTCTCGTTCCAATTTTCGTTTTTCAATGCCTACAAGAGCCATGTCAATGCCAATTATGCTGCCTGGGCGGCCTTTTTTCCTCTGTGCAAGCAAAAACTTTTTATCCTCTATTTTAATCGTGGTGAGTGCATTAACATGAGCAATATCGAAGAGATCGTCTAATTCTTCGACAAACTTATCCTCTTTTACTTTATGCGACGTTCCTCCTCTTGTTGAGCTCTTGTTCAATTTCCTCCACTTCTGGTACAGCTTCTCAATTTGCTTTATGACCGAAGACTTGTCTCGGGTCGGAATTCGTGCTTTATTCCAGAAAAGGAGCACTTCGTTTGCAGCCATTGTTGTACTTTTTCGCACTTCCAATTTTAGTGTACGAGCGTGAAAAAAAAATACACCAAGAACTTCTTTTTTAGATGGCAATTTTGATCCCAACAGCTGCGGAATAACATATTCAATCAAATAAATGTTATGCTGTTGCGATCTCAAATTAATTTTTGTCGTTAATGATGCCATTGCAATTCAAATGCGAACCTGTTCTATTGAAAAATTTAGTTTTTAGGTTTTAGTTTTAATTGTTTTATTTCTTTGTACTCACTTTTTCCAGAACTACTGTTAGTTTTAATTTAAATGAAGAATTATTCACTTTCACAGCTCATAAATTTACTTTAAAATTACAGTTAATTTTTGTCGTTAATGATGCCATTGCAATTCAAATGCGAACCTGTTCTATTGAAAAATTTAGTTTTTAGGTTTTAGTTTTAATTGTTTTATTTCTTTGTACTCACTTTTTCCAGAACTACTGTTAGTTTTAATTTAAATGAAGAATTATTCACTTTCACAGCTCATAAATTTACTTTAAAATTACAGTTATTTTTTAATTTTTTGTCACAGTTTGTATGTTTTATTTATAAAAGTCATAGAACAACTAAAAGGTCAATACTTTTATGTACATAAAATAAGGTGTATATTTTAAAAAATGTTATGCTAATGTTTCTCAATGAATTTAGGTAAGTTTTTAAAATTCATTGAATATATTTTTACCTATATATAATCTTCGTAAAAAACCAATAAAAATATAACTGAAATTTAGATTTATATATCAGGTCGAAATAAAAAACACGAAAGTACATCAATGGGTTTTTCAATGTTGTTTGGAAAATTTTACAATATTTAGTAATATTACCTGTTATATTATTACTTAAAAATGAATACGTGGAATATAAGCAATAAAACAAAAATAATTTTCATGGAATTAAAAATGTAATGTTTTTAAAAATTTTAAATATTACCTGTCTTAGGTACAACCGCTCATTATTAAAGGGGCATTTTATGATTACATTGCTAAATAAAATAAAACTCAATGAACAAGCCAATTGGTCTATTCACTTTTTTGCGTTCTTTGACAATAGAAATGTGTGTTTAATTAATGTTAGTAAAATGTGAAGAGTAATTCACGAAATGAAGTTTAGAACATATTTATACTTTGTGTAATTCCATTAATTTTTAATTTGGAAAATTTTCGTGAAAATTCAGTTTTTTTTTCAGTGGGGATACGAAAATAATGGGGGTTGCTCATACATTTTACCTACCTAGGGGTGACTCCTGAGTAGTTATGCACCTTTTTCTATCCATTTACCACCAATTTCGTTCTCACGAACTTTGACCCCCGTGCGGCAAGCCAATTTTTAACCGATCGAGCTGAAATTTTTTTCAGATTTTTTTTATCCTAACCTCACACAAAACTGCCCTTCGTTTTTGAAACAGATGAGTTTTAAATTTTTTCATACATTGGGGGTCCACCTTAATATACATACGTATGCACAGTTTTTTCTTTTACATTTAATTCTTGCTTTGTTTTGATTCTGTGTTATGTATGTTCGTGTGTTTGTTTTTCTTCTTGTTTTGTTTATTTAGAATATTAAGTTGCGTTTGGTTTGATCTTACTGCTTTACACGAACAATGTGATGATCATTGTTCGAGTTGTAATGTTTGAGAGAGAGCTATTGATCGAACTTTTGTATATACAACTTAAAGGCTGTTTGACCGTAAATGTAAATATACAAATTGAAAACACACTGATATTTAAAATATCTTTCTATGTTAAGTTTAGGTTTTTTAGTTTTTCACTCAAATGTTTTCTTTTGTGGATTTCGATTTTATTAACTGGGGGATATTTTCATGTTCACGAATTTATAACTGTATACCTACACTACTTATTACTTTGTTTTTGTTTATTTGCACTTTTATTTTTGTTGTAATTTGCAGTTTTTATTTATAAAAACAAGAAACTGAACACTTACTTTTTTTTGATGATTTAAAGATGAGTTTCTGATGTTTTGATGGCGGTTGATTTTGTCTTCACAAATGCACTTTTTTGGCGACCAAAGGGGGGTTGAATCTTTGTGATTTCCACTGGGAATTAATAGGTTTAATTCCTTATTATTTCTACAACTTTTTTCTCGAATATCCGGTTCGATTGGACCAATAATGTTGGGGTAAAAATGTAAATATTTTTGACAAATTTGTTAAGTAAAACAAATGTTTATTATCGGGGGTTAATTATTATGTTTATTAAGCGATATACGCAACTTTTTTCTTTGGGGGTTTGTTTGCAAGTAATTTAAGTTACAATTCATTTTTTGTATCAATGTCTTAATTATAACAATTATTTTTCACAAGAGAGCAAGAGAGCACACGTAAAATACTACGGCGATTGGAATGTTTTCTACAGCCAAGGACGTTTTATAATGGGCACTTAAAATTCTAACATATTTACATATAAACAGCTATGAATACCCTGTTGATCAGGATGGACAACAGAAGGATTAAGACAATCCCATATGCCGATGATGTTGCAGTTTTTATATCTGGTAAATTTCTGGATACAATATCTAGTTGCATGGAATCAGCATTAAGTACACTGAGTGGGTGGAGTATTTCGAAGAGACTTATGCCAGCAATTTCTACAAATAGATATCTATCAGTGCTTAGTTACTTATGGAGTAAAACTATTTAGTAATTTTGATCCGTAGATATGCATTTGAAATTAATGTCAAGTTACCTCTTAGGTAAATCTATCAGCTGGGTATTTCACACCATAGATATCTATTTGTTGAAATTATGGGCATTAATTGGTTCTCTTCACTAAGAGGTAGTGGGTGGAGTATTTCGAAGAGACTTATGCCAGCAATTTCTACAAATAGATATCTATCAGTGCTTAGTTACTTATGGAGTAAAAATATTTAGTAATTTTGATCCGTAGATATGCATTTGAAATTAATGTCAAGTTACCTCTTAGGTAAATCTATCAGCTGGGTATTTCACACCATAGATATCTATTTGTTGAAATTATGGGCATTAATTGGTTCTCTTCACTAAGAGGTATAAGATCGATGACTTCAGACCACCTAGACTGAATGAAATCAGTCTTGAGATCAGGGATAATGCAAAGTATCTTGGCATCATTCTAGATAAAAGATTATCCTGGAATTTGAATATTCAAAACAGGATTAACAAGGCTTATGTGGCCATCTACTCCTGTAAAAGGGCAATTGGTACTAACTGGGGTATTATGCCGAAGGGTATCAAATGGATCTTCAAAGCAGTTGTTAAATCCATCTTGTTCTATGGAGTGTTGGTGTGGTGATACGCCTTGGATAATGCGGAAGGCAGTAGGTTCGGTGGTTTCTTTATTGATAACTATGGGATTAAATCCTATTTTAGGCTACCTAACTTTTGTACGGCTCTTCAGGCGGAAGTTATGGCCATTAAACGTGCAACCAATTGGCTGAGGTTTTATCGAATATCTGATGATATCTGCATATTTACTGACAGCAAGGCTGCCGTCAAAGGAATAACCGGGTATCCCTTAATGAGATAGCAGACATTCTAGGATAACGCTTATATGGGATGATGAGATCGACCCCTTTTCTGGTATTTCCCTTGTTAAATGCAAGACACTATATGAATTTGCACAAAGCAGGTGGACCAATGAGTCTTCCTGTGTTATAACGAGGTCTACTTGGCCCGTATATGATGCCAGCAGGACGAATCTACTTATGGAATTTCGTCGTGAGCAAATAAGGTTGTCTCGTTCATTACAGGACACTGTATAATTGGGACACATGTTAGGAGATTGGGCCTACGGTACAATGACTACTGTAGGAGCTGTCATAATGAAGAAGAGGATGAGACGGTGTCACACCTATTCTGCCAATACCAGGCTTTGATAAACCTGAGGGAACGCATTTTGGAATACCATTCCTATCATGCTTAGACGAGCTATCAAGGATGAGTCTTAGACGAATCTACTCTTTCATCAGAGAATCTGGTTGGTTTAGCCTGGAAACAACGGACGTTTAATAAATGCACGAATGTTTTACCCCTTGGGTATCACAATGGGATCAGTTTTGAATGGACCCAAGTGAGCTGCTTGAAGAGTGGCTACCCATGGAACCTAACCTTGTATGGGAGGTAACTCACCCCCAGTTCCGATCCATCCCAATTTTCATTGAAGTTCATGCACAATTATAGTACTTCAGATATTCGAAAATAACTATTTACATTGTTTGATAGGTGCCATGCCCACTAATACAATCCCGCCCATTTTCAGCCAAACTCCGTATAGTGATAAGAAATTAATGTGTTCAAAGTTTAAATACTTTTGCAATTATAGCTTCAGATATTGGAAATAAACAATTTACATTGATTCAATACCTCCCATGTAAAATGCTAAGGATGCTCTTCGGACAAAGTTTGAAGACCTTCACAATTATAGCTGTCCAGATATTTGAATATAATTATATAATTATTTACATGGTATGGGTGGTATCACACCCCCTGTTCCGATCGGTCCCGTTTTCGGTTAAACTTCATGCAGTGATAAGAAATCGATTACTATAAAATTTGAATATTGTCACAATTATAGTTCTGCAGATATTTGAAAATAACTATTTGCTATGTATGGGTAGTGCCACGCCCATTTATACAATCCCGCTCATTTTGCACAATGCTGTGCACAATGGTACCAAATTAAATCCCGCGAAGTTTTGCGACTTTCATAATGATAGTTCACCAGATATTCCATAATAAATATTAACTTTGTATGTGAGGTTACACGCCCACTTAAAATTTCAAAATAAAGAACAGTCTATTGATCGTTTCAAATATATAGGAATATACCGTACAAATTTCAAGATGGTCGGACCAGTGGTTTAGCCTCCTATAAAGTACAAACAAAGAAATAAACAGACATAAATATGGATAAACACCAAATTTTTAATTTTACTCTTTTTTCCCCCTGAAGGTAGACTTTTGAAAATGTACTTTCTAAATACATATTTTTTTGACTATAGTGAGATAAATACCTATATTTCCTGTTTTTTTCCATTTTAATACCTTTATGGTGAAAAAGGGTATAGCCTATTGATGATGCCAGGTAATAATCTATCTATGTTCGAAATTTCAATAAAATCGGTTTAGTATTATTTGTTTAAGAACAATAGGTAAACATTTTACCGGATTTCCCCGTGTTTATCCCTTTCTGGTCCAAGTATTGAAAAAGGAGATAGCCTATTGACGCTTCTTAGTAAGGACCTATCTACGTTCCAAATTTCAATAAAACCGGTTCAGCCGTTAAGGCGTGATGCTCAAACAAACAAACTTACAAAGACATTTATATATTTATTATTAGGGCCTTAATAAATAAAAATATTCAAAATAAATTTTTCATATTTGAATCACACAAAAAAAGTGATTTTAATTACGAAAACTGTATTTTCAATAAGCTTTTTTATTAAAGTTCAACCAATAACGAAAATTTAATACAGTAGTTTTGACTTACCTGCCTTTCTCTTATGAGCATTTTGCATATAAGTGCACAAAACTTGAGTTTTGTATATTTATTTATCAGACTCCATACAAATTCGTTAATTTAAGTGCATTGTTCATACCTGCAAATTTAAGATAAGTGCATAATACTTTTGGAAGGTATAACGTGTTTTCATGAAAAAAAATTCATTTAGCTGCTTAATATAAAATTAAATCAAAACAAAATAAGAAAAATACGATTTTGAATAAAAAACTTTGTTGTAAACTTCTTAATAATTTTAAAAGTAGCTAAAATACCAAATTTGTCATTATTTTTAAAGGGAAACATCACAAAACTTCATGTAAATTATTTACCGTTAGCTGCTTTTTTGGGCAGTAAACTTAAATACACTTACCAGCATCAATGAGCAGGTAAGTTAACTGCACTTACATGCACAAAATATCGTGCAAAGTTGGTTGTGCAGGCAAGTCAAAATTACTGTATTCAATTACCCTAATTCTAATTCAATACTCAAAATTTAGTAGAAAATTTTGTTTTTGAGCACATGAACACTTGATTCAATTAAGAAATTATCAGAACTAATTTAAATCTGATAAATATATGAATTGAAACTTGTTTATGAATAAGGCCTATAATATGTACAATAGGGTGGCCCTTAATAAACGAAAGTTGGATTTTGGCCATTCTCACCCCCCAGTTTGGTGAACATTAGTAAAAAAATCATCCTGAAAAAATTTTAGGTAAATCGGTTGGGGTTAAGACGTGCCGCAAGCCCTCTGAAGTTTTGAGATGCATTTACAAGGGGAAAAAATTCATTTTTTTCAGTTTTTGTAAAAATTTTGCCATTAAAAAATTACTTTTGTAATTCAATTTAAAAGAATCGAAATGTGTACGTAATTGTCGTTTTAATGAGACATAAAAAATTTTAAAGTTATTAAAAATTCGCCAGGCCATTAACGTGTCTCAGGCCACTAGAACAAGAAATGTTGGAACAAAATTAACATATTTTGAGAAATATTAAAATAAAAGCTCATTTTTACTTAAAATATGTCCATATTTACTTGTATATGAGTTTTTGTCTTCGTAGGATACCGTTAACCTATTCTTAGGTATGAACAAAAAAAATTAATTTTTTTAACGGCAGTTTCAAAACTCCATTTTCAAATTTTTAAAAATTTTGTTAAACAAATTTCAGAATTTTTTGATCATCTCATTGGGATTTATTAAGAGTATAATAGGGAATTAAATCGTGAAAAAATTATGAAAATATCTCTTATAGTTTTTCCGTACCTGCGATTTAAATTTTGAAATTTTCGAGAAAAACCAATTATTTGGCAATTTTTAGGCCAATGAGCTCTATTTCCTTACTCTTATGAATTTTAAGTAAAACCTATTCAGAATATTATAGTCCAGATAATTCTAAATATACTCTGAAACTTTTACTAAAATCAAAAAACGTTAACCCTTAAATCGTGAAGGTCAAAGGTCAAATTTTTCAATATTTGGAATTTCTCTTGGAAAGATTTTGAAATGTTCGAAATGTTGTATATTTTTGGGCCGATTTTGATGAAATTTAACAAAAATATAACACAAAGCCTAGTATTTACAAAAGCAGCAGAAAAATTAAAATTAACCCTATATAGCACTTGGTGTTAAAATGACCCCAAACTTCTAAAACCATAAAAAATTATTATTTTAAAAGTTTGGGGTCATTTTAACACCAAGTGCTATATAGGGTTAATTTTAATTTTTCTGCTGCTTTTGTAAATACTAGGCTTTGTGTTATATTTTTGTTAAATTTCATCAAAATCGGCCCAAAAATATACAACATTTCGAACATTTCAAAATCTTTCCAAGAGAAATTCCAAATATTGAAAAATTTTACCTTTGACCTTCACGATTTAAGGGTTAACGTTTTTTGATTTTAGTAAAAGTTTCAGAGTATATTTAGAATTATCTGGACTATAATATTCTGAATAGGTTTTACTTAAAATTCATAAGAGTAAGGAAATAGAGCTCATTGGCCTAAAAATTGCCAAATAATTGGTTTTTCTCGAAAATTTCAAAATTTAAATCGCAGGTACGGAAAAACTATAAGAGATATTTTCATAATTTTTTCACATTTTTATTCCCTATTATACTCTTAATAAATCCCAATGAGATGATCAAAAAATTCTGAAATTTGTTTAACAAAATTTTTAAAAATTTGAAAATGGAGTTTTGAAACTGCCGTTAAAAAAATTAAATTTTTTTGTTCATACCTAAGAATAGGTTAACGGTATCCTACGAAGACAAAAACTCATATACAAGTAAATATGGATATATTTTAAGTAAAAATGAGCTTTTATTTTAATATTTCTCAAAATATGTTAATTTTGTTCCTACATTTCATGTTCTAGTGGCCTGAGACACGTTAATGGCCTGGCGAATTTTTAATAACTTTAACATTTTTGACCGATTTCTGTTTTTTATGTCTCATTAGAACGACAATTACGTACACATTTCGATTCTTTTAAATTAAATTACAAAAGTAATTTTTTAATGGCAAAATTTTTACAAAAACTGAAAAAAATGCATTTTTTCCCCTTGTAAATGCATCTCAAAACTTCAGAGGGCTTGCGGCACGTCTTAACCCCAACCGATTTACCTAAAATTTTTTCAGGATGATTTTTTTGCTAATGTTCACCAAACTGGAGGGTGAGAATGGCCAAAATCCAACTTTCGTTTATTAAGGGCCACCCTAATGTACAAACGACTAAAACATCGCATGATATGTTGTATGTAGCTTCACTCAAGACAATTTATTTCTTCTATCGATTCATCTAAAAGAGCTGGATTCAATTTTACTATCAATATATTTTCAAGCTTAGTCGATTTCTGGATTCACTTAGTATAACTCTTAATAATGAAAAAGCTCTTTCTATTGTAACCTGTAAAACAAATATATTAAAAAATTATGATGTATATTGTTTTATACATTTATAAGTTCATCCTTTTTCGAAAGATTTAAAAAAAATGTTAGTTATTTATTTATGTATCTGTATTTATATTACATGTAAATATATATAGCTCTTCATCCATTGATTTTCTCTCCCTCCAATATTTTAAAACACATGAATTACTTTTCAAAAATGGTAATGTAAATCTTTCAATTTTGGTATATATGTTGTTCTCACTTTCTTCTATTGTATCCTCCCTTAAAAATGCTGTTAGTATGTCATCCTCTTCAACGACTTTGCTTTCATCCAAAACATTAGTATGATTGCTTACAAAATCTTTATTTAATGAAACAAATCTATCCCATAAATTTTTAATATAATTTATGGCTATTTGTTTTTTGTCGTGGCATAAGGTATGTTGTAACCGTGGATCAAAATATAGACATGATATTAATATTTAATTTTTAAGCAAGGTATCAGATCGTTTTTCTATAAATTGAATAGTTAAATCTCCAAGCATTTTGAAAAAGCTATTTTCAGTAGATTTTGCCACAATTTGTTTTATTAACAATTTACATTTAAGCCAATTAGCATAAAAATCGCTGTAATTAACACTATATTTTTGAAATGTTGTTAATATGTCATTAATTGGACTAAAAACTATTAAAAAGAAAACTATCTGAGACGTCCAAAAATTCATCTGGCATATTATTTGTTGCAATTTCTTGATTCTCAATACGTTTTTAAATCGTTTATCATTGTAAACGTAGAACCCCAACGTGTTGGACAATCGAGTTGGGGGACACGTATTTGATTTAAATCAAATAAATAACGAAATCTATTTGCAGATTTTCTTAAAAATTTTGTGAAGTTTCTGCACTGCTGTACAAAGTCTTTGATATTGGAATTTTTTACGACATCTATTGCTACCAACTGTAGTATGTCATTATCATTTCCCATTTCATCCAAAACCCTTTGGTAGTCGACATTATCCAAACTGTCATCTTCATATTTTGAAAGGCATTGAGACAATAATGATGTTAGCATTTTGGCTTCATTGTATGATGTGACAGCAATTACTTGCTGCAAATTTAAACTGTATTTGCTTAATGTTTTTATTATTTCAAGTGCCAAATTTTTGGATTTCGTTGAGCCCAATCCTTTCAGTTCAATCATTCCAATTATTTTGGAAATGATGTTTCCGTCTTTGCAGTATTGTAAACTTATGCCGAAGATATTTCTGTCTAATCTTGTTGCAGTGTTTTTATTTTTTTATTTTTTATTGAAAAAAATTTGTTACATAATTCATTTTTTATAAGATGACGAAGTTTCTCAACTACTTCCGACAATAATTTTTTTGCATTGTCAGCGTTTAACCCTAGCTCTGGCACTATTTACATTTGTAAATATTTCGATTTTCAGATAGCTATAAGTTGTTCATTTCTGATCCGATTTGGATATGTTTTGTACTCAGTGACTAATTTTGTATGCTCTTTCTAAGTATATAAAAAAATAAAAAATAAATAAATTTTACCGTTATTTTTTTGTTATTTTTTCTTCATTATCTGGCACTATTACATTTGTAAATATGAATAATTTTTATAATAGCGGAGTTCAGTATTAAGTGCGAATGGTATTGCATCATTGCAAATGCAAAATTGTAAATGTTTTTGTGTGTATTTTGTTATTGGATTACGGTAAAATTTTGCATTTGCAATGATGCTAGACCATTCGCACTTAACAGTGAATACCGCTAATATGTTTGTGTATGTTTGTATAATGGAAAACTATAAGATCAATTTTCAAAACATTGGTTACATTTGGTTTGAACTTTGCTATGTTCAAGGCAGACAGGTTTTTTACATTGAATGCATATTTTTTTGTTACATCGCTTTCTTCTATGTTGTTCTTGGTAGCACATATAGCAAGAACCTTTTACCTTTGAATGCCCACGGTCATTTTCATCAGGGACAAAATCATCCTGTGTGGAGCTAGTCAACGAGTGAATAGGTACTCCTAGTATGCATTCTATTGCTCTCTTCAAAATCATTGGCATACACAATTTTAATTTTTGTAAAAACAAACGACGTGCACCTATTTTGTTATAAATTGCAAATCAATGTTTGTTTCGGATTGAATTTTATAAAAAATAATTACCTGTTTTTGATGTAAAATGACGGGTTGTTATCAGAATATATAATGTATGCCGCAAGTGCTGATATGTCTAAAATATTATAAAAAAGTGCAAGCGGCCAGCGATTTGTTTGGCGTTTCGTTGTATATTGTCCTAACATGTGGTCCATTATGTCTACACCACCCTTTGTCTGATTGTAAAACAATATTTCCTGATGATCTGGCCTAAGCAACCAGTGAAATGCGCATAGGAACTAGCTTATCCCCCAACAATAAATTTCAGTGAATTTATCAAATTAAAAATTGGGAATTTAGCATAAAACAATTTTACTAAAATACTAATTTTGTATTCCCGAATAACCTTTTAACAATATTATATTTGGTTTTTTGTTTTATATCAGTTATGTGTTTTCACATGGCATTGTCGATAGTAATATAACCGATTTGTTATTTTTTGATACATAGGAACAGATAGTTCTGTTTTCCCCATATCCGAATAATGTTGAATGATCTGGTCCATGTAGTCATGCTTTGAACTCCGAGGGTATACAAGCTTTATTTTTTTTCATCGTTCCGACAAGAGACAATACCCATATTGCAAGTGTATCGGCTAATGGTAGGCTTGTAAAAAAACTATAACATGTTACGTTCCGACCCGAGTTTTTATATTTGTTCATGTCTCTATTTTTTCCAGTATATATTATACCCCCTAGGTAGTGCAATTTTGCGTCACACAGCTTTGGCAGGTTTTGATGGAATATATTTGACAGGTTTTGATGGAATATATTGCGTAAACTTAGTACGTCCTCCGAATGAAAATAGCTGTTCATCGACAGGAATGTTCTCTCCAGGCCTATAATTTTGACGCAGATTTGCATTTTCTATATTTGTAAAGAGTTTTGTATATATTGTTAGCAGATTTGAAATTTATTCATATATAATATATAATGTTTTTTGGCTTAACTACGCGACTTTGACTAGGATTTTAACTATTGGCGCCGTTTGCCGCCGATCTAGTTTTAGCACAGAATTAAAGTTTAACTTATTATCTAAAATATATCTCAAAATTAGCTGCCTTTTGCTGCATATAAACAAATGACATGCAAAAATGTTGAGCAGAGAAATTTAAACAAAAAAATTATCAACTTTTTTTTGATTTTAGTTGCTTTTCATTGCTTATTTTGCTATGATAGCTTATAAAAATTTTTTTAATCGGATGAAAATTGTAAAAGTTATTCAACTTTTCATTAACACCTTTATAGTATTTTCTCCCTCAGCGCATATGAATAAAAAAAATCAAAAAACTAAGTATAAAATTTTTTTTGTACAATTTTTAATTTACAAGGTAAATTTTTTCGAACTTTTTTCGAAAAAGTTTAATAACTTTTGCAAATATTTTAACATGTAAAGTCTCATTTTTGTCTATATAAAATTATCTTTAACTAAAAAAAATAGGTTTTCATAGAAAAAAATTAAAATTACTATTGTTGAATTTGAAAAATTACGAAAAAAAAATGTTAAACTTTTTATAAAAACTTAAATAATTTCATGAAATATGCAGACATATATGAAAGATTAATTCGATGTCACTCCATAATTGTTTAAAATTTTCAAATTGGTCTAAAGATATGTGAGTTAGTACCTCTAATAGAACTATTACTTTTATACAAAAGCTCAAAAATGTATTTTTAACCGTTCATAACTTTTTTTTAATAATTCGATTTTTATGATTCAAAATACATATTAAAGCTTAAAGTCCCACCTATTCAACAAAAAAAATCTTACAAAAATCCTCATCCATTCAAATATTACAGATTTTTGATCCGAAAATTAACAAAATTTTCCACTGTGCGACAAACTGATTTTCTCGAAAGATATTTTGACGTCGCATCCGATGAAATTTTGGTGGATTTTTACTCCATGATGTTCCATCCCACAGTGGGTCAGAATCGAAATTTTTAGGAAATAAATCTGGCATTTCTAAACGGCTGGTCCGATCGGGATAAAATTTGAGTTGGGTGTAGCTAAGGAGCATTCGAGTTTAAGTTATTAAAATGGGCCCTACAAATAATCCAGGGGCGGCGCTATGGGGGCTCAAAGTAGGGTACCTTCGACATGTAAAATTTTTAAACACGTGCCATTTTTTTGTTTCCCCTCCGATAGGCATTTCAAAATTGAAATTTTAAAATTTTGCCATACCTTGGTCCGCTTTTTTAAAAATATAGGGTGCACTTTTGGACCGAATGGACTCCAATTTTTTTTGTTAGTTAGACAACTAAATTACCAACAACATACAAAAGATTTCAGAGCAATATCAATTACGAGTCCAAAAATAACAGATTTTCAATTTAAAAATTCAAAAAATATTATATTTTTGCTGTTTATTGGACAAAAAGGTGACATAACTCTTTTTTTATTATGAACATGTAACAATTTTATGTTTTTCTATAAAGTCCTATTTTTCGAACATGTCGGCCCTACGCCCTTTGGAAATTGACCTATTTTTTATCAAAATTTCAAATTTGGGCCACATGTTCTAAAATCCCAAAGCTGGGATCAGAAAACGGAAAGCAGTTTTGGAAACCCTGATGTGTTCCCTATTTATCCCTAAAGTATTTTCCCCCGGTCGGGGGCTTCATAATCTCCGGGGACCCTACTCCCACAGCGATGGTTTCGGGCTGTGGTGAGTCGAATGCTACTGCAACTCAGGCTAGTCAGGTGATCACACCGGGCCAGACTAGTCTGCATGCTACTGGTGTCGCAAGAGGTCAATCTGGCATACCCAGATTGGCTGATTGTAAAAAATCTAAGGCAATATTTGGTAGTGACCTAAGCGGCGAGGTACTTCTGGACTTCTCTCCAAGTACCTCCAAAGCCGCGAAAGCCCAAGTCGTCAAGGCGGCTAAACCCCCTGTTTCGGGTGCCTCTAAGGGGGATGCGACTAAGTCGCCCCTCACGGATGCTTCCCATATGCCAACTATGCGCTCAGGTCTTGTGAAGGAATCCTCCTGTCCTGAAGACGCATCACCCCTGGCCAATCCCGGCTCTGAAATTAACCCCAGGCATAAAAACCCTGCTAGAAGGGCTGCTACCACCAGGCGTTCCGCTTACCGCTTTGTTGAGGCACATGGCTCTAAAAAAGTCGAGGATCTCACTAAGGAGCAACAAGCTTCACTTTCCTGGGCGAAAGCCTATATTGCTGGTCTCAAGACCGCTCCTCCTTCTGCTGAATTACCAGCGGGGCCTAAACGGCAACGTTCAGAGGAGGATACAGCGACCAAGAGCCAGCAACCGGGACCTAAACGGCCCAAAGCGACACAAAGGTCGTTAGCTAAGTCCTTTAGCGAGATTGTCAAAGACAGTCTTGTCAGGGCGGTTATCGACCGGAGTGCCAATGACGGATCCATATCTCAATTGAATTGGGATATGGTGAAGCAAAAACTGGTAGGGGTGTTTTGGAAAGTTCTCAAAGAGAACCCAGGCACTCCTCCACAATGCGATGACGCTGGTTGGTACCAGGGTCACGTAAAACTTATGTCTTGCGTAGATGAACGCTCAGCGTAGCTACTAAAGACTGTCGTCGCATCACTGGGTGAGGTTTGGCCGGGGTCTAGGCTTGAGGTGGTATCTGTGAGTGAGATACCCCGAAAGTCTAGATCCATAGCTAAAATACCAGCTGAGCCATCTAGCCCGGAGGAGATCTTGGAGATCCTTCAGTGCTGTAACCCACAGCTTCCAACTCAAGACTGGAAAGTTGTTAAGGTTACGGACGCTGAGGGCTCTTCAAGGAAAGCGATCGTTGTCCTGAATAAGGACTCTTTGGGGCCGCTAAGGAAGGCACAAGGGAAGGTTTACTATGGATTTGGTACGATCATCCTGCGTGTCTATCGTAGCGACAACAAAGGCGATACCTCCTCAGGTGATGTAAAGCCCATGCTCTCGGAAGAGGGCATGGATTGCAATGACGCCACTGATCCAACCGACACTGAAGATACCAACTCAGTCTCCGAACTAGTTGGTACATTCTTTGAACGGATGGATGAGGTGGTGGACGAGGACGCCCTCCTGAATTCTGACCAGGAGGACGCCGACGTCACTATTGTAAAAATGGAGCATGGTGAGGGTGACACAGATAAAACTTCACCACTCTAAAGCAGCATCAGCTGCACTGCTCCTCCGAATTGCTCAGAACGGGGAGGAGCTAGTCATGGTCCAGGAACCTTGGGTCCATCAGGATCGTATCTGTGGACTATGTCTGAAGGGCTATAAGCTCTACTTCGCTAAAGGCGCAGGTAAAATTAGATCCTGTATAATGGCTAAAAGCTCTTTGAAAATCTCCATTCTGTCTGATTACAGTAATGAAGATACAGTAGCAGTCTCATGGGAAACTAATGAAGGCTGTTTGTTATGGCTGATATCCAGCTACATGGCGCATGACCACGGGGAGCATCCACCAAACGATGATATCCGTAGTGCTGTGAAAAAGGCGAATGAGTCCAGGATACCTTTGGTTATCTGTGCTGACGCTAACTCGCACCACATTGTATGGGGTAGCAGCGACACCAACACAAGAGGTGAGAGTTTCATACTTAATAGTAGTTTGGAAGTAGTTAATAGAGGTTCAGAACCTACCTTCATTGTTTCAAACAGAAGTGAGGTACCAGACTTAACACTTGTGAGTGCTGAGCACCACAGTATGATTAATAATTGGGCTGTTTCCGACGACTGCTCTTTTTCTGATCATCTATATATTGATTTCAATATTAGTGTAACTTATAGGAGTGATAATACCATTCCAAATAGGAGGAAGACCAATTGGGAGTTGCAGAGTGATGTACTCTCTCGGTCTCTACCAAACCCGCCCACTATTGGAAATAGGGACGATATTGAGGTAGCAGTTGAGGCACTTACGGAAGCGTTCCAATCAGCTACTAATTTGGCCTGTAAGCCGAATATCTGCAGGGGTAGGAATAAATATCCAGAAACCCTGTGGTAGATGGACTCTGAATAGTAAGGAAACACTTGAGGTCCTATTAGATACTCATTTTCCAGGTTGCCTTCCCGTCGACGATGAGACTGTGAATAGGGCTGCCGATTCTGCTGCTCCGGGTGATAACTCTGTTCCGATAAACAGGGATAGAATCCAATGGGCAATCAAAAGCTTCGACCCGTTTAAATCTCCTGGGCCGGATGGCATTATTCCTGCTGATCTTCAAAAGAACGAAGAAATAGTTGTACCATGGCTCATTAGCATATACACAGCGTGTATTAGATGGACCTATATCCCCACATGGTGGACGAGATGTAGAGTAGTCTTCATTCCTAAAGGTGGTAAGGCGACTCACACTAAACCAAAGGATTATAGACCAATTAGTCTTGCATCCTTCCTGCTGAAAACCCTAGAAAGGGTGATTGACGTATATCTGAGAATGACCATCCCGTCGGAACTCATCTCTAAATCCCAACATGCCTACACCAAATGCAGATCTGTGGAAACAGCTCTACATTCGCTAGTTGGCTCCATTGAGGAGTCGCTAATACATAAGGAGTATTCACTTGTTGCCTTTCTCGATATTGAAGGAGCTTTTAACAATGTCAGGCCCGATGCCATCCTATTTGCGATGGATGAACTGGGAATTGATCTGTGTTCGCCGACTAGTCGAAAAGATACTCGGTTATAGAGTTATTTGTGCTACTTTAGGTGGTGTAAGTGTTTTAAAAGTGGCCAATCGTGGAACCCCGCAGGGGGGTGTTTTATCACCACTTCTGTGGAATTTGGCTATGAATTCCCTGTTGATCAGGATGGACAACAGAAGCATCTAGACAGTCGCATATGCTGACGATGTTGCAGTTTTTATATCTGGTAAATTTCTGGATACAATCTGGATACTAGTTTTATGGAATCAGCATTAAGTACACTGAGTGAGTGGAGTATTTCAAGTGGACTTAGTGTGAACCCACAAAAAACGGAATTGGTTCTCTTCACTAGGAGGTATAAGATCGATGACTTCAGACCACCTAGACTGAATGGAATCAGTCTTGAGATTAGAGATAATGCGAAGTATCTTGGCATCATTCTAGATAAAAGACTGTCCTGGAATTTGAATATTCAAAACAGGATTAATAAGGCTTATGTAGCCATCTACTCCTGTAAGAAGGCAATTGGTACAAACTGGGGTATTATGCCGAAGGGTATCAGTTGGATCTTCAAAGCAGTTGTTAAACCCATCTTGTTCTATGGAGTGTTGGTGTGGTGGCACGCCTTGGATAATGCTACTCACCGTAAGGCTGTGGAACGAGTTCTCAGGACTATTGCGATACTGATTACAGGCGCTATAAGGACTACCCCCTCTAAGGCACTTTTTACTATCCTGAACTGGTTACCAGTTGATTTGATGGTGATACAAATGGCTCTCAACTCTGCTGTGAGACTAAATGCTGGATGTTCGTGGTCTGGTAAAGATCATGGGCACTCTAAGATACTGAACTACTATGGGTACTTACATAGTAATGTCGATTACTGCATCGCAAAACCATTTTTCGATATGCATTTCCATATTAAGATCCCGAATAGGGATTCATGGCAGCGCGGACTCTTACCCCCTGATGATGTCATAAGGGTATTTACTGATGGCTCAAAGAGAGGCAATAGGGTCGGTGGTGGTTTCTTTATTGAGAACTATGGGATTAAATCCTATTTCAGGCTACCTAACTTTTGTACGGCTCTTCAGGCGGAAATTACGGCCATTAAACGTGCATCCAACTGGCTGAGGTTTTATCAAATATCTGGTGATATATGTATATTTACCGATAGCAAGGCTGCCGTTAACGGAATAGCGGGTGTCTTTACGACATCTAGGTTAACCGAGGAATGCCGGGTATCCCTTAATGAGATAGCGAGACATTCTAGGATAACGCTTATATGGGTCCCTGGCCACGATGGTAATCAGGGTAATTGTATAGCTGACGAACTGGCCAAAATAGGGGCGATGATGGATGATGATGAGATCGACCCATTTTCTGGTATTTCCCTTGCTATATGCAAGATGGCTGTTCAGCGGACACTATATAAATCTGCACAAAGCAGGTGGACCAATGAGTCTTCCTGTGTTATAACGAGGTCTACTTGGCCCGTATATGATGCCAGCAGGACGAATCTACTTATGGAATTTCGTCGTGAGCAAATAAGGCTAATTGTCTCCTTCATTACAGGACACTGTATAATTGGGACACATGCTAGGAGATTGGGCCTACGGTATAATGACTACTGTAGGAGCTGCCATACTGAAGAAGAGGATGAGACGGTGTCACACCTATTCTGCCAATGCCCGGCTCTGATAAACCTGAGGGAACGCATCTTCGGAACACCATTCCTATCATGCTTAGATGAGCTATCAAGGATAAGTCTTAGACGAATCTACTCTTTCATCAGAGAATCTGGTTGGTTTAGCCTGGAAACAACGGACGTATAATTAATACCAAGATGTTTGCCCCCTGGGTATCACAACGGGATCAGTTTTGAATGGACCCAAGTGAGCTGCTTGAAGAGTGGCTACCCATGGAACCTAACCTAATGGGCAAATTTCTTTCATTGTCCGAAGACGATATCTGTGGTGGTGATGTCGAATTTGGATTTCTCTTGGGGGCTTTTTTCACCACACGTTTTTTTTATTATTTGCAACTACGAAAGTAGGTTCTGAACCTTTATTGGTTATCACTAGATTAGAGTCTAATATAAAATCTAATAGAAACTCACATCGAGCGTTTGTGTCTGAGCTTCCCCAGATAGTATGATGGGCATTGGCATCAGCTCTTATGACCACAGGAGTCCGGGAGCGGTTCGCAACACGCATCATGTTCCTCACCAAGTTGTTGGGTGGTGGATCGGCCTGGTCGTGTTCCATGTAGCTAGAGAGGAGCCATATACTACATGACCTCGTCTCCCATACATTGTTTTCATCGCTATAATCATTTAGAATGAAGATATTAAGATAGTTCTTAGCCAAAATGCAAGATCTAATTTTACCTGCGCCTGTTTTGTACAAAAGTATGTACCCTTCTGCGTTGAGTCCCTTGATTTCGCCATTGCAAATCCAAGGCTCCTAGACCAACGCGATATCCTCCCCATTCTCAATGATGTGGAGGAGTAATGCAGCAGAAGCTGCTTTAGAGTGGTTCGCTTGTATAACCTTCACCATGATCGGGGTCGTAAATGACTGTTACGTCCACGTCTTCTGGATCAGAGGTTGTTGCTGGTGTATTACCAGCGAGGGCTAATGCAGCTTCGGAGGTGCTCGGATTGAAGTCCAAGACTACCTCGCTGCTTTTAGTCAAACTGTCACTAGAAAGTTGGACAGATGACCTTTTGCAATCAGCCAGAATAGGTTTCCCCTGCTGACCTTTTGCGGTTGTTTGTTTTTGTTGTTTATTATTTTTATTGGATATGTTCATTTTTGTTCCCACGAGTATGCGCGTAAGGGGATGGACACTCCATGCATGGACGGCGTACATGGATTAGGCAAAAACTGTATTACAACCGACCAGTGCCCTGGTGTCGGAGGGGAGCTGTTAGCGACTAGTTTTCTTTAACCACTTACTAGCCATTCAGGTCTTCTACCATCACTTTGACCTTAAAAGTGGGGGTGAAAGAAAGAGTAGAGAGAGAAAAGAACAGTTTTGGTCCGTGGGTTGTAACACTAAGAAAGAGAAAGAATGTGTTTGCACTAGGCGACCATTTGTTAAAAAATGTAACGCCAGTAATAACATTATCCTAACACCAATTAAATCCTACTGTGACCATTTGTTATAAAATGTATCACAGTATTATGATAGTTGGCTAACGCAGTTCCGTTTACTAACATAGCTATGCCAAGAAGTTTAGACCATTTGTTAAAAAATGTATCTCAAGATATTGACATCGCTTGATCATTTGTCAAGGCTAATGACCTGTCGTCAAAACAGTATCACTAGACTAGGCAATTGCTCCCCCTATCCGCCACCTGGGACGCGTCCGATGGGAGATTGAGAACTCCACACGGACTGAGAACTCCACACGGATGTAATCATATTTTGTTCTTTTTTCGTCTTATAGAAAATCGTATAAGAAAGAAAAGGTGAACAGATGGCTGACGAAAGGAGATTTCAACAAGCCCGAGAAAATGTTCGCCGACGTTTGTAGGAGAAACAAGCGAGAGGAAGACGGGCTATATTAATACCCAATGAAACCAACTTAACGATGGCATTACATAAATTGCAAAATCCTTACCCGTCTAACACTATACCTAGTCCCAATAGAAGAGATAGACTCAGCGCTTTCCCCACTTGTTCTTCTTGGATAGTGCCTTCGTCAGTCCAATGAGACAGAATACTACACGATTGTCATTATCCAGCCACAGTTCAACGATAGAGGACGAAGAGTCAGTCAGCTTGTGAACGAGAATATTGGTATCGAACCAAGTCAACCATACATACCTATAGTTGAAGATATTTCTATTGGATCGGACGAGTTATGGAATCGTTCGACAACAGTTTGACAACATCGAATATATAAATTATCCACAGCACCAGAATGTACTACTATAAATCCACCATACTTCGCAGCCGTCGACTCGGATGGAGAACCTATACAGACCGAACCTAGTTACTTACCGCTATCCCAACAATATGGTGGAAGGAGTGGTTCGTTACACTTATTTCTTCAAAAGGGCTCCACAAAACAAAAACAAAATTGTACCAACAACTCGCCAAAACGAAAGATTAGAACACCCAGCCAACTCTCTACAGATGGACGTATACCTACAACTCCTACCATACCGTTGTCTCTCAAAGGAAGATGTTCGGAGACCAATAGCTCGCCTGGAATATCTTTTGAATTCTCCTCACCCTCAGAACCCTTTATGTGTCCTCCTACGCTAAGAATTCCGTAGTTTTTAAGAGAAGAACTCAACGACTCACAGAGCGCTAAAGATGGTACATTCAGTGTCATAGATACGGCGAAATCTTTTGAAAGCCTATCAATTACTTCAAAAACCAAAAAATCTGACCAACGAAAACCATCATCATCAACGAAGACCTTGTCATCAAATTAATCAACAGTGTCAGCATCCTCCTCATCATCATCGACATCATCATCGACATCATCGTCATCATCATCCACATTATCAGCCATTGAGATACGTGTTCCAACACTCGACGTTATCCTGGTAGAGGAACCAGGACCTGTACCACCAACCAATACTAATATGGCTGACAATAAGGAATCCGAAAAGATCCAGTCTGTAGAAAACTGGATTGCGACTCAAAATAAAAAACTCCAGCAATCCGCGGACAACCATAGACGAACTGTTGCCCATAGTACGCGTCCGTCTTTTAACAACATCACGTAGGACGAATATGATATTTACCCTTACCGACCATACCGTATATCGGGTACTCTTTCGCCGACCGAATCGGTTAGTTATCAGACTCGTTAACCAGAGAAAAGAGGATGTGTGAGGACCAAAGTTGGTACCCTCGTTTTGGTCCCACCAAAATAAATACTAATCGTATTTTTTTTATATTTTATTTAATTTTTAATGAATTTGTATTTCTTTTATTTTTTTATGTAAAATAAAATATTTTTGCACTAAATGTTTTGTATTTTGTGTTTTGTCCGTTAAATTTAAATGTAGTCCATTGTGAATTGTTAATAATGTGTAACTACAACTCTGCGATAGAGTTGTAGTAAATGTCAAAATTTGTTTACATGTGTTAGTGTTTGTCTGTGTGATCGTACTCAGCCTATAAAAGTCTGACCAACAGCAATACTCATGGCAGTTTGTTGTCGGCTGTTGTGAAGGTACTTAGTTTGTTAGCTAGGTTACTATATTTACAAATAATAAGAAAGGTGGAGTTTGTTGGCCCTGGTTTTCTTGATAATAAATAATTTTTTTTGTGACAATGTTTTTTTGTTAGTGTTAAATTTTAAATAAAAATTTATAATGTTAAAAGATGAAAAAATAATTAAATTCTTTTATTTATAAAAATAAATTTCTGGACAACGCTGAGCTACCCCAGCGTTGAGAAAACTAGTCGTTACAGGGTCTATATGGGAACTATGACTAATTATGGACCGATCGTAACAAAATTTGATGACATGAATTTTGTATATATAAAACTTATTTGGAGCGGAATTTGTGGAGATACATATATAAATTAAACATTTATGACCGATAAAGTCCAATTTCGGGAGGACATTTGTATGGAGGCTAGGTGAAATAATGGACCGATTTCAGTCAGATTCAATAGACTTGGTCCTTGGGCAAAAAAAATAATATGTACCAAATTTGATCAACATATCTTCAAAATTGCGACCCGTACTTTGCGCACAAGTTTTACATCATTTTAACCCCATGTGCTCTTAAGGGTTAATTTCCATTTTTGTGCTGTTATTGTAAATACTAGACTTCATGTTATATTTTTCTTAAGTTTCATCAAAATCGGCCCAAAAATATACAACATTTATTTATTTTATTTTTTATTTTATTTATTAGTTTGTTGTTCTATACAAAAGACTTAAAAGTCTTATATTCCAGTACAGAACTGAGGAATTGTAAAACACATTATATAAAATGTTGCATAGTATAACAAAATTTTTACAAAATAATCAAATAGATCAAAAATTGAGAGCATATAGGTAATTATTACAATATTACATAGAAATACAATAATAATAACTAAAAATTACATTTATACATTCAATCACATTACATTAAACAGATTTGTTTTTTAATTTGAAAATAATTTAAATTTCTTTTAAATTTAAACGCGTTGCTGATGGTTTGAGAACTATGAAGGAGTGAGTTCCAGAGAGGTATTGCGAATGTAAAAAATTGCCATTTAGAGATGCGGCTACGAGATTTAAATATAATTAATCTTTTTCCTCTGTTTGATCTGCAAAAGAGTAGTCGTTCATAAAGGTGGTTAGGTTGTCGCGTATATATTATTTTATGAAGGAAAATCAGTACTCGTGTTTTAAGTAAATTATCAAAACTAATTCCATATATTTTATGCGAAAATGCTGAGATGTGGTCGTATCTTTTTAATCCGTACACATAGCGAACAATATTATTAAATGTTATGTTTAGTTTTCTCATACTTCGTGAGTCACTGCTGGCAAATAGCTCACAACCATACAGTGGTATTGGCGTTAGGTACGTTTTAGCAAGCATTATACGAATATTTAACGGAGTACAGTGTTAAGTAGGGATGCCAAACGGGACTGGGTTTTACAAATCCCGGGATTCGGGATTTTAGAAATGTAAATCCCGGGATTTTTCGGGATCCCGGGATTTTAGTTAAACGTCAAAAACATCAAATTCAACAATAAAAACTATTTATTTCATTAATATATTTAAGTAAAAATATAACAAATCAAAAACTAATGCGGCAATCCTTATAAAATTTTGCACAAAATAAGTTGTAAATACTCTGAAATTATACTGTAGAGTACTGCGGAATTCAGAAAATAACTTGAACATAAATTTTGTAAAAATGTAAATTTTGTAAAAGCCTGCCAATGCAAGGAAGACGTGCTGCTCCCTGATTCAAATGAAAAAATCTGGCTGCGTTTGGATTTGAAGCGAGATTAGTATTATAAATATGCTGAAATTTAGCTTTCTAAGTATTTTGGGTGCTTCAAAAATCTTCCTAAAATATCAAAAATCTCATAATATTTCGGGATTGTTAATCCCGAAAAATCCCGGGATTCTTTTTCACAAATCCAGGGATTCGGGAAATCCCGATCCCGAAAAATCCCGGGATTTTCGGGATTGGCATCCCTAGTGTGCCAAAGAGACCGGAGCATGGAGAATGTGCGCCCACAAACATAATTAATATGATCTCACCACGTCAGAGTGTTGTTGAACATAATACCAAGATTCTTAGCATGGTTTACAATTTCAATTGCTTGATTGTTTACAGTTATATTAACATTAGATGTTAAATAGTTGGTTTTTAAGTTTTCCCGATAATGATGCATTTAGATTTCTTTGGATTTCGCTATCTTTCCTTTTGCTCCTGTTGTACTAATGCACATAGGTCTGGCGAACCACATTTTTTGGCCAAAACTCAAAACTCTTTTTCCTATATTTGTTGTTAGGATGTAATAGCAAACACTTCAGATAAACAAAAAAATATTTTGTTTTTAAAAACTTCAATTAACCGTTATTCTATGAAGGGAGAAAGTTCAATGTTTTAAGTGCAGTGGTAAACTGAAACACGTGGTGTAATTTTTTTTTTCTTTGAGTCACATATTACACGAAAATAAATAAACTTTTTAAGTCAGTTAGTTATGGATATTAATGACGATGGAAAGTAGTTAAATTTTTAATAGTGAAATATTCAATAAAAATTATGGTAATAAGAAATTACATAAAAAACTTTCATAACCTAAAAATCAGTGATTTTAACTTTTTATAAAAAAAAAAAATAGTATATAACTTATATAATTTCAACCGATTTCAACCAACCAAAAACGCACAAAATTACAGTGATATTTTGTGCTTACGAATCATCAATAACTTTCTGCTAGTTTTTGCTTATTTTGAAGAAATCAATTTTTGTTTCAGGAAACTTTTGCTTCAAAAATTATAATTTACTCATAATTATATAATGTATATAACTTATATAATTTCAACCGATTTCAACCAACTAAAAACGCACAAAATTACAGTGATATTTTGTGCTTAGGAATCATCCATAAATTTCTGCTTGTTTTTGCTTATTTTTAAGAAATCAATTTTTGTTTCAGGATACTTTTACTTCAAAAATTGTGATTTACTCAGAGTTTGGCAGAGTGGAAGTGAAAAAAATAGAAAAAAGTTAAATTATTAAAAACTTAATAAAATGTATGTATGTTTTTTGTTATTAATTGTATCATTTGTATGAATTTATGTATATAAGTGAATATTTTAGTTTTGGTCAAAAAAAGTGGGTCGCCAGACCTATGTGTAATGCCTGTGCCTTTTTTGCATTTACATATATCTTACATATATAATTGTTCTGGCACAATTATTTTCTATTCTGTTAAATTTTAATTTAAATTTTACTAAACGAAACATTTGAATGTACAACACTTTATATGATAGATTTTATTCATCAAATGCTATTGCATTTTATTTCTTTTTAGATCCTGTTATTTATTATTACATGGTATTCATGGCTGTTGTTGTCACATTTTGTTGTTGCATGATCTATCCTTTTTTAACCGCTTTAAATACAAAATTATTTTGTTTTCTTACTAATTTTTCTGGACTCCTATTTCCACCAGCATGAATACATTTGAATTCGTATTAAAAAATCAAATAATCAATCAAACAATTCAATAATAATATCCTCCGCTATCCTTTGTCCAGAATCTTATTTATGTATTTAATGTATTTGATTTACGGTCGGTATTGAAAATTTGTTTAAAACAATTCAAAAACTTTTTATTTTCATATGTATCGGGTATGTATTTATAAAAACAAATAACGCAAACAAAAATTTCAAGAAAATATAAAATAAAAATAAAGTTTGCAGAAAAATTTCAATCAACAAAGAAATAAAATATTTGTAATACTATCGTGTAAACAATAAATGTTTTTTTGAAATACCGAATGATTTCAATAATATTTTAAATTTGATAAGTGCTAATATTCAGTATTGCCTTCTATAAATACCTTTATTAACACACATTTTAATACATTTTTTTATTTTGTACACCCAAATCAACTTCATATTTTTTTCCACATTTTTTACTCAGTGACTATATGCGGCGAAATATTTCCATATATGTGGCGGAAATATTTTATAAATTTTGGACTTCGCACAATTTCGTATTTTACATTTTTCAACATCGCACAGTGGTATGATAATAAAAAAAGAGGGAAATAAATCTGTAACTTCTAAACCCTTACGCCGACCTCATGACCCCACCAGGAGCGGGACCAGGGGTTCCCAAGGTAGGACACCTCGGGTATGTTCAATTTTTAAAAGGATCCTATCTCCTCGTCGAGCACTACATAAAACTTCGTCGTAGCTATCAATTATCTCTTATAGCTTAGGAGATATTCGCATTTGAAAATTTAATTTTCAAAATTTTTACCCACCCTTTTTTGGTGACGCGGTTCCAAATATTCTCCGATTTTATCCATTTTTCTTTTATAGGATTAACAATAGATCTACAGTGGTGGCCACCAATTTTGAATTTGATTTTTTTTTATCAACTGAATTTTAAGTGCGATAGAGCCAAAATAAAAGGACCTCTAAGGGTATGAAATTTATTATTAATGTTTCTAGTTTCTGAAAAATGTTTGGAAAAATCGGTAAAACATATATGGACAAAGATATGTGGAAATACGTTGACCCACCTCAGCGAACATCCGCTGTTAATAACATGATATGACTTAAAATAATGGAACTAAAAATACGAAATTTGGTACGAATATTTTATAATAATAAAAATATAATGATATAAATGTGAGAAAATATGTTTAATTAAAAAAAATTTTTTTGGTCAAGTTGTAGAAAAATTTTATGTGTTCGTGGTGAATATGTATGAATTGACACAGTCGAATAAAACACACTTGTGTTAAAACAGTCCTCATGCATACATATTTGTGGAAATATTTGAAAAAATAATTGACAATCACGTGGAATTTAGCAAACAATTTTTGTCTTAAATTCCTGGCCACCACTGTATATATCAAATAAAGAAAGATGTGTTTAAAAATCATGACTTAGTCCAAAGTTACATGCATTTGAATATGCATTTGTTTTTTACGTGTCAAATAAATTAGGGAAAACTAAACAACTCGCTGAGAATTTACCTAGCACTGTTATTTACATTCATAAAAATGTTATTATGTAGAAAAAAGCATGTTGCCTATAGGCAACATGCAACAAAATATGACAAAAAATGCTTTTTATTGAATTTAGCATAGATATAAATTTTTCAAATTGAAATAAAATTTTTATTTATGAATATTTTTTAATGAAATTTCACAGTTATGTAGATTTTTCTATTTAAAATGGAAAAATAAAAACAAATTTTGAAATTTGTAATCAAGTATCCCGCAATTACCAAAAAAATCTTGAAAAATCCCAAAAATGTCATTTTTTTGTTTTTTGGCTATAATATCCATAATAGGAGCGGGGTTATCGGAAGCCTTTACAAAATAATTTAGAACTTATTGGGCCATCTAAAATAGGTTACTATATTTTGATATCGAGTATGCGATTTGAGAATTTTTGCCCTAAATTTGAATTTTACATAAAAAATAGGCATTTTTTGAATGGACCAATTCATTATACATCCTCTTAGAAAATTTTTAGATAATTTAAAAAGAATAAAAGTACTTTTTTCCCAAAAACATTGCGAAAAATCGCTTTTTTAATTTTTTTATATTCACTTTGGACTCAGTCATGATTTTTAAACACTTCTTTCTTTATTTGATATACAGATCTATTGTTAATCCTATAAAAGAAAAATGGATAAAATCGGAGAATTTTTGGAACCGCGGTCACCAAAAAACTGGTGTAGGGTGGGTAAAAAGGTTGAAAATTAAATTTTCAAATGCGAATATCTCCTAAGCTATAAGAGATAATTGATTGATACGAGGAGATTCTGTATGTGTAATTTTTTTTAAATCATAACACAAACGAAGAAATTGGATCATTTTAAAAATTGAACATACCCGATGTGTCCTACTTTGGGAACCCCTGGACGCGCTCCTGGTGGGGTCATTAGGTTCAAATTCAAAACTTAAACTACACTTCCTCTTTGCGCATGTGAAATTTCATTCAAATCGGCGAAGGGTTTAGAAGTTACAGATTTATTTCCCTCTTTTTTTATTCTCATACCACTGTGCATCGTTTGGTTTGACAGTCTACATTTAGCATTTTCCATATTTTCATTGTTTGAATTTTTCACTGCGCATATCGTTTGCAGTTTATGGTTTTCACGCTGCACTTTGTTTGCATGTATGATGTTTTTGTAGTAAATTTTTTGTATATTATACACAAGCGATTTAATTTTGTTTGCTAATCAAAAATATAAATATAATATTTATTTAGGCAGCAAATGATTTAAAATTGAAAAATTTTCATTTTGTCTTCTAGCTGCAACGTAAAATATTTTGTAAGGCAAAATATTTTTGGAAAAACTGCGACAAATATTTCTACCATGAAGCTTGTGCATATGTGGAATTCGTAAATAGTATTTATATTTTTAGTATGTATGGAATGAAATATTATTTTGTTAAATATTTGTTGCAGTTTTCATTTAAAATTATGAAATATATAGCAATTTGTTTACTAATATAGTAGTAATTTTAAACTCTGATTGATATTGAGGAATATATGTACAATTGGGTTTGGTACTTTACCTTTGTAATGTATTGTTGTATGTAAGTAGAAAACCAGAGATTTTTCGTTAACGTTATAAAGGTTTTAGGGATTATTTAAAAAATATAAAAAGGGGATGTAAAATTTGCAACTTAAGACTTCTGTTGCTAGGCAAGAAGTGATAAATACAAAAAAAAGAAAGCTAGCTTTAAATTCCAAAACCCGAAGATATTTTGGAATTTCTTATGTACAGTTGCGGTCAAAATTTAATTTAGTAACAATTATTATGGTTTATAACGTTCTTAACACTTTATTATTAAATGTAAAATATTGCTGCCTTTTGTTTTCGTAGTTTTTGGCAAAAAAGAGACCGACCACCTCCTACCCATAAAGATTCTAAAATTTTCAAAATTTTGTATCGAACTTGTATGCCAAATATATTTTTTTATTCCCCAAAATAAATTCTTAAATATTTTTGGTTTCTTTTTAGCCTTTTTGTGACTCTTGGCCATTTATCTATTATATAAAAGAGTAACGTTACTGACTGACTGAAATTTTAACTGTGGGTTCCTCCCTCCCCAAAACGATCCGATAAGAAGGGATTTTTGGAAATTCGAACGTTTAGGGGGTAAAAAACGGTAAAAACGGGTAAATTCGGTTACCTTATATCTTAAAAACTAATAAAGATACAAAAAAACTTAAAATTGCATATTACTCCATTCAAAAAATAAGCTGACAGGTGTTTCGTACTTTTTCGAAATTCGAAACTTTTAGGGGAGAAAACGGGTAAAAACTGTATTTTGGTACTTTTTTGGCACCCTATGTATCTTTTAAACCAATAAACATAGAATCAAATTTTAAATCGTATTCTTTACTTATCAAAAAATAAAAAACATAAGTTCGGTACTTTTTGGAAATTCGAACCCTTAAGGGATAAAAATTGTGTTTTTTTTTGGTACTTTTCATAAAATATGGTTTTCTATAATTTGACATAGACATACGAATATTTTATTATGAGCTCCCACCACGTTACAGAAATTTATTTGAATAAAATTGTACCACCTCAATGGGGATAAAAAAGGTACCAAAAAGGGGATAAAATCGGGAAAATACATTATATTTGAAATTATTAAGCCAATTTTGATAATTTTTTTAACGTTGGTTCCTGGATTCATACAAAAATTAACTAACAGGGTGTTATTTGGAATTCGAGTACCAAGGTGTATATTGGGCCAAATCCGGGTAAACAGTTTGGTACTTTTTTTAAAACATATTTATTCTTGGGCACATTAACACAGATTTTATTATTTTGAGACATGCCTGTAGCATAAACAATTTTGCCAAAATGGAATATTTTTAAATTTCAAACTTGAGGGGTGTTCAAGGAAGAAAAGCGAAGTTGGTACTTTTCTCCTAATGGTACTCTTTTAACATTTCAAATTATTTCAGTTATCGACATTAAAGTTAGTTGATATGTATCTGAGTGAAGTTAGTGTTAGGAATAGGGGATAATATTTAGGTACCAAAATGTGTGAACTGAACTATAGGTACTTTTTTGTTCTTCTAATGGTACTTTTTTGAAATTTCTATAACAATGGACTTAGAAACATGAAATTAAACATATATGGTCCTAAGTGAGTGAGAATTCTAGGGGGAGACTTTTTGGTACTTTTTCTTTATTGGAATGGTACTTTTTGTAATTTCTTCAGCAATGAACCTAGGAACATGAAATAAAGCTTATATATAAACCGAGTGAGTGGGAAACCACAAGTGTGGGTTTTTTGGTACTTTTTTCTATATTCTAATGGTACTTTTTTGAATTTTCTATAACTATGGACTTAGAAACATGAAATTAAGCATATATGGTCCTAGGTGAGTGAGAATTCTAGGGGGAAACTTTTTGGTACTTTTTTGAATTTTCTATAACAATGAACTTAGAAACATGAAATTAAGCATATATAGTCCTAAGTAAGTGAGAATTCTAGGGGGAGACTTTGTGGTACTTTTTCTTCGATTGGTACTTTTTGTAATTTCTTCACCAATGAACCTAGAAACATGAAATAAAGCTTATATGGAACCGTGTGAGTGGGAAACCACAAGTGTGGGCTTTTTGGTACTTTTTCTATATTCTAATGGTACTTTTTTGAATTTTCTTTAACAATGGACTTAGAGACATGAAATTAAGCATATATGGACCGGAGTGAGTGGGAATCTACAAGTGACTGCTTTTTGGTACTTTTTCTATATTCTAATGGTACTTTTTGAATTTTCTGTAATAATGGACATAGAAATATGAAGTTAAGCATATATGGTCCTAAGTGAGAGTGAGAATTCTAAGGGGAGACTTTTTGCTACTTTTTCTTTATTCGAATGGTACTTTTTGAATTTTCTATAATATAATGGACCTAGAAATATGAAATTAAGCGTATATGGTCCTAAGTGATTGAAAATTCAAGCTGATACCTCATGGTACTTTTTGTTTATTCTAATGGTACTTTTTTTAATTTTCTATAGCAATGGACTTAAAAACATGAAATTAAGCATACATGGTCCTAAGTGAGTTTGAATTCTAGGGGGATATTGTTTGGTACTTTTTCTTTATTCGAATGGTACTTTTTGTAATTTCTTCACCAATGAACCTAAAGCAATGAAATTAAGCTTATATGGACCCGAGTGAGTGGGAAACCACAAGTGGGGGATTTTTGGTACTTTTTATATATTCTAATGGTACTTTTTTGAATTTCCTATAACAATGGACCTAGAGTTTCCAAAAAATCGAAGAATTTCAAAACCGCGGTTTCGGTTTTGTGATAATTTATTAAATATTAAGTTTTATAGAAACAAAATTAGTTGATAATATAGGAAATGATATACAAATCTAAAATTCAAACTTGACGGGTTATGGTTTAGTGAATGCGAATTTAAAAGTGATAATCAATGGTACTATTTCCTTATTGCAATGGTACTTTTTGATTATTTTATAATAATAAACCTAAAAATTTAAAATTAGGAACACATTTTGCAATTTCTATAATAATGGACCCAGAAATATGAAATTAGACATTTACAATTAGATTCACAAAGTGAGACTTGATAGTACTATTTCTTTCTTCTAATTGGGGTGGCGAAGCGCACCGGGTCAGCTAGTTTTTAATAAAATTCTGTTTGGGAATACGCATCCTGTGCCACGACACACAGTGGTATGAGAAAAAAAAAGAGGGAAATAAATCTGTAACTTCTAAACCCTTAGTCCGATTTCAATGAAATTTCACGTGCAAATTAAATAATTTTATAAAATTTTGGGACTTCATTTAACTTAAAAACTAAAAAAACGTTCATATGGTGATTTTCCACGAATAAAAATATAAAATTTGATTTAATGTAAAATTTTAACGGTTAAAGATATCATAACAAAATACCTCAAAAACACCTCAGCTCTAACCATGTGAAATTTTGTAATAATATCTCCAATAGTTCCCGAGATACCGAATTATTTCCAAAAAAAAAAGTTTCTAAACCAATGTGCTGTGCGACATTGACCTTTTAGCTTGAAACCCAAATTTATATCAATTTATCATTCCATAGATCATTCCAAATTTTTTTGATTTATATCTGAGTATGATTTTATCAAGCATTTGATCATATAATATTGAATTATTTATTCCACATATTCAATATATTCTTCGAATGTTATATTAGAAAATCCACGATCAAACTACAATTTTAAAATCTGTGTGTTTGTAAGAAAAGATGAATATATTATCTTAAATTTTGGTTGAAATTGGATTCGGAGGACGTTCTATAGAAGTCTGATATCAAACAATATAATTTGTTTAATTATTTGACCAAAAAGTGTTTTGGTACTTGAATGTTGAAAAATGGTAATGCGACTTTGGAAATTTTACCTTTAATAGAGTATGTAATATTGTTATTGGTGAAACTTTTCTAGGATTTAAATTTTGTTCTTGTAATGGTCAGCAACTAACTGCAACACTAGTCGCCACTTTGCAGAACATAAATGCCTGATTTTCAAAACGGTGGGCCAAGAGTGTTATGATTAAAAGCGATAAGCGCAACCAAAAATTTATATTTTTATTTCAACGCAATGTTTTTTAAATCCATTTCTAAATATCTATAAATAGTTTTATTCTGAATTAAGCTAATTTGTATGTTTAAATTAGAACTCACATACACCACTTTTTTTGTTACTAAAAAATTAAAAGAGTAAAATTAATTTGTTTGTTTTTAATTTTATTCATTTCGATATAAATTAATACGAATTATAATTTTATGACGATTTTTTAAATCGAAAACATAAATATTCTATATTTTTTTGACAATTTCTTAAGATGTTGCTATTATTTTGACTGCACAAAATCTGGTTATTTTTCAAAAATACCATATTGTTACGAAATTGTACTTGAATTCAAATATAACGATTTTAACGGCTGATTTAAAGTTGCATAATGCTTTCAAATAGCAGTGCCCAAACTTTAACATATCTGTGGGCATTATTAACATTGAATAAAAGCTTTCAGTTGACCATTGACCAAGTTGGCAACGCTGTTTGCTGCGACCGTATATTCGAATATTCAGTTAAAGAACATTGTAGAAAGTACACCACAGATGGCGTATGTATTAGAAACTTCTAGACAGTTAAAGAGAAATCTAGAATGTAGATGGCATTGTTATAAATAGTGGCAGAGATTGTAGTCGTTAGTGAGTTTATCAGATACGCTATTCGAATAAACATCAACTGAGTGCGTTAAAGTGTGCTGTATTTTTCAAGTGAATTCGTGTACATTATAGAGTGTCTGTATTTCTGAGAATTTATAAACGTGTATAAAAAACATTGAGTGACTATTTAATTCTGTGGTTGTTGTACATTTTAAATAAATAAAGAGTTCTTACAATTTTTAAACTACTAAACGGCTTTTATTTGCAATCAAAAGTATCCGGTTTATTTAAAGGAAATAAACAAACGTTTTGAAAAGGTTAAAACGTAACAATTGTTGTCAGAAGTGGGATTGCAAAATAATAAGAATGAAGTTTGAAGAACTAAAAGTTGAACAACTCAAGAAAGAATTGAGTAAGTTGGAGCTACCAACAGCAGGTAACAAGGCAGAATTGCAGAATAGACTGATAGACGAATTCAAGCGGCGTGATATTGACATCGGTGCTTACGAATTCAAGGATAAAGAAGAAATGGAAGTTTCTACCCGCGCAACAACAAGCAGCATATGATGGAGAAATTTAAAGAAGTTAAAGCTGAAATTCAAGAAACTTCTAAAGTAAACAACGAGAGCGTGCGTGAGAGCGTGCCAGTGAGCAACAGAAATTGTTATGATGACATAATGGAGGCGCTACAACGTAAGTACGGTGGCGAACATAAAAAAGAATTATACCGAATGGAATTGCGTGGTAGAGTGCAGAATGCCAATGAGACGCTACAAGATTTTGCGATGGAAATCGAGCGTTTCCTACAGCTTATTTATCCAGGGGAGGACCATCCGATTTTGGAACATTTGAAGATAGAGGCATTTGTGAATGGTATTCGCGATCCAGAGATAAAATATACGGTATGTGCCACACCAAAGTCATCATTCTTTGAAACCGTCTCATTCGCGCTGGTACAAGAAACAGCAAAGATAATTTCAAAGCCCCAGATGTGTAATGTGCGGAAAATCGAGGTTGTCGCTGAAAATTATACGAATTAAAGGAATTAAAAGAGGCAGTTTTAAAGGCTTTAAGTAAGAGACAAACTAAAGCCAAAGTTAAATGTTATAACTGTGAGAAAATGGGTCACATTCAGCGAAACTGCAGAGCACCAAGAAAGCGAATCGGATATGTTTCAGCATCAAGAAATAACCAGCTGGCGAATCATCAAGCATTACAGGAGCCACCTTTAAAGCGAGCTAGCACTGAGGGACAGGATCTGACACCCACACCTGATGGCCCTACCATCTCCATATCAGTACTGCAGCAGGAAAATAACAATCTTACTGCTAGTGGGTACATCAACGGTCGGAAGCACATCCTTACTATGGACACGGGAGCATCGCAGTCTATCATCAGAACAGATTTAGTAAAGAAATCGATGGAACCAATTTGCAATGTAATTCTACGCACCGCTACTGGAGAGCCTGCCGCTGTCCATGGTAAAGTTAATGTGAAACTAACTATTGGTGGTATTAGCGTAAATCATGTATTTGTTGTGGCTGATATTGTGGATTACTTTGGATATGAGACAAAAAGTCATGAATTGGCGAAATGTTAAAATACCCCTTGACGTCTGATATGAGAGCAAGTCTCAAGTAAGAAAGTTAGTTTTTGTTGAGCACAAAAGGTTGCCACCGCAGTCAGAGGATTTGGTATGGGCCCGTGAGGAAGTGGAGGATTGTATAGACAATGGTTTGTTGGTGTTGGAACCAGCAGAAGTGAAAAGTGGCCATGTAACAATGGAGGCCCCCTTTAAACAGTGCAGCGGCGGAATGGTTCCTGTTGGATTGCTTGGTCTGTCCCGCAGTGAAAAGATCATCAGGCCGGGTTCCAAGATGGATGAAAGTGCTTCAGCAGCAAAAGAAATGCATGAACTCGTTCGGAGACGAATTAAAATGACCAAATGAAAACCAGATATAGCTCACAACGTAATAAGGATTTGTCATCCAAATTAACGAATCACTGCAAAGGACCACATAGGGTAGTTAAGAAATTGGACGACATGGTTTATAGAATACGGAAATGTGGAAGATCGATGTCGGGTATTAAGATTGAACATCTGAAACGACTAGCTGCCTATGGGAGAAGTGAATCTATACCTATTCGGGACGAACAGGCTTAAGCGGGGGGCAGTGTTACGAAATTGTACTTGAATTCAAATATAACGATTTTAACGGCTGATTTAAAGTTGTATAATGCTTTAAGTGCCCAAACTTTAACATATCTGTGGGCATTATTAACATTTAATAAAAGCTTTCAGTTGACCATTGATCGTAAGTTGCAATGCTGTTTGCTGCGACCGTATATTCGAATTCGAATATTCAGTTAAAGAACATTGTAGAAAGTACACCACAGATGGCGTATATAAATAGTGGCAGAGGTTGCAGTCGTTAGTGAGTTTATCGTCTCTGATAATTCGAATAAACATCATCGTCTATTCAAATAATCATTAAATGAGTGCCTTAAAGTGTGCTGTATTTTTCAAGTGAATTCGTGTACATTATAAAGTGTCTGTATTTCTGAGAATTTATAAACGTGTATAAAAAACATTGAGTGACTATTTAATTCTGTGGTTGTTGTACATTTTAAATAAATAAAAAGTTGTTACAATTTTTAAACTACTAAACGGCTTTTATTTGCAATCAAAAGTATCCGGTTTATTTAAAGGAAATAAACCAGCGTTTTAAAAAGGTTAAAACGTAACAATATAATTGATTGAAAGGTTAATATTTCTTAAAGAAAACTTTACTCATAGAAGAATTAGAGATTAATTAACGACCTTATATTATATTTAATTAAAATTACTATGGAAATAAAAATATTTTCCATGTTAATTGCTTTAAGGTTCTGTGGTGCTATTATTTGGACCGGAACTGTATATCTAACATACCGTTAGCAACATTATCCTAATTGTACTAAATTATTAACACTGTAGTTAATTATCATATAAATATTAGGACAGTACTTCTTTACAGAGACATAACTGTTATAAGAAATATCTAAAAAACTTTAGCCATAACTGTTATATTGTAGAAATAAATTTTTGTTTCTTTAAATAATAGTTATTCTCAATGAAAATAAGTTTTGCTTTTCAATAAGTGTTATTCATAATAAATATTTTTTTCGTTGCTCATAACTTTTATTTTTGATTTTTATGTTTTTACGTTGCCTTATAAGAGTTATTCATAATAAATATTTTTTTACGTTACTCATAACTTTTATTTTCGATTTATATTTTTTTAAGTTGTCTAACAAAGAATAATAACAAAAACAACCTAAGTCGGTTGTCAAAAAAACCTAACTCTTTGGATGTATTGGTATCATTTTATTTATATGTATTGGCATAGAATAACCCTGCAGGAAGTGTCAATAGTGAAACTATACTGATTTACTATTGACACAGTCACCACCCTGAAGGAAACCTGGGGACAAGTGTCTCCAAGTCACCAGTTTTGTCGACAATTTTGGTGACTTTTTAACGACATTGTCAACGAAGCGTCAACGAAGACGACTCTTCCATCTGTTATGAATTCATACCATTTCGTTTTTTAATTTGTTTAATACAACATCAAATGTTAACAAAATATGCAGTTTCATTATTTACATCTACTTCAGAAAAGTACCAAAAGTGTAGATTAGAATTACTAAAATGTACTAGTGAATCAGTACCTAGTCAATAGTAATATCGTCAGTAGTAGACTTCCAATGACACGCACATGTTAAATGTCTATAGTAAATAGCATTGTTTGGGGTAAAATAAGTCACTAAGTATGGAAAAGGTTGCATTATCGGCGTTTTTGTGAAAGATTGTTTTATTTCTTCAAAAGAACCTAATAATATTTGTAGTATCCGACCCTGTATTCCAATAAAAATTGCACACATTTTTAAGGATGATGAAATATTTATTGAAGGTCGTAGATTATTGGATTTAGAAAGTTTTTTTGAAGGACCCGTCGATTCCTGCGAGTTAGGAATATTCAAAACAAATTTAGCTTTTGGTGAAATAGAAAAGTTTTCTATAAAAGACTTTGAGTTTAAATTTGTATGCCTACCATTAAATTCAAATTTTTTAATAATTCCAATTTTGCACACCTGCATTCCAGAAAAATGACTGATCAAGCAAATTTCTCAAAAGGAAAATTGAAATATTTTCCACCTCAAGGTAAGTTTTTAAAGCTTTTTAGTGCATACTATAATTTCTACTGATTTGTATTTCTGTTTTACGTAGCTAATTCAAAATGCGGTTGCTGCCAATAGGTCTCAAAACGGCTGGATATAATAGAAAAACAACAAAATAGCTTAATTGAAATTTTAGCTGAGCACAAAGTTTTGCTGGATAGATTGGTTTCCCAAAATGCAGTCGTCGACAATGTTATCCAAATATTTCCAGTAAACACGGTGGAAAAATTAAAAGAACTTGATTCCCTTTTAGGCTCACATTCAGATCCATATGTAAGCACACAAATTTAAAACGAAAACAAAATATATTTTTTTTATTATAGTAAGAATTGTGCTGAATTTCCCAATTATTGATAAATTCACTGACATTTATTGTTGGGGGCTAAGCTAGTTCCTATGTGCATTTCACTGGTTGCTTAGGCCAGATCATCAGGAAACCTTTTCCTAAAAGGCTTTAGAAAAACTAAAGATATTATACAAATCAAGCTGTAGAGTAAATGAGAATTACAGACACTCAAGCTTTATTTGTAAAAATATCAAAGCTTAAACAAAACTCCAAAAATAAACAGTGAGTTTATTACATTCCCTTTTTTATTTTTTTCTTCGTAGAAACGGCAGATTAGAACTCTGATTGCTGGAAATGTAGAGCGAAATTTACATTATGTTTTTGGACAAGGCATCATTCTAAATTTTAATGTCGACGGAATTTTCGGTAAAGAAAGACTGCGGGATTACGGCACTGTATTCAATGCAATAATAGGTAAAATTTTTGTTATACAATTTCTCAAATATTTTTATTAAAATGTATTTTTTTAATAAATATATATAATATCAACAAACAACGATTCGCCGGAAAAAACTTTGAGAACAGCTTTTCAAAGACAAAAGAAAAAGTTTTTCAAGCAAAGCAGTAGAGAAAAAATCAAAGGAAATAATACCACAAAAGAAAATGAAAATGGAGAAACCAGCCTGGCTTTTGTCGAAGAAACTTTTTTTCTTAATTGCAACTAATCTAGTGAAATATCTCATACATTTTTAACTGATTTAGAGTTATAGTTAGTATATTTAAGTATTCAAAAGGCCCACTTAGCCTGCCGTGAAAAATGTGTTCAATTTTTAATTTTTTGACTAATATTTTATAGTTTGAGCTGAATTAGTTTTTTATCTCCATTTTTGTTAAACAAAACTTCTCATTAAAAATTTTTTAAAATTAAAAAAGGGTTAGCCTGCCCTGAAAAAATGTGCCACATTTTTTTTAACATACATACATATATAGTATGTAATATAAATATTTATATGTAATTTGAGCTGTGAATTAGTTAATTAATTTTATTTTTGTTAAATAAACTTCTCATTAAAACAGAATACGATTTAATTCATTTGGTTCGGTACCGCCTTGAAGGCCCTAATATTAAAAAAAAAGTACCAAAAAACTGGTGACAATGTTGCTAGTATGACACCACATATTTACTATTGACATTGCTTACAGGAAAGTTCCATAAGTTATAGAAAAGTACTAGGAAAATCCAGGTTCTAATGTCACCATATGGATCCATGAGAAGTACCTAGTCAATATGAAGTCAATAGTCATAGTGTTACTAGTGGATTTTCAATGACACGCACATGTTAAATGTCTATAGCACTAAGCCTTGTATGGGGTATAATTCGAAACTAGTACTGTTGACAAAATCAATAGCGATTCAACACATTTTTAATATTGACATTTCCTACAGGGAACCGACTTAGGTTTTTTTTTGACAGCGTTTCACTTCTTGTTAGTATTCTTTGTTAGAAATATATTTAAAGTAATTATAATTACTCTCTTCACATGTACGAGTACTGTGTGAATTCAACATAGACAAGTAAGTTCACCATACAATTTTGACAATAAAAATATAAACCAATAAAAATATAAATATTTTGAAAATTTAAAATTGTATCAATTAAATATTTTTTTATTTTATCATAAATGGGCTGAACAAATAATTCTGATTTCATATGGGAATAGATGACAATAAAAACGTCCATGGAAAATAATGGTTTTTAATAAAATCTGTACCAAGAAATTGAAAATAACAAACTTTTAACAGCTTCATTATTTTACAATAGCTATCGGTCATTCGTCCTTGCATGAAATGTGCATGTATGTTGAAAATTGTGAAAATATCACAAGTATTTTAGATGATTGTTCAGTGCATTTATTTATAAACAAAAATATGCAGCCCTAAATAAAATTTATGTGTTTTCTATGTTTTCGTCGAAATAATGTTACAATACAAAAAATGTATTTCATTTTATTCTGGAGAAGTAAAGAGCTATTGAAGCTCTATTTCAATAATAATTACTCATTTTCCACGATTTATCTCAACCACACTTCATAAAAATTGTTGTTGAACTTTGATCTAAAACAATTAAATCTTATTAAAAATAATTAATATTTTACCAAAAATTAATGCCATTTGATCTATTGTATTCTAAAAATTGCAACTTTTACAATGATCACAAGACTAACCCCCATATTTTCTCAATATCTGGTTAATGTTTTTCCTAACGATAAACTTCCAATTAACATTTCTTTGTATGAGAACTGTCAGTTTATCGCCACGATAAAAAATAACCAGAGATTGAGAAAATGGTGGTAAGTCGCACAACAGAATTGCTGCCAAAATTGAAATTGGGTAAAATAGGTCTTTGATTTTACATGGTTCATCTACAAATATCCTCCTGGAATAAATATTAAGTCCTAATCAAATTCTTAATGTTTATAAACAACTCAACGATCATGAAATTCGTATAAATTTTTGCATCATATAACCTTAATGTAATTTCTGGGTAACTGAAATAATAGCGCATACATTATATAATATTATTAAATATCCGTAGTGCTCTCAAATAATTATTACAAACTATAACTTTTAATAGACGAAGGGTCAATTTTAATTTACCAAATACTATTGACATAAATATTATTGCAGTATCGCTAGTTATTTAATTTTTACTTACATATAAGAATTAAGTGTAACTTCAACATTTTTCAGAAGTGCGCAAAAACTGATGAATTGATCGATAATTATTTTATTATTTGTCCTTGAAGAACTTTATTATTTGTTTACTCACTTTTGAGGCTGTGTGCAGTTGTTTACATAACTTTTGCATGCAACACAGTGAGTAAATAATACAAAAGTGTCGTTTTTCTTGAATATATGACGTAGGGAAATGCTAATAACTTGGTTATTACTCGATGTTCATGTAGTTAGTTTTAGCTACTAATGAACAAAATAAGACCCATCCAAAGCAAATCTATTTTTTAAGGGCTTATCTAATGTACACGACAAACACATACATCTCATCAAATAAGCTTATTACACAACAGACAAGAGATTACAAAAATTTACATGTGTGACAGTTTCAAAACTTTACTTTTTAAGTTTGGTGTTGTTGCATCTCTGTTAAAAAATTTCAAAATAAAGTAAATTCTAGTTCTTATAAAGAGATATGTAAAATCTTCACTATTTATGTTTTCGCAGCACTTATACTGCGGAACACATTTTAAATGCTCATAAAGCACTTTTGATATTCCAATCATATGACAGCAGGAATCGAAATGTTTAACAAACTCAGAGTTCAATTTCTTCATATATAAAACAAACTCATTTGATGGACGTACTAGATTATTTTTGTCAAACTCCTTAGCTTGTGTAAAAGCATATTTATCATAAAAAGAATATTCTTTAAACATTGGTAGTGGAACTAGGCACTTGTGCATTGGTCGTAATTTTTTATATAAATAGCCACACACATACGTAAAAGCATTGTCTCCCATAAACATCGCTTCATCTAAATATGTATCTAGTAAAGTGTCTTCTGAACTTCTTGTTGGTTCTGTATCTTCCAAATCATTCCAAGCATTTGAAATTGCATCTTCGGTAACACGATTAAGGGAATTGGAAATTGTCTGAGGTGATTCGACCTCATCGTGGATTTCACAATTACCTTCTTTTACTACATTGACATAGTTAATTCCCCATCGTTTTTTGAACAAGCACGAAAACATTGTAGGTGTTACGGTCTCAGAGTTTCCTGAACCGTATTTGACCAAAAAAATGCTCTAAGTTATCTTGACATAATCGTCTTGTGGATAATTCTTTATATCCACAATCTTTCAATAAAACGAACAGTTGACGAAGACTTTCATTATTTAAACACCAGCCATTTAGGAACGAAAATCTATTGGTAATGTTATGACCCTATCAATTATTTTTATAGTTTTAATCTTCTCACTTGATGTTGCAATAAATTTACCTGAATTTCTGAATCGGAATATAATTCTTTACCAAACTTCTTTTTTGGATTTGAGCTGTTGTGTAGGTCAAATAAGTCATTAAAAAATAGGAGGTATTCTGATGTAATTGTCATTGTTGGGGCTTTTGATGAATCCATAAGACCAGATGAGTATAGTGTATTCATCCCCGCTACCACGGTTTTACTAAAAACTTGTGTGGCTAATCGTACTTTCATGTACTGAAGTCTATGAGGATTTATGTGATTGTCGGTTAATTTAGGAGCACATCGAATTGGTAACTTTGAATCAATGGCATAAAAATATTCAATATCCTTCCAACTGACTACATGGTCTTGAAAATAAACACAATTTTTATAATTCACTAAACAATTCCTAGTACTCTTAATCAAATGCGGAGCATCATGCATTAAAAATATTTTTTTAGAATTAACTTTGAAATAGGGTGTTTCTCTTGATATATTTAAAATTTTAAATAAATTCACAAAATTAGTCCCCTGATCGCATACAAAATGAGCTGGTTTAAGACCAATGCTTTGTAGACCTTCAATAACATCAATTAAATATTTTTTTTTAGTTTTGTGCATTACAACTGTTATGTGCAAAGTAGTAGCAAATTGGCTGTTTCCAAGCTTGTCCACCTATCCCTTGTACCATAAAAACCATTACACTATTGGCTGATCTTGAAGTTCGGTTTTGATCGCCATAATCTTCTAATCCTACAATTTTGTCAGCCTTTCTATCATAATACATATGTATTTTAAGTGACATTTCGTCACATGAAATACTAACAAATTTCTGTTCGTCAGTTAACTCATTTGCCCTTACCTTTAATAAATTAAGATGGGCTTTTTTTAGTCCAGGTGAATTGGGCCACTCCGAAACAAACTCTTGCAATGTTCTAAGTCGACAAAGCTACTGTTTTTAATTTTGCGTCATACCTTTTTCCTTCCAATGGTCTGTTAGCATTTTCTATTGCACTTTTTATAATTATTTTTAAATTTGGACTTAATATGGAGATAGATTTATCAAAAATATTTAAAATTTCTTCTTTTAAAGCCTCGTTTTCCAAAATAAGAATGTTATTTTTTTTGTTAAATTTTCATTATAATTAACAACATAATTATTTCCCGACGAGTTATTCTTAAAAACGCTAACGATTTTACTTTGCAATAACTCTTTTTCCTTTTTCAAATTTTCATTCTCTGATTTCAACTTATTATTTTCCGAAACTAAACTATTAATTCTAACTTCTAAACATTTAATATAACTTTTATAACTAAAGTCACAATTACAATTTAGGTTATTTATATTATTATCTAAAATATTTGTGGTGCATAATTTTTTATTTGGTACATTTTCATCTTGTGGGGACAAATTTTGATTCGGAAGAGCAAATCTTGTAAGGCATTTATTGGAAAACATTGCCGGGGAGAAATGGTTTGAGCAGGCAAACATCGTTTCTATTGGAGCTTGAATTTTTAAAATTTTAATCCATTCACTCCTTCTAGAAACAAAAATATATGTGTATACATTTGTTGTGTAATAGTTAATTGAATTATTGTAATAAAATATTGAATGTTAACCCAAATATGCCGAACGTCCTACATGTAGTACATATAGTTCTTGTTTGCAGGATACGTGACATTTATCAAAGTACCGTTTTTTTTGTTCACATACATAGTACTCATCAATACCTCAGGTAGATTGTGTGATCGAGTTATTAAATTTTTAATTTTTGATATTCTCATAATGCCCATATTCAGTTATTATGGAAATATCACGTTTGTACGGAAAGTAAAATTTTGTACATTTACAAGTGAATAAATACTATATTTTTTGGAATTTATATTTATGAAGAGTAGCTTGAATGTTATATGCGTCAACATTTTATTATTGTGTTTTAGTGTTGCTGTTGTGACCCCAATATCCTATATATAGGACAACTTAAAAAAACACTTTTTTTCAATAAATTTTTAAAAAACTATAATTCCACTGTTTTTTGTTTCTCATTTGCTTCCAAAATAATATAAAAGTACTTTTAAAATGATCAAGCTCAAGCAATAGGCATATCTGGGTTAAAGTAGTTTCCATAGAGAAATATACATACACTTCAATTTTTCAAACAAAAATACAACAAATCATATGTTTGATGCAACAACAAAATACATTGACTAACATGTATTTTGGTGTTCCAAGAGTTAGGTTTTTGACAATTACGTCTCGTCTTTATGTTACCCTAAGGTAGTTTCTTTAATAACTAATATGTATAATTAAACGTTTGGCGTATATCGCACGGAATATTTTGACATTCATTAAGAATAATGGTCAAAATGTAAACTGCAGTAAGATTGCATCACTGCAGCAAATTAAAAGTTTAGCTTTCGAACATGCATATTTGCCATTATTGCTTTACGTCAAACGTTTTTTAATGCATATCGTTGGCAATAATGAAGCAAATTTGTGCAACCAATGCATCATTTAGTTATCAGTTGCAAAAGTTAGCATGAGAAAAATACATATATGATTAATAATTAGGGGACCCAATTCACATTCATAAGAAAATACAAATACCTTTCACTTTCCGCCGGGAACTTGAACAATTTTGAATATGAAGAGCATCCCATCACACAATTACGCGGCATTTTTTATTTTCTTGCTTTTTTTATTTCAGTTTTAAGTTTTTTTAATTTTAATATTTTTGATAAGTCAATAAACACTACAAAAGTTAATATATTAAAAATTAAATATAATTTGGTAAATAACTTGCACAAATTCGCAAATAAAATCTTTATTTTTTTAAACAATTATAATAATTTTTAAATGTAAATATATTTTTAACGTCATTTATTGTCTATGGTGTATTTAATTGTAAATTGAAATACACCTTGGAAACTACACAGATTTGTATTTCTAATACATTTTTAGTATCAAAAAATGCATACTTAAAAAAAAATGTAAATTTTGGAGCTTTTAAGTACTCAAAACTTCTAATCTTTTATTAGAAAAATTATTAGAAAATATAAAAATTACTTAAATATGTTTCCTAAATTGATTATTAAACATAAAAAGCAAAAAGTATTTTTTTGTATACGCAAGTTAGGCTAATATGAATTTCACAATGTACGATTAATTCTTAACTGACACTATTTAACAACAAAGTTGCTGTTAAATATAACCGAATAAATTTCGCCGGTTAGCATCTTAATTGTAAGAAATATAATAAAAGAACATGGAAAAACATTTATATTTTTGTAATATTTATAATTTTTAAAAGTGTAAAGCGAAGAAAAGTAAATTTTGTACGGGGTGATCCATATACCACCCGGATATTGCACTTACAAACCAAACAACAAATGTGCACTTTTCCTTGTTGGTTTTCAGTAATTGTTGTTCAGTTTGTTCTGTAAATTTTACAGTTAGGTACCTTAAAATTTTTGAGTTTTATACGTTTTTTTATTATACCACTAAGAAAACACAAATTATTATTTTTTATGCCGTCGTTTAGACAATTTTTTTATATTTCTATCTTTCATTACAATATTTTTCGTAAACAAATGTATGCATTATTGCCATACTTTCTACTAAATGCTTTGGTTAAGTAATCAAATGATGGTGAAACGTAAATCGGTAACCGTTGGTTAAATGGTCCCCGTTAAACAAATCGACAGTTAGTTAATTTTCCGGTTAAAATGAAATAATCGTACATTGTGAAAATGGCCGTAAGTACATTTATATATAAATAATATAGTACTGTGGTGATTTTTTTTTGTTTTAACTAATACTAATGAATTTTTTTTCACTTATACATTCTCATGAATTAGGTTTCTGACAACACCCAGCAGTTAAGCAAGTAGTCAATGTATCCCTTAAAGACAGTAATTGTCACAAATGTCTTATCACTTGGCTGACTCCATTTTATATATTTTGGTCATTTGACTCGTGTGTGCACTTTGTAGTGCAGAGAGAAGACAATTGGTTACTTTATACATCCCAAGTAATCTAGCGTGTAGACAATTGTCACTTAAGTGTCTCTAAGTAATCTAGAGTGTAGTCACTTTAAACGTTTTGTGAGTAATTCGTACAAACTGGTTTTTTACAAATTGTGTTAATATAATTCTCATACAGTTTATTTTTATTTTTGCTTATGTATATTGATATCGCATGTAAAATAGCATGAAGTCAATAGTCACTTTAGTGTCTCTTAGTAACTTCAAAATTTTTTTTGTACTGCAGTTTATTTTACCCACCAGAAGCGTTGACTACCTTCGATCAGCTATCCGATAGTCACATTGTAATCAAAAGGGTGAATTGAACCCCTGCTTAGGACATGCACATGTTAAAATAACTAGTCAAGTAGCTGATCAAGTAACCAGTTACATAGCTAGCAAGGTAACTGACGCTATGTAACCAGTATGTGAATCCAATGCGTTGCCTACTTTGGACCAGCTATTAGACAATCCCATTGTAATCAAAAAGAGACAATTGACCCCCTGCCTAGGACATGCCCGTGTTAAAATGACTAGTCACGTGGCTATTGAAGTAACTAGCTCCCACCATAAATGATGGGTAAAATCACTAGTTCGGTACTGTCTCCTAGAACTGCTGGGCAGACATAGGTTTTTCTCTCTCAGTTTCCTATCTAGTTATTATCTATGTGTATTGGTTTTCAAACCACTTTCACCACACTCATCAAACACACAGAGTTGTAAAAAAGCAACCTTAAAAATTTAACAAAATTTTATTACAATTAAATTTAAATATTAAAACCATTCTCGAATTATTTGAATTATATTTGATCTGGAAAGGTTTTATAAATAGATTTTTCAGCTTTTTATTCCATAATTTCTGCAAAAATTAAGTTTATTTGAACTTTTTTATTTATTTCCAATACGAAATTTTACAAATGTGTATTTTTTAGTTTTTATTTCACCTCCTAAAAAAATTATGTCAAAAAAATTAAAAAATATATTTTTTTCGTCTGTGCAAAATATAAACGTTTCGGTTATTTAAATGGTTTAAAAGTGTGTAACAAAATAATAAAAATATTATGTGAGTGTGTTAGAATTGCAATTTTCAAGAAAAAGTTTTGAAATTAAATCTCTCTCTCAGGTGTGTTGAATTCACATACTACTTGTATGTGAGAAGAGAGAGAAGTTGTTGTTGTAAAAAAAATGAGATTATTCCCTTCTTGTTATTCTTTGTTGTCTAATAAGAGTTATTCATAATAAATATTTTTTTCGTTACTCATTACTTTTATTTTCGATTTAACTTCACCTGAAGTATGTCCACTTCAACCAATATCTGATTTTCTGATTGACGAATCGACGAATCTAAATACGTCATCGTTATTCGGAACATCAATTAGAGAATTTGAAATGCATTTATCTTCAGAAGATGACAAAGGCAATACATCGCGAGAGTTATTAGCAGCTATAGCTGAAATAGAGAGCTTTAAACCTATGAGACTGGACGTAGAAGCCGATTTTTTGCAATATTAGGAAGAGAAAAATTATACTTTTGCAATTTTTAAATAAATCGGTTCATATTGTCTATGCACTGCCGGCTAAACGGCTTTCTGTTGAAAGAGCATTTTCTGCTTTGCGTATTTTGTTGACTGAGAAAAGGTGCAACTTGGCGGACAATGCGTTTGCTAAAACATTGATTGTGAAACAAAATTCTTCATGATTAAAAAACACACAATAAAAAACATCAATCTCATACCAAGCTTATTTTTTGCGACTTTAAAGGTTAAATTCAATGTATGTACTAATAAAATGCAACCAAGTAGGCGAAAGAAACTTCTTTTGAGTTATGAGCAACGAAAAAAATATATTCTTTAGAATAACTCTTATTAGGCAACTTAAAAACATACAAATTGAAAAAAAGTTATGAGCAACGTAAAAAAATATTAATCGAAAATAAAAGTTATGAGCAACGTAAAAAAATATATATTATGAATAACACTTATTAGGCAACGTAAAAAAATATACATCGAAAATAAAAGTTATGGGCAACGAAAAAAAATATTTATTATGAATAACTCTTATTTGAAAACGTAAAAAAAATTATTCATTGATTTATGCCTAACGTTTTCAGTCTCACAAAATTTAATAACAGTTATTTTTGGTCTCTGCTTATTTATATTGATTATAATACTGACATTTCCTTTTAAAATAATAATAATTCATATAGTAATTAATTTTATATAAAATTCAATAGATAACATAATTCATTTAATACAAATTCAGTACAATTCATTTTCAAATAAAAATTCATTAATATTACAAAATTCAATTAATAAATATATGGGGCATTTCACGTCAAGTGAACCAACTTTTGAAATCGATGTCTTTGCGATGAAATTTGCACCAATGTTAGTTCTATTGGATAGTAATTCGGACACCATTTTTCAACAAGATCGGTCAAGAACTCTCTGAGTTATAGGAGGTCAAAATTTGACATTTTGGCCAAACAGGTGTTTTTTTTTATCCATATAACTTATTACCTATTGTTCTTAGCAAAATGTGTCCCAAATAGTTTAGATAGCTATTTATGTAATCTTTCGAAAAAAAATTAAAAAAATTTAATAAAATATTTTTGATTTTTTTTTTTAAATCAAAAATATTTTTGACTTTTTTTTTCAAAATGGGCCCTTTTTATTTTTTTTAAGAAAGCTTAGGTCTTTTCCTAAGCGACCTATATGGTCGCTTAGTGGGATGCGAGTGGGATATCTATCAAAAAAAATATTTTGTAACTCAAGATTTAAAATTTTTGAATTTTTTTGCAAAATCAAAAACTTTGTTGACTTTTTTTAAAAAAATGGACCCATTTTTTAATTTTTTTTTTTGCTCAGAAGAAAGCTTATGTGTTTTCCTTTAACACCCTTTTTGTCGCTTAGTGGGATGCGAGTGGGATATCTATAAAAAAAATGTTTTGTAACTCAAGACATACAATTTTTTACTTTTTTTTGAAAAATCAAAAACCTTTTTGACTTTTTTTTTCCAAAATGGACTCTTTTTTTATTAATTTTTTGTTCTCAAAAGAAAGCTTAGGACTTTTCCTTTAACACCCTTTTTGTCGCTTAGTGGGATGCGAGTGGGATATCTATCAAAATAAATGTTTTGTAACTCAAGACAAATGTTTTTAAATTGATTTTTTTCATATTTGTGTGTGTTTCTAAAACCTTAAAAATAAAAACCACAACAACTGACCGATAATAGCCACTGGAGCAATATGAGGCCGACCGCTATTAATTTTCCACCCCCAAAATTTGTATGAGTTTTGTATCTTGCGGCTTTTTTAGTCAATCCTAGAGGTAGTTTTCAGCGCACGTGATTTTCATTGTTAAAATATCAGGTGCCCCAGAAACAAATTTTTGGAATCAAGTGGAAATATTTTATGGCCCTTCTCCGAAGTACCAGTTTATTTATTATTTTATGACATTTGACTTTAAGAAGTGGGTGGAGAGGTAGAAGTTGACAGGTAGGTTATTTATATGGTGGTTTATTTTTATTATTATTTGTAACATTTGGTTAAACTAGGTACTTTAGTGTGTAAGCCCTTCTTGACCCTAATAAAAGATTTTAGACTCATTCATTAAAACGTACTACTATATGATCTTAAAAAACTATTTATTGTCATTCTGAAGACATACGGCGGCTTATTAAAAAAATTCCCTACGCTGTCAAAACGATTGAAAATTTGTGGATCATGCAGGAAAGAGCTCGGAAAGTTGAACGAATTACCGAATTTGAATAGTAATGAGCCTTGCGTTGAAGTTATTCCAGATGAAGACAAAAGTAATTCCGAGAATGAAGACAGAACTGTTGATGATGATGGTTATTCTAACTTTTCAAATTCAACGAATGAGTGTCGAAACCAATACCATAAGGATGCAGTAGAAGTTCTTGAACAAATAAAAGAGAAATACAAAACGTCACAGAGTGAAGCTGAAAGAATTCAACTTCTCACGCTTGCTCCAAGAACATGGAGTTCTGCAAAAACAATGACTGAGTTTGGAACGTCTCAACGAAAATCAAGAATTGCTAAACAATTGGTTGCTGAGCATGGGATTCTCACACTCCCAAACAAAAAGAAGGGAAAAACTTTGGAGTGCGATACTAAATCTCTAATAACTCAGTTTTATCAGCGAGATGATATGAGTCGCCTGATGCCAGGGATGAAAGACTGGATGTCTGTACGAATCGATGGCAAGAAAGTTCAAATGCAGAAGAGAATGGTTCTCTGTAACCTGAATGAATTATTCGCAACATTTCAATCTGAATACGAGGATGTCAAAATTGGATTCAAAAAATTTACACAACTGAGGCCAAAACATTGCGTTTTGGCAGGAAGCAGCGGAACTCACACAGTATGTGTTTGTATTTACCATGAAAATGTTAAATTGATGTTGAAGGAAATCAACTTAAATTACTTAAAAGATGATTCATCAGAAGATTTACACCATTACCGCGATTGCCTTAAATTGACTATGTGCCCTAATGCTACAACTTCTTGCCACTTAGGTGAATGTTCGAATTGCCCGGAAACCACATCCATCAAAGAAAATTTAATCAACTCTTTTGATCGAGAATGTATTGAGGAGTTAAAATTTGAATCTTGGCTTCAGACTGAAAGATGCACACTGAAAACCATAATTTTAAATGTGGATGATTTTGTGGAAGAACTGTGTAGAGGATTGCTAAATTTGAGAACCCATGACTTTTTAGTCATAGAGCAGTGGTCATTCTTCAAGGACTTGAAAACACATTTGAAGTCTGGTGAATTCATTATTTCATTTGATTTCGCAGAGAACTATAAATATGTTCTTCAGGATTCCATACAAGCATTCCACTTCAATAACGACCAAGCAACTATATTCACAGTAGTTATTTACTACATGAAAGAAGAAAACCTGGAACACATAAGTATGGCAATCATATCCGACAATTTAAAACATGCCACCGTTGCAGTTTATGAGTACCAGAAGATAATACTAAATTATCTAAAATCAAAATTTACAGTAGAAAAGGTATACTACGTTTCGGACGGAGCTCGTCAACATTTTAAAAACAAAAGTAGCTTCGCAAATCTTACAGCTCATGAAAAAGATTTTGGAATGCCAGCTGAGTGGCATTTTCATCCTACTGCTCATGGTAAAGGAGCATGTGATGGTATTGGAGCAAACCTCAAAAGAAATGCAGCGAAGTATAGCCTCCAGTGCTCTCATCAAGATCGCATCTTAGATGCGACTGCTTTATTCCATTGGGCAAAGAATTATTGTAAAGAAACTAAAATAGTTTTTAGTAGCAAAGAGGATCATGAGGAAACATTGAAAACACTAAAGAGCAGATTCGATGCTGCGGTAACAATCGATGGCACTGCTCAATACCATGCTTTCATACCGCTTGTCGATGGAAGACTCAAATTAAAAAAGTTTTCTGCATCTACTCAATGCGATTTCTTTCCAAAGCCAAAAAAGAACCAAAAAAGAAGGATTGACAAAAAAAAAGCAGCTAATAAAGGTGACAAATAAGGAGGATAAAAGTATGGATATTTGAAAATTTAAAAACTTCATAAATTAAGTGTAAAAATAGTTATTATATAAATTGATCTATTGTGATTAAGATTAAATTTTACTAAATTATTCATCTTTTTATTATTATTATATATTAAATTAATTATTATTACAAATAAATAACAAAATTAAATTATTCAACATTTCCATAGAAAAAAGTGATTTTTATTCCTGAGGTTAACATATTATGGGTATTACAGTATCGAGGCTATGAAATTTTAGTTGGGTATGTTACATACCATCGGAAAGGCTAATGTGTCTAGTTTCTCTGCGTAAGTTTAACTTTTAAGGTTTACACACAAATATGAAAAAAATTAAAATAGTGCAAATTTAAAAACCTTTGTCTTGAGTTACAAAACATTTATTTTGATAGATATCCCACTCGCATCCCACTAAGCGACCAAAAAGGTTTTAAAGGAAAAGACCTAAGCTTTCTTTTGAGAAAAAAAAATTAATAAATTTTTAAATTTTTTACTTTTTCAAAAAAAAAGTAAAAAATTGTATGTCTTGAGTTACAAAACATTTTTTTTATAGATATCCCACTCGCATCCCACTAAGCGACAAAAAGGGTGTTAAAGGAAAACACATAAGCTTTCTTCTGAGCAAAAAAAAAAAATTAAAAAATGGGTCCATTTTTTTAAAAAAAGTCAACAAAGTTTTTGATTTTGCAAAAAAAATAAAAAATTTTAAATCTTGAGTTACAAAATATTTTTTTTGATAGATATCCCACTCGCATCCCACTAAGCGACCATATAGGTCGCTTAGGAAAAGACCTAAGCTTTCTTAAAAAAAATAAAAAGGGCCCATTTTGAAAAAAAAAGTCAAAAATATTTTTGATTTAAAAAAAAATCAAAAATATTTTATTAAATTTTTTTTTCGAAAGATTGCATAAATAGCTATCTAAACTATTTGGGACACATTTTGCTAAGAACAATAGGTAATAAGTTATATGGATAAAAAAAAACACCTGTTTGGCCAAAATTTTGACCTCCTATAACTCAAATTTTGACCTCCTATAACTCAGAGAGTTCTTGACCGATCTTGTTGAAAAATGGTGTCCGAATTACTATCCAATAGAACTAACATTGGTGCAAATTTCATCGCGATCGGACATCGATTTCAAAAGTTGGTTCACTTGACGTGAAATGCCCCATATATATATCTTGTGAATTCCGCTGATATTTCAGATTTTTTTTGGTTTTTTTAATGGAAAGAATTAAAAATTAATTTTAAAACATTACATTAAATAAAACAAGTAAGAAAGTATTGTCGGTCAAGCCCGACCATATAATACCCTAAACCAAGTAAATGAGTAAAAATATTATTCTTTTAAAATATCAATAATTTATATTCGTGAGTGATTTTCGGAAGTGGGACTTATATGGGAGCTATGACCAATTATGGACCGATCACCATAAAATTAGGTCGTGTGAATTATGTCTATATGAAAGTTACTTATGTTGAATTTTGTGTATATACCAACATTTTTAAGTGATTTAAGCACGTTAAAGTGATTTTCAGAAGCGGGTCTATATGGGAGCTATGACTAATTATGCACCGATCGTAACAAAATTTGATGACATGAATTTTGTATATATAAAACTTATTTGGAGCGAAATTTGTGAAGATACATATATAAATTAAACATTTATGACCGATAAAGTCCAATTTCGAGAGGACATTTATATGGGGGCTAGGTGAAATAATGGACCGATTTCAGCCAGTTTCAATAGGCCTCGTCATTGGGCCGAAAAAATTATATGTACCAAATTTTATCGAAATATCTTCAAAATTGCACCTTTACTCTGCGCACAAGGTTTACATTGACAGCCAGCCAGAAGGACGGACGGACATCGTTTAATCGACTCAGAAAGTGATTCTAAGTCCATCGGTATACTTGGGTGTTAGACTAATATTCTTGCTCATCTATTCAGGTTTACTTTGGAAGCATAACACGTTGGCTACCGATTTGATAGCTTCAGTCAATATATGTTGATCTGGCACGGGTGGTGTGGTAGGTGAAGCAATTGGGGCTGGTGATTGTTGAAGTTGGTGTAGTTGAGTTTGCTGATGTTGTTGACTATGCTGACGATGGTGATGCGACTGTTGGCGTTTATTCAGCATCGTCATAAACTCGAGGTTGATGGTATCGGTGTTGGCGATACTGATGATAATGTTGACGATGCTGTTGTTGACGTGGTTGATGGTGCTGCTGTATTTGAGTTACAGTATCATGACTGCGTCGACTGCTAACGGTGGACATGTTGGACTGTGGGCTGCGTGTCCTCGTTGGGTGCAACAGGGTGTGATGAAGCTGCTTGCATTTTATGCATGACTCCATCGAAGTACGCGACCTTATGTTATGGCTTCGAGCCAAACAATTTGTACAATAATCCAAACGCTCCACTATGTCACGTCTTCTTTTCGTCGATTGGACCTGCTGGGAAAATATAGAACAAGGAAAACACAGTTCAATTAGTATATTATAGGGAAATTGTTGGATTATAAATGAGTGTGAGTTAAAAGCAACTAAACAGCAATGAATTTTGAATAATAGGAAATCTTTATTATGACAATAATTTTGAATACAATATTTTGAGACTTTGTATTAATAATAATAAGAAATATTTGAGACAATTTTTTAAATCAAATTGAGCTTCCTCTTGATTTAGAAAAGGGAGGTAACACAATTTGACGATAGGACGCTTAATTACACCGCTAGCGGTACGTATATCGGCAGTTCTTACATTACCATCTGAACCAGAAAAGGTTTAATTCCGGAGTGGGTATATTAGATTGTGTGGACCTACTTCCACAATGTTTATACATTTTATTACTATATGGCGTTACAGGTTAAAAGAAAATGACAAAAATGGCAATCAAACTCACGTAGCTCATGTAGCTCACTGCCGGAGAAATATGAAACAAAATCATATATTATTAAAGTGGGATTTATTCCCCGGCGGAGTTAAAATTATGTTTAGACATTGCAATAGTATCGTCTATTATTGCAAATTTATAAACAATTACCTTTAAAATTCGCTTTTTTCAAGATAAAATGGAAAAAGAATACCTTAAAGTAGGTTTAAAGTAGTGTCGAACCTACAATAAATATTTCAAATTTGTGAATGGTTTATAACTATTAAACATTTATGAATATTGTTTTTCGATTTTTTTCTTATTAACGACTTATAAAGCTGTTTTAATTTATTATGAATTAGACCGTAGATCTCCAATCTGCATATTTTGACATGAGGTTTTCGATAATATTGGTATTAAGAAGAAAAATTCAATTCTTACACGAGAACAATCGAACTAAGCAGACGTCTGAAAATAACAGAATTTATAAAACAATTTTATTAATTTAAATTTTTTCATCTTTTTATTTATAGATTTAGAAAACGAATTCTAGAAAAAGTTCTTCCCAAAGTTAATATTTTTAAATTAGTTTTGTCTAATAACGAATTTGAATAAGATATGTAACAATTTTTTCACATAATTATTACCATTAATTTTGACAAATATTGAATTAAGTTGTTTATTTTAGCCAAAAAATCTTCATTAGGAATATATAAGCCACCCTCGGACACTAGGTTAACAAATGTATAATTGTTGTCTTTTTGTACTGACGTTCTGAATCCAAATTCTTTCAGTCCCATTTTTGATACAATGTATCCCGCAACATTTTCTAATGCATCGAATTCTATATCATTTAGTTCTCCCCAAAGTTTTTCAGATTCTTGTTGTTCTATAAGCTATAAAGATAATATTAATTAAAGTCGCTTTTGTTTAATTTGCATTTATTGCCTACGACAATGTAATTTTTGCCAAACTGTACCGAACATATAAGCGGTGTTTTCGGAAATTGTGACTCCGATAAGTTACAAGAAGAAAGCCACTTTTGCTGCATGGTATGGTAGAGAAGAAAATTTATAAAATTTTATTTCCGAGTTCTTCCAAAAATGTTATGTATTGTCACACCCAGGGAAAAGGCAGCTCATTTTCATTACTTTCTAATTTCTAAATATTATTTTTCACAATCAACAATATTGGAAATAAATTTATTTAAAAATTTTCAAGCGTTTTATTTAATAATTTTTTATATTTGTTTCAATTTGAAATATAACAAACAAATTGAAAACAACAAAAGTGGGATTACTGTTATATGAATGGTAGCTATTTTTTTCATAATTCCAACAAACGTCAGAACCAGTGTTGCCGAAACGGCGGTTTTTCAGCTAGATCTGGACGAATTTTTTCGTCGTTAGCGGGTATTTTTCAGAAAAAACCTCTAAGTGGTTTTTCTAGCTGCAAAATATTTTCAGTTGGTGGTTTTTAGCTGTTTTTATATCTTGTATTTACTTAAGCGAAACTAAAATAATACAATTTTACAAACATTTTTTAAGTGTATGCCGTTCTTTGTGTTGTTTATATGGTTTATCGATAAATGGTGTTTTGCACATATCAAACAAAAATCAAAGCGCCTTAATGACTTAACAGAAACAGTTCCAAATCGAATGTTTTGAAAACTACATTAAGCCTAATAGTTATTTAGGTTATGAAAACTGAAACTGAAATACGAAAATACAAATGCAATGGGAATATGTCTGAAAAGGAATCAGAAATAAGACAACGATGTGTTGTACATTTTTGTATATCACTGTTGAAGCAATTGATTCTAAGATTTTTTTTTTTACTTTTTGATTCTAAAAACCGAGACATTTTGTCAAAAATAGATAGTTTTTCAATAAATAATGTATTTCAATAAAAAAGATGTCATTCCGTATTTGGAGCAATTTGGATGTTGTCCAGACAATTTTCAGTAACATCTACATCATTAGGTGGACACATCTTTCAAATACTACATCGTTTTGGTTTAAGCTTTTGCAGTATCAGGATTCCGCAGAAAATAATATTTTCAAAGAACTAGCTTATTTAACTTTGCAAATTATTTGTATGTCATAGTAAAATGCGGAAGTGGAACGAGTTTTTAGTCAGCTTAATATTGTAAAATCAAACTTAAGAACTTGTTTGCACTCTCAGATGGTTAATGGAATTTTGACAGTAAAGTATATGTATTTTAATTTAATCAAATTAATTTTTATTAAAAATTGCCTTCGTCGCCATGAAAAGTGCTGCTATGATTATGAAGTTTCATGAAAGTTGTTAAATTTGGTTGGTACCCCAGAAATATACTCAAAATGATAATTTCTAATTCATAAAAAAATCATTTTTAAGGTTTAAAATACAATTTAGTTAAAACACATTTTAGGCCTAAAATAGCTTTGTTATAAATTCGTATTCATAATCAGCATTTTAAATAATCAGCATTTTATTTTTTTTAAATTCTGTGATGGTAACACTATAACTTTTATGTGCCACTTCAATCATAGTGCAGCAAAACAACGAATATTAAATAATAAAGTTCTCGTAATATTTTATTTTTCAGTAAATAAAATCTGAAATTACAGATTAAACTTGTTGTTAAACTTACACAATCAGCGAATAAAAACCGTTCCTATTGATATTATGCCTAAATGTATTAATATACAAACATTTTTATATGTTTTTTTCAATTATTATTAAAAGTATTCGAATGACGAATATTCTGTGATTAAATAAACATCACTATTTTATGATTTGTTTTATTAATTTATTTTTATTGTAATTTTGTTAAATTGTAACAGAATCTAATGATTTTCTATGAGAAAACTCTTAAATTTAATGCCGGAGTGAGTATATTAGATTGTGTGGACCTTCCTCCACGATGTTTTCACATTTAAGTACTATATTCCGTTACAGGTTAATAGTAAATTACAAAAATGTCTATAAAACTAACTTGTGAACCTCATGTAGCTCACTGCCGGAGGAATATCTAACAAAATCATATATTATTATAATGGTAATTATTCCCCAGCGGAGTTAGAATTACGTTTAGCAATTGCAATATTATCGTCTATTATTGCAAATTTATAAACATTTATCTTTAAAATTCCTTTTTTTTAAGATAAAATGTAAAAAGAATACCTTAAAATAGGGTCGAAGCAATTTTAAAATTCGTTTATTTAAAACAACATTTGAAATAGGTATTTTAAGCTAAAATACGTTTATGAATACAATTTTAAGGAATTTTGCTTAAAAATGCCTTAAAATGCTGTTTAAAATTTTTATGAATACGGCCGATAACGTTTATGGCACACATTTTAATTTAAAATTTAATTATTTTTGTTTTTAAAACTGTTTTGCTTGATAATTCGCTAAATAAAAATTTAGTGGTTTTAATCAGTGGTTTTATTTAAAGATTTAGTAGTTTCTGGCGTTATTTTAAGTGCAATCTGGTGGGATATGGTCTTAAAGTTTTGGCAACACTGGTCAGAACGTCAATATGGCGACAAAATGAGAAAGTGAGACCTTCTATTTTTCTATCATGGCACAGATAATTATACGTACTCTAAAAAAATATTAATGTACAATAATAATTTGAGGTATACATATGTATATTATTTTACTAGTATTTTATTGGACTTCTTTTTGCTTCAATTAATGACCTAAATCAATTACTCATTGAAAATACCTGTTTTTTGTTGTCTCTGACGTTATTTGATTCCACTCATACTCCAAGCCATCTTTAAGTTTTTTTTGAATGCCCTTTCCAATTCATCCCATAAATGCTCTATGGGATTCAGGTCTGGTGATTGGGGAGGCGAATGGAGTTGTTTCGGGATGTTATAGAGTAGCCATTCTTGGACAACATGCGAAATGTGCTTTGGATCGCTGTCCTGCTGGAAATACCAGGCGCCACTAAGACCCAAAACACTTGCGAAATCTTTCAAACTGCTTTTCAAAATGTTTAAAAAAGAAATCGGTCCATATTTGTTTCCACAAATCGCAGTTTTCCAACTCCATTCGCCGATATGCAGCCCCAAACCATGACAGAACCACCACCATGCTTAACAGTTAGAATGAGGTTCATCGGTTGCAGCTCTTCATTAGGTTTGCGCCAAATTTTTTTGTTTCCCTTCACAACCAAATAAATTGTACTTGCTTTCATCACTAAAAAGCACATTCGCCCAGAAATATTTTAATTTGTATACTTAAGTTTCGTATTTCTGTTTATTTCGTAATGATTTTTTTTCTTGGTACGCGGCTATGGAATTCGCTTTTTCGCAAAATACTTCTGTATTTACTGTTTCTGAATGAACATAAATATTGTGGTAATTTTTCAAAGTGATTCGAATTTCCACTGCTGTTTAGGATTTTTTGGGTGGACGTCTAGTTCTTGGCTTGCTTTCTAGGAGGGATTGAGACTCAGACAATTTTTTTTTTATAGTCTGCACTGTATACTTGGCACCTCTAACAATTTTAGCAATTGATCTCAAGGAATTCCCACCTTTTCTCAATTTTAAAATATTTTCACGCATTTCGATATAAATGTCCTTTGTTTTCTTACCCATTTGAACAAAAAAAGTAAATTTTTTCTTAAAATTACTGTTGTCTTCAAGAATAAGCTTTTAATTAACACTTTCCGTATATTATTTTGTCTTTAAATCTGCTTATTTTTAAAAAGTACCGACGCCGTTTAATATCGTACTTATAATTATCTGTGCTGCTAGATTAAGTTTCAACTGTAAAAGTACAATAAGCGGAAAGTTAACCGGAATTTTTGTAGTTAGTTTTTGATCGATCCAATTTTAGAGGGGGTACGTACTATTATTAGGGTTCTATATAGGCTTGCCAGATCGAAATTGGTAAAAAGCCTGGCATTCAGAAGAAAAAGCTTGATTTTTCTTGACGATAAGGAAAAAAACTTGGTTTTTCATGACAATTTAAAATTCAGTTAAATTAACAGAAGAAAAATTATATATTTTTTCATTTGAACAAATTTTGAATATTTTACAGTGTTTGAGGATATATAAAGGGTATTTCAAATAAAACAGTTAAAAATACAACTACGTTAATACGTAAATAATTTTTTATTAACAAAAGCAGTAATAAAATTACATTTAATTTAGACTTCATCACTAAACTAATATTAAAAAAAACCTAAAGAAAAAACAAAAATTCAAAGTTCATTGCATAACATTGAAAATAAAACACCACATGTATTTGGTATTCTTACCCCCATTTTATCAATATCTGGTTATCGTTTTTCGTAACAGTAAAACTCCAATTAACATTTTTTTGTATGAGAACTGTCAGTTTATCGTCAAGATAAAAATAACCACAAATTGAGAAAATGGCAAATTTAATCAAATTCGTAGCATCTGGTGTAAGTAAATACTGGTGAACAATTTTCATCACAATTTTGTATAAGAAATTTATACTTTTTGAAAAGCTAACTCTACATAAAATATTAGCATTTTCAATAGAAAAATATTTTTAATTGTCAAAAGTTATATGTAAATATTTTTGAAAAATAAACAAATTTTTTTGACGTGGCAAATTAATTTGATGGAAAAATTTCTAAAATTCCTTTTTAGCTTGACAAATGAAATTTGTTCTTGATTCTTGACACGCATTAAAAAAGCTTGCCAATCAAGCCAAACCAAGCCCGTCTGGCAACCCTAGTTCTATAGCTGAAACAAGAAGTCGACTTTTCGACTTTTACCGATTTTAAAACGTCTTCTTTTCGACTTTTTTGTTAATCGACTTTTTGATTTTTTTCAACTTTTTACCATGTTTTGTAAAAAATACATGGTTTCTACATTTATTAATGCGCCTTTTGTAATGTTTACCAATACAAATTAAATGTATCAAGGCGATAATAGTTAGAAGAATTTTGTGTAGAAAAATGCTTTATTTTATAAACATTTATTTATTATTTACATATATTAGCATACACTACAAAAAATGCAACTGTACAAAATTGCAATAGTTTTAGTATAATGTTGCAATTAAATATTTGTTTTTACCTATCTAAAAAGTCGACTTTTGAGAGAACATAATCGATTGTTTGACTTTTTTTCCGACCAAAAACTCGATTTCGACATTTTTCAGGAAAATCTGTGACCAATTATGGACCGATCGCCATAAAATTAGGTCCTGTGATTAATGTCTATATGAAAGTTATTTATGGTGAATTTTCTGTGTATACCAACATGTTTAAGAGATTTATGTACGTTAAATTAATTTTTGGAAGCGGGTCTATATGGGAGCTATGACTACAACTGTCTAGAAAATTCAAAACACATACCAAGAATTTATACGATTTCCATTCTGTATAAATATGAGTGAATTTTATTTAGGATTTACAAATTAAATAAACATAAAATAACACAAATTCACAACATATCTTATCATATTTTAGTTTGTATATTTTTTTTATTTATTTTAAGTTTGTCAAAATTTCTATTCGTTTGTCAAAAATTTGTGTAGCCATATGAGCTAATTAAATTTTATTATTACCTCATATCTATCAAAAATTTACTTTGCCTCATACTTTGCTACCGTTTCACACACGCCCTTATACATGATTTTTAACATCGTTGAACATCTTTGTTTAACATGGTAATAAACTTTTTGCGTATTTTTAAATACGTCAATCATACACGGCCTGACTTCAAATTAGCCACGTTCATTACAATGATATCAAACTTTGGACAGATTCCATTTATTGTTTAATTCCCCAAGACCACTTTATTAAGCAAAGATTCTGCAACGTTGATAGAGCTTGATGTGTAATACAATTTGTTATAAATAATTCAGAAATAGTGAATAATTAATTTACTAAAGAATTAGTTACTCAATTTAAAACCAGAATTAATGAATATTGTATTTGAATTCAGGATCATGTCCAACTAGCTCACATTTTTTAAAGCATACCTCCAAAACGGAAACTAATGAGTTTGCTAGTCAATTGTTTTGTAGATTGTTCGGGAGTTAATCTGATCGGAATATTTCTGTAGAAAATTTAATGATAGACTTTGTTTTCGAATGTTTTTTAACATTATCACTACTTGAATTGTTAACTTTAACGTTATTTTATGTTTTCTTTAACAATACAATTTTTAAAAACCGACATCAAAACTTCTTTCTTTACTTTTTTAAAAAATTTAAATTATTCGAATAATTCGATTAATTTTAAACGTGTGATCGAATTATTCGAACAAGTAAACATCTCTTATTCGAATTATTCGTTTTATTCGAGCAAGAGAAAAATCGAATAATTCGAATACCCTAGTAGTTACTTATGTACCACAAAAATGGTCTAATCTACTCAAAATTTGTAATTTATTTTCTGTTATAATAAAATGTTTTGCTATTTGTTTAAATGGTCTGACGTAGACCATTTTAATTGAAATATTTTATTTTACTGAATATAAATAATGTATGAAAATTCATAAATAGTTGCAAGAAACTGTTTTATAAATAAACAATGAAATACAAATTTAGTTAGAAACAAAACAAGATATCAAATATTTCAACAAAAAAAATCTAAATTTTGTATGAACAATTAACAATTAATTAATTTATTGAATAATTGCAAAGTCCATTGTACTTTTAATGAAAACAAATCAAAAGTTTTATTTTACAATTATTTAAATTAGAAATTCAGCATAACTTAAGCCTATAGAGAGAGAATTCAATGCACAGTGGTTTGTATGTTTATATTTCTAATAAAAATCAGTATACAAAATAGCATAAACTTGAAAATTACACACTTTTGCGACAGTAACAAAAATAAAATCGAATCCGCTTGTATTTGTAAAATTAAATTTTTCAAAATACCGGTTAACCGATAAAAACATAAATAAATTTGGAACAATTGGAAACAATGGAGAATTAAACTCGACTTTACTTAAGAGAGTACTTTAGGTCTATCATAGACAAGTTAAAGTATACTTCTGACGTTGAAGTCGACTCTAAATATAAAACTAGCTGAAGCTGTTATTAACTCGTTTAACAACAGCATCAGCTGTTCTTCGCCAAGTAAAAAAGTTCGGAAAAAGTAAAAAAATGTTTAAGTTACAAGATATTGGTAGAGATTTTGCAATTATTGAACAGTTACATATCAATAAAATTAGTACCAAAATATTCTAAATCCGATATTAATCTTATCTTTTCCATTTTTCCACCACAAACAACTTTTTTTCTTTAGTCCGGTTTAGTCCCGGTTACTTTTATTGTTTACCTTTTTATTTTCTGTATTTGGTTGTATATTGAAAGAAAAAAATTTCAACATTTGAGGTGCCACCCAGTTAAATTCGGTTCAATTTAAAACATACTTTAATTTTGACTATAGTTGCAAATTAATTAAAAGCTGGTTTTTATTTTAAAGTTGTTTTTAAAAAGAACCGACTTAAGTGTTCGACTATGATATGTTTGATATATTTTAATCATTAAAATATATCAAATTCAAAATAAACGGCCTATCGAATAATTCGAAAGTATAATATATTCGAACCCGCTTGCTTTTTCAAAGAGTAAAAAAGAAGATATCAACAAATTTGTGGTCAGTTCATACCAAAATTATTTTTTCAGAATTTCGCATGTACATAAGGGATATAACTTTTGACATTTTTTGCAAATATGCAAATTGGCATAGCATAATCGAATAGAGCATTAAAAAGTATGGAAAACCACGTTTTATTTTTTCGCGGTTGTTAAAAAAGTTCATGCACCAAACGCAATAAAGTTTTTCATTCAATATTTTCTATTATTTTGAAAATCAATATATTTTATTTTAATAATAACTGCGGACATACTTCAAAAGATAATTTTTAAATAAGTGAAGTATCCATCACACTTGCAAAAAAAATATGAAATTATTTATATAATTTTTGAGAAAAAAAATTGGTTTATTTTAGAAATTGGTGTTGGTGCGTGATGTTTAGGGATGAAACGATACCACTGGGTATCGATATCGATACATGATACTCGATCGGTAGTAAAAAATACCTACTCGGTATCGAACAAAAAGCATCGATACTTACTTGTATCGGTCAATTTCTTCACATGATAAGAACCAGTGGAAAACTGAAGTAAATTCAAATGTACATGGTTCTAAGTATGATGTATACTTGTATATATAAATATTGCTTAAAACTCTATTTACTGAAAAAACGTTCTACAAATCAAATTTTTATAAAATTTAATTAAAAAAGAATTTCATTTGCGGGTATCATCATTTTTCTGAAGGTGTTTGAGTAAATAAAAATAATGGCGTCCTTTTTTTTGAAAATTTTGACTCAACGCACCTAAATACGCGAATTTTGAGCACATTTTTCTGTAGAGCAAAAACGGTTGAATATATTGCAAATATGATTTAACCATTCTATTCTGCATCAAAAATTAATATAATTGATGTTTTTTGAATCCTTAAAAATACTCATTAAAATATAAAAAAAAAATGGGTTCCATTTCTAGGGATTTTTGACAAAAATTAAAGTTTTACAACATAAATTAAAAATTATATTGAAAATAGCGGAAACTTAGCTTTGTTTTGTTTAATAATATGAAATGAGTATTTTTGACCGATACGAGTACTTTTGACAGATACCTACTTGGTACTCGGTGCTAAAAATACTTGGTATCGAAACAAAAGTATCGATATTTACTTGTAGTTACTCGTATCGTTTCATCCCTAGTGATGTTTTTGATTCCAAATGGCATAAAAAAATGATTTTCATTACTTATACAACATTGGCCATCACGTGGAGGTATGCCAAAAATTTCGCCAAATTAGTTATATACCTAATATACATACGTATATGGGAGTCAATTGTGGTCCGATCCTCACTAAATTTTGTATTAAATTTGAAGGGTATTTATATAGAAGTTAAGAAAGTATTAACTGTCAAACTGCACTCACTTTCGGTGTGCTCTTGCTTAGAATGTAATCCACAATAACAGTAGGTGCCATTAATATTTAAAAACATACAAAAGAAACATTTTTTAAATAAATGTATTTTTTTATGGATAAAAGTTTTGGTGGTAAATATAAAAAAATGTTAAAAATAGTATAACTATCCATCACATAAAACAATTAATTTGGTGTTTAGTAAATTCAACACTTTTAAAATTATTTGAAAAAAAAAAATTAGATGGTGTTTTACAAAAAATTAAATTTTCTTTTTTACTCTACATTTCTGTGTGGCCATCTTCCTTTACAGCTTCTCCAAAAAACAAGAGGAAATTGTCAATATTAAAATTAGAAAGTGTGAAATAAACTTACCGTAGATTGGATCATACAGTGAGTTGAATTCTTTCAGGCCCATCTTGCAATTTAATCCATCATAATTTAATGACAAATATACATCTTTATGCTATTTTTTTTCTAAACCTCCTGGCCTCAAAATGGTTTTTATTTTTGCAATATAGAAAAATAGATACATATGTATGTATCTTTGTAGATTAAAGGATTTTGTTTTTTGATTTTTCAAAGTTACAAATGAATCTGGATCGGCTAAAAAGGCTGTTAATCCTTTCCATTTCCTCAAGATTTAAAATTGAAAAATCTGTACGTTTTTTTTACTAGTTGTTTTATTATAGTTGTTGCTTGGATTTGATCAGCTGAAATAATTAATGTTATTGAACATTTATTTATATCTTAATTTGTATTATATCGTTAATTTAAACGAAAAATGCCATAAAATTTTAAATAATTTTAGAGGTGTAGCAAAATATATGTTTTAATTAAAAGTATATGCTATTAATCTGTAAGTTTTAATATACACATAGTATATTTTTGTCAACTACACCTTTTCCAATTGTTTCGGAGATACAAATAGAAAAATCTAAAATGCAATTGAAAATTGAAAATCTAAAATACAATTGGAAATAGTGTGAAATTATTTAAATGTTAGTTAGGACCGTATGCATTTCATTCCCTCATTCTATTCTAAATCTTATTATATTTTACCCAATTCATTTTCAATATTTGTAACCTTTTCCAATAAAACTGTTTGATTATTTATTATTTTCTCAAGCATTAAGATTATAGTTACTTTCGTTTTCGTTGTTGGTGCTTGTATATGTTTTTTCGCAGTATAATTTATATTTTCATCTTTAATATATTATAATTAATAAATATCGTTATTATGAATAATAGGTAGCAGGACAATACTATCATTGTATGGTAGTGATACGTGTTTGAATAAAATATATCTCACTGAAAAATATTATTCCTTCTTTCAAGCGAGTTCCTGATTTCAATGGCGCTTGGAAGAAATTGTACAGTGAATGAATTGTATTTCCAACAGCAAAACATTCAGCATTTTCGTCTACAAATAGCGTAGATATTATTCGGCTTTTTTGTTGTTAATGTAAACAAATCTGTTGCAGAAGATTTAATCAATCCATTTTTGTTTCCTTTTATTTCAATACGTTTCATTCTTAGAGGATATTCGTGATTACAAAACTGATTATTAAGTCGATTTAATACATTCGTCGGACTTTTAATTTTTTTCTTTATAATTTGCAGAAAATTCTCAAATTTATATGCCGAAAATGTTCGAGGATGGCCCATATCGCGGATGCATTGAGAAATATGTAGTAAATTGTGGATGTTTTAGTGAATCTCTTTTCAGGATATAAAATAGTAAAATTTTTTACAAAATCTTTAAGCATGCTTTCGGAAATGTCAATTTGCTTTAAATGATTAGCATCGGAAAGTACCAGTCTATAGGAGCAGTGAAGTAACATCCGGTGATAATAGTAAACATTTTAAAACATCTTTTAAATGTGTATAAAATGAATTGCCTATAATCAATTGCTTTCCACCTTGGCAACTCGTCTAGAACTCTTGGCTTTCTTGCGAACTCACAGGAAATAAATGAATATACAGAAAGAAACTTTTGCGAAATTAAATTGACTTGTTCCTTATATAATTTATCAATCAGGCAATTCAAGATCTTCTTCGGTACTCCTAGATATATTAAATGCATCACGTCAATAGGAAATTGAATGACCATTTTCACATTGAGTTTTTCAAAAAAGTTTTTTCTTGCTTAAAAATATCTATGTGGTATTCAAGATCTTTTCGGGTTGAAAAGTCCTCATCGGTTCGATTAATACCATCACGATCACTATAGACTGTGACATTAGCAATTCGTCTGCCAATTTGTGAAAATTTCGAGCAACCTTTAAATGCATTATGTCCAACAAAGAAATGGTCGTGCTGGTGAAACACATACAATTGTCCATATTTTAACTGTCATCGTTTATAATATAGCCATTTTCCTGCAAATCTGACATTTCATTAAAAAATCATGTAAATATTGGTTAACATTTTGTGGTTTCTTTTCTCCAAAATATGACCCTATTAAAAACACTTTAGACTCATCCATACTGTGTATACATATGTCCCATAATGGGCCACAACCCTTTCTTGAAACTTTTAAATAATGGCAAACCGTCAATGCCGACGTCGAAATACAATTCTTTATAGTCCATAATTTCAGTTTTTATTAGAATCTAAATATTTTCTTGATTTGAAAAAATTAAAAAGAATGACATTCTACAGACGAAGTCCAGTACTCTGTAGATATTCGATCAATGATCATCAACTTGATAAAGTTCAGATATTTATTCCTTGATCTTTTCGTATTACTTGATAATAAATTATGTTTTAATTCTCACATTTCACAAACTATTAACAAAGCCAAAGGGGTATTAGGTTTCATCAAACGCTGGGGAAAAGAATTTGATGATCCTTATGCCACAAAGCAATTGTTTACGTCACTTGTGAGACCAATTTTAGAATATGCTTGTGTTGTCTGGGATCCGCAATACGATACCTATATAAGGAAAATTGAATCCGTCCAAAAACAATTTCTTTTATTTTGCCTTCGCAAAATCCCATGGAATTCTAACATTAATCTACCATCATATGAAAGTCGATTAGCAATCATAGAACTCCCTACTCTAAAAAGTAGGAGAATATATATGAATATATTCCAATTAATATCCAATATTTCCGTTCAAATTATGAAAACTTTGATCCGATGCGTAGAGTTAGTGCTCAATTCAACAACTTCTATCATCTTATTGACTATTCGACTGATCCTAATGTAATTAATTGGAGTATTCATTTATTAAACTGATGATATTTAAACCTTGTATTTTTTAAATTATACTATAGTAAAAAGATTTTAATTAAGATTTAAGAATTATGCTAGCCTGTAAGAAATTGTAATTTCATTGGCGAATTAAATAAATAAATAAAAATCCCAAATGAAAGTATTCACCTGGATTCACACTTCGCACAATGATTTGATTCATCACATCTTTTATCATTGATTAATTTTCATAATAATATTTATATTTAAACCATCGTCAATTAAAACACTTTCATGTATATTGTTATTATTATTGTTAATTTTGTTGTTATAAAAACTTTCTTTTTTCCCCTTGAAAATGGAAAATTCTTTTTTTTTAATTTTGCTCCAATTGCTTTTCGGAATCATTAGTTGTGTTCGCGTACTTGATAATTTGTAATAATTTGTACAAATTATCACTGGTAGTTACGGGATTCCGTTCGTTTACTTTTAAAAACTTGTAACGAGAGAGTGTTAAAAGTGACAGTTCGTAGAATTGTGAAAATGATATTTTTTACTGGACATTTTTTGTCCAGTAAAAAATATCAACATGAAAAATATGTTGTTGCAAATGTAAACAAAACAAAAAAGTTGAAAATTAACACAATTTACAAGTCTTGCAAAGAAAAGAAGTAAAATAACACAAAACAAACGTTTTAAATTGATTTATAATAAAATATATCTTATTTTTACAAATTGTTGTTCGCGTACTTTTTGGATATTTTATTAGATTGAGAGTAAATGTATTTTTACGCTCTAAATTAAAGTTACTGGATAATTTTTACTGGAAAGTACGCGAACACACTTACTATCATGAGATGAGGGAACATTTGCTGTCCATAAATTTTTACGAATGTCGTTGTTTAATTATAACTTAGCTCATTATGTTGTCAAGTTGTTCGGTAATTTATCAATTACATAAGTCTGCTATTATATCGTTTATTAACTTTTCTTGGATGGACCATTTTTTGAGAAATTGTAGAATTTGTAGATAACAGCTGTTCATAAAGAGTGTTCATTATAGCATCACCTACCTGCAAAATGGTTTCAGTTCTACTACAAAATTTGTATACAAAATCAGTTTTATAAACCTTTGATAAATTTAAAAACTGTTTATGCATAACTATTCTATTCTAGACATCTACTCTAGTCTAGTTTTTTAACATAATTTTAAATTTACCGTTTTTCGCGGGAATAAAGTTAAAATTTCCCGGGAGTTCTCGACAATAATTTTACGGGAAATCCCGGTGTTGCCGCATATGAAGTGAGACTTATATACAACCGACCCTACATACTCCATTACATCCAGAAAAATACACCGTTTGGGGCGATTTACATGGCGGCATCATCGGACCTTATTTAATCAAAAATTGGTCGTACAGAATCCGCTTCGATAAGAAAAGTCATAAATAAAAGAAATATAATTAATAGATCATGGCAGATAGAGTCAAAGGCCTTTGAAAAATCCAAAAACCTACTTTAAATCCAGACTGATAACCATTAATCAAATTATTATTTACAAAGAATTCCGCCATCTGACGTCTTAAAAATTTTTTTTATTTCATATTTTATTTATTGTATCTTCACAAAATAATGTGAACTATCAATAATTTGTTCAAATCTTAAATCTAAATATTATTTTTTATTTACGTCCCACCACAGTTGGACGAAAAATTATGTTTAATTTATATATCCTATCATCATCGCAGGTCTGTTGGATTCCTTCTTCTTAGTCGGATGTTTGGGTGAACTTCTAACTTTTTCAAATATCACTCCGCTTGTTTTTTTATTTAATTTTTCACCAGGGAGACATCTAGGTCCTTATGAATGTTAATATTTCTCACATACCAAGGCGCTGCTGTTATCATTCGTAATATTTTATTATGGAATCTTTGAATTTTTTCAATATTAGAAGCTGAGGCCGTGCCCCATAATTGAATTCCATAGCACCATATGGGTTTTATTATTGATACAGCAAAAGTTTGCAGCCTAAACTCAATCTCGAGTTTTTACCAATTAGCCAGTAAATTTGTAGTGATTTTAACTTCATTTGAGTCAATTTCGTATCTATATGCTATTTCCAGGTAAGACGTCGGTCTAGATGCAGACCTAGATATTTAACTTCAGTTTGTTGAGGTATTATATGATTATTTATTAGGATTGGAGGGCACGATACTCTTAGCAATGTGAATGTAAGATGTATACATTTTTGCTCGTTTACTTTTATTCTCCATTGTTTTAACCACCTTTCTATGTCGAGTATATGGTCTTGAAAAAGTACAGATGCTTCTTGGGGGTTTTCATTAATGGCTAGTATAGCTGTGTCATCAGCAAAAGTAGATATGTGGGTTCGACTGTTTGTAGGCATATCACAAGTATATAGCAAATATAGGAAGGGACCCAGTATACTTCCTTGGGGTACGCCTGCTTCAATAGGATGTGGTGAACTTATGAAGTCTCCCTCTTTAAGAACGAACTTTCGATGACTTAAATAACTTTCTAGAAGCTTGTTTGTGTTCACTGGTAAGTATTGTTTTATTTTTATCGATAATCCTTCATGCCATACTTTGTCGAAGGCTTGCGAAACGTCGATGAAGAGTGCAGAACAATATTTTTTTCTTCAAATGTCTTGGATATGATTTCTGCCAACCTGTGAGTTTGAGAGGACTCTAAGACCTCTTACAATGACCTCCAAAATTTTTGAAAAAACGGTAAAATACTAATCGGTCGGTAACCGGAAACAGATCTTGCACTCCGGACTTTTGGAATAGGTATCACCCGAGCCACTTTCCATGAACTTCGATGTAGTGATTAAGTGTTCACAATATGTAATGCAATCAAAGATCTGGGAAAACATTCCTTATGAAAACTATCGACACTCCATCAGAACCTACAACTTTAAATTTAATGCTCGAAATAGCATTCCATAACTCAGACTCATGTATACACCTAAAGGTAAATCCTCCCCCAATTGTACTAACCACGAAGGAAACATAGCCATCTGTATTATTCAATGACGGCAACAAACATGACCTATTAAATTCGTCCACATTCAATGACTCCCTTATATTATCATTACCAGTTCAACCTATTTGTCTAAGCCTCCTCCACGTCTGAGCATTTGTGCTATGGTCGAATACTTTGCACATTTCCCTCCTAATGACTGATTTCAATCGATTCCTATACAGACAATTAACTTTCCAATTTATATCACTTTTAACACTTTTTCGGTTAACCGACATCGAAAAAACCAGTTAAACCGGTTAACCGTCATATATGTGTAGAAAACATAAAATGTCCTATAAAGTACACAGAGTTTTAAAATTTGTAGTTTTTTGTAGCCAGGAATGGTAAATATTAAATAACTACATATAAATAAACAAAAGTGCTAAGTAAAAATTTAAAAATTATCTCAGTGAAATGGAATTGAGTATAAACATGTTACTAAATATGTAATACTTGTTTTAATTATTGGTTTATTCATTAAATTTCAACCAAAAAATGTAAATAAAGTTTTTAATTAAATATTTGATAATTTTGAAATTTATTATCACCTCGACTTTCTGATATGAAACAGAAAAAGTTACAAGATGCAAACTCACTTCATCATAGCTGTGATAATTTGTCATTATAAATCATACCAAATAATTAATGAAACTCCATTATCCTATTTCAAAAATATTTCAAATCATGAATTTTAGAATGTTTTTTGTCTCTCTTGTAATATTTCTTAAAAGGACTTTGAAATTAATAATAAAATAAAATTTTAAGAGTAAAATACACTTATGAAGTCAAATTTATTGAAAGATGGTATGTAAATCAACTTCAAATTAACGTTTATTATGATTTAGCTTAACTTCTACAATTATGCGGAATAAAATTTTTAAGTTTCATTATGTGCAATTTATTCTGAAAAAGTTTTTCAGTAAACTCATCGTCCTGTACTATTTAGAATCGTTAAGGGTACTCATTGAAACGCTTAAGTTTCCCCATTTGTGCAAATTTGCGCGACGGTTTCATGAGCACACCTTTTCAATTTTGTTCAAGTTTATACAGAAAATGTATGTTTGATAAAAATGTCAAATAAAAATAAATTCAACAAAAGCTTCAACAATTTTTTTTTTTCAAATTGTATAAATTTTAATTCTTAAATTGTTGAATGATAGTTATGTAGGTCTTTGGAACAATGGTGGTATACATAGTTTGGAAGATTTTGTTTATGTTCTGTTCCAAAGTTGCACAATTTTCACAAAAAATTTTTATATTTTATTTTATTTTTATTTTTTATAAATAAAAGTTAACCAAAGCAGCTGATTCATAAAATGCACAATAAATTCAAGTTGCGAGTCTAAATTGTCGCGCAAACTTATCCGAGTTGTGCAAACGAATTTTCATAAATTTTCTGACAGTTCATTTGCGAGAGTGTAAAAATGCACAGATTGCACAATTTGCGAGACATTTAAGCGTTTACATGAGGACCCTTATTGTAATTCTTAAAAATATTAATCTAAAGAGGTTTGTATCAGCAGTTTAGGTTTCAAATCAGACCAATAATGAATATAAAAATGAAAAAAAAACATGAGATTTATTAATTTTATTTAGTCCCAAATTTTAAAAACCGGTTAACCGAGTGAATAAAATCGGTTAACCGAAAATCAACATTTTAAATTAACCGGTTCACAAAAAACCGAGATTTCGAAGAAAAACCGGTTTTTCGGTTAACCGAAAATTTCTCCCGAAATTATACTTTATCGGTCGTAAATGGTTAATTTATATATGTATCTATACAAATTTAGCTCCAAATAAGTTTTATAAAAACTGAATTAATGTCACCTAATTTAATGATGATCGGTCCATAATTAGTCATAGCTCCTATATAATGCCCTCTTCCGAAAATCCCTTTAACGAGCATAAATCTCTTAAAAATGTTGGTATAAACACAAAATTCAACAGAAATAACTTCCATATAGACATAAATCACACGACCTAATTTCATGGCGATAGGTCCATAATTAGTCATAGCCAAGGCTGCCAGATGAATTTGGGAAAAAATCGTCAATATCCCGATAAAAAAGAAAATAATCGTCATTTCCAATTTTAAAAATCGTCAAAAAAAATCGGATAAATAAAAAGGTCAAGATTTCTAACAGGAATTTTAAATTTCTGTTTAAAAAGTGAACGAAAACATCACATTTATCAAAAAACATTTCTTAAAATTGAAGTTTATAAATAAGGGATCAGTAAAATAAAAAAGTAAAGCTCAATTTAATTATAATATAAGGTTTCATTCAGAAGTTTTCTTTACTTTTATAAAAAACACATAAAATAGAATTTAATGTCTAAATCTTTATTATGACCCGAAAGAACAATCCCTGACATTACTTTTTCATTAAAATATAGCACCACGCTGTAGGTGGTCCATTCGGAAAGTAATAATGCCTGAGATTAAAGCATAAATTCGAGCTTGTCGGCTTCAATTGAATGGGGTAATGTCATTATATTCTGAATAAATTTAGTCAAAAGAGAAAAAGTTGCTTTAGAATTTTTCCGTTTTATTTCAGTAATTTTATTTACAAAAATTGATATAAAATCTAAAAATTTGAATTGACAAAATTCAAAATCTAAATATTCCCCATCAAGATATGATACTATTTCATAAAATAGTACCATATTTTCATAATGCAGAAAATTGTAATTTTCGAGAAAGAAATCGTCAAATTGCTATTTTTGAAACCAAAAATCGTCAAAATGACGATAAATCGTCAAATCTGGCAGCTATGGTCATAGCTCTCATATAATGCCCTCTTCCGAAAATCATTCACCAAAACAAAATTATAGTGTAGGGTCGAGCTTGGCCGAACATACTTATTTACTTGTTTTTATCTGCTGATATGATAACTTTTTTAATAAGTATAGCTGATTCAAAAAATGTTCATTAGTGTTTGGGGTTTCCCGGATAATTTAATTTCCCGGGAAACGGGAATGAAAAATTTCATTTCCGGGAATGTTTTTTCAACTAGAAAAATAAGTAAAAAAGAAAATTATTTTATTAAATTGTGTAATTTTATTAAAAAAAAAGAAGAAAAACAATACATTACAATTCAATTGTACCCACATAAACCAAAAAAAGTTTGTTAAAATATTTGGCGAACGCTTGTTACTATAAAATTAAATATTAGCGGTATTCATGATTTAGTAGAGTAAAAGAGCAATTAAGTGTCACAAAATTTTATAAATTGTGAACGTAGCTTTATAATACGATGTCGATTAATATGTTAATGGGATTTTTAATGAACTTTTTAGCTTCTTTCTTTTGATTTTTCTGTTATATTTTCTATTATATTTTTTTTATATAAAAGTAGTTGACGGGCTTCGCCCGGTAGCATTTCGTCAAGTTTCTCAAACCATGCCTGTTCTTATTTATTTGCAAATAAAATATCTAAATTTGTACTGCATACTTTAGGGGCTTTTTTATTACAGTTGACTGGACTCAAAAAAAACCGGTTTTAGCCGCCATTTTTTCTTTTTTTTTCTTTACAAACCAGGGCACACTTAGAAAGGTGACTGCGATGAAACAGCTGATTATTTTTTTTATTCAGTTTGAATTGTCAGTTCACTTGTGGTCATAGGCGTTCATACATATGCTGTCCATAAATTTTTAACATTGTGTTTTTATATTATAATTTGTCTTATAATGTTGAAGTTTTTAGGTTTAATTTAATTGAATGAACCGTTTTTTGAGAAATCGTAGAATTTTTAGATAACTGCTGTTCATAAAGTGTGTTCATTATAGCATCACCTATCAGAAAAATGGCTTCATTTCGGCTTAATGCTTCTACTGTATCCTTAATGGGGTTTAAAAGCTCCACTAATATTTGGAACAAGCCATTCATCAAACAGAGATGTCATATTTAAATATATTAAAGTATTTTTAATTAATTTTAAATTTCCCGTTTTTCTTGGGAACAAAATTTAAATTTCCCGGGAATTCACGACTACAATTTTACGGGAAATCCCGGGATTTCCCATGTGGAAATTCCCGGATCCCAAACCCTAATTTTCATACTAAATGCTATACAAAAATTAAAAGTTCAACTTTAACCTTAAATTGCTCAACAACTGCTAAACCGATTTTAATGAAATTAAAACTGGAGAAAAATTCGAGAAGTTATCTGTCCATCAAAACAATTTCTAAAATCGGTTCAAAAGTTACAGAGTTTTGGCAGATGAAAATTCGATAATGAGCCACTGTGCGACTTATATAAGACCATAGTAAGATGGACCTACAATGTGTCAAAATCGGAAAAATTATTTTTAAACCGAATTTTTATTTTTCACCAAAAAAAATTTTAAAAACCAAAATTATTTTTTTAATATAAAAAAAAAAAATTTAAAGTAACAATTTGAAGAAAAAAAATTTTCAAAAAATCAAAAAACAACTTTGGAAAAAAAATAAATTTAGTTTACCTAAAAATATTTATAATTTGGTGAAAGGTATGTAAGATTCGGCACTGCCAGATATATCTCTCTTACTTGTTATAGTTATTTTTAGAATTTAAATAAATTTTCTACATACAACTTACATAACAACTAACTACATTATATTTCTATTGTTCCGCTAATGGGGTTGGTTATTAAAAAAAGTGTAAACAAATTATATTTTTAATAGAACGAAAAGAAAAGATTTAAAAATTTAACCTCACTAAACCACTATGCATTGAGTTTTTTTAATTTTTTCTATACATAAATTATCAAATTGTTTCTTAATTATACAATATGTTGGATGATTTTTTATTTGACTGGTCGGCGTTGTTAAATTGTAATTAAAATGTATTGAAAAGCCGACACTTGTTGGAATTTTTAATGAGGAAGAATCAAATTATAAAAGTAGCCACAATTTCGGCTTTAAATCAATTGCAGTTTGATTGGCAATTCGTTCGATTATACAGGATATATTTCGCTTTATTTGGATTACGCGTAACACCTCACAATCTTCGGTTTCCTAATCAATAAAAAAAATAAATAATAAAAAAAACTGAAAAATTTCACTTAAAGACCCAAAGATATAAAATATTAATAGTGAATCATGTCGAATAACAAAGAAACATCAGAGAATATTTCTTCAACATCGGGTAGTGAAAAAAAATATAAAAAATACTCGAGAATTTTTCCAGAAACAGAAGGAGATGATATAGTAATTTCGGGAATCTCTGGAAAATTTCCAAATTGTCATAACACTGCAGAATATGAATATAATCTTTACAATAAGGTGTGTGTTATTTGTGATTGTGAATGAACAACAAAAAGTTGTATTTAAGAAATTTATTTTGAGAACGAATATTTAACATGCAGAAACAGCAGTATTAATTTTAGTAAAATTAATTTCTGTTATTTGTAATGAATTTTAACTCCTTTTAAAAGATTGCAAAACTAAGGAATGTGATTTATGAAGGCAATCATTTATAAATTGGAAATAGCCGAAACATTAGTTTGTAATACCTTCCGAAAGAATCAATTGCTTCCATGGCTAATTTTTTTAAATGTGAAATACATGTGTAAAACATATGCATTCATCTTGAGTTTTTGCAATACTAAATAGTTTGAATCTACTATTTAGTTTTTGCAAAATACTGTATTGTATGACCTAGAGATTTTGATCTTGAGAGCTCTATTAGTTTCAACCAACATAAATGATCAAAGTTACGACTATACTGAATTTAAAAAAAAGGTTTTTTCATTATATCAAAGCTTTAAAAAAATTTTTGGGTGTGAAGATCGAAAAATAAATATGTGCAAAAACATTGTTATTAAAAAAATTAAATTAACATGTAATTAATTTTCATTAGATTGACATGGTCGATGATGACGAACGTCGTTGGCGTCATTTTAATCCAGAAATTCCCAAACGCTCTGGAAAAATCTACGAACTTGAGAAATTCGATGCCACTTTCTTTGGCGTGCACTTCAAACAGGCCCATACAATGGATCCTCAAACCCGTATATTAATGGAGATGGCATATGAGGCCGTCATTGATGCTGGAATCAATCCAAAGACTTTGCGTGGCACCAAAACAGGAGTCTACATTGGTTCTTGTATTTCAGAATCGGAGAAAACTTGGTTTTATGAAAAAGTATCATCGGGTGGTTTTGGTATAACGGGGTGCAGTCGTGCTATGTTGGCAAACAGAATTTCTTATGCGCTCGGCCTGCACGGTCCCTCTTTTCTTGTGGACACTGCCTGTTCAAGTTCGATGTATGCCCTGGATAATGCCTTTACCGCTTTGCGAAATGGTGAAATCGATGCCGCCATAATTGGCGGCGCAAATTTATTATTGCATCCATTTGTTACATTACAGTTTGCCAGGTTGGTTCTACTTTTCATTATTTATTTTAAGATGATTTTTAAAACCACCGAAAATATTTCTTTTCAAATAGACTTGGTGTTTTGGCTTCTGATGGTTTCTGTCGCCCATTTGACAAGGATGCAAGCGGTTACACTCGTTCAGAAGCTATCAATTGTATGTTTCTACAGCGCAAGCGAAATGCCAAACGTGTGTATGCAACTGTAGTGTACTCGAAGACCAATTGCGATGGTTATAAGCCCGAGGGTATTACATATCCCTCTGGTAAATTGCAAGAACAGTTGCTAAATGAATTTTACAATGAAGTCAACGTTAGCCCGAATGAGCTGGGTTATTTGGAAGCACATAGCACAGGTACTGTAGTTGGAGATCCGGAGGAATGTCGTGCTATTGATAATGTGCTTTGTAGTCAACGTTCATCGCCGTTATTGGTAGGTTCTGTTAAATCGAATGTTGGTCATTCTGAAGCAGCTTCGGGTGTCAATTCATTAATAAAGGCATGTTTTGCTTTCGAAAATGGAAAAATTCCACCCAACATTAACTTTGAAGAAATCAAACCAGAAATTTCTGCATTGGCGGAAGGAAGGTTGGTTGTAGTGAAGGATGTTATGGACTTGGAGAAACCGTACATCGGCATAAATTCATTTGGCTTCGGTGGTGCCAATGCTCATGCCTTATTGAAAGCCTTCGAGAAGTCCAAGCTAAATAATGGTGTACCTGAAGATGATATTCCACGTTTAGTAACGTGGGCTGGTAGGAATGATCAATCTGTAAGCACTATTCTGGATGCCATTGAAAAACGTCCTTTAGATGCAGAATTTATAGCTCTCTTGCAAAACATACAAAATGATGAAGTTTCTGGTCTGGTTTTTCGCGGTTTTGGTATTTGTTGTAAAAACGGTCAAGATCCAGCCACAGTTTTGGTTAGAGATGTACAACATTATACTGGAATAAAAAGACCTATCGTATGGGTGTTCAGTGGTATGGGATCGCAATGGTCACAAATGGGATCATCCTTAATGATTATTCCTCAATTCCGACAATCCATCGAACGCTGTCATGCAGCTCTTCTACCCAAAGGTCTTGATCTCATTCATATTTTGACATCGGATGACCCAGCTGTTTTCGACAATATTTTGCATTCATTTGTTGGTATTGCAGCCATTCAAATCGGTTTAGTGGATGTCTTGAGATCACTTAACTTGGAACCAGACTATATTATTGGACATTCTGTAGGCGAACTCGGTTGTGGTTATGCCGACGGTGGTTTTACCCCTGAACAAATGATTCTGGCATCTTACTACCGTGGAAAAGTCAGTTTAGAAATCGAAAAAATAAAAGGTTCTATGGCGGCCGTTGGCATTGGCTTCAAAAAAATGGTTAGTTTGTTGCCAAGTGCAATTGAAGTAGCCTGTCATAATGGCGCTGATTCATGCACAATTTCTGGACCTGCTGATGATGTCGCCAACTTTGTGGCTGAACTTAAATCCAAGGACATATTTGCAAAAGAAGTCCCTTGCTCGAATATTGCTTACCATTCCCGTTATATAGCACATATGGGTCCACAACTGCTAAAATATTTGCAGCAAACTATTCCCAACCCTAAACCAAGATCTTCGAAATGGCTTAGCTCCAGTGTACCGAAAAGTGAATGGGATCAACCAGGCCGCAATTTGTGCTCAGCGGAATATCATACAAATAACTTATTAAGCAGCGTGCTTTTTGAGGAAACATTCGCTCTTTTGCCCAAAAATGCTTTAACTATCGAAATTGCTCCTCATGGTCTTTTACAGGCTATTTTAAAACGCTCAATGCCTGGTGGTATTCATATTCCACTGACGCAACGCGCAAATAAAAATAACGGACTTTTTTTCCTAACAGCTCTCGGAAAGTAAGACCCTTTAACTGACAAAAATTATCAGTAATGTTGATAAACATTGAATTCTTGCAGGCTTTTTACAAGTGGCATTAACTTCCCGGTACAAAATCTTTATCCAAAAGTAGAATTTCCAGTCTCTCGTGGCACACCCGGTATTAGTTCATTGGTGCGTTGGGATCATAAGGAAGACTGGTTTATAACAAAATACGAAAACATGAAAACAAAATCAAGTGGAGAACGTACTTTCACTGTTAATTTGGGCAGCGATGATGAGGAGTATATGACTGGCCATGTAATTGATGGAAAAATATTGGTTCCCGCGACATGTTATCTTCAGTATGTATGGGAAACTTTTTCTCTTATGTACCATGGTCCGAGTTTTATGGATGTACCAGTTGAATTTGAAGATGTTAAATTCCTGAGAGCAACAAATATAAATGCAAAGAATAGCGTAGATTTGACAGTTATGATTCACTATGGTACTGGTAACTTTGAGGTGAGAATGATCGATATACTAATATTTAATGGTCGACTAAATCTTGTTTATTATGTATTCAACTATAGATTACTGAATCAGGAGCTGTGGTAGTAACAGGAAAGATTTCCGAAATAGAAAATCCAACGATTCCAAAAGTGAATAACTTTAAAGAATCATCAGATTTTCCAATGGTCTCGAAGAAGGACTTTTATAAGGAATTAAAATTGCGCGGTTATCACTACAATGGCACGTTCCAAGCTGTACAGCAGGCACGAGGTGATGGGCTCTACGGCAAAGTTGAATGGAAATACAATTGGGTGACATTTATGGATGCCATGCTGCAAATACATATATTAGGATCTGACTCTCGAAGCCTTCTGTTGCCAACTCAAATTCGTAAACTACGTATTTATGGCCTTCACCACTTTAATCTAATGGCCACTATGGATCCCGAGAATCGTATATTTGATGTTTATGTTGATCACGATTCGAAGAGAATTGTTGCAGGTGGAATTGAGTTGATCGGTTTGCATGCTAGTCCGGTGCAACGCCGCAAGCCCCCAGGAGTTCCAGTATTGGAAAAGTACAATTTTTTGCCTCATTTCCCCTCACCTGTAGTGAGTGAAGCTGATGCGGCTCGTATCTGCGTTCAGCTGGCTTTAGAGAATACACCATCATTAAAAATGAAAATTGTTGAAGTCGATACAGATGGACGATTGCCTATTCTATCAAACTTTTTAGATTCTGTGGAAGATTTACCAGTTATAACAGGAGATTACATGTTCCTTTCCAGTCAGATTCCCACAGATGTACCAGCAGCTATACACATTGAAAATGGTAAAATCTCCACACAGTCTAATTGCAACTTTATTATTGTCGGCGGCTTAGGTGGCCAGATGAATGAGGAAACAATAAAAGCGACCAATAAATCATTGATAGACAGTGGGTATCTAGTCGTTCGGGAGCGCACTACTTCAAACATAGACAACCTGATTATTCCAGAACATTTCAAAATGCTGGCTGTCATGCCACTCGACAATAATGAAGAGGTTATTTTGCTGTTGCAAAAAACAAATAAAAAGTTCAATCTCGAACCATTGGTAATAGAGGTTAGTGAATCTGATCACGAATTCGAGTGGTTGACACAAGTACAACAGGCCATTACCAATAAAACACCTGTTGTGGTTTATGCATTCAATGAGAAGCTTAATGGTCTAATTGGTCTAGTAAACTGTTTACGAAAAGAGCCCGATGGCAACTTGATTACTGGTTTCTTTGTTGACGACCTGAACGCTCCCTCGTTTAGCCTCAGTGATCCATTCTATGGCAACCAGTATGCATTAAGACTGGCTATCAACGTTTACAAAAATGTAAGTTTCTGCAGCACACAGTTATTTTTGCAGACTTGTATTTATTAATGATCGATTCAAACTTTTCAGGGTAAATGGGGTTCTTATCGTCATCTTCAGCTTAAAATGGAAGAACAATCCATTGCCAGGGCAGATCATGTATATGGAAATGTTCTACAGCGTGGAGACTTGTCGTCTTTCCGCTGGTTTGAGGGACCAATGGATCCTAAAAACTGTGCTGTTAAGGTGGTATATTCGTCAATTAATTTCCGTGACGTGATGCTGGCGACCGGTCGTTTAGGTGTTGAATTGTATACCTCTAGTAGATTTCACCAAAACAGCCTTTTGGGCATTGAGATTGCAGGTATTGAAACAAAAACGGGACGTCGTATTATGAGTATGGTTGCTAAGAGTGGCGTTGCTTCTTATATTGAAAAGCCATCCAAGTTGTATTTCGCAGTACCAGATCATTGGTCATTGAAAGAAGCAGCTACCGTACCCGCGGTCTACATTACCGTCTACTACGCTTTCTTCATGTGCTCTGATATACGTAAAGGTAAAAGCATCCTCATACATGCCGGTTCGGGTGGAATTGGCTTAGCAGCTATACGAACAGCCTTGGCCTACAATATGGAAGTATTCACAACTTGCAGTACACCACAGAAAAAGAAATTCCTTCTTGAAACATTCCCTCAACTAAAAGGTAACAAACTTGGCTTTAATTAGCAAAAATTAAAAATCCCTACTAAATACTAACATATTCTTTGTATTCCTACATCTCCAGAATCTCACATTGGAAACTCTCGAGACACTTCATTTGAGTATATGATTCAGCGTGAAACCAATGGAAAGGGAGTAGACTTTGTTTTGAATTCATTGGCTGAAGATAAGCTCTTTGCATCGATACGTTGTTTGGGCTTATGTGGGCATTTCCTCGAGATAGGTAAATTTGACATGGCGAATGACAGCAAACTTGGTATGAGTTGTTTCCTTAAGGAGCTAACATTCCATGCTGTTTTGGCTGATCGTTTGGTAAATGCTTCCGATGAAGAAATTAGGGTAAGGAACATATAATTGAGAGTCGAAAATTTAACTTAGCTGTTTCATTATTTTGTGTTTGTTAATATACGCAGCATTTGAAAGAAATAATCGAAATTGACATAGCCAAGGGCATTATACAACCTTTGCCATCAACTGTATTCCAAGCGCCTCAGATAGAACAAGCATTCCGTTTCTTAGTCGGAGGCAAGCACATAGGAAAGGTAATCATTCAGGTTCGTGAAGATGAAGAATCAATATGCACAAAGCCGGTTACTGCCTTGAAACAAGTATATTTCAATGCAGATTTGAGCTATATAATACCCGGAGGTCTAGGAGGTTTCGGGTTGGAGTTGGCAGATTGGATGGTTCTACGTGGTGCTAAAAATATAGTTTTAAGCTCAAGTAGAGGAATTACAAAAGACTATCAATCCTATCGCATTTCGTAAGTACATTTTCACAAAAGAAAAGGAATGTAATAAAATTTAACTTTTGCAGTTTGTGGAAGACTTATGGATGTTCTATAAAGGTTACAACTAGTGATATAACAACATATGAAGGCTGTAGCAAATTATTAGAAGAGGCGGAAAAATTGGCTCCGGTTGGCGGCATTTTCAATCTGGCTGTTGTTCTGCGTGATGGTATTTTTACAAATTTGACTAAAGATACATTTGCAGAGAGCTTTGCTCCGAAAGCCATTGCAACAAAATATTTGGATAAATTATCCCGTGCAAAATGTCCCAAACTAGAGCATTTCGTTGTATTTTCCAGTGTGTCATGTGGTCGTGGAAATGCTGGTCAGACCAATTATGGTATGGCCAATTCTATAATGGAAAGAATAATAGAGGATCGTGTTGCAAATGGCTATCCAGCGAAAGCCATACAATGGGGTGCTGTTGGGGAAGTTGGTCTTGTGGCTGATATGGCTGAAGACAAGATTGATATGGAAATCGGTGGCACTTTGCAACAGCGCATTTCTTCATGTTTGCAAGAACTCGATAAACTCATGTCTGTCCCAGATGCCATTGTGGCAAGTATGGTGGTAGCCGAAAAACGCGTCGGACGATCAGGCGGCGAGAGCATTGTCGAAACGGTAATGAATATTATGGGAATTCGAGATCTAAAATCCGTATCTTTAGGAACTACGTTGTCAGAAATGGGAATGGACTCATTGATGGCGGTAGAAATTAAACAGACCTTGGAGCGAGATTTTGAACTAGTTCTCTCACCTCAAGACTTGCGCTCTTTAACATTCCAGAAATTGCAAGAGTTTGCTGATGCACGTGAACGTGATAATACCGACGTAGTTAAAATGATATTTGCCTCTGAAGGTAAAGAGCAGGCAATGGACATGTTACTGCGTAATCTCGGTGATGAAGCCAATTGCAATGAGATCTTGGTACAACTAAACACTGCCGCAGATGCTTCAAAAATTAATATGCCTCCAACAATTGTTATACCGGGCTTGGAAGGTACCGCAGGTCAAGCTTGGTACAAGATCGGAAGTCAGATAATTAGTAGGGCTAATGTTTTGCAATTGCATAGTTTTGCTGAGCTGACAACGGTGAAAGATATTGCAGAAGCCTCATTTGAACATGTAAAATCACTTTTGAGTGCCTCACAACCATTTTACATTATCGGCTACTCGTTTGGTACATATGTTGCTCTACAATTGGTTGCACTACTTGAAAAGGCCGGCTACCGCGGACAACTATTACTAATCGATGGTGCTCCTCACTTCCTAACCAAACTTACCCGACTTCAGTTGAGTGAAGACTTCACTGATAATGATTTGTATGATTTGTTACTTTCCCATATTTCGAGCCTCATCTTCCCAGAAGAAACAAAAGAATCAACTGGATTAGTATTCCATAAGATTCCTACATTAGAGGGCAAGTTAGAGAAGTTTATGGAATATATATCTAAACAAGACCTTTACAGCAAAGAATACTCAATTACCATGGTCAATGCAATGTTCAGACGCATTAAAATGGCTGCATACTACGATACGGAAAATATTGAGGAAATAAAAACACCAATAACCCTAATTCGCCCAGCTGAAGTAGCACTCCAGGACATTGAAGAAGACTACTGTCTTTCCCGTATTACCAGTGGAAAAGTCACCATGAAGGTAATCGAAGGCACCCACACTACCATGTTGGACAACCCAATCCTGCCTCAGATAATCAATGACTTTGATCCTGCTGTGAAGGATGATAAGAATTTCGAAGAATATATTCGCGATGGTAATCCCTCTAAAATTTAAATGAATTTTTTTAGTTATTTCCAATTTTAGTTATATAGTTTATTTAAAGTAAGTTAAAATCAAGTGGATCGATCAAGTTATTATGAATTACTTTACTAATAGTACTTGTATACATACATATTAGAGAAAAAAAATAAATAAATGGTATTGTAAAAAATTAAAAACTTAAAATTTTGAATTTTTAGCCAACACATTATGTGTCCAAAGGCCAAAATTGCGGTAAAAGTTATTTCCAAGGGAGCTACCATCATAAAACTTTGCGTAGAGACCCCTGTTGCTAGGATAAGTATTTTTAAAAAAAATGGCAATAACCCCCCCCCCTTCTTTTCTGATAACTCCACCCCACCCACCAACTCACCAAACATTTTCAAAACAGATTTCAATCTTTATTCTGTAATAGACGGTTTTCGAATAATCTCATCTATTCATTATCTTGTTAAAATTTCAATATTTTTTACAACTAAATTCTTAACACATCTATATTAAACAAAATTTATATTGTTCTACACAACATTTTTCTTTTGATATCACAATTACATTGCCGAGATATTTTTTTTAAATTCGAATAATTAGTAACTCTGTAATAATTTTTAATAAACAAATATAGTTTGTTTTATTTTACTTTTGCTTATTGCATAAACATTTGCATATAAATATTAATATACAAATGCATAAGAGAAAGTATATTATGTTTATAAACATTATGTCTGTAAACATATTGCTTATATACATTGCAGTAGGTTCTCTTAAGTTTAATGTAAAATTAATAATTTATATATTTATTGATTTATTTACGAATGGAAAAATTTAAACATTTAAGAGTAATATTTATATAATTTTAATTTATGAATGGGATAATTTTATTCATATGTATATATGTATTTTATTTTTTTTGCAAGTTAGGTAAATGGCTGTGTATATAGTTTTGATGAATGATTACAATAATCATTAATAAGTAATCGTTGGTCAATAATCGTTATACTTAGCGGGAAAAGTTCAACAACACTAGACCCGAATGATGTTTCATTTTTGAAAAAGCGCTCGTTCTTTTCTTTTTGGATTGTGAAACTATTAAGACATAATTTTATGAAATAAAAGTAGTGAATTTCAAGTTTACCAAGAGTATAAGAAAGTATCACATGAAGTATACAAACTTAAATAGAGCTACACATTAGGGTGGGTCAATTTGTTCGGTCCCAAAAAACGTGGTAAAGCGTACAGCAAATTCGTAATCTACGGAAAATTCTATGAACTTTTCCAGAAGAAACCATGGTTCTAAAATCAAAATCGAGCTTCCGGTTTTTTACGAGAAGATTGGGAGCTCAAGAACTCTTTTGCTGGGAGACCTCGCGTATGTTCAATTTTTAAAATAATACTATTTCTTCCTATTTTGGAAAAAAGTTTGATTTTGCCAAAAAAAAATCAAAAATTTTATATCTTGAGTAACAAAACATTTATTTTGCTATATATCGCATTCGCATCCCACTACGCGATCAAATAGGTCTTAAAGGAATGGATCCAAGCTTTCTTTTGAGCAAAAAAAAAATTGAAAAATACCCATTTTGGAAAAAAAAGTTAGATTTTGCAACAAAAAAAAGCATGTTTTGAGCTACAAAACATTTATTTTGATAGATATCGAAATAGCATCCCACTAAGCGACCAAATAGATCTTCAAAGAAAATATTTAAGCTTTATTTTAAGAAAAAAAAGGACCCATTTTGAAAAAAAAGTTAAAAAAGTTTTTGCTCTTATCCAATTTTATTTTATGTTTTCCTATTGACATAATAGTATACATTTGGATGTGTTTTAAATTGTAATAACCTGCGGACTGCTGGGAACGTACGCAGCTATAAAAGAAAAGAGTAAGAACAATATTGAAACATTCTGATAAAAAACGTTTGATTTTTGATTTGTTTTGTACATTTTTCAAACGTTTTCATACTCTGGTGGCACATACCGCATATTTTATCTCTGGATCGCGAATACCATTCACAAATGCCTCTATCTTCAAATGCTCCAAAATCGGATAGTTCTCCCCTGGATAAATAAGCTCTAGCAAACGCTCGATTTCCATCGCAAAATCTTGTAGCGTCTCATTGGCATTCTGCACTCTACCACGCAATTCCATTCGGTATAATTCTTTTTTATGTTCGCCACCGTACTTACGTTGTAGCGCCTCCATTATGTCATCATAACAATTTCTATTGCTCACTGGCACGCTCTCAAGAACTACTGCTGCATTCCCTTTAAGCAGATTATGAAAACAAACAAAACATTTCGCAAACGTTTTCAAAATGTACAAAACAAATCAAAATTTTTATATTGTATTATACATGAGCAAAAACAAAACAAAAACTTTTCAAGTGACAAAGAGAGAAAACGAAACGATTAGCTTTTCACTCATCTGCATTATTTAATTTACCGTTACAATCGTACATTTGAGTACAAAACAGATAGAGAAACGTATTTTTTATTCGTTTTTGTTTTTTTTTTTGTACTGTGTTCTCTATTATAATGAGTAAATCAATTACCAAACGTTTGTTAAACGTTTTTTTATCAGAATGTTTCAATATTGTTCTTACTCTTTTCTAGCTGCGTACGTTTATATTAATGTACAGTTTGCGCTCATGAGCAAAAACAATACAAAACAAAATGGGACAATCATTCTCATTGTTTATGTTTGGTTTTTGTTTTACTCACTGCAAAGAACAAAACAAAACGATATCAAACGTTTCGATTTGTTTATTTCCGTACTCTGCTTTTAAGGCCAATATTAATTCTATAGCTTTTTCTTCATTGTTCCACATGTTTCTAATGGCAACTGTATCAAACTGGAACTTGAAAACATTAAATGGTGTGCTGCCATCAAAACTAGGGGCCTTTATTCTGCTAGAGGATTCTGGAATAATTCGTACCGGTCCATCTTGGCATTGAAGATTATTAATTTTCCTTTCCAGATCGAGAAATTTATTATCAACTTTTTGGGATTGTATTTCTAGGCCGTTCTCTAATTCGGACACCTTCTTGTCAAATTTGGATACTTGCATTTCAAGGTTATCTACTCTGCTGCTTATAACCACACAAAGTTCTTGAAGTTTCTCGTCTGTAGCTTAGAAATTTCTTGGATGGTTCTAGAATTTTCATTCAATTTCGCTTCCAGGTTCTCGTTGTTTACTTTAGAAGTTTCTTGAACTTCTTTAACTTCAGACAGAAGTTTCTCGTTGGCTGTTTCCATTTTTTCCATCATAGCCGCGAACATTGCGCTTAAATCCAAGTTGCTTGTTGTTGAACGTGTAGAAACTTCCATTTCTTCCTTATACTCGAATTCGTAAGCACCGATGTCAATATCATGGCGCTTAAATTCATCTATGAGCCTCTTCTGCAATTCCGCCTTATTACCTGCTGTTCGTAACTCAAACTTACTCAGTTCTTTCTTGAGTTGTTCGACTTTTAGTTCCCCAAACTTCATGCTTATTATTTTGCAATCCCACTTCCGACACCAATTGTTACGTTTTAACCTTTTTAAAACGCTGGTTTATTTCCTTTAAATAAACCGGATACTTTTGATTGCAAATAAAAGCCGTTTAGTAGTTTAAAAATTGTAACAACTCTTTATTTATTTAAAATGTACAACAACAACAGAATTAGTCACTCAGTGTTTTTTTATACACGTTTATAAATTCGCAGAAATAAAGACACACTTTATAATGTACACGAATTCAATTGAAAAACACAGCACACTTTAAAGCACTCAGTTGATGTTTATTTGAATAGCGTCTCTGATAAACTTATTGACGACTGCAACCTCTGCCACTATTTATAACACTGCCATCTGCACTCTAGATTGTTCTTTAACCGTCAAAATTCGAATATTCTAGATCTTACTAATACATACGCCATCTGTGGTGTACTTTCTACAATGTTCTTTAACTGAATATTCGAATTCGAATACAGCATTGCCAACTTACGATCAAATGAACTGAAAGCTTTTATTTAATAATGCCCACAGATATGTTACAGTTTGCTGTTACAGCACTGTTATTTGAAAGCATTATGCTACTTTTAAATCAGCCCTTAAAATCGTTATATTTGAATTCAACTACAATTTCTTAACAATATTATGTTCTGAAATAATAATATTATGATATAAATCAATAATAATATGACCCTAAGTAATCATATTTATGACCAGGGTTGCCAATTTAGCCATTTTCCGGCTAGATCTAGCGATTTTATTTTCATTTAGCCATAAAAAATGGCTAGATTTAATCTAGACGGAAGATCTAGCCATTTGTCTTAGCCATTTTTATTTGATAATTTTCTTAAACATTTTTGGAATTTTTTAAAAATACAGTCTTTTTAAACAAATCCGTCTATTGATGATTTGATGAGAATATTATTGATTTTATGAAAACAGGCTTCGAAATTGTTTCCAAAGCAAATACATCAGGCATATTCAAAAATCAATTTTGCATTTCTTCAATGGATCCTATTTTGAATGTAAGTGCCCTGAAATTAGTTTAATTTATCAAAAAGGAAAAAAAATTATTGATATTACAATCAATCCCCATTTTCTCAATCTCTGGTTATTTCTTATCGTGACGATATACTGACAGTTCTCATCCAAAAATTCTATTAATTGGAAGTATATCGTTATGAAAAACGATAACCGGAGATTGAGAAAATGGGTGTTAATCTGCTAAACCCCATTAACACGAAGTCGGTAAAAATTATTTTTAAAAACTGTCAGTGTAACCAGTGTTGCCATTTTAGAAATGAAGAAAAGCGTCAAGTGTATAGTAAAAACGGGTAAAAAGGGTAAAAAAAAGAGTAAAAAAAAAATGTATTTGAAAATGAAATTGTTTTTCTATAAAAAGTTAACCTAATTTTGATTTTTAATGAATAATTATTTTATTTTAAGATTTTGTTTACTTTGTTTAATAATAAAATAAACAATTTAATTAAAAATTTAAACCTGCTTTTTATATTTAAAGTTTTTTGCTTTTTATCCCTGTTTTGAGTGCCAATTTTATTACCCTTTTTACCCGTTTTTAATGTGTAATGTAAATTTTCAAAAATTTTTTTTTTAAATTATACTTTTTTCTCTTGGCGCCAATTATTCATTAAAAATCAAAATTAGGTTAACTTTTTATAGAAAAACAATTTCATTTTAAAATACATCTTTTTAATAAGCATCATCAAAACGATTATAATGAAATACTCAGGGCGCAAATTGTCCCACTCGTAATCGAAATAAATTTCGAACGCAATCATAATTTTCTATACATTTTATTCGATATCAAATAAGAGAATCCAAAAATTAAAAAACGAACGTTCGAATAAGTATTCGATCGTGTTCGACTGCGGTAATTTGCCCTCAGATCTTTTATAAGTTTGATTTGTTACAAAATCACATGGTTTTAACAAAAAGCACCAAAAGCGCCACAAAATATGGAAAAAGCGTAAAAAAACCCTTTTCATAGCTGAAGAGTTGGCAACCTTGTTTATGACCCAATTAAATCATATTTTGATCCAATGAAATCATACTATTATCAAAATCATATTATTATTAAAATTTATTTTTAGAAATACAAAATTTTATTTTAATAGGTTTTAGTTTTAAGGTACGAAATTCTCAATTAAAATATTGTTGATAAATTCACTGAAATGCATTGTTATTCGCTCTAGGAAAGATAATATACAAATAAAACTATAGAGCGAATGGGAATTACAGACACTCAGAATTTACTTGTAACAATAACACAGCTTAGACAAACACCAGCACTCACAAATGGCGGGAAAAAAGTAAACATATTTTGTTTGCATCTTAAACATATTATGACTACATAATACAATATGTTTACCTATTTATCATTATTTAGTTGTTATAAACATATTCTGTTTACATCTTAAACATATATATAACTTAGTTAGTTAGACAATTAAATTGTAAATATCATACAAAAGATTTCAGAGCAATATCAATTATGGATCCAAAAATAAACGATTTTCAATTTAAATATTCAAAAAATAGTTGATTTTTGCTGTTTTTTTGGACAAAAAGGTGACTTTAAGAACATATAACAATTTTATGTTTTTCTATAAGGTATCTTTACGAAGAACATTTTGCTATAAAAAATATGTCCCATTTTTTGAATATGTCGCCCCTACGTCCTTCGGAATTTGACCCATTTTTTTATCAAAATTACAACTTTGGGCCACATGTTCTAAAATCCCAAAGCTGGGATCAGAAAACGGAAAGCAGCTTTGGAAACCTAGATGTGTTTCCTATTTATCGCCAAAGTATTTTTGTTTCAGATCCAAGGGAAATGTGGACTCCATAGGCAAAATTGTAAAAAATACCATTTTTGGGATTTTCGCTTAAATTTTTAGGAATTGCGGGATTCCCTTTGACCTTTTGACAAATTTTTTTACACCTTGTTATTTAGAATGGCAAACTTAAAAATTAATTGAGTTTCGTTAAATTTAATTGAGTTTCGTTAATAAATAAAGATTTTATTACATATTATATATTTATTGATAGTCTAAAACTAAAATTTGTATCAAAATTTTAAAATAATTGCAAATATTGGGAACAATTGGATCCACATTTATTCCGAGCTATATTTTTATACCCTTCACCTTCGTGAGTAGGGTATATATGTATAAGTTTGTCATTCCGTTTGTAATTTCTACATTTTTCATTTCCGACCCTATAAAGTATATATATTCTGGATCCTTATAGATAGCGGAGTCGATTAAGCCATGTCCGTCTGTCTGTCTGTTGAAATCAATTTTCTGAAGACCCCAGATATCTTCGGGATCCAAATCTTCAACAATTCTGTCAGACATGCTTTCGAGAATTTTGCTATTTAAAATCAGCAAAATCGGTCCACAAATGGCTGAGATATGAGGAAAAAACCAAGACAACCTCGATTTTTGACCTATATCTGGATTACTAAGACATTAATATAGACAATATGGATATCTAATGATAGATATTTCAAAGACATTTGCAACGACGTATATAAGACCATAATAGTAAGTTGGACCTACAATGGGTCAAAATCGGAAAAAAAAATTTTAACCCGAATTTTTTTTTGCTTTATAAAAAAAAAATGAAAAAACAAAAAAAAAATTTTTAAAATTTAAAAAAAAAAAATGTAAATTTAAAAATTTAAAATAACAATCAAAAAAAAATTTTTTCCAAAAAATTAAAAAATGTTTACCTAAAAATATTTAAAATTTTGAAGTATAATTTGGTAAAGGGTATATAAGATTCGGCACAGTCGAATATAGCACTCTTACTTGTTTTGTTTAGATAAGTTAATTTTTGGTTTTACAAACAAATTTCAAGTAAATATCTCTATTATATTCAAAAATATTCCACTTTAAAACTCCGTCCTTCAAAAATATTGTTCTTTTTCATACCAAAAAATTATAAATTTTCTTAATGTGACTGACGGCCATTTTCGCAATGTACGTTTAAAAGTTAACGTTAACTTTAACCGCAAGTTAGGCTAATATGAATTTCACAATGTACGATTAATTCTTAACTGACACTATTTAACAACAAAGATGCTGTTAAATATAACCGAATAAATTTCGCCGGTTAGCATCTTAATTGTAGGAAATATAATAAATGAACAGGGAAAAAACATTTATATTTTTGTAATATTTATTATTTTAAAAAGTGTAAAGCGAAGAAAAGTAAATTTTGCACGGGGTGATCCATATACCACCCGGATATTGCACTTACAAACCAAACAACAAATGTGCACTTTTCCTTGTTGGTTTTCAGTAATTGTTGTTCAGTTTGTTCTGTAAATTTTACAGTTAGGTACCTTAATATTTTTGAGTTTTATACGTTTTTTTATTATACCACTAAGAAAACACAAATTATTATTTTTTATGCCGTCTTTTAGACAATTTTTTATATTGCAATCTTTCATTACACTATTTTTCGTAAACAAATGTATGCATTATTGCCATACTTTCTACTGAATGCTTTGGTTAAGTAATCAAATGATGGTGAAACGTAAATCGGTAACCGTTGGTTAAATGGTCCCCGTTAAACAAACCGACAGTTAGTTAATTTTCCGGTTAAAATGAAATAATCGTACATTGTGAAAATGGCCGTGGGTCAGAACCAATGACTTGTGTTGAATAAAATACTATGGGGGCTCAAAGTAGCGTACCTTCGACATGTAAAATTTTTAAGCACGTGCAATTTTTTTGTTTCCCATCCGACTTCAAAGATTTTTATATTTTTGGAAAGCGCTTGGCTAGATCTTGCTTGCGTGTGCTATTTATCGATTATAATTTACGAGTTACAGGCATTTCAAAATTTAAATTTTAAAATTTGGCCATACCAGATTTCAAAAATATTGCACTAAAATATTGTAAAATTTTTTTTATAAATTGTCTTAATATTTTATTCAACTGATTTATGAAGGACGGAGTTTTAAGGTGAGATATTTTTGATATTGACTTGAAATTTTTTTTTGTAAGACCAAAAATTAACTTGTCTAAACCAAAAAATAATTCGGAATAAATGTGGATCAAAATGCTCCTAATATTTGTAATTCTATTAAAATTTTGATAAAAAATTTTAGTTTCAGAAACTCAATAAATATGTAATAAAATATTTATTTATTAAAAAAAACTCAATGAAATGTTTAACGTTTTTTAAATTTGTCATTCTAAATAACAAATTTAAAAAAACTTGTCAAAAGGTCAAAGGCAATCCCGCAATACCTAAAAATTGGAGCGAAAAATCCCAAAAATGTTATTTTTTACAAATTTGTCATTCTATAACAAAGTTTAAAAAAACTTGTCAAAAGGTCAAAGGCATCCCGCAATACCTAAAAATTGGAGCGAAAAATCCCAAAAATGGTATTTTTTACAATTTGTGCACATTTTCTTCGGGGTTGGGAAGATACTTAGGGGATAAATAGAGAACATATCAAGGTTTCCAAAGCTGCTTTCCGTTTTCTAATCCCAGCTTTGGGATTTTAGAACATGTGGCTTAAAGTTGAAATTTTGATAAAAAAATAGGTAAATTGCCGAAGTAGTCGAAAAATTTTAAATTTTTTTTATACCAAAATGTTTTCCGTAAAGATACCTTGCAGAAAAACATAAAATTGTTATACAGTAGCCCAATAAAGTCTACATACAGGAATTCAAATTAAATTTCTTTCGTTGAAAGCTGTATTTGTAAGTTAAAAGTAGTGAAATATATTTGTTAAAAAAATAAATTCACACTAAAAAAAATTAAAACAACATCACTTAAGTCGGGTTTAGCAACATTTCCTATCACTTCCAAAATTTCACCGTCATTAAATTTTTTGATTCTGAGTCAAATAACGAACATTTTTTTTAGTTTTTTTGGCTTTAATGTTCAAAATATTATGAAACTTAATAGTCCCGCCCACCTAAAAGTAGGCGTGACCGAGAATAAATTTTTTCGCTATTTTACTCAGAATCAATAACTCTAATAACTGTGAACTTTTGGGCGTTATTTGAATTTTTTTTTGCTAAAATCGACATAAGGCATTTATTATTATATATCTCATAAAAAAAAACTAAAAAAACTGCTTTAAATTAAAGTAACATAATAATTTTTCCTGTATGTAGACTTTCTTGGGCTACTGTATGTTCTTAAAGAAAGTTTTTTTTTTATAAAAAAAGAGTTAAGTCACCTTTTCGTCCAAAAAACAGCAAAATTGATATTGCTCTGAAATCTTTCGTATATTATTGGTAATTTAGTTGCCTAACAAACAAAAAATTCGACTCCATTCGGTCCAAAAGTACGCCATATATATTTAAAAAATCGGACCAATGTATGGCAAAATTTTAAAATTTAAATTTTGAAATGCCTATAACTCGGAAATTATAAGAGATAAATAGCACACGCAGGCACATTTTTTCAAGGCGAACTCTTTCCAAATATCTTTGAAATATCTTTGAAATTGGAAACAAAAAAAATGGCACGTGTTTAAAATTTTTACATATCGAAGGTACCCTACTTTGAGCCCAAATAGCGCTGCCCCTGTAGCATTTGTAGAGTCCATTTTAATAACTTAAGCTCGAATACTCTTGGCTACGCCCACGTCAAATTTTATTCCGACCGGACCAGCCGGAAATGCCAGATTTATTTGCAAACAATTTCGATTCTGCCCCATTGTGCGCTGGGTTGTTGTGTGAATATTAGGGATGCCAATCCCGAAATCCCGATAATCCCGGAATTTTTCGGGATCGGGATTTCCCGAATCCCGGGATTTGTGAAAAACAATCCCTGGATTTTTCAGGATTAACAAATCCCGAAAATTACGAGATTTTTTTAATATTTTAGGATGAAACCTAGAAAGCTAAATTTTAGCATACTTACGGCCATTCTCACAATGTACGATTAAAAGTTAACGTGAACTTTAACCGCAAGTTAGGCTAATTTTAATTTCACAATGTACGATTAATTCTTAATTGACACTATTTAACAACAAAGTTGCTGTTAAATATAACCGAACAAATTTCGCCGGTTACAATCTTAATTGTAAGAAATATAATAAAAGAACATGGAAAAACATTTATATTTTTGTAATATTTATAATTTTTAAAAGTGTAAAGCGAAGAAAAGTAAATTTTGCACGGGGTGATCCATATACCACCCGGATATTGCACTTACAAACCAAACAACAAATGTGCACTTTTGCTTGTTGGTTTTCAGTAATTGTTGTTCAGTTTGTTCTGTAAATTTTACAGTTAGGTACCTTAATATTTTTGAGTTTTATACTTTTTTTTTATTATACCACTAAGAAAACACAAACTATTATTTTTTATGCCGTCTTTTAGACAATTTTTTATATTTCAATCTTTCATTACACTATTTTTCGTAAACAAATGTATGCATTATTGCCATACTTTCTACTGAATGCTTTGGTTAAGTAATCAAATGATGGTGAAACGTAAATCGGTAACCGTTGGTTAAATGGTCCCCGTTAAACAAACCGACAGTTAGTTAATTTCCCGGTTAAAATGAAATAATCGTACATTGTGAAAATGGGCGTTATAATACTAATATAAAACAAGTAAGAGTGTTATATTCATCTTTTATACCCACCATCAATATGAAGTTTTGGTCTTCTATGGGGACTTGAATCAGTATTTATGAATGAATGAAATTTATGTTAATATCATTATATATAAATTATTTATTGACAATAAAATATTTTCTGATATAGAGGTTATATTATTATGGACTGGTCCTCACAAGAGTTGGTAGAAAGATTAATTTTCATATACAACTTGTTTATTAAATTTTATCACTATATTAATTATTATAAGACAATTATGAATGTTAAAGTCATTTTCTGAAGGGGACCATGTATGGGGACTAGGGACAAATGTAGCCCGGTTTCCGCAATACTTTATATATATTTTAGTTCAATCTATTAGTTTTTGCTTTGTTATATTTCTACTTAGTGTATTAACGAAATAAATAGTTTTTATTGTTAAAGTTGATGTTTTTTGACATTTAATTAAAATCCCGAAGTCCCGAAAAATCCAGGGATCCCGGGATTTACATTTCCAAAATTCCGAATCCCGGGATTTGTAAAACCCAGTCCCGTTTGGCATCCCTAGTGAATATGAATAAAGAGAAGAGTTGTTACAATTTAAAATAATCCGGTTTATTTAAAGGAAATATACCACCGTTTTTAAAAGATAACTTGAATATTTGCTTGCATCCCTTTCTGCATGTGAAGAAAAACAGGGATACTTATTCTATTAGAATTTGAATTATCTAAAAAACAACTTGTCATTGAATTAACCTTATGTTGACATTTTATAAAGATTTGTATATTGTACATTGCATAAATTTCTTTATTTTTCCGAATCGAAAACTTTTCAGAAGATACAGAACAGAAAGTATATTGGTTTATGTAGAGTTCCTCCTCTATGTGTATTTCTCTGTGGTTATGAACGATATGTGAGAAAAATTATAATTATGTTAAATTAGCACAAATTATTTTGACCGACACTGTGTGTATGTAAGTGTAGTGAATTGAACAAACAAACAAAAATAAACGTAAATTAGCTGTCTCCAAACTCAAAAGCTTAACAAGATCAAGGCTGGTGAATAACATGTACATTAAACCTGCACTTCGTTTCATGTGAAAAAAAACTTATTCTTTGTACAAAATTATAGTTCTAACAAAATATACATATGTGCTGTGTTTTTTTTTTCTAACGCTCACAGACAATTTCATAACCCCCTGTCTATACCTGATAAATTTTTATCATGATAAACGTCAAAATGGTTATCAAGATAACAAATTATCAGGTATAGTCTACATTTATTAGTATTATTGCTTCGTTATGACAAAATTGTTAGTGCTTTTGCTCAGACAACTTTGTCTTGACAACAAACGTCATTAATTGTTATGATAAATATTTGTCAAGTATAGACAGGGAGTAAAATTTATATATTTGGTCAATTCACAAGGTCTCCTATCATGTCTATTGTCCTCATATTTAACGACTCGGTGGCTCGGTTATCCGACTAGTTGGTTACGATAACGCAAACATAGCATACAGATTAGTATTATTTTAGGAAATTTTTATCTTGAAAGGCAATATCAATATTTTCAAACCATTGTGAAATATTAGGGCAATATGACATGATAACCTTGTGAATTGACCAATTGTATGTTATGAGTTAACATGTAAACCAACACACATCCAAACATACATATGTTTTGTTGCTTTTTTGTCAAAACAAAACCAACATACGCAACGCAATAAAACCAACACACAACCAAACATACGTTTCCCAGCAGTTCGAGGAGACAGTACCGAACTAGTGATTTTACCCATCCTTTAGGGTGGGAGCTAGTGACTTCGATAGCCACGTGACTAGTCATTTTAACACGGACATGTCTTAGGCAGGGGGTCAATTGTCTCTTTTTGATTATAGTGGGACTGTCTAATAGCTGGTCCAAATTAGGCAATGCATTAGATTCACATACTGGTTACATAGCGTCAGTTACCTTACTAGCTTTGTAACTGGTTACTTGATCAGCTACTTGACTAGTTATTTTAACACGTACATGTCCTAAGCAGGGGTTCAATTGACTCTTTTGATACAATGTGACAATCTGATAGCTGTCGAAAGTAGTCAACGCTTCTGGTGGGTAAAATAAAGTGCAGTACAAAAAAAAAGTATGAAGTGACTTCTCCATAGGTTACTAAGAGGCACTAAAGTGGCTATTGACTTCATGCTATGTTACATGGTATACCAGATACTTAAGCAAAAATAAAAATAAACTGTATGAGAATTATATCAACACAATTTGTATAAAGTAACCAATTGTCTTCTCTCTGCACTACAAAGTGCTCACACGTGTCAAATGACCAAAATATATAAATTGGAGTTAGTCAAGTGATAAGACATTTGTGACAATTACTGGATACATTGACTACTTGCTTAACTGCTGAGTTAGTTGTATAAAAAACAACAACAACGCCAAAAGAAACAAAACACAAAAAAAACAAAATTCGCAAAGCAATGAAACCAATACACATCCAAACATACGGTTTGTTGCTTTTTTCAAAGCATGCAATAAATTGTGTTTTTTTGATGAACTTTTCAGTTATTTATGGACGGCTTTTGCTGACTTTAAATAGCAAAATTCTCGAAAGCATGTCTGACAGAATTGTTGAAGATTTGGATCCCGGAGATATCTGGGGCCTTCAGAAAATTGATTTCAACAGACAGACAGACGGACATGGCTTAATCGACTCCGCTATCTATAAAGATCCAGAATATATATACTTTATAGGGTCGGAAACTTACATAGTGGGAATTACAAACGGAATGACAAACTTATATATACCCTTCTCACGAAGGTGAAGGGTATAACAATTAAAATACAAACTGAATGTACAAATAAAGAATATTTAATTAAAATTATATTTTTATACAGAAATTGTGCAAAATTTTAATCTGCAATTTGTGTATTAATGCGAAGTTGCAGCAAGACAAGTAAATATTATTTTTTTACTATCAAAGTAGGAACAAAATACAGCTTAAATTAAAATAAAACTGCGACAATCTTATAACGAAGATTGTATGTAGTAATTAATTAAAAACAAAAAATTTATGAATTTAATATAAAAGACTTTTACTAGTAGTTTTAGATTCTCAACTCAATAAAAAGTGCACGTCCGGTACTTGTAATAAGTCCGAAAAATGATGTCTATTGTTTGAGCTTTAAAATACTACTCAACTTCTTCACAGCAGTATCGCTGCTTTTATACCATTTTTAAGCATGGTTGTTTAAATGGTATTTACAATAGTAATGTCAATGCACAGAGTTGACTCTAAATAGTATTCAAAATAAGCATAGGGTTTATGTAAAGTAAACGTTAAATTCTGAGTTGCATTTAAAATTAAGCGTTATGCATTAAAGACACATTGATGACAGCAGGCTTCACGAACACAAATGCTTCTGGCTGCAGTTGCAGTCGTGCGGCAGCTGCAGCTTCAAAGTAAACAGCTGATTTATAATTCAGTGGTATCTTTAATAAAAAATAACCGTACAAAATTCCAGAGTAATTAAGATTTAAACAATTATTTTGAGTAAAAATACATATATATATGGTTATAATTAATTATGTACGTGTTATTAATTTATTTCAATATGGTTATCAGAAACTTATGTTAATTAAGTAAAAAAATATATATTTTTTAGCACTAATTTGATTTACATTTTATATTATATTAGCAACACTATTTCTGTTTTGCAGTTGACAAAAATAGAAATTCGCCTAATTCGACTGCAGCGGCATAAGTAGTCGTGTGGCCGTGTAGCTGTGATGTCGTCAAAATAATGGTCTACATATAAGCCCCCGTTGCCACATGCAAGTGCAAGTTCGAAAAACTCAATACACTCATAGTTTTTTAGTAACACACAAAATATTTTGTTGTTTTTCGATGATAATACGTATTTATTACTTGCAAGTAATTACTTGCATGTGGCAACGTGGCATAAACGTGTGCATTTTATTTTTGACAGATAGAAGTTGGTAGCCTGCTGCTGCCTTGAATGTGTTTAATGCATAAACGTTAAATTCTGAGTTGCATTTAAAAATAAGCGTTAAAGTAAATTGACATAAATTCATACAGAGTTATATCTTAAACTAAACGTTATAAAATGAGTAAAACAAAGTACCGGCAAATCCCGGTATAACGAATCTCACTTTAATGAAAATCCGATTTAACGCACGGTCAAATTCGTAACATTGGCCACCTTATAGAGTAACTTCGGGTATTGTGGACTATGCGTCTAATGTGGACCAGTGTATTTTTTCAGAAACTATTGAAGGTATGATAAAACTGATTTGTCGTACATTTTACAATTTGTTTGAAACGACAATTGCACATTTGCTTTCATGAGTAATTGATATGTTGGCTATTTATTCTTGTATTGAAATTAATGCGCGTGCTCAACATTTTTTACGGCTCAAGTAAGAATCAAAATTTGGTACAGTTACTTTGTAGAATTTAATGTTTGGTTGTTTTATATAGTTAAAGTGGACACGTAGTTTTGCATATATTTGGTAAGAATTTAAGCACATTTAGATTATTAGGTAAAAATATTTTTTTACCACTGTAACCCAAGTTCGTTTAATGTGGACCACTTAAATTACTTGATTATGTACTACTGGTCCATATTACCCGACAATAACTATGTACTTTGTAAGCAATATATCTAAGCCAAGAACGCGACTTTTTAGTTTGTATTAATAAAAATATATTGAAATTAAATTTTTTAATCATTCATGATTAGCTGGTTCATGAATTTTATGTATTAAATACTAGTCCACATTACCCTAATATAGTGGTCCATATTACCCTCCAATTTTTTTAATGCTGGTTTTTGGGTTCCTTACAATATTTTCATATAATTTTTTTATCCTTTGACGGAAAAAATTTTCAACTGCAAAAACAACAAGTAAGAGTGCTATATTCGGCAGTGCCGAATCTTATATACCCTTCACCAAATTATACTTCAAAATTTTAAATATTTTTAGGTAAACAAAATTTAACTTTTTTTCCAGTTGTTTTTTGAATTTTTTGGAAAAAAAAATTTTTCGATTGTTATTTTAAATTTTTTTTTTTTTTAAATTTTAAAATTTTTTTTTTTTTAAATTTAAAAAATTTTTTTTTTTTAAATTTTAAAATTTTTTTTTTTTTAAATTTTAAAATTTTTTTTTTTAAATTTTAAAAATTTTTTTTTTTTAAAATTTTAAAAAATTTTTTTTTGTTTTTTAAATTTTTTTTTTTTTAAAAAAAAAATTCGGGTTCAAAATTTTTTTCCCGATTTTGACCCATTGTAGGTCCAACTTACTATGGTCTTATATACGTCGTTGCAAATGTCTTTGAAATATCTATCATTAGATATCCATATTGTCTATATTAATGTCTTAGTAATCCAGATATAGGCAAAAAAATAGGTCAAAAATCGATGTTGTCTTGGTTTTTTCCTCATATCTCAGCCATTTGTGGACCGATTTTGCTGATTTTAAATAGCAAAATTCTGGAAAGCATGTCTGACAGAATTATTGAAGATTTGGATCCCGAAGATATCTGGGGTCTTCAGAAAACTGATTTCAACAGACAGACAGACGGACAGACAGACAGACAGACAGACAGACAGACAGACAGACAGACAGACAGACAGACAGACAGACAGACAGACAGACAGACAGACAGACAGACAGACAGACAGACAGACAGACAGACAGACAGACAGACAGACAGACAGACAGACAGACAGACAGACAGACAGACGGACATGGCTTAATCGACTCCGCTATCTATAAGGATCTAGAATATATATACTTTATAGGGTCGGAAATGAAAAATGTAGAAATTACAAACGGAATGACAAACTTATATATACCCTTCTCACGAAGGTGAAGGGTATAATTAGGGAATATATTAGCTAATATATTGCTTCACAACTTTTTTAATATCCATATATATTGTGGCCAAAATTTAGAAGAAACAATACGGTAGTCCACATTACCCGAAGTTACTCTATAACGAACATTTCTAAATTATATGCTCGATATAACGAATGATGAAAAAAAAACAAACAAAATCAAACAAACGACCAAATTTTTAACATTGACAACCTTATATAGCGAATATTTCGAAAATGGTACGCTGAATATAATGAACAGAAAGTATAAGAAAGAATGTAAAAATAAGAAAATAAGTCGTTACAGTATCTTTAATAATAGCTGCTGTCATTTTTTCTATAGTGATTTTAATTGCTTGTTTTCACAATATCGAATGAAAGATTTCGTTCGCATTCTAAGCGAAAGAAAACTGATTCCTTCACATCAACATGAAGTTAGGGAATCCAAAATCAACTTTCTTCCGCTTAGAATGAGAACGAAATCTTTCATTCGATATTGTGAAACAGGCTATAATTCGCGTGAATTAAATATGGGAAACCATAGAAGAATTTCATTGAACGAAAAACTAAAAATTTAGATGAATGTATGAAATATGGAATAACAAAATTCTCAACATGTATTTTGAAGAAAATAAAAACAAAAATTTCATGGTGAATAAGTTTTTCCTGTAAATTATCTTTACACAAATTAAGTGGAATCTGGAACCTTCAAAATCTGTTTTTATACCCTTCTCCTTCGTGAGAAGGGTATATATAAGTTTGTCATTCCGTTTGTAATTTCTACATTTTTCATTTCCGACCCTATAAAGTATATATATTCTGGATCCTTATAGATAGCGGAGTCGATTAAGCCATGTCCGTCTGTCTGTCTGTCTGTCCGTCCGTCTGTCTGTCTGTCTGTCTGTTGAAATCAATTTTCTGAAGGCCCCAGATATCTCCGGGATCCAAATCTTCAACAATTCTGTCAGACATACTTTCGAGAATTTTGCTATTTAAAATCAGCAAAATCCGTCCATAAATAACGGAGATATGAGCAAAAATCCGAGACAACCTCTGAAAATTTCATCAAAAAACACAATGTATTGCATGCTTTGACAAAAAAGCAACAAAACGTATGGTTGTTGCTTTGGCGTTGTTGTTGTTTTTTATACAACTAAACGTTTGTTTGGTTGTGTGTTGGTTTTTTTGACAAAAAAGCAACAAATCGTATGTTTGGATGTGCATGCTTTGCGTATTTTGTTTTTCTTTTGTGTTTTGTTTCTTTTGGAGTTGTTTTTTATACAATTAAACGTATGTTTGGATGTGTGTTGGTTTCATTGGCTTGCGTATTTTGTTTTTGTTTTTTCTTTTGGTGTTTTGTTTCGTTTGGCGTTGTTGTTGTTTTTTGTGTTCTTGATAAATTTAGGATGCTGTACGCTGAAAGTGGGCAATGTACATACATATTTACTAATTATAAAAAATAATAATGCATCCACAACAAAGGTGAAGGGTATATAAGATTCGGCATAGCCGAATATAGCACTCTTACTTGTTTTTTTTAATGTTTGTCCCTGAGTTTTATTTTCTAAAGGTTGAAGCAGTTTCAGAATCGAAATCCCTTACAATGAAAGCTTTATTAATCGTGGATAAAAGACATCCTCTAGAAGAACAATTAGTAAAAACTACTAAATATATACAACGGACGATATTCGATATTCATGCCTCCTAATGTCACACCGCTCATCCAACCTAGGGATCAAAACGACATACGTTTAGTTAAATTCCAAAATAGAAAAAAAGTTGTCCAAAATTAAAAAAAAAAACATATCGATATAACGAATTTTTCAATTTAACGAATGGGCCTGACAACATATCGTTCGTTATACCGGGATTTGCCTGTATATAAAATTAACATTTTTTCAGCTTTGTGAACAAAAATTTGTAAATTTAGTGAAAAAAAAATTCTTAGCCAAAATTCGACATTAGTGTTTCTATCTTGTTAAAAAAAAATTTAATCGAAACAAAAAAAAAATATTTAAATTGCAAAAGTTAAACAAAAATATTTGTTTTAGAGACTTAAGAGCCAAATTATATCCATATGATTTTACAGGCTATTTAGGGGCTGGTCTAATGTACATACATACTAATATACATACACACATATGTACGTAGGCAGACAGCAATTGTTGTAGTATTTAACTACTTACTTAAGCTACGTACTTTCATAGAGCAACGCTAAAACAACAATCAAACCAAAACAACAACAATTCACAAGTAGCAGTGTAAAGAAATAAATCGGTGCTTCCGAACGCTTTCAGACGTACCGGTACGTTCAGTAGTCGAGATATTGTACAAATAAATAGACAACAAATCAACAGCGTTCGCATATACAATAAAAATTAAAAAAAAGAAAAAATAGAAAATACTAATACCTATATGCATATAAATAATTTCTGTTACTTATTTTTGTTACTTGTACATATGTGAATGTTTTCGTACTTAGTATATTCATAAATAGTTACGTAGGTACCTACATAGTACATATAATATAAAATATGTACATCCGAATAAATAAATATTGATTGTGACTTTCAAATTATTACTTCCTCGTTACACCTAGAAATTTATGAAAAGTGTCTCTAAATTATTAATTGATATGTATTATTAATTGAAGTGTTAATAACTGCAAAAATATACAAGTTAAACTTTTTGAAAAATATTAATATTATTTCTCAAAAAAAAAAATTAATTATATTACTCGTAAAGTGTAAGTGTGTGTTTTTAATTTAAATATTTCTTAGAATAAATAAAATAAGAAACAATAACAAATCCATGCATATGTTTTATTTACGTCTAGTGCATTGTATCTATAATAATATAATTAATATTAATAATGTACATACATAGATGTTTATATTTAGTATCGCACAAAACATTTTGTTTAAAATTCAAAATTCGTTGATATATTCGAAGCCTGATATTTCTTTAGTTTTGTTAAAGAAATTATTATCGCATTTTGGAAAACCATACAAAATTAACAAGGAAACGATAAATAAGGTAATAAACTAGAGATCTCAGCAGTTAAGCAAGTAGTTAATGTATCCCTTATAGACAGTAATTGTCACTAATTGTCTGACACGAATGTGCTCTTTGTAGTTCAGATAGAAGTCAATTGTTTACTATATACATCCCAAATAATCTAGTGTGAAGCCTATCCTCACTTAAGTTACTTTAAGTAATCTAGAGTAGAGTTTCGTGTTCGGTTTTAACCGAAACCGAAACCGCGGTTTTTCAAGGCCTAAATCCATAACCGACAATTATTATTCGGTTTTCACTTTTAAATTATTTTCAGTAAAAAAATTAAAAATTTAGGAATGACAAAAAAAACTTTTTCATTCATCAATGATTCATATAATTTCTCTAAAAACAAATCTGATCAAATATCTTAAGATTTCTTTAAATTTTTTAAATTGTATTACAAAAATTGCTTCAGATGATGTTGAAGGCTACCTTTCGTAGGCTAAGCAACTAAACCTGTTAATAAAGAATGACACAAATTCATTTAAAAATATTGATCATAGGAGTATTTCCTGACAATTAAACTTCAAATGACTGTTTATTTATTTAATTTAAAAACAATAATGCAAAATAGTTGTTACAAATACTTACTTATTTTCAAATATCCGATATGGCCGGTGTGCTTTGCCATCCCAATTGGAAGAAAGAAATTTTTTTATTTTTTTTTTTTTAAAAACGAACAGAAACTGCTTGCCTGCAGATACACCCAGGGTCTCTGACGGGAATCGAACCCGAAACCCTCAGATTAATAGTCCAGCACACTATCGACTGGTCTATCGGGGCACCCAAAAAATAGTACTATTAAGTCTCCCTTTGTGAATTAGTACTAATTCAAGATAACATGTCTCTAGTTCTGGGATTTATTTCATAATGAAATTACTCTGGGGTGTTTCAAAAATTGGCTTCGCTCAGAAAAATGGTTTTGCATTGCCGGCCTTTGGCCGGGCGCAAAGGTTTTCTCCTATCAAAAACTGGCTTCGCTCAGAAAAGATTTTTACATTGCGCATTCTGGGCGAAGCCAGTTTTTGATACACCCCAGAGGAGAAAACCTTTGCGCTCGGCCGAAAGTGGACAAAGCAAAAAGTTTTTAGTATGCGAATCCGTTTTTTTTTTCATTTTGGTTTGGGGGTTTAGTTCCTTTTGTTGGCGATTTATTTCATTTAAACTTTTGGGTTTTAATTCATAATGAATTTTGGGGTTTTAATTCATTTGTGGTAGTAATTTTCTGATTCTAGGTTCAATATTATGGAACATTCAAAAAGTATAATTTTAAGAACGGAAAAGTACTGCTTAGTTTGGTTTAGTTCTCCTTTTTTTGGTATTATAATACCATTGAGCCCCCAATTCTTGATTATTATATTACTGAGAAGCATATTAGCCAATGTTAATGTATATAAACTAAGTAATTTAAAATACATATTAAAAAAGAACCATTAAAAGAAAGAGTACCAATTTTCCTTTATCGTATTGAATTTTAAATTAAACTACACTTATTGAAGAGTTTATGGAGGAAGGTTTGTTTACAGGCAATCGTTTATTAGACTGTTTATGAGATATCATTTTAACTGACTATTTGAGGTCAATTAACACCCGTACATGTTAAAATAACTACAAAGAGAACCGAATTTGTCGCCAATCGAATTTGGACGGTTGCAAGTACTATTGACAATTCGATTGTAGTAAATGATGAATATATGGTACTCGCAACCGTTTAAACAAATAATGAAAACGACTGAAAATCCCAATAGATAGTTTTACAAATTCCTATGAACTCAGAACGATTTGTTGCTATAGGTAACTATTTTCTACTGAAAATCATGTGTATAACTGTTTTTTTTTATAAAAAATCGTTGGTAGTTTTAGCAATATTGGGTATTAAAAATGGCTGAAAACCAAAATAAGTGAATACAAATTGATACACATTACTTTTTAAGTGAGTTCAACTTTACTAGTTTTCAAAAAACTACAAAAACTTAGCAGATATATATATGTATATATTTTAAAAAATGTGTTCCATAAATCTGTCTAGTTTTCTAATGCGTTTTATTTGGAAACAATTTCAAAAACCAATAATATTTTCTGCCATCAATCATCTGCAGGCGAATGCATAATCAGCACAATTATGAATAAAAATTCACCGGGAGTTCTTTCCCTTTTCTGGAATTCAAATTCAATGGGAAAAAACTTCCGGGGAATTTTTTATTCATAATTGGACTGAATGTGTATTTAAACAAGTAAGAGAGCTATATTCGGCTGTGCCGAATCTTATATACCCTTCACCAAATTATACATCAATATAATATTTTTAGATAAACAAAAATTTTTTTTTCTATAGTTGTTTTTTTAATTTTTTGGAATACATTTTTTCGAATTGTTTTACTAAATTTTTTTTTTTTATTTTTTTGGTAAAAAAAATGGAGGTTGACCCTCCGTTACTCGCAACTGATCTAGTTGATACATGCAAACGTTTTTTATTGTAAATTTTTTTTTAACACCCTAAGTTTTAAGCTATTTTTTGATAGAAATATATTTGTACTGCAATTTTATTTGTATTATTCTTTTAAATACTTTGAATTTAATATTGTTTTTATGTTTTTGAAATAAAAAGTGAAGATATTATTTTCAAACGCGCCTTTCTTTCATTGATATCAATTTTATACATTGCGACTAGTCTCGATTGAAAATGATTGCGAATAACGGAGGATTAAACAATATTTTTTCCGATTTTTACCCATTATAGGTCCAAATTACTATGGTCTTATATACGTCGTTGCAAAGGTCTTTGAAATATCTATCATTAGATATCCATATTGTCTATATTAATGACTTAGTAATCCAGTTATAGGTAAAAACAGGTACAAAATTGCGGTTGTTGATGTATAAATCGTGTATGTAAGTTATTTGGGGGCTTCGAAGAGTTGATTTCAACCGACTCCGCTATCTATAAGGATCCAGAATATATATACTTTATAGGGTCGGATAATTATATTGTGGAAATTACAAACGGAATGACAAACTTATATATCGTCCCCTTAATAAAACAATAGTGTATAATATTTTTGCCATTTCGAAATAATTGAGTTTAAAATTTTTGTGTTAGTAGACATCTAGAACAAAAGAAATATTTCAATTGATCTTTTGACCACAAATTTTGAATAGGTTATGCATATTCTTACTATGCAATAAAAAAAAGAATGGTGTATATGCTTATACACTATTGTTTTAATGAGGGGACGTATACCATTCTCACGAAGGTGAAGGGCATAAAAAAACGGATGAAATTATATGCGAAGTTGTTTCTTTGTTATTTAATAAAAAAAATATTGTTTTAATTTTGACAAAAAGCTCACAGAAAAAAGCATAGAGAATTAAACATAGAGACGAGACACTCCGATTTGTCAAACACAAAAAATACAACAAATCATATGTCTGATACAACAACAAAATATATTGACTAGTATGTATTTTGTTGTTGCAAGAGTTAGGTTATTGACAGCAGACTTAGGTTTTTGACAATTACGTCTCGTCTCTATGTTACCGTATGGAAAAAAGTTTCAACATAAATAGCATGATTTGATTTTCAATTTATACATTTATAAATAATTTCAGGAATACATATGGGGGATTCAAACGGTCTCCTATTAGGTCGTATTGTCATAATTTCATAAAATATTTTTTTAGTATAAATAAATTTTTGTTGGTTTTCAAACAAAATGTTATAAACTAATAAGACTTTTTGAACTATGTTTATTGGTTTGTCATAAAATAACACTTTTTTTTGTTTGCAGCACAACAAGATTTGTTTAAACTAAAAAAATATTTTACGAGATTATGACAATACGATCAAATAGCAGACCATTTGAATCCCCCCATAGTATGATTTTGTTTATAATTTTTGTTTTCAAATAAAATCTAGGAGGCTTCAAAAAAATATTTTATGTTGTTTAAAAATGTTTGAAATTTTCCTTGGAAATTTTTTTACTTTTTATGATTTTCAGCTATAAAATGTGAAAATATGCGCGAAATTGACTGCATTATTTGAAACAGATGAAATTCTTTAATGTTAATGCATGTTTAATTATTTTTATTGATATGGTTTACATTTCAGATTTTGTTGATTAATCTTGAATGATTGGTCAATATAGGGCCATTATATAAAGATATTTTAACAAAATCATTACGTAATATAATTGTAATGCAATTTATTATAAAATATCAAAAAAAGGAAAAAATTTCCGTCATGTAGAACTTTATAATATTTATGAACATTCTGAATGAAAAAGTTTGGGAAGAAAAAGTCATGTTCGATTATGAATTTCTTTTTTCTGTGTGATATTGAGTGATATTCCAAAAATGTTAAATAAAAGTTTTAAATTAAAAAAGGCTAAATTAAAATAAAACGTCTAGATCACCCGCTAGATAAAATTTAGCCATTTGTTATGGCTAAATGAAAATAAAATCGCTAGATCTAGCTGGAAAATGGCTAAATTTTTCGCTTTAATTTTTCAGTTAGACTTTTGTCAGATTTGTCGCTTAATATTCTGAAACTTTATCAGACAATTAACCGAATGGTCTAAATTTCCTTTAGATATTTATCACAATCTGTGGTGCCGTTTGGTTATATTTTTCGTAACTTTTCTACGTAACATATATAATTTTCTTGTTATGGACCTTATTTTCGTAACTTTTCAGCACTGCGTCTAAATAAAGTAAGTACAAGATGAAAAATTAGTAAACATTTTTAGTACTTTAAAATTTAAAGTTTAAATTCATATCAAGCCATGGATGTTTCTAAACAATAGTGTGATTTATTTGTAATTTATTATAATTGGAAGATTTCACCAGATACAAAAATTGTAACTCTGTTTATAGACACTTAAATAAGTCTGGAAAATATCGTATGTAATTAATACAGCTGTCATTTCATACACCTAGTGGCCTTAAAATCATACTAGAAGTTAGAAAATTTAAATTAAGGTATAATAAAAAATATCGCGTCATATTTTTGTTGAAACTCCAAAATCTATCTATATAAAAATGAAATGGTCCATGTATGTAATGTCATCACGTGAGAACCGCTGGAGCGATTTGGCTGATTTTTTTTATTTGATTCGAGATGGTGATTTCAGGAGATGGAAAAAAATTAAAAAAATTCCGGGTAAAACTCGAAAATTCTTTTTTTTGTGAGTCCAGTCAACTGTAATAAAAAAGCTCCCTAAAGTATGCAGTACAAATTTAGATATTTTTTTTGCAAATAAATAAGAACAGGCTGGTGTGAGTGGGTTGAAGAAACTTGAAGAACATTAGTAAATGCTACCGGGCGAAGCCGGGGCGATCAACTAGTGTTATATAAATTTCAAAATACCAACATTTCTTTTAATTAGCCAACCATAAAATTTTAAGATTGCTTTCATTGTTTAAGCATCGGTATAACAAAAATATATTTGGAGTTCCTTTCATACACTCTACAACTTTTAAACGATATGAACAAAAACTTATTTCGCAACCAAAGTTAACAAATTTGTACTACAACAATTTAGAATTTAATGATATAAAAACAACCTCTTATTATACCCTTCACCTTCGTAAGAAGGGTATATATAAGTTTGTCATTCCGTTTGTAATTTCTACATTTTTCATTTCCGACCCCATAAAGTATATATATTCTGTATCCTTATAGATAGCGGAGTCGATTAAGCCATGTCCGTCTGTTGAAATCAATTTTTTTAAAATTAAAAAAAAAAATTTAAAATTTAAAAAAAAAACAATTTGAAAAATTTTTTTTTCCAAAAAATTAAAAAAACTGAAAAAAAAATGTTCACTTAAAAATATTTAAATTTTTTATTTTGAAGTACAATTTGGTGAAGGGTATATAAGATTCGGCACAGCCGAATATAGCTCTCTTACTTGTTTTTAAAGTAAATTTTCAAATCAAACTTTTTATCGTTTGAAAAAATGTATCTAGGAGATTAGCTCAATTTAGAAAAAACTGAATCAGAAGGACTTGTCAGTTAAACTCAGCTTAACACGTTGTTATATTAATCCTGAAACATATTTTGCCGGAATTTAACCAATGATTGTGTTTCTCACTAGTAGATTAATTTTGTTAGCATTGCCATACTGTTCAGTCAAATCACATGTTTATTCTTCAAATTTTTTCATATAAATATGGCAATACTATAAATTTTATAAGAAAAAGTAACCGCGTTACATAACTTTTTTTGTAAATTTTAACTTGCTAAAAGAAAAAGTTACACTAAAGTATATAAAATGTATATTAAAAATTATATTGATGTTAATAAAGCAAATAAAAACAAAGAGTTGCTGTGCTGATTTGTTTATTTTATTTTTCATCTGTTTGTGCTTTGGCATTTTATACTTAGGTTTAACTCACCAATGATGCTCAGTTAAACCTAGATTATATACCATATAAACAATAAGTGAGAAACACAATTTTTAGTTTAATTTAGGTTTAAGCGAAGAATGTAGATTATCTCTATCCCAGAAACTAGCTCTTAGTGATTTATTAAATCGATTTCCTAGTTTAAATAATATTATTCAAGCATACATAAAGAATCTCGTGAGCGTTCCCTCCTCTACCATAAGTCCCTGTTTTAAGTACTGACAAATACCAGAATTAAGTATACAATATAGAGAATGTTATGTAGAGAATATTTAGCCAACTAAATCGTATAAAAAACTGGGGCTGAATTACCGCATTCGTGATCGAATGAGCTATCGTATCGAAATTATAATAAAATTTACTATATATCTTAATCAATATCGAATGCCATAAACTTGAATAAGAAAATTACGATCAGTTTTACTCGATATCTAATTCGGTAATTCGGACTCTATATATGTATATCTTATATATAAATAGGCCACACGTTTTTTGTGGTACACTTTTAAGTATATTATTGTCCACCAATATTGATGAAACCTATATGGTTTAAAACATTATTTTCTCTAGATGTGCACAATATAAATTTTTTTTTAAAAATTCTTTCCATAAAAGTGTTAAAAAACGTTTTAAATTTGCTTGAAGAACAACAACAACATGTTTATGCACATCTAAATACACGTGTAGTTGCACACAAACGTGAAAAATATTTTTGCGTATACAATCAGCGGCTCCCATCGCCACTATAGGTAATTTTACCCATTTTTGTGGCCAAAACTATAAGGAAAATTCCAAATGGCGGATCCAATATGGCGGCGTAAATTTAGAAATGTCTTCTGATTTTCATGAAAATCGGTATCCAAGATTGCTGATTTCGAATCTGAGGTAGAATTTTTCAAATTCAAAATGACGGATCCAATATGGCGGCGTAATTTTTAAAAAAACAGCAGCATTCTTCTCCTCTTTCTTTTGTTCATCCATCCAAACTTCCGCAAGTTCGCTATTTTGCAAGCGTAGGCTGCCTACGAAAAATGATATTTCTCAAATAGTGCAACATGAAATTGACAAATTAAACTCAAAATTCTACATTTAACACGTTTCTGATTGTTTAAACCCGGCCAAATTCGGCCAACTTTTTAAAAGTTGATCCAAAGTTAATTTTTCAGAAAATATTATAAAATTAAAGGTTATGTCAAAGTATGAGTCTTTCGTAAAAAAAAATTTTTTTTTACGAAATATTTTTCTTAAATATTACTTTTTTTACAAAAAACAAAACTTGAAGTTGTTTGCGTTAATGTTTTCTTTATCAAATACCAACAACAAAAAATGCATTCATGAAAGTTCAAAAAATTAATTTTTGCCGCAAAATGGGTAAAATTACCTATAGTGCATCGGTTGGTTGTTTCCTCGAAAATCACGCAGGGACTTGTCGAGCACTTCGAGCAATTTCTTATGTGTCATTGTGCATTCATTCCAAATTATTTTGCAAGTTGGTTATTCTTTATGGTTCAAATTCAATGGGAATTCTGAGTGGGCAGTGTGCATATAAAAATTTAAGCAAATAGAAAACAGAACAGTTGAATCAATTTCAATTTATATGGTAAAACACAGGTGCTTAAATTTTTATATGAATTTATATGAAAAAACGTACTTTTAGTAATGTTTTTCTTTAAAACTCCTGAACTAATGGAGTCTTCATCGAAATTATTTTGCACGAATATAGGAGAGAGTTTAGGTGTCCTCATACAATATATTTTTTTTTTAATTTTTAACACCGCGATCTTTGATATTTTTTACATTGAAATATATACTCCGAAATTTGACCTTTAAACTTTTGAAAGTAAACAATTTCATTCACACCATTTTAAGGCTTTAAAATGGAATCAAAAATTATGTAAATAATTATAGACAATTTTAACAAATTTTTCAATTTTCAAATCGCGATATATTTGAAATGGAAAGGGTCTGATGAAAAAGTAATTGATTTGAGGAACCCTTTGGAATACTAATATGTGTTTTAAATTTCTTTACAATCGAAGATGTCAAATCCGAAAATAGCAGTTTTATGTCCGTTTTGATATGGATTCTCCCATATGTATATTTTAATTGATTATCGACATGGGTACTCGTTATCCGATTAGCAACGAATTTTGTTTTAGATACTAAAGAACAAAATAAGATCCATCCGAAGCAAATTTCTTAAGGGCAAGTCTAATGTACATACTTATTAGGGTGATCGATTCTTCGACATTTTTTAAAAACCGGTTTTCGGTTTCTTCGAAAAATTGCTATTTAATATAAACCGGTTTCGGTTTTTTATAATAACCGGTTAATCGATTTTTTGTAAAAATATTAAAACACATAGAAATAAGAAGAAAAACAGTTTTATTTATTAAAATAATAGCGATTAAAACCATTTTGATTACTTCTTTTATTCTTCACAAGGTCTTTGGTTAAAATTTGACCCATTTTGAAATTAATATTTAATTTTTTCTAAAAGTGAGTGTTTGATATTTTATTTCATTTAGGTTTTTAGAAGTTATTGTTAGTCCAATTAAATAAAAATGGAGAAAATCGGGAAAAAATTTAGATCCGATATTATCAAAAAACTGGAGTAGGGTGGGTAAAAATTTTGAAAATTTAATTTTAAAATACGAATATCTCCTAAACTAAAGCGATAATTGGTAGCTACGATGAGGTTTTTTATAGTACGCGACAAGCAGATTCTTTATATGTAATTTTTTTGGAAATCGGAACCCAAAAGAAGAAATAGGATCGTTTTAATAATGTAACATACCCGAGGTGTCCTACTTTGGGGACCCCTGGCCGCGCATCTGGTGGGCCTATGAGGTCGAAACTCAAAAATTAAACTCGATAATATTTCGGACTAAGCGTCTAGAAGTTACAGATTTATTTCCCTCTATTTTTTTTCTATACCACTGTGCAACACCAATATGTTAAGTTAAACTTGTGTAACATTAAAACTTTTAACATGTACGTAAATTCACTCTATTAGCATTAAAACCATTCACACCATTCGTTAAGTATTCGTTGCTTTTGGGAGTGTTAGCTTACTTTTATAAAAGACAAGCAATATAAGCATAATTTTTCGTTGCACTCCATTTTATGAATAATGTCATGTATTGCTTTACAGAATTAATGTATATTGTCTACAAAAGGCTCATTTTATGAGAATGCATTCAAAACCACAAAATAGAGAATTCAATCCGTTCTCTGATACATATATCTCTCTCTTTTCATCATACTTGCTGAAGACCTAATCCTTCATAAGGTCTTTGGGTAAAATGTTACCCATTTTGAAATTAAAATTGCATTTTTTCTAACGTCAGTAAATTTGAATACCTTATGAAGGTAAAATAATCTCTTAGGAATAAGTAAAACACAGTTTAAATGCTTTGGAGTATCTCGATTTTTTTTTTGTTTTTATAAAACTAGACATTGAAAATTATCTTTTACTTGGTGTATTTGTAGGAGATATAGAAAACAAAGCATTGAGTAAGTTTTCAGGCTTTCCAGATCACTTGTGAGATTTTCTAACCTGGGGCTTACACATGCAAGTAACAGTGCAAGTAACTGAACACATTCATATGTTTGCACTAACACAATCACTATGCATGTGTAAATTTACACAATTGTGTAGTGCAAAAGTATGAATATATTGAGTTTTTGCAACTGTCACTTGCATGTGTAAACGCTAGGTAAATATAAAAAGTCTTCTAAAATAGAGTATTTGTTTTAATTTTTTTTTGGATTTTGATTATTTTTTTAACACACTTTTAGAAAAAACCGGCTATTCGAGGAGAAAAACCCGGTTTCTTCGATATTCGAAATGTGAGCTTTTCAAAAAACCGAGACCGACCTAGCAAAAAAACGGTTATAACCGGTTATTAAAAACCGGACCGATCGCCCTATACTTATACTTATATGTATGCATAAAATGTAAACAATTAATGAAATAATGAATTTGACATTTATGCACGCATGCAATTTTATTCTATTATTTTTTGTTTATTTGCTTTGTTTGTATGTTGTTCAACATTTAATTTAAATTAAATGTATATTTTTTATGCTTTAGCAAGTTCAAAGTTTATTACACTCCGATACGTACAATGTATGTATTTACGTAAATACACATCTCCATAAATATTCATACATACACACACATGCATGTATGTATGTACACTGTCGTTCACTTCAATAAGTTCGACATCTACATTTTATTTAATTTTGTTGCTGTAGTTCAAAGCTTATGTTATTGCAGTTGTAAAGTAGAAAAATAATTTTTAAAAATTACATTTATTCATTTGATTAACTTCTTTCAACTTTCTATAAAAAATGAAATAGAATGTTATACTTTTTATTATTATTTTTGAATTGATTGAGTAATGAATTTGCCTGTCTTTAAAGTTTAAACAATTTCAAGTTAAATTACTTCAAAATTGGAAGATTCTCTCTCGAATTATTATTAGTTAAGTAATGCTAACAAATTGTGGTAGTACCAAATTTCCTTCGAACACTTCAGGCTATGGAATAAAATCTTAATTTAGACTTCAAAGAGAATCAGAATCAAATGACATAAAACAAGTAACAGAGCTACATTCGGCTGTGCCGAATCTTATATATTCTTTACCAAATTATACTTCAAAATAAAAAATTTAAATATTTTCAGGTAAACAAAATTAATTTTTTTGCAGTTTTTTAATTTTATGGAAAAAAAAATTTTCGAATTGTTTTTTTTCGATTTTTTTTAATATTTTGGAAAAAAATTTTTGGTGAAAAAAAAATCGGGTTAAAAAATATTTTTGCGATTTTGACCCATTGTATGTCCAATTTACTATGGTTTTATATACGCCATTGCAAAGGTCTTTGAAATATCTATCATTAGATATCCATATTGTCTATATTAATGACTTTGTAATCCAGATATATGTAGGTCAAAAATCGAGGTTGTCCTGGTTTTTTCTTCATATCTCAGCCATTAGTGGACCGATTTTGCTGATTTTAAATAGCAAACTTCTCGAATGCGTATCTGACAGAATATTGAAGATTTGGATCCCAAAGATATCTGGGATCTTCAGAAAATTGATTTCAACAGACGGACAGACAGACAGACGGACATGGCTTAATCGATTCCGCTATCTATAAGGATCCAGAATATATATACTTTATAGGGTCGGAAATGAAAAATGTAGAAATTACAAACGGAATGACAAACTTATATATACCCTTCTCAAGAACGTGAAGGGTATAAAAACGGGCAAGATTCGTGACATATTTTAGGAATAGACAATTTTTTCTAATATTATCAAAGAAGGAAATAACTATAAATTATTTTTTTTACCAGAATACTACAAAACATTCGCAGTGTTATAATATAGTTTTATCTTCCTTGTAAAAGCCTATTATTCCGGAGTTAGAGAGATTTTTCAAAATTATAACGTATATTTTAGGCATTTTTTAATGGTAAAAATTATGTTTCAAAACAATTGATACAAGTTAGAAAACAATATTCGGCTGTGCCGAATCTTAAATTCCCTCAACCTAATTGTAATGATAATTATAGAAACTATATTGGTGTAAAGAATAAAATATACATACTCAGTATGAGTATACTCAGTATGTATTTATATACATATTGTCAGAAAGACAAACAATAGAGCAGAAGACAATTTATTTCAAATGCTTAATAATCTTATCTAATTCAGCAATTTACAATTGATATAACTACCGATTCTGTCCTGTGTGTACATTTCAACAATTTATAGTTTATAAGATTAATGACAAACACACTGCTTTTTGTCAGAACTTGAAATTATAATTTTGCTAATTAAGAGTAAAGAGCTTTATTTAAAACTTTTGTATCTTCGGAAATTTTACGGAAAAAATATTCGCAGAATATTTTAATCCTTAAAGATCTTCCACAAAAATGATCCCCATAAAATTCCACAATATAACTCTAACAATAAAAATTCTCTCAGACATTAACTTACAACATTTTTTTCAGTTAGTATAATGCTCGTTTCGACCAAAAATGTCGTTGAACAGTGTTATTAGCCGATCTTCATAAGACTCGGTGTTTAATTTCAACCTGATATACAAATTTTTATGGGGGCTATGGTTAAATATAGACCGATATTTAAAAAATCCGATAGTATTATTTCAGGATACAAATTGATTTAAATACAATTTTAGTTCGATATACTATATTTCAAATATTTATATAGGTTAATGTGTTTTTCGGAAGAGGTCCTTATATGGACTTATATGGGATATATGGTCAAATATGGAGTGATATTCACAAAATCCAGTAGTATGCTGGTTTAATATCAATATTTGTTAGGTCAATGTATTTTTCGAATGTAGTCATTATATATAAGGTATACGTCCTCTTTTTAGAGGACAATCATCTATTTTAATTGGCTGTCATCTATAAAATTTGTGTCCTCTATATGTCATCTTTTTTCATAATCTGCCATCTTTTGTCATATTAATTTTTAAAATCAAAACAAATTTTGTAAATACTAGACTTTATGCAACAATTTTCTAAAGTTTCATTAAAATCGTCCTAAAAATATATAACGTTTCGCTATCTTTCAATTAGAAATTCCAAATATTGAAATATTTGACCTTCACGATTTAAGGGTTAACGTTTTCCGATTTTAGTAAAACTTTCAGAGTATGTTTAAAATTATCTGTACTATAATATTCTGAATAGTTTTATTTAAAATTCATAACAGTAAGTAAATTGGGCTCATTCGCCAAAATATGGCCAAATAATTAGTTTTTCCCGAAAATCGCAAAATTTAAATAGCAGGTTCTGAAAAAATAGAGGAGATATTGACATAATTTTTTCATATTTTTATTCCCTTTTATATTCTTTATAAATCCCATTAAGATGATCAAAAAATTCTGAAATTTGTTAAACAAATTTTTTTTTTAAATTTGAAATGGAGTTTTGAAACTACCGTTAATTAAATTAAATTTTTTTGATCATACCTGCGAATAAGTTCCCGGTTTCCTACGTAGACAAAAACTCAAATACAAGTAAATATGGATACATTTTAAGTAAAAATTAGATTTTAATTTAATATTTCTCAAAATTTTTACCAAAACTTAAAAAAATTATTTTTTCCCCTTTTAAATGTACCTCAAATCTTCAACAACGCGTCGTTGCGCCACCAGTTGTTTTCCTATCATCCTAATAATACACTTCTTGTGGGGGACGGCCTGTACCCTGAAATGTTTCTTCGTTCATACAATCGTGGATCACTCTAATATACATACATATGTATATGTGAACGTAAATTATTCAGTAAAATATCTTGAATTTAAATAATTTTTTTCTTTACGTCATCTATTTTCATTTTCAAAATCTGATCACCTTATTATATGGGACCATTGATTTTAATATGTATGAAAATTATTTTTGTCAAACTGATACCTGATAACGGTATTTTTAAGAGGTTTTTAATTGAATTTCGAAAGAGGTCCTTATATGGGGACAATGGTCAAATATATATTGGTATATTGGTCCAATATACACAAAATCTAGCAAAATGGTTTTTGCTTAAATATTACTGATCTGTGTAAAAATTTGTTTTAATATCGATATGTATAAAATATTTTGTAGTTAATGTGTTTTTCGGAAGTGGTCCTTATATGAGAGCTATTACCTTCTAAGGGCTATCGGTTTTTCTTCGAAATCTCAGTTTTTTGCGAACCGGTTAATTTAAAATGTTGATTTTCAATTGATTTTTTAAAAACGGCTTTTAAAATTTGGGACTAAAATAACACAGAAAAAATATTATTGAATAGATAATTTTCGTAATTGAAACACAAAAAATAACAAAAATGTGTTTTCAATTGCAAAAATTATCTACACATTATATCAAACATTTGGTCTGATTTTAAACCTAAACTGCTGATATACAATATAAACCTCTATCGACACAATTTGTTTATGAATTACAATGATTCTAAAAAGTTGAGGACGATGATTTTACTTATAAACTTTTTCAGAACCAAGTGCGCACATAACGAAACTGTTAAAAATTAATATTAAATTCCGCATAACTCTAGAAGTTTAGGATAAATCTTGCTAATGATTCATTAAAAACTTAGTGATGATTTTCCCTAACGTTATATTGAATTTGATGTACATACCTTCTTTTAATAAATTTGATTTCATTAGTGTGTTTTGTCCTTAAAATTTTATTTTATTAATCCTTTTCAGGAATATTACAGGAAAGATTGAAATTTAATGAATAAACCAATAATTAAAACAAGTATTTTACTGAGATAATAATTTTGAAATTTTTGCAAAATAAAATGGAATTAGCACTGACTACTAAAAACTACAAAGTTTTCTACATATAAAAAAGAATTGTTTAAACTTTTAAAATAATTCCTTTCAATGTCGGTTAAACGGTTTAATCGAAGTCAGTAAACCGAAAAACCGGTTTCGGTTATGAAACAAACGTAAAACGAAATTTACCAGATAACCAGGGTATCTTATTTACAAATGTATATGACATCGTAATTTTTAGATTTTTACTTAAACAAGTACATAAACCTTATAATATCATAATTAAATGAAATTATGGTTAAGATAATTTCGTTCGTTCGGAAGATATTGATAGACAAAAATATTTCTGAAAATGTCTATTCAATTGGGCGGCAGTGTGTCTATGTATTAATTTGCATACATACATATGTATAAGTATATTGTATACGTTGAGTGTAAACTTTGTTAAAATCGTGAAAAAGTAATAAATTTTCTTTACAACTTTCTATGATTGCTCTATTCGACAATGTTTCTTATATTTACAAAAAAAGTACCGCCCTAGTATTAATACAAACATGTATGTATGTATGTAGTATGTTTGTTTCCATACAAACAAATGTATGTGATTAAAATAATAAACAAAATATTTGTTTGTGAACTGAACGAACAAACTTATTGTTAAGTTTTTTCTGTAGTTTTTATCTATTCACCAAAGCGTTTAATTTAAGTTGTAAATTTGTTGAATAATGATCCGTATTGTCTTGTTGGCGATTAAATATACAATGGATTGTTTTTACAAGAAATAATATAACATATCGTTACCTTAATATAGAAAGGACCTAACTCGTGTTTTTTTTATGTTTTGATTTTTTGGCTAAATATGATATATGATCAAAAAAAGAAAATCTGGGATTAAAAAAAAAACACGAGTTAGGGGCTTTCTATATTAAGGTAACAATATGTACACATCGGGATTGTCATTCGAATAAACGAGGAAAAAATTATATTTTCTTTGAATAATTAAACATTTCAGTTTAGAATAAGAAAAATAGTCCATGAATAGAAGCCAAATTTAAACACGAATAATGTATGTATAAATAAAAATATATTATAGAAATAATGTTCAGAAAAACAAAACCAATAAGTGGTCCTGGGCAGATTGGTATACTTAAGTGGGTGTTAGGACAATATTTTTGCACGTTACAAATTTCAGCACTAACCCAATATATCCACCCATTATGGTGGTGTCGAAAACAAACGAATGTGTTTTTTGGAGTCATCTGAGTCATGCTGCTTGCAAATGCACTTCATTTGAATTTTGTTCATGTTCAAAACCTAAGAAAGTTCCAATCAATGCACATAGGTCTGGCGAGCCATTTTTTTTGACCAAAACTAAAATATTCACTTATATACATAAATTCATACAAAAGATACAAATAATAACAAAAAACATAAATTTTATTAAGTTTTGAATAATTTAATTTGTTTCTTGTTATACCCTTCACCTTCGTGAGAAGGGTATATATAAGTTTGTCATTCCGTTTGTAATTTCTACATTTTTCATTTCCGACCCTATAAAGTATATATATTCTGGATCCTTATAGATAGCAGAATCGACCCCAGATATCCAAATAATTCTGTCAGACATGCTTTCGAGAAGTTTGCTATTTAAAATCAGCAAAATCGGTCCATAAATAACGGAGATATGAGCAAAAAACCGGGACAACCTCGATTTTTGACCTATTTTTGATATATATCTGTATTACGAAGTCATTAATAAAGACAATATGGTTATCTGATGATAGATATTTCAAAGTCCATTGCAACGATGTAGATAAGGCTATAGTAAGTTGGACCTACAATGAGTCAAAATCGGGAAAAATATTTTTTAACCCGAATTTTTTTTTCATCAAAAAATTTTTTTTGTCATACATTTTTTTCCCCAAAAACCTAGTTCTAAAAACCCACAACAGCGCAAATCTCATAAAAAAATTAAAAAATAATTTTAGTTTTTTTTAAACATGCACGATGAAAAGCCATTTTAAACTTAGCAAAACGGCACCAATATTTCCTTTCTAACGGTTAAAAAGTTATGTGGCTTCAAAGTTATTTATTTAATTTATATTGTTAAAAAAAGTTTATAAATTTTTTTATTAGCTTGCCTTTACAAAATATTTTTAGCCACATAACTTTTTAACGGGTTGTGATAGAAAAGAAATATTGGTACCATTTTGATAAGCTTAAAATGTCCTTTCATGTGTATATTTAAAAAATCTAAAATACTTTTTTTTATTTTGTTTATGAAATGTGCGACCCTGTTGTGGGTTTTTGGAATTATTTTTAAGGATTCAAAAAACAACAATTGTATTAATGTTTGATGCACAATCGACTGGTGCAATCAGATTTGCAAAATATTCAACCGTTTTTGCTCTAAAGAAAAATGTGATCAAAATGCGCATCTTTAGGTGCGTTGAACCGCCACAAGGATTGAAAATTTTCCAACAAAAAGGACGCCATTATTTTTACTTGCGCAAAAAGCTTCAGAAAAGTCATGATATCCGAAAAACAAATGACGTGACCTGGTAACAAACGAACTTTAATGTACATATGGGCAAATCCCAGAAACAGTCTACCAACAAAAAAATTTTTAAATGAATCAAACTTGAAATTTTTAATTGTAATATTAGACTAGATATATCATACATGTGTATTATATTTTATATATAAACAAAATGTATTTCTATGGTCATTCATACAAAAATGATTATCAAATCCAACACTAGCGCAGATATCTTAATTTTATACAAAAAAAAATATTTTTTTAATGTGTTTTTATCATTACTTAAATGTTAACAAGATCCCAGTTGGCCAGAGAGTCATGGACGAAATTTTCGTCAATGTTGTCTTCAGGACATTTTATAATTTGTCGTCTATACAATGCCTGTGAGGACAAGTATAAATCAAAGTCGCATATGTTGTCGTGTTTGAAGCTCCATTGTTGATTAGCTAACGACAATTTCATGATCTTGTATTGAATAAAATATTATTCAGGACAATGTGAGCGACAAGTGCATGCATATTGACCTGTATCAAGCCACATCCACGACAAGATGAGCGACAATGTATTCAGCTTATCATCAGTAATACTGTTGTGAGATCAGTAATACAATTGCATGCATTTTGACGTCTTTCAAACTATATTGACAACCAGATGAGCGACGAAGTCTTAAACACTTCTTCATTTAAAAATGCAAAATAGCGGGACTTTAACAGAAAATAAGAAAACAAAACAAACTAACGCAGGAGGAACGTATAGATATTCAGTTGAGTTTTTAAAGTTCTAGTGAAAGGTGGTTAAAGTGCGTAACGGCGAAAAAAGTAACGAAACAGTGTGGCGATGAACCTTCAGATCTTTTGCTATTTTCTTGAAAATCTATAATAGCAAAACATCTGAAGGTTCATCGTTTCAGAATCCATTAATCAGTAAGAGGATGACTTGAATATTTAATGAAAACCTGGATCAGTAAAAGGTCTGACAGATATTACCAATATCAAATACTGTCGAACAACTCTTTCGAAGAGCAACGAACACTTCTATCAGAAAAGCAGCTCGTAAAGTTAAATACTCTGATTATTTTGTGCGCAGAGCCAAAGCTAATGCTGGGTTGAAGTCGTATAAGTTGTTCTTTAACTTTAGAAGCAAAAGAACTAGAGAAAAAATTTAAGGCAAATTTTATAAAAATATACACCTGGATGATGAAACTTATGTGCTGGCAGACATTTTACAACTTCCGGGTCAAAATTTGTATGTGGCTGATGGACGAGGTAATGTTCAAGAATAATACCGGTCAAAAAAAAAGACAAACAAAATCCCCCGTAATAATTAAATGAATTGATTATATTTTCGAAATTATAAATGTATTATTTAAAAATGAATTAAATAAACTGTATAATTTTATTTATTTAAAATATTTTATATGCATTAATAAATATGTTTAGCATTAATAAAATTATTTAATATAATTAATGAATAAAAAACATAATCTATTTCTACAAAAAAGTCTGGTTACAAAGTAGGAATATTGACGACCGGATTATGGATAGTGTCCACTATATGGTCATCAACGACAATATGGAAGATACAGTAGCTAACTGTCATCAACGATGCCATGAGAGAAAATTCGTGTTTATAGTCGTCGATGACAACTTTAACCACATTGTCATCCATATGATCGTCAACGACAATGTGCATGATAATGTCGCTCACATTGTCGCGTACGATTTAAGTGCCCTTTGTTCGAAAAAGTCGTCAACGATTTGTATGGGCTGTCGCCTACGTGTCGTCTAGGATTTAACATTGTCGTGTACGCATCGTCGACGTTGTCTTGAAGACATGTCCAACTGGGATGTTCGACTGACAGCTATATTTTTGACCATTCAATTTAAATACAAATAAATTTTGAGTAATTTCACTTTGAATGGAATTTTTCGCAACATCTCACGGAAAAGGAGATACTTTTCAAGCATCTGGATAAAACGTGCGTCACTAAATGTTCTCGGATTTTTATAAAAACGGCAAATGAACGTTCATGCAAATAAATTATATTAGAATTCTCTTTCATTCATCTTTCTTTTAGGAATAAGATTTTGTGTGCTTTATTATGCCAAATTCGCTGAAGTTACGAATAAACTAGAGTGTCCAAAAAACCGGCAAATTTGAAAAACCGGTTTCCGGTTTAACCGAAAAAGTGTGTTTTTGAAAAAACCGGTTTTGATTATTGCCTTTTAAAAAAGCCAGTTAAACGGTTTTGGTTTTTATCTTAAAAAAAAACCGGTTAACCGGTTTATATCAAATTTTTATTTAATATGAAAAAGGTCTCCTTATACATATTTATTTTTGTTTGTGGACGCTAATAAGAAATTTGTTAAGAATTGTGTACTAAATCTTCGGAAGTTTAGCAATTTTGAATTCCTAAGGCTCTATCTTTATGCAATTATTTTATATCTTTTACGAAATATTGTCAAATGCTATAATTTTCTATAAAATAAATCAATATTTTTAAAAATGGTATCAAAGTTTTTCATATATATGATTGAATGAGCTTTAGAAAATATATTTCATTAAAACCGGTTAACCGTCTTACAAAAACCGGTTTGTCAAAAAACCGAAAAGTTAAAAAAACCGAAACCGGTGGAGTTTACAAAGATGAAAAAATCGGTTGACCGGTTTTCGGTTTTGGATACTCTAGAATAAACACTTCAACATTTAATGTTACTTCCACTTTTTGTAACATGCGTCACAAACCTTTGCGATCAATTATTTCGCAAGAAATGGCAACTAAAAGGTAATATCTTATGCCATTTGGAATTGCACTTAAATCTAACTATAGCGTATAGTACATTGGAAGTATCTTATTTGGAAAACCAAAAAATTTTCATATTTAAATATGAAAACGTGTACGAATGAAACGTTCGTCACGCAGGATTTGCCCATATATTTTTTTTAATAGTTTTTTTTATTAGATAAAATACGAAATGCGCAAGATAGGATTTGATTTTAGACCTATGGTTTCTTGGGGAAACTTTCTTAGAATTTTCCGTAGATTACGTTTCTGCTATACGATTTTTTACTTTTTGATCCTCCGTACAAATCGACCCGGCCTAAATATATATATATATATATATATATATATAGCTCTACTTACCTTTTTAATGTAGAAAAACTGAAGGATTATTTATTGTTTCCAGGATTTTTTGGAGTTGTATGTCGTCACTGGATTTGGTGATATTCTCACTGCATGGATCTTCATCTGCATCAACACAAATTCGCTATTAAACACAATTACTCTTTCTTTCATATTTTGGTTTTTAAACCATTTATTTACTTCACTTTTATCATTATATTTATTAAAATGTTTTAATGTAAATAAAATTAAAACTCACTTATAAAAACAAAGCACAGCAACTCACGTTGAAATGCGTCGGTGTTTAATTTAATAACATTGCGTTGTCGTTTCGTACCTGTTTGTTTACAAATTGTAAACGTACGGTGTCAAAAAAAGTGTCACCGTATGGTGTCAAAATGACACAACCGTTGTCGATTTTGCAACGTCATTTTTCAATCAGTGTTGCCGAAAAATGTGGTCGATCCACAATTACGGATCAAAAATATCTTTATGAGATATGTAAAGTTGTACAAAACTGGTTATTGTAGTCCTGAGCTGGCAAACCGTAAACCTGGAAAAATTGCGCACTTGAGTTGGCTTACCTCTGCTAATCGTCTACTCAGAGTTTACGTAAGTACCCTTAATCCATCAGAAAATTTTCTAATCAAACAAAAAACGTCTTTTAAAAAAGGAGCCAAACATATTTTTCATCTGATTATGTACTCTCGTTTTTTACGGGAAAATATGAGATCAGTTGTTGATTCTGTTATCGAAAGAAATGTTTTTTTTTGCTAACCCGGAAAATCAACTTAAAGATATAGACCGCATTCGAGAGCTGGCATTGCAAAGAATAATCACAGCTAGAGAAGCTAAAAGTAGCACTAAACCAGTGATGTGCAAAAATAAAAATGAAGATGTATTGGTGAGAGAGCTACCCAGCAAACATAATGTCAAACACTTAAAATAAGAACAAAATAAAGAATGTTTAGATTTAGAATTTTTGCCAGATATAACCAATTTATTAAATTAATGTAATTTAAATTTTAAGGAAATAAAAAAATACACATTATACGGCCGAAATTCTCTAAATTTTTTTATTTATTTCTGACTTTGTTGTTTTGTGTCCAATTGTAATTGAAACGCGTGTGTTTGCTATGCTTCGTTCAAAAACAACCAACAACAATGCTTAACAAATTTCTGAAAAAAAATTACGATAGTCCGTCGCATGTGTTTACATCGCTTGCTAAACGATGAATGAACACAGTGATGTTAACCGTACGGTAATTACCGTATTGTACGGTAATTTAGTCCTCCGTACGGTAGGCAGGTAATTTCTACATTTGTACGGTAATTTTAAAAAGTTTAAATTTTTATGAATTATATCGCAAAAGTTATATTTCCATAATGTGTCTACATATGATATACATACATATTTCTCATTAAAATAATAATAAAATTTTGAGGATGATGATAACCAACTACCGCAAGTCTTTCAGGTATGGATATAAATACAAACAACCCAGCAAAAACTTCGCTTACAAAGCTACAATTGCTACTTAAGTAATGTCTTTTTTAATAACTTATTTTTTAAGTATACTGTTTTTGTTTTTTAGACTTCACTATAAAATAAACAAAGAAAACAAAAAAACTGTTACTTTTTTTCAATTTGCCCATTTTTTTATTGCATGTTAATTTTTAGAAAAACACAAAAGAATATTGCATTACTGTGTGAAAACCATTATTTGACGCACAATAAAATAACTAAGCAGTGGTGTAGTGAGTACAACAACAGACAAGCAAACGGATGGTTGATGGTTCGACTCTTGGCTGCGACTTATTTTTTTTTTATTTTTTGTTTGCAAATACAAAATTCTATAAATAACTCTACTAACAAAACAACTTATTTCCGGCCAAAATATAAAGGATTACTTTTGGGACATCGCGAACAAAAATAATGACTTCTTTCAATAGAAAAATAAGTAGTCGAATCGTCAAATTCCCCTTATTTTTCGGCTTATTTGTAAGTAAAGTTTTTGCTTGAAAATTAGTATTAAAAACTGTTGCAAACATTTTTTTGAATCAAATCAAATGCAATCATTAAAAATATTGATGTAATAAATCCCCCATTTGTTCGATACCAATATTTCTGTAATATTAAAATATCCTTTAGTTTTGCATTTCCCAGAAAATGTTCAAATGGATGAATTTAATGAAATTGATAAGGAAAAAGGCAAATAAAATATGTTGATAAAAATGGTATTCTGCTGTTTTACAAAATTGGTCCTATATTCAAAACCCTCTATCTTTGATATTCATGAAAATTAGTTTTTGATGGTAAAATGTTCAATAAAACAGCCCTCATCTATGATGTGAATTTCTTACAAGCATATTGTTTTTTACTATTTTATTTGCATTTTTGTTATTTCTCTATGTTATACAATTATTTTTTTCCGAATGCAAAAGTCTCTATCTTTTCAAATATTTTTTTTGGAATAATTTCTTCTTGCAATTCATGTGTTCTTACTAATTTTTGAATGCTGAACATGAATTTTACATTTTTCAATCATTTAAAAAAATGAATTACCATGGAAATATTTTACCTTTTTGTTTTTGGAAAATATAATTTCCATGGCATAACAATTAATGGTTAAAGTTGGAGTTTGCTTAAAAAGTGTCTACTTTTAAAGTGTTTTTTATATTATGTTGTATTATTAGCCGTTATCTAAATAAATCACATTAAAAACTGACAGATGGCATAAATGAAATCAAAATAATTTAATTCTATTAAAATGCAAAATCCTCTATCTTATCATATCTTTTGAATTGAATATTTTGAGAAGAAAATATAAATAATGCAAAATTTTAAAAACAAATTATATGTGAGATTCAGTAGTTGCTTTAAAATAATTGTAGCATACCGAATTTTAATAAATCAAGTAATACGCGAAAAAAAAATATTTTGGCTTTCCTGAAAAGTTGTGTTTTTTAAGATAGAGAGTTTTGAATATAGGCCCTCGATATATTGAATTATAAAAATAAACCTGTTTCAATAAGAAAATATTATTATTTTTGTACAAAACTTTACATACGGTAATTTTACTTAAAAAACGGTAATTTTTTTAGGGCTGTACGGTAATCGAAATTAAAAAGTTAACATCACTGAATGAACAAGAGTTTTTAAAAGAGCGTAACAAATGTGTGTAAATTTTTTGAACAATTGTTGTATGGCGTGAACATCACTGCACTAAAGTTTAGTGCATTAAGGGTGGATTAGCCGACTGTAATGTAGTGTAACCTTAACGGAACGGAACAGCTGATCCTTTCTATTGTGTGTAAAGTAGTTAAAGCAGTTATAGTGACAAAATGTAACTTAACTGCAACGTCTGAACCTGTGAAAAACAGAATTTCTTTACGTTTCTACGTGACATTTACTAACGGTGTTGCCAACTTGTTGATTTTAAAAGTCTTGTATGAAAAATACTTATGCTCAGAACTAGTGTTTATAAACCGGTTAACCGAAAAACCGATTTTTCTTCGAAATCTCGGTTTTTTGCGAACCGGTTAATTTGAAATGTTGATTTTCGGTTAACCGGTTTTTATCACTCGGTTAACCGGTTTTTAAAATTTAGGTCTAAACTTAAGAAATCTCATGGTTTTGTGCATTTTTTATATTCATTGTACACACATCATTGGTCTGATTTGAAACCTAAACTAATGATTTACAATACAGACCTCTTTAGATTGATATTTTTAAGAATTTCAATGATTCTAAATAGTAGAGGACGATGGGTTTACTTAAAAACTTTTTCAGAATAAATTTAAATTAAAAATTAAATTCCGCATAATTCTAGAAGTTAATCTAAATCTTCGTTAGCTTAGTGTACAAAGTCCTTTTCAGAAATATTACAGGAGAGACAAAAAACGTTCTAAAATCCATGATTTGAAATATTTATGAGATCTGATAATGGAGTTTTATTACTTACATATTTGTTATGATTTATAATGACAAATAAACAGTAAGAAGAAGTGCGTTTGGGTCCTTTTTTGGGACTTGTAACATTTTCTGTTTCATATCAGAAAGTCGAGGTGATAATAAATTTCAAAATTATCAAATATTTAATTAAAAAATTGATTTATATTTTTTGGTTGAAATTTAATGAAAAAATCAATAATTAAAACAAGTATCATATAGTTAGTAAAAAATTTATACTCAATTCCATTTGACTGAGATAATAATTTTGAAATTTTTACAAAACAAAATGGACTTAGCCATTAACCATTCCTGACTACTAAAAACTACAAATTTTAAAGCTGTGTATACTTTATAGGACATTTTATGCTTTTACACATATATGACGGTTAACCGGTTTTTCAATGTCGGTTAACCGAAAAACCGGTTTTTTAAAAAAGGCCAATTTTCGGTTAACCGATAAACCGGTTTTTTAAAAAGTCGGTTTTTTATAAACACTACTCAGAACGCTTAACAATATTTTCAATGTTTTAAATATTTCAATGATATAAATACATAAATAAAAAACAAAATGTAAGAAAAGATAAACTCACTGTTTATTGTTGATGTTTTGTTTAAGCTTTGATATTTTTACAAATAAAGCTTGAGTGTCTGTAATTCTCATTCACTCTATAGTTTGATTTGTATCTTTAGTTTTTCTAAAGCCTTTTGGGAAAAGGTTTCCTGATGATCTGGCCTCAGTAACCAGTGAAATGCGCATAGTCCACTTTTACAATGCAGAAATTGAAAGGCAGACATACGAAGCTTGATGGCGAGGGTTTGAAGAGGTACAGTGTGTATTACTTATTATACAAATTAGTTCATACAGGCATTTATAAAATGTATACTAATAATAGTCGAAAGTAATAAGTTTGAAAATATTAAATTATTACAACTTGCCTTTATGTTCGAAATAGTGAAGGTGAAACTTTAAGCAATAGAAAAAGGTACCCTTAAAGTTAACTATTACTATTACGAACATAAAGGCAATTTAATTAATTAATTTTTAAGTTATCGGACCTTTAATAAATAAAGTCTGTATATGAAGTCACTTCGAAGCACTTCACAATGACGATGAATACATTATGTGTAAAAAAAATACGGTTTTTTAATACTATTACCAAAAAAGTTTAATAATTTTTTTTTTAAAATCGCAGAAAAAAATTATAAAATCGCTTGAACAGTATTTAAAACAATTGTGTTGATAACACTTTCAAACAGCTGTTTAAATTTGTTTGTTTATGTCAAAATCATATGACACGTTTTTAATGTTCTATAATTGCACTAAAGTGTTACGTTAAGTCAACATTACGGTTACATTACATCAACGGTCGGCTAACCCAGCCTTTACTGGTTTAGTGACTAAACCAGTAATGCGCAGCCCATAGCACAATTGTGCAGAATCAAATCACACGTATTCTTATGCTCTTACATTTTAGTAGTCGTTGTCCACTCAACGAGACAACTAGGAATACGCATGAGCACTGGTGTATGACTTTTTCTTTATTTAGTGACTAAACACAGAATATTTAAACCACCAAAAATTAACTTCAGTGCTGGAGAAAACACCATATAATAAGGCACGAGTGTGACCCCTCTGTAAACGGGAGGTCAAACGGAATGTATTCCATATGTATTGGGACATGTCACATAGGTCTAGAAATACACAATTTATGGCCAAAACTCAAATCTTGCGATGACATTGTTGGTACTGCAATGTTGAAGTAAACACTTGAAATAAACTTATTTGGACTTCTCTTTTTTGAAAAACCTACTACACGTTAGACCGCAATGAAACAAAAATAAAATATTTTTCGTAAACAAAAAAAAAATATATATTGTTACGTTTTAACCTTTTTAAAACGCTGGTTTATTTCCTTTAAATAAACCGGATACTTTTGATTGCAAATAAAAGCCGTTTAGTAGTTTAAAAATTGTAACAACTCTTTATCTATTTAAAATGTACAACAACAACAGAATTAAATAGCCACTCAATGTTTTTTATACACGTTTATAAATTCTCAGAAATACAGACACAATTTATAGTGTACACGAATTTACTTGAAAAACACAACACACTTTAAGGCACTCAGTTGATGTTTATTCGAAAAGCGTCTCTGATAAACTCACTCACGACTGCAACCTCTGCCACTATTTATACTGTCAAAGTTCGAATATTCTAGATCATACGCCATCTGTGGTGTACTTTCTACAATGTTCTTTAACTGAATATTCGAATTCAAACGGCGTTGCCAACTTACGATCAATGGCCAACTGAAAGCTTTTATTTAACAATGCCCACAGATATGTTACAGTTTGCTATTACAGCACTGTTATTTGAAAGCATTATGCTACTTTTAAATCAGCCCTTAAAATCGTTATATTTGAATTCAAGTACAATTTCGTAAGACTGCCTCCGCTTAAGCCTGTTCGTCCCGAATAGGCATAGATTCAGTTCTCCCATATGCGGCTAGTCGTTCTAGATGTACGACCTTCATTTTAGATCTCGGGCTCTTTTCTTTCTGTATTCTGTACACCACGTCGTTTAATTTCTTAATCACCTTGTATGGTCCATCCCAATGGGTTTGTAGTTTGGGAGACAGTCCTTTCTTGCGTTGTGGGTTATACGCAGTACAAGTTGGCCTTCATTAAATCCCTCAGAATTCGCTGCTCGATCGTATCTGGCTTTCATTTTGTCGCTGATAATTTTTATTCGTCTGCGTACGAATTCGTGAAGTTCGTTAAGGTCATCTTGCTCTTGGGAAGTGTTTTCATTATTTGATGAGGGCTTAATACCGAATTATAAATCACCAGGCAACTTGAGTTCTGTCCCGAAGACAATTTTTGCTGGTGTTCGAGAGGTCGAGTCATGAACAGCTGACCTGTATGCCAATAGAAAAGCCATTTGCTGAAATAATCCATAACCACTAAAACATAACGGTTTCCAACATCACGGACAGGGCAAGGGCCTGACACATCCATCGCAATCCGCTCGAATGGCGCACTTGAGTTATACTGCTGAAGTTGTCCACGACTTCTTCTTACTGGGCCCTTCGCTGCTATGCATTGTGGACAATTGGCTACACAATCGGCTACTGCTTGCTGACAACCCACCCAATAAAAACGTTGTTTTAGCTTCTCTAAGGTTTTTGTCACACCAAGATGACCACCACTGGTACCGTCATGAAACTCTTTCATTACTTCGTTTATTTTAGAGGATGGTACAACAATTAGATTTGTCACTGTTTTACCGTCAGCACTTTCCCATATGCTGTATAAGCAGTTATTTAACAATTGTAAACTATTCCATAGGGCCCAATATGATTTCATCAGTGGACTTTCGGCCGATATTTCCATATGTTTTTTTTATTATTATCACCATGCATTTTCCCATAAATATCTTAAAATTTCCTTAACAAACAAGTAAGAAAGTATGATCGGTATGATCATATAATACCCTACACTAAGTAAATGAGCAAAAACATTTTTCTTTTAAAATTTCAATGTGTGATTTTCGGAAGTTATGGGAGCTATGACCAATTATTGAAAGATCACCATGAAATTAGGTCGTGTGATTTAGTATGTCTTTATGAAAGTTAATTATGTTGAATTTTATGTGCATCGGGTCTTATATGGCAGATATGACTAAGTATAGACCGGTCATAATAAAATTTGGTGACATGAATTCGGTATATACTTATTTGGAACAATATTTGTGTATATACTAGGGTATTCGAATAAAACGAATAATTCGAATAAGAGATTTTAACTTGTTCGAATAATTCGGTCACACGTCACAAAAAAGTAAATAATGAAGTTTTGATGTCGGTTTTTTTATATTTTATTGTTAAAGAAAACCAAAAAATAACGTTAAAGTTAACAATTCAAGTATTGATAATGTTAAAAAACATTCGAAAACAAAGTCCATTATTAAATTTTCAACAGAAATATTCTGATCAGATTAACTCCCGAACAATCTACAAAACCATTGACTAGCAAACCCTTTAGTTTCCGTTTTGGATCTATGCTTTAAAAAATTAGAGCTAGTTGGACATGATCCTGAATTCAAATACAATATAAACGTATTAAAACTTTTTTATGTCGTTCATTAATTCGGGTTTTAAATTGAGTAACTAATTCGTTAGTAAATTAATTATTCACTATTTCTAAATTATTTATAATAAATTGTATTATACATTAACCCATTAAAAACCAAGACCATTTAAAATGAAAAATTTTTAAATTCATTTATTTATTTAAACTAAAGAACATAGAAAATTAAAAAAAAATTTTAGGAAACGTGTTTTTGGGGCTGTACCTGAAAGGGTACAATGGCGTAAAGTGTATGCTATTTTTATAATGTGTGAACATTTTTAAAACATTACTTTTTCAACACATCGCAATATCGCATTGTTCAGACAACCATCTTATTCTGTTATGACATTCACCCCATCGTAGGGGATTTTTTATCCTTTAAGGAAATTGGTTTCCAGGAGTAGTTGCGACACCTGAAGCCGGTGTAAATTGTATATGGGTCTCACCTTGTCAGTAGCATCTAAATTAGTGTTATCAGCCAAATTAACAAAACGTTTTATTTCATTGAATCTGTTCCGTGATATAATTTCGGAAATTTTGGAGTGCGAGTATCCTCGCAGAGCACCCAATACATATCTTCTTTTGGCATAGAGCGAAATCCACTGTAAAGCAAAATACTCAAGAATATATTCAAATCTTCTGCGTTGAAGGATAAATTGTGTTTATTAGCTTGCGATGCATAAATGCAAGCCTGCTAAATGATTAAACTAATAACCTTTTCCCATTCAAGTATGAAATAATATTGAACTCATTGTTCAAAAAATAGTATCCAAATAGAATTTGTTTTGCTTGATCTTGAGGGCATTATTTTCTGTCAGAACATCTCAAGTGGAACATCATCGTCGCTATCACTGTCACAAAATACTTATATTTCACCTGGTACATGCGATCTCTAACACAGTCGTCAGCAACACCTTCATCTTCATCCATATTACAATCCGGATCTGATAAAATAATAGCTATCAAAATTGTGGTGCTCATATTTTTCCAAAAAATCTAGTTTTTAAAACATTTGCATTAAAAACTTTGATGGTCTGAAATTCTATTTTAGCGTAAGAAAAATCTTAAAAAAAATAATACATATCAAGCCATTGTACCCAATTGGGTACACCGATTTTCCTAATCACACAACTTTGTCCCAAAAAATTATTTTTTCTTATACATTTTTATAAAATGTACACATAATAACTCTACTTCATAAAATTATAAAAAACTCTTGCTTTCGTAAAACTGTGTTTGCTCTCCGCAGCTCAATTGTTACTAACCTCGCTAATATTCCAAAAAATGATGTAGCATTATAAAAACAGGACAAAATATACCTTAAGGGTATTATTTTTTTAAAATTTGTATGTTTGATGTTTAAAAGCACAGTGTGTTGAATGCAAAATCACAAAAAAAGTCAAATTTATCTTGTTAAAAAATTTATGAGTATTTGAATATAGCCTTTTTTCTGTACTCAAGCAGGTACAATGGCTGGGAATGGGTTAAACTCTATCAACGTTGCCAAATCTTTGCTTAATAAAGTGGTCTTGGGGAATTATACAATAAAGGGAATCTGTCCAAAGTTTGATATCATTGTAATGAACGTAGCTAATTTGAAATCAGGCAGTTCATGATTGATGCATTTACAAATACGAAAAAAGTTTATTACTATGTTAAACAAAGATGTTCAACGGTGTTCAAAATCATGTTGTTGCATGCTTTTCTTGCAACAAAACGTTAGTTTGCAATATTTGTGTTTATCATTCGATTTATTAAAGATCAGATAATGTAATCATTATAAATGTCATTCTCAATATCACTTTCGACGAACGTTTCAAAATCACATTCTCCATCGCATTCAACTCCACTTTAATCTATGTTAAAATTTTGATTATTAAAACTCAATACACTCACAGTTTTTTACTAACACATTCTGCAGCACAGCTTGCAAGTAAATTTTTGTCACTTATCGCAAGCAAAATGACAAATAAAGAAACAGTGTTACCAAGAATGAGTTTTATATCAATTTACTAGAAATTTGTAAAAGAAAATAGCAGATTTTCTATGTATTTAAAAAATAAAATAAAACACAAATATACAACAACACATATTAATGACATTTTTAAAAATAAATTTCATTAATTTAAAAAAAAAAATTAACGAAAATATTTTTTTCAGTACTTTTATAATATTGACAACATGACAGTACTGGCTTTCCCTTAATATTTTCTTTTAATTCGTTCAACATAGCAAGAACATTTCGTTCTTTGCAAGAACATTTGTTGTTGGCGACATTTTTAAAATCAACTTGCAACGCATATTGTAGACACACAAACAATTTTGTGGGTTTTCGGTGTTTTTCGATGATAATACGTATTCATTACTTAGCCAGCAAAATAACAAATATTTTATTCCGTACCTTTTATTTTCATTGGTTCAATTCCTAAGTTACTTCTTGCAGTAATATTTATATATTTATAGAAGGAGCTATCGGAACACTCACCTACAGTGATAGGAAGTCCCTTTGTCTAATTTCAGAAACAATACAATTTTTGTGAGTTATTATTACTTATTTGAATTTGAAATTATGAAAATTTTTAAGCAATTTAATAAATTTAAATATATATGAACATTTATTCGATTGTTCTATATAAAATTGTCCGAATTATTCGTTATTCGAAAATGGCCATTTTTAAATTGTTCGAATAATTATTCGTACGAAATTATTCGATTAATAAAACGATCATTAGTCGAATGAATACCCAAGTATATACCTGTATAAATTAAACATTTATGTCCGATAAAGTCCAATTTCGTACGGACATTTGTATGGAGGCTATGTGAAATAATGGACCGATTTCAGCCAGTTTCGATAGGCTTCGTTCTTGGGCCAAAAAAAATTATATTTATCGTTCTGATACGTGTTAAGAAAATAAATGCATTCTTTATAAAAAAAATTTACTTACTTTACTTGCAAATAAAAAAAAACTTTATTTAATTGTAACCCAGAAGTTTTTTTTATTTACAAATTAGTGACACCGAGCTTAATTAAAATGTGTTCTGTCTGGCTCCAGTTGACGTTTAATGCAAGGTAATTACAATAAAATGATTTTTTAGGTCGCGAACGTACGATTAAAACATAGATAAGATTCAAAGTAAAAATTAACCGTTAATCGAACTATTTTTGTTCTCCTTACACTTTTCTCTTCTTAATTGATTTTAATAGAGTGATTTTAAGAAAAAGTGCAAACATAATATATTTTTTACATGTAAAATTATTAAAAATAAAAATGTCTTTAGAACTACCTTAAAAAGAAAATATAAAATTTTCCAGTTTCCAGCCCAAATTTCTCAATTAAAACAGCTGAGATATGCTATGAAACCATTCTCCGAAAAAACATTAGCGAAAAATCGAATTTTTTAAATTCAAATGCACAAATTCTATTTGACACATACATGTGTTGTTACTTCAATAAAGGAAAATTGGAGAAAATCGGGAAATATTTGGATCAGCTGTTATCAAAAAACTGGAGTAGGATGGGTAAAAATTTTGAAAATTTAATTTTCAAATGTGTATAGGTCCTAAGCTATAAGAGATAATTCATAGCTATTGATAATTGAGGTTTTTTGTAGTGCTCTATGGAGAGATTCTATATATGTATTTTTTTTGAAATCGGAACACAAACGAAGAAATAGGATCGTTTTAAAAATGTAACATACCCGAGGTGTCCTACTTTGAGGATCCTTGGTCGCGCCCTTGGTGGGCCCAAGTTCAAAACTTACACTTAACAGCACTTCCTCTTTGTGCGTGTGAAATTTCATTCAAATCGGACTTGCCGTTTAGAAGTTACATATTTATTTCCTATATTTTTTTTTCTATACCACTGTGCGCTGTGAAGGAAAATATTGTTTGTGTGACTATTTATTTTACTCTACTCATGTTTTCCCTTTTGAAATTTCAAAAACATGTTTAAATTTATTAGATTCCTTTATATCTATCTTCTATATATATAAAACTGAAATGGTCCATGTATGTAATGTCATCACGTGAGAACGGCTGGGGCGATTTGGCAGATTTTTTTTATTCGATTCGAAATTTTGAGGAGATGGTTTGTAAAGAAAAAAAATTCAAAAATTCCGGGTAAAACTCGGAAATTCTTTTTTTTGTGAGTCCAGTCAACTGTAATAAAAAAGCTCCCTAAAGTATGCAGTACAAATTTAGATATTTTATTTACAAATAAATAAGAACAGGCTGGTGTGAGTGGGTTGGAGAAACTTGAAGAACTAACATTAGTAAATGCTACCGGGCGAAGCCGGGGCGGGGTGATCAACTAGTTTAATATAATAAAAGCGTGTTTTTGTCACGTGTGTTTTTGTGCTAAAAAACTATTTCATTTTAAAAAGTGCGTTTTTGTGAACTTCTTTTTGACAGTTTAGAAGGGATTATACAAACAAAAATTACTATTGTTCTTGTATTGTTGTAGTTACGCTGCCACCTGGTTAATGCATCTTGATCATGTTGTTATAATTTTTTTTAAAAACATACATACATATTTTGTTTTATTTGGGGAACATAGTGACTTTAAACTACCGTAAAGAATGAATTTTAAAATTAGTTTCAAAATATCATACATATTTATGATGTTTTGAAGTTGTGACTTTAAGAATCCCTAAAACGAAGTGATCGAGAAAAACTATAAGTATTTCCGTAATCTATATAATCCAACAAAACAGAATTGCTACATGAGATCCCCTGCATATGAGTGTATTTCGTTCAATTTCGAATTACTGTGTTATTTAATTTTAGTTTTTATAAAATTAAATTAGAATGTGTTTAATTTCGCTTGACTGTAGTAAACTTATAAATATCGATTCATTTCATGCTTACCTTGCACTTATAAATAAATAATTAAATAAATATATAAAAAGATTATTAACAATTTGCTAGTAGAATATTAAATTGTGTACATTTTTTGTATGTATGAATGTAGTATGTACTTTTTTTAATTTATTTATTTATTCATTTAATGTTTATTATATTTCAGTTGAAATTATAATCTCAGTTCGTTCAATCTGAATGTAGAGATATTACAAGCGAGTGAGTCCATATGTACGTGATCTTGTTGCTATGAAATCATCAAGTTATTAAAAGTCTCAAATGTTCTGAAGTGATCCCGGCTGACATTAGAATTAATTTAAAGCGGACTTCAACGCAGTCTTTCTTTAATTATTTAATTTACTTGTAAATTGCCACCATCTATTATTTTTATTTCTGTCAATAAAAAACAACTACAAGTGAAAATGTTTGTAAACAATTTGTTAATTGTTTTGCCGGTTCTTACATTGTTAAATGCGGTTGAGTCGAAAGATAAATTCGGGTAAGTGCGATAAAATTGTAAATGCATATATAGGTATACGTAATATAAATTGTACGTGGTCATGAAACTCAACAATCATCATACGTTATTGCATTAAATTAATTATCTACTTACGTTTTAATATTTGAAAGTCAATCGCATTATCTTCCATTTTTATAATAAATGTGTTAATTGTCAATCATACTTGCACTTTGTAGTATTACGTTGTTATCAAAAGGTATTAGTGAGAATTTTATTATAATACAACTAAGTTCAGAAAGTTGTATTGGATTAGAGTGGACTGTGGGCAGTAGGGTGGGTCAATTTGTTCGGGCCCAAAAAACGTGGTAAAGCGTATAGCAAATTCGTAATCTACGGAAAATTCTATGAACTTTTTCAGAAGAAACCATGGTTCTAAAATCAAAATCGAGCTTCCGGTTTTTTACGAGAAGATTTGGAGCTCAAGACCTCTTTTGCTAGGAGACCTCGGGTATGTTCAATTTTAAAAATAATAATATTTCTTCGTTTGTGTTCCGATTTCAAAAAAATTACATATATATAGAATCTTCTCGTCGAGTACTACATATAACATCTCGTAGCTATATATTCTTTACGCATCTTCTTAGAAATTTTTTTAGATAACTTAAAAAGAATAAGCATAACTTTGGACTCAGTCATTATTTTTAATCAATTTTTTCTTTATGTTATATATACATTTCTTGTTAGTCCTATAAATTAAAAATAGAGAAAATCGGAAAAAATATTTGAAACCGCGGTCATCAAAAAACTGGAGTAGGGTGGGTAAAAATGTTAAAAATGTATTATTCAAATGCCAATATCTCTTACGCTATAAGAGATAATTGATAGCTACGAGATGTTATATGTAGTACTCGACGAGAAGATTCTATATATAAGTAATTTTTTGAACACAAACGAAGAAATATTATTATTTTTAAAATTGAACATACCCGAGGTCTCCTAGCAAAAGAGGTCTTGAGCTCCAAATCTTCTCGTTAAAAACCGGAAGCTCGATTTTGATTTTAGAACCAGGTTTCTTCTGGAAAAGTTCTTAGAATTTTCCGTAGATTAGGAATTTGCTATACGCTTAAATTCAAAATAAGATATCAGATATTAAATTTCAACTAATTTTTTTAAATTTCGAGAACTATTTTTATAGAGAGTACTTGTTCTAGTTTCACGTATGACTTATTATTAATCGTAGTTTTTATAATATTTATTGTTTGTTTGGTTTATATTATTTATAGAATAAACATAAGAAGACTCATACAATATAAAATATACATAGTTATTTAGAGATAAAAGCGCGTTATAATACGTTTTATTGAATTGTGTTTGAAAGGTTTTTGTAAGATGATTGGTTTCACATAGAGTTTCGCTATTTTCAAGGCCTAAAACCGAAACCGACAATTATTCTTCGGTTTTTATTACTAATCTATTTTCAGTAGAAAAATTAAAAATTTAGAAATGAAAAACAAACTTTTTCATCAAATGATTCATATAATTTTTCTAAAAACAAGTCGATGTAAAATTATCTTAAGATTTCTTTAAATTTTTTAAATTGTATTACAATAATTGAGCAGCCGCAGAACAAAGCGTATATACTTTTTCGAATTTTTTTACAAATTGATTTTTTGGTATTTTTATAATATTTGGATTGAAATCAATTTCTCAAAATTTTTAAATTTTCATAAAAGTACCTTTAGTTCTGCTGCTCCACAATTGCTTCAGATGATGTAGCAGGCTCCGTTTCCCAGGCAAGGAAACATGTTTAAAAATATTGATTATACGAGTATTTCCTGGCAATTAAACTTCAAATGACTTTATTTATTTAATTTAAAAAAATTATGTAAAATTTTTGTAACAAAGACTTAGTTATTTTCAAATATCCGATAAAAATATACCACTAAAGTCACCTTTTGTGAAATCTAACTCATTCAGAATCATGTGTGCCTAATTTTTAATTTTTAGGTTTACTATTATAAAATAGTCAATAAGTAATATTAAATGGAAAAAAGTACCTGTTTAAGATTATAACTCGGTCAGAATCATATGTGTTTAATTTTCAGCTTATAAGATCATTACACTGTACAACACCAAATAAAATGTGTATTCACTTATAGTAAAATTTCACGGATAATATTTTTGCGGAACATTTTAACCCTTTAAATCCATGTTTTAATGGTGTTTTTTGTTCTTTTTTAAAAAGACCCATGCCTTGAGAATTTAGAGGGTTAACATATTCTACAAAAATGTTCTCCGTAACATTTTACACAAATTTGCTGAACACATTTTATACTTAAAATGTAAGGATCACATCAAGTCGAATTTATACAAGGTGGTGTGAGTTCTACAAAAACAACGATTGGTCTTAACAAATGTCAAAAAACCAAAATGAAAAATTAAACAAATAATTATTTAAACTTAATATAGTGTAGATAATTGAATAAAATAAATATTTTGTTAATAAGCTTAGAATATGTAGATTAGGGATATAACTATTGACAATTTTTGCAAATATGCAAATTGGCATAGCATAGTCGTATAGAGTATTAAAAATATAAAAACCACGGTATTATTTTTTCGCGGTTGTTAAAAAAGTTCACGCACCAAACGCAATAAAGTTTTTCATTAAATTTTTTCAATTATTTTGAAAAACAATATATTTTATTTTAATAATAACTGCGGACATACTTTAAAAAGGGAAGTATTCTTCACACTTGCAAAAAAAATATGAAATTATTTATATAATTTTTCAGAGAAAAAAAAATTTGGTTTATTTTAGAAATTGGTGTTGGTGCGTGATGTTTTTGATTCCAAATGACCTAAAAAAATGATTTTCATTACTTATACAACATTGGCCATCACGTGGTGGTATGCCAAAAATATAGCCAAAATTAATTATATGCCTAATGTAGATATTTAAATATAAAATCAAGCTTTGACAGTTAACTGTTACAGTTAACAATTGTTAGAACCAAAAAGTGAAAAAAAAATTATCAGCTGTTTGACTGACTCCACCTTGTATAAATAAATTCGCCTTGGATCACATGGTTTCTTATGCCGATTAACAATAAGAATGTGCCAGAGTTGGGAAACTTTAACCCCCCTCAAATGAAATTCAGATGTAAACTTTCAAAGTCGATACACGTGTCTTTTTTTTGTCTCCTCTATCTCTATCTAAATTTATTGGTCGGATATTGTAATTTTGGAAAAAATTTGATTTTGTTGTATAGTGTTATTATACAAATTTACAAAAATACTATTCGGAGAACGAAAAAATACTAATAGTTTTTGTTATCTCAATGCAATTAATGTAATCTATCCTTGATTCTTTCTTTACTCAGAAGCATATCAGGCAACTATTATGTATATGAGTAAAATAATTTAATATAATAAAAGGTACCATTCGAAGAAAAAGTACCAATTATCCACACTCAAACCCCCGACAAGTTTCCATGATTCTAAAGTAAGTAATTTCCTAGATTCTAGGTTCAATATTCAATAAATTCAAAAAGTACCATTTTGAAAAACCAAAAAGTACTCCTTAGTTTGTTTTAGTTCTCCTTTTTTGGTATCATAATACCATTGAGCACCCTATTCTTGATTATTTCTTTACTGAGAAGTATATTAGCCAACTTTATTATATATATGCTAGCTAATTTAAAATACGTATTAAAAAAGTACCATTAAAATAAATTTGCCACTATCCTCTTGAACACCTGTCAACTTTGAATTTTAAATTTGTATAGTATTTCCTATATTATCAACTCATTTTGTTTCTATAACACTTAATATTTAATAAATTACCACAAAACCGAAAACGATCGGTTTTCAATTTTTTAAAACCGAAACCGTGGTTTTGAATTTTTTCAGTTTTTTGGAAACTCTACTTTCACATAAGTATGTTGCATCCACAATATATTATAATTTGTGTATTCCTATTTGTCCAACTATATAATTTAATTTTTAATATTAATTTTGATATTAAAAGATAATTGTATGTAAAATTTTTTGAGATATATAAGTATAATGTTTCAGAACTAATTAGAGATCTACAGAACTAGTCTAAACCGAATATAAGTATCACTATTTCCAAATAACTGGTGTTGTGTTCTAAAGAACGGGTTTTAGAAGTGATTGCATCGTTATTAGTTAGAATGTCGTCATTAAATAGAATGAAATGTTTCTGACAACACTCGTAACTAACTAGATCGTTATTAGTTAGAATGTCGTCATTAAATAGTCTGAAAGGTTTTTGATAACACTCGTTCTAGAATGAATTATTTAAAAACATTTTATAATAATAAAAATGGTAAAATTTGTTTACCAATCTATGAGTTTTTTTGGCAGTTACAAAAATAATTAAAAATGTTATTTTACAATTAGGTTTAAAATAATATAATAAATATTTCGAAAAGTCCAATTTCCACATCCTCAACATCATTATTGTTATTATCATCATAACTTTTAATTAATGTGTTTAAACACTTTCGATCAGAGTTGACAGAGCAGTTTCGGAATAAACTTATTCTCGTTTTGGTCAGTTGTGTTTCATTGCTAAGGGCATCTTCTAATTACAATTTATATTTCTAGGAATAATTGTGCAATTGCACTCTTACCTAAGGCGACCAGATTTTGAAAATGAAAATAGATGACATAAAGAAAAAATTAAAAAATTTATTTGAATTCAACATTTTTTACATATTTTACAGACAAATTTACGTTCACATATACATATGTATGTATATTAGAGTGCTCCAAGATTGTATGGACGAAGAAACATTTCAGGGTACAGTCCCCCACTAGAAGTGTATTATTAGGATAACGTTAACGCGTGTTTTTGGCGCTACGACGCACAGTGGTATGAGAATAAAAAAAGAGGGAAATAAATCTGTAACTTCTAAACTCTTACGTTGATTTGAATGAAATTTCACATGCGCAAAGAGGAAGTGTAGTCGAGTTTAAGTTTTGAATTTGGACCTCATGACCCCACCAGGAGCGGGACCAGGGGTTAATGCTCAGCGAGTTGTTAAGTTTTCCCTAATTAATTTGCCACTTAAAAAACGTAAGGTAGACATGTTATATATCAATGGATAGAGGATTTTGTCTGCTTTTCAAAAATGTATATAACTTTTGACAATTAAAAAATTCATGGAATACTTTTTTTTGAAAAATATGACAAAAAAATGCTTTTTATTGAATTTTGCATAGATATTTTTTAATTAAATTTCACAGTTATGTAGATTTTTCTATTTAAAATGGAAAAATAAAAACAAATTTTGAAATTTGTTATCAAGTTTCCCGCAATTCCCAAAAAAATCTTGAAAAATCCCAAAAATGGGATTTTTTCGTTTTTTGGCTATAATATCCATAATAGGGGCGGGGTTATCGGAACCCTTGACAAGATAATTAAGAACTTATTGGGCCATCTAAAATAGGTTACTATATTTTGATATCGAGTATGCGATTTGAGAATTTTTGCCCTAAATTTGAATTTTACATAAAAATAGGCATTTTTTGAATGAACTCAGGTCCCGTCGGTATTAAAAATTAGAAATGTTTTTTTCATTTAAAATGTTTGGCGTAAAGTTAGCTTTTCAAAAAGTACAAATTCATTATACATCCTCTTAGAACATTTTTAGATAACTTAAAAAGAATAAAAGTACTGTTTTCCCAAAAAAATTGCGAAAAATCGCCTTTTTAAATTTTTTTATATTCAAATGCATGTAACTTTGGACTCAGTCATAATTTTTAAACACTTCTTTCTTTATTTGATATATAGATTGTTAATCCTATAAAGGAAAAATGGATAAAATCGGAGAATATTTGGAACCGCGGTCACCAAAATACTGGTGTAGGTAGGGTAAAAATGTTGAAAATTAAATTTTCAAATGCGAATATCTCCTAATAGCTACGACGAGGTTTTATGTCCCAATTTTCTTACTGTTATGAATTTTAAATAAAGAATATTATAGTACAGATAATTTTAAACATACTCTGAAAGTTTTACTAAGATCGGAAGACGTTAACTCTTAATTTCTAATTGAAAGATAGCGAAACGTTATATGTATATTTTTAGGACGATTTTAATGAAACTATTGAAAATTGTAGCATAAAGTCTAGTATTTACAAAATTTGTTTTGATTTTAAAAATTAAGATGACAAAAGATGGCAGATTATGAAAAAAGATGACATATAGAGGACACAAATTTTATAGATGACAGCCAGTTAAAATAGATGATTGTCTTCTAAAAAAGAGGACGTATGGTCACCTTATCTTACCGCAAAACTTTTGCTACTGCCGTAAAATAAATGCAAAAGAGCAAAAAAAAATCAATTAACGGTTAATTTTTTATTATCTTTTAATGATATTATAAGATAACGTCACACCAGACAAACATTTAGTCTCATTATTATCTCTACGCTGACAATAGCAATGCTTGAAATTTTGTATTTTAAAAAAATATTTATTCAGAAAAGAGTTTGTTTACACAACCAGTTATTTTTCAATCTGTGTTGAATTCTAAAACAACAAAAAATGTCCTTTATTATGTCCATCTTATGTTCATCGCCGCTTTCAAAAATCAATTTAACACTCAAATATTAAAAAATAATTTAATACTTAAATGCTTGTTAATGTGGGATTTACAATAGATGGCGTATCTTTTAAATGCGGTTTTTGTTTTTAATAACATATGTCATTTCGAAGAGTAAATATCTATCATTCTCACTTATTTTTTGAACATTAAGCTTTGATGAGCAATCCGTGTGCTTTAGCGGCACTTTTTTTTAAATTATAGATGTCGAATTTTGCGCCAACAAAGTGCCATATGAAGGAAGTTTTGCTTTACTTCTTTAATTTGAAAAAAGTACCGCTGAAGCACACCGATTGCTTATGGTGAATGTGCTCCATCGGTTTCAACATGCGAGATGTGGTTTGTTCGGTTCTGAAGTGGCGATATTGACACGGAACACAAAGATCGCCCATGCTAGCGAAAAAAGTTTGAAGAATTGGGAAAAATACATTGTTAAGATAGTTGATGTATAACGCAGGTCAACAGCAACCAGTATATAGATTTGATGCATCATGGTTACCTATGTACAAAAATGGTAAATTTTTTTAATTCTATGGATAGATTTTTTATACCCTCCACCACCACCAATAAGTTTGTCATTCCGTATGTAACATTGAGAAATATTCATCTGAGACCCAACAAAGTATATATTTTCTTGATCCTTATGAAATTCTAAGTCGATTGAGCCATGTCCGCCTCACAGAGGGATGGCTTTATACATTTTTTGGCAAATGTGGTCGAAGAGCGCTGAAATTTGGCACAGAGAATTATATGGACCAAGCTAAGAAAAAAAAATCCGTTTATATAAAATCCGTTTATATATTGCGTTTTAATCGGCTCAGTAGTTATAACAAATTGAAGCAAAAAATATATTTTTTACTTGAAAATAGCAAATTATATATAAGTCCCGCTTCTGAAAATCATTTTAAAGAGCATAAATCTCTTAAAAATGTAGATATCCACATAAAATTCAACAATAAATAAGTTTCATATAGACATAAATTACGCGACCTAATTTCATGACGATCGGTTCATAATTAGTCATAGCTCCCATATAACACCAACTTCCGAAAATCATTTAGGAAAATAAATTATTGAAATTAAAAGGAAATGTTACACAGTGTAGGGTATTATATGACTTGACCCACCATACTTACATACTTGTTTTCTTTTTCTTATTTCTTAACCAAAAAATATATCAAATGGAAATTTGGTAATGTAACGTCATGTAATGTCACGTCAGATACTAATGCTAACAAATAAAAAGCGAGGAAAGATTTTTAAATTTTATAATTTGGAAAATAAATATATATTATTCCAAATCCTACTACAGAAGGTTTTATTCAAAAAGTCTTGCCCAATTCACAGAGTTATGCAATCTTGTAATGCAAGTCAAACCGCTCTTCTGTTTTTGGTAACGTCACGCAACCGCATATTTTTGCTAATATCTTCAATTGACCCTAAAATTTTTGCAATATTTTTTCTGAATAATGTTTTAACATTATTCATTATTTTTTTTAACATTTTGTCGTACAAATGTCATGTCACGCCATAATGGAAATGCACCATTTAAACCATTGAAATCAATGTTGATTTGAAAATGTAGTCATGTTTTTTAAGTTTCGATTAAAAAATTAATTAATTTTTTTATTATTACACAGACCACCAAACAATATTATTTTGTAAATAATTTTTTTTTCTTTTCGATCTATACATTAATTTTGGCAGACAGCTGAACAGTTTGCAATCAATGCAAGTGAATTTAAATCAAAATGTAGAAAGTGAAATAAAGACGAGATCTCGAAGGGACAATGAAGACGATGCTGAAGTTGGTTGGTCGATAATAAATGAAGAAGTCGATACTGTTATACCTCTGCTGCTGGAACATTTGCAAAAACTACAAATAGAGCATTTACAACTGCCTGATATCAAAGAGAATCTATCTGTGGTAGGTAACGCATTAAAAGAGGACGTTTTTCGTCAACCAAAACCAAGAGCAAGATATTTCAAACTATTTGTTTCAGAAGCCCCTGTTTTTAACATACGAAGCTGGACTTTACCTAACAAATGGCATCGTCTACAATGTTGCAGGCATAGAACGTTATGGACCGGCCTACATGACTTATAAGGATAAATCATTTTTAACTCGATTCTATTTGAATATCAAAAATTTACAGGTAAGAATGTTTAATAATGGCCATGTATTTATTTTCTTTAAAAATGATACAATATAATTTCATATACATACAGTGAGCCTCAAAAATGAGTATACACCAAAAATTATTAGATTTTTTTTAAGGTCACGAAAATCATTATAGTCCGACTTAAATCTTTTTTTTTCACAACCGAATCTATTTTTCAGCCCATTCTCCAACAAACCGAAATTTTAAATTTTAATCTATAGATAAATTTTAAGATTTTTATTATCTAAAAAAAATCAAATAATTTTTGGTGTATACTCACTTTTGAGGCTCACTGTATATATGAATTTGGTGAATAATTTATGCAAAATAAACAACCAAAAATAAACATAAAGCAAATTTCTGATAAACTGAAATATTAATGTGTACTAATGTAAACCTTAAAAATAAGTTTGAAGTTTATTTAACTTTTTAAATAAAAATTTAATACAAATATCGGGTTGGATAGCTCTTATGTTTTATAACCTCAGAAAGGCGTTTTGGCATATTTTAAATAAATTTTTGCAAGTAATCATCATGATTTTATCCCATTCTACCTGCAGCCTTTTTTTGAGTTCGGTTTTCGAAGAAACGGGATTTCCGCGGACTCGGCGATATAAATGGTCCTATAAATTTTCTAAGGGCTTCATGTCTGTGGACTGAGCAGGCCTTTTAATCACTTTTGGACATTTATAAAGCAACCACTCAAAAACAACGTGAGCTTTATGCTTTTTTCTGCAGATTGTTACAAACTGACTCTCAAAATGTTCAAATAAACATCCTTGTTCATAATGCCTTCGATAAATACCAGTTTCCCAACCTTTGTCGGTGATATGCAGCCCCAAACCATTACACTTCCTCCTCCATGGTTAACTGTTGGAGTAATATTTTTTACTTTTAGCTTCTAATTCGGCGTCCACCACACCAAGCAAAGTTAAATTTGCTTCCTTCGAGAAAAATTACGTCTTCATATTTTTTTATAAGCTCCTTACCTAATTTTAACTGATGATTTCGGTTTTTTAAATTCACGAAAGCAATATTTTTTTCTTTTTTGTAATGAGAAAGCGTATTTTTTCCTTACGACCCATCGCGGCTTTTACAAACAAATCTTGAGAATAACAATGTTTATTCAGCTAACTTTATTTGTTTGATGTTAATTAATGTGTGTTTCCCGATTTTACAAATAATTTATAATTTATAAATATTCAGATTTAAAGCATTGAATTTTATGGTAAAACTAAAAAAACCGAATAATAATGAAGCATGCATTTAGTTTATTATTTTTTTTTTAAATAGCTTCACTCATAACACTGTACAACACCAAAAAAAATGACTAGGTCCGTTCAATAAATTTTTGATAGAGGAGACAAAAAAAAAGGCACGTGTATCGGCGTTTTGAAAGTTTACATCTGAATTTCATTTCAGGGAGGGTTAATGTTTCCCATCTCTGACACATTCTTATTGTTAATAGGCATAAGAAACCATGTGATCCTTACATTTTAGGTATAAAATGTGTTCAGCAAATTTATATAGAACATTTTTTTAGAATATTTTAACCCTCTAAATCCTTAAGGCATGGGTCTTTTTTGTCCTTCTTTTAAATATGAGCAAAAAGCACCATTAACACAGCAGTATAAAATGCATTCAGTAAAATTATGCTAAATGTTACGGAGAAAACTTTTGTGGAATATGTTAACTCTAAATCCTCAAGGCATGGGTATTTTTTTGTCCTTCTTTTAAAAAATAGCAACAAACTCCATTAAAACAGGGATTTAAGGAGTTAAAATGTTCCACAAAAATATTATCCGTGAAATTTTACTATAAGTCCCTGCATACACCAAAACGGAAAATTCAACCAGAAAGTCAGAAATAAGACACATCAAAAGAGAGCTTAGGGTTAATTTCGCATTTATTAAGAATTTTATTTAAAATTTAACATGCGCACTAGACATGCGCTTAAAAAATAGATTTGCTTTGGATGGGTCTTATTTTGTTCGTTAGTATCTAAAACTAACTTCACGTGCCGGAAATCGATTGAATGTTGTAAAATTGGGTAAATAATGGTACCTTTTTCGATATCTTAAAAAAATTTCATATTTATATATTGGTTTTTAAACATTTTCAATAAACCTAAGCTTCTAGAGAAAATTATCTTGCTAACAAGGTATAAAACATGAACATCGAGTTAAAGATAACCAAGTTATTAGCATTTCCCTACGTCATATATTCAAGAAAAACGATATTTTTGTATTATTTGCTCACTGTTTTGCATTCAAAAGTTATGTAAACAACTATGTTAACAATAGAAATGCGAGTACTTTTTGCTCAATATTTGGTCAGATAAAACTCGTATAACTTTGTTATTTTTCATTCGAAATTATTGTTTTATACCTTGTTAGAAAGATAATTTTCTCTAGAAGCTTAGGTTTATTGCAAATGTTTAAAAAACAGTATTTTAATAGGGAATTTTTTTAAGATATCGGAAAAAGTACCATTATTTACCAAATTTTACAACCTTCAATCGATTTCCGGCACGTGTTCTAGTTATCCGATTGCACTTAAATTTTGCAGTAGTTAGTTTTAGCTGCTAATGAACAAATAAGACCCATCCAAAGCAAATCTATTGTTTAAGGGCATGTTTAATGCGCACCCATAGAAGAACGCTTATAGCTGAAATATGCTGGACATTGTATGGTAATGAAGTGGAAAAAATGTAATTAATGAAGACTTCCTATCCAAATCTATATAAATAAAAATCAAATGTCGTTCGTTGGTAATTGCATCAGTCGAGAACGGCCGATTTAGACAAAAAACTTAGGTTTTTAGGGAATGAAAAATTCACCAAGTCTACTTTTACGCCCACTTCTTTCGATTTATCCAAAATCAGAAAACGGCTGCACCGATTTGGCTAATTTTTTTTATTATCCAATTTATGTTTTTACTGATGGAAAAATTGACCACGCCTACTTTTACTCCCACTTTTTTCGATTTATCTAAAATCGAAAATGAAATTGTTCATGTTAGCGATTGTCAAACTCCATCAGAAAAATATAAAATTTTACAATATAAACCTGTGTTTTACACGCTTGAACGTGAAATTCTTTTATTATTAACTGCTTTATCAAAATATAAAACTAAAATTATTAATTGAAATTCGAAAATGAGATCACGAAAAAATGTCCATGGAAATAAAATTACATAGCAAATAAAATTACTCATTCGTTGTCATACAAGACAAGTAAGAAAGTATGGTCGGTCAAGCCCGACCATATAATACCCTACACTAAGTAAAAGAGCAAAAATTGTTTTCTTTTAAAATTTCAATAATTTATATTTTTGAGTGATTTTCGGAAGTGGGCCTATGGGGGCTATGACCAATTATGGACCGATCACCATGAAATTAGGTCGTGTGATTTATGTCAATATCAAAGTTTACTTATGTAATCAAAGTTTACTATGTAGAATTTTGTGAGTATACCAACATTTTTAAGCTATTTATGCACGTTAAAGTGATTTTCTGAAGCGGGTCTATATGGGAGCTATGACTAATTATGGACCAATCGTAACAAAATTTGGTGACACGATCTACATTTATAAATTAAACATTTATGACCGATAAAGTCCAATTTCGGAAGGACATTTGTATGGGGGCTAGGTGAAATAATGGACCGATTTCAGCCAGTTTCAATAGGCTTGGTCCTTGATCGAAAATAATACGTACCAAATTTTATCGAAATATCTTCAAAATTGCGACCTGTACTCTGCGCACAAGGTTTACATGGACAGACAGCCAGCCAGCCAACCAGACGGACATCGAATATTTTTGGGCGTTACAAACATCTGCACAAACGCATAATACCCTCCCCACTATGGTGGTGTAGGGTATAAAAATTAATTTAGAGGATGCAAACACATTTTTATATAAGGGGATTCCCTAAACGTTTAATCTAATAACAGTTTAATCAAAAAAGCTCGATCTGTGATCACTCATATGTCTGGCCAAAAGTAAATTTTTAAAAAAAAAAACTCAAAATATCTAAATTCGCTAATAACTTGGTCAACAAGGGTACCAAATGAAATAACTCTCAAATGAAATAACTCCCAATGAAATAACTCCCAGTGAAATAATTCCCATCAAAAATGAAATAATTCCCAAACTTGAAAAATGAAATAACTACCAAAGGGTAAAATGAAATTACTCCCAATAATCGGCGGTTTCATAAGTTTGTTAGTCCCAAAAAAGCGAAATATCTCCCAATAGAAATGAAATAATTCCCAATCCGAAGAAATTTATGTATGTAATCTAAAAAAAGGAACTACAAATGTGAAATTATTCTTCGCTTACCAAACATTTTTTGCATTGCGGGCCTATTGTGGCATATTGATGTGTCAAAAACTGGCTTAACTCAGAAAATTTGTTTTGCATTGCGGGCCTTCGGCCGGGCGCTAAGGTTTTCTTCTTTGGGGTGTATCAAAAACTGGCTTTGCTCAGAAATGTTTTTTGCATTGCCGGCCTTCGGCCGTGCGCTAAGGTTTTCTCCTCTGGGGTGTATCAAAAACTGGCTTCGCTCTGAAAAGTTTTTTGCATTGTCGGCCTTCGGCCGGGCGCTAAGGTTTTCTCCTCCGGGGTGTATCAAAATCTGGCTTCGCTCAGAAAAGATTTCTTTCATTGCAGAAAGGTTTTATAATATTTCAGAAAGCCGATTTTCATTTCGCACCAGATTAAGAAATCGTTGCAACCTGACTAAGGCCGACGATGTAAAAAGAATCTTTTCTGTGAGAAGCCGGTTTTTGATACACCACAGAGGAGAAAACTTTAGCGCCCGGCCAAAGGCAAAAAACTTTTCTGAGTGAAGCCATTTTTTGATATTTATGGGTTCTGCTTTTGCAAAGTAGAACCCAACAAAAATGAAATAACTCCCAATACAGTGAAATAACTCCTAATTCCCAAAATAAAATGAAATAAAACCCAACAAAAATCTCATTAGGAGTTGTTTCATTAGGAGTTATTGCATTATGAAATAACTCCCAACAAAAAATTATGAAATAACTCCCTATGCGTTAGGAGTTGTTTCATAATGAAATAAGTCCTAAGTTGTATAACAAATTTGTTGGGTGTTATTTCATTTTTTCGTGGGGTGTTATTTCATTTGGGAGCTATTTCACGGTACCGTTGACGGTATATATCCCAATGAAATAACTCCCTATGAAATAATTCCCATCAAAAATGAAATAACTCCCAAACTTGAAAAATGAAATAACTACCAAAGGGTAAAATGAAATTACTCCCAATAATCGGCGGTTTCATAATTTTAAAAATATTACTCCCAAAAAAGCGAAATAACTCCCAATGAAATAAATCCCAAAAGAAATGAAATAATTCCCAATCCGAAGAAATTTATTTATGCAATCTAAAAAAAGGAACTTTAAATGTGAAATTATTCTTCGCTTACCAAACATTTTTTGCATTGCGTAGCGCAATACTCCTCTGGGATGTGTCAAAATCTGGCTTCACTCAGAATATTTGTTTTGCATTGGGCGCTAAGGTTTTCTACTCTGGGGTGTATCAAAATCTGGCTTCGCTCAGAAAAGTTTTTTGCATTGCCGGGCGCTAAGGTTTTCTACTCTGGGGTGTATCAAAAACTGGCTTCGCTCTGAAAAGTTTTTTGCATTGCTGGGCTTCGGCCGAACGCTAAGCTTTTTTTGTTGGGTGTTATTTCATCTTTTAGTGGGGAGTTATTTCATTTGGAAGCTATTTCACGGTACCTGTACACACATTATCGATTTGATTTGAAACCTAAACTGCAGTTTTACAATACAAATACAATGGAGTTTTATTACTTACATATTTGGTATGAATTATTATGACAAATAATCACAGCTAAGAAGTGCGTTTGAATCTTATAGGTCCTTTGTGGGACTTGTAATATTTTCTGTTTCATATCAGAAAGTCGAGGTGATAAAAATTTCAAAATTATCAAATATTTATTTAAAAAATTGATTTACATTTTTTGGTTGAAATTTGATGAATAAACCAGTAATTAAAACAAGTATTATATATTTAGTAACATATTTATACTCAATTCCATTTGACTGAGATAATAATTTTGAAATTTTTACAAAATAAAATGGACTTAACACTTTTGAATATCGAGCCCTTAGCGCCAAATTATCGTAAGCGACATTTTCTAAATTTTTTTTTATTGCAAAAACTAAAATTTTATGGAAAACATCAGTCGGATGTTTTAGCGTTCTCAGAATATCAAAATTGCGGGTAAGATTTTAGCGTAAGTCAATATTTATATTTTACAGAAAACGAATTTTATCGTAAGCGACACACAGTGGTATCGAAAAAAAGAGGGAAATAAATCTGTAACTTCCAAATGGCAAAGAAAAAGTGTTGTCGAGTTTAAGTTTTGAACCTTGACTTCATGGGCCCACCGGAGGCGCGACCAAGGGTCCTTAAAGTAGGACACCTCGGGCATGTTTTATTTTTAAAACAATATAATTTATTCGTTTGTGTTCCGATTTCCAAAAAATTACACACATATAATTTTCTCATCGAGCACTATAAAAAATCTTGTCCTAGCTGTCAAATATCTCTTTCGCATTTGAAAATTAAATTTTCAAAATTTTTACCCAACGCACTCCAGTTTTTTGATAACAGCGGGTCCAAATATTTTCCGATTTTCATTTGTTGGAGTAACAACACATTTATGTGTCAAATAGAAAAAGAATTGTTTAAAAATAATGATTAAGTCCAAAGTTATAAGCATTCGAATTTAAAAAATTTTAAAAAGACGATTGTTCGCTAATTTTCTGGGAAAAAAGTACTTTTTTCTTTTTAAGTTATCGCAAAAAATTTCTAAGAGGATGTATAAGTAATATATACTTTCTGAAAGCTAAGTTTTCATAAAATGTTTTAAATGAAAAAAAGTTAAAAAATTTTTGTTACCGAAGGGACCAGGTCCATTTATAAACCACCTATTTTTTATGTAAAATTAAATTTTAGGGCAAAAAATCTAAAATCGCATATTCGATATCAAAATATAGTAACCAATTTTAGGTGGCCTAATATGTTTCTAATTATTTTGTAAAGGGTTTCGATAACCCCGACCCTGGTATGGATATTATTGCCAAAAAACTAAAAATTCCCATTTTTGGATTTTTTTCAGCACTTTTTTGGGAATTGCGGGATTGCTGATAATAAATTTCAAAATTCATTTTTAGTTTTCCATAAAATCTACATAACTGTGAAATTTCATTAAAAACTATTCATAAATAAAAATTTAATTTCAATTCGAAAAATTTGTGTCTATGCAAAAATTCAATAAAAAACATTTTTTTTCATATTTTTCAATAAAGTATTCCATGAATTTTTAATTGTCAAAAGTTATCAATATTTTTGAAAAATAGACAAATAGCCTGAACGAATTTATATTATATCGCATCATAACATTTTTAATTCTATGTACATATAAATTTCAAAATAATCAAGAAAACCTTCTCCTGTAAAATTTGTGTTTTGTCGCTTACGATAATTTGGCGCTAAGGGCTCGATATTCATAGTTATTTAATATTAACCATTCCAGACTACTAAAAACCAAAAATTTTACAGCTGTATATACTTTATTGGACTTTTATGTTTTCTACACATATATGACGGTTAACCGGTTTAACCGGTTTAACCGAAAATCCGGGTTTCTAAAACATTCCAATTTTCGGTTAACCGACAAACCGGTATTTTAAAAAGACGGGTTTTTATAAACACTATTTAAGAGCATATTTTTCGTTTATAAGAGCATATTTTATGCACATAAAACACTCTTTTTGTGTTTTATTTTCAAAAATGTATAAAATGTTTAAGAATTACAAAATTTATAGAATACCTTTGGCAAAAAAAGGTCCCAAAAAACTTTTAGCATTAAATTGAAATTTACATAAAAAATTGGTATAATTTGGTATTGGTATAAATAATAACACTCTGAACCTCGCAGTAATACAAATTTTTAAATTATTTTTCTTCTATAGTACAAAAACATTATTTTCTGTATAACTAAACATTAATGTAAATACTTCTTTCGAAAAAAAATACGCAAAAAGAATACTTTTTAAAATATATGTATATGGGTATAGCACTGGTTTTTGTAGGGGTCTTCTTGTAGATTCAACGTATATAAAAATCGTTGGCATGATTTTTAATTTGTCATATTCACGGGTTACCTCACTTTGAGGCTCCGGCTCTTAATGTTTAAACTCAAAATTCAAAACTTAAACTCAGCTACACCTCGTCTATAGCCATGGGGAATTTTATTAAAATCAGATTCATTTCCATTTTTTTCATTTCCCCCACAGCTCGAGTCTTTCATAAAATCTTAATTTAAAGAAAGGCGGGCAAACATGCGCAACATTTTTTTGTTAAAACAAAAGCCTAAATGTTGTACTTTTTTTTATATATTTTAAAAACAAACAACCAAAAACATAATTAGTTATTATCCATCAAAAATTAAAAATACTCTAAATTTGGAAATTTTAAAAAAAAAAAAAAAAACCAAATTACTTTTACAAAAAAAACCAAATAAAGGTTTCTTATTCATATACTCAAATACCTGAAGTTGATGGTTCCATCATAAAAAGTTAGCTTTTAAATGTTTTAAATAAAAAAAACTTAATTTAATTTTAATCACTTACCAATAATACGAAACATTTTTCCACTTTGACAGTATAATGCAGAAAAACTATGTAAACTAGAACAACGATTTTAGCTACTATTGATGTTTTACCCAAAACCAAATTTAATAAATAAATATTAATTCTAAAAAATCAATTAAGCGCCAATTTGAACATGGTTCAACCAAACGTGCATCGGCAGAAGAAATCGCTCTGAAAATGCATTCATTTTTATGAGTTTATTTTTAATTATCGGTTTTTCAATAACAATTAACTTAATAAAATTTTTATTTTAGTTCGAGTACAACTTTTTGTTAAAACTCATGGCTTTGGAAGGATTTGGCAAAGTAATCGGATCACTGGAGGATGTAGTTATCTATGCTGAATTGGCCGTCGATATTTTAACATTTAAGATGAAATTGTACGATTTTCGTGTTATTCAATTTAGGTTCGTATGCTTGGATTCATAAAAGTCTTATTTAAAGTTATTAAATAATTAATTACTAAAGCAATAATACTACCAGAGGCCGAATTGCCGCATTCGTGATAAAATTTGCTTTCGTAACAAAATACAATATTTATACGTTTCATAAGAATTAATGAATTCTACAAGCGATTTTTGCATAAACCACATAATCAAAAGGGAATTTACATAACAAGTGATAAGGATAAATATGGGTGACCCGATAGCCCGGTCGATAGTGTGCTGAACTATTAATCTAAGGGTTGCGGGTTCGCAGACAAGCAAAACGCTTCGCAGTTTGTGTTTGTTTAAAAAAAAATAAGCCACCAAGGATAAGCTTTATAAACACTTATTAAAAAGCTATACAAAAGAAATAAATCCCCTTAAATAAACAAAATTCATAAGGGGCCTCATGTAAACGCTTAAATGTCTCGCAAACTTTGAAATCTGTGTATTTTTACACTCTCGCAAATGAACTGTCAAAAAATGTATGGAAATTCGTTTGCACAACTCCGATAAGTTTGCGCGACAATTTAGACTCGCAAACTTGAATTTATTGTGCATTTAATGAATCAGCCGCTTTTGTTTACTTTTATTTATAAGAAATAAAAATCAAACTTTGGAACAGAATGGCATTATGTATGAAAACATTAACCAACAGCTAGAACATCAACTATGTATGTAGACCACCATTTGTTCCAATGATTTAACTTTCATTCAACATTTTTTAAATTAATAATTATACAATTGAAAAAAAAATTTAAAGCTTTTGTTGAATTTATTTTTATTTGACATTTTTATAAAATATGTATAAATTTTCTGTATAAACTTGCACAAAATTGAAAAGGTGGGTTCATGAAACACGTCGCGCAAATTTGCACAAATGGGAAACTTAAGCGTTTAAATGAGTACCCTTTATATTTTTTTCTACATAGCTAAATACCACAACATACAATTAAATAACTTGTACATATTTTTAAAAATCAATTGATTATTTTACCTTTATTCTTATTTCAGAAATATTCAAGTACAATTGGATCAAACACGATTTATTAGACACTTGACCGGCGTAATTTTAAGTCCCATAACGAATCTGTTTAAAGATCGCATCACTACATCGATATCAGATGGCCTTAAGGATCAGATGCAAATGGTTATGGATGATTTTAACAACGAGGATCCCTTGGAATTGCGAAGTTTTGTTAAACAAATACTAGGAGGTTTGACAGGACAAAAGAATCAATGATCTTTGGGAAGTGCATTAAACGCATTCAATTTTTAAATGTTGAAATATTTTTTCATATTATATGTTTTCTATTGTGATGTTTTGTTATTGGTTTAAGTAATTTACTTAATATTAGTTGAAATGTACATAAATTTGTAAATAAGTTTAGAATTTACGAATATCATATGAAATAATGGGATTTTTAAAAGAAGATTCTTAATTAATGTATTGTTTTAAAGGATCCCTATAAGCTCGCTTATTGAAATAAATTTATTATTAAACTCCTTTATAAATAAGTATTTAATTAACATATCGCACTGGTTCCTCTAAAGAGCGTCAACTCAAAATTTTTCAATTTTCACTTTTTGCAGGAAATCGATGTACAGTGGTCATATCTACCCGCTGTAAAAATCTTACATCATTTTCTCTACTCTTTCGCCAAAAAAATACAGTTGTATCCCTCTTCTTGATATAAAAGTAGCTTCTCCAGAGTCAACTAAAGAGAAATATTTTGAGTTGTCCCCAAATGTAAGCTGAATTCATATCAGTTGTGTTTCAACTAAAGAGAAATATTTTAAGTTGTGCTAGTGTTTATGTCACAGCGGTTTACTTTGATAATGTTCGATTTTGTGTTGTCTCTTTTTAGTTGTTATAGGTAAGTTTATTGTGCTGTTATATTTCGTTTTGTTTCTATATTTATGAAATTATTGTGACATTTTAAACTATATACAAAAAACTGAATGTGCGCTTGTACATTTGTATGCATGTATGTCTGAACTCTATAGACTGCTAAATGCTGGACCGATTTTCTTAAAATTATTACAGTATTTTCCCATCCGAGTTTTAGCTAGTCACTATACAAAAACCTTAAAAAAACAGCAAAAATTACTTATCATTTTATTTCTATCATGCCTAGTCAGTAGTCCATGATTTTAATTCTTAGTTTTTTCATTAAACAAAACTGTTGTTAATTTGTTTTACAATAGAAATAGCACAAAAAAATAATTATTTTGAACAATTCTCGCCTGGTTTACATAAAAACTTAAATTTTTGACGATGACGTGTGCGAATCTAGAACACTATTCAGCTTATTTCGTTGAGAATAGCGATGATAGTACGGAGGATCCATTCATAGACAATTCTGAGGACGAGTTTCATACATCGGCAGTTTCTGAAAGCAGTTCTTCGGACTTCGAAAATCAGGTAGAAGAAGCAATTAGTCGAAAAAGAAAGATATACCGCTATAATTCCACAAAAAATAAAAAGCAAAAACAACAAAAATTTTTAAGAGACTTCGGACTTCAGTATACATCGTTATCTGAATCCAAAAAAAATGTAAAATCTAGAAGTTTGCGCCCACCTTGCGGAGAAAAGTGTCGTTTGCGATGCAGCGAAAAAATAACCGAATCAACACGCATGCAAATTTTCCACAAATATTGGTCATTTGGTGACCTACAAAGACAAAGGGAGTTTATAGATAGCCATACAAAGCCAATTAAACCAAAATATAGGTACGTCTGCACACAAGATTTTCGTAGACTAAATAACAGTTTTTCCTTGAAAGTCGACTCAAAATCAATAAGGGTATGTAAGACATTTTTTAAAGCAACCCTTGATATAACCAACAAAGTTATAGATACAGCAGTTAGAAAAAAGAATGAAGAAGGATTTGTAGAGGGTGACCTTCGTGGAAAGCATAACAATCATCTGAAAGTAAGCTCTGAAATTAGGAATAGTATACGGGAATTTATAAAAAATATACCTAAAATTGAGTCTCATTATTTGCGAGCTCAAACGACACGTGAATATATTGAAAGTGGTAAAAGTATTGCAGATCTATACAGGGACTACAAAGAGAATCGCGAATCAGAGAATTTAACGCCCGGAAGTAAAATTATGTTCTACAGGATATTCAATGGAGAATTTAACTTATCTTTTTTTAAACCTAAGAAAGACCAATGTGAACTCTGCGAATCGTTCAAGAATTCAGACGAAAATGGCAAAAGAGATTTGATTGAAGTCTACACTTTACACCAGGAAGAAAAGAAATTATGTAGAGAAGAAAAAGAATTAGATAAGAAAAAAGGCAATGTTGCTGTATATGATCTGCAGGCAGTCCTTCCATTGCCAAAAGGATTTACAACTTCCTTTTATTACAAAAGTAAAATAAACTGCTATAATTTTACCATCAGCGACCTTTATGTTAAAAATGTTGATTGCTTTTTTTGGACCGAAGTGGAAGGAAAGCGTGGCTCCAATGAGATTGGAACTTGTGTACTTTTGTATATTAATAATCTTGTACAAAAAACAGATAACGTCCAAGATTTAGATTTAATATTTTATTCAGACAACTGCTGTGGACAGCAAAAAAATAAGTATTTACTTTCAATGTACTTTTATGCAGTTCAAAAGTATAATTTACGAAGCATTACACACAAGTATTTGATCCAAGGCCACTCTCAAAACGAAGGAGACAACGTACATAGCGTAATAGAAAAACAAGTGAAGAGATATCTAGGTAGCAAACCAATATATACGCCAGATCAATATACCACCTTAATAACAGCCGCTAAAAAGACCGGAACTCCATATGCAGTTCACCAATTATCGCATGATGCATTTTACGACCTTAAGTCACTACAAGAAGAATGGGGCCAAAATTTTGTTATAAATGAGGGCAACCAAAAAGTTAAATGGAATAACATTAAAGTTCTACGAGTAGAAAAGGATAACTTAGATTCGTTTTTATACAAAACATCTTATAAAGAAACAAAATTTGACAAGGTGTATGTAAAAAAAAAAAACTTAAAGTCTTCTGACGATTGGAATAATCTTAAGTAAGTTTTTATTAATTAAAATTAGCAATACAAGTTGTAAAAAAATTAACCATTTTTCTCCTTTCAGGCTTTGTTCTGCTTATTCCGAAAAGTTACCATTATCGGAAATTAAAAAAGTAGACATAAGTGAATTGGTAAAAAAAAACATCATTCCAAAAGAGTATTACGAATCGTACTACAAAAACATAATAGATATCTAATTTTCATTCATTTTAAAATTTATTACTATTTTTTGTTATGTATGTATGTGAATAAACATTAATTAAATCATTTTAAACTGAATAATATAAATTTGATTTACTTTAGGATACATAAGTTTGATATTTCTAACCATAAGTGACATGTTTATTAGAATTAAACAGAATTCTCAGTTAAACTGGCACAACATGAAATGACACCACTATATAAATGAACAAATTTCACATAAAGGGGAACAACTCAAAAAACTTGTTATTTTTCAATAATCCCTGAAAAAATTACAAAAACAACTACCGTTGTATACTTCTTACTCATATTTCTTTACAATGCCATAATTGTTTTCAACTTTCATTGTAAATATTCCAAAAAAAACAGTTTTTTGCCTCTACTGAAAATTTGTAAATTTTGAGTTGACTCCCTTTAGAGGAACAAGTGCGATATTATGATAATTATAAGTAGGCGGCCCTATTCCACAAAACAACTTATCAACTTTTCACTTTGCACTTATCAAATTTTTGGTCAATTTGCAAAACGTTATGTTCCTCAGAACTATAAAATTTGATAAGTGATAAGTTGAAATTGATAAGTGTAATTTGCAAAGATTTTGCAAATAATTATGCTGTTTCGTTCCACAAAAACTGTAATTTCTATTTTTGCAAATCAAATTTTGATAAGTATATCAAAAATTTGCAAGGTAAACGATCGCCTTAAAAATTCATATTGCTATAACTAGTGAAGCTTTAAAAAAGTTAAGACGTAAATTTTTGTTCGACTATAGTGAAGACGCTGTTATAACAAGATATTAGAGAGACCAAATTAATTTTTCATGACTACAAAACTTTAATTAAAAAAAGCAAAAATATTAAAAAATAAATTTTTTACAAAAAATGTTTGGCATAAAATTGTCACTAAAAAAGTAAATAAATAAATAATTTAAAAAAAAAATTTTGACATAAAATTTTTGTCACTAAGAAAATTAAAAACATTTTGAAATGAATATTAAAAAAATATTTGTTTACCTACAAATATTTAAAATTTTTATTTCAAAGTATAATTTGGTGAAGGGTATATAAGATTCGGCACATCCGAATATAGCTCTCTTACTTGTTCTTTAATCACATGTAACAGTGCAAGTTTTTTTCCAATTTTATTTTGCGGCTAATTTTAACACGTTCTATTTAGCAAAGCAAAGAGAAAAGAGAGACAGAAATGCAAATGCTTTGTGGAACACTATGCACGGAGAGCGCAAAGACTTTGTAAAGAGAGCAACGACTTAGCAAAGAGGGCAAAAATAACAAAGACTTTGCAAAAATTAGCTTATTGCAAAGAATATTGTGGAACAGAAACACTTATCACTTTGCCAAAAAATGAAATTTTATAAGTGCAAAGTGAAGCGTTGCTAATCCTGGGGCCGAATTACCGCACTCGTGATCGAATGAACTATCGTATCGAAAAATAATTTCGATATCGTAATTATAACAAAATGTACTAAATTTCATGCTCGATATCGAATGCCGTAATCTCAAATAAGAAAATTACGATCGATTTTACTCGATATCGAATGCGGTAATTCGGCCCCTGATCTAATATATTTTTTTTTTTATTTTTATTTCATATTTTATTTATTGTATCTTCACAAAATAATGTGAACTATCAATAATTTGTTCAAATCTTAAATCTAAATATTATTTTTTATTTACGTCCCACCACAGTTGAACGAAAAAATTATGTTTAATTTATAGATCCTATCATCAGCGCAGGTCTGTTGAATTCCTTCTTCTTAGTCGGATGTAGCCATTACTTCTCATTAATGTTCGTGCTAGTGGGTTTGGGTGAACTTCTAACTTTTTCAAATATGACTCCGCTTGTTTTTTTATTTCACTTTTCACCTAGGTCCTTATGAATGTTAATATTTCTCACATACCAAGGCGCTGCTGTTATCATTCGTAATATTTTATTTTGGAATCTTTGAATTTTTTTCAATATTAGAAGCTGAGGTCGTGCCCCATAATTGAATTCCATAGCACCATATGGGTTTTATTATTGAGCTGTACAGCAAAAGTTTGCAATCTAAACTCAATCTCGAGTTTTTACCAATTAGCCAGTAAATTTGTAGTGATTTTAACTTCATTTGAGTCAATTTCGTATCTATATGCTTTTTCCGGGTAAGACGTCGGTCTAGATCAGGGAAAGGCAACCTATACTATTGCATTTTACGATTGTATTAGTTATACACTCTCTCCGCTCTCACCACGAAACGGTGTTGCCAGTAAGTACAGATGTTTCTTGGGGGTTTTCAAGAATGGCTAGTATAGCTGTCACAAGTATATAGCAAATATAGGAAGGGACCCAGTATACTTCCTTGGGGTACGCCTGCTTCAATAGGCTGTGGTGAACTTATGAAGTCTCCCTCTTTAAGAACGAACTTTCGATGACTTAAATAACCTTCTAGAAGCTTGTGTGTGTTCACTGGTAAATATTGTTTTATTTTTATCGATAATCCTTCATGCCATACTTTGTCGAAGGCTTGCGAAACGTCGATGAAGAGTGCTGAACAATATTTTTTTTCTTCAAATGTCTTGGATATGATTTCTACCAACCTGTGAGTTTGTTCTATGGTGTTATGTTTTTCTCGAAATCCGAATTGATGAGTTGGAATTCAATCAAAATGATTCACTATCGGCTTTAACTTGTGCATTAACAGTTTTTCGAATAGCTTTTATATATTTGACAATAGGCCAATCTATATGATTCTATATTACTGTGATCTTTTCTTAATGATTATTCTTAATGATATTTGGGGTAGCTCGATGAGCATCTTGTTACTGATTTTATCAATACCAGGTGATTTTTTGGAGTTTAAATCAACAATAGCCTTGACAATCTCTGAAATCTCAAAACGAAGTGGTTCAGCTGGAGTAATATGGGGTAAAGTAGGTGGTAACTCTATTATGTCGTTTGACTCGTTTGGGAAAAATACATTCTTTAGATGACTAACAAACAGGTTTCCTTTTTCAGTATCGTTTCTCGCCCAGCCTCCAATAGAATTACGTAGAGGAGGTCTGCTCATAACAGGTCTTTTTAATTTGTTTGTAGCTCGCCATAGAGAGTAATTTGAGTACTGGGTGGCATCTAAGTGCGGCAGATATTTAGGCGTTTGCGACATTTTCTAAGCTCCGTTTTAAGTTGAGGGGATCTGTAGAGTTGCCTAATAACTGTTCAATGTCTGCAGAATAGAGTCTATTGTATCTTATTTGTTGGGTTATTTGAATGGCGTGTTCAACAGCAAGTTTTAAGTTTTGTTCAAAATTTGTGAGTGAGATATCGATATCTTCTGGTGTTCTTAGCGATATATTTTATGTACTGCGTGTGCTAATATATTTTCTATATTTCAACCAATTTATTTACGTGCTTGATATTGCAGAGTGACCAGTCGGGGATACTATTTCTAGGGGGTTCAATAGAGTAACGAAGGTGGGTGAGTGATCCGAGGATAATTCTAATGAAGATTTAACCTGCATTAGTTCCATTGGTAAATTTTTTGTAACAGCAAAATCAGTTACATCGGGTATTTTGCTTGGGTCATTAGGCCAGTATGTTGGTTCTCCGCTCGACAGCACATTCAAATTCAATTTAGAAATTGTATTAAGCAAAGCGCGACCTTTCGGGGTTACAGGAATCGGGGTCCTAGTGATTCGTAAAAATGTTCATATTTGTTTTCAGTAATCGAAAACCTTGAAGGTGAATATATCGACGAAATTAATAGGTTTTTGTAGCAATCATCCAAACAGATTGTCGTAGCTTGAAGATAATCACACATGGAATGGTGTTTGATACGGGTTTTAATTAAAATTCCAGAGCCTCCACATGCTCTATCTCTTGGATCATTTGTGCCATAAAAAACATAGCCATTTATCTTAAATAAACTTCTAGACGTCAAATGGGTTTCCGAAACTAACATTATATCAACTTCATGACTTTTTAGAAAATACTCGAGTTCGTTTTTATGTTGGCGAATGCCGTTAGCGTTCCAAAAACATATTCTTAGGCAGTTCATGGTCTGTTAAGCACAGCCTGCAATAACATTGATTGCATCTTAAGCATTTCTTGCATCATGTTTAGGGTTTGGGGTTTCCCGGATAATTTTATTTCCCGGGAAACGGGAATGAAAAATTTAATTTTCAACTAGAAAAATAAGTAAAAAACAAGTAAGAGAGCTATATTCGGCTGTGCCGAATCTTATATACCCTTCACCAAATTATACTTTAAAATACATTTTTTTAAATATTTTTGGGTAAACAAAATTTAATTATTTTTAATTTTTTTTAAAAAAAGTTTTTTCCAAATTTTTTAAAAAAAGTTTTTTCCAAATTTTTTAAAAAAAAAATTTTTAAATTTTTTTAATTTTTAAAGTTTTTTTTTGGAAAAAAATGTATGAGAAAAAAAATTTTTTGATGAAAAAAAAATTCGGTTTAAAAAATATTTTTCCCGATTTTGACCCATTGCAGGTCCAACTTACTATAGCCTTATCTACATCGTTGCAATGGACTTTGAAATATCTATCATTAGATACCCATATTGTCTATATTAATGACTTAGTAATCCAGATATAGATCAAAAATAGGTCAAACATCGAGGTTGTCCCGGTTTTTTGCTCATATCTCCATTATTTATGGACAGATTTTGCTGCTTTTAAATAGCAAACTTCTCGAAAGCATGTCTGACAGAATTATTGGAGATTTGGATCCCGAAGATATCTGGGGTCTTCAGAAAATTGATTTCAACAGACAGACAGACAGACAGACAGACAGACAGACAGACAGACAGACAGACAGACAGACAGACAGACAGACAGACAGACAGACAGACAGACAGACAGACAGACAGACAGACAGACAGACAGACAGACAGACAGACAGACAGACAGACAGACAGACAGACAGACAGACAGACAGACAGACAGACAGACAGACAGACAGACAGACAGACAGACAGACAGACAGACAGACAGACAGACAGACAGACAGACAGACAGACAGACAGACAGACAGACAGACAGACGGACGTGGCTTAATCGACTCCGCTATCTATAAGGATCCAGAATATATATACTTTATAGGGTCGGAAATGAAAAATGTAGAAATTACAAACGGAATGACAAACTTATATATACCCTTCTCACGAAGGTGAAGGGTATAATAATATTAGATATGAAAATGAATTTTCAATAAAATTGAAGAAAATGTGAGAAATTGAAGAAAATGAGAATAATCGAATAAAACGAATAAATGTTCATATACAGCGGTGGCCAGGAATTTAAGACAAAAATTGTTTTCTAAATTCCACGTGATTGTCAATTATTTTTTCAAATATTTCCACAAATATGTATGCATGAGGACTGTTTTAACACACAAGTGTGTTTTATTCGACTGTAGCAATTCATACATATTCACCACGAACTCATAAGATTTTTCTACAACTTGACCAAAATTTTTTTTTTTAAATAAACATATTTTCTCACATTTATATCATTATATTTTTATTATTATAAAATATTCGGACCAAATTTCGTAGTTTTAGTTCCATTAGTTTCGGTCATATCATGTTATTAACAGCGGATGTTCGCTGTGGTGGGTCAACGTATTTCCACATATCTTTGTCCATATATGTTTTACCGATTTTTCCAAACATTTTTCAGAAACTAGAAACATTAATAATAAATTTCATACCCTTAGAGGTACTTTTATTTTGGCTCTATCGCACTTAAAATTCAGTTGATGAAAAAAATTCAAGTATTTGTCTTAAATTGGTGGCCACCACTGTATATTTAAATTTATTAAATTGCTTCAAATTTTTCAAAATTTCAAATAGCTAAAGACACTGTAGATGAGTGTTCCGATAGCTCCTTCTATAAATATATAAATATTACTGCAAGAAGTTATACATCTAAAAACAAATCTTTCAAAATTTTTAAATTAGGACTTGAACCAATGAAAATTAAAGGTACGGAATAAAATATTTGTTATTTAGCTGGCGAAATATTAGAAAAATCGCAATAAATAATCAAAATATTACCTTAGATTAATGTGGAGTTGAATGTGATGATTTTGAAACATTGATTACATTGAAATAGATGAAGGCCATGATCGTAAAATATATGTATATAAGTGATGTTATTAACCGTGTACGTAAGTGTTGAAAAATATTTAATAAATCGAATGATAAACACAAATATTGCAAACTAACGTTTTGTTGCACTGCCTGACTTCAAATTAGCCACTTTCACTGACAATGATATCAAACTTTGGACAGATTCACTTTATTGCGTAATTCCCCAAGACAACGTTGATAGAGCTTGATGTATAATTCAATTTGTTATAAATAATTTAGAAATAATGAATAATTAATTTACTAAAGAAATAGTTACTAAATTTAAAACCCGAATTAATGAACGACATAAAATAGTTCTTAACGTTTATATTGCATTTGAATTCAGGATCATGTCCAACCAGCTCAAATGTTTTAAAACATAACTCCAAAACGGAAACTAAAGGGTTTGCTAGTCCATTGTTTTGTAGATTGTTCGGAAGTTAATCTGATCAGAATATTTCTGTTGAAATTTAATAATGGACTTTGTTTTCGAAAGTTTTTTAACATTATCAATACTTGAATTGTTAACTTTAACGTTATTTATTGTTTTTCTTAAACAATAAAATATTAAAAAACCGACATCAAAACTTCATTCTTTACTTTTTTTAAAAAATTTAAATTATTCGAATAATTCGATTAATTTTAAACGTGTGATCGAATTATTCGAACGAGTTAAAATCCCTTATTCGAATTATTCGTTTTATTCGAACAAGAGAAAAATCGAATAATTCGAATACCCTAGTATTTATACATTTTAAAAGGAATAAAATATGAAAATTGTGTGTATAAAAAAATTGTTACTGGAAAAGCGTTCATTTACTTTTTACTATTTTTGAGATTTTAAGAGAGTAATTTTGTAAATTTTGATTTTATTCTCTCGTTGCAATTATTTACTGGGAAAGTAAATGAACAGACCTATTATTTTAAAATTTTTTTTAATTTTTTTAAAAGAAAATCAAAAACAATACATTACAATTCTACTAACATAAAACCAAAAAAAAATGTTTGATAAAATATTTGGAGATCATTTGTTACTATAAATGAAATATTAGCGATATTCATGATGTAGAGCTCTTGTCCTTGTAGTAGAGCAAAAGAGCAATTAAGTATCACAAAATTTCATATAAATAATGTTATATGTTCGTCAAGAACCATATTTTAAAAAAAATGAGTTTTCAAAATGCATTCAGTAAGTCATTTGGCGATTTCTTATTTTAGTGGCAAAGTTTCCAGACACCAAGAAAACTCATTCGTTTTAAACAGTGGTGGCTTTAAGGTTAATAAAACATTATAAAGACAATCTAAATTTTTTGCTACAGCATTTGATTTTAAATGTTTAGGATTTTCTTTTTCAATATTGATTGAATAATCTAATTTCCCGGGCGGGAATTCCCGTACCCAAAACCCTAATCATGTTACTCATTGAGTTTGTAAAGTTATTTACCGATTGCACAAGAGTTTCTATTGTAGATTCTAGTCTGGTAAAATTGAAAATTGGCGATTGCTCTCTTACCTCTGGGTTCATATTTTGGTTTTGTGGTTGACGGACTTGCGTCTGCGTTTGGTTGTTTCTTAGTACATTTGCATATGTTTCTTTGTTGTCATATGTCTGTTGCAAGGGGGGTATTTAAAATTGATGTTATTTAATGGCTGAGCGGCGAAAATCTTCGGTTTATGGCTTTGTGATTTTTTAACAATTGAGTAGACAGGACAACCCCTGTAGTTCGCTGTGTGGTTACCTCCGCAATTGCTGCATTTTTTCATTTTAGGATCATCCTTGGATTTGTTACATTGGGATGTGTTATGCAACTCTCCACAAATAACACATACGGGTGGCAATTTGCAATATGCCTTGGTGTGTCCATATTCTTGGCAATTCATACATTGGACGGGGCCAAATCGTTTATGTGGTTCTTCTACCGTAATTTTACGATGCAATAAGTACTTCAGGTTATATATGGGATGTGTTTCATTTTTTCCAGATTTGTGACACGGAAGAGTGGCTGGGGTTTTTTTTCGCGATTTCTAATGTTTATTACATTTTTTGTCTTAAAACCTTTATCTTCTAAGCTTTGCTTTATTTCGAGTGGTTCAACATTACAGTTAATACGATTTATTATAACTTGTTGACCCTTGCTTCCTTTCAGCTGATAAGTGTAAAAACTTTTCTTTTGAGTTTCAAAATCTGTTACAACCTTTCTATAATCGTTTTCACTATTGACCTGTATTTTAGTTTCATGAATCGTGCCTTTCTTGATTGGGATAACCAGGCTCTGAACTAGTGAATTTGAATTATTTTCTCTCAAGTAAATAGGGGGTGTTCTTGTAGAGGTAATTTTATTTACTGGTTCATCTGTTTCACATTCCAGAATAGAAAAACGATTTTCATTGATTAGTCTAGCAGGTTCACTATCCTTATATAATTTAGCCAAGGGTGCAGCTTTCGAAGACTTGTGACTTCGTGCCCGTTTTAATACTGTAACATACCGGTCCATTCCAACCTGTATTTGGGATTTATTATCTTTATTTAATGGTTGACTAATCTTGGGTATAGCGCCGCTTAATGGGTTAATTTTAATTGTAGTCGGTGTGATGGATTTCGTTTCTGAAGCTGATATTGCTAGCATACTTTCAGGCGTAAATAAAGTATTTGTATTTTTTGGTAACTCCAGATTAACAGCTTTTGGGTTTTCTTTTGTTTGACAATCATTACTTGTTGACAATGCGGGGGAACAAGAACGAGCACGGTTAACAGGCTTGGCGGTTAAAAACAATCATCTGCATTAACTGTAACGTATCCACAGCGATCTAGACTATATAAATTAATGAACAGCAATTTACTTTATGCAAATGAACTTATTTTAATAAAAAAAATGTTCCAATTGGCCTAGAATGGGTTTTGGAGGCTGTTACATATACATACGTAACAGTGGGCAGTACATCCAATTTTTGGACCTTGCATTTTTCCAAATGTAACGTATTTTTATTATAAAAAAACTTAACAAAAACTTCCATTTATTAAATAAAACATAACAGAAAACATTTATTTTAATTTAGTATGTTTTACACAATAAAAATAATAAAAAAATAAATAAACAAATATATAATGTAATTCATAAAATTTTGTATATTTTTTATTTTTTTGTTGGAAAATACTGGTATATTTAAAATCATGTAATGCACAAGCAGTTCAGACATGAACAACTACGTCTTTTTTGTCCTTTGTTTCGACGACAAAGTGATTTACCCCATCATATCTGTTTGAATACTAAACGATAACTCTGAGGTGGTTTTTTACTGCCATAAGATTTACAATACCGAGTTGCTATTGTACGACGAAATCTTAACTGCGACATGCTCCCTCCTGCCTTACGATGTAAAATCCAAGCATTTTGTATTGAAACATCTCCTAGCCATCTAAATATTGAAAACCACCAATTCTTTCCAAGCGCCCCAATTCTATATGCATTTACATTAGGGTCCATACTATCATTTCCGACCATATTTTGATTATAGTCGTTTATAGGGAACCATGATTCTTATACTTTCGGGAAAATCTGGTTAATTTGGTATAAATAACATCCCCATGAATAGCGTCCACTATTCATGGGAAGGTTATTTATAACATCTTGCAATGTCAGTTCTAAATTTCAAAAAATGTTCCATGTCTTCCGCGTTTTTCTGATCATCATCGCAAAATGATCCGTACTTCCGAATTGAAATTAGCTTTGGGCAAATTTTGTGGGAGCCCATTGCCCACTACCATCTCTATCTCCAGAGTCTTCATCAGATGCCAAATAGTTAGCACTGGGCGGCTCTATGACCACTTGTTCCATAATATTTTCCTGGCCATCATCTGACAAAAGCTCCTCAAGATATTGTGTGGCTTCATCATCCAATGTTAAATACCCGTAAAAAAATACTGTAAAAGTAAAACTAATGCCAAATATGTTGATATTTGTTCATATTTGTAATGTAAAAAAAGTGGCCCAAAAATAACTGAGTGCTGCCCAGTGATACAAATACGTAACACCTGCTTTCTTCACTTTCTACTATATACCTCCAATATTTTTTTTTACCCGTCAATAATATAATTTTATATGCTTTCTATAAGTATGCATGTATTAATTATGTTTAAAATAGTCTTCGAGTCTTCATATGTCTTATTTTTGAAGCTTTCAAAAAACAAACTTTACAAAATATCGTTACACCACCCCAAGAAGAGGAGAACTAGGGAAATAATAATTTGTAGCTGCAGGAGGGACATTAACACATAAAATAAACATGAAAGCACATTTGTATATTATTTAGTAAATTGATAATTCAGTTAAATATTAAGGAATGTCTACGTTACGTATATGTTACAGTGGGCGGTATTGGGTTAATAGTTAATGCACAAGGTTCAAAAAAAAAAATAAAGAATTTTCACTTATTTGTCTTTTAGTTTTTGTTTTGATTTTTTTTATTTAATAATATTATTAAATTAAAAGCGTCCTTTCGCGTAATTAATAAACAGGTCTATTTTATATTTATTTTCCGAAAGAATCATTAAAATAACAAATTAACTCGGAGTAAAAATAAAACACGTCCAATTTCAATCACAGTGTGATGAACACCATCTATCATAATAAAAAATATTAAGATAATTCTCTGAAAACTTTTTGTTTTATTTTCAATCAGTGTTGTCAGATTAGGGGGTTTTCCCCCAAATTGGGGATTTTATTTTGTAAATGGGGATAAATAATCGTGTTTGGGTATAAGCGGAACAGTTGGGGCAATGTTGTATGTTTTGGGGATTTTTCGAATATTTTTGGGGATTTTTATTTTACTTTTTATTTTTTGTTATTTTTCGTATTTACGGAATTGATCTATTTTATTTATGTAAGAGTTTATTTTACAATCGAAAGAGTTTATTTTAATATCGAAATATTTTATTTATTTGACATTTTATTTATACTGACAATCCTTGTTATTATGTATTATCAATAGACGTAAATGTTTGTTTTAGAAGAAGAAGCTATATTTCAAATGAAGAATTTGTATCATTAAAAATGGCAAACAAAATTAACAACTCAAAAAAAAGCATAATTCCATCTGGGAAAGTGAAGATTGGGCACAAGGTAAAATCTGAAATATTTATATTTGAAAAATTTATATTTGGGGATAAGTCTCGAAAACAATCTGGGAACCCTGTTTTCAATTAACATCGTGCGTTTTAATGTAAGATTTTGCATTCAAATCGGACTAACCGATTCGAAGTTACAGATTTATTTCAATCTTTTTTTCTATACCACTGTGCGGTGTTCAAGTTTCAGAAAAATCCCACTAGTATAACAAAATCAACGCGAAATATAAAGTCAACAGATAGGATACGATATTATAGTTCCCATCATTCTGCACAGTACTGTTAGTACATATTTAAATAATTTAATAGAATACAAATAATAATAATAATAAAAAGCATATTTTTTTTTGTTTTTTTTTACGATCAAATATGACACATTTTGTGAGGTGTTTTCTCCAAAACTAAATAAAAATTCATTAGATGACTACGACTGTAATAAAAACGAAAACAAACGCATAGAGGAACCATTGGCCAACAGATTTAGACACGATATTGTTGTTTTTGTAGTTTTTCGCGTCACACTTTTTCGGGGTAAAGATTCAACAAATACACACTAAAAACAAGTAAGAAAATATGATTGGTCAGGCCCGACCATATATTACCCTACACTGAGTAAATGATCAAAAGTATTTTTCTTTAAAAATATCAATAATTAATTTTCGTGAGCGATTTTCGGAAGTGGGCCTATATGGGTGCTATCAGCAATTATGCACCGATCGCCATGAAAATAGATCACGTGATTTATGTCTATATGAAACTTATTTCTGTTTAATTCTATGTCGATACCAACATTTTTAAGAAATTTATGCTCGTTAAACTGGGCCTTATATGGGTGCTATGACTAAGTAATTATGGACCGATCATAATAAAATTTGCTTATTTGGAGAAAATCTGTGTAAATATCTATATAAATTAAACACTATTGACCGGAGGGACATTTGTATGGGGGCTAGGTGAAATAATGGACTCATTTCAGACAGTTTCAATCCTGGGCGGAAACAATTTCATGTACCAAATTATATCGAAATATCTTCAAAATTGCGACCTGTACTTTAAGCACAAGGTTTACATGGACAGCCAGCCAGACGGAGGGACGGACATCGTTTAATCGACTCAGAAAGTGATTCTTTAAGGTGGGTGTTAGACAAATACTTTTGTACGTTACAAACATCTGCATATATGCATAATACCCTCCCCATTATGGTGGTGTAGGGTATAAAAAAAAACACACAATAGAGAAAATAGTTTTTTGGTTTTTCATTGCTTTGCTCAAAATAATTTCTACATCAACACCATAATAATGAATGAACACAGTGGTTTATTAGTTGCAAAGTATAGCATTTTATAAATCTGTCGGAATAATTGGATGATTTAAAAATACACACTTATATTTAGAAGTGTATACTTTAATGTAGGTATTTCGTTACAAAAAAATTAATTTGGTTACATTTACATTTTATGTATATGAGAACTTTTATGAATTATCAAAATATATTGACCAAAATATATATAATTGATAACACAGGGATATGATTGATAACACTAGTTTACAACGTTTTTGCTCATGAATTGAAACATATGGGGATTTGTGTATTTAGGTCTTCTAACTTCGGAAAAAATATTAAAAAAAATCCTGGACGTCAAACTTTTGAGATATTTATTAAAAACGAAACATATAAAAATGTACATTAAATTAGGAAAAAAATTTAAAAGTGAAGTGTTTTAGTCCTTTTTTATAATTATTTTCATTTGTCTCCCTCACGACACTCCAATAGTAGTCTCCTAGCATATTATGATCCCAAAAACCTTGATTATTCCTCTCGAAAAACTTCAAATCTTGATGGAAACGCTCTCCATGTTCGTCACTCATGTGTCCGAGGTTTTCCGGTAAAAAATCCACATGAGAATGTAAAAAGTGAATTTTGAGAGATATATTTACACCCATCAGTTCTAAATTATGTAATAAATTCGCAACAATATCTCTGTAATTTTGACTTTTATTATTCCCCAAAAATTCTTGAACAACAATTTTAAAAGAATTCCATGCTGCATTTTCAACATCGGTTAATAGACACTAAAATTTTGTATCACCCAAAATTTTTCTTATTTGAGAACCCACAAATATCCCTTCTTTTAATTTAGCCTCAGAAAGACTCGGGAACACGCTGCATAAAAATTGAAATGCTGGTCTTGTCTTATCTAAAGCTTTTACGAAATTTTTCAATGTAAATAAGCATTTTGCACTGTTTGTGTTATAGGAAAACCTCGATTTGACTGAATTATTTTTCCGCAAATAAAAAAAAATGGTCTAGGTTTATTTTACACTTTCTAGAAGACATTTTAAAATAGTTTTTATAAAAGTATACTTTAGAGTTTTGTATTTAATAGCGATTTATTAACGTTTATCTACAGGAAAGATGTACTTTTAAACAGTATTTATTTTGGATTTTGTCAAAAAAAATACAACTCTGAAAGTATTTAGTAGCTTCGGCAGAGTGTTGAGTACCCAAATACGATGTAAATACTTAATTACCACAATTCGGTACACTACAGTATGCATTAGTAGTACTCAGGGCAGGTGAAAAATAAAAACCCATATACATATCTCAAAATTTTGACGTATAGGTGGGAAACTAAAAATGGTCAATTAACTAGCGTCCCTAGCTCTTCTCAAAAATATAAGTTTCATTCCATGAGCAAACAAAAATGTTTGATTTGTAAACTAGTGTAACTATACAAAAATAAATCTTTAGTTTAAGTATAATCATGTAGGTGTTTTTTTAATAAGAAAAACATGCGAAAAATATTGAAAATTTAAATTTTTATATCCTTCACCTTCGTGAGAAGGGTATATATGTATATAAGTTTGGCATTCCATTTGTAATTTCCACAATACAATTTTCCGACCCTATAAAGTATATATATTCTGGATCCTTATAGATAGCGGAGTCGATTAAGCCATGTCCGTCGTATGTCTGTCTGTGGAAATCAATTTTCTGAAGACCCCAGATATCTTCAATAATTCTGTCAGACATGCTTTCGAGAAAATTCCTATTTAAAATCAGCGAAATCGGTCCACCAATGGCTGAGGTATGAGGAAAAAACCAGGACAACCTCGCTTTTTTACCTATTTTTCACCTATATTTGGATTACTAAGTCATTAATATAGACAATATGGACAATAATCTAATGATAGATATTTCAAAGACCTTTGCAACGACATAGTAAGTTGAACCTACAATGGGTCAAAATCGGAAAAATATATTTTAACCCGAATTTTTTTTTCACCAAAAAAAAAATTAAAATTTATAAAAATAAAATTTTTAAATTTAAAAGAACAATTCGAAAAATTTCTTTTTCCAAAAAATTAAAAAAACAACTTTGGAAAAAAATATTTAAAATTTGTATTTTGAAGTAAAATTTGTTGAAGGGTATATAAGATTCGGCACAGCCGAATATAGCTCTCTTACTTGTTTTATATAAATTAGTTTATTGATATGTTTTTATTGTATTTCGCAAACAAATTTTTAACCCTTTTACCATAGGTCAAACATATAAGGATGAAACTGAAAAAAAATAATTTTCAACATCCTTGTGATATCATCAATATATCCTGGAATTTAGATCAACAAAATTGATGTCAAATAAAAGATAATTTTGTGTAGAATACGAGTAAAATTCAGAACAACTAAAAAAAAATTAAAAACGCTGACAAATAAAACTAAAGATTGTTTTGAATATCTAAATAGTAGATCGTGTTCGGCGCCTGGTGGCTATGAGTGACGACCACTGCTATACCTTATAATCTGAATTTCTTTAAAACGTCAAATTTATAAGAATCGCATTTATTGTGCGTCATTGAATTTATTCTGAATCATTTGATGAAAAATATGTACTCTGCATAATGTAAAGAGTGCATGCTAAATAATCTTCATAATCCAATACACATTTAAAATTAATGTCCGGATTTGTGCTCCACTGTTCGTGAGTGGACGTTAGAGCGCCAATGTTCTCGGTGTTTTTGATGTACTAAACGGAATCACATAGTAATTTTGAAATAAACGCACATACATACATGCAATAGAAATCTAATCAAATCTGCTTGGGCATATGTGTGCTTGTATATATGTACATATGTAGATCTATGCTCACTAAATATTGGCAGTGGAAAAGTCGCAGCAAAACAGATGGCAAACGAACGTGTGCTCTAATTAATTTAGTATATCTCGAGAAGCTTTGCGATCTAGGCGCATCGTGCTATTTTAAAACGAAAGAGTATTTATTTTTTTATTTTGTTGCTTTTGAAATTTGTTTCCATTTATAAAATAAAAGTGTTTTTTTTTTGCTTCTAATTCGGTAAAATTATTAAATGACCACAATAGAAACATCAAGAAATCCGCTTTTAAGTGAAAATGATATCAAGTTGAATTATGAAATATCGTGCGAATCGGACGATAGTGAAAATGAAATTCCTTATCATGCCAGAGAACATGCACAGCCATTTACATATGGCAACTTACCAAAAGGTTTCAAAAGAAGTGATCTTAACCATGTAGATATAGAGGAACTGCCAGAGTCTTCAAAGGCCCCTAAAACATCACATTTTCTACCACCTAGTCCTCCTGTACAGAGGCGTGATTTTAATCATGTCAGTATCGAAGAGCTACCAGAGTCTCCAAAAGCTAATAAGGCACCAGCTATGTTACCTCCTAGTCCCTCAATGTTGAGAAGATCCGGACGTCCGAGCATTTCTCCATCGAGACCGGTTTTGAAGAAGACACCGTCACGTGAAGAATTTGAGGAAATGTTAAGAGAACGTAGAGAACAGTCATTGAGAGAACAAAACCATGCCCTTAAGGAGGCTCAAAATGCTGCCATACAAAAAGATTTGGACGAACTTCAAGAGAAATTAAACAAACGAACCTTGCAGTTCAAGTCATATGATGCAACTGACGGTTATAAGGAAAATCTCTGTAGAGAGATAGTCAAACATGTTGAGACAATCGATTTGCCGGATGAAAAAGATCATGATAATACCAGTAAATGTGGCATGTCTACAGCTGTAGTTGAGGCACCCAGTAAGTACGAACCTGCACTTATACTAGCTGAACCTGGTCGGCCGGAAACACCAGCTTTCCCAGTATCAAACAAATCTACAATTGAAGAACGTTGTGTTAGTCCCTACCCCATGGTAACACCTGGCTCCCCCTCACTTCAGCGAGAGCAAACGGTAACGATCAACACTAAAGAACGTCGTTCACCTCTCAAGCTACCTGCATTAATTTCGAGTAACCAAAAGGCGAAAGTCGCTAACAAAAATAATCCAGAAACACCACATGATGTGGCACCACATTTAGTGAAATTTGCCAGAGATTCATCGGAATATTGGTATAAACCACATATGACACGAGAGGAAGCCGTTGCTCTACTACGACAAGCTCCACCTGGAACATTTATCATACGCAACTCAACAACATACAAAAATGCCTTTGGTTTGGTATTAAGGGTGTATAAACCCCCACAGGGTGTAGCAGTACCTGAAACGAATACGAACAGCGATGTACTAGTACGCCATTTTCTTTTAGAACCAACTACTCGAGGAGTACGACTAAAAGGTTGTTCCAATGAACCCACGTTTACGTCACTATCGGCCTTAGTCTACCAGCACTCTATCAATCAGCTGGCTCTGCCCTGCAAACTCATTATACCGACTAGAGACTTAATGCTCACGCCCGAAGATGCCGAACTGATTCACAGTCAAAAACAATTGCTTGAACAAGGAGCTGCTTGCAACGTTTTATACTTATTTAGCATGAATATGGAGTCATTGACCGGTGACGAAGCCATACGCAAAACAGTCCATGAAATGTATGCACAATCAGCTTTACCGTCACCTATAGAAGTACATTTCAAGGTATCGCAAAACGGCATTACACTGACAGACAACAAGAGACTAATGTTCTTTCGGCGACATTATACACCAAACAACATTTCCCATATCGCCATGGATCCCGATAATCGCTTTTATACTGTTTTAACATACGATGCCGGATTCGAACGCACCCTCAATAAATCCATATTTGCATTTGTGGCACGTCCCCCTACTGGCGGCAGAGACAATCAGTGTCACATATTTTGTGACCTTGCTTCAACACAGCCAGCTTCAGCGATAGTATCATTCGCCCACAAGGTGCTGCGATTCAATAAGAATAGTCATCAAATGTTATAGAATAAGTGTTGTTTTAGTAACCACATACTACTTTTTTATTTATTTATTTATTTATTTATTTATTACATTTCGATTTTGTATTATTGCAATAAAGTTTAAATTCAATGTAAAGTTCTTACTTTCTATCTCTCATTAACATTGCATAGCGAAGCATGTTGTCTATGTCGGTACCGATTGAGGCTCTTGAAAGTAGCGAATGTGTTGAGTCTATTTCTGAGAAAAACATTTCGCCATCGTATTGGGACCAGCGACTTTGCTTTAGATTCTCATTGACCCGTCTCAACTGTTGATTGATCTGTAAGTTACATTTGACACTGAATTGTATATAAAAAAATAAATATGCATTGAAAACAAACTTTGGTAACAAGCAGAGGAGAGTTGTTGCAATTAAATAGAGCAGCTGAAAATTCATTAATATTTTCCGGTTGTTTGTTGATAAGTTCATGGAGAAATACACGTATTATAGCCCTCAACTAAGTGCATAACAAAACAGGAAAATTCGATTAATATACAAACATTTCAATTTTGAACTATGTACATATGTATGTATGTATCTCTGTTGTCTTACTTCTGGATGCCGACATAAATATGACCAATTACCACCATGCAACTGCTTCTTAATCTGATTTAATGAGGTGTAATTCTTAACAGATTCCGAATCCCAATTTCCTTTACAATCTAATTTTGGCCGTTTATCCATTGTATCTTACTTATAGTTATCAAAATAGACTAATTAAATAATTAATAAAAAATATCATAAAATCAAATCAATTTTGATGTCATAAAATGTAAATAAATATCGTCGATGCGCCAACAAAAAATCCAATAGTTGAATAACATGTAAAACTACACATTTATATTTTTGATAACTTTGGAACCAATGGACATAATTGAGAATAGTTTGGCAGTAAGGGTTTCAGATAGTCGAATGAAAATTTGTTTTAAATTACACATGAACATTTTTATTGGCGCAAAGACGATATGTGCATATTATGGTGGTTTTATAAAATCGATTTTCGATTTTTATAGATGCTCACGTCTAGAATTGTGTCATTTAGTGTAAAAATACGATTGTTAAAGTTTTAGCTCTTTCCCGTGCCGAATGTGCCTCGAAGTTTTAAAAATGACTACTAATTTTTCTTATTTTGACAAGAAATTTATTAATGATTTGTGTTTCATATAGAATTAAAACACAAAAATTTCAGTAAAAGAAAAAATAACTCAAATTTTTATCAATTTATTGCTTGAAAAGCTATTATGCAGTTTTTATTACATATATGTATGCAACAACAAGTGAAACAATTACACTCTGCTACAAAATGACACTTTTTGTCAGAACTTGAAAAGCGACCTAATGGGGGTTGTAGGCCTAGGTGAGGACATACTAAAACCGTTTTCAAAGATTTTGAAACACCCTCAAAATTTTGAGATATTTTGAAAAAAACAGTTTTTGAGTAGGTTTTTAGACCGATTTCAAAATTATAAACAATTATGGATAGACAAAGAATTAAGCTTTCATAAAATGTATGCACAAAATGTATATAAAAAAAAATTGCGTAAGTTTTTATAAAAAGTTTATAAAATCGGTTTATATTTGCAAAAGTTATTAAACTTTTTTGAAAAAAGTTCGAAAAAATTTACCTTGTAAATTCAAAATTTTACAAATATTTTTTTTCTACAGTTTTTTGTTTTTTTGATTTATATGCGCTAGGGGAGAAAATACTAAAAATGGTGTTAATTAAAAGTTGAATAACTTTTAGAATTTTCACCCGATTTGAATAATTAAAACCATGTTTTGTTAAGAACTAAATTTTCTATATATGTAGGTATTAGACATGCCCTTAAAAAATAGATTTGCTTTCGATGGGTCTTCTTTTGTTCATTAGCAGCTAAAACTAATTAGTGCAAAATTTAAGTGCAATCGGATAACTAGAACACGTTCCGGAATTCGATTGAAAGTTGTAAAATTGGGTAAATAATGGTACTTTTTCCGATATCTTAAAAAAATTCCATATTTGAATACTGTTTTTTAAACATTTGCAATAAACCTAAGCTTCTAGAGAAAACCTAAGCTTCTTCAAAAAATGCACGTCATTTTAAAGCGTAATCAGTTTTCTTTACAAACCCGTTAAAAAATTTAAAGTCGGACAAAAACTGACTAAGCTACAGGTCGATAAGTCGACGAACATCACTGAAAACGGTTTTTTCAGAATAACTTCTGAATTTGAGGGTGTTTCTGAAATGTTTAGAGACAATTTGTAGTGTACTCAGCAAGACCGCTAGGCCGTTTTCCAAGTTTTTTTCCATCGTAGCACCGTGTTATTAATCAAAAAACAATCAATACATATTCATTTAAAGATTGATGGTTTTCTCGTATTAAGAAAAATGAGAAGTGAAAAATCAGCTCAATTATGAACAAAATCCCCGGAAGTTTTTTCCGTTTTCCCATTTCTCCTATTCATATTCAATGTTAAAAATAAGAATATATTAAAAACTTAAAATTTCAGAGTTTTACCAGGAATTTTTTTCTTTACAAACCATCTCCTGAAAATTTCGAATCGAATAAAAAAATCAGCCAAATAGTAAAATGAGAGAAATGCTGATAAATAACAAATTATTAATTGTTGAGAGGCTGTTTTTAGCTGTGCGAAATAATAAGGACAGCGCATCAATTAGAAATAGACTTGCCACATTTTGAAATTTCCAAAACGGGACACCACTAAATGATCAGAGAACGATGGAAAAAACATGGAAAATGACCTAGCGTGGGTTATAGGACTTGCTGTACATTACAAATTGTGTCAACAAATTTCAGAAACACCTTCAAATTCAGAAGTTATTCTGAAAAAACCGTTTACAGTGATGTTTTTCAACTTATCGATCTGTAACTCAGTCAGTTTTTGTTCAATTTTTATTTTTTTTAACATTTTGGGAAAGAAAACTTATTACACTTCAAAATGACGTGCATTTATTGATACATTTGTAAGTTATAAGTGAAAGCTTATAAAAATTTATATCAATGTATAAAGAAAAGTTCTTAATAAAACATGGTTTTAATTTTTCAAATCGGATGAAAACTGTAAAAGTTATTCAACTTTTCATTAATACCTTTAGCCTAGTACTCTGTTCATATTTGTGAAAAATCATGGTTTTTTCATGCGAAAAATTTTATATGCAGTTTGACAGCTTGCTGTTGCTTTTAATTTCGTGCGAAAGAAGTGCTGCGTATGTTATTTCGTGTGGAAAAATAAGGTTGCCAGATGTATTTCACATGTTTTCCACAATAAAAACAGAGTACAACTTTTGCGAAATTATTTCGCATATATTTCATTCCAAATATTTTATATGTAGTTTGACAGCATTTCGCACGCAATTTTGAACACAGTACCTAGCTTTTTTGAGTATTTTCTCCCCCAGCGCATATAAATGTAAAAAAACTTTTTTCGAAAAAGTTTAATAACTTTTGCAAATATATAAACCGATTTTAATAAATAATTGTCTATATAAATCTGTCTTTAAAGCACTGTGCAAAAAAAATTTGGTTTTCATAGAAAAAAATTAAAATAACTATTGTTGAATTTGAAAAATTACGAAAAAAAATAAAATAAAACATTTAACTTTTTTAATAACTTAAACAATTTCTTAGATTATTTTTTAAAATTTTGAAATCGGTTTTAAAATGTCTGAGTTAGAGGTATTGAAGTACTACCTACCCTAAAACACTTGTTTCAAAATAACTCAAAATTTTGAGGGTGTTCAAAATCTTTGAAAACGGTTTTAGCATTTCCTCACCTAGGCATACAACCTCCATTAGGTCGCTTTTCAAGTTCTGACAAAAAGTGTTATTTTGAAGCAGTGTTATTATCCTATTTTATTTATTAAAATCAACAATAACACATTAATTTTAATTGTGTGAAATCTGGAGAACTATTTCTGTGAAAGTCTTTGAACTTTATACAGGAGTAAATAGTTATTTTCGAATATCTGGAGAACTATAATTGTGGAAGTCTTAAAATTTTGCCCTAATATCACCCTTACTATTCTACATTTTTTGGGTGAAAATATTATTGTGTTAGTGGGCGTGGCATCTCTCATACAAAGTAAATAGTTAATTTCGAATATCTGGAGTACTATAATTGTGAAGTATTTAAACTTTGTATGAATCAAATTCTTGTCACTATACGGAGTTTAGCTGAAAATTGGCGAGACTGAATTTTTTAAAGTAAATAGTTATTTTCAAATATCTGGAGTACTATAATTGTGAAATTCTTCAAACTTTATATGAATCAATTTCATATCACGACATGAAGTTTAACCAAATTGGGAAGAATCGGAACAAGGTTTAAGTCACCTACCACACAAAGGAAAATAAATATTTTCAGAACTATAATTGCGAGATTCCTCAAACTTGTTTAATAGCCCACTTATCATTTTACATAGTTTGGCTGTAAAATGGTCGGGATTGGATTAGTGACACCTCCCATACAAAGTATATAGTTAATTTCGAATATCTGGAGTACTATAATTGTAATGTATTTAAATTTTGTATGAATCAAATTCTTATCACTGTACAGAGTTTAGCTAAAATGGTCTAGATCGGAACAGTGGGTGTGAAACTTTCCATTCAAAGTACATAGTAAATTTTGAATATCTGTATAATTAAAATTGCGAGATTCTTCAAACTTTGTCTGAAAATTTATTTTTTATAATTTTACCTAATTTGTTTCACCTCATTAAAAAAATAGTTTATAAAATCTTTAAAATTTTTTTATTTTACTACGTAGGAGTAACGAAGCGAAGCGGGTTATTTAATAAAGTTTACCTATTTCAGTCCATAATTTAAAATTTACATTTTTAATCGCTTTTATCAGCTTTTTTATTATTATTTGAAGTAATAAATTCAACAAACTCAGTCCATTTCAATGGACCAACAACTCACCTTTAACTAAAGGTACAAGCATACTAGAGCGAGTATCGTGCCATTTATTTTTCATGAAAGTTAAATAATGTTTACTAATGAGTTTATTGAAACTCATAGAAGTTAATGCACTAAGTACCTATGTATATTGTTAAATAGTGATATTCAGTTTTTAGAAAATACTATATTTCAGAAAATAAAGCATCCTTGTTTATCGGTATTTCCAATTTTTGATTTTTTTATATTTTTTGTGGTAATTAATGAAAAAGTTATGTTTTTTTTTTAAACGGGGCAAATGGCGTCCCGTTCAGAGTATCGCCGGGACACGGGACATTCGACTCTAAAACTGGTCTGTCCCGTCGAAAACGGGACGGTTGGCAAGTCTAATTAGAAAATAAACATATTCTAAAAGTTATTATTTTAAGTATAAAAGGTAAGAAGAGTGTTCTAAAGTACATTCCAACATAAAAGTAATTTCTTTTGTTTAAGCCAATTAGTGAAAATGGGAAAATCTAAGCATTGTGACATAGCAGTACTGCAATATATCAAAGTTGCGTGAAACCGGAAATTCTTATAAAAAATTTCAATGTAGCTTGGATTTTTTTTAAATAATTTCATCTTGCAATTCATGTTTTCTTACTAATTTTTGCATGCTGAACATGAATTTTACATTATTCAATCATTTATCAAAATAGCGAATGCCGATTCTGAATTAAATTACCATGGAAATATTTTACTTTTAAAGTGCCACCTATTATATTACGATAATTTACACCAATCAAATGAAATCAAAATAATTTAATTTTATTAAAATGAAAAATGCTCTATATTATCATTTTCATACATACACATTCAATATTTTGAGAAGAAAAACCCTCTTAGCCTGTTTCACGATATCGAAAAAAAGCTTTCGTTCGCATTCTACGCGAAAGAAAACTGATTTGGGTTTCACTATCTCTACCTTTATGTGAACAATGACTCGAACGATGATTCGAACGAAAACGTAAACATTTTCATACAAAATTCTGTTTCTCTATTTCGAACATGTTGTCAACTGCGAACGTAAATGTCAAAATCGGTCACTTGCTGTTTTGTTTTCGTAGTGAAAAATTGTAAATTTATAGAAATTTAATTTGCAATGGATAATAAATGGTAAGTAAAAATTAAATAAATTCAAATATGTACTTTTTTACAATTTTTAATTTAGTTTAAAAAAATCAACAATGCAGCAGCTGCAGACTCTGGTACGCCATATGGAAGAAAATCCAGAATTTGCCAAGGGTTCACCGGTGTTCGGAGCAAGTAAGCGTTCAGCAGATGAAGAGTGGAAGAGTTTGTGCGAAAAACTAAATTCCCTTGGACCTCCTACGCGTACTCTTGCTGAATGGAAAAAGGTTTGTATGATGATGTTTCTGTGAACGGTAATATCTGATCCAAATGTTTTATTTACAGACCTGGGCAGATTTAAAGTCTCGAACAAAAAAGAAACTGGGAGATAACAAAAAAAGCCTGCTGGAAACCGGTGGTGGTCTCTACAGACACAGCCATTTGACGGAACTGGAGCAAATAATAGACAGGACATTATTTTTGTCCTCAGCTGTGCCCAGTGGTCCTGTATATGGAGGGAGTACCGCAAAAAGTGTGCCCCAAGACAATCAGACGTCAATTGAAGACTGCTTCCAATCCTTAGTGGAGACACCGCCAAGAAACAGCAAAGCAGTGGCGGTGATCACACCAAGCAGAGTTGAAGAAAGGCAACCAAGTGCTGAAAAACAAATGCCACACAGACAACAACTGCTGCAGACCCAAGAACAACTCAAGCAAGTCTACCGAAGTGACAGTGAGAACGAGCAAGCAGGCTGTTCCTCTGCCAAAAAAAGGAAAAGAACTGTCGACGAACAGATAGCTTTAATTCGCCGTCAACTTAGAGTGGCTGAGCGAAGTGCTGCAACAGTCAAGGAGCAGGTTGATGCTGCTAAAAGGTTGGCTGATGCTGCCGAGGCACAGGCTGAAGCAGCAAAAAGAAGCGCAGATGCCGCCGAAGCAACAGCAGCCAGCATGAAGGCAATTGTAGAAACAACCAAACGAATAGAAAATGTCTTACAAAACTATCTGCTAAATACAAAAAAATAAGCAAGTTTTATAACTAATTTTTTATGTAAATATATTAGTTTAGTGTTAAATTTTGAATTCCTTAATTTATTTTTTTTAATAAACAGAATTTGTGTACTAAATAATTATGTACATATTTATTTTGGATTTTTTTATAAATTCATGGCAATATTTCTCCTTATTGCATTTGCTTCTTCTTCATCAACTTCTTCAACTTCTTCCACTTCTTCTGTCACTTCTTCTACCAATCTCTCGACATCTTCCGGTTCAATACATTTATAAAATATACACATGTTGTGAAGTGCACAACATGCATATATAATTTTTGTTACTTTTGCAGGATTGTAGTGCAGCCCTCGTGATCCTATGATGCATCTGAACCTATTTTTCAGCACACCAAAGCAACGCTCAACCACATTTCGCGTACTTGTGTGCTTTTTGTTGTATCGCCTTTCATGTGGGTTATTGGGTTTTCTAAATGGTGTCATTAGGTAGGGTTTCAACTTATAACCAGCGTCTCCTATTTTGAAAATAAAAATTGTGAAAACTGATATATTTTGAGCTTAAAATATTTAACATACCAAGAATCCAAGTGTTTCTTTTCCCGTTTTCGAAACTGTCCTGTAGTTTTTGATTAATAACACTATACTCCCATACAAATGCATCATGATTAGCACCAGGATGTCTAGCATCGACGTACATAATATACGTTTTCTGATCGCAAATCTTAAAAATAGAATAAATTTGAATGAAATTGGGTAATCTGTGACATATGTAAGTGCAGTAAAAACTTACCACCATAACATTAATACTGTAGTACCCTTTTCTATTGTAGTACAAATGTTTTTGTTCGTCTCCTGGAGATTTAATACGGATGTGCGTTCCGTCCACACACCCAATAACTCCAGGAAAGCCGGTGGCGCCATAAAATTCTTGTTTGTTTTTATGTTCGTCCTCAGGGCGAACCATTTTAATCCAGTTTTCACAAATATGGTTTTCAAAAAAGTCCAAACACTCTGCAATAATCCTGCAGACTGACGTTTTACATGAAGAGGAAATTACCTCATTTCCAACTGACTGCTGATAGCTTCCGGTGGCCAAAAAACGTAAAAAGGTTGCGAGTTTTACGTCTGCACGTATAAAGGTGCTTCTGTAATTTGGCGAGCATGTTTCTTGAAACTTTTGCAGTAACACACAGAAAATGTCTTTAGAAACCCGGAAATTTGCAACAAATCTAATAAAATATACATATAAAAAAATCTTCATAACTTACATATGTAGGTATGTACTTACTGACTTGTGGGTAGCTCCAAGACGTTGTACATATCTCTTAGTTCCCTCCGATTTATTTGAACACTGTCCTGATCCTCCAAAAAATGGACTGCGATTGTTAAATCCATTGTTACAAAGCAAAAAATTCACTTTTATTTATTTTTTTATTGACTTTCAATTTATTTTATTTTTAAATGTTTTTGTTTACCTTTTTTTTTGTTTTGTTTTTATTTCAAATTTGTATTTATCTACATACAAATTAGTAGTTTTTTAAGTACTTTGAAAAGAAATCGCAAAAAAATATTAAAATTGTCGATCTGGCATCACTTTGACGTAAACAATACAAATTGACACACGTAAGTGGAAGCGAACGAAAGCGTTCGAAATAGTGAAACCCAAATTGATTAGAATTCGAGTGACTTGCTTTCGTTCGATTAGATTTTCTTTCGACATCGTGAAACAGGCTATCTATCTATCATAAAGTCCCCAAGAATGCAAAATTTTAAAAACCGATTATATGTGAGATTCAGTAGTTGCTTTAAAAAAATATGGTAGAATACCGAATTTTACTAACTCAAGTAATACGCGAAAAAAACAGTTTTTTGGCACTCCTGAAATGTTGTGTATTTTAAGATAGAGGGTTTTGAATATAGGCCCTCGATATGTATATTAAAGTTTTCGCTTTTGATATTATCAAATACGACTAAATTATATCACAGAGCAAACACATACATATATCACTGTTATATTCATATGTCTCAGCTGAATTGTTCAATTAGAATAAGTTATAAATCTGGCAGCGCTTCTCGTATGTCAACTAATGAAGAATAGAAATTAAGAAGAATGAAATAAAAGTATTCAATAATCAACTACATTGAGAAGAGGTTGTTCTTTACCTCACGATATTACACTGGCCACGAGGACAAAAGAAGAGTAAAAAACCGCGTGCATAATAGGGTTGCCAGTTTTATTTTTGTAAAAAGCGGGACAATTTAAAAAAATAGGTGAAATATGGCTGGATTTTCAAACGCGGGACAAAATGTAATAAATTATACCTCAACTATCTTAATATGGATTTTTCACCAAATTGTAAATTTATACAATAAAAGTCCAAATCTTATAATAGAGTTAAATAAAAGAAAAGTTCGTCCTGTATAAAAAAAGTAACATGTTTTGTTTTTTTGTTTGCTACTTTAACTAGATTTGGAAATTTTCCATACAAAAAATATATTGGAAAATATTGGGTGTATGGCTAAAAAATGCGGGATTTTTTAAAATGCTTGGCTTTTATTTTGAAACATTTGTACAATATAAATTTATTCAAAGAATTGACCATTGTTAGCTATGACATTTACCCATCTTTCTGGCAACATATGGATTCCGAGGCAAAAGAACTACTCATCTTTTGAGGCAAGAACGAATCAAGCAAATATCGGATACTCTCTTCTAAAGTGAAGCGTATTGCAGAGACAGCGTTCTGCTTCGATCGAAACAAATAGTAGTCTGACGGGGCAAGGTCTGGACTATAAAGCGGGTGAAAAAAAAAGCTTCCCAACCACTTTATTTTAAGTAGTTTTTAACAGTTACTGCAACATGTGCCCGAGTGTTGTCATAATGGAATATAACAGCTTCATGTCCGGCCGCATATTCTGGGAGTTTTTCGACCAATGTTCGCTTCAAACGAATCAGTTGTGTTCGGCATAACCTTAGCGCCATGGATATTTGGCTTTGGTGTCGATTCGGATGATTGGCCGGGCGTCACATACGATCCCTTACAATTCGGGGTATCTCAATGGATCCATTTTTCATCGCAAGTAATGATTCGGTGCAAAAATATATTTTTTTATAGCGTTTAAGCAGCAATTCAGACATAAAATATCGTCATACAAGGTCTCTTAGCTTCAATTCGTCAATTCCCTGCTTTTGGATGAGTAGGTCCCAATGATTTTGCAATCTCTTGTTGAGTAATTTCTTGGGTTTCAAACTTTTTTCGCTAGACATGTCAAAATCTCCACTTCGCAACGTTTAAACCGATGGAACATATTTGCTGAGCAATCGGTGTGCCTCAGCGGAACATTTTTCAAATTAAAGAAGTAAAGCAAAACTTCTCTCATATGACGCTTTGTTGGCACAAAATTCGGCATTTCAAAGCAAAAACCCTTTGTGTATGGGAAGTTTTGCTTTACTTTTATAATTTGAAAAAATTAAAAAACATATCGCACCCGTTCAACAATACTATATTAACTGAAAATTTTTAAAAATTCACTTATTGCAAAAAAAAAAAATTTCAACGTATTCCGATTACTCTTTCATCTCAAAAACCACGTTTGAGACCATTTTCGTGATAATTAGTGACTACCTTGTATCAACAAAAAGGTATTATTTTGAGTTAATACAAAAATTTAAATAGAAATACATCGTATATTTTCATAAAAAAATTTATTAAGGGTCCTCATGTAAACGCTTAAATGCCTCGCAAACTGTGCAATCTGTGCATTTTTACACTTTCGCAAATGAACTGTCAAAAAATGTATGGAAAATCGTTTGCACAACTCCGATAAGTTTGCGCGACAATTTAGACCCGCAAACTTGAATTTATTGTGCATTTGATGAATCAGCTGCTTTTGTTTACTTTTATTTATAAGATATAAAAATCAAATAAAATATAAAAATTTTGTGCATGTGAAAATTGTGTAACTTTGGAACAGAATGATTGTATTAAATGGCATTGTGTATGAAAATATTAACTAACAGCTAGAATATAAACAAAATCTTCCAAACTATATATACCACCATTTGTTCCAAAGATTTAATTTTCATTCAACATTTCTAGAATTTAAAATTATACAATTTGAAAAACTTTTTTTAAAGCTTTTGTTGAATTTATTTTTATTTGACATTTTTATCAAATAGAGAGAAATTTAATGTATAAACTTGCACAACATTTAAGAGGTGGGTTCATGAAACACGTCGCGCAAATTTGCACAATTGAACAAATGGGAAACTTAAGCGTTTAAATGAGTACCCTTATTATTTTGAATTGAGCCTTTATTCAAGTTAAAAATAATCAAATTGTTTTATTTAAATTTGGTTGTATTTTGAGTTGATACTGTTTTGTTGATAAAATAATACAAAAAATATCGAGAAGTTCCAGAAAAATTGTAGTAACTCAAAAATAGATTTATTTTGCAATAATTGCCAAAATTTTAAAGAAAAACATTGTAAATATATTTTCAAATAGAATTTGCTTACTATGATGTATTCGGATTTTCAAATTCTCTTAAAATGTAATCACAAACAGTTTTTGCCATAGAATAAACCAATGATGTTCATTTCATTGTGCTTTCGCGCTGAGTAACAACACACATATTCTTGTTCTCTTTAAAAGAGCGTAACAAATGTCTCATTTTTTCAGAAATTCATTAAGCATTGTTGTTGGTTGGTTTTTGGACGAAGCAAAGCAAACACACGCGTTTCAATTACAAATGAACACAAAACAACAAAGTCAGAAATAAATAAAAAATTTTAGAGAATTTCGGTCGTATAATGTGTATTCTTTTATTTCCTTAAAATTTAAATTACATTCATTTAATAAATCGGTTATATCTGGCAAAAATTCTAAATCTAAACATTCTTTATTTTGTTCTTATTTTAAGTGTTTGACATTATGTTTGCTGGATAGCTCTCTCACCAATACATCTTCATTTATATTTTTGAACATCACTGGAATAAACGCATAGAACGGAAGGAGAGAGTAAAAAATTACTCTCTTTTCACACATACGGGTGATACAAAAACAAAATACATGCAATACATTCTCATGAATTAGGTTTTTGACAACAGACTTAGGTTTTTGGCTCTCAGTTACCTATCTAGTTGTTGTCTATGGTTTTTGCCCTCTACTGAAAATTTTGAGTTAATACAGTATTGTTGAACGAGTGCGATATGTATGTAGAAATGCTGTTCTAGAACAGTGATGTTCAAAAATATAAATGAAGATGTATTGGTGAGAGAGCTACCCAGCAAACATAATGTCAAACACTTAAAATAAGAACAAAATAAAGAATGTTTAGATTTAGAATTTTTGCCAGATATAACCGATTTATTAAATGAATGTAATTTAAATTTTAAGGAAATAAAAGAATACACATTATACGACCGAAATTCTCTAAAATTTTTTATTTATTTCTGACTTTGTTGTTTTGTGTTCATTTGTAATTGAAACGCGTGTGTTTGCTTTGCTTCGTCCAAAAACCAACCAACAACAATGCTTAATGAATTTCTGAAAAAATGAGACATTTGTTACGCTCTTTTAAAGAGAACAAGAATATGTGTGTTGTTACTCAGCGCGAAAGCACAATGAAATGAACATCATTGTTCTAGAATTTAACATAGATTGAAAAATAACTGGTTAAGTAGGTATATGAACTGTTTTCTAAATAAATATTTACACACGGGATATACATACATAATTGCACTAAAGTAGTGAAATTTATATAAGCAATACATTTTTAAACAAAAAGCAGTATAAACACAAAAGTCATCAATATGACAGAAGGTGCTTCTGCCACACGCGGTATAACCACTAGCCCCAACCAAACCTTAATGACAGCTCCAAACCAAAATTACGCAACGTTGTTGCCGGAGTTCACACCATCAAGAGAGAAATGGGCGATCTGGAAGCAAAAGCTTGATTTACATTTAATGGAGTTAAACATCACTGAAGAAAATGCCAAAAAAAAGTGACGCAGTTAAAGTTAGTAGGTGCTACACTTCCTCTTTGCGCATGTGAAATTTCATTCAAATCGGCGTAAGGGTTTATAAGTTACAGATTTATTTCCCTCTTTTTTTATTCTCATACCACTGTGTGGCGTACAAAGAATTGTGTACATTTCTTTATACACACTATATGCCTCCAGTAATTATATGTCACGAAAGAAAAAAATTCCATGGAGCCACAAAAGACTCAAGTGAAAGTGTAGCAGAGTGGTACGCAAGAGTTAAAAAGCTAAAAACTAAATTCGACAACAACTTAGATGCATTTATTCTCAATCAATTTGTAATGGGGCTTCCCGATAAAATTTTCGAACGAATGTGTGAGGAGGATGAACGGCTGACGGCAGATGAAGCTTTGCGTAAAGCAATGATATTTGAGACAAAATTAGCAGCGAAGAGCGGCGAAGTCGACGTTAGCGCAGTTAATTATATATCAAGCAGCGAGGAAGTAAGGGAGAAAGCAGAAACAACAAGAATTTTAGACAAAACAACAATGAGAGAAGTAAAGAGAAGAAACGTAACACGTATTCCCACTGTGGTTGGAAAAATCACTCATAAATGAGTGCATATTTTTGCATATGTTACCCTTAAATGCATTTTTGGCATATATTTGTTTTAAGAGCATATTTATGTCATATTTTGCGTTTTTAGAGCATATTTTACTGTTTAATAGCATATTTTGACTTTATCAAAAATAAATTTTGTCTTACTTATTTTTCACTGTTGTATTACAGGTTTTTACTTCCTTTGTTTAAATTTCAAACTTGAAAAATAGATTGCTTTTTATACCCTACACCACCATAGTGGGGAGTGTATAATGTGTTTGTGCAGATGTCAAACGGACGATGTCCGTCCGTCTGGATGGCTAGTTGGCTGGCTGTCCATGTAAACCTTGTGCGCAGAGTACAGGTCGCAATTTTGAAGATATTTCGATCAAATTTGCTACATATTATTTTTCGACCAAAGGACCATGTCTATTGAAACTGGCTGAAATCGGTCCATTATTTCACCTATTTCAAATGTCCTCTCGAAATTGGACTTTATCGGTCATAAATGTTTAATATATATATGTATCTACACAAATTTCGCTCCAAATAAGTTTTATATATACAAAATTCATGTCACCAAATTTTGTTACGATCGGTCCATAATTAGTAATAGCTCCCATATAGACCCGCTTCGGAAAATCACTTTAACGTGCATAAATCTCTTAAAAATGTCGGTATATACACCAAATTCAATATAAATAACTTTCATACAGACATAAATCACACGACCTACCTTCATGGTGATCGGTCCATAATTGGTCATAGCTCCCATATAAGGCCCATTTCGAAAATCAAATATAAATTATTGATATTTTAAAAGAAAAAGCTTCTTGCTCATTTACTTGGTGTAGGGTATTATATGGTCGGTCAAGCCCTTTCTTACTTGTTATACCCTTCAGCTTCGTGAGAAGGGTATATATAAGTTTGTCATTCCGTTTGTAATTTATACATTTTTCATTTCCGACCCTATAAAGTATATATATTCTGGATCCTTATAGATAGCGGAGTCGATTAAGCCATGTCCGTCTGTCTGTCTGTCCGTCTGTCTGTTGAAATCAATTTTCTGAAGGCCCCAGATATCTCCGGGATCCAAATCTTCAACAATTCTGTCAGACATACTTTCGAAAATTTTGCTATTTAAAATCAGCAAAATCCGTCCATAAATAACGGAGATATGAGCAAAAATCCGAGACAACCTCTGAAAATTTCATCAAAAAACACAATGTATTGCATGCTTTGACAAAAAAACAACAAAACGTATGGTTGGATGTGCAAGCTTTGCGTATTTGGTTTTTTTTTGTGTTTTGTTTCTTTTGGCGTTGTTGTTGTTTTTTATACAATTAAACGTATGTTTGGATGTGTGTTGGTTTCATTGCCTTGCGTATTTTGTTTTTTCTTTTGGTGTTCTGTTTCGTTTGGCGTTGTTGTTGAATGAATGTTAAGTCAAAATAGTAAAAAAAACTTAAATTAAAATAATAAACATGAACATTATTGCCAACATATGTAACTGTTTCATAAAACATAAAAACCATGATTTACATGCAAATGTGGGACAACACATATCGCTCACCCAGTTCAAAAGTGACGCAACTCAAAAGTTAAATTTTTCAGAAATCGAAAATAAATATATACCAATTGAATCATAATGAAAGACATTAGTGTTTTTTTATCCACAGTTAAAAACAACAACATACACTGATATCTTTTGTATAGATAAACAAGTATATTGTGCATAGTTTAAGCGTAAAATTAATTTTTCGGGTTTATATAACGCGACAAATTAATTTTGAGTTGTGTCACTTTTGAACTGGGTGTTCGATATGTGCAAACTTAACTGTTCGAAATTTTGAACTGGCTTTTCAGGGAAAACGAAAAATCGCAACATTTTTTTGACCAGATATTTGCAATCTTTCACCATTCACCTTATTTTTGGAAGCATAATTACAACAATAGTATCAAATTTTCTCAGCATTTCTAATTATAAATGTTTACAAGTGATTTTTTAACCTTAATTATATAATTTTCAAAATCTTATTTTATATTATATTGTTGTAATTATGCTTTCAAAAATAGGGTGAATGGTGAAAGTGAGAACAGGAATAGCCATGATTGTCTTTTAAATTTGCTCCTATAACATAAGTTGATGTCGAAAGAACATTTTCTATTTATAAAAATGTTTTCAGATCCAATAGACAACGATTTTTATTTGAAAATTTAAGTCAATATTTTGTAATTTATTGCAATAATAACCTTAATTGAAGAAGTGACTTTATATTTATATAAAATATCATCAAAAAATACTTCTCGAGGCCTTTTCATAGCTTATTGTTATTATGTTGTATTTATTTTTTGTTATACTTGTTTTAGTTCATGTTATTTTTGTTTATTTTACGTTAATTTAGCTATTTAGAAATGAATTGTATTGATTTTTTTAAATAAAAGTATATTTTCTGGTTAAAAATTATGTAAAGTTTGTTTTTTTAAGAGCATATTTTTTAAATTTTAAGAGCATATTTTAAAGTTTTTACTGCATATTTAAAGCGCTTAAAACGCTATTTTTAGAGCATATTTCCGGTTTCCCTGATAATAACCAAAAAACCAACTTGGTGATTTTGTTACTATTTTTAGTGTTTTTTGTATTTAGACCGTCAACATATTATTGTGAACATTTTTATAAATACATACATATATTGTGTTAGGTCACCGTATAATATGTACTAATATTATTTATTGTTATTATTTATTTCAATCATTTTGTTTTATTTTCCTTTTTTTTATTGTATTAAATTTGTTCATATTTTTATCTCACTGTTGTCACAGTAATTTGTTAGCATTTTTGTTCATACTAACCACTGTAACTTATTTTGGTAATGACCCGTTAGTTTTTATTATTTGTTTCTCACTTCAATTCTCATAACTAGTATGTTGTTGTTGTTCTTAAAAATGCAATTTATTTATTTTGGAGACTTATTGCGTGTATGTTGTTTTTGCATACTTTAATGTAAAAACAAGTTCAATAGTACATTGGAAGTGAGAAACAAATAATAATACAACAACAATAGTGTAGCCCTTATTTACATATCAATTGTTAGGATTAAGAACATTAATTTTTAAAATAAAGAAAACATTGTCATAGTTGAATTCAAGCAAGAATCATCTCGCCTTTTAATTTGTCGGTACCACGGTCGCATTATCTTGTCGTTTTGGTTAATTTCACTGCCCAGTGAACATTTCAGCAACCTATAGACAACAATTCGAAATATACAGAATTGCTCTATATCGTTGCCGGTGAAGAAAAAGCTCTTCATCATACATATTTCCCTTTCAAAAAATGTTGTCACCACTGCCTTCATATTGTTAGCATTTTTGTCTGTATACGCTTTACTTGTCTATATATGATATCAGCTGTTATAGCAAAGTTACAGAAAAACTAACGACAAACACAACTTCCCCTAAGCTAAAACCAAAACTGCTGATTCGTTACGGAACGGAACGTACAAACTAATTAGGCCTTAAGTTTAACAAAATTAATTATGTGTCAAATAATAGTAATAATCAAGATGATGATGATGATGTTAATAATATATTCAAAATTTAAAAAAAAACTTATCATACTGCCTGTTTTTACTTTTTCATACATTTTGCGATATGAAACATTATCAACGTTTACACGGTTGCGTTAAGAATCGCTCGACCTTTTAAGGTTGCATTGCATACATACATTTTGGAATTCACCCAAACTGTAAGGATTCGATTATGTTATCGAATATGTGAAAGGTGAGTATAATAATGCTGATAGTTTGTCTAGAATGCCGCAATCGGTCGTTGTCAAAGATTATTGTGAAAATAACTATGTAAATTTTATCGATTCAGAAAATTCCATGCATATAAACTTTCAAGACATCGCAAGAGAAACACAACGTGATCCAATATTTTCAATGGTTTATGAGGCAATTCAATCAGGCACTCTTCATAAGATGAAAGTGTAACAATGAAATACTAACTAAATTAGCTAAATCGTGTACATACTTACTTTTTAAGTTGCTTTTATACTTAGTTATTATTTTGTTCATTTACGTGAACCCAACTATAAAATTAGATTCAACTCAAGCCACACACACTCAACTAGAGTTGGGTTTATTAGCTCAGTGAAGTGACCGCTCTTTTCAGCTCAGCTCACTCAAATGAACTAGGTCGCTCTTTTAGCTCAGTATGTTGTATAATGACCATTTCAATTTGAGAATTGCTTGTAGTGAATTAAATCAATTATTTCTGTTTTTAGTTGTAAAAACACACAGTCTTTTGACAATTAGAGATTTATGCGTGAAATAATTGATTAAAATTTTAAAAAATAAAATTGTATTTTATTAAACTAATATTTTTGCGGAAAAAAGAGTTAATTATTTTTTATTTCTAATTTCCGATGCTAACCAAATGTTTAGACAATATTTGTTAAGCAGAACATTCACTAACTATAAGGTATTCTTTTACCACAAAATAATAAAATTACCAAAAAACTCGAGATATTAACTGGAATTTGAAGAAGAAAATCTTATAAATCTTATTCCTTAAATTCAGAAATTCTAAACTGTCATTCCAAAAAACAGCGAAAAACCCACGATAGGCCGCTCATGGCAGCTGACAAATGTTCTGTTGATGTAGCAGTGTAGTAAAAAAGTGCATAAGATATACATATGTTTTCTAAAAAAAAGTGATTGAAATAATATTGCTAATTTAATTAAGAATATCAGTACTTTGTATTTTTTTAATTATGTTTTTTGGTAGATACTCACTTTTCAATGTCAGTGAGCGAAAGAATGTAAGAGCATTGACGAGTAAAGTGAAACATGTGAAACATTGAAGACGACAAATGAATGTGCTTGTGCAGCTCTTTCATGAGCACTGAACTGGAACAGCTCAGCGCTCAGTTGAAAACGCTCAGTGCTGAGCTGAAAACGCTCAGTATGATGAATGATTCACTTCGCTCAGTTGAGTGAATAGCTCAATTGAACTAGGTCATTCATGAGCTACACAACTCTACACTCAACCACACATTTTGCTGATGTTGCTCTCACAACAGATCATTCCCAAGGAGTTTATATGAAAATAACTAAGTAAGCAAGATTGAGTTACAGTCGGGGCGGTTCACACAAGACACGAATGCGCTATAAAAGTCTCGGAAATTGAAATATTATAATTGAAGAGCCGGCAGACTTTACGACAGTAAAACCTGTTGTAAATTCTTGGAACAATACGAGACCTTTGGTTGAGTATTGGATAAATTACCTACACAGTGACTTCGGTTTTCTGTTCTCACAGTGGCTTTGGCTTTCTGTCCTCACAGTGGTTTCGACTATCTGTTCTCACAGTGACTTCGGTTGTCTGTTCTCACAGTGGCTTTGGCTGTCTGTTCTCACAGTGGTTTTGACTGTCTGTTCTCACAGTGACTTCGGTTGTATGTTCTAACAGTGGCTTCGACTGTCTGTTCTCACAGTGGTTTCGACTGCCTGTTCTCACAGTGACTTCGGTTGCCTGTTCTCACAGTGGCTTCGGCTGCCTGTTCTCGTAGTTCAAAATAAACACTAAGAATTAAACATTTGCTGAATTCACAAAACCCTTGTATCGAGTGCATTGAGTGTATTATTGTATTAGAATGCAATAGTGTAAGCTTGTTGTTGGTAATTGTCATACAAAAACTAAATACACTTATACACTTTTATTTTATATGTTTTTGAAATGTTGTATTGGTTTCCGTGCTGTCAATGTAATGTGAATGCCAGTTATTGAGAAGAAGAATCAAAATACAAAAAATATTTCTTAATGTCAGCAGCAAATTTATTTAATGGGAAAAATAAAAATGGAAATTAACGTAGCTGAAGAGGTAAGAATATCAATAAAAAGTAGATTTATTTATTCATGTATGAATGAATTTCATATATTTTTATGTTTTAGTCAAAACCAAAACGAGTGCGCCGTAATCCGACAAGAAAGTGGTCCGTGCCAGAAGAGAAGCAGCTTATTGAGTTTTTAATGGAAAATCGGGAGATTGAGGTATGTTTAAACCTAAATTGTGTTTATATAAACATGTTTTTCATACATAATTATTTATATTAGAAACCAACCAATTGCGAAAAATCGCCTTTTTAAATTTTTTTAAATTCAAATGCATGTAACTTTGGACTCAGCCATGATTTTTAAACACTTATTTCTTTATTTGATATATAGATCTATTGTTAATCCTATAAAAGAAAACTGGATAAAATCGGGGAATATTTGGAACCTCGGTCACCAAAAAACTGGAGTAGGGTGGGTAAAAATGTTGAAAATTAAATTTTCAAATGCGAATATCTCCTAAGCTATAAGAGATAATTGATAGCTATTGATAGGTTTTATGTAGTGCTTGACGAGGAGATTCTATATGTGTAATTTTTTTAAATCGGAACACAAACGAAGAAATAGGATCATTTTAAATATTGAACATACCCGAGGTGTCCTACTTTGGGAACCCCTGGTCCCGCTCCTAGTGGGCTCATGAGGTCCAAATTCAAAACTTAACTTCCTCTTTGCGAATTTGAAATTTCATTCAAATCGGCGTAAGGGTTTAGAAGTTACAGATTTATTTCCATCTTTTTTTATTCTCATACCACTGTGCGTCGGTAATATGGAAGGGAGTACTATAAAAAGTAAGTTTTTCTTAATATTTATATTTTTTCAAGTCATAAACAATAGTTTTCGTTTCAGGCACTTTAGTAAAAATACAGATACTTCGATGAACTGGAAGACATTTTTTGTAGCCGTATTATACAAGATTCCTTGATTGAAGAAAGTTTGGACTCCGGATGCGACATATTTAATTCCACAGAAACTTTGTTCGGTGAAACAACTGTATCGGAAACATCAACACCACAAATTTACTTTTTTCAGTGTTATTTTTCATTTCTAGAAAATCTGCTTCTGTAACTGCTTTTCTGCTTCTTATTTGGTTTTTGACATTTAAAATACAAAATACAATATACACTAGGTGTTCACAAACAAATAAACAAAAGATACACGATACAAAATGTTGTGAATATAGCAATTGTAATATTTTAAAACCAACCATCTCCATCAAAAAGCACCCGAACCCGAATGCAGAGCGCCGAACCTGCTTTAAGCCGATCCTGATATTCAACCCGAACCTACGTTAAGCCGATCCTGATACTCAACCCGAACCTGTTAGCACCGATCTTGATTATTCAACCCGAACCTGCGTTAAGCCGATCCTGATATTCAACCCGAATCTACTAGCAGCAATCCCGATTACACAGCCCGATCCTGAACTTAAACCGAATCCCAACAGTAGCCGATATTAACCCGACTGAATCAAAGTAGCTATTCCATCGTAATTTATTTAATATATTTATATATATTGTAATTAAAATTAAGAAAGTTTTCAATAAAGTACTATTTTAATTAAACCCAAAAGGGTACATAATAATCGTCTTGTTACTTAAGGTTTGTGGGCCCGTAAGTAAGCCCTGGACTCGACTAAGTTGCCTCAGCCGACGACAAAACCACGTTTCAAAAGACTTAACTTTTAAAACATTTCGTCAATGAATTGAATGCAGAATATGGTTGTTTAATGTGGGGTTATAGGTCTGTTATTCCTCCAAAATTTAGACAGGAGTTATTGAAACAATTGCATTTTTCACACTTGGGTATCGTCAAAACCAAGGCTTTGGCAAGATCATATATGTGGTCGCCTGGCCTTGATAAGGACATTGAGAAATTAAATAAAGAATGTGTTCCTTGCCAAGAGCTTCAGGCTAGTCCTGAAAAAGCTAAATTAATTCCTTGGAAGCCAACTGATTCTGTGTGGGTCGGGTACACACCGATTTTGCAGGCCCCATCAAAAATAACAATTTATTCATAGTCATCGACTCATTCTCAAAATGAGTAGAGGTTTTTTTTACTAAAGATATAACTTCTAGTTTCATCATTTGCATAATGAGAAATTTGTTTGCACGATATGGTATCATAGACACGTTTTTGTCTGATAACGGACGACAATTCGTATCAGAAAAATTTCAACAATTTTTAAAAATCAATGCTGTCAGACATATTTTAACAGCAAATCTTAAATCTGACAACCATGAAAGTTTAGACACAATTCTTTGTCGATTTTTAGCAGATTATCGCAATGCAAAGCATTGTACGACGAATGAAACACCTTCAAATCTTTTTCTTAAAAGAACACCTAAAACAAGATTCAGTTTGCTTAAACCACCACTAGTTCAAGATGTAATAATGCGAAGCCAAAACAAAAGTATTACCATTTACCATAGATGGGGGTAGTGCACTAATTTTGCAGTTTGCACTAATACTTAGTAATAGTGCAAAATTAGTGCAATCATTTTGTTCATATTTAGTGATGAGTTGAAAATTAGCAGCCGCACTAAACATTAGTGATAGTGAGTTAAAAAATTTTGCACTCAAAATTAAATTAGTTGATTTAAAAAAATGCAATCATCAGTTTATTGCAACTTTTTTGTATGCACTAATTTGAGTGCAGCTTCAAATTGTGCACTAAATTTTTAAGTTCAAAATGTTTTAAGTTTAATACTGTACACTAATTTAAAACTTAAGACTAATATTTCATTAAAAATAACAAAAAATATTTAAAATTTTTATTTTTCGAATTTGGATTAAACAATTTCATGACTACTCATTTTTGAAAATTTAGTGATAGTAAGGGTCCTCATGTAAACGCTTAAAAGCCTCGCAAACTGTGCATTTTTACACTCTCGCAAATGAAATGTCAAAACATGTATGGAAATTCGTTTGCACAACTCCGATAAGTTTGCGCGACAATTTAGACTCGCAAACTTGAATTTATTGTGCATTTGATGAATCAGCTGCTTTTGTTTACTTTTATTTATAATAAATAAAATATAAAAATTTTGTGCATGTGAAAATTGTGTAACTTTGGAACAGAATGATTGTATTAAATGACATTGTGTATGAAAACATTAACCAACAGCTAGAACATAAACAAAGTCCTCCAAACTATGTATACCACCGTTTGTTCCAAAGATTTAACTTTCATTCAACATTTTAAAATTTATACAATTTGAAAAAAAATTATTAAAGCTTTTGTTGAATTTATGTATTTTTATTTGACAAATATAAATTTTCTGTATAAACTTGCACAAAATTGAAAAGGTGGGTTCATGAAACATGTCGCGCAAATTTGCCCATTTGCATAAATGGGAAACTTAAGCGTTTAAATGAGTACCCTTAGTATGTTTAATGCAGCTTTTTTTGATTGCAGGTTAAAATTTTGCACTAATTAATTGTAGTGCAGATTTTTGCACTAAATCTTCGTTTAGTGATAGTTAAAAAAGTATCACTATCAGTGCTAGTTAAGAAATAAGCATTATCACTAAAGCTGATAAAAAATAGTGCAAACTAAATTTTTTGCAATATTAGTGAGTGATAGTGCAATGCTGATTTCAATCAACATTTAGTGCACTACCCCCAACTATGCCAATTACAGGAGAACGCGAAGCGTTGAATTTCATGAGGGCGAAAAAGTTTGGGTTCGCGATTAATCAGATCCTAATAAGGCCACTTGGTCTTCGGCAACAATTAACAAACAACTTGGCCCAAGAACATACATATGCGTCTTAACTAACAACAATCGTCAAATTAAAAGACATCTTAATCAGACCCTAATTATAAAAAACAAAATTTAATTGTTATTATTAGCCTTAAGCCGTGCACCTCAACAAAAAAAGGTGTGCATGTTATATTCATATGTATCAGCTGAATTGTTCAATTAGAATAAGTTATAAATCTGGCAGCGTTTCTCGTATGTCAACTAATGAAGAATAGAAATTAAGAATAATGAAATAAAAGTATTCAATAATCAACTACATTGAGAAGAGGTTGTTCTTTTTTATATTCCTTTCTACACAATTTTACCTCACGACATTACAATCACTAATTATGAACTTTCTAAAGTTTAGGCGTAGGTCAAGTAAAACAATTAAGTAGTGAAAAGGAGGCAGTGTTGTTAGCACTTCAAGTTTCTCCAAAAAATTTAGCTTATTAAGAAAAATGAGAAGTGAAAAGGTGGCAATGTATTAAAAACTTAAAATTTCCAAGTTTTAGCTGGATTTGTTTAATTTTTTTTGTTTACAAACCATCTCCTGAAAATTCGAATCGAATAAAAACAATCAGATAAATCGCTCCAGCCGTCAATGTATATTAGGGTAGTCCCTAATAAAATGTTGTGTTTGTTCCCAATTAAAATCAAAGTATAATTCATTCTCAAAATGTTTGTCTTTATATCAATATTTTGTTAGCTGGATCCAATGTCATATCTAAAAAAGTATTCGAACTTTTTAAATTTTTTGCAAAAATTTGAATTTTATTTGATTTTACAGCGAAGTGTGTGTGAAAATTGGACCTCAAGGTTACGATTGCACTTAAATTTTACAATAGTTATATCTTCTAATGAACAAAATAAGGCTCATCTAAAGCAAAACTAATTTGTTACCGACATGTATAATGTCCATACTAATATTCAACATTTTTAAATTTTTCAAAATTGTTTAAATTTGTAGATGATATTTTTGTAATTTCCCCTTTTGATGTTCTTTTGACATATCATACTCGTACATGCAAAGTTTTAAATAGATTTGTTCTTCAAATATCCTGAGTTTTTTTTCAATTACAGCATTTAAACTTTATTCCAACACTCTTAAGCTCAAACAAATGCTGACAATTACGAGTATGTGTGATAGACCTTAGACTCTAAGTACTCTATGTGTGCACCCTTTGCATGTTCGTCCCTTTTTATCATTGTGTTGTAACATTTCTGTGTTTTATACGTTTGTGGTTCATTTATATAAAAGTCACAGTGGTAGTTTAGAGGGTGGTGGGTATTCATTCGACTAATGATCGTTCGATTAATCGAATAATTTCTTACGAATAATTATTCGAACAATTTAAAAATGGCCATTTTCGAATAACGAATAATTTTATGTGAAATAATCGAATAAAACGAATAAATGTTCATATATATTTAAACTTATTAGATTGCTTAAAATTTTTCATAATTCCAAATTTAAATAAGTAATAATGACACACAAAAATTGTATTGTTTCTGAAATTCGACAAATAACTAAAGACAAAGGGACTTTCGATCACTGTAGATGAGTGTTCCGAAAGCTCCTTCTATAAATATCATTGGCGTAGATAGCGGGACTCGCATCTACCCACCCCAGATAAAAAATTGGAAAGTCGCAGAAAGATTTTTTTGGATTTGTAGATTGTTCGGTTAAGAGATTCCAGTGCCCTAGAACATGGGGTTTTTGGAACCCAAAAAGTTAAATATATTCCAATGCCAATCGTACTACGGAGCACATGTAAAGTTTGGTTTTAAAAACGGTTTACAAGCTAAAATAAAGGAGTCAAATCCGCAAGCCATTTTGGTTCATTGTTTATACGACAGGCTAAACTTAGTTATTGTGGATTCGTGTTCACATATATCATCAGCGCAAACATTCTTAGCATAGAGGCTTTATGGATTCACTTTTCGAAACCAGAAAATAATAATGATTTAAAAAGCCTAAGCCAAGCTATTCAAATTAAACAGTATAAAATAAACAGCCTTTGCACAACTAGATGGAGTTGTAGATATGAAAATTGTAAGTCAGTAATTAAAAATTACGCTATAATTAAAATTGATCTTGGATTTTCCGGATTCTATTCCTTCAGTTGATTATTGAAAGTTAAATATATATAATCCAGTAATAGATATCATAATTTTTAATATCGAATACCGATTCCAAAACGTTCCATTACCTAAAGCTGTTAACAATTTCTTTAAATTAGATTTGGATGGCGCCGATGAATTCATTATTAATTACAAAAATGTTTTGCAAATTAATTCTGATTCTATGAAAGCTGAAGCACTAACTTAAGGACTTAAGAATATGTTTAAACACATATTCAGCGAAAAACAATTAAACTTTGATATGATAAAATCCAAAATTGACAAGAATATCTCTCCAAGCATTTATATACTTTTGCAAGTGGCAATAAGCCTTACTATTAGTTCTGCTAGTTGCGAAAGAAGTTTCTCAGCTATGCGTAGAATAAAACAATGGTTACGTAGTGCAATGCTTCAGGAACGATTTTCAAATTTAGCAGTTTTTTTCAATTCAATTCTTTATTTATAATAATATTTGTACAAAGGCGTATATATGTATATAATATTCCATTTTTAAATATAGAGAATTTAGATATAAATAAATCTTTTCAACTCAAAAATAGTATTTTGTCTAACAAATATAATAAGGAACAAATAACAGTTTAGATCAAGAGAAAAATTAAAAAAACCCATTTAAATATAAAAAAAATATTTTATAAAATAAATTAGCACTTTTAAATATTGAAAATGAAGTAGTTATGTTAGCAAACTAAATAATATTTTAGTTTTGTTTTAATAAAAAATAATTTTTTTTTATAAAAAAATCGTTTATTTTTACTATTTTGAAAGGGCTTATGATAAATATATAAATATTACTGCAAGAAGTTACAATTCTAAATACAAATCTTTCAAAATTTTTAACTTAGGACTTGAACCAATGAAAATAAAAGGTACGGAATAAAATATTTGTTATTTAGCTGGCGAAATATTAGAAGAATCGCAATTAATAATCAAAATATTACCTTAGATTAAAGTGGAGTTGAATGTGATGGAGAATGTGATTTTGAAATGGTCGTCGAAAGTGATATTGAGGATGACATTTATAATGAGAACGTTGAAATAGACAAAGGCTATGATCTTGAATTGAATATATTGTTACGTTTTAACCTTTTCAAAACGCTGGTTTATTTCCTTTAAATAAACCGGATACTTTTGATTGCAAATAAAAGCCGTTTAGTAGTTTGAAAATTGTAACAACTCTTTATTTCTTTAAAATGTACAACAACAACAGAATTAAATAGCCACTCAATGTTTTTTTATACGCGTTTATAAATTCTCAGAATTACAGACACAATTTATAATGTACACGAATTTACTTGAAAAAAACACAACACACTTTAAGGCACTTAGATGATGTTTCTTCGAAAAGCGTCTCTGATCAACTCACTCACGACTGCAACCTCTGCCACTATTTATAACACTGCATTACCATCTAGAAAGCTCTTTAACTGTCAAAGTTCGAATATTCTAGATCATACGCCATCTGTGGTGTACTTTCTACAATGTTCTTTAACTGAGTATTCGAATACAGCGTTGCCAACTTACGATCAAATCAACTGAAAGCTTTTATTTAACAATGCCCACAGATATGTTACAGTCTGCCATTACAGCACTGTTATTTGAAAGCATTATGCTACTTAAAATCATTATATTTGAATTCAAGTACAATTTCGTAACAATATTTAAGTGATGTTATTAACCACGTACGTAAGTGTTGCAAAATATTTAATAAGTCGAATGATAAACACAAATATTGCAAGCTAATGTTTTGCTGCAAGAAAAGCATGGAGTCTTATACATGATTTCGAACATCGTTGAACATCTTTGTCTAACATGGTAATAAACTTTTTGCGTATTTGTAAATGCGTCAATCATGCATTTGCCTGACTTCAAGTTAGCCACGTTCACTGACAATGATATCAAATTTTGGACAGATTTGTGTAGTTCCCTACGACAACTTGATTAATCAAAGATTCGGAACCCTGATAGAACTTGAGGGTATAATACAGTTTGTTATAAATAATTTAGATAAAGTGAACAATTCATTTACTAAAGAATTATTTACTCATTTTAAAACCTGAATTAATGAACGGCATAAAAAAGTTCTTAATACGTTTATATTGTATTTGAATTCAGGATCATGTCCAACTAGCTCAAATTTTTTAAAACATAACTCCAAAACGGAAACTATAGGGTTTGCTAGTCAATTGTTTTGTAGATTGTTCGGGAGTTAATCTGATCACAATAATTCTGATGAAAATTTAATGATGGACTTTGTTGTCGAATGTTTTTTAACATTATCAATACTTGAATTGTTAACTTTAACGTTATTTTTTGTTATCTGATACACGCTGTGTATATGTTATTGAGCCATTGTACAACTATTTCAGCAGAATGAAGAAATGTCTGTTCAACGGAACAGAGTTATCACACGGAGCAACAGAATCAGCAGCCCCATTCACAGTCTCATCGTCGATGCAGCCTGGAAAATGTGTGTCTAATAGGACCTCAAATGTTTTTTTACTACTCAGAGTCCATGTACCATAGGGTTTCTTAATGTAGCTTGGTACAACCAGTGAGATTGATAGAATTTTACGTAATCGGTAAGTCTCAGAGTATCCTTCCACGCCGCTACAGAAGTCCCTCCAGGCGTTCCTTTTCGCGTTCCTCGTAAGGTTCTTAAAATGATTCAATGAGGACTTGTATCCCGGCCAGTTACCCAGCTTCTTTGCCTCGTTAAACAGTTTACTACACGTCCTTCTGGCGCGTGCTATCTCGAGATTCCATCAGCGAGGCTTATTCCTACCTCTGCGGATGTTCGGCTTACAGGCCGAATTAGTAGCCGATTGGAACGCTTCTGTAAGTGTCTCAACTGCCACAAAAAACCTAGATGTTTCTTCCTCTTTGAGGCATCTCATTATTTCTGCCAACGTGGAGTGAAAACGTTTTACTCACTTCTATATGAAGGAGTAGTACAAATATTTATTTTCAAGTCTTCTCATCATAGAAACTGAATTTAGTGAGGGTTCATTGTCCATAACTACATTCTGTGGTACCCCATATCGATTTGAAGTCCAAATTAGTTTTTTATCGGTTGAAAATGTGTCTATGTGAAGTGTGTGACCAGGATACGTTGGTATTGGAGTTTCCTCAAGTACCGGCGTATTTGGATGCCTTTCACATTTGTTCTTTTTGCAGGTTGAGCACAACTTTAGTATTCTCTTGATTTCTCCGCGCCATCCCTGGGAAATAATATTTTCCATAATTTGTGCTTTATTTTCTGTTTCATTACGATGTGTCCTATTATGGTCTACCAAAATTGTGTTTTCTTTTTCATTTTCAGATGTTATATCGTTGACTACTAGTTGAGTGTACCTACATTTATAGTTCATTTATAAAAGTGATCCGCGTATGTATATGTGCTGAATCCTGCATATTATCGGTTCTGGAGTTTTAATACCTTTTATTACTGATGGACTGAGGTATCTTTTAAAAACGTCTATTAGTTTCTGTTCGTCATAAACTGTTTCTAGTATAAGATGTCGATGGTATCCTGGAAAAATTATTTTAAACTGGTATGAAGCTACTTCACCAATGCTTCAGTTCATAAAAAGTAAAAAAGGTATGTTGTGCTGGCAGATGTGGCATACAAAATTTTCCTATTGTTTATTGGCATTTTCATTAAATCTAGTCTAATATAATTCTTATTAGACACAGGCTCTAATAAAAATTAAATTATGTCTCCGTTTCTCTTTCTTGCCTCGAAGTACAGCAACGAGGAACAAACTTTACGTCGTCTGTTTGAACCTCCTGGTTTCTTGTAGCAACATCTCTGCATTTTATTAATGGGTCCTTGCATAGAATTGCAAGCATTGGTTCTACTCCAGACGACTTCTGATAGTTATTGGGTACATTAAAATTCTGAGGTCTACTCAGAAATGTAATTTGTGGAATGGTCCAAAACACTTATAACATCGTTGTTGCAAATTGAGAATATCATCTTTGTACGCTTTTCGATACCAAGTGAAGAGCAGCGGACATAGCGACATCGCTTCCTTGATCTACTGGCATACTGGGGCCTATTTCACTAAACTACAATTCTACAAGTTTACAAGTTACAATTACAAGTCTAATTCTTACAAGTGCTGATGAATTGTGTTTCATTAACATTTTCACAACACTTGTAGCTTTTTGCACTTGTAAACTACAATTTCTACAATTACAAGTTCTTGTACATATATATTGTGATATTAATTTTACAATTCTTATTTATTATTACTCAAAATGCTAAAATATCCTCTAAAAACGCAATATAACATATTTCAATAATATTACTTATTTTTTAGACCCAGTCTATCGGAAAATGTGCGGGGACTGATAAAAATAAAAACTTTTGCAATTATGGGTACTAATTTATAATTGTCTATATATGTATGTTTAGATTTCCAAAGTGGATATTTCCAAAAGCAAAGAATGAAAGTATAGTCGGTCAAGATCGACTATATAATATCCTACACCAATCCCCTTAAAATTAGGTGGCGTTACTTATGTACATATATACAGTGGTGGCCACCAATTTAAGACAAATACTTGAATTTTTTCATCAACTGTATTTTAAGTGCGATAGAGCCAAAATAAAAGGACCTCTAAGGGTATGAAATTTATTATTAATGTTTCTAGTTTCTGAAAAATGTTTGGAAAAATCGGTAAAACATATATGGACAAAGATATGTGGAAATACGTTGACCCACCTCAGCGAACATCCGCTGTTAATAACATGATATGACCGAAACTAATGGAACTAAAAATACGAAATTTGGTCCGAATATTTTATAATAATAAAAATATAATGATATAAATGTGAGAAAATATGTTTATTTAAAAAAAAATTTTTTCGGTCAAGTTGTAGAAAAATTTTATGTGTTCGTGGTGAATATGTATGAATTGACACAGTCGAATAAAATACACTTTTGTGTTAAAACAGTCCTCATGCATACATATTTGTGGAAATATTTGAAAAAATAATTGACAATCACGTGGAATTTAGCAAACAATTTTAGTCTTAAATTCCTGACCACCACTGTATATGAAACCTATTTAAAAAAAATAAACAAAATAAATCGTTACTTTAACCCTCCGTCATGCACATATTCCGATAGTCACGTACGTAGCGCATGTATCTGGCCAGATACACTATGTATTTCAGTACATTTATATGAAAAATATGCTATTTTAGTGATAATATTACATTGTTATATTGTTATCACGCCAGGCAGATATATATTTTCTATTTTTTTTGTTCTTAGTGCATGCTAAACCACCTACCCGTGCAAAAAAAAAATTAATGAGAAATAAAACAAGAAAAATTGTATTTTTGTGTTTAATTTCAAAAAAATAGTTGTTCATTTCAATTAAATTTAGTAGTTATAAAGTAAGTTTTAATTAATTCTAAATTAAAAAAGTCTTACACAGCTTCAGGTAAGCAACTAAAAAATATAACAAATACCATTAAAGTACAGTACTCTTCTCACAAAATGTGGGTGTATCTGGCCAGATACCTGCGCGACGAATACGATGTATAGATGAAAAAATCCACATAAATTTTGTTTGTTTTTTTTTTTCATAAAACTTTATAGGTAGTTGTAAGATGTTTTTATTAAAACTATAAAAATATTCAAATAGGTTTTTTCAAATTTTGCCTCCAATAATATTATAAGGTATATACTTATATTTTGTAATTATGTAAATAACTACTTATTATTAAGAAGAAAAAGTTGTAAAACTTGAAGTATTTATATATATAATTTTAAAAGATAGAAAATGTACTATATATTATTGAAAATAAATAAATTGAAATTGAATTTTTTCATAAAACGATTCCTAACAATATTTGTAGAGCGTACCTGGAGACTCAAACCCCTAGTCAAATTAGAAATAAAAATTGAGAAATTCTGGAAATATTTAGAAATATCAAAAAACCGGAGCAGGGTGGGTAAAAATGTTGAAAATTTGATTTTAAAAAGCGAATATCTCCTAAGCTATAAGAGATAATTGATAATTTTTATAGTGCTTGACGAGGTATGTAATATGTTCGAAATCGGAACCGAAACGAACAAATAGAATCGCTTTAAAAATTTAACATACCCGAGGTATCCTACTTTGTTAGTCCATGAGTCCAAACTCAAAACGTGAACTCGACCAGACTTCCTCTTTACGCATGTCAAATTTAATTCAAATCAGACTAAGCATTTAGAAATTACAGATATATTTCTCTTTATTTTTTTTTCTGCTTTTTTTTCAAACTGCTCAAAATTCAACAGTGTTGTAAAATTCATTGTCAAGCTGCATAAATACGCTGACATGTACCATTATGTTATTATTCACATATCATAATAATGTACTCTTAAACATGGTTTAGGGGTTATTTAGATAAAGAATGACATTGAAAATAAAGAAAATACGAAAGTTTGAAAATTGCTGGGACGTATTATCCCCGTAGTCCCTAAAGGGTTAATTGTCCTGTTGCCCTAACAGAGTGTTGTCATCTGATATTCGAATGCCCAATATCTCGTTTGTCAGAATAATGCATCATTAAACATATCTTGGTTTGAACCCAATCTAATGGAGTTCGATAGGACTCTAATACCTTGTCAGCATCGCCAGTTATTTTAGTGAGAATAACGTGCAGAATTGAGAGCGGACTATATCCGGAATTATGTTAAGTTCATCTAAGTTAGCAGTAATCCTACATATTGGTTGGTCTGTTCCCTCGTCTGGTAGGTCGTCATTTCTTGCTATTACTATATCCTAAATCATTTTTCTAATTTGTTTCTTCTGTAATTCATTTCAACCTGTAAGGCCAGCCGAGCTAGATGCACCATTAGGTTGAGTCTTTTTAAAGCCCTATTAAGTCTTTCCATTATTTCGTCATGCATGTGAGATATAAAAAAAATTGTTTCGAAAGCTACTAATTAATTTTGAATTTCCGTAATATTTTCACCAAAAAAAAATAATATCACTATGCACGAAATTGACACTTTTTTTCTGTCAAGTGGTGGGTTAAACTAAGTCGGGTGGTGCTAACCGTGTTTTAGGTTAGCTCGTATTTTCGAGATATGGAGGAGGTTGCACAATATATATTTGCGTAACTCAAAATCGGTTTAGCTTAATGAATAAACTAAAAATTGTACATCGACATTTGCATTCATGAAAACCTTTTTCATAATTCCAAATTTAAATAAGTAATAATGACTCACAAAAATTGTATTGTTTCTGAAATTCCACAAATAACTAAAGACAACAACACTCACTGTAGATGAGTGTTCCGATAGCTCCTTCTATAAATATATAAATATTACTGCAAGAAGTTACAATTCTAAAAACAAATCTTTCAAAATGTTTAACTTTGGACTTAAACCAATAAAAATAAAAGGCACGGAATAAAATAATTGTTATTTAGCTGGCGAAATATTTGAAGAATCGCAATTAATCATCAAAATATTTACTTAGATTAAAGCGGAGTTGAATGTGATGAAGAATGTGATTTTGAAGCGGTCGTCGAAAGTGATATTGAGGATGACATTTATAATGATTACACTGAAATAGATGAAGGCCATGATCTTAAAATATATGTATATAAGTGATGTTATTAACCGCATACGTTATAGGGTTTTTACACTACCATCAATTTACAAAGATGTTAACATCTTCCCATAAGAATTACACAGGGCTGAGTGCCAACATCTTTAAAAAATGTTGCTATCTCATTTCGTTCCACCTAATATCTTTCGATTATTTTAGTGTCACCACTAATAAAATGGCATTTATATTAAGAAAAAAATGTAAACAAATATTTGTATAATAATGAGGGGACATTTTATTTGTTTGAAATGTGCTTGTGAAATTATTTTCTTATTTAATGTGATAGTATAAAAAAGAAAACCAGACTCAATTCATTTTGTTTTCATAAAAACAATATGATTTTTAATATATTTGCAATTTTACTGATGGTAGATGTTAGATGTTGCAAGTGTAAACAAATCTTTTAAGTTTTCAACATCTTCCATACGTTTCGCCAAAATGTACGTAAGTGTAAAAACCCTATAACATCTACCATCAATTTGCAAAGATGTTAACATCTTCCCATAAGAATTGCACAGCGCTGAGTGCCAACATCTTTCTACATCTTTAAAAAATGTTCCTATCTCATTTCGTTCCACCTAACATCTTTCGATTATTTTAGTGTCACCACTAATAAAATGGCATTTATATTAAGAAAAAAATGTAAACAAATATAATATAATAATGAGGGGACATTTTATTTGTTTGAAATTTGCTTGTGAAATTATTTTCTTATTTAATTTGATAGTATAAAAAAGAAAACCAGACTCAATTCATTTTGTTTTCATAAAAACAATATGATTTTTAATATTTTTGCAATTTTACTGATGGTAGATGTTGCAAGTGTGAACAAATCTTTCAAGTTTTCAACATCTTCCATACGTTTCGCCAAAATGTACGTAAGTGTAAAAACCCTATTAGTGTTGCAAAATATTTAATAAATCGAATGATAAACACAAATATTGCAAACTAACGTTTTGTTGCAAGAAAAGCATGGTTTTGAACATTGTTGAACATCTTTGTCTAACATGGTAATAAACTTTTTGCGTATTTGTAAATGTGTCAATCATGCACTGCCTGACTTCAAATTAGCCACGTTCACTGACAATGATATCAAACAGATTCGCTTTATTATATAATTTCCCACTTTATAAAGCAAAGATTCGGCAACGTTGATAGAGCTTGATGTATAATACAATTTGTTATAAATTAAATTATTAAAACCCGAATTAATGAACGACATAACAAAGTCCTTAATACGTTTATATTGTATTTGAATTCAGGATCATGTCCAACTAGTTCAAATTTTTTAAATACTTGAATTGTTAACTTAAACGTTATTTTTTGTTATTCTTTAACAATAAAATATTAAAAAATCGACATCAAAACTTCATTATTTACTTTTTTTAAAAAAAATTTAATTATTCGAATAATTCGATTAATTTTAAGCGTGTGATCGAATTATTCGAACAAGTTAAAATCTCTTATTCGAATTATTCGTTTTATTCGAACAAGAGAAAAATCGAATAATTCGAATACCCTAGTGTTATGGCATACAGCTATGGGACACGGCCTCAGCGTCAAACTTAGAAAAGATCCAAAGACGCCAAAACAAGTTTTTAAGAATGATCACAGTTGCCCCGTGGTATATAAAAAACGCGAATATACACAAAGATCTAAATGTGCCCGTTGTAAAAACTGAGATCACGAAAAATATTCAAAAATATTAAAAAAAAAACTTGAAATTCACCAAAACCCATTGTCCCGCAACATATTAGATAACCGTGGCCACCCTCGATTAAGAAGGAGGGACACAGCAGACCTAATCTAAAGACTAGAACGAAGAATGCCAATTTAATCAAAGCAACAATGAATAAAAAAAATTTTCGTCCGTTCAATAAATAAATGAAGATGAAAAAATTATTTTGTAAATATATTTGGTGGTAACTTCTAATATAGTATTAGTTTCTGAGATATAGCAATTTTGGAATCGATTTTGAAGATCTTTTAATTAAAAGATATAATCTAGTGTCGTGCTATTTGTTAGTGATTGATTGAATAAAATGGTTTTTGGAAAACTTTCAAAACTCATATAAACATGAGATATCTTGAAAGAAAGCTGAAAAACACACATTTATTTTTCCTTAAATTTGTCTCTGTTTTGGTTGAAATTTTTTAGTTTTCCTTGCGGTTAATTTTTTACAAATTTTGGCTAATTTTTAATTTTACTGTCTCAAAAGTGTAACATTTCACATAATACTGTTTTCCCTTCATGGACACATTTTAAGTTACGCTCTTGGAACCATATACAAACAAATGTGGACAGAGTCAATGCCAAAAGGATATAGAGATGCCAACATATTTCGAAAGTTTAGAGAAAAGTATGGGTGTGTATATGGAATTTACAGTTTACAATACAAAATTAATGTTGTTATTGATGTTGTTGTTGGTTGACATGGTTGGTGACAAACTCCAAACAACTTAAATTATAGTGGTTGCTTTGGTTTTATCTAATGACATCATCTACCAGAAAATCAAAATACAGTTGAATACTGTTATAAAGAACTATGTCCTATGTATAAAGAACTATTTGTTACCATTGATTGTACAATGTACATACTAAAATTTTTCATACAAATTGCTGTGTTTGTAGCATTCCAAAACAAAATTTTCAAATAATAACAATTTGCAACATGCTTACTTGTTTATAACAAACTAAATTTGTAGGCTCCTCCGAGTCCCCAATAATTTTGTTCGACTGTAGTTTTTTTTAGCCAAAATCATTCTAAAACGCTGTAACACGAATTTTCTATAGATGTATACAAAATGCAGCACTTAAGTGCAAGCAGACATTAAAAACGTTTACAGGACTTATAGGTCCTTTAATTACATATTACAAGTTTTAGTATAACCAAATCAAGAAACGATTAAATGAAAACTTTTCTTGGGAATTAAACCAATTCGGAGGTCTCATTTCTAATCCAATTAAGAAAAATCTGAAACCTTAATAAATGTTCACATTGATTTCATTATACATCACCCAGATATATGCCATGGTTCTTCAATACAATAGCTAAGATTGTAGCCGCTTATGAGCGAGATTTTCGAGTCTTCCGAGTACAGTTTAATGACAAACAGTTACAAAAGGTTGACAGTAGTTTACAATAAATATATTGTCCTGTTTTTTTTTTTGTTTTGTCCAGCAAAAATACAATTTGTCCAGTTAAAAAATAATTTCTTTCATTTTGAAAAATATTTTTTTTATTAATTAATATATTGTAGAGATAAAAATTGTATAATACAATTGTGATTGCAAATGTATAGTCAGTAAGCCAGCAATCGACCGATTAATATATTCTTGGACAGCAGTAAAGAGCAGTGTTGCCGTTTTGGTTATTTTTATTCCTTATGTGTAGATGTGTATTTATTTTTCATTTTGGTTACTTTTTTCAAAACATTTAGTTATAGAGAGATTTTTCAATATACGATCCTAAAGAGATCGTATATTTAGTCTAAGACTAAAAATGTGTTAATACTTGTTGTAGGTGTATAATTTTACGTGAGAGTTTTCATAAACAATTTATATCTAAAGTGATTGGCAATTCAAGCTCTTTGAAATTATATCAAAAGATTTGAGAACGAATAATTTTTTTAAAAGATATTTACAATTTTTGTGATTTAGGAATGTAATTTCAAGTTCCCAATATTGGTTTAATTACACAGCGGAACTGACATTTTGGTGCCGAAAATTTCAATTTCGTTTTGTAAGAGTTGATGAACACTCAGTACTATAAATTTAAATTTGATTTTCCATACGTGATACGCAGCGTTTTTGGTGATAATGAATTTCAGTATGAATATGATGTTAATGATATTAATGCCCATTTTGTAAATGTTGCTCATGCTGACTTGGATTGCAATGTTGATTTTGATAATGCTTGTGGCTTGTTTTCCTTTAGATGTGTGACTGAGGATGAACTTTTGTTGGCAATTTGTAAGGTGAGATCGAAATCTAATGGTACAGATGGAATTCCGATTAATTTTCTTAAAACTATTTTTCCTTATATTTCCGACTTCTTAATTTTTCACATAAATGCGATATTAACTACATCAGTTTTTCCTACTGAGTGGAAGCCCATGTCGTTCCGATACCTAAGTCCGGAATCGTTAGAAGTTTGGATGACTTAAGACCTATTTCCATTCTACCTGCCATTTATAAGGTCGTTGAGCATATTCTCAAAAATCAGATTCTTTCATATGTTCATACGTATCTTTCTCCTTCTCAGTATGCATTTCGTAGTTGGCATAACACTACCTCATTGTTGTTGAATTTGAATAATTATGTACGAGATAACTTCAATAGGGATTACTTGTCTTCTTTTGTTTCACTTGATTTGGCGAAGGCTTTTAATTCGATCAGTTATAATATTATGGATAGGAAACTAATTGACTTTTTCAATTTTTCTAGATCTGCCTGTGTGTTGATTTATTCATAGTCAAATTGTCGATATTGATGGCGTTTATTCCGATTCACTTCCCTTAATATCTGGAGTACCCCAGGGCTCTGTTTTGGGACCACTTCTTTTTATAATGTATGTGAATGACCTTCCTGGTAAATTGTCAAAAAACGTACATTGAGTTAAAAAAGCAGTACAATTGAGTAAAAATTAGTACAATTGTTTATTTTCAAAATTTATTTAATTCAATAAAAAAACTAACAAAAAATAGTTCACAACAGCAACAGTGAAGAACATAAAAAAGAGATCATAACTACACAGTTCTATTTAATATAAAAAAATTAACTTAACCCTTCCAGGGTCAAAAATAATTTTGGTAGAGCTAAAAGTATTAAAAATAAATATTTATAATTTGAATACGCTGAATCCGGGAAAAATATTTTTTTTGTATTTGGTTGCTCTGGTTGTCAGTGTATGTCTTTTATTTAAAACAAAAAAATTAAAACTAACTGTATTTTATTATACAGTAAAAGCGCATAGAAACAGAGTATGTTAGGGTTAAAATTTAATTTAAATCAGTTTTGTGATTTTAAATCTATTGAATTTATATATATTTCACACTAGACTAAAAACAATGAATATTATGATAGTATTATTGGTTTCTTAATTTAACTGAATAAAACTCAAAAACAAATTTTCATTGTTTAATACTTCAAAATTAATTTAAAAAGTATAATTTTAATGGTATACTTTGATATAAGTACATACATATATGTACTATATAATTTTTGAAAATTATTGTCTTTAAAATTTACTGATTTAAATAAATTACAAATATTTTTCACTTTTTTGTATTTGTTGTACAAATTCATTTTTACCTTTTTCGGTTTTTAAAAAATTGAAAAACTCAGTACAACTGTATTCAAAGATTGTTTTTATTACTAACTCGCTTTCCAAACTTTCTATTAAAAGTTTATTTCATTCCTTCCTCCAAAAATTATACAATAAACTAAAAATTCGTTCACTGGCTGCATTAGAATGAGGAATTGAAAAGACGAAGCAACAAATCTTTTCGAAATTAGGAAATGATCCACTATTTAAGAATTCTTTCCATTTTTCATCTGCAAATTTTTCTTTTTCAAAGTTTTCAGCAAATGTTTTTAATGATATATGTAAATTCGTCAAAAAGTTGATCTAAATCAATATTTTTGATTGAAAATAATGTAATCATTTCCACAAATTCATGAAAAGAAATGTTTGAATTAAGATGGAAAATTTAAAGTTTTTCAAACTTACGACCTTTTATATAAGTACTTAAATTCGATAAAAACTCTGCTGAGCGTTTTTTAAAAAGACATATCTCTTGCTGATTATTGCAACTGCTACATATACGTTCGGCTAAAAACCCATAGAAATTTTCATCCTGCTGCTGTTCAAATCTGTCGTTTAAGTTACATGTTTACCTTCATAAAATTATGGTGAAAGTACAAAAAAGGTAGAAAAAAAAGTACAAAAAGAAGTACAGATACTAAAAAGAAGTACATTTGCGTACTTCTTTAGGGGTTATGCAGTTAAAAGTACAAAAACTAAAAAAAAGTACGCGTACTGCTGAAAACAGTACGTCTGGCAAGCATAGATGTAATTTTAGGCAATTCATGGATATCCGTAAATTATTACTTTTCTACAGGGTTATTAGAACCGGTTAGCCTGATCGTCTTTGTGCCGAGTTTTCCTTTTGTCACTCTAGATCAGTGATGTTCATCCCATACAACAATTGTTTAAAAAATTTAAACACATTTGTTACGCTCTTTTAAAGAGCGTAATAAATGTCTCATTTTTTCAGAAATTCAATAAGCATTGTTGTTGGTTGGTTTCTGGATGAAGCATAGCAAACACACGCGTTTCAATTACAATTGAACACAAAAAAACAAAGTTAAAAATAAATAAAAAATTTGAGAGTATTTCGGCCGTATAATGTATATTCTTTCATTTCCTTAAAATTTAAGTTATATTCATTTAATAAATTGGTTTTATTTGACAAAAATTCTAAATTTAAACTTTCTTCATTTTGTTGTTATTTTAAGTGTTTGACATTATGTTTGCTGGGTAGCTCTCTCACCAAATATCTTCATTTTTATTTTTGAACATCACTGCTCTAGATCAATGATGTTCTTTTCATTGTGCTTTCGCGCTGAGTAACAACACACATATTCTTATTCTCTTTAAAAGAGCGTAACAAATGTCTCATTTTTTCAGAAATTCATTAAGCATTGTTGTTGGTTGGTTTTTGGACGAAGCAAAGCAAACACACGCGTTTCAATTACAATTGAACACAAAACAACAAAGTCAGAAATAAATAAAAAATTTTAGAGAATTTCGGCCGTATAATGTGTATTCTTTTATTTCCTTAAAATTTAAATTACATTCATTTAATAAATCGGTTATATCTGGCAAAAATTCTAAATCTAAACATTCTTTATTTTGTTCTTATAAATTATGTTTGCTGGGTAGCTCTCTCACCAATACATCTTCATTTTTATTTTTGAACATCTCTGCTCTAGATCAATGATGTTCATTTCATTGTGCTTTCGCGCTGAGTAACAACACACATATTCTTATTCTCTTTAAAGAGCATAACAAATGTCTAATTTTTTTAAGAAATTCATTAAGCATTGTTGTTGGTTGGTTTTTGGACGAAGCATAGCAAACACACGCGTTTCAATTACAATTGAACACAACACAACAAAGTCAGAAATAAATAAAAAATTCAGAGAATTTCGGCCGTATAATGTATATTCTTTTATATCCTTAAAATTTAAATTACATTAATTTAATAAATTGTTTATATCTGGCAAAAATTCTAAATCTAGATCCTTATATCTTTGGACGTGGTATCGTTATTTACAAACATACCTATACACCTAGCTATAAGCAATATTATGGCAAAATGGAGTTCACTACAGAATCACACCAAAATACCAAGAACACAATTTCTGAAGATACTTCAATTCTGCTTGAATGACAATAATTATTTTGTACATGACGACAAATTATACCACCAGACATATGGTATGCCAATGGGAAACCCTTTATCACCGACAGTTGCTGATATAATATTGGACTGCCTACTGGATCAAACATTAGCGGAGCTACAGGAGAAAAATATTAAAATAAAACTCATCACAAAATATGTCGATGATTTATTTGCTATAATAAAATATGAGGATGAGGACATGATACTAAAGACATTTAACTCATATCACAACAAGTTGAAATTTACGCTGGAGAGAGAAACGGACAACTCTATACCATACCTTGATATGAGAATACATAGGAATAACCAGAGGATAATAACAGATTGGTATATGAAACCAATTGCATCAGGACGATTATTGAATTTCCACTCAACACAACCCATGAGACAAAAGATGAATACAGCGATGAATCTAATTAACAAAGTTATGAAGATGAGTGACCGACAATTTGAAATAAGAAATATGGCGAAAATTAAGATTATACTGAAGAAAAATGACTTTCCAAATGATCTAGTGGATAAACTGATAATTAAGGTCAAAAATGGGAGTAATGATAATTCTTCACGGGAAAATGACAAAGAGGACACATCTGGCAACGCCAAATATTACAGTATACCTTTTATCCCAAGACTAACTGAGAACAACAAATTGAGAGAGATGATAAAAGACCAACAAATAATATTTGCACATAAACCAAACAGAACAATACACAGCTTATTTACACAAACAAAGACGAAGATTGAGTGCAGAGAACAAGGTGATGTAGTGTATCAAATTGAATGTGATGGCGGAGACAGTGAGGTGTGTGGGAAAGTGTACATTGGCACAACAAAGAGAAATTTATGCGTGAGAATAGATGAACATAAGGCGGACATAAAGAGAGAAAAACAATCAACTGCACTATCACAACACTGCATTGAAAACGGACACAAACCAAACTTTGAAAGAGTGAAGATTTTAGATAAGGAAAAAAGGGAAAATAAGAGATATACGTTGGAGAGCTTGAGAATACAGCAAAAATCAGAAAGTGCAATAAATACAAAAGAGGATAAAGATAATACAAATGCAATCTACACCATTGCAATATTTTAGTAATAACAACAACTGTGATCGAATAAGACAAATTTACTGTGATATTTTATTTATTTTTGCATACATTTATTTTAATATTTTTAAGTTTTGTGTTGTGTTGTCCACTTATACAAAAAACTGTGATATATTTTATAAATGATGTAAACTTGACAAAAAAGATTATATGTAAGTAAATTTGTTGAATATGTAGATTATAATTATTGTTGTTATTGACCAGAATTTTTTCCTTTTGTATATTTATAATGTTACCAGATTAAAATAAAATTCAATCCCTGAAGAAGTTGGAAATAATACCAACGAAACGTCGGATTATATTGAAAATGATATAAATAATCTTTTATTTACATCAAATCACTGACCTTGAAAGCCTGTATATAGGAAACTATATAACTATCTATGAAAATTAAAGAAAAGGTCGATTAACAATTATACATATAAAATAATCGGAGGGCCCGCCGAATTTGATTGTTTAACAAGCAATAAGATGAGTTTTTTTAATCGTATCAAGCAAAAGTACAACGTGGACACCTGCTTATTACTTAAGAGATATTGTAGGAGTATGAAGAAGCTAGGAAAACAAACTGAACGACTTAAATATCTGTTAACCTGCAGGAAGAAGGGTCTTACACCGACACATTTGATAAACACGACGAAGATCACAAGACAGTTATTCACATCGACGAGGATATCACAGAAATTATATAAGGTTGAACATAAATTTCACATGAAGATACTGAGTCTGGAAATTAGGGAAACGAATTACAATTTGAATGATTTGAAGAAGGAGATGGCTGAAATGAGACGACTAATTACACGATCCATAAGTGGGAATGAATACGAATCCTTTATGTTCTATCATTTCCTTAAAATTTAAATTATATTCATTTAATAAATTGGTTTTATTTGACAAAAATTCTAAATTTAAACTTTCTTCATTTTGTTATTATTTTAAGTGTTTGACATTATGTTTGCTGGGTAGCTCTCTCACCAAATATCTTCATTTTTATTTTTGAACATCACTGGTCTAGAACCTCGATCGGCAGACATATACTACATTTTGCACTTGTATAAGTGTAAAAGAGAAAAAACAAGAAATGAGAAATAGTGTACTCTCATCTTCACTACAAGACAGACATGGAAAACTGAAATTTAGATATAATACTAATCTGGAACAAAAATAATACTGTTTTAGTTCAAATGTAGTAAATATTTTTTTGGTTTCTTTGCTCATATTTATTTATGGGAAAAATGAATGTTAAAATTGATTTGTAATTACATATATCCTTCACCATGAGTGGCAAGGGTATACAGTGACGGACATTACAATAGAATCACTATCAATATTTCATTTAAAACCAGGATTAATCATAATGATTGGTGTGGGCCAGAAAATATAAAAAAGTGGCAAAATGTGTTGTGGACATACGAAACGACCATTAATTTAATTGGTAGTGATGATAAGACATGGGTTAAACGTCAAATAAGGATAAGCACTTGTATGTAAATATTTTGGAGAATGTTATAAAGCCACATGCAGAATGGAATATGCCCTTAAAATGGCTCTTCCAGCAAGATAATGACCAAAAGCACACGTCAGGTCTTGCCAAAAAATGGTTTTTATATAACAAAATTCATGTTATGGAATGGCCGTCTCAATAACCAGACTTAAATCGAATGGAAAATAGTAAAAGACAAACTCGGACCTGAAAAATTTAAAAACAAGGAAGAACTTTGGCAGAAAATTCAAGAAGTATGGTATGCAATTTCCCGATCTACATGCGAAAGTTTGTTAAATTCAATGATGCTGTTATTAGAAATAATTGATATGCAACAAAATATTAAGAAAACAACGAATTCTTATGATGATTTTTATACCCTTCAGCTTCGTGAGAAGGGTATATATAAGTTTGTCATTCCGTTTGTAATTTCTACATTTTTCATTTCCGACCCTATAAAGTATATATATTCTGGATCCTTATAGATAGCGGAGTCGATTAAGCCATGTCCGTCTGTCTGTCCGTCTGTCTGTCTGTTGAAATCAATTTTCTGAAGGCCCCAGATATCTCCGGGATCCAAATCTTTAACAATTCTGTCAGACATACTTTCGAGAATTTTGCTATTTAAAATCAGCAAAATCCGTCCATAAATAACGGAGATATGAGCAAAAATCCGAGACAACCTCTGAAAATTTCATCAAAAAACACAATGTATTGCATGCTTTGACAAAAAAACAACAAAACGTATGTTTGGATGTGCAAGTTTTGTGTATTTTGTTTTTTTTGTGTTTTGTTTCTTTTGGCGTTGTTGTTGTTTTTTATACAACTAAACGTTTGTTTGGTTGTGTGTTGGTTTTTTTTACAAAAAAGCAACAAAACGTATGCTTGGATGTGCATGCTTTGCGTATTTTGTTTGTTTTTGTGTTTTGTTTCTTTTGGCGTTGTTGTTGTTTATTATACAACTAAACGTTTGTTTGGTTGTGTGTCGGTTTTTTTGACAAAAAAGCAACAAAACGTATGTTTTTGGATGTGCATGCTTTGCGTATTTTGTTTTTTTTGTGTTTTGTTTCTTTTGGCGTTGTTGTTGTTTTTTATACAACTAAACGTTTGTTTGGTTGTGTGTTGGTTTTTTTGTCAAAAAAGCAACAAATCGTATGTTTGGATGGAAGCATATGGTTTGCGTATTTTCTTTTTCTTTTGTGTTTTGTTTCTTTTGGCGTTGTTGTTGTTTTTTATACAACTAAACGTTTGTTTGGTTGTGTGTTGGTTTTTTTGTCAAAAAAGCAACAAATCGTATGTTTGGATCAGTGATGTTCAAAAATAAAAATGAAGATGTATTGGTGAGAGAGCTACCCAGCAAACATAATGTCAAAGATTTAAAATAAGAACAAAATAATGAAAGTTTAGATTTAGAATTTTTGTCACATATAACCAATTTATTTAATGAATGTAATGTAAATTTTAAGGAAAAGAAAAAATATGCATTATACGGCCTAAATTCTATTTAATTTTGTATTTATTTTTGACTTTGTTATTATGTGTTCAATTGCAATTGAAACGCTTGTGTTTGCTATGCTTCGTCCAAAAACAACCAACAACAATGCTTAGTAAATGTCTGAAAAAAATGACGATAGTCCGTCGCATGTGTTTTCATCGAGAGCTAAACGATGAATGAACAAAAGTTTTTAAAAGAGCGTAACAAATGTGTGTAAATTTTTCAAACAATTGTTGTATGGCGTGAACATTACTGGTTTGGATGGAAGCATATGCTTTGCGTATTTTGTTTTTCTTTTGTGTTTTGTTTCTTTTGGCGTTGTTGTTTTTTATACAATTAAACGTATGTTTGGATGTGTGTTGGTTTCATTGGCTTGCGTATTTTGTTTTTCTTTTGGTGTTTTGTTTCGTTTGGCGTTGTTGTTGTTTTTTGTGTTCTTGATAAATTTAGGATGCTGTACGCTGAAAGTGGGCAATGTACATACATATATACTAATTATAAAAAATAATAATGCATCCACAACAAAGGTGAAGGGTATATAAGATTCGGCATAGCCGAATATAGCACTGATTGATTCTATTTGAATGTTGCATATTATTACGAACCGGGGATATGGCGAGGTTTCCGACTAGCTAACATGACTAGCTAACATGACTAGCTAACCGACTAGCTAACATGACTGACCCTTTCTCGTCATATACGTTTCATACACAAAACAAAATGATATTCAACTAACATTATTCTTACATACATACTGAACCACATTAACACACACTTAATATATCTTATAATCTAATTTTGTATTTCTTTAATTTTTTTTTTAATTTTGGCGACAAAAAAATATGTAATGTGTTGGCTAACCTAAGTGAATTGTTTAACTAATTTTTTTTTTTTTTTAGTTTATATAATAATACGTAATTAAAAATATTGTTGTTAATAAATATTAGCATATAATACTGATAAATCACCAATTCTCTATTTTTTTTTTCTATTAAGGATGATATTTTTTCAATTCTTTATTATTTGTTTTTGGCAATTTCAGGATTTGTTTGGTCTCGATTGCAGATATGTAATTGATATGTAATTTATAATAATATAAAAAATGTTACCTGGCTAATTATCTCAGTGTGGACTAGGCAATTTTGTTGGTAACTTCCTTCGTGTTCAATTATCCAGGTTTTCAAATTTCAATAACTATTTAATAAATTTATTTATTGTCCTCCGGTAGAATAAACCAATTCTCAATAGGCCAATAATGTAGGAAAACTATATTTGGTATGACCACACTGATTTTTTTACTTTCTTTTACTAATTTACTTTTTCTAACGTCTTTATTTTTCAAAAATTTTAACTTTGTGCACTGTCCTTTCACTTAGAATTTTCTTCACCAACTATCCTAATCATGAGCTTAAATACCTCTTTTAATTTTCCCCTACCTTTATTTACATTTTCCAGCTGTTTTTCAATCTCAAAAAAACTCTTGATTTAAGAAAACTATGTACCTATTTCCCCTTTCATCACGTCATTTCTCCTTTACTTGTATCAGATAGGCTGTCGATCACGTCATCGTGTAATTTTTTCTATATGAAGTTTTTTTGTTTTTCCTGCTATTGGTTGTTTATCACGCCATCTGTAAGCGTTTTGTTTTTGTACTATTAATATTTTTCGCGGCATAATAATTTTAATGTAGTACATTATTTTCTCCCTATATTTTTATATTTGGCGGATTTTTTTCAGTTTGGCGGGCTTTACTACTTTATTACACCGCCAAATTATTTGCTTTAAGCCTAATTCCCACTTTTAGGCGCTTTCCCTGCATTTTCATCTGTTCTACCGCCTACTCTACCAGGAGTTCATGATTTTCAGCAAGAATTGTTTTTCATTCATATATTTAAATTTTCATAACAAAAAAAAGAAATACACACTCCCATATCTGCATGAATGAAATGTCACCCTGTACTTATTTACGGTATGTTGCATAGTAGAAAAATAGAAGTTTCATTCTCTCTTTATTTTTTAAAATTCTACGTCTGACATGCTTAAGGATTTTGACGTTTTCGTTAAAATAGTAATACCATATTAATTAAAAATTTTCCCATATATTCTTTGAAGTTTGTGAAAAAATTAATACATAATTTTCATTAGTTTGAAAAATATTAAAAAAAAATATAAAAAATATTTACTATCAAATTGGGATCAAAGGTAAGATTTTCATTTTCAAATATTTCAAAGCTAATTTGTGAACATTATTTTAAGATTTAACAAACATGAGTTGCATTTTCCCCAACTGCGAAAATATCAAATATTTTTGCAAAAATTCAAATGTAAATTTTTTTAAAGTCCCTACAATACCTAACAAACGACAACAGTGGCTGGATGCATGTAAAACTTGCGAAAAAGATTTGCCAAAAGAGCCAATGGTGTGCTCCGACCATTTCCTTAAAAGCAATATTTCAGTTAATACATTAACTTCCAACACAACATACTTAATACATTTTTATTTAAATACTAAATTATAAATTACACATTTTTTGTAAAAAAATTCTCTAAAATAAAAATAATTTTTAGGAATGCAGCAACGCTTTTTATAATGCTCACAAAATAAGGAAACTTCAAAAAACCTTATTTGAAAAAAAAATTTTTTGATTGAAACTACCTTCTATATTTTTATCATGGTATGTTGCGTTCAAGGCGAATTTATACAAGGTGGAGTCAGTCAAACAGCTGATAATTTTTTTTTCGCTTTTTGGTTCTAACAACTGTCAAAGCTTGTTTTTATATTTAAATATCTACATATTCTAAGCTTATTAACAAAATATTTATTGTTTACATAAATAAGTAAGGCCCTCACTATTCAATTATCTACACTATATTTAGTTTTGATACATATTTGTTTAATTTTTAATTTCTGTTTTTTGACATTTGTTAAGACCATTTGTTGTTTTTGTAGAACTACCACCACCTTGTATAAATTCGCCTTGGTTGCGTTGTTAACATTTTTAGTATATTGAAATTATAACAACACTGAACTCACATACATTCATACAATTTTGACAACAGCTGGACGGAGGAACGCATGGTAAGTATTTTGGCTAATTTTCATTTTTAATTCACATATTTCCTTTCAGGTTTTCAGCAATAGATGGACATTTAAGGTAAAAAAAAAGTATCGTTCCTTTCTGTATGAACTTTTATTAATATTTCTATCTTTTTCAGCCTATCAATAAACAACTTTACCCCCACAAAATACAAACAAAAATTACAAAAAGAAAGAAAACATAAATACAAAAATAAACTAATTAACTAACTTACTAACAAAACAAAAAGGAAACGAAATTTTACTAACAAAAAAATACTAATGGAAATACATAAAACACTGGGACCCGGGCAGGAGATGGTGTCTCCACAGGCCGCAAGCCCCTCCCCACTGATTATATACAATTTTAAAGAATTTTAACACCGGGACCCAGGAGGTGGTGTCTCCACTGACCGCAAGCCCCTCCCCACATTTCTGAAGACAGGGAGTTGAGGTCAATGTAGTTTCTGGCCTCCTCCCGACGGTTTCCCTAAGGGCACTGCTACACGTTCAATATATATTGACCGCTATCCAGTATCGCGATATTTATTGAACGTATAGCATACGGTATTGATGGATCGCGATCCAAATCGCAGAATAACCTCATTTTGCCTGATCCATTACAATGGATCGCGATCCAAATATCACAATATATATTGAACGTGTAGCAGTGCCCTAAGGTCCCCCCACGCAAAATTTTTTTTCGAGTCAGAGGCGTATAACCTCGGTGGGGTGAACCGCAACAAAACTCCGAGGTTGATGTTGATAGACAGAGGGATCGGTGTGCGGTTTGTATAACTAGCTAGCCCAACGCGGGGAACGCTCATGACCCTTATGAAGAGTCTCCTAAGGATGAGTTAGCCGGGCAATTAACAATGTATAAATACTATTTTCTTAGGGTCTTCACTATCATTAACAATTTCTATTTTCAGGAAACCTCGCTAAGTTATTCTTGGTATTCTTCAAACATAGCAGTCAAGCTGAAGTAAAATGGAATCCCTGCGACACTAGGCAAGAGTTCTCTTACAAATCTTTTTTCTGGTTTACAGAAAGAAAATTGTAGAGGCAACCTATTTTTATAATGAATTATGGTTCTTGTTACTGGTTCATTGCCAGTAGTGCACAATGGTAGTGCTTTATGTAAACGAACGCCTACAAAAAAGGATTTTTTTGAGGCAAAAAAAAAAACTAATCTCATATGAGAAGCGTCAAACTAACTTCCGGTTAAGCCTCTATTCTTTTTCCTCTATAAATAAGATGATGTTGCCTAGTTTTCGTCATATATCTCTTCAAAACTTTTGAGAATAAAAGAACTGAGAGATATTTTGGATATCGAATTACTTCAACTAAAACTATGAATCAATTTAGGTTTATAAGATTTCTTACTTTGTGATTTATTTTTGTTTCTTTTCAGCGTCATTTTAATGTCACAGATTTGTTGGACTGGCACAACATAGATGAATATTGCACTTGCCTTAAAATCTAAACAAATAATGAACAAAAAACATCGACAAACAAATCTCTTACACTAAATTTTATCACAGATTGTATTACTATTGTATTGCGGTTTCCTTACTACTATTGCACTAACTTTGGTGAGTAAACACACATTTTCTTTAGTTATATGACTCTTATACTATCAGGTACTTGTGTAGAAATATATCACAGACAGGAATTTTATTAATTTGTTGGTCAATCTTAGGATCTAAAAAGCAAAGTTAAAATTGTAATATATTGTAAAATTTGTTGTGTAATTGATTTTTGCTTATATCCTAATATTGCACTTTCATCTTTGGTTATTTTTCATACCTTTATGACTTTCACATGATATATCCCTACGGGTTTCCCTTGTAGCGTTTCTAACTCATACATATTATTGCCTACAGGTCGGACCACTCGACATTTTAAAAATTTTCTACAAAATTTTGCGTTTCTGTTTTGAGCAAAGTCGCTCAAAACAAAGTTCTTTGAGATAAATTGTGCTCCATTGTCGCTGTGTATTGTTTCCGGAACTCCGAACTTATGAAAAATCTCCTGTACAAGGAATTCCACGACATTGTTAGCAGATGCTTCTTTCATCGCTTTTAGGAAAGTAAATTTGGTAATGTGGTCTACCACAATAAAAATATAGCAATTTCCGTGTTTGGACCTTGGGTTTTTTCCCATGAAGTCTATGTAGAGCTTTTGAAATGGCCGTTCGGTGATGACCTGTTTTCCTATTCTGGGCATGAGGTTTTGGTTGGTTGGCTTGGTTTCTTTGCAGGTTTGGCAATTTCTTATATATATTTTGACTTGCAAAGACATTTTGGGCCAGTACAAAAATCTTTTTAATCATTCTAATGTTTTTGTTATACCACCGTGTGCTGTTGTTAATGTAGCGTGTGCTTTTTCTATAAGCACATGCTAGACGGTATCCACATCTTCCATTTATATTCGTCATCTCCTTGTTCGAAAGACATTTTTTTATAAACTTTCCCATCGTCAACTTTCAAATCTGGAAGCTGGTGGCTGTTTTCTTCGATATGCTTTATAAGATCTAGGTACTCGTCACTTTGGAATTCAGTCCTTTCGAAATCGAATATTTCCTCCATATTTAGCTCTTCTACATGTTCATTATCCTGCAATCTTGACAGCATATCAGCTACAACGTTTTCTGATCCTTTTCGGTGCATTATTTCGAAATCGAATGCCTGGAGCTGAAGTGACCAGCGGGCTAATCTACCAGTTAAGTCTTTGAGCGACATTAACCACTTTAGACTCGCGTGGTCAGTCACTATAGTACACGGCATCATCTCAACGTACGGTCTGAACTTCTTTACGGCCATAACTGCTGCTAGGCATTCCTTCTCCGTCACACTATAGTTTCTTTGGTAGCTGTTTAATTTTTGGGTGAAGAATGCTATTGGATGTTCATCATTATTTCCGTTGAGCTGGTACAAAACAGCTCCAATACCATAATCACTCGCGTCGCACTGGATATAAAACCGTTTGGAGAAGTCTGCATGTCGTAAAACAGGAGCTGATGTTAGGGCTTTTTTCAAATCCTCGAACGATTTAATCGCTTCGGAAGTCATGTGGAATTTTGGACTCTTGTTTAGGGTATCTGTTAAGGGAGCTGATATTGTTGAGAAGTCCTTTATGAATCGGCGATACCAGCCGGCTGTGCCTAAAAAACTTCTGACATCTCTCGGCGATTTTGGGATCGGAATTTCTTTTATTACATTTACTTTTTCAGGGTCTGTTCTTAACATTCCACAGCCTATTATAAATCCTAGATATTTTAAAGTTTTGAAGCAAAATTGGGATTTTTTTAGGGCTATCGTTAGATTTGCATTTTGTAGACATTGAGCAACTTCTTTCAATAGTTCTAGGTGTTTTTCAAAGTTGTTGGATATGACCAATAAATCATCTAGGTAGACGAAGACGTTTTCCTTTAATCTCTGAGGAATAACTTTAGGTGATAAAGTCTTTGCGCTGCATTGCAGAGACCGAAAGGCATTACGCAAAACTGATATAGTGGTCGACCTGCGACAGTAAACGCTGTATATGGTTTACTCTCTTCCTCTAATTTTATTTGCCAAAAGGCGAATTTAAGATCTACACTACTAATATAATAGGTTTCGTCGATTCTGCTAAGGATGCCATCTATATTTAGTAAGGGATATGCCAGTTAGTTTATTCAGTTTCCTAGCATCTAAACAGAACCTATTCTTCCCCGGTTTTCTCACTATTGTGGTCCTATTGCTCCAGGGACTTTCGCTTTCTTCGATCACCTTTAGCTCTAACATATGGTCAATTTCTTTGTAAACTATTTCCTGAACTGCTCTGGATATCGGTAAATGTCTATCTTTCACTGGCTCTGCACCTTCTATTAGTTTAATTGAGTGCTTTTCTAAAGACGTGCATCCTAAACCTAGTTTCTCAAATGTTGGAAACATATTAACTATTTCTGTTAGTTGTTTTTGTTGTAGTTCATTTAGTTCATGCGAATCGATTTTGTGGTTTTCAGTTTTAAACGTTTCAACAATTTTTTCTATGTTTAATTCAGCAACACCGACGATTTCAGGGGCGAGTTGAAAATCTTCCAAAAATCTATCCCTAGATACGCGGGCTGTTCTAAATCAGGACATAGATACAGAATTATTTTACCTATCCTATCATTATATTTAACATCTACTATTATTTTCCCTAATAATCTCTGTTTTTGTCCACTAGCTGTTGTAATTATGGAGTATATGGGTATTATTGGAATGTCCAACTCACATACTAGTTCCCTACATCCTTTTCCTAAAATACTAACAGACGCACCAGTATCAAGAAGGCCTTTTAGTTTTACATCACCAATCGCAAATTCAGCATATGGTCTAGGATCAGATGATTTTTCATCAGCTGTTTTTATTGCTTCTATGGTAAGTCGTCTATTTCTTTTCCTTTCGGCGAATTTTTGTCGTAACATTTTAATCCTTCTCGATATTGTTGGTCGACGGATGAAGATTTCGGAGTTGAAGATTCTATTACGGACAGATTCATAATTTTGTTGACGTTCTTCGAGAGTATATAAATGTTTTTGTTGGGGTAAAATTTTGTTAAAGTTTTTAGCTTCTTGTATTAAATTTGTGGTTTTGATTATTCTTGTAAATTTCCCTGCGGGTTGTGTGACGAACGATGGTCCCCCGCTTTCCCCTCGTTCCTGGGAAAATTTCGATTACGGCAATTGGCACAGTTAGGGGCTATGACATCTGGTTTTCCACAACGGTAACAAAATATAGCCCTCTCTTCTGCTGGGCAATCCATGAACATGTGTCCATTTTGGCGACAGTTCCAGCATACTATGGGCTGCCTTGAAGTGGAACTGCTAGTATTTACATATCTAACGGCCGCTACTTCATCGAATTTTTCTTCGTGAACTGGTTGGATTTCTGGTTCTTCATATAATTCATTAATTTGTCTCTGGTATCTGTTTCCTGCTGATGGCGGTAATCTCTTTTTAGGAAAGTTTTTTCAGCATCCAGGCAGCTCATCCTTAATTCTTCTACCGAAGAAACTGCCATCGGGTAAACTATCCTGCCGATGTTCTCTCTAAGATTTTTCTTAATCATGTTTATCATTTCAGCCTCGGGCATAGAAATGCTTAGTCGAGATCTAAATTGAGTCATGGCAAAAAAGAACGTATCGATGGATTCTCCTGGCATTTGTCTTCTTTCAACCATGTCTCTCATTAATTCAAAGCTAGACCTGGTTGCTTGGTACTGCTTTAGCAAAGCTGACTTTAAAGTGGACCATTCAGTTACGTAATAAGTTTGTATAAATAACCAATACCATTTTTCTGCTGTTCCTTTAACCAAAAGATGGAAATTATCCAAAACCTCCTTCCAGGATACACCATATTGGCTCTGTAGACGTTCTAAACGGAAAACGAAATCTTCAATAGCTAATTTGTTGTTGTCACCATCGAATTCCAATCCCCATTTGTCAATGCGTGGTTTGTTGTAACCTCTAGAGTCTTTACTACATATGGATGTGGCTCTTGATGAGTGAGCTGATGGGATTTGTACGCCTGAGACGTCTATTGGAATATTCTCATTGGATGTTCTGGTTACACTCGCTTCCTTAAGTTTGCGGTTTTCATGTTGTGTTTGTTGAACCACTATGCTCAACCTGCTGACTGTGGATGTCAATTCTGCCATCTTCTTGATATCGGATAACTGTGAGTTAACACCTTGTTGAATTAATTGCTTAATTGATTCTTCAAAATGTTTATTAGTACCCTGAGCTAAGATATCTGTAGGCAAAACATTCGCGGCTTGGGATGGATTAGCAGTGCTAGACATAATCGTTTGAGACATATCCCTAATCTGTTCACTTGGTTTCTTATTCTCAGCCATATCTGATATAGTTTTAGGTTTAGACTGTAATTTAGGGGTATTAGGTTTTTTGATTTTTCGCAATACGTATGGAGAAGACCGGTTTAAATCAAATTGAACTTGTCTATATCTTTTTCTGGATCTAGTATTAGGTGGGCTATAGCTCATGATAAATCTCCGAAGAAAGTTATCATCTAATTACTTTAGACCTTAAACTAATCTGAATATAACTTTCATATAGGGCATATGTATGGCAATAAGAATATTTTTGGAAAATTGGTGAAATTTTGTAAAGTAATTTTGAGGTAAATAATGAAATAATTAGATAATGAAAAATGTTATTAAAAATTAGAACAAAAACTAAATACTGAAATAAATAAAGAAAATAAGCTAATACATAAATAATATAATAATAAAGAAAATAAACTAATAAAAAATATGTAAATATAAAATAAACTAATAAGTAGTATAAAAAGAATAATATAATAAATAATCTAACTTTTTAATAAATTCCAAAAATGAATTTTCTTACTAACTGAGATTAAATATTGTATTTTTCAGGTTTTGGCAATGATAAACGGTTGTTACTTGTAATACGGTTAATGTGGTTAGAAAAGATAATGGGGCTTCAAATGATTTGTTTGTATGATCGATCGGATTTCATCTTGATTTCGTCATCTAATGAGACAACGACTGTTAACGGATATTGTCCGATACAACTAACCTCGTATTTCAATTTATAACGAGAGGCTATCGGTACAATAACCGTTTCTATACATACAAATAATTTTAAAATGGAAATATAAAAAAACAACAAGCAATTCGGAAATAATTCGACACACAATTAAAGATGACTGGACTTCCCTTTAAGCTGCATCGATTTATTCCCGTAAGTATTCTACAGTCGTTTAAACATGTCGATTTTTACTCATATACAACACTCTTATTATCTGATTTAGGTGGCTATATGGATAAACATTTCAACATTTTGCACGATCTGTCGGGCTATTTAACATGCTATCTGGACTATTTTTACATGTGTAGATGTTTATACATGTTTCATTCTATAGCTTAGAATTCTTTTTTCAATGCTGACGAAAATATTCTAAACTATCACATTTGATTGGGCGCCATTTGTGTTACGAACCGGGAATATGGCGAGGTTTCCGACTAGCTAACATGACTGACCTCAGGTGGTCCCAACCCTTTCTCGTCATATACGTTTCATACACAAAACAAAAAGGTATTCAACTAACATTATTCTTACATACATACTGAACCACATTAACACATATTTACATTTAAGAGACAGATGATTTGCTCTCTAGATGCCCTCCCAACCTTGTCGCTATTGTGTCCACAATAATAATTTTTCCAGCGACCCGAAATCCACCTGACCCTGTTATCCACTTACCAGTCTATCATTGCCATTACCATCAATTAACTAAGCCAACATCGTGAGTATTAAATTTCAATTATAACATAGAACATATTTATTTAAACTAAAATTTAATATTAGTGTATATGGCTTGTAATCTATTGAATTTTTAAATATATAAACAAAACATAACTTAAATCTAAACATATACCTATTTATATCTAACCGATTGAAAGAATCACAATATACTTTTTAAATTTGTAGGTATATCAGTTATTTCTATACTTATTTCATCAAACAAATTTAATATCTATATATATCTTATGCCCTTAACTCTTTTTCCCTCAGCGCTCAAGTTTTCACTTCCTTAAATTTTTGGATCTCGATGTTATTATAACCTACAACTAAAGGAGTTCCCTGAGTAGTATACTATGACAGCCTTCTCACTGTTATCAGGCTTCTATTTACGAGTTTTCTTAAGCACTGGTAAGTAAATCTAATGCCATGTTTCCACGGCAGTCTGAATTACTTAATTCGCGTTTTGAATTACGATTGCGAATCAACCTGTTTACACGACAACATTCGTAATACAGTTTGACATTTATTTATTTTTTTTTTCTGTTTACATGTTTTGTTTATTTTGTTTGTTTGGTGTAGACTTGCCACCTTTTGAAATTTCCAAAACGGGACACCACTAAATGATCTGGGAAAAATTCAAATAAATTCGTTTATAATTATTGTCCTATTTATTAAAGTCAATAATCTAGACTTTAAAAAACATAAACGTAAATAAAATAGGAATAGTTAATATTATAGGAATATGTTTATTTGTTTGTGACTTATAGCAGAATAAACCACTGGACCGATGGTCTTGAAATTTGTTATGTATGTTCCCCTATATTGGACCAATAGGCTATTTTAAAAATTCAAGTGTTCGTCGCACTTCCCATACAAAGTAAATAGTTATTATGGAATATCTGATGAACTCTAACTGTGAAAGCCGCAAAACTTCGCTGAATTTACTTCGGTATAATTGTGCGCATCTTGGCTAAAAATGGGCGTGACACATACAAAGTAAATAGTTATTTTCGAATATCTGGAGAACTATAACTATGAAAGTCTTACAACTTTATACAAGCCAATTTCTTGTCTGTGTATGAAGTCTTACCATAAATGGGACTGATCGGAATAGGGGGTGTGGCACCTTTCATAGAGTGTAAATAGTAATTATCGAATAGTGGAAGTCTTAAAATTTTTCCCTAATATCAACCTTACTATTCTACATAGTTTGGATGAATATGGTATTGTGTTAGTGGGCGTGGCACCTCTCATACAAAGTAAATACATAATTTCGAATATCTGGAGTACTATAATTGCAATGTATTTAAACTAAGTATGAATCAAATTCTAATTACTGTACGGAGTTTAGCTAAAAATGGTCTGGATCGGAACAGTGGGTGTGGCACTTTCCATACAAAGTACATAGTCAATTTTAAATATCTGGATAATTAAGACTGGGAGATTTTCAAACTTTGTCTGAAAATTTATTTTTTATAATTTTATCTAATTTGTTTCAAAAAATTGTTTATACAATCTTTCAGATTTTTTTTATTTTACTACGATAAACTTTAATAAAGTTTAATTATTTCAGTCCATAATTATAAATATATAGTTTTAATCAATTTTATCAGCTTTTATTAAATCTTTATTTGAAGTAATAAATTCAATGGAATGGACCAACAACTCAGCTTTAACTAAAGGTTTGCCGGGACAGCTAGTTTAATATATAATTAAATGAGTTTTTTCGGAACTCATAGAAGTTAATGCACTAAAGGTTTATAAAACAGATTTTGTACGAAAATTTTATTTTATAAAGCTTTTATAAATTTAAAATATGAATATGGAGTAAGATTAAGTTGTTAAATAGTGATTTTTTGAGAAAATACTATATTTCAGAAATTAAAGCATCCTTGTCTATTGGTATTTCCAATTTTTGATTTCTTTATATTTTTTGTGGTAATTAATGAAAAAGTTATGTTTATTTTTTTTTTCAAAACGGGACAAATGGCGTCCCGTTCAGAGTATCGCCGGCACACGGGACATTCGACTCTAAAACTGGTCTGTCCCGTCGAAAACGGGACGGTTGGCAAGTCTAGTTTGGTGCGAATCAAGGTGCATTTAATAAGGTGCCATCGGCAGCACAGCTGATTATAGAAATAGCACGGACAAATGTCAAACTACATATATAAAAAATATTCGCCCGTACGTCAAACTCTATATATAAAAAATAAGTGAATTCGCCTGTATTTATTTCAATTCGCCACTGCTGTCACCTTGTTAAATACGCCTTGGTGCGAATTTTAAATTTGTAATTTGGCAATGGATAAAAAAAGGTAAGTAAAAACATAAAATTGTAGCATTATTAATTAAACAAATATAATTTAATTATTATTTTCATTATTAGAAAAAAGAAAAAGTGCAAGCAAGTGGGACCAGGGCAGCGAGCGGGCTTTATTAGAAGTGTGGGCTGAAAGAATGGCAGAGCTGCTACTTCTACAAATGAATTTAACTTTAATCAGACTTTTTCTTTATTTTGTTTTGACACTTTTGTTAGGACAGCTGATTTTGATACATAAATAATCGATAAAAATTGGAGATGACAGTCATTCGTTCGTAATTCATAAGGTAATTCAAACTGAATTACGTACGAACAAGGTAATTCGCACCTGAAATTTTGTATGGCGAATCATGTAATTCAGTTCGTAATTGGGGGTTGAATGACGAATGAGAGCGTGAATGACGAATAATGCCGTCGTGTGAACATGGTATAAGATATATATATTTGGTTTCATTCTAATTCTTTTTTCTTATTCTTTTTCGGTTTATTAGCTGATCTCGTGATTCAATCAAAAACACATACAAACTATTTGACGCTTACACTTTACAAAAACTTTTCACGATCACACACTTAATATATCTTATAATCTAATTTTGTATTTCTATAATTCTTATTTTAATTTTGGCGATAAAGTGAATTGTTTAACTAATTTTCTTTTTTTTTTGAGTTTATATAATACTTAATTAAAAAAATATTGTTGTTAATAAATATTAGCATATAATACTGATAAATCACCAATTCTCTATTTTTTTTTCTATTAAGGATGATATTTTTTCAATTCTTTTTTATTTGTTTTTGGCAATTTCAGGATTTGTTTGGTCTCGATTGCAGATATGTAATTGATATGTAATTTATTTTTTTTTTTTTTATTTTATTTTTAAATCGCCAATGAAATTACAATCTCTTACAGGCTAGCATAATTCTTAAATCTTAATTAAAATGTATTTACTATAGTATAATTTAAAAATACAAAGTTTAAATGTCATCAGTTTAATAAATGAATACTCCGTTTGATGACGTTAGGATCAGTCGAATAGTCAATAAGATGATAGAATTTATTGAATTGAGTACTAACTCTACGCATTGGATCATAGTTTGCATAATTTGAACGGAAATATTGGATCCTAAGTGGGATATAATTCCTTGTTGGTCGATTTGGAACTATGAATTCGATTTTACGAAGTAGGAATTCCGAATTAGTTGTACCATTCAGTAAATTAACCATGAATGAGATATTCATATATATTCTTCTACTTTTTAGAGTAGGGAGTTTTATGAGTGCTAATCGACTTTCATATGATGGTAAATTAATGTTTGAATTCCATGGGAGTTTGCGAAGGCAAAATAAAAGAAATTGTTTTTGGACGGATTCAATTTTCCTTATATAGGTATCGTACTGCGGATCCCAGACAACACTAGCATATTCTAAAATTGGTCTCACAAGTGACGTAAACAATTGCTTGGTGACATAAGGATCATCAAACTCTTTTCCCCAGCGTTTGATGAAACCTAATACCCCTTTGGCTTTGTTAATAGTTTGTGAAATGTGAGAGTTAAAACATAATTTATTATCAAGTAATACGCCAAGATCAAGGAATATCTCAACTTTATCAAGTTGATGATCATTGATCGAGTATCTACAGATTACTGGACTTCGTCTGTAGAATGTCATTTGTTTACATTTTTTCAAATTCAGATCCATTAAATTCTTATTACACCATTGGTTGAAATTATCCAGATCAGCTTGAAGTAAGGAACATTGGTTAGATTGATTTAAGCTAAGGAAGAGCTTAACATCATCGGCATACATTAACATTTTGGAATTCTTAATACAGGATGGTAGATCATTAATGAATATTAGAAATAATACTGGACCCAAATGACTACCTTGAGGAACACCAGATATAACTGGAATATTTTTTGATTTATAGTCTCTGAACAATACGCATTGATGTCTGGTTTTCAAATATGTGGAAATCCATTTGAGAAATACAGGTGAAAGTCCAAGTTTGTCTAATTTATACAGAAGAAGATCATTTTTCACTTTATCGAATGCCTTACTGAAATCCGTATAGATAGTGTCAGTTTGTAAGCCGGAATAAAAAGATGTTATCACTGAAGTTGTAAATTCCAATAAATTAGTGGTAGCTGAACAACCTTTTCTAAATCCATGCTGGAATGGAGATAGAAATGATGCAACTTGATGTGATAATGTTTCAGTTACTATTTTCTCAAAAAGTTTAGGAATAACACTCAATTTAGCTATACCTCTATAATTAGAAATATTGGATCTGCTTCCGGATTTGAACAAAGGAATAATATATGATTTTTTCCAGAAATCTGGAAAATAACCTTTGGAAAGTGATGCGTTAAATAAGTATGTTAAGGGCAATACAAAGGGATATAAACACTTCATAAGAACACAACTCGGGACACCATCGGGACCATATTTATCTGAAAATTTTAATTTCCGTATAGCTGTCATAACAGTTGATGTATGTATTGCTGGAAAATTTATTTGAGTCGTTTCAAATATTGGATACGGATAATTAGATAATTGATTCAAGCTCTTATTAGAATACGAAGAGGAAAAGAAGTCAGCAAACATGTCACAAATCTCCGAATCATTTGAAGATTCTATGTCACCAAATTTCATCATAGATGGATATCCAGATACTCGACGTTTCGAATTGACGAACTGATAGAATGATTTAGGATTATTTTTGAAATTTCTCCTTACTTTAAAAATATATTTATTGTAACATTGAATATTTGCTAAATTGTAAGCTGATCTGGATACTGAGTATCTCGCGTAATCAGTTGATAGACCAGATTTCCTGTATTTTTTATAATGTTTATTTTTCAAATTCTTTAAACTCGTAAGCTGCGTGGTGTTCCAAGGAGGACCATTCGGAATTATTTTCTTCATCATTGGAATAGATGATTTAAAACATTTAAATAAGCCATCATAAAATTGATTTAGAATTAGATCAATGTTATGGGGACTTAAATTGTTATTAGGATTAATTTCGAACCAATTTTCCGTTGAGAGTAGGTGATTTAATTTGGAGTAATCAGCTTTCTTAAAGTCAAAGACCTTTTCATCATTTAGAGCAGGTTTTGCCGATACTTGAGTTTTTAAATATGCACTAATTTCAAGAGTAGGGTGGTAAGCATCTTCTGGTGTAGATAAAGGATTAATGCGTTGTACATTAAATTCATCAGGTTGATCTACAAACACTAAATCCAGTAGTTTTCCTAATGAATTCGGTATGCTATTTATTTGAAAAAGTGCCAAATCTGCAATGGAATCTAATAGGTCTACATTTGATTCGGAATTTATTGATGGACTTAATAAGTAAGAATCATATCTTGGACATCATTAAGGATTATTTCTTCTGAAGGAAAAAGAGTTGAGACGGCAATCAAAACTCCGCCGCCTTCCTTACCAACTCTATCGCGTCTATAAATTTGGAATTTATTGCACATTATTTCGGAATTGTGGATCCTCTTCTCAGGTTTATCACGGAGCCATGTTTCAGTTAGAACTATGATGTTATGTTCAATGTCGAAGCTTTGAAGATAAAATGACTTTAATTTTGTATTCATGCCACGAACATTCTGATAACCGATAGAGATTAATGTAAGATTAGATTGGTTAAGTCTACATTTAGCATTTAACGGATTTCTCGATTCAATTAGTTTTTTGGATTGTAATCAGCAGCCTTAGGAAGAGTAACATTGTTGTCTTCACGATATATAAATTGACGAACAATTGTATTTTTTGGCCAAAAATTTGGATGTACTAATCGGTCAAAAATACTCTCAGGTACAATAATCTTAAATGATGCTCTATTACGGGCGTTAATCTTATATATTTGGATATCATTGTATAATTCAGTGCCAAGATTTGTCCTAATATGGAAATCCACATCATTTACGGATGTATCTTGAGCAAAACGTGTGGCAAATATAGTTTTCCTAGGAGGAATAATTTTTAGAGGCTTGGGTGTTACAACTGCAGCAAATGGATTTATAGACTGATTATTAACATTCGAGTTTGTTCTGACGTTAGAGGAAGTAGACGGTAAAGGAGTAAGTATTAGTTCAGGAGGATGAATATTTGTAGTTTGATCAATAGCAGAAGGATTGACTGATTTTGGAGGAACCATTATCAAATTAGCAGGAGCCATGTTTGTATTCTGATCAAGAACAACATTCGCGTAAGTTGCGATATCTGAGGATGGAGTAACAACAATTGGATTTGGAGAAACTGCCATTGGAATTTGACCACTATTTGGAGTTTGATTTTGTGTGTAAGATTGAGTAGTAGAAAACTGATTGGCAGCAACAACATTCGAGTTCATAGAAGGTGTTGATGATGACTTAGCAGTTCTTTTACGTTTGGGTTTCGGTGAGGCAGAAAAAGTGTCTAAATTTGTGAATTTAGAGAAAAGTTCACCATATTTAGTCAATTTACCTTGTAAAGCTGAGAAATCCTTCTTAATTCCATCGAACTCTGTTTTGTAACTTTTAAAGAAATTGTAGAATTCGATACCAATTATTCTGCAGCTTGGACATGTCCATTGAATGTTTTTAGTTTTATCGGATAAGGCATCTGCATCACGTGCTTTCAGTCCACTACATTTTAAATGGTAATTTCCCAAACACAGCCAACAGAATACCATACGTTCATCACTGGAGATACTGCAATTTTTATTTATACAGTCCATATCAAATGTTATTCAATACACACACCACAGGATTATAGTATTAAGGAATATTGGCAATGTTGCGAATAGTTAGTAAAGACACAAACCAAAGTTCTGTTCTAAATATTCCAATTTGAACAGATTGGCAATGTTGTGGACAAAATCAATCGAACAACTTTATGTGGTTTGGTAGCTTTGTCAATTTGACAAATAAAAAGAAACAAAATGTAAATGAAAAAATACAAGAACAAATTGTATGGAGTAATAAAAACTTGAAATGTTTTATTATTGTTGTTGTTTAGAAACAATAAATATAAGTAATAATAAACAAAATAAGGCTTTATTTTGAAATAAAACTGCACCACTTGAATATTCAATTATATAGAATTTTTCAGGAAATACTTATCTGTATGAAATATTGTCAGGAGCACAATTTTATAGATGATATAAATTAAATAAATGTTTAAGATATCACAACACAATAAATTCACGACCGAACTCAAGCAGGGTTACCAAAGGTTATAATAATATAAAAAATGTTACCTGGCTAATTATCTCAGTGTGGACTAGGCGATTTTTTGGTAACTTCCTTCGTGTTCAATTAGCCAGGTTTTCAAATTTCAATAACTATTTAATAAATTTATTTATTGTCCTCCGGTAGAATAAACCAATTCTCAATAGGTCAATAATGTAGGAAAACTAAATTTGGTATGACCACACTGATTTATTTACTTTCTTTTACTAATTTACTCTTTCTAACGTCTTTATTTTTCAAAAATTTTAACTTTGTGCACTGTCCTTTCACTTAGAATTTTCTTCACCAACTATCCTAATCATGAGCTTAAATACCTCTTTTAATTTTCCCCTACCTTTATTTACATTTTCCCGCTGTTTTTCACTCTCAAAAAAAACTCTTGATTTAAGAAAACTATGTACCTATTTCCCCTTTTATCACGTCATTTCTCCTTTACTTGTATCAGATAGGCTGTCGATCACGTCATCGTGTAATTTTTTCTATATGAAGTTTTTTTTTGTTTTTCCTGCTATTGGTTGTTTATCACGCCATCTGTAAGCGTTTTGTTTTTGTACTATTAATATTTTTTCGCGGCATAATAATTTTAATGTAGTACATTATTTTCTCCCTATATTTTTATATTTGGCGGATTTTTTTTCAGTTTGGCGGGCTTTACTACTTTATTACACCGCCAAATTATTTGCTTTAAGCCTAACTTCTAGGCGCTTTCCCTGCATTTTCATCTGTTCTACCGCCTACTCTACCAGGAGTTCATGATTTTCATTCATATATTTAAATTTTCATAACAAAAAAAATACACACTCCCATATCTGCATGAATGAAATGTCACCCTGTAATTATTTACGGTTGTTGCGTTGTTAACATTATTACTATATTGAAATTATAACAACACTGAACTCACATACATTCATACAATTTTGACAACAGCTGGCGTATTAACAAGGTGAGTGCGTCCCGGCAACAAATACAACAATGCAAAAACAACAGGCAATTTGTTTTTGATAAAATGTACGGTAAATGTCAAAATCAAGGCGAATTAAAATATTACTATGTTATTTACAATAACAAATGTAAACACAAGGCGAATTTATACAAGGTGGAGTCAGTCAAACAGCTGATAATTTTTTTTTTCGCTTTTTGGTTTTAACAGTTGTCAAAGCTTGTTTTTATATTTAAATATCTACATATTCTAATCGTATTAACAAACTATTTATTTTTTACATAAATAAGTAAAGCTCTCACTATACAATTATCTACACTACATCATCATAATATTAATAGGCAAGTCTATTTCTTTAGACCCCTTTTACGCTCACATTATACATTCAATTTGGGCAAGAAATATACCAATTTAAAGGGATTTATTCACAGAAGTGCAGAATATATATTTTATTGAAATCGGTTCAGTTTCTTAAGAGTTATAAGCGTTTAAAGATGTTACTAACACATATGCAAAAACGTGTACATGTGAACCTTAAGCTAAAAAGTAAACAAAGCAAAGTGTGTTTGTCCAATTTGTTGTTGTAAATAAATAAGAGAAACAATTAAATATTGATTTCGCTCTGTTTTAAGTGAGAGTTGTTATAGAAAACAAAGAAGAAGACTTTAGTAATTCAAAGTCACTTAAAAAAAATATATTTTGAAGGTGTTTTTTTTTTTTGTTTTCTAACTCCCATATGCATAAACAATTTTTAAGTTTATCAAAGGTTTATAAAACAAAATTTCCATTCAAAATTTGTTTTGACAAATTTAAAAACTGTTTATGCATATTGGGGTAAATACTTCATACGAATCAATTTCTTATCACGGCATGAAGTTTAATAAAAAATGGTTTATTTCTAAATATTTTGTGAACTATAATTGCAAGATTCTTCAAACTTCAAAATGGTTCATTTATAATTTTGCATAGTTTCGCTGAAATTGTTCGGGATTGGAATAGTGGGCGTGGCACACCCTATACAAAGTAAATAATTAATTTCGAATATCTATAGAACTATAATTGTAGAAGTGTTTAAAACTTTTTACGAATTAATTTCTTATTACTGTGCGGAGTTTACCTGAATATAGACGGAATTAGATTAGAGGGCGTAGCACCTCCCATACAGAGTAAATATTGATTTCGAATATCTGGGGAACCAAAATGGGAGGGGTCGGAAAAGTAGGTGAGTCACCTTCCATACAAAGTAATAATTGCAAGGTTATTCAAACTTTGTCCACATAGCTCTCTTACCATTTTACAGAGATTGTCTAAAAATGGTTGGGATTGCAGTAGTGGTTGTGGCACAATGTAAATAATTAATTTTGAATATCTTGAGAACAATAATTCTAAAAATATTTAAACTCTGTATCAATCAATTTATTACCATTCTACGGAGGTTAGCTAAAAACGAATTTATTCCTGATCCCTGTACGAAGTTTAGCTCAGCGTTTAACTTTCCTTATAAATGAAAGTTAAAGTAAAGCTTGATATGAGTTATTTCTTTACACAAAATATTTAAAACTGGGTGGGATCAGAACAGTGGAGTGATAATTATATTTTGCATGTGTTATTTTCGTACCATTGTACGAAGTTAGGTTGTATCAGAAATCATTAATATTTTTTAATTTTTATAGGGTAGGTGTAGCGAAGTGCACCGGGTTATGCTAGTTAAGTTTTAATACATATTTGTTTATTTTTTCATTTTTGTTTTTTGACATTTGTTAAGACCAATTGTTGTATTTGTAGAACTGATAGCACCTTGTATAAATTCGCCTTGTGTAAACATAAACAAAGTTTGACATATAGTGTACATAAAACCACAGCGAATTAAGAAACAGCTGATTTTATGCACTCACCTTGTTAATACGCCTTGGTAAGTATTTTGGCTAATTTTCATTTTTAATTCACATATTTCCTTTCAGGTTTTCAACAATAGATGGACATTTAAGGTAAAAAAAAGTATCGTTCCTTTCTGTATGAACTTTTATTAATATTTCTATCTTTTTCAGCCTATCAATAAACAACTTTACCCCCACAAAATACAAACAAAAATTACAAAAAGAAAGAAAACATAAATACAAAAATAAACTAATTAACTAACTTACTAACAAAACAAAAAGGAAACGAAATTTTACTAACAAAAAAATACTAAGGAAATACATAAAACAGTGGGACCCGGGCAGGAGGTAGTGTCTCCACAGGCCGCAAGCCCCTCCCCACTGATTATATACAATTTTAAAGAATTTTAACACCGGGACCCGGGCAGGAGGTGGTGTCTCCACTGGCCGCAAGCCCCTCCCCACATTTCTGAAGACAGGGAGTTGAGGTCAATGTAGTTTCTGGCCTCCTCCCGACGGTTTCCCTAAGGGCACTGCTACACGTTCAATATATATTGACCGCTATCCAGTATCGCAATATTTATTGAACGTGTAGCATACGGTATTGATGGATCGCGATCCAAATCGCAGAATAACCTCATTTTGCGTGATCCATTTCAATGGATCGCGATCCAAATATCACAATATATATTGAACGTGTAGCAGTGCCCTAAGGTCCCCCCACGCAAAATTTTTTTTGGGTTCAGAGGCGTATAACCTCGGTGGGGTGAACCGCAACAATATTTTATTTAGTCTTTTGACATCGTTTTTAACATAAGAATGTATTATTTTTTTTATTTTTTTCTATTTATTGTTTACGTTATGAGCATTAATATATAATGAACAAATTTTAAATTTTGAAATCAAATTTTGTAGTTTTACCGCTTTAATCGAATTCATATGTAGTGATTCTATTGTATTGTCCGTCACTGTATATAAGTTTGTCATTCCGTTTGTAATTTCCACATTTTTCATTTGCGACCCCATAAAGTATATATATTCTGGATCGTTATAGATTGCGGAATCGATATAGCCATGTCCGTCTGTGTGTTGAAATCAACTTTCCGAAGACCCCAAATAACATCGGAATCGATATAGCCATGTCCGTCTGTGTGTTGAAATCAACTTTCCGAAGCCCCCAAATAACATACATACATGATTCATATATCAATATCTCCGGCTCGGTTGCTATTTAAAATCGAGCAAATCGGTCCACAAATGGCTGAGATATAAGGAAAAAACAAAATAGACCATGTATTTTGTTAGTGTTTCATGAAATCACCCTGAAGGAAACCTGGGGACAAGTGTCTCCAAGTCACCAGTTTTGTTAACAATTTTGGTGACTTTTTAGCGACATTGTCAACAAAGACGACTCTTCCATCTGTTATGAATTCATATCACTTCGTTTTTTAATTTGTTTAATACAACGTCAAATGTTAACAAAATATGCAGTTTCATTATTTACATCTACTTCAGAAAAGTACCACAAGTGTAGATTCGAATTACTAAAATGTACTAGTGAATCAGTACCTAGTCAATAGTAATATCGTCAGTAGTAGACTTCCAATGACACGCACATGTTAAATGTCTATAGTAAATAGCATTGTCTGGGGTAAAATAAGTCACTAGTACTGGTGACTGTGTCAATAGTAAATCAGTATAGTTTCACTATTGACACTTCCTGTCAGAACATGCTCATAAAATGAGAACTTATGTTGAAACATATGGGTGTTAATCATTTATTGAACATTTTCTGACAATATTGTAAGAATATGACAACCGTGTATACGTAGCTTTATAAAAGAGGAGTGGGCCAAAATTCCTATGGAATATGACTTATTTCCGCTCGTGGTAGCCATACAAAATATTAAGCATGGTGTTTTTTCATATTTTCATGTGATGTTCTGAGTTTTGAAAACAATTAATTGACATTTTTAAAAGCACTTTTATACGTTTTTTTGCTTTTTCTTTCTGGAAATATTGGAATATTTAATTTTGTTTTGTCTTTAAGTAACACATACATGTAAAAGTATGAATATTAAAAAAAAATACTTCTTTATTACTGTTTCAATTGAATTGTTTATAAACTAAATTCAATTTTTTTTTTATTTTGAAAAGAATTTGTTGACTAAAGCCTATAGTACATGGAATGTAAAAAGCCACATGCGCATGCGGCTCTGACGTAATTTTGACGTCATCATGAAGCCACATTATCTACATGCCGTGTACTTTCACTTTTTGGGACACTCACATGCAGTATACATTTGCATGTGTACCACATGTAGCTTATAATCCACATGCACACATGTGCCTTTTTCACATGCCGTGTACTACCCTGTTACATGTGAATTTTGATTTTTAAATAATTTTACATGCGCATGTAGGTGTCACAAAATATGTAAAAGCGAGAATTTTTGATATAACATTTGCCACCGCATGTAGCTATCAACATTTGAGTTTTGAATAATTTTTGTATTGAATAAATTTGTTTGGTTTAATTTGTTTTAATAAAATTATGATCGAAGATATTCTTATTGTCGACGACTCCGACTCCAACGGCGTTCCTTCGCAATTGAAGTCTCGTCGACAAAGAAAATCAACTGCAGGCGAGAGAAAAATTATGCACAAACGATGAAATCAATCGTTTAATTGCGTCTGTAGAGCAGCATCGTGGCATCTGGGATTTCGCTTCACCAGAATACAAACTGACGAAACTAGATGGATGGCGAAGTGTCGTGGATGATCTAGGAGTTGATGGTGTGGATGTTAGTGAGGGAAGAGTGAAATGGTCATCACTGCGCACCACTTACATGGTCAATTTGGCAAAATTAAGGAAAAAAAATCGGGACAAGGAGCAAATGAGGTGCATACCGTCTCATGGAAGTTTTTCAAGGCAATGATGTTTCTGGAAGACAATAATGTACAACATTTAACTACTTCAACTTCAACGCTGCAATTGGTATATTTTATATACATATCATCCTATTTTTCAAATTTAAAAACTTAACTGAATGTTGATTGCAGGAATCTGATGCTATTAAAGGTATTTATAGACGGCAATACTGAGTATTAACACTTTTCAAATTTAAAATATTATTGAAATCAGTCGGTATTTCAAAAAATCGTTTCGAAAAAACATTTATTGTTTATACGATAGTATTACAAATATTTTATTTCTTTGTTGATTGATATTTTTCTGAAAATTTTATTTTTATTTTATATTTTCTTGACATTTTTATTTGCCTTATTTGTTTTTATAAATACATACCCGATACATATGAAAATAAAAAGTTTTTGATACAAATTCAACCTTCTGCGACAATCTCTTGGCAGAATTGCGAACACTTTCGGAGACAACAGCACGAACTTTGCGCTATAAAATATCACGCTTGATGATGGATTTTATGGAAGCAAGTCAGGAAGCAACACCACTCTCACAGGTTCGATTTGTTAGTCAAAATGGACGAGACGTTTCCGTGGAATGTTTCAATACATTGATTGTCGAGCAAGCGAACATTAGTAGTGAGGAAAATGCAAGCGCCTTAGCTCGGCCTATCCCGTTGCGGCCATCAGAAGCATCATTGATTGGCAATAACGATAAGGAGCTATACAACTGCTCTACAATAACAGAAATATGACTTTTAATTAATTTTACTTTAATAAAATAATAACATTTAATTGAGATGGACAAAACCAAAATAAAACAAACGTTAAATTTGCAGGATGAAGCGTTTTATTAATTTTTATTTTTTTATTTGTTTTACATTTCATATGCGATCATATTGCCATGCACTTCCAGAATTGGCCGGTGCCATCATTACCACATGTTTCCCGTCCACAGCGCCAATGCAATTGGGGAAATGCCACCTCATATTGAACTGCTGCGACACTACATCCCATTCTTCCTCACTTTTTGGTAACTGTATACCCAAAAACAAAAAACTTTCCAAAAGTATTATGCATTAGCAAATCAAAAACTCACTTTAAAATACTCTTGTAATTGTATTTTGATGAAACACAATTACTCACAAGTTCACAATTTTACAAGCAAAAACACTTGTAAAAGGGGGGTCAGACGGCATGTATTGCTTGTGTTTTGTGCCATGTATTGGGACATTTTTCCACATGTAAACATATACATACCGTGTGATCAATATGAAACTTTGTGTATGTAAAATACATGTGTATTACTCGTGACATTTTTGGCAATTAGAGCATGTTATATTTTCGTGTGTATAATAGTGTTGTATTTTGAAATACAACACTTATGCTGTATGTCTGATAAACAAAACTGCATATAATTTTTTTTTAACAAAACTAAACCTGACTAATATACTTACAAAGTTTGAAAAAAAGCATTCGTTTCTATTATTTTTTCCAACACAGTATATTGACAGATTTGGGGTATTCACATGGTCTTCTATTAGTCATATTGTCATAATATTCTAATATATTATAATAGCTATTGTTGTGTTTTAAACAAAAAAAGTATTATTTTATGACAAAACAATAAACATAGTTCAAATAGTCTTATTAGTTTAGAATTGGTTTGTTTGAAACACAACAAAAATTTGTTTAAACTATCGTAATATATTAGGACATTATGACAATATGACCAAATAGTAGACCGTGTGAATAACCCAAATATATATTATTTTACTATAAGAGAAAAATCTGTCGCATACGATATTAAATTGTATTTATTACAAAATTATCCAAAGATTGTTTTTATTTAAATATGACCGTTTTGTAAACAAAAAATTCCTTATTTCGCTCGATATTTTGGACAACTATGTTTCGAAAGTACTTATTTTCTTAAAAATATGATACCCTCTGAATGGAACATAAAGACCAAATTATTTTTCAGATACTCTTAATTTTCCAAATTCTATTCCGCTCTATAGGCATACAAATGTCACGTATGATGACATGGAATTGCCCATATATGTATGTCTTGTGCAGTTATTTGTATGTTTTTGCCAGGATGGTTTTAAAACGAATGAACTAGATTTTAAAGATGTAGTAGTATGTAGATGCAAATAAAAAGTAAAAGTATTTTAAAACCAAAAGCTGAATTTAGAATTTTACATATAGGTCAAGTATTCTAGAATCAGAAGTTTCCCAGAATGCTTTTTTTTGCTTTTGTTTCGCAACTAAAAGAGATTAAATACTTTGGTTGGGTTTTCTTTTTCTACCAAAGAATGTATCAAATTCTCAGGCTTTATTTTCACTCAAGGTACGAGTATGAATGAAATACAATGTTTTTACTTACATAAGTAGTTTATTCTAACAATAAACGTTGGTTAAAAAAATATGTGTAAAAGAAAAAAATAACGAAAACGAGTTCAACAGTCGCAAAAGTAGAACGTTTAGCTGCCATTTTAGAGAAGCACTTTGACGGTTGGTTTTATATTCATCTTTATACTCGTAAATCATCATACACAACAAGTATGAGTGGCAGAATAGAACAAAGGAGCAAAATGCTTTTGTATGCAAAATTTAAAAATAAAACCTTTGTGTGGATGTATTCTTCAGTTTTCTTATTTTATATTTTTTTCTTTATAACTTTCTTATATGTTCTGTATCGCAATAATACATAGTATTTACGTATTTTTTTCTCATTTTTGTATTGTTATTTACACTTATACATAATTCTATTCATGTAAACATTGACAAGTCAGTGTAGCACACTTGCTAAACATTTCGGTTGGAATTCGTACAGATACACAGTAAAAACTATTTTCTTTATGAACATTTATTATTGAAAACTTCATTTTGAACAAATTTTAAAATTGGTTCCATTGATTATTTGAATATTTAAAAATAGAACTATTTAGAATGGAACTTATTTTTTTTTAATGACTTTTATTTATTTATCAAATCTGTCTTACTTAGGCCTCACAATAAGTAATAAAATCTTATAACTAAAATTAAAACTAAATGCTCTCTGACGTTAGCGTTGATGGACATATGGGCCACATCTTAGCGGGGTGGTGGATCGGCTCTACGAAGCCTTGATCTTGTTTGGGTATGTGTGAGATGTTTTGCTAGCGGGTTCGGGTGGTTCCGTAATTTCATGATATATTTCTCACGGACATTCTTGAACTCATCTTTAGCTAACGGTACTTGTAGGTCTCTATGGATGTTCTCATTTCTTATGTACCAAGGTGCACCTGCCATTGCCCTAATTTTATATTGCGCCCTCTGTATAAGCTCAATACTGGAATTAGTGGCCGTACATTTAAATTATATCATCTCGACAAATAACAAAAAACAAACAAACTTTACCTTTCTTTACATTAACCCTTCTGTACTCCTTGGGTCAATTTGACCCAATTTTGGTTTTCAAACGCAAAATTTTATTTTAATTATAAGATATGAACGTGAAACTTTAATTTATCTATTACAGGGACGAAAACTAAGCATTTAAAAGAAAATAATAAAATTTAAATTTCCCCCCACCAAATTTCAAAACATGTAGGAAGAAGGAATTTATCCTCTTTCCTAGAAGGGGTTTTATAGGAAAAGGAGTTAATACTCTTTCCTGGGAGGTTTGTTATTATTTTATATTTTAATTATTAAGTAAACCCAAGCCAGTCGATCAACGTCAAAGCTGGGTAATACTTTTTATTTGTTTATTTGGTTAAAGGACAAATCGGACTATAAAAATCTTAATCTGTCCTCTTTAATATTATTTATGTTTGCTTAAGAAAAACGCCGCTTTTTATGGCTTTTTCCTTGGACTTCGTTCTGTGAAGCTTGCATTTAGAAATCATCTCAGTACTGTCATATCAATAACTTCTAAATTTCATTCGGTTTTTATTTGCTGGACAGATTAAATGGATTGCATTTGTTGATTCTGATATTTCGATCGTCCTGAGCTGCAGTTTTCCGTTTGCAATTCCTATTTTCTCTTTTTTCTTTCTATCCAATAGCGTTTGATATAAAGTTGAATATATGGAAAAGATTTTCCTTTTTAACAAACTTCGTCTGTCTGCCTTTCAATTTCTGCATTGTAAAAGGGGACTTAGGACCATATATGCTTAACTTCATGTTTCTAAATCCATTGTTTTAGAAAATTCAAAAAGTACTATTAGAAGAATAAAAAAGTACCTATAGTTCATTTCTCAGATTTTGGTACCTAAATATTATCCCCTATTCCTAACACTAACTTCACTCAGATACATATCGGCTAACTTTAATGTCGATAAGTGAAATAATATAAAATATTAAAAAGGTACCATTAGGAGAAAAGTACCCATTTCCCTTTCCTCCTTGAACACCCCTCAAGCTTGAAATTTAAAAATATTCCATTTTGTCAAAATTGTTTATGCTACATACATGTCTCAAACGATTAAAATCGGTGTTAATGTGCCCAAGAAAAAATATGTTTTAAAAAAAGTAACAAACTGTTTACCCGGATTTGGCACTTGAGTTCCAAATAACAATCTGTTAGTTAATTTTTGTATAAATCCAGGATCCAATGTTAAACAAATTATACAAATTGGCTTAATAATTACAAATAAAATGTATTTTCCCGATTTTATCCCCTTTTTTGGTACCTTTTTTATCCCCATTGAGGTGGTAGAATTTTATTCAAATAAATTTTTGTATCGTTGTGGGACCTCAAAATAAAATATGTCTATGTAAAATTATAGGAAAACATATTTTATGAAAAAGTACCAAAATTAAACACAATTTTTATAAGGGTTCGAATTTCCAAAAAGTACCAAACTTATATTTTTTTATTTTTTGATAAGTAAAGAATACGATTTAAATTTTGTATCTATGTTTATTGGTTTAAAAGATAGATAGGGTGCCAAAAAAGTACCAAAATACAGTTTTTACCCGTTTTCTCCCCTAAAATGTTTTTTTTGTATCTTTATTAGTTTTGACGATATAAGGTTACCGAATTTACCGAATGTTCGAATTCCCAAAAATCCCTTCTTAGTGGATCGTTTTGGGGAGGGAGGAACCCACAGTTAAAATTTCATGATTCTAGCTTCAGTCGTTTGGGCTGTGGGATGATGAATCAGTCAGTCAGTCAGTAACGTTACTCTTTTATATATATAGATTAATTTGTCCGGATAAGGGGAGGCGTAGTCCGTCAGAGAGCTTGTCCGTCTGTCTGTAGAAATAAAAGTTTATTTCTACAGTGAAAACGGTATTTCACAGAATCTTGCTGTCAGCTTTTTTGAGCGATACTAGAACCAGAGGAAGTATTCTTGATCAATTCGCAGACGAACATTATGATGGGGCATCCCTCAGGTTTCGATGTGTTTAACAATATGATATATGTCCATCTTAATGAAGAGCGACTATTGTTTATTTGGTTGCAAAAGAAAAAATTCAAAATCTTACAGAATTTGGTTCGATTTCTTGCCATCCGTAGCTTTTTGTGTTTTTTCATTCTTGGAGTCTGTGTAAGGGATATTTTCCTTTCCAATGGCACAAATAGCTTTTCTTTTTATTTTAATATTATTAAAAAAACTAATTTCTTTAGTTTAAATTTTTTGTTTCTGTTTTATTTTTTTATTTTTAAATAAACAAAAAATTGGATTTTATAAATGAATACGGTAGCACGATTTTTCATAATTCCAATAAACGTCAGAACGTTAATATGGCGACAAATTTGTATTGTATTTTTGTATCATGGACTAAATTATGCCCTACAGGTAAAACTCATATATTCATATATTTAAAATATTCTAATCACTTTTTTCTTTAGCAAAGTACTGGCTTTGACGGTTTTGAATTACACTATACACTCACGGATCACTACATTAAAATTGAAGCTGCACACAATATAACTTAAATTAAATATTCGTTTATAATCTTTTCTTTAGTTTCTTTTTTATATTGTTTTTACTATTTTTGTTGACTATTATTTAATAAATTGGATTTCTGTTTTGGAACTTAATATTTTTTTCAGATTAATAAAGATATACGTTGCGGCAATATTTTTGACCATCGATAAAAATAATTTTTCCAAATATAAGACCTACTTGGCTTCACCTTTGGCTTATCCTTATTAGTTCGTCCCTTTCTCAAGCCCTTTGTATATTCTCGGTTCCACCAGCTATCAAGGAAATAAATTATCTTTTTAGTTCTAGTTTTCTTTTTCATATAGATTTGTTTATCTTCTTACGTAGTTATTTTTAATTTAATCATGAATTTTAAAATAAAATTGTTGTTTAGCTTAGCCGCTTTACTATTGTTTTTTTCTTCTTGAAACACAAAAAAAACCAAAACTCAGTTTATTTTTAATTTATTTTCGTTGTTATTCCGTGCTGTTTTTAATCTCAACTCCACAAGATTAATACACTCAGGTCTCGTTTTATGCGATAGATGCGTTCCAAAATAATTTGCATAAATTGAATTCGCATAAAACGATACTCTAGCTTCATATAAAAACTAATGATTCGTTCCAAAATTCTGAAAAACCGCATAAATTCAGACTTTAATTAAAAAATTAGAACAAAATAGCATAAAAAAAATTATCAAAAACATATTTATTTAATTTACTTAAACCATAAAAACAAAATACGTTAAAAAAATAAACCAAAATATAATATGGTCCAAAAAAATGAGCTAAAACAATTTTTCAGGAAATTCTGTAAATATGTATGATTAATCTGAATCACTGAATAATTGTCTGCATCGTTTTGGAATTGGTTCAACGTCACTTTCATCATTAGATGATATAATCTTATTGTCATCATATGGTAAAATATCATTAATTAATCTAGCGAATAGGGAACGACATCAAAGAATTTTTAGGAGCTTCAATTGTTTCTTTTCTTGCAAAATATTTTGTCATTAAACTTGGATTTTTAAGTTGCTTATGCAACTCTTGGAAAATAGATTAGTCAGTCCGCGATAAATCTTTAATGCTCTTTCCGTATCTGAATTAGACTTTGTAAAAAACTAACTATAACGATTATACCGTTATGATGCAAACTTGGTTTAATTTAAAATCGGTAAAAAAGCTTTAAAAAACATCTAAAATTTCAAAATTCTAAAAAAGAAATTAATTTAAAAATTGCATAAAAATAATCCGCATAAAACGAGATCTGAGTGTATATAAAATATCTCTAAATTCATGTCTATACTCTAAATTCCTTCGGGACTCATTTACCTTATTCAAAACGGTTTCTTTATAATAAGTATGTATTGTGTGCAGCTTCAATTTTAATTATACTTTAAATTCCTTCGGGACTCATTTACCTTATTCAAAACGGTTTCTTTATAATAAATATGTATAGTTTTTGCCTCCAAATCTTTCATATTTTTGGGTTTTTCCAGACAGTTCTCCTAAAAATTACATAAAATTTCATTCTCCACCTTCTCTTCTGGCCATAACCCTAGCAAATAATCCTTACTGCATCAATCCTTCATAATATACTTTCTTTAATATCTGTCCAATCCTATTTGTTAACAGGCTATCAGTATCTAATTATATTATCAAGTTGGACTTTTATCATTACATTCAAATATAATGATTTTGAAAAGAAACCGTTTTACTACGTACTCGAGATTGAGTTTAGTTTGCAAACTTTTGCTGTACAGCTCAATAATAAAACCCATATGGTGCTATGGAATTCAATTATGGGGCACGGCCACAGCTTCTAATATTCGCCCTTATTCTGGTTGTCGTCGTCGATTGACTGCTATCGATGACTGTCGACACACATTTGGTATTCTGTAAGTCAATACGGCGTCGATATTGTATTGTGTCGACACTGATTTTGTCGTCGTCATTTTTGGTGACGACTAGTTGTTTTTTAAAGTTAAAAATCAAAAAATATTACAAAATGGAAAAAAATTCAAAAATTAAAGTAACAAATTCTTACCAATTTGAAAAACTTGAGGAGTTGCGTAAAAATCCATCTCTCGCATGAGGATTTAATCGAGGAAATGTTCCAAGCAATTTTAAAGTTCAATGAGAAGATATGACCAAAGTTTTAAATGCTCTTGGCCCACCCAGGAGACTTTCCGATGGATGGCAAAATGTATGGAAATTATTAGATGTTTATATATGTATATGTATCATAAATATATATTTTTTAGGTATGGAGAGATTTAAAATTCAAATTTAAAAAAAAAAAAATGGTAACTAACAGAATTGAGTGTAATTCTACAGGTGGCGGTAGATTTAAACAGTTGGCAAGATTTTTGGAAGGAGTGTCGTCTGACGTTATTGAATTGGACACAATAGATGCCCCCATTGATCAAGAGATACCTGGACCTTCATCGCGAAATAACGTGGATTCAGTATCAACAAGAATATTGGACTCCGAAAAGGAAAAGAACCAGTTCTGTTTCCAAAAACTCTCATTTCTAAAGCATCCAGAGTTTCGGCCAGAAATGGCAGGTTGCGACAAACCCAAACTAAAATCGTTTCCAACACTAACCTGATACGAACCCTGTGCCAGAAATCTTATTGTTGTTGTCAATTTTATTGTTTTCAAATATATGATGATTTAATTCCATCTTTCAATAAGCGATATTGTTTTCAGAACATTCTTAAAGGCTGCCGTTTTTAGTCGAAAGTAGCATTTAAATCTTTTGAAAAAAATATAATAAGCAATATGGAGGTATCATATTTTGATTTTTTTTCTCACTTATTATCTGGAAGTTTTAAGATATCAGAATATTGCCGGAGTTGTTTTCTTTGTAAAATTAAGTTTTCTTTATTTTTTTGAATCATAAACATAAAACATTTTTAAAAAATAACGCTCGTATCACAATTTAAAATAAAAGTTTTTTTTTTGTTAAATATAAAACAAAATGAATCAGCTGACTTAAATATTAGAGATGTGTGTTTTGTGTTATTGCATTTTTCGATAAACAGTCGACGTCGACACAATACGGTTACAGAATACCAAAATAGTGTCGAGGTGACGTCGACGTCGACAGAAAGTGATGTCGACTCAAAAACGACGACGACGACAACCAGAATAAGGGCGATTGAAAAAATTCAAAGATTTCAAAATAAAATATTACGAATAATAACAGCAGCAACTTGGTATATGAGAAATATTAACATTCATAAGGACCTAGGTCTCTCCCTGGTGAAAAATGAAACAAAAAAACAAGCGGAGTATATTTCAAAAAGTTAGAAGTTCACCCAAACCCACTCGCACGAACATTAATGAGAAGTAATGGCTACATCCGACTAAGAAGAAGGAATCCAACAGGCCTGCGCTGATGATAGGATATATAAATTAAACATAATTTTTCGTCCAACTGTGGTGGGACGTAAATAAAAATTAATATTTAGATTTAAGATTTGAACAAATTATTGATAGTTCACATTATTTTGTAAAGATACAATAAATAAAATATGAAACAAAAGCTACGTACTCATTTTACTTACGCAAAACATTCGCATTACCAATTATACAAAACACAAAAAAATATTACAACACTAGGTCATTCATACAAGCATATGTCATTTTCATTGACATTTCAAGTACTTACCATGTACACACAATTTTAATAATAATGTTTTTCTTTTACAGATTCATAAAGATTTGCAGGACTATTTTAGGAGATTCTTGGGTTCCTAATTATCCTTCCAATATAATTATTGATAAATTCTAATGTTTTCTTTCTCTTTCAGTACATGAAATTAACAACTCTATGACTGGGACTCTGGCAGGAACTGGTCATTCCATCCCTCCCCCAACGTAGATTAATAGAAACCCACCCAGACATGGGCTGGAGATGGTGGCTCCAAGTATAATTGCAAGTACAATTTTCATCCGATTTGAAAAATTAAAACCACATTTAGAACTAATTTTCTTTATAGATCGGTAAAAATTTATATAAGCTTTTCAAAATAATCTATGAAAATCTACTAAAATCAAAAAAGTTGATAAATTTGTTTTTTTTGTTAGATATTCTTAACCAAAGTATAACAAGTAATCCAACTTTTCGACAACAGTACCTAACTCTATACATGTATTAGAAAAATAGTACCTAACTCTAAGCATGTGTGAGTAACAAAATTACGCATGTGTTGGTAACTTTTAAATTTTCTACACACAACAGAGCAAGGCGAATTTACTGTACAGGTGGCGTTGATATTACAACAAGTACAACATTGCAAAAACAACATTGTGTTTTATTGTTGCTTGGGAGGCTAATGTGTCAAAATCAGCTGATTAAAATAAAACAAAAATTTGTCAAACAAACAAAAATAATAATCTAAAATTTGTAAAAAAACAGAAATAGTAATTAATTAAATAAAAAATAAAATAAAAAAGTAATTACGGGTCGTTATTCGTATTTTTGAAATGTTTTGCGGTTCAAAACAAGATAACTCGAAGGCGCACAGCTCCAAAAAGAACATACTTCCAAAGAGTATGTGCCTGAGGCCTGTGAAACGTAGCATACCCATAGATGTAGAGTCTGTTAATTTAAAGTAAATGCACTAAGGAAGGGAGACTATACAAATATGGAGTATCTGCCGTGCTTTGCGATTGAGTGAGTCGAAGGATGTGAGTTGTTGCTTGTTAATTGTTATATTTCATACAAAATATGTGTTAACAATTCTTCATTTATAAAGGAATTTGGCCACTTTATATATCCTGTTGGTATTTTATGGACTAGCTGATGACAATTCTTACATGTAAGATAAAGGTTTACATCATCACTTTGGTTTAAGCGTAATCTAATTAAATATACTGTGCCTGTAGATCTTTGCAGACCATATGCCTGGTGGCGGTGTTTTGGCTAATACCATTACACCCATTGCTTGTTGAATACAATCGGTTGAAGTGAAATTCCTTATTTTCGATCACCACTACAAGAGAGAAGGGACAAGAAAAGTTATTAATTACATACACTATGCAACAAATAGTAGGGTCAGTGATTTTAGGAAAATTTTAGATCAGTAAAAAAGTAATACGTGTCCCGGCGTTTCGGTGGGTCAGGTCTTGGAATCGAGATATATCGATTTGAAATTAGTATATATCGTAAGGAAAAATTGTAATTTTTGCCTTTTTTATATTTTTTGACCATCTAAATGTCCGAATATCGCAAAGTTATGTTACCGATCTAACATTTCCCGGTGGGCAGTACCCCCGCCGATCACTGACCTTTCCATTTTTCGCAGTGTTACAATTTTTGCATGTTTTAGATAACAGTTTGTATTAAACAAGGTTTTTTATTACAAGAATGGAGTTAATTAATCGCCCATGTTCTGAAAAGCGCATATCGCTTAAAATTTGCGTTTTCGATTTTAAAACGCCGAACAGGTGTTCCGACAAACGAAAACGCTAGAAATTTGGCGTTTTCGATTTGAAACCGTAGAAATTTGGCGTTTTCGATTTGAAACCGCCAAACAGGTGTTCTGACAAACGAAAACGCTAGAAATTTGGCGATTTCAAACCGCTAGTGTATACTGAGGGAATTAAAGAGGGAATTAAATGATGCACAATTAAAATTTAATATGTTTTATTTTTATTTTAAGAATAACCCGTAACATTTTTTTCTCGATTTTAATTAATAATATGCAATTTAAAAATATGCCGTGAATTTGTCAATTGTCTGTCTCAATTGTTTACTTATGAACTGGCGATTTATGCAAACAGCTGATCAAATTGATGTTCGAAAAAATGTAATGCTAGTGGCGTTAAATTTAAAATAAAGTATTTGGTTATTTCTTTCATAAGTTTTGATATTAATATTTGGAATTTATTAAGTACACATATTTATATTAAAACGTAAAAATGAACCCTTAATAAAAGTTCAAAAATAATTTAAAACCTGTATAAGTACCTTAAAACATTTACGAGAGCTAAAATATCATACAAGAACATATTTTAAAACCGGTTACTCGTGTTGAAAATTACCAATTATTCGCATGTATTTATATGTAACATCTCTAAATACAAAGAAGCATTTGCCAGTCGCCGTTGGACAATAAAAATTTAAAAAAAAATAAAATTTTAAAATTCATAAATGTAAGTACATACATAAACAAATATTTGTAAGTTAAATAATAAATTTTATTTTAATTAAAGGGCGCCACAAAAATCCGTACAGCAGTGCAAAATATTTGTGGAGTTTATGGAAAAACATCCAGATATTGCTAAAGGTCTCTACAAAGGCGATAGGGTCAAACTAGACAAATTGTGGAGCGACTTAACGGATCAGCCTTTAACTTATGACGTGAAAATGTTTGACATAGTCACAGATGTGGTGTAAATTTTACACCTTATAATTTTTGCAAAAAATTTTATTTTAAAAAACATTTTTTCGTTAATTTTTGCTTTTCAAAAATAAGATACAACAATTTTAATTTAAAAAAATTAAAAAAGTGAAGCAAAATGTTAATTGAAACAAAAATCCAGGCACTTTATTTCGCATGCCTTTTTGATAAAACTTTAAAAAAATGAAGAGAGGGTGTAAAATTTAGCACCACCTCATAAGTTAAAGGCTAGAAATATTGCAAATTGGAAAAAGGTAACAAACTGGAAAAAGGTAACACGATATTTTTAAGCCATTTTAAATTGTGTTTTTATTTAGATTTGGTGTGACTGGAGACGCAGCATTAAAACTAGACTAGGGGAAAACAAGATGTCATTAAAAAAGACGGGAGGGGGAGATTTCCAGCAGCACTTTTTGTCGCCAGTTGAAGAGCAATTGGCCGTAATATGTAACATATTCCACCCAGTCGAAGGTATTGCAAAAGCAAACTCTTTTTGTTCTGAGCCAAACAATATTGAATTTGAAGAGGATATGCTAATGGAAAACTCCACAATATCTGATACAATAGTTTTGGAAAGTGAAAAGCCAACATCATCAGCGTCTCCTCCTCGAAGAAAGAAAGCTCATTTCAGCGGTGACATTCAACACTTAATGGACGAAGAAACAAAGAATTTCAAATGTATAGCTGAAGAAATGGAGGCAATGAACAATAACATGAAGGAATACACTAGATACTTAAGACATATAGATAAAAATATGGAAGAAATTTGTTCTTTAAAGAAAAAAGTACTCTCTGAAATAAAAAGACATCACCTGGAGTTGGAAAAAATTGCCATGAGTCGCAATGAAATGAAACTAGAATTTCTAAAATTAGAAAAAATGAAGATGGGCATAGAAGATTAATTTTAAATTTTTTTGTGATGTTAATGATCTCTTTAATGTATTTTATTTATAACAGTTAAGTTTTTTTTTAATAAATGAATTGTTTATTTTTGTTCTGTTTTTAAAAAATATGTATTTATGTATATATAAAAAAAGTATATAAATTATTTTTATTACAACAAAGTCTTTGCAATATTGTCTCTAATTTCCGCTCCTGCGTTATTGCTTTGTAATTGATCCGGCTCATCTTCCACTTCTTCATGTGTAGTGGGAACTAGTTGATCTTCTATAGGAATGTTATAATGTTTGCAAATATTGTGCAGAGCGCAGCAAACATTTACAATTTTTACTACTTTCGGCGGACTATAGGGAAGACACATCTGAAGGCTTCTAAAACGACTTTTTAAGTTCCCTATAGTCCTCTCTACTATATTTCTAGCTGATGAATGTACTAAATTAAATTTATGTTGCATTGAACCAAACACCGCTGATTTGTACGGCACCAAAACATAAGGTTTTAATGCATATGCAGAGTCGGCCAACAACCATGAATTACTGTTCCCATGGGAATACATTTCCGCATAGTAGGTGCTTGCATTGCTTAAGTTCCAAACAAAAGCATCGTGACATGAGCCAGGCCTAGTTGAATCCACACCGCGAATTTTCATTTGGTAATCACAAATCTACATATTAAGAATAAAAATTGATTACACTATATTCCAAAGAATTATCACATACATACATATATGTATGTATTTAAACTACATACTTACAATCAATAAGTAATATCCCTTTCTGTAATAGTAATGTTCCGAATCTTGCGCAGGCTTTATAAGTCGCACATGGGTGCCATCTACAGATCCAATGACGCAGGGTATTTTGAATTTTGAATAAAAATTTATTTTAGATTCTCTTGCTTCAGATTCTGTCATATTCAACTTAATCCAATGTGGACACAGCCTCTCCTCAAGAATACTGAGTACGTTCCATAAAACTTTACAGAAAGTGCTACGGCCCATACTTATATTAATGTCATTGGCGATCACACCTTGAAAGGACCCGACTGCCAAAAATCTTAAAACACCAGCCAATCGCACTATTTCTGGAATTGAACTTTTGCTCATATGCCGAGAAGTTCCTTCCAGAATCATCAAAAATGCAGTCTTGTTTAACCGGTAGAGAGCTATAAAACTTAAAGTGCATAAACATGCTATGAAACCTGCACGTTTTGTCTATGTACTTATATGTGTATGTATGTACTTACGCTTGGTCTGGAATGTCCAATGGATTGGAAGAATCCCTTAGTGTTTTTTTTTAATAAACACTTCTTTAGTTTGTAGCTTTTTTAAAGCCAATACAGAAAGCAAGAACGCTGTAGGCATTTTAATTTAAAATTTATTTGTTTGTGTTTTTTTTTAAATTTATTTGTTTGTTTATGTTTTGTTATGATAAAACATATGATTTCATTGTTCGAACACAACTTCGAAAAATAGCAAAACGAAAGCAAATCGCGTGGATTTCAGAAAATGCTGAAATGCGTTTTGCGTTTTTCAAACCGTAAGCGATTTGAAAACGCTGCGTTTTCCAGAACATGGGCGAATATATTGTAACTTATAATATTTTGTAAATTCTTCACTATAATAACTTAATAAAACGATTTTGGACTTTCACTTGACTACATCGGTTATTTTGTTAAAATTTATAAATTTATCTCTTTTTTAAATTATTTGGTAGCCCTGAAAAGGGCAATTGGTTGTCATGGGTAATTGTATTTGGCATCTAAAAAAGAGAACATGGGTGCTATTAGGGGTACAGGTTGAATGATGGGTACATATTATTCTATTTACTTACATTTTTAGTAAGCATTTCAAAAAAGTAGGAAAATGGTATTTTTTTAAAGATTAATTTTAATCATCTTTTTAAATCCCATTTTTCTCTGTTTGAATTTTTGCTCTTTTAAACGCTTGTTAAAGTGACGAGCGCGGAAGTGAATCCGGCACTAGAAGAAGAAGGCTTTTATCTTCTCAGAAAGCTCGATAGACCCGCTTTCCTTAAGCAGCTGCTTATGAAGATTTTTAGCATGGAAAATCTCTAATCCGTTCATTTTATAAAAAACTCCATCCAAGGCTTTTAGTTGTTCCACAAATGACCATGTGTGTTTTTTCAAAAAACCTTTTGATACCTGATCGACCCATGTATATGAATTTTCTTGACATTTGTACTCCTCAAGGTGTAGCTTTCGGATGATGTAGCTGATATATACTCCAAGGCATCCTCTTCAAGAGTACCCATGTCTAGAAAATTCGTTACATCTAGGTCGTCCAGAGTATCAGTGTTAGGACCACTTTCATCTTCTTCAAGAAGGTCTGGTAAATGTTGCATAGATATGTGTTGCCCAAAAGTGTTGTTGTTTTTTTGTTTATTGCTGTTATTAAGCCATTCGGTGCTGTCGTAACCAACATTGCCAGTGCCACTGAGGTGTTCTGAATTTCTTGCTGAAAATAATAAACCAAATTAAGGATGATCAAACATACAATTTTAATAACATACATACCTAAAATATATTTGCGCAGCCGGTATTTAAAATCTTTAGGTGATGGGTGGTCATTTAAGCCACCTTTGCTACGTATAGCACCAAAAAAATGTTCAAGTATATCTTGATTTATCCGCCTGGTACATATGTAAGCCATATTAACTTTGGAGCATTTCTAAGGAATTATTAGATATTATAATCCCTTTTTGGAAACACTCCAACGTCTTTTTGTTTGGAATTATGGGAGAACTCATCAACTCTGTCATACGCTTTAGAATTTCTCTCTGGCGCTCTAAGGCAATTCCAAACGGTTCCTTAAAAGGAATCTTTATTTACATATTTTAAATATAACATTTCAAAGAATTTACCTTTCCAGGGTAATTATCCCAGCAAAAACTTCGCTTACAAAGCTACAATGTCTTTTTAATAATGTATTTTTTAATAACTTACTTTGTAAGTAGTAAAGTCTAAAAAAACAAAATAAACAAACAAAACAAAAAAACTGTTACTTTTTTTCAATTTGCCCATTTTTTTTATTGCAGTTTATTTTTAGAAAAACAGAAAAGAATATTGCATTACTGTGTGAAAACCATTATTTGACGCACAATGAAATAACTAAGCAGTGGTGTAGTGAGTACAACAACAGTCTAGCAAACGGATGGTTGGTGGTTCGACTCGTGGCTGCGACTTAAATTTAACATATCTGTGGGCATTATTAACATTGAATAAAAGCTTTCAGTTGACCATTGATCGTAAGTTGGCAACGCTGTTGGGGGACAGAATTTCGTGGGGAGGGATTTGGGGATTTTAACAAAATTTGAGGATTTTACATTTTTAGACATTCTTCATTTAAATTTTATAGAGCTTATTCTCATTTTGAATAATCATATTTTGTTTCTTAACCAAATGTTAATTACATTTCTTCAGAATTTTATGAAAAACACAAAAATTTGAGATTTTTGGATTCCAGGACACTAAATACTTTGATAATTAAAAATTTAAATATCATGTATTTTAACAAAGGATATCATCAACACTTCACAGATGTTAAATTTGTTTTAAATTCTTGCTAAATATAGAAAGCTGAATCATTCTCTATGAGGCAGTTTTCTACTTCGTATTATTAATTACACGGTGCTACAGTGCAAAAAAAATTGGAATACGACCTAGCGTGGGTTAAAGGTCATGCTAGTTCCATTATAAATTATGTCTAAAAATTTCAGAAGTTAATCTAAAAATAAGTCGCGTTTATTTCTATATATTCTATTGCCTTAATAGTTTTTCATAGAAAAAAATTAAAATAACATTGTTGAATTTGAAAAATTACGAAAAAAATATGCAAACTTTTTATAAAAACACATCATATTATTTTATCAAAGCTTAGTTCTATGAAAAATAAAAATGTTTGAGCTAGAGGTATGTACTACTACCTACCCTAGAACAGTTTTTTCAAAATATGTAACTCAAAATTTTGAGGGTGTTTCAAAATCTTTGAAAAATGTTTTAGTATGTCCTCATCAAAGCCTACAATCCCCATTAGGTTGCTTTTCAAGTTCTGACAAAAAGTGTTATTTTGTAGCAGAGTGTTATCTTTAAGTTCTATTTAAATGCAATGGCCCATAATCATACTCAGAAATAAAGTATATTTTAATAGAAATAAAGTCGTCTTTACTTAACAGTGGACTTTAGGTCTACCATAGACAAGTTAAAGTATATTTTCCACGTTAAAGACGACTGTAAATATAAAACTGGCTGAAGCTGTTATTAACTCATTTAACTACAGCATCAGCTGTTCTTCGCCATGTAAAAAAGTTCGGCAAAAAGTAAACAAAATTAAATTACAAGAATTTGGCAGGGTTTTTGCAATTATTGAACAGTTATCAAAATATTCTAAATATGATATTAATCTTATCTTTTCCATTTGTCCACCACAAAAAACTTTTTTTCTTTAGTTGTCCCTGTGACTTTTATTGTTTACCTTTTTGGTTTTTGTTTTAATTTTCTATGTCAGCTGTTCAGCGGTGCCACTTGTCTGTATTTTGTTGTATATTGTATGAAAACATTTTCTACATTTGAGGTGGCACCCAGTTAAAGTCGGTTCAATTTAAAACATACTTTAATTTTGACTATAGTTGGGAAGTAATATAAAGCGGATTTTTAATTTAAAGTTGTTTTTTAAGTTTTTTTTATTTTTCATCAAAGTTGAGAAATTACAATTTTTCATACAAAAATCGAATAAACATCAAGAATTCTTTGGCAGGTTCCAAAGTAAATAACATCTTCTAAACAACTTGTTCCAAAATCGATGAATCAACTTTTTGAAAAATTGACAATGAGGTAAATATGTATATGTAAAAATGCTTGTCGTACGTAGTTATGCCTGGGGGTTATTATGCAACTCTTTTTGAAAAGAAATTCGTTCGAATTTGTATGCTTTATACATTGTATTTCGAAAGTGTTTCGTTTCGAATCGAATTACATAATAATATCCCAGGTATTGTATGTTGCAAGTGTTTAAAAATTTTAAATACCTATCTATTTAGTTAAACTCAACATAATACAATTTATAATTAACAATATAATTGAAATTTTTTTTATGGGAACAAAATAGGGGATTTCTATTTTGAAATGGGGATTTTTTGGGGGACTGCTCACGCGGTACTCGTATATGTGAGAGAGTAATTTGAAAAAAATTGAGAGTTGGACTACTTGGTATCAGTGTTGCCACCAAGACAATTATAAACTACACATGCCTCATGCCAAATTACACATACGAGAAAAAATTACACATGTAAATAAATTTTCGTGATTTCAATAGGAGAAATTGTCTAAAATTGTCATGAATATAAAAGGTTTGTCACAGTGAACTCTGGGATGTTTGGACCAAATACGATCACTTTATTGTCAATGGACAATTTTCACTTGCGGTGATTTTAATTTATCCAGGAATTGGATTTTTTAGTGAACTTTTCTAATTTAATGAATTCTTGAGATCAGTCAAATATGTCAATCCCAAATACGCCTTTAACAATTATTAATCAATGTCCATTTTAATTTATTTCTAATTTATTAAGTGCTTTGAAATCAGTTTTGTTTTCAGTTTCAAAGATAAATATTTTTTACTATTTGTTTAAAAATTATAGCTCTGATCATTTTCCTTCCCAGTAAATACTTTACCATAAAATCTTGTAACGTTTATATTATTAAAATTTGTAGTTATAAATTTGAAATAAAGCTTCCAAAATAGTAAGTCAATTTTATTGTTTATTATTTAAAACACAAACCAGGAACCACACAGACAATAGCTTAAACTCAAAACGGTTCTTACGGGTATAAAAAATAACTGGAAACAATTTGTAAATAAATTTTTCTCACACAAAATCCTACGTTCTTGTTTTTTTCTTAAGATTGGCTAACATTACCCCGAAATAACTGCAATTACCGTTACCGATATAATAGTTTATACCGTTATCTGTAAATACCGTTACCCTTATTCTATAAACAATTTAAAATTATAAAAATACAAATTTTCGATTTTGGTTATTACAAATTGTTATTGGAAAAACGTTAATTTTCGTTATCTTGGAAATTAACGTTTTTCCAATAACAATTTGTAATAACCAAAATCGAAAATTTGTATTTTTATAATTTTAAATTGTTTATAGAATAAGGGTAACGGTATTTACAGATAACGGTATAAACTATTATATCGGTAACGGTAATTGCAGTTATTTCGGGGTAATGTTAGCCAATCTTAAGAAAAAAACAAGAACGTAGGATTTTGTGTGAGAAAAATTTATTTACAAATTGTTTCCAGTTATTTTTTATACCCGTAAGAACCGTTTTGAGTTTAAGCTATTGTCTGTGTGGTTCCTGGTTTGTGTTTTAAATAATAAACAATAAAATTGACTTACTATTTTGGAAGCTTTATTTCAAATTTATAACTACAAATTTTAATAATATAAACGTTACAAGATTTTATGGTAAAGTATTTACTGGGAAGGAAAATGATCAGAGCTATAATTTTTAAACAAATAGTAAAAAATATTTATCTTTGAAACTGAAAACAAAACTGATTTCAAAGCACTTAATAAATTAGAAATAAATTAAAATGGACATTGATTAATAATTGTTAAAGGCGTATTTGGGATTGACATATTTGACTGATCTCAAGAATTCATTAAATTAGAAAAGTTCACTAAAAAATCCAATTCCTGGATAAATTAAAATCACCGCAAGTGAAAATTGTCCATTGACAATAAAGTGATCGTATTTGGTCCAAACATCCCAGAGTTCACTGTGACAAACCTTTTATATTCATGACAATTTTAGACAATTTCTCCTATTGAAATCACGAAAATTTATTTACATGTGTAATTTTTTCTCGTATGTGTAATTTGGCATGAGGCATGTGTAGTTTATAATTGTCTTGGTGGCAACACTGATACCAAGTAGTCCAACTCTCAATTTTTTTCAAATTACTCTCTCACATATACGAGTACCGCGTGAGCAGTCCCCCAAAAAATCCCCATTTCAAAATAGAAATCCCCTATTTTGTTCCCATAAAAAAAATTTCAATTATATTGTTAATTATAAATTGTATTATGTTGAGTTTAACTAAATAGATAGGTATTTAAAATTTTTAAACACTTGCAACATACAATACCTGGGATATTATTATGTAATTCGATTCGAAACGAAACACTTTCGAAATACAATGTATAAAGCATACAAATTCGAACGAATTTCTTTTCAAAAAGAGTTGCATAATAACCCCCAGGCATAACTACGTACGACAAGCATTTTTACATATACATATTTACCTCATTGTCAATTTTTCAAAAAGTTGATTCATCGATTTTGGAACAAGTTGTTTAGAAGATGTTATTTACTTTGGAACCTGCCAAAGAATTCTTGATGTTTATTCGATTTTTGTATGAAAAATTGTAATTTCTCAACTTTGATGAAAAATAAAAAAAACTTAAAAAACAACTTTAAATTAAAAATCCGCTTTATATTACTTCCCAACTATAGTCAAAATTAAAGTATGTTTTAAATTGAACCGACTTTAACTGGGTGCCACCTCAAATGTAGAAAATGTTTTCATACAATATACAACAAAATACAGACAAGTGGCACCGCTGAACAGCTGACATAGAAAATTAAAACAAAAACCAAAAAGGTAAACAATAAAAGTCACAGGGACAACTAAAGAAAAAAAGTTTTTTGTGGTGGACAAATGGAAAAGATAAGATTAATATCATATTTAGAATATTTTGATAACTGTTCAATAATTGCAAAAACCCTGCCAAATTCTTGTAATTTAATTTTGTTTACTTTTTGCCGAACTTTTTTACATGGCGAAGAACAGCTGATGCTGTAGTTAAATGAGTTAATAACAGCTTCAGCCAGTTTTATATTTACAGTCGTCTTTAACGTGGAAAATATACTTTAACTTGTCTATGGTAGACCTAAAGTCCACTGTTAAGTAAAGACGACTTTATTTCTATTAAAATATACTTTATTTCTGAGTATGATTATGGGCCATTGCATTTAAATAGAACTTAAAGATAACACTCTGCTACAAAATAACACTTTTTGTCAGAACTTGAAAAGCAACCTAATGGGGATTGTAGGCTTTGATGAGGACATACTAAAACATTTTTCAAAGATTTTGAAACACCCTCAAAATTTTGAGTTACATATTTTGAAAAAACTGTTCTAGGGTAGGTAGTAGTACATACCTCTAGCTCAAACATTTTTATTTTTCATAGAACTAAGCTTTGATAAAATAATATGATGTGTTTTTATAAAAAGTTTGCATATTTTTTTCGTAATTTTTCAAATTCAACAATGTTATTTTAATTTTTTTCTATGAAAAACTATTAAGGCAATAGAATATATAGAAATAAACGCGACTTATTTTTAGATTAACTTCTGAAATTTTTAGACATAATTTATAATGGAACTAGCATGACCTTTAACCCACGCTAGGTCGTATTCCAATTTTTTTTGCACTGTAGCACCGTGTAATTAATAATACGAAGTAGAAAACTGCCTCATAGAGAATGATTCAGCTTTCTATATTTAGCAAGAATTTAAAACAAATTTAACATCTGTGAAGTGTTGATGATATCCTTTGTTAAAATACATGATATTTAAATTTTTAATTATCAAAGTATTTAGTGTCCTGGAATCCAAAAATCTCAAATTTTTGTGTTTTTCATAAAATTCTGAAGAAATGTAATTAACATTTGGTTAAGAAACAAAATATGATTATTCAAAATGAGAATAAGCTCTATAAAATTTAAATGAAGAATGTCTAAAAATGTAAAATCCTCAAATTTTGTTAAAATCCCCAAATCCCTCCCCACGAAATTCTGTCCCCCAACAGCGTTGCCAACTTACGATCAATGGTCAACTGAAAGCTTTTATTCAATGTTAATAATGCCCACAGATATGTTAAATTTAAGTCGCAGCCACGAGTCGAACCACCAACCATCCGTTTGCTAGACTGTTGTTGTACTCACTACACCACTGCTTAGTTATTTCATTGTGCGTCAAATAATGGTTTTCACACAGTAATGCAATATTCTTTTCTGTTTTTCTAAAAATAAACTGCAATAAAAAAAATGGGCAAATTGAAAAAAAGTAACAGTTTTTTTGTTTTGTTTGTTTATTTTGTTTTTTTAGACTTTACTACTTACAAAGTAAGTTATTAAAAAATACATTATTAAAAAGACATTAATAACTTGTAAAAATGTAGTTATTGAATAGTATTTGTTGTTTTATATTTTTTTCATGTTAAAAGTCTTATATGTATATAAACTAAAATTTAGTTTCTGTTACCAATATTACGCAAACAAAGCTATCACAAACGCCGAAATATCCAGCTGAAAAACCAAACATAGCAATCTCCAAATTACTTATCGTATTTTTCTGCAAACCTTAATGTTAATTTAGTTCAAACTTGATTCATATCTTCATCTTATATATAAATAGACCAAACGTTTTTTTGTGGTACAATTTTAAGTATGTTATTGTCCACCAATATTAATAAAACATATTGTTTTCGAATTTCGGGCACCGGGATTTCCTAGTACATATAATTCCATTATACTGAGTAACAAGCGAGTACAATATAATAAATATGAATACATTTAGAGCTACTGGATTTGTATTTATCAACTAAAATAGAATATATAGCTACTTTCCCTCATATAAATGTACATATTTATTTTAGTCGGTTTTGAAATCTGAACAATCCATAATTCATTCAATTAAAATCCAAAATATAGATAAAAGACATACATTGACATACATTGAATTTAAAATTACACATGAATTACACATGGGCTACACATCCAAGTTAAAATTACACACAATATGTGTAATTACACATGAAGTGGCAACACTGCTTGGTATACTTTGTTCTTAACAAACATATAAGTACAAATGTATCAACAAATTCACAAAATTTTAAAGCGTAATCAGTACCTCGTTTCTGTATTGTATATGAGAAACTTTTCATTCGAAACATCCTGTTAAACACAGGGCGAGTATTAGTAAATCGTTAACTGTGTCTGTACTTTTGATGTATTCAGTTTAAACATTACCTAAGTCATCCTGTTAAAAACTGAATGACTACTAGAATTTTAAATTTTTTTTCGATGCGAAAACTTCTCACAAGTTACAGAAACGGGGTACAGTTTTCTTTCAAAACTCGTTGAACAATTTAAAGTCAGACAAAAACTGACTGAGTTACTGGTGGATAAGTTGACGAACATCACTGAAAACGTTTTTTTAGCATAACATGAAGGTGAATTTGTGGGCGTTTCTAAAATTTTTTGACATAATTTTTAATGTACTCAGTAATACTTATAACCCCCGCTAAGTAGTTTTCCAAGTTTGTTTTTAATGTAGCGCCAAAAACTTATTTAAATAATCACCAAAATAAAAAAATAAAAACTTTTAACTGCGAATGCATTTTTTTAAGTATCTTATAGTGCATTTACACTTGTAATTTTCAAACTAGTTTATGAGCATAAGCTACTTTCATAAACCATACCGTTTACATCAGCATTTTGGTCAGATAAGTGGTTTATTTTTGACAAGTCATAAAACAGCTGACTTCAATTTAAAAAAATTTAATAAAAATATGGACGTTGTTACGAAAAAACGTTGCTGCACGTACCTATATATGTACATATAAACATACCTTTTATTTTCGTTGTCCATATTATATAAAAAACACTTTTAAATAAATTTTTTAAACTTTTTCTTACAGTTTGGCTTTTTTTAAAAGAAAACAGTTTTTTTATTTTTGAGCAAATGTCAAATGTTACCAGCGTTGCCAGAAAAATGTTGAAAAACAGAGTTGCATTAGCAAAAACTCGTTGTTTGTAACTAGTTTATCTCAAAAGCTAGTTACAAACCTGTTTTTGTTTTATATGGGTAAACAAGTTTCTCAAACTAGTTTATCACCATAAACAACTTATAACATGTTTATGGCGTAGGTGTAAATGCACTATTACATTTGCTACCAATCACATTTTATTTTAACTCTACTGCAGCTAAACATGTTTTTAAAAAAACGCCACATTTGGCCCTTGTAAATATTGGGGCTTAAAAGTCTACGCGCCGAAGCTATAAACAATGTCAGTTGTTAATGGAATTAAATCTTATGAGAAAATACATAAAAACACCACTTTTACTTGTCATAAAATCTAACTTTTATAAAAAAAACTAAAAAAATCAAAAATGTATTTTTAACCGTTCATAAGTTTTTTTTATAATGTTTTTTTATATGTTTCGCAACATTCATTAAAATCGGCACAAAAATATATAATATTTCTCTGTCATTCATTAAGAAATTCCAAATATTGTAAAATTTTACTTTTGAACTTCACGATTTAAGGGTCAACGTATTCCGGTTTTAGTAAAACTTTCAGAGTATATTTAGAATTATCTGGCCTATAATATTCTGTATAGGTTTTACTTAAAATTCATAACAGTAACGAGGTATGAACATCTTTTATGCATACTTTTATTCCCTATTATATTCTTAATAAATCCCTGTGTGATGATCAAAAAATTCTGAAATTTGTTTAATAAAATTTTTAAAGATTTGAAAATGGAGTTTTGAAACTGCAGTTAAAAAAAATAAATCTGTTTGGTCATACCTGCGAATAGGTTAGCGGTATCCTACGAAGCCAAAAACTCATATACAAATAAATACGGATATATTTTAAGTTAAAATGTGCTTTTATATATCTCCAAATATTTTAATCTTGTTCATACATTTCTTGTTCCAGTGGTCTGAGACACGTTAATGGCCTGGGGAATTTTTAATAACTTGTAACATTTTTTAACCAATTTTTGTCTTTTATATATCATTACAACGACAATTACGTACACATTTCGATTATTTTATATTAAATTGCAAAAGTAATTATTTAATGGCAAAATTTTTACAAAAACTGAAATAATAGCATTTTTTCTCCTTGTAAAGGTTCAATTAGACGTACCATAGCCATAACCACATAAAACAGCTGTTCGAACCAAGCTTATGGGCAACACTGTATATGATTATTGGTGACATACCATAACGCCATAGCCATAACCGTAACCGTAGATATCAACTGAATTTTGGTTTTCTGCCATAACCATAAACAGCTGATTGATAAATTAAAGTATTTTTATCATTTGACTTTTATTTTTCATAGTTGCTGAATTGTTTGGTGAGTTTTAATTTATATTTTTCTTTTGTTTCTTTTCATAATTCAAAATAAACAAATGAAGACATCAAAAACTGCTGTTTATGGTTATGGCACCACAAATCGAGTATTGTAAAATGCTTATGTTATGGCTATGTTTACGGCTTTGGCGATATGGTATGGCACGACTAATTGAGCCTTAAATGTTCTCACGAACTTTAAATCTCGTGCGGCACGCCAATTTTGAACCGATCGAGCTCAAATTTTTTTCAGATTTTTTTCTATCCTAACCTCACACAAAATTGCCCTTCGTTTTTGAAACAGATGAGTTTTGAATTTTGAAGGTCCATCTTAATATACATACTAGTAATTACATTAAAGTCGGTTTCACAAAATAAAAAGACAATATTTATGAATTTGTATTCAGTCATTTTGGGTTTTAGCCATTTCTAGCCATTTTTAATTCTAAATATAGCCATTTTCTGACCTGAAGAGTTGGCAACCTTGGTTCTAGCAGACATTGAAAATATCAATATAATTTTTCCAAAAAGAGTTGACCTTGATTTTCAAATAAGTTGGTGGTTTGTTTTTAACATTTTTAATACTCATTTTTCAACAAAACTTTAATTTTAAAACGGATCTGTAAAAAAAATGTTTTTATATTTAGAGCTTCTAAATTTCTTTAAATTAACCGATATACATACATAATGATTTTTTACCATTTCTTTTTTTTTAAATTCATCTATAAATAGCAGAGACTTGTTTTAAATATTTGTCAATTGTTTGCATTTTTACACAATTTAGATATTAGTTTGCTATTGTTCGCTTCACTATTAATTTTACATATTAATAGACTATGGAACGTTTTGTTTTGATCTGTTTCTTTTGGCATTTTCAAGGCTTGACAAGGTAAACATACGACTTTGCTAAATCTGTGTTCACAACCACAATAGTTGTATCATACAACGTACAATATACAACTACGAGGTTTAAATTTCGTGAGAACATTTACAAGGAGAGAAAAAATGCTATTATTTCAGCTTTTGTAAAAATTTTGCAATTAAATAATTACTTTTGCAATTTAATATAAATTAATCGAAATGTGTACGTAATTGGACAATAATATTTCTCTATCATTCATTTAGAAATTCCAAATATTGTAAAAAATAACGGGTTCACTTTCATTTCAATGGTAAATTCTCATTCGCAGCCATTTAAAAATAATTTTTTGCGAAATATCACTGTGAGAGTGATTTATTCGACAACATTTTAGGTTTGGAGTTGAGAGAAACGGAAAGAAACAAACACAAATAATCTGGATGAGTGATTTTTAATTAATTTTTTTCGTAAAGGTCAGCTTGCGATTTTTATTTGCGAACATGAAAAAAAAATCGCAAAAATGCATTTTATGCAAATCAACGCTTAAATATATAAAATTTATCAAAAGATTAATAACAATTAAAAAAAAAAATCTCATTTCTGTTACTCTGACTTCATTACTTGATATTTATCATATTATTTCCATAATTTGTTAATAATTACTAATAATATGTTGTTGTATGTAAATAAAAGAAAAGTAACAGTTATTAAGAATAAGAACAAATTAATTGTTTATCTCACACCAAACCATTAAAAAACAACAAAAACGAATAATGGTCATACCAAACCATTTAAATAAAAATCATTTTATAACAGTTATTTTTAGTGATTTATTTTTATCACAAAAATATAAATAACAATTTGGGTTTTTCAAGTTTTTCATGAACTTTGAAGGACTAATTTTGTAGTTGTCAAACATTTTTTCACTTACTATTTTGAAAGTTCGACAATAGAAGTACATATATTCGAAATTTTTTTTGTAAAATTTTAATCTCAAATACATTTGTTCTAATCGGACTCAGGACATTTGGTCAAGTAAAAAATATTTGCCAAGTGAATATTAGCCTAAGAATGTTTAAATTCCTTTTTTAGAAAATCCTAAAAAGAAGTCTTTGGTAAAGTTATTTGATACATTTTCTTTCAACATTTGTCCCGCTTTTTTTAAAAATAAAACTGGCGACCCTAATACACAAAATAAATGGATCTTTGTTGAATGGTTCAGCGATTGAGTGTTTTACACAATGACCGCCTTTTTCGTGTTGAAGTTAGTTATTAATGCAAAAAACCTTTGAAATGCAAATTCATCGAGATTGATGCGGTGTCGGGTCTAAAAGAAAATCAATTGTCTATCTTCGTGTTTGTGTATTTATAGTAGGAAGTGCCTTAAATAAATATGCTTATATTTCAAATAAATTGCGTGTGTGCTCAGGTCAATATTTGGCAGAGATTACATACAGGCAACCTGCTGCATCTTTAAATGTGATGTTTCTTAATTAATTTTATCAAGACCAGTGTTGCCAATTTAGAGATATAACTTTTACAAAAATTATATGTTTCGAAAAATAACTTCAAATATACCCTGAAGGAAACCTGGGTACAACTTGTATTGTACGATTTTATATACACCGAAAATTATTTTGCTTATAATTGAATCTGCAATTGAAACAAAAGACAAACAAAACTCTATTTTTAAAACTATTTTGATTTATTTGAATTTTTCTATAAAAGTTGAAAAAACGTATCTTTAAATCTGAAAAAAAATAACTCAAACAATCTGCCTGAAAAAATACACTTGGTCAATAAAGTCTGCGTTCACCTTAGACATTTTTAGGAATTATTAAATTTACTTACGCAATATTATTATTTTTAGATACTAAGATATTTTTAGCTAATTTTGCTTATTTGTTATCTAATTAACTATTTGTATTAAAAAATTTATATTGTATTAATTATAAATATAAAAAAATTTGTGTTAAAAGTAAACAAATCAACCAAAACAATGAAGTAACATAATAAATAAACAAAAATATACGTATTTTTCTGATATTTTCTCAAAATTAGTGTAAACAAGTAAGAAAGTATGGTCGGTCAAGCCCGACCATATAATACCCTACACTAAGTAAAATAGCAAAAAAAAATTTTCTTTTAAAATTTCAATAATTTATATTTTTGAGTGATTTTCGGAAGTGGGCCTTATATGGGGGCTATGACCAATTATGGACCGATCACCATGAAATTAGGTCGTGTGATTTATGTGTATATTGAAGTTAACTATGTTGAATTTTGTGTGTTTACCAACATTTTTAAGCGATTTATGCACGTTAAAGTGATTTTCGGAAGCGGGTCTATATGGGAGCTATGACTAATTATGGACCGATCGTAACAAAATTTGGTGACATAAACTTTGTGTATATAAAACTTATTTGGAGCGGAATTTGTGGAGATACATATATAAATTAAATATTTATGACCGATAAAGTCCAATTTCGAGAGGACATTTGTATGGGGGCTAGGTGAAATAATGGACCGATTTCAGCCAGTTTCAATAGGCTTGGTCCTTGAGCCGAAAAAATAATATGTATCAAATTTCATCGAAATATCTTCAAAATTGCGACCTGTACTCTGCGCACAAGGTTTACATGGACAGCCAGCCGGACAGCCAGCCAGCCAACCAGACGGACGGACGGACATCGCTTAATCGACTCAGAAAGTGATTCTAAGTCGATCGGTATACTTTAAGGTGGGTGTTAGACTAATATTTTTGGGCGTTACAAACATCTGCACAAACGCATAATACCCTCCCCACTTGGTGGTGTAGGGTATAAAAATATAAATATTTTATTTAAAATTGTAAAATTTTGGTTCACAATTTTTTTGTATTTTGTTTACGTTTTTCACAACTTTGCACATGGTACTTTGTGCTAATCAAAGTAAAAAACATTATGAAATTTGCCACTGGCCGATGATGAGGAATACAAAAAAACATTTAGATCCATTTTTATTAAACGTTTTATGCATTTTTTTCACAATTTAACAATTTATCACAAATTTATTTATTTTGTTTTCCTTTTTTGTTTTGTTTTTCTTATTGTCATATGCTTCAGCAAGGTAAAAAATAGTAGTAGGTAATATAAATTACGATCGACTACCGTGATCCAAAACATTGCAGCCATCGAAATTTTTCTCTACACGAACGTGCACTCGATATATAATGCCGTGATTTGCCCCCTGATTAAATAATCGATCGTAATGCAGTTACCCTTACTAGCACAATTTAGGTTTTTCCAACTCACGCTTTTAGGCCCTAATTTTATAAAACGCAACGTCTCCATTTTCTTTGCGTTGCATTAAATTACAGTTTGCAAATCACTGCGTTCAAGCAAGTCACTGCTCGCGTTGTAACATCTGATTCTTACGTTATTGTGATTGCAGTTGTTTGAAATTGTACATTTTTGTCACTTTGATTGTCAAATTTAACGCTTCAATTTTCTTGGCGTTAGTTTAAAAAGTGGTCAAATATTCTTAAAAAAAATAACAAATATTTAAACATTTTGAAATATAATTGTTTCTGAAATAAACATACTTATGTAAATACTTTAGGTTTGGACTAACATCAAATGTCCGCCCAATACCGCAATACCCCCAAAAAAATATAAATTTCAATATTTTTAAAATTAAAAAAATCATTTTTATTTACTAAAAAGTTCACTGTATTTTCGTGTTGGTAGATAAAATTGTAGTCGTGTGAATAAATAATCGCATTTATATTTAAAAATCAAGCACCAGCTCCCCCAAATACATACATGTATATAAGCGAAACCTACTGAAAACAGAAGAACAAGAGTTTTTTTTTCTAAAAATCAAAGTAACCCAGTGTAATCCATATGTCTATGCCATCTAGACTTGCCACCTTTTGAAATTTCCAAAACGGGACACCACTAAATGATCTGCAATCTAGACTTTAGACTTTAAAAAAACATAAACGTAAATAAAATAGGAATATGTTTATTTGTTTGTGACTTATAGCAGAATAAACCACTGGACCGATGGTCTTGAAATTTGTTATGTATGTTCTCCTATACCTGAATGGACCAATAGGCTATTTTAAAAATTCAAGTGTTCGTCGCACTTCCCATACAAAGTAAATAGTTATTATGGAATATCTGATGAACTATAACTGTGAAAGCCGCAAAACTTAGCAGAATTTACTTCGGTATAATTGTGCGCATCTTGGCTAAAAATGGGCGTGACACATACAAAGTAAATAGTTATTTTTGAATATCTGGAGAACTATAACTGTGAAAGTCTTACAACTTTATACGACTCAATTTCTTATCTGTGTATGAAGTCTTACCATAAATGGGACTGATCGGAATAGGGAGTGTGGCACCTTTCATAGAGTGTAAATAGTAATTATCGAATAGTGGAAGTCTTAAATTATTTCCCTAATATCACCCTTACTATTCTACATAGTTTGGGTGAATATGGTATTGTGTTAGTGGGCGTGGCACCTCTCATACAAATTAAATACATAATTTCGAATATCTGGAGTACTATAATTGTAATGTATTTAAACTAAGTATGAATCAAATTCTAATTACTGAACGGAGTTTAGCTAAAAATGGTCTGGATCGGAACAGTGGGTGTGGCACTTTCCATACAAAGTACATAGTCAATTTTAAATATCTGGATAATTAAGACTGCGAGATTTTCAAACTTTGTCTGAAAATTTATTTTTTATAATTTTATCTAATTTGTTTCAAAAAATTTATAAAATCTTTCACATTTTTTATTTTACTACGATAAAGTTTAATTATTTCAGTCTATAATTTTGAATTTATATTTTTAATAAATTTTATCAGCTTTTATTAAATCTTTATTTGAAGTAATAAATTCAACAAATTTAGCACATCTTAGCTCTGAAATTGGAATGGACCAACAACTCAGCTTTAACTAAAGGTACAAGCATCCTAGAACGAGTATCGTGCCATTTATGTTTCATGAATGTATACTGTAAACATTATTTTCTTCTTTATTTATATAATTCTTCTGTACGTCTGTTAGTTACTGAACTCCTCCTTAAAGGCTGGGCCGATTTCGATGAAATTTGTTGTGTGTGTTTGAGTAAGTCCCTGGATGGTTTATATTCACAATTGACCTATATAGTAACAATGGGCATGGCACCTCCGATACAAAGTAAAAATTTATTAATGCATATCTGGAGTACTATTATAGTGGGAGTCTTCAAACTTTGTGGGAGCTATGGCAGAACAACGTTTGCCGGGACAGCTAGTTTAATATATAATTGAATGAGTTTTTTCGGAACTCATAGAAGTTAATGCACTAAAGGTTTATAAAAAAAAATATTTTGTATGAAAATTTTATTTTATAAAGCTTTTATAAATTTAAAATATGAATATGGAGTAAGAATATGTTGTTAAATAGTGATTTTTTGAGAAAATACTATATTTCAGAAATTAAAGCATTCTTGTCTATTGGTATTTCCAATTTTTGATTTCTTTATATTTTTTGTGGTAATTAATGAAAAAGTTATGTTTTTTTTTTTTAAACGGGACAAATGGCGTCCCGTTCAGAGTATCGCCGGCACACGGGACATTCGACTCTAAAACTGGTCAGTCCCGTCGAAAACGGGACGGTTGGCAAGTCTAATGCCATCACAAGTGATCATTGATTCAGAATTTAGATATTTGTTGTTATAAGGACCGTCGAAAAATTCGGATGAATTTCCTTCTAAGAAAACGGTCTTAAAAACGATTTTTTAGCTTTTATATAAGTTTATACTCGTATCACATCGCTAAATAAATAGCTCACTAGGAAATTTGAATATAGGGATAAACATTATACACTCCAGAAATGTGTTAAATAAGGATATTATGCCCCATATAAAAGTTGCTCTTAAAATTCGAATACTATTTTTTAAAAGCAAATGATAATTAAGGCAAGTTAATTTGTATATTTAAAACTCAAATCAGTCTGTATCTAACGAACACAAAAAGGTTGACCAATCGTACTTTCAAATAACGGCTTATTTCAAATATTTATGTTACAAAACTAACTTCTTAACATTTTATTTGTTGTTAACCTGACAAATGTCGTTATTTACCGACTATTTTTAACGAAAATAATCCGTATAATTCAATTCGTAGTATCTCTTAACGATAAGTATTGTTAACTTATGAATTTTGATAACTTAACGACAAAATTTTGTCGTTAAAAAGTTACAGAATTCCGGTACTGAGCTTCCACAAGTATCGTTCTCTACCCCAGCAGTTTGTTTTTAATATTTATTTTGTTATATTTTTGTGTCTTCTTTGAACAAATATTTTATGGATTCAAAAGTAAATAAACGCCATACAGCTGTTTGGCTTACAGCATTGCCAACACGATATAAGTACATGTTTTTGTATGTTTTTAATTTAAATTTTAGTATCAACTTATACAATGGCAACCACGGCTACGTAGAGATTTGACAATAGAAGTGACATCGTAATATTTCGGCGTTGACTAAACGCAATGCCGTAGTGATTTATAAAATTTTATATTTTTTGTTACGCGTTCACAACAGCGTTGGTGAAGCGTTTAACGCAAGTGATTTACATAATTAGGGCCTTAATCTTTCTTTTTATTTCGAGCTTTTGAAGAAGTAAGACATAATTATTAAAGTGAAGTTACAATAAAAATTTCCATTGCATTATTTAAAAGTGGAAGTATCAAAAGTAGTGTGAAACTTAAATAAATTTATGAGTTAAAATTTGGACGATTAACGTCACAATTACAAATTACATCCATAAATATTTAAAAAGGTAAAACAAAATATTATTTGAAAATTAACTTTTATAAAGTAAATTAATAATGAATATGTGTAGGAAATTGGATTATACATTGGCACACGTGGTCCATTCTGACCCAGGTTCCAGAAAATTATAACCACAATTGAGACACCACTACTGAATTCCAACTAAATATCCACAAGAATTCTGAGGATAAATACCTCATTAATATTTATAAAACAGCCTATGCATTTTCATGGCATAATCCTTTTACATAATCGAAAAGGTAATAATTTCAAAGAGAAATCTTTAAATAATCACATTATCTTATGTAAAACTTAATTTTATACATAGATTCACAGAAAATCTGTGGCTGGCAAGCAGCACCCAGTGGTATGAGAAAAAAAAAGATGGAAATAAATCTGTAACTTCTAAACCTTTAGTCCAATTTAAACGAAATTTCACATGCGCAAAGAGGAAGTGTTGTCGAGTTTAAATTTTGAACTCGGTCCTCATGACCCCACCACGAGCGGGACTAGGGGTCCCTAAGGTAGGACACCTCGGGTATGTTAAATTTTAAAAATTATCCTATTACTTCGTTTGTGTTCCGATTTCAAAAAACTTACACATATAGAATCTCGAGCACTACATAAAACCTCGTCGTAGCTATCAATTATCTTTTATAGCTTAGGAGATATTCGCATATGAAAATTAAGGCCCTAATTGTGTAAATCACTTGCGTTAAACGCTTCACCAACGCTGTTGTGAACGCGTAACAAAAAATATAAAATTTTATAAATCACTACGGCATTGCGTTTAGTCAACGCCAAAATATTACGATGTCACTTCTATTGTCAAATCTCTACGTAGCCGTGGTTGCCATTGTATAAGTTGATACTAAAATTTAAAATAAAAACATACAAAAAGATGTAATTATATCGTGTTGGCAATGCTGTAAGCCAAACAGCTGTATGGCGTTTATTTACTTTTGAATCCATAAAATATTTATTCAAAGAAGACACAAAAATATAACAAAATAAATATTAAAAACATAAAAGTGAAGTTTTCTGCTGGGGTAGAGAACGATACTTGTGGAAGCTCAGTACCGGAATTCTGTAGTTAACAATACTTATCGTTAAGAGATACTCCGAATTGAATTATACGGATTATTTTCGTTAAAAATAGTCGGTAAATAACGACATTTGTCAGGTTAACAACAAATAAAATGTTCTAGTTAAGCCATAACGATAATTGTTAAGAAGTTAGTTTTGTAACATAAATATTTGAAATAAGCCGTTCTTTTGTGTTCGTTAGATACAGACTGATTTGAGTTTTAAATATACAAATTAACTTGCCTTAATTATCATTTGCTTTTAAAAACTAGTATTCGAATTTTAAGAGCAACTATTATATGGGGCATAATATCCTTATTTAACACATTTCTGGAGTGTATAATGTTTATCCCTATATTCAAATTTCCAAGTGAGCAATTTATTTAGCGATGTGATACGAGTATAAACTTATATAAAAGCTAAAAAATCGTTTTTAAGACCGTTTTCTTAGAAGGAAATTCATCCGAATTTTTCGACGGTCATTATAACAACAAATATCTAAATTCTGAATCAATGATCACTTGTGGTGGCATAGACATATGGATTACACTGGGTTACCTTGATTTTTAGAAAAAAAAACTCTTGTTCTTCTGTTTTCAGTAGGTTTCGCGAATATATGTATTTGGGGGAGCTGGTGTTTGATTTTTAAATATAAATGCGATTATTTATTCACACGACTACAATTTTATCTACCAACACGAAAATACAGTGAACATTTTAATAAATAAAAATTATTTTTTTAATTTTAAAAATATTGAAATTTACATATATTTTTAACTATATTCGTCGTTAATATGTATTACCGAGAGAAATCGTTAACTTCAAATACTGAATATTAAATTCGTTAGAGCAACCGATATTTTTCGTTACTTAACGACATCGGTAGGAATATATAAAAACTTACAGAATTGCGGTACTGGGCGGACATTTGATGCTAGTCCAAACCTAAAGTAGTTACATAAGTATGTTTATTTCAGAAACAATTATATTTCAAAATGTTTAAATATTTGTTATTTTTTTTAAGAATATTTGACCAATTTTTAAACTAACGCCAAGAAAATTGAAGCGTTAAATTTGACAATCAAAGTGACAAAAAAAGTAAGCGTTGCGTTGTATAAAATGTACAATTTCAAACAACTGCAATCACAATAACGTAAGAATCAGATGTTACAACGCGAGCAGTCACTTGCTTGAACGCAGTGATTTGCAAACTGTAATTTAATGCAACGCAAAGAAAATGGAGGCGTTGCGTTTTATAAAATTAGGGCCTAAATTTTCAACATTTTTACCCATCCTACTCCAGTTTTTTGTTGACGGTTCCAAATATGATGTTCCAAAACAGATGTTTATATCAAAAAAATCACAGCTGAGTCCAAAGTTACATGCATTTGAATTTAAAAAAATAAAAAAAAGGCGATTTTTCGCTATTTTTTGGGGAAAAAAGAACTTTTATTCTTTTTAAGTTATCTAAAAAATTGCTAAGAGGATGTATAATGAATTTGTACTTTTTGAAAGCTAACTTTATTTTAAATGAAAAAAAAATTAGAATTTTTCATACCGAGGGGATCAGGTCCATTAATATGAATATCTATTTTTATGTAAAATTCAACTTTAGAGCAAAAATTCTCAAATCGCATAGTCGATATCAAATTATAATAATCTATTTTAGATGGCCCAATATGTTCTTAATTATTTTGTAAAGGGTTCCGATAACGCCACCCCTAGTATGGATATTATAGCCAAAAATCGAAAAAATCCCATTTTTGGAATTTTTCAATACTTTTTTTGGAATTGCGGGATTCCTGATTACAAATTTCAAAATTTGTTTTCATTTTTTCATTTCATCTTAGAAGTTACAGATTTATTTCCCTCTTTTTTTCATACCACTGTGCAGCATTTAATTTTCAAAAAACGTGGTCCCTTGTTTTGACCACCACTGTTGCTAAAGAAGTTGGGATAAATTATTAAAAAGCACAAGAAACCCAATTCAGTTTGTAAAACATCAACCAGTTTGTGACGTCACCTATGTGAGAAATTCTTCTTAAAAATTTGATTATTGCGTAAGACGATAAAAAACACAATCAGCAAAAACAGTAGCAACAGAATTTGATCGTCCAAAACAGCAGTCATTACAAACATTAATTTAGCCTAAGAATGCAAAATTAGACAAGTAACCTTTACCATCATCGGAATAAGAAGTCGTAGTAGTGTGGTACAAATATTAGAAAGAAGTCTATACATCATACGATTAAACACCTAAGTATCACTTATAAACTAATTATGATTTATACACTTAATTAAATTAATCACTATTCAAATTATTATTATCAGAGACCGAAAGTAACGGGTTCACTTTCATTTCAATAGTAAATTCTCATTCGCAGCCATTTAAAAATAATTTTTTCTGATATATCACTGAGAGAGTGATGAGTTGAGAGAAACAGAAAAGAAACAAACACAACTAATCTAGATAAGTGAGTTATAATTTATTTTTTTCGTAAAGGTTAGCTTGTGACCGTATCGGTCTAATCTATCTATATATATAAAAGAGTAACGTTACTGACTGACTGACTGACTGACTGACTGACTGATTCATCATCGCACAGCCCAAACGGCTGAAGCTAGAATCACGAAATTTTAACTGTGGGTTCCTCCCTCCCCAAAACGATCCGATAAGAAGGGATTTTTGGAAATTCGAACGTTTAGGGGGTAAAAAAGGGTAAAAACGGGTAAATTCGGTAACCTTATATCTTCAAAACTAATAAAGATACAAAAAAACTTAAAATAGCATGTTACTCCATTTAAAAAATAAGCTGACAGGTGTTTCGTACTTTTTGGAAATTCGAAACTTTTAGGGGAGAAAACGGGTAAAAACTGTATTTTGGTACTTTTTTTGCACCCTATGTATCTTTTAAACCAATAAACATAGAAACAAATTTTAAATCGTATTCTTTAACTAACAAAAAATAAAAAATATAAGTTTGGTACTTTTTGGAAATTCGAACCTTTAAGGGATAAAAATTGTGTTAATTTTTGGTACTTTTTCATAAAATATGTTTTTCTATAATTTGACATAGACATACTAATATTTTATTATGAGCTCCCACCACGTTACAGAAATTTATTTGAATGAAATTGTACCACCTCAATGGGGATAAAAAAGGTACCAAAAAGGGGATAAAATCGGGAAAATACATTATATTTGAAATTATTAAGCCAATTTTGATAATTTTTTTTAACGTTGGTTCCTGGATTCATACAAAAATTAACTAACAGCGTGTTATTTGGAACTCGAGTACCAAGGTGTATATTGGACCAAATCCGGGTAAACAGTTTGGTACTTTTTTTAAAACATATTTATTCTTGGGCACATTAACACAGATTTTAATATTTTGATACATGCCTATAGCATAAACAATTTTGGCAAAACGGAATATTTTTAAATTTCAAACTTAAGGGGTGTTCAAGTAAGAAAAGGGAAATTTGTACTTTTCTCCTAATGGTACTTTTTTAAAATTTTAAATTATTTCAGTTATCGACATTAAAGTTAGCTGATATTTATTTGAGTGAAGTTAGTGTTAGGAATAGGGGATAGTATTTAGGTACCAAAATGTGTGAACTGTACTATAGGTACTTTTTTGTTCATCTAATGGTACTTTTTTGAAATTTCTATAATAATGGACTTAGAAACATGAAATTAAACATATATGGTCCTAAGTGAGTGAGAATTCTAGCGGGAGACTTTTTGGTACTTTTTCTTTATTGGAATGGTACTTTTTGCAATTTCTTCACCAATGAACCTAGAAACATGAAATAAAGCTTATATGGAACCGAGTGAGTGGGAAACTACAAGTGGGTGCTTTTTGGTACTTTTTCTATATTCTAATGGTACTTTTTGAATTTTCTATAATATAATGGACCTAAATATGAAACTAAGCGTATATGGTCTAAGTGATTGAAAATTCAAACGGATACCTCATGGTACCTTTTGTTTATTCTAATGGTACTTTTTTTTAATTTTCTATAGCAATGGACTTAAAAACATGAAATTAAGCATACATGGTCCTAAGTGAGTTAGAATTCTAGGGGAGACTTTTTGGTACTTTTTCTTTATTCGAATGGTACTTTTTGTAATTTCTTCACCAATGAACCTTGAAATATAAAATAAAGGTTATATGGACCAGAGTGAGTGGGAATCCGCAAGTGGCTGCTTTTTGGTACTTTTTCTATATTCTAATGGTACTTTTTTGAATTTTCTATAACAATGGACTTATAAACATGGAATTAAACATATATGGTCCTAAGTGAGTGAGAATTCTAAGGGGGGACTTTTTGGTACTTTTTCTTTATTCGAATGGTACTTTTTGTAATTTCTTCACCAATGAACCTAGAATCATGAAATAAAGCTTATATGAACCCGAGTGACTGGAAAACCACAAGTGTATACTTTTTAGTACTTTTTCTATATTATAATGGTACTTTTTTTAATTTTCTATAACAATGGACTTAGAAACACGAAATTAAACATATATGGTCCTAAGTGAGTGAGAAGTCTAGGGGGAGAATTTTTAGTACTTATTCTTTATTAAAATGGTACTTTTTGTAATTTCTTCACCAATGAACCTAGAAACATTAAATAAAGGTTATACGGACCCGAGTGGGTGAGCAACTACAAGTGGGTGCTTTTTGGTACTTTTTCTATATTCTAATGGTACTTTTTGGTACTTTTTCTATATTCTAATGGTACTTTTTGAATTTTCTATAACATAATGGACCTAGAAATATGAAATTAAGCGTATATGGTCCAAAGTGATTGAAAATTCAAGCGGATACCTCATGGTACCTTTTGTTTATTCTAATGGTACTTTTTTTAATTTTCTATAGCAATGGACTTAAAAACATGAAATTAAGCATACATGGTCCTAAGTGAGTTAGAATTCTAGGGGAGACTTTTTGGTACTTTTTCTTTATTCTAATGGTACTTTTTGTAATTTCTACACCAATGAACCTAAAGCCATGAAATTAAGCTTATATGGACCCGAGTGAGTGGGAAACCACATGTGGGGGATTTTTGGTACTTTTTATATATTCTAATTAGTGTTTATAAAAAACCGACTTTTTAAAAAACCGGTTTGTCGGTTAACCGAAAATTGGTCTTTTTTAAAAAACCGGTTTTTCGGTTAACCGACATCGAAAAAACCGGTTAAACCGGTTAACCGTCATATATATGTAGAAAACATAAAATGTCCAATAAAGTATATACAGTTTTAAAATGTGTAGTTTTTAGCAGTCAGGAATGGTTAATATTAAATAACTATGAATATACAAAAGTGCTAAGTCCATTTTATTTTGTAAAAATTTCTAAATTACCAAATGGAATTGAGTATAAATATGTTACTTATTATAATATTTGTTTTAGTAATTAGTTTATTCATTAAATTTCAACCAAAAAATGTAAATCAATTTTTAATTAAATATTTGATAATTTTATCAATTTAAATTTATTATCACCACGACTTTCTGATATGAAACAGAAAATGTTACAAGTCCCAAAAAAGCACTTCTTCTCAGCTGTGCTTATTTGTCATTATAAATCGTACCAAATATGTAAGTAATAAAACTCCATTATCAGATTTCATATTTAAAATTATGGATTTTAAACGTTTTTTGTCTCTCCTGTAATACTTCTGAAAAGGACTTTGTACACAAAGCTAACAAAATGATTAATAAAATAAAATTTTAAGAACAAAACACACTAATGAATTCAAATTTATTGAAAGAAGGTATGCACATCAAATTCAACTTAACGTTTGGTAAAATCATCACTATTATTACATCATTATTAAGATTTGGCTTAACTTCTAGAATTATGCGGAATTTAATTTTTAATAGTTTCATTATGTTCAATTTATTCTGAAAAAGTTTTCAAGTAAACTCATTGTCCTCTACTATTAAGAATCATTGTAATTCTTAAAAATATCAATCTAAATAGGTTTGTATTGTAAATCAGCAGTTTAGGTTTCAAATCAGACCAATAATGTGTATACAATGAATATTAAAAATGCACAAAAACGTGAGATTTATCAATTTTAGTCCCAAATTTTAAAAACCGGTTAACCGAGTGATAAAAACCGGATAAACCGGTTAACCGAAAATCAACATTTTAAATTAACCGGTTCACAAAAAACCGAGATTTCGAAGAAAAACCGGTTTTACGGTTAACCGGTTAACCGGTTTATAAACACTAATTCTAATGGTACTCTTTTTGAATTTCCTATAATAATGGACCTAGACTTTCCAAAAAATCGAAGAATTTCAAAACCGCGGTTTCGGTTTTAAAAAATTAAAAACCGATCGGTTTCGGTTTTGTGATAATTTATTAAATCTTAAGTATTATAGAAACAAAATTAGTTGATAATATAGGAAATGATATACAAATCTAAAATTCAAACTTGACGGGTTATGGTTTAGTGAATGCGAATTTAAAAGTGATAATCAATGGTACTATTTCCTTATTGCAATGGTACTTTTTGAATATTTTATAATAATAAACCTAAAAATTTAAAATTAGGAACACATTTTGCATTTTCTATAATAATGGACCCAGAAATATGAAATTAGACATTTACAATTAGATTCACAAAGTGAGACTTGATAGTACTATTTCTTTCTTCTAATTGGGGTGGCGAAGCGCACCGGGTCAGCTAGTTCATAATAAAATCTTATTATAGATTTAAAGCACAAATTTGTTAACAAACACTTTTGCTTTATAAACCTTTAATAAAAGTATTCTATTCATAAACGTTTGATAAAGGCACAATAACTAATGTACTGTTTTTTGTCTAAGCTGGCAATGCTTCTCAGTTATTTCCCCTTTTTCGTTGCTAGTGTTGCTTGTCATTAGGATACAATATTCGTTAATTCTCTTTTTTTCATTGTTTGTTTTTAGTAATAATACATTTTTGAAGATAAAAACTAATTTTTAGAGAAAAAAATCTATATTTTATTCCAGTAAATTTATATTAAGCTAAAATGTATTAATATACAAACGTTTTTATATATTTTATTACAATTATTATTAAAAGTATTCGAATGGCGAATATTCTGTGATAAAATAAACATCACTATTTTATAATTTGTTTTATTAATTTATTTTCATTGTCATTTTGTTAAATTTTAAAAAAAATTTATGAATTTCTATGTGAAAACACGTAGTTTTTATTCCGGAGTGGGTATATTAGATTGTGTGATTAGATTTTACAGGTTAAAAGAAAATGGCAATCAAACTCACTTACGAACCTCATGTAGCTCACTGCCGGAGAAATATGAAACAAAATCATATATTATTAAAGTTAGATTTATTCCCCGGCGGAGTTAAAATATGTTTAGACATTGCAATAGTATCGTCTATTATTGCAAATTTATAAACAATTACCTTTAAAATTCGCTTTTTTCAAGATAAAATGGAAAAAGAATACCTTAAAGTAGGTTTAAAGTAGTGTCGAACCTACAATAAATATTTCAAATTTGTAAATGGTTTATGACAGACTTGTAACACTATTAAACATTTATGAATACTGGTTTTCGATTTTTTTCTTATTAACGACTTATAAAGCTGTTTTAATTTATTATGAATTAGACCGATAAAATTTATCAAAAGATTAATAACAAATTAAAAAAAATAATCTTATTTCTGTTACTCAGACTTCATACTAACAATATGTTATTGTATGTAAATAAAAGAGAAAGTAACAGTTATTAAGAACAAATGAATTGTTTATCTCACACCAATCCATTAAAAAACAACAAAAACGAATAAAGGTCATACCAAACCATTTAAATAAAAATCATTTTATAACTGTTATTTTCAGTGATTTATTTTTATCACAAAAATATAAATCACAATATGGGTTTTTTGGTATATGGACGAGTTATTTTCGATCTCTGATTATTATACAACTAACTTAATTCTAACCAAATTACAACAACATTTTAACAGTCCATCCGTAATGATTTAAAATCGTGTCCGAAATGATTTTCCTAAAAGTCCAAAAATTGGATTTTTCTATTTATCTTTAAAATATGTCTTAACTTAAATCTCAATTAACCAATTTTCTGTAATTCTAATGAAATCTAAACAGTAACAAAATTAATCAATAATTCGTCAAACATGTTTTATATTCCGTCCATTTATACAGTTTCCACTCTATAAATTACCTAAAGTTTCAAGAATAATGTCTGTTTTATGTTTTACATAATTTCCTAAATCCTATCTAATTAAATTTTTATAAATTAATTTTAATTAATCACAATATTTACAGTTATATTCTAAAACTAACTTAAAATTAATAACTATCAAATCCACTCATATTAAAATTTATATAAAATTATCTATAAATATATATGTATTAGTAAGTATTGTTAAATATTTACATACTATTGCTCAATTCACAAGGTCTCTTATCATGTCATATTGTCATAATGTTCTAATATTTCACAATGGTTTAAAATTGATATTGTTGCTATTCAAGCAAAAAATGTCCTAAACTATTACTACTCTGTAAGCTATGTTTATTGTGCTGTCGTATCCAACCAGCAGAGAAATTAGGACACCTTGTGAATTAGCTTTATGTATTAGTTTTAATAATCGATACATCTATATTATTTAGAAAATATGCAACAACAATTTTAACATCCTTATAGGTTTTTTACACTGAGCTTCATCTCTCATCAATTGGCAAGATGACAACATCTTCCCATAAGAAATATACAGAGCAAAAAAGCGTCATCTTTCATCATCTTCACAAGATGTTCATATCTTATTTTGTTCCAATCATCATCTTTCGATAATTTTAGTGTCATCACTAAAAAAATTACATTTGTTTATATGTATACAAAAAATTAAACGTCACAAAATGAGCGGGACTGAACAAAGTAATAAAGTCATTGTCCATAATAACATCAAGCAGATCTATATATTGTTTTAATAATTGATTTTGCTCTTCAAGTGCAATTATTAATCCGATAATTGAAGAATTTTCCATTTTATTTTTTTTTAATTAATTATAAGCAGATTTTACGTATTTAAAATGAAAGATGAGAGATGATACAAGTGTAAACAACTTTTTCATTTTCATCATCTTCCACTCATTCCTCTAAGATGACGCTTAGTGTAAAAAGGCTATTAATATCATCGTTTAGTGTATGCAGAATGTTCGAAGAGGCCTCCGAGACATCATACGCAACATTTTACTTAATTTTAAGCAACAAAGTTTAAAAGTGAAATATTACAAAAATAAATGATTGCATCCAACTAAATCGCAAAGAAATTGAATTATTGCGGCAGAAAAATAAGACTAAAACAAAATGAAAAGGGCAGTTACTAAAAATGAAACAAATATAGAACTATATTATTTTCTGTCTCGTGACGCCTCTGTATACTTTGTGGAATTAATGTCTCTTATTGTTTGGCAACATTTTTTTTATTGTTTTTGCTTCAAATCTCATATATCGCGTTTTGTTAGAGAACGTAAACTTCTAATCTTTTTCTTACGGTTGTAAAATGAAGTAGGGTGAATACATTTATGGGTTTCAGCAAAATTTGCGCCGCTGAAACACTAGATAGGGAGGGTTATGAGGCGTTGCCCCAGAAACATCTTGGGTGCCCTACAGTCAGCAAATTTGATGTAACCATAATGTTCATTTGATTTTGTTTTTACCATCGACTAGATTCATATTCATATAGTACTAGGTAAAACCCGGTGTGCTTCACAATCTAAAATTAGTTTCTGTTCATGTAAAAAACATGGATTTTCTAGATTTCAATTGTCATTGCAAATACTACGCAAATAGGAAACTGCAATCGATTAAAATCAAATGGCATTTCCGAAGTTATAATTCCCAGTTATAAAGGTCGATCTGATTAGCTTGTTCATTAATTGCCTTACTGTATGTCGAGTGTCATTTCAAATACGCAAAAAATCATACAAACAAACACACATTGACTTTTATATATAGTATATAAGGGTTTCAAATGTATACAAATTTTAACATTTACTTAATATTGTTGGTAGTCCGCGCATTTCTGTACTAAAAATTAATATTGATAGCTGCTATAGCTTTCCCTATATATAATTTGTCATTGTATCTATGGAAGGTGCCACGCCCACTTTTGATAGTTTTCCCATTTTTGGCCTAAATATGTAATTCATACAAAGTTTTATTGCTTTACATATCAAAATTATACACATAGATATGATTTTTAGAATTTAGTTGGTATGGGATCTGCCACGCCCACTATTGATAGTCCGCCCATTCTTGTTGTAAATATTAATAATGATGATAGAATAACCGTGCAAAATTTATGTATCTCATATGGGAGGTGCCACGCCCTCTGTGGTTTCTAATCCAATTTTGGCATCAAATATTTATAATTATAATAAAATATTTGATATTTAAAATTAACTTTGTATGGGAGGTACCACGCCCACTTGAATTTCAAAACAAAAAGTATCCTATCCTTCCAGATATAGCAAAACATACAGTAAAAATTTCAAGCTTGATCTGTGGTCACTCATACTTCTTAACAAAAATCGATTTTTTATATAAATCTCAAAAAATTTAAATTTGCTAATAACTTGGCCAATAAGCGTTTAGTCAAGAAAAGGAGCTCGATCTGTGATCACTCATATTTCTGAACAAAAATTGATTTTTTATATAAATCTCAAAATATCAAATTTTGCTAATAACTTGGACAATAAGCGTTTAATCAAGAAAAGGAGCTCGAGCTGTGATCTCTCGTATTTCTGGCCAAAGATCGATTTTTTATATAAAAACACACAATATTTAAAATCGCTAATATCTTGGCCAATAAGCATTTGCGTTTAATAAGCCAATAAGCGTTTAATCAAAACTCAAAATATCTAAATTCGCTAATAATTTGGCCAATAAGCGTTTAATCAAGAAAAGCTGCTCGATCTGTGATCACTCATATTACTGGCCAAAAATCGATTTTTTATATAAAAAGTCACAATATCTAAAATCGCCAATAACTTGGCCAATAAGCGTTTAATCAAGAAAAGCTGCTTGATCTGTGATCACTCATATTTCTTAACAAAAATCGATTTTTTATATTAAAACTCAAAATATCTAAATTTGCTAATAAATTGGACAATAAGCGTTTGATCAAGAAAAGCAGCTCGATCTGTGATCACTCATATTTCTTAACTAAAACCGATTTTTTATGTAAAAATTCAAAATATCTAAAATCGCTAATATCTTCGCCAATAAGCATTTAATCAATAAAAGCTGCTCGATCTGTGATCATTCATATTTCTGGCCAAAAATCGATTTTTTATATAAAAACTCACAATATCTAAAATCGCTAATAACTTCGCCAATAAGCGTTTAATCAAGAAAAGCAGCTCGATCTGTGATCACTCACATTTCTGGCCAAAAATCGATTTTTTATATAAAAACTCACAATATCTAAAATCGCTAATAACTTGGCCAATAAGAGTTTAATCAAGAAAAGCAGCTCGATCTGTAATCACTCATATTTCTGAATAAAAATCGATTTTTTATATAATACTCAAAATATCTAAATTAGCTAATAACTTGACCAATAAGCGTTTAATCAAGAAAAGCAGCTCGATCTATGATCCAGTGCTTGTATTGCTTGCTTGAAATTAGCAAAAGCACCTAAAAAATGCTTTGCTTACAGTCAAGGCGAATCTAATAAGGTGACAGCGCCACACAGTGCTTTGTACAATGGACAAAAATCAAAAACATTATCATGTATTTGATGTTGATGAAATTTATATTTTTCAATAGGCAACTAAATAATTTATTCGTGTAAAAAAGACTTTTTTATAAATATCTATTTTTGTCGTCACTAGCGGTCGCTAAAATTAGTACATTTTCAACATAAATTTTATGGAGAAAAATATATTTTTTTATGGTTAACTAAAATAATTGTTAAAAGTTCGTTTTAATAGATATAAACTCGCGATTGGCTGGAAATGAAAGAATATGAATGTGGAATTATGGAAAATTACTGTTTTTGTCAAAAAAGGTTTAACAGTCTAATCTGCGCAATTTTTAATAATTAACATTTTTTTTTATTGTAATCCTGAAATTCTAAAACTTTGTTGGAATATTAGTAAAATATATGTTAATCTATATTGATTATGTTTTCCTATAGAATAGCCTTAAGTATTATCTATAAGAAAATGTAATCATTAGTTGTCCTTTCGTATGAAAACTATTAAAATTTTGTTTTTGTTTAAATGTATAAATTACCATTTCTTAAATTTTCAATTTGATGGTTTGCGGAAATAGCTCCAGATTTTTGGTTTTTTTATAAAATTATACGATTTTTTCTTTTAAAGAACTAAGAAATATTGCGTTATTTAACAAAAGTAGTTTAATGGCATAAAGTGTATTAATAGGTCTTTATTTAGTTCTTGATGTTGTTTTTTTTTTTGCTAAAATCAAAAACAAATGCCAAAGTTTGATTTAATTTTGAAAAAAATCAATTTTAATTTTATCTAATGCCTATATCTTATTTATTATAATGTGAAAACATTATTTGTCCGTTTTGACTAGAACGTTAAAAAAATTTGTTTTTGATGGCACCCATAAATAATACATTTTACTGTAAATGTAAGTAACTCAATAATTGAATATAACCTACATATTCTTAGGTTGAGATAGTAATATAAGCTTCTGGTGATATTAGGAACACTTAAAGTATAATCCAACATCCAGTTTCTAATGTTACAGCTGAACCATAAGGCTATAAACATTTGAAAATGTCCATCCATCCGTCCTTCCGAATTTAGAAAAATTATACAATATTTCCCTATTTTCAAAAAAAGGATATATGGCAGTTATGTAAATCCTGATAATATTCGCAGTCAAAAAGTTCTAGTCTCGAAAAATTAAGCAAAGCCGCCATACAATTTTTCACAAGCCTCCGCCGCCGATAAAAGTATTCGACACAGGTCTCTGATAAAGTTTACAATTATTTTTTGAACAAAATTTTTATTTGTTTTAATGGACGCTATAGAAAATAATTATTATTTTAGTTTTCTCACTTTTCATTGTAACAGAAAATTTTTGTAATTGTGTTATTTTGTATCGGTCTTTTATATCAGCTGATTTAGATTTGAAATAGCACACTTAGTTATGAGGGGTTGCTCACAACAGTCGTATTTTTTCATGTTATTATTTTAGTACTTCTGAAATTAGGACACCTTGTGAATTAGCTTTATGTATTAGTTTTAATAATCGATACATCTATATTATTTAGAAAACATGCAACAACAATTTTAACATCCTTAATATCATCGTTTAGTGTATGCAGAATGTTCGAAGAGGCCTCCGAGACATCATACGCAACATTTTACTTAATTTTAAGCAACAAAGTTTAAAAGTGAAATATTACAAAAATAAATGATTGCATCCAACTAAATCGCAAAGAAATTGAATTATTGCGGCAGAAAAATAAGACTAAAGCAAAATGAAAAGGGCAGTTACTAAAAATGAAACAAATATAGAACTATATTATTTTCTGTCTCGTGACGCCTCTGTATACTTTGTGGAATTAATGTCTCTTATTGTTTGGCAACATTTTTTTATTGTTTTTGCTTCAAATCTCATATATCGCGTTTTGTTAGAGAACGTAAACTTCTAATCTTTTTCTTACGGTTGTAAAATGAAGTAGGGTGAATACATTTATGGGTTTCAGCAAAATTTGCGCCGCTGAAACACTAGATAGGGAGGGTTATGAGGCGTTGCCCCTAAAACATCTTGGGTGCCCTACAGTCAGCAAATTTGATGTAACCATAATGTTCATTTGATTTTGTTTTTACCAACGACTAGATTCATATTCATATAGTAATAGCTAAAACCCGGTGTGCTTCACAATCGAAAATTAGTTTCTGTTCATGTGAAAAACATGGATTTTCTAGATTTAGTGTGCAAACTTGCAAAGCCTGACCTTGAGCTTCATCAATTGTCATTGCAAATACTACGCAAATAGGAAACTGCAATCGATTAAAATCAAATGGCATTTCCGAAGTTATAATTCCCAGTTATAAAGGTCGATCTGATTAGCTTGTTCATTAATTGCCTTACTGTATGTCGAGTGTCATTTCAAATACGCAAAAAATCATACAAACAAACACACATTGACTTTTATATATAGTATATAAGAGTTTCAAATGTATACAAATTTTAACATTACTTAATATTGTTGGTAGTCCGCGCATTTCTGTACTAAAAATTAATATTGATAGCTGCTATAGCTTTCCCTATATATAATTTGTCATTGTATCTATGGAAGGTGCCACGCCCACTTTTGCTAGTTTTCACATTTTTGGCCTAAATATGTAATTCATACAAAGTTTTATTGCTTTACATATCAAAATTATACACATAGATATGATTTTTAGAATTTAGTTGGTATGGGATCTGCCACGCCCACTATTGATAGTCCGCCCATTCTTGTCGTAAATATTAATATTGATGATAGAATAACCGTGCAAAATTTATGGACTCTATCTCTTATTGTATCCCATATAATAGATTATTTTAATTATCATCATATGGGAGGTGCCACGCCCTCTGTGGTTTCTAATCCAATTTTGGCATCAAATATTTATAATTATAATAAAATATTTGATATTTAAAATTAACTTTGTATGGGAGGTACCACGCCCACTTGAATTCAAAAAAGGAGCTCGATCTGTGTTCACTCATATTTCTGAACAAAAATTGATTTTTTATTTAAATCTCAAAATATCAAATTTTGCTAATAACTTGGACAATAAGCGTTTAATCAAGAAAAGGAGCTCGAGCTGTGATCTCTCGTATTTCTGGCCAAAGATCGATTTTTTATATAAAAACACACAATATTTAAAATCGCTAATATCTTTGCCAATAAGCATTTGCGTTTAATAAGCCAATAAGCGTTAATCAAAACTCAAAATATCTAAATTCGCTAATAATTTGGCCAATAAGCGTTTAATCAAGAAAAGCTGCTCGATCTGTGATCACTCATATTTCTGGCCAAAAATCGATTTTTTATATAAAAAGTCACAATATCTAAAATCGCTAATAACTTGGCCAATAAGCGTTTAATCAAGAAAAGCAGCTCGATCTGTGATCACTCACATTTCTGGCCAAAAATCGATTTTTTATATAAAAACTCACAATATCTAAAATCGCTAATAACTTGGCCAATAAGAGTTTAATCAAGAAAAGCAGCTCGATCTATGATCCAGTGCTTGTATTGCTTGCTTGAAATTAGCAAAAGCACCTAAAAAATGCTTTGCTTACAGTCAAGGCGAATCTAATAAGGTGACAGCGCCACACAGTGCTTTGTACAATGGACAAAAATCAAAAACATGATGTATTTGATGTTGATGAAATTTATATTTTTCAATAGACAACTAAATAATTTATTCGTGTAAAAAAGACTTTTTTATAAATATCTCTTTTTGTCGTCACTAGCGGCGCTAAAATTAGTACATTTTCAACATAAATAATTGTTAAAAGTTCGTTTTAATAGATATAAACTCGCGATTGGCTGGAAATGAAAGAATATGAATGTGGAATTATGGAAAATTACTGTTTTTGTCAAAAAAGGTTTAACAGTCTAATCTGCGCAATTTTTAATAATTAACATTTTTTTTTATTGTAATCCTGAAATTCTAAAACTTTGTTGGAATATTAGTAAAATATATGTTAATCTATATTGATTATGTTTTCCTATAGAATAGCCTTAAGTATTATCTATAATAAAATGTAATCATTAGTTGTCCTTTCGTATGAAAACTATTAAAATTTTGTTTTTGTTTAAATGTATAAATTACCATTTCTTAAATTTTCAATTTGATGGTTTGCGGAAATAGCTCCAGATTTTTGGTTTTTTTATAAAATTATACGATTTTTTCTTTTAAAGAACTAAGAAATATTGCGTTATTTAACAAAAGTAGTTTAATGGCATAAAGTGTATTAATAGGTCTTTATTTAGTTCTTGATGTTGTTTTTTTTTTGCTAAAATCAAAAACAAATGCCAAAGTTTGATTTAATTTTGAAAAAAATCAATTTTAATTTAATCAATTTTAATTTTATCTAATGCCTATATCTTATTTATTATAATGTGAAAACATTATTTGTTCGTTTTGACTAGAACGTTAAAAAATTTGTTTTTGATGGCACCCATAAATAATACATTTTTACTGTAAATGTAAGTAACTCAATAATTGAATATAACCTATGTACATATTCTTAGGTTGAGATAGTAATATAAGCTTCTGGTGAAATTAGGAACACTTAAATTATAATCCAACATCCAGTTTCTAATGTTACAGCTGAACCATAAGGCTATAAACATTTGAAAATGTCCATCCATCCGCCCTTCCGAATTTAGAAAAATTATACAATATTTCCCTATTTTTAAAAAAAGGATATATGGCAGTTATGTAAATCCTTGCTAGAATTCAACTAAATTAATGCTTGGTTCCAAAATAAAAAAAACGATTTTTACGATTTTTTTAAAAAAAATTAGATGTTATACAGGATATTGAAATCTTGTTGTCTTGAAATTATGAATATCCTTCCGATATATTTTTCATAATTTTGCATCTAATATTATAAGAGACCAATAATTTCTGAAAATTAATAATTTTTTCAGGTTTATAGGTTTTTTAAGGAAAAGGATGTATGGCAGCCACCCGAATCCTCGCTGCAATTGTGTTAAAACAGTCCTCATGCATACATATTTGTGGAAATATTTGAAAAAATAATTGACAATTACGTGGAATTTAGCAAACAATTTTTGTCTTAAATTCCTGGCCACCACTGTAAATCACACGACCTAATTTTATGGTGATCGGTCCATAATTGGTCATAGCTCCCATATAAGGCCCACTTCCGAAAATCACTCACGAATATAAATTATTGAAATTTTAAAAGAAAAATATTTTTACTCATTTACTTGGTGTAGGGTATTTATTATACTATATTATATATCTTACTTATCCTTATCCAGTAAAATAAAAAAAAATCGAGTTACGCCTTTTTGATATTAAGCCGTCGATATGTATGTAATTTCATTAATTAATTTAATTTTTTATAATGAAAAATTATGAAATTTATAAATGTAATGAAATCAAATTTAATGTTAATCGAATATATATACAGTGGTTGACAAAACAATGGAAACTTTTCCAAATATTCCATATGTAGCCCAAAATTTAAAATATTTTTTTAAAATAAAATTTTTTTTTTAGTGTTTTACTTGTACAGTTTTATTTATATAAATTAACTGAAAAACTAACAACATAATCAATTATATTCTGAAAAAAAGGAACAAAATTAAAAATATTCACTATTTCGCCACTGACAAAACAATTGAAACTTTTAAACTTCTGCAATAAAGAAGTGTAAAACGAAAATAATATTTAAAAGAAAAAATGTAAAAAGCATCCTGTTTACAGTTATTTTATTATATTTTTAAATTCTGGTAATTTTTCACAATTTCTTTTTCTAAGTTTTTCGCAAAATTGCTTTTTATCAAAGTTAACGAAAATGGCTAAAGTTAAGATTTGTGAAGACTTAAAAAATAAAATAATTAACGCGTTATTAGAGTGTCCCTTAGAATTAAATTTTTGGAAATGTTGAGACGGTACCCCCTGAAAACTTGTGTAATGACATAAAATACCACCAAAAAGAATTTTAGCTTGTTCCAAAAAGGTCAACTCGTGCCAACTTAGCGATTTAGTTTTGAGGTGCATTTACAAGGGGGAAAAATGCATTTTTTTTTTAGTTTTTGTAAAAAATTTGCCATTAAATAATTACTTTTGCAATTTGATTTAAAATAATCGAAATGTGTACGTAATTGTCGTTCTAATAAGATATAAAAGACAAAAATTGGTTAAAAAATGTTAATGTTATTAAAAAATCGCCAGGCCATTAACGTGTCTAGGCCACTAGAACATGAAATGTAGGAACAAAATTAACATATTTTGAGAAATATTAAAATAAAAGTTTATTTTTACTTAGAATATATCCATATTTACTTGTATATGAGTTTTTGTCTTCGCAGGATACCGCTAACCTATTCCCAGGTATGACCAAACAAATTATTTTTTTTAACGCCAGTTTCAAAACTCCAATTTCAAATTTTTAAAAATTTTGTTAAACAAATTTCAGAATTTTTTGATCATCACATGGGGATTTATGGACAACATAATAGGGAATAAATAATTTTTCCGTACCTGCGATTTAAATTTTGAGATTTTCGAGGCTTGGGGGATGCCAATTACATTTTCCATTAAATTACTTCAGGTGTAATTGCAATTGAAAATTTTAAATTACAATTACATGTAATTGTAATTGATGTTTTACTGATTACAATTATTGTAATTGCCATTTTTCAAATACAATTACATGTAATTTGTAATATTCAATTTCAATTAAAGGTAATTGTAATTGAAAAATGGCAATTACAATTACCAGTAATTGTAATTGATAGAAAGAGTCTATGTAATTTAATAAAAATTAATGTAATTACTTTAAATTCAATTACATTTAAAAAAATTTAATATGACTTTTTTACTTTAAAAATAAATGTTTTGAAATCACAGTTAAAACTGAATTCCTTACCATCCTAAAATAAAACTTTGATTTGGGATGTTTTTCAATATATTTTTGGTATATATTTTGGTATAGATCATTCGGCTGTGTCGAATCTTATATACCCTTCACCAAATTATACTTCAAAATAAAAATTTTAAATATTTTTAGGTGAACAAAATTTATTTCTTTTGCAGTTTTTTCATTCTTTGGAAATTTTTTTTTGGTTTTTTTAAATTTTAATTTTTTTAAATTAAATAGAAATGTTTAAAAATCGAGGTTGTCCTGGTTTTTTCCTCATATCACAGCCATTTGTGGACCGATTTTGTATGTCTGACAGAATTATTGAAGTTTTGGATCCTGATGATATCAGGGTCTTCTGAAAATTGATTTCAACAGATATACAGACAGACGGACATGGCTTAATGGATTCCGCTATCAATAAGGATCCAGAAAATACATATATACTTTATAGGGTCGGAAATGAAAAATGTAGAAATTACAAACGGAATGACAAACTTATATATACCCTTCTCACGAAGGTGAAGGGTATAAAAATAATAATAACAAGAACTTCAAAAATCGACAGGAAAAAAATCTACATGCTGTGTGGTAACTTCATGCAGTAAATAGAAAAATAAGAACAGAAAGAGAAAACATTTAAAATCACTATATTCAATTCATTTTACAAATTCAAGTGGAAGAAGTAAAATATCTGTAATTTTAACCATAAAAATGGAAGTTAGAAAAGAGGTACCGATCTCTGTTAGAAATATTGTGGTCAGTGAGTGAAAGGAAGGCAAATCTAATTTCGAATTTTCCAAATAGTATAGCTTAGTCGCGCAACAGTGCCGACAATACTTAGAAATTATGAAGCAACCAAGAGCACAGAAAATAAACCACGGACTGGCAGACCTAAGAAGCTTTCGATACGTGATGTTACCGTGATTTAAACCCTATTGAGCATATCTGGGATGTTCTAGAGAAAAAAATGACAAGAGCAGTCGTGAAACCCTTAAAACTATTCTTGTTCGAGCATGGACCGAAATTACGCCTGATATTACTGAAAAATTAGTAAATTCAATGTTGTAATTGACGCCCAGGGCGAACCGACAAAATATTGAAAATTATGATTTTTATATCAAATTAGTTACCCTAATTTTTGATTTTATTGCTGTATTTAGATTTTTTCCTATGAATTGTAGATATTTTTGTTGTTATTATTGTTACAGTACATATGAACTACTTTTTTCTTTTATAAATAAATTAAGCTATTAAATATTACTATAAAAACTCTTTGGTTTTTACTTACACACTTAATAAACATGCGGAATTGAGGGATGTATTTAGACATTTTTCTTAAACTGTATATTCATTAAGTAAGGATATATTACGGCGATTTCATGTCAAGTGAACCAACTTTTGAAATCCATGTCTTCTGATCGGGATGAAATTTGCACCAAGTCCTTTTGGATAGTATTTAAGACACAAGATCGGTCGAGAACCCTCTGATTTAGAGGGGATACAAATTTTACATTTTGGCCAACCATGTATTTTTTCTCAACCGATCGGAAGTCATCAATTTCAAAAGTTTATTAATATCTTATTAACCAATACAGATATATAAAAAATATTTAAAATACTTTTTTGGCATCCCATGTATCTTTTAAGTCAATAAACACAGAAATAAATTTTAAATCGTATTCTTTGCTTATAAAAAAATATAAATTTGGTATTTTTGAACCAAGGAGTAAAAATCATGAATATTCGGTACTTTTTCCATAAAATATGATTTTTTGTAAATTGATATAGGCATTAGGGTGGGTCAAAACTTTTTTCTAAAATTTTTAAAAGGCTCAGCGATAAAAATGTGCCAAATGGTGTAGCTAATATGTAACGTATGCGGAATGAAATTGCGTCAAAACAGAACACGCTATATTTTTTTCCAACGTTAAAGCAAATAATTTATAAATAATAAAAAAATAGCCCATTGTATTGATTTAATGTAAGCAAAAAATGTATTATATTCATGTACTTTTGTGGCAGTTATGAAGAAATTTATATACAGGTGTTGAAAATACCGATGTTTGCACTTTTCTGAGCTCCTAATCTACAAAAACTCTTCTACTTAAAAAGGTCCAAAAACTCTAAAATTATTTTTAATTTTAAAAAATATGAAAATTTTTTCACTTTAGAAAGTCTGGAATTTCAAGGGTGTTGGAAACACCATAATCATCTGGGCATGACAGTAATCTCTGATGTTTCTTTTTATGAAATGATTAATTTTGTGTTCACATTTCTTAATATATTAATTGGAATTGATGGTCAAATAAAATTCCAAAAAAGTCAAAACTTCTAATTTACATCTGATTGATTAAGATCCATATATATTTTCTTAGACAAAATATTATGTTCTACTTTGCACATCTTAGCAATAATAGATTTATTTACTTCCAAAAAAGTCCACTTATCTGCCTTTCACTGCCACTTGATGTAAAATATAACAAATTGTTATCAATGATAATTGATAATATAAGGAAAATATTACAAAAGTTTTTTCAAAATAGTTCTTTTTTTGTTGACATTTTGAGATAACTAAATGCCAGATTTTCAAATGGGGTTTTAAAGTATTAAGGCAAAACATAACGTAATTCAAAATAAGTCCTAAAACACTAATAGCTCATATACTATTTCCTTTGGCCAGTGTCAAATTTTTGTTGCAACTTCACTTTTTAGAAAGAGTAATTTTTTTACATCACATGAATAATACTTTTTTATGCGAAATAATATTAACACTAATGATACCAATATACAATTTTGCCATTCAAATGCGGATTCTTACTGTTACATTTCAGCAGAACACGTATTTACATATTACTTTTTTTATACAAAGACACTAAAATTGTTTAATCGAGTTTTCTACATATTTCGATAGATTAGGGTATAATCTATAGATTGAAAAATGAGTTAGGTAGCGATATACAAGTCGTTAAAAGGAAAAATAATATAAAATTTAGCATACAAAACAACTGAAGGCAAATGTTAAAGTAGTGAAATCCCCGTACAATTTCTTTGTTTGTTACAACACGGAGTTAGGTGATACAAGTGTTGCGGTGAAAAGAGCTATTATTTATTTGGTTTTCATAATTTAAGAAATGGAGCGTACCTGGAATAGTTGGAAGTATTCCTTATTTGGTGTTTGTGTGCTTTGAAAAATAATATATTGCCAACCTATGCAGATCTGATGAAATTTTGAGTGGACCAGTCATAGCCTTTAATATGAGGGAAACTAAAAAAGAGCCAACATATAAAGGAATAGAAGCCATAGTTATTGGAAAATTGATGGAAATATTGGAGAAATCGTCAATATCTTCAGTATCTGTTAAACGATTGAAGGTTATGCTACGAATATATCATTGAAAATGTAAAAATCTTTTAAAGTCTCACCCTAAAATTCCTAAAGAAAAGTTGGAGATCTTTTGTGAAAGAAGAACTTTGTCTGATATTTCGGCATGTAAGCGCAAATATTTTCTTAAATGTACTTGCATTAAAAAAACAAAAAATACCAGCAAGAGAACGAATTTTGATAACACACTAGAGAACGGTTGCAAAAATGTATGTAGAAGTGTAATCTGAGTCGATGCTTTCGTCTTCTCCATCTTCTTCAGCAATTTAAAATTCAGATTCATTCGTGTTCACATCTTCTACCCTGTAGTATATACAATTGTTGTGGAGAGCACAAACAACATTTATAATTTGAACGGCTTTCTGCGGGGTATAATGAAGTTCGCGAGCACCTAACAAACAACGAAATCGGTTCTTTAAACCTGCAATCGTCTATTCCACGATGTTTCTCGTCTTTGAATGACGTATGTTGTAGTTACTTTCCTGGGTGCCTTCAGTTGTAGATCGATATGGAGTCATTAGCCAGGGTTCCATGGGATATCCCGCATCACCTTTAAAAAAAAGAAAAAATACTAGCTCAAAATTACACACATAGTATTACGCAAATAATACCTAATAGCCAAGTGTTTCTTTCTCCCCTCTGAAATTTTCGTTCCAATTGCAACCTCGCTTTACTTAAACTCCATATATGCGCATCGTTGTTGCATCCAGGATATCTTGCGTCAATGCATTTTATGAGCATTTTGTTTTCGCACACCTAAAAATATAAATTAAAATCACTTGCTCTGCAATTGTTAAAAATAAATGCTCACCACCATGGCATTGATGCTAAACGCCTCTTCGGATGGTTTTATAATTTTTATATGTGTTCCGTCAACACACATACTGACACCTGGAAAGCCGGCCTTCGCATAAAACTCTTGCCTTGCTTGCGTCTTTTCCTAATCAGTCTGTTCAAATTTTATCCACTGAGAACAAAGCTTTGACTCCATAATGCTAAGGAAAGAAAGGGACTTTGACATTGTGGATTGAGCCATTCCAACAGTACAATCTGTACCAACTCCGTGTTGGTAGTTTCCTTCAGCGAAGAATCTCAAAGCAACTACAACTCTGTTAAGCGGTGTTAAAGATGTTAATGTATTTGACCGCGCATCTTGTATAAAAGTGTCGAATACATACTTAAACGCGTCTTTATTTAGCCGAAAGTTTTTTTTGAATCTATAAGAGTTAAATAATTATTTCACATAGTAACAATTAAAACAAATATCTTACAATTGATCACTCATCACGAATGGATTGCAACTGTCTCTCAATTTCCGCTTTTCAAGTCTTAAATCTGTATTCTTCTTCCCACAACACAGCTGCACAGTGGGGGATCTGAAAAAAAAGTGGAAATAAATCTGTAACTTCTAAACGATAAGTTTAAGTTTTGAATTTGGGCTTAAACAACCAAGGGGGGGCCGAGCCACAATGCCCCAAAGTGGGGCACCTCGGGTATATCAAAAATTAAAAATGATGCCAAATTTTTGTTTGCGATCCGATTTGAAAGATTTTTATATATATGGAATGTACTAGACGAGATCTACAAAAAACATTGCTTTAGCCATATATTATCTCTTATAGTTTACGAGTTATTCGCATTTGAAAAGTAAAATTTTATTTTTTTTGCCTACCTTGGTCTGCCATTTTGCTAATAACGGATCCAATTCTTCCCGATTTTCTTGAAGTATCTTTTTTTGAATTACAACAAATTTATTAATAATCTTAAGAAAGAATTGTTAAAAAATATCTACTGAGTCAAAAGTTGAATGCACATAACTTTTGACTCAGTAGATATTTTTTAAACTTAAAAGAAATAAAAAAGTAATTTTTTCGCCATTTTTTTTCGAAAAAAGTACCTACATTAATTTTAAATTATACAGAAAATGAGAAAAAAATAAATAATGTGTTTATATTTTTCTGAAAGATAACATTTTGGGAAATATTACAAAAGCAAAATAATATCAAAATTGGTATTATTGCGTGGTCCAGAGCCTTCCGAAGTAGACCTATTTTTTATGTACATTTCAACTTTAGACAACATATTCTAAAATCGCATAGCTTTCAAAAAATTAAGACCAGTTTTGTATGTCCCAATCTGTTCTTCAATATCATGCAAAGGGATTTCATAGCCCCGAGCTTGGTACCTTCAATAGATCCAAAAATCAAAAAAATCCCAATTTTGGGATTTTTGGAAAGTTTTTTGGGAATTGTGGGATTGTCATTAACAATTCACAAATATCTTTTTCACTTTTGGATTTGCATCGAACGTTTCTATATAAGTGTAAAATTTCATTAAAAACGATACATAAACAAAACTTTTATTGCATTTTAAAATTTTAAATTTTCCAAAAAAATCAGCTATAATTTTTTATTCGCATATTTTTGAAAAAAGTCTTCAATAATTTTTTTAATTCTTAAAAATTTTGTACATTTTTGAAAAGAGGACATAATTTCCTACACGCTGATATATAATATGTACATATATCTTTTCTTTTCCGCTAGTCAAATTTATATAAAAATCTTTCAAATCGGATCGCAAACAAAAATTTGGCATCATTCTTAATTTTTGATATACCCGAGGTGCCCCACTTTGGGGCATTGTGGCTCGGCCCCCCTTGGTTGTTTAAGCCCAAATTCAGAACTTAAACTTATCGACACCTCCTCTATAGCCATGGGAAATTTTATTAAAATCGGGCTATTCGTTTAGAAGTTACAGATTTATTTCCAGTTTTTTTTTAGATCCCCCACTGTCCGCTGCTGCTATGGATTCCATTTCTTCTGAAAATTAAAACAAAAACTTTATTTTTCTTTTATATATATATATGTATGCATATAAACAAATAATCACCTCAAGCTCTACAGGCTTCTTCACACTTTAATAGTTTAAATTCTTTTAATCAATCCCAAGTTGTTTTTTTTTTAATTTTAATACAGTCATATAAATAAAACGTTTTATTTACATATTAAAAAACAATTTTTTCTCCAGTTCTAGTGTATTTAACAAAATACTTAATTGTTCTCTTGCAATATATAAACAAAAAACTAAACTATTTCAACTGCAACAAAAACAGTAACAACAAAACCAAAAATACTCCATTTTTAACGCGTCAGAAAAAAGTGTACACCTTTAGAATTGCAATAAGATTTTTCTAGCTACATAAAAAAATATATTGTTATTCTTTATTTTTGCCTAGATTATAATTTTTTGTGGATCTTGCTGCTAGTCTCATGAGATTTTAAGATAGTAGCTTTTCTTGTTTGATCGCGAGAACTTTAAAACCAAAATGGGAAAACAAACTGCAATTGAAACAAGAAAGTAAGTCATAAAATTTAAAAATGAAGGCAAATCGTCACGTGAAATCTCCTCTATAATAGGAAGAAGCCATAATACTGTAAAAAAAATTATAGACAAACAAAAAAATTTAGAATTTTAGAAGATCAGCAACGTGCCGGAACACCAAAACGCCTTAACAACCTTGAAATACGATCGATTGTGAGAGCAGTGAAGAAAGTATTCACAGTAAGTGCAGTAAAATTATGCGAAGAATTAACAGATTCGTCTGGAGTGAGAGTTAGTAACAGTACGGTTCGCCGAGCGCTACACCCAAATGCTCTATATGGTGGAGTTCCAAGAGAATAACCCCACATTTCCAAACGAAATAAAGAGCGACTTCGAGAATTCGCAAACATGTATAAAAACCAAGAAAATTGTTTTTGAATAATGAGCTGTTTACGGACGAAAGCAAGTTTGAGATTTTCGGAAGTAAAAAAGGAGTAAAATTTGGAGAAGCAAAACTCAAGAGTTCGACCAAAAAATGTACTATCCACCGTAAAGCATGGTGGTGGTTAGGTGATGGTGTGGGGGTGTATGGCGGCAAGTGGCATGGGAAAACTCATATTTATTGATAGTTTGATGAGCAAAACCGATTACCTAAACATTCTTGTAGAAAATATGGAACCCATCATTAGAAAATTAAATCTAGACCGAACCTGGATCTTCCAACAGGACAACTATCCGAAGCATACTTCTTAACTTGTTAAATAATGGTTGTTGTATCATACACCGAAACAACTGGAACAACCCCCACAGTCACCGAACATTAATCCCATTGAACATCTGTGGTAGCATTTGGACAGACAGATCAGAAAATGAAATATTACCAGCAATGACTCTCTAAACGAAATCCTGCAGGAAGAGTGGTTCTACATCCCAACATCGGTGACATCAAAATTGGTAGAAACAATGCCAAGGAGGCTTGAAACTGTTTTAAAACCCAAAAAGATGTCAAATAAAATACTAAACACGTTTTTTCTTCTAATTTCCCTAAACTGTACAATTTCTTTTGACGCGTTAAAAATGGAGTATTTTTGGTTTTTTTGTTACTGTTTTTGTTGCAGTTGAACTAGTTTAGTTTTTTGTTTATATATTGCAAGAGAACAATTAAATGTTTTGTTAAATATACTAGAACTGGAGAACAAATAGTTTTTTAATATGTAAATAAAATGTTGTAAATGTAAAAACAAGTTGTACACTTTCTTTAGACGCTGACTGTATAAATTTTTTGTTATTTATCACTGTTTTCTGCACTAAATTTAATTTTTTTTATAAAGTGCTGACAAGATTTTTAATTTTTTCTGTTTCTATTTCATAGTAAAACAGCTAGATTGAATATACCCTTGTCTTCTCTTTTTCTTTCGATTCAGTTTTTGGTTGGAATACCATTTTTCGATTTGTGCGTAACTGAATGCGGGAACGTAATCGAAATGCAGAATAGGGGTGAATATAAATGCCATTTTATTAGTGGTGACACTAAAATAATCGAAAGATGTTAGGTGGAATGAAATGAGATAGGAACATTTTTTAAAGATGTAGAAGGATGTTGTTCTATAGGAAAATGTTAACATCTTTGCAAATTGATGGTAGATGTTAGATGTCAGCTAGTGTAAAAACCCTATAATTGTGTATTATTTGTATGTTGCATATGAATGAACTGCAATTCTGACACCTGTTCCAACATATTGATGGTGGTACACCAGGACCACAGACATTTTTAGGAGAAATTGTGAAGTTTCAGCCAATTCCAACGAACTTTCCAGAGCTTTGCGTTGAAGATATAAGTGCAGATCTTCGTATATTTCAGTTGATATCAAATCTAACAACTCTTGCAATATATATTGTAAAGCTTTACGCTCCAGTGTGGGTTTCTATAAAAACTCTTGTAACGACACGTTTTCCCGCTGGTTGCCGGGGTAGTCTCAGCGGAGTCCAGGGTCGTATTGTTGTCTTGATTGAAGAGAAACCACAAAGTTCTCCTATGTCGTCTCAGTAAAGAGAATAAAAGACGTAGTTCTCTTAACGTTATAAATCGTACAACATATTTTTTTTAAATATTATGAAATTATACAGGCAATAATAGGTGATTATATAAAAAATTAAAAGTAATTTTATTAATTGGAACAAAAAATATGTATTTCAACAAAAAAGTTAACAAAACCTCAATTCGTTAAAAAAATATTGATGAAAATTAAAGAACATCACAAAATTCATATTTCACTTAAATTCGTACAATTATATTAAATTATAATTAAAACTTTAAAAATTAAAAAATGTTAATATTAAATAATCCTAATACTTTGTAAGGTATCATTTGCTATTTTTTAGTGCCTTTACGATTTTAAATGAAGCGTTGATATTCTGGGCACTGACAGTCTTACCCAATTTTTTTATTTGTGGATAAGGGCAATTAAAATTATACCCAATTTTCTGATAGGTAATAGCACACACAATATAAAAATAGCATTTTAAAATATTTCCAAAACATCAACTTTCTAAAACTAATGAATAAAATTTGACTACGATGGTCTACGATTTTAAGTGACATTCACTGTATGTATCTAATTATAACTGATTTCTATTTTTACAAATAAATACAGTTACCTAGAATAAACTTGCTTATCATGCTCTATTGTCATTTTTAATTAAATTTTTGAAAAATTCAACATGAAACCGGAGAAAAGAGAGAATGGAATCCACTTTATTCTAGCCTTATAATAAATCCATGTCAGTTAAATTAAATAAATTTTCTGTCTATTCCAAAAAAATTGGGGTCTATATTATGTTAGACCCCAATGTATATTTTCATCAAGTTTCATTAAAATCGGCCCAAAAATATATAACGTTTCATTATCTTTTCATAATACCAAATATTGAAAAATTTGACATTTGACCTTCACGATTTAAAGGTTAACGTTTTCCGATTTTAGTAAAACTTTCAGACGATATTTAAAATTACCAGGACTATAATATTATGAATAGGTTTTACTTAAAATGTATAACAGTAAGGAAATTGGGCTCATTTGCCAAAATATGGACAAAAAATTAGTTTTTCTTGAAAAACGTAAAATTTAAATCGCTGATACGGAAAAACTGTAAGAGGTATTGACATAATTTAATAATTTTTTAATTTTTCTCCAAATATGTTAATATTTTTTCCCAAATTTTTTGTTCAAGTGGCCTGAAACTAGAGATGCTAAACGGGGAATCCCGTTCCCGAAAATCCCGGGCTTTTCGGTATTTCCCGAAGCCCGGGATTTTTTAAATTCCGGGCTTTTCGGGATTTTCCAAATCCCGTTTTTCATAAATAAATAGGGGAAATTGTCATTTTGACATTCTACATGCGCGAATATTGCAAAGTGATGTTCAGCAAAGTTGTTAAGCTCAAATTCTTCTACAATATAGTTAATGGTATTTTTGGGTTTCCTTGAGTGGGGCCCTAGAAAATCAATTATTCACCTTTTCTTGTAAGTTGTCTAACAAAACTCAATTTAAATCCTCTTCAAATGAAACTGATTTTATCTCAGATGAGGAGCTCGAACAAAATGAAAATATTTCGATTGCTAAAAGGCTAAAAGATAAGGTACTGTTTTTTACCAGTATGTACATTAGAGTTCGTTTGTGATAGAGTTGGGTTTATTAGCTCAGTGAAGTGACCGCTCTTTTCAGCTCAGCTTACTGAAATGGACTAGGTCGCTCTTTTAGCTCATTAGCTCAGTATGTTGTATAATGACCATTTCATTTTGAAAATTGCTTGTAGTGAATTAAATCAATTATTTCTGTTTTTAGTTGTAAAAACACACAGTCTTTTGACAATTAGAGATTTACGCGTGAAATAATTGATTAAAATTTTAAAAAAGAAAATTGTATTTTATTTAAACTAATATTTTTGCGGAAAAAAGAGTTAATTTTCTATTATTTCTAATTTTCGATGCTAACCAAATGTTTAGACAATATTTGTTAAGCAGAACATTCACTAACTATAATAGGCTTTTTGCACTGAGCTTCATCTTTCATCTCTCATCAATTGGCAAGATGACAACATCTTCCCATTAGAAATATACAGAGCAAAAAAGCGTCATCTTTCATCATCTTCACAAGATGTTCCTATCTCATTTTGTTCCAATCATCATCTTTCGATAATTTTAGTGTCATCACTAAAAAAATGACATTTGTTTATATGTATCAAAATCAATTATTAATTACACTAGTTTACAAGGTTTTTGCTCATGAATTGAAACATATGGGGATTTGTGTATTTAGGTCTTCTAACTTCGGAAAAAATATTTAAAAAAATCCTGGACGTCAAACTTTTGAGATATTTATTAAAAACGAAAAATATAAAAATGTACATTAAATTAGGACACATAAATTAAAAGTAAAGTGTTTTAGTCCTCTTTTTATAATTATTTTCATTTGTCTCCCTCGCGATACTCCAACAGTAGTCTCCTAGCATATTCTGATCCCAAAAACCTTGATAATTCCTCTCGAAAAACTTCAAATCTTCATGGAAACGCTCTCTATGTTCGTCACTCATGTGTCCGAGGTTTTCCGGGAAAAAATCCACCTGAGAATGTAAAAAGTGAATTTTGAGGGATATATTTACACCCATCAGTTCAAAATTAAGTAATAAATTCGCAACAATATCTCTGTAATTTTGACTTTTCTTATTCCCCAAAAATTCTTGAACAACAAGTTTAAAATAATTCCATGCTGCATTTTCAACATCGGTTAATAGACACTCAAATTTGGTATCAACCAAAATTTTTCTTATTTGAGGACCCACAAATATCCCTTCTTTTATTTTGGCCTCAGAAAGACTCGGGAACACGCTGCATAAATATTGAAATGCTGGTTTTGTCTTATCTAAAGCTTTTACGTAATTTTTTAATGTAAATAAGCATTTTGCAGTGTTTGTGTTATAGGAAAACCTCGATTTGACTGAATAATTTTTCAGCAAATAAAACAAAAATGGTCTGGGTTTATTTTACACTTTCTAGAAGACATTTTAAAATGGTTTTTACTTTAGAGTTTTGTATTTTATCTACAGAAAAGATGTACTTTTAAACAGTATTTATTTTATTCCCGTAAATTTTTTTCGGAATTTGTCAAAAGAATACAACTCTGAAAGTATCTAGTAGCTTCGCCACAGTGTTGAGTACCCAAAAACAATGTAAATACTTAATTACTACAATTCGGTACACTACAGTATGCATTAGTAGTACTCAGGGCAGGTGAAAAATAAAAACCCATATATCTCAAAATTTTGACGTATAGATGGGAAACAAAAAATGGTCAATTAACTAGCGTCCCTAGCTCTTCTCAAAAATATAAGTTTCATTCCATGAGCAAACAAAAATGTTTGATTTGTAAACTAGTGTTATTATTGCTATAAAATATTATTAAAATATTTATTTCATTAATTTATATATATTCAAAAATTTACATACTTTGTTCAGTCCCGCTCATTTTGTGACGTTTAATTTTTTTATACATATAAACAAATGTCATTTTTTTATTGATGACACTAAAATTATCGAAAGATGATGATTGGAACAAAATGAGATAGGAACATCTTGTGAAGATGATGAAAGATGACGCTTTTTTGCTCTGTATATTTCTTATGGGAAGATGTTGTCATCTTGCCAATTGATGAGAGATGAAAGATGAAGCTCAGTGTAAAAAGCCTATTAGTGTAAAAAGGCTATAAGGTATTCTTTTACCACAAAATAATAAAATTACCAAAAAACTCGAGATATTAACTGGAATTTGAAAAAGGAAATCTTATTCCTTAAATTCAGAAATTCTAAACTGTCATTCCAAAAAACAGCGAAAAACCCACGATAGGTCGCTCATGGCAGCTGACAAATGTTCTGTTGATGTAGCAGTGTAGTAAAAAAGTGCATAAGATATACATATGTTTTCTAAAAAAAAGTGATTGAAATAATATTGCTAATTTAATTAAGAATATCAGTACTTTGTATTTTTTTAATTATGTTTTTTTTGGTAGATATAATCCCACTAATGTATTTTTGAAATAGCATTTTTTTACTAATTACATACTTTCAATTACAATTATTATTTTAACAATAACAATTATATATTTGCCTTTTTCATTATTTTTTTATGAAATTTACTTACAAACTGTAGCAATATTCTTTCTTTATTTCATTCTACATCACCATACCATAAATAAATTCACATTCATTCAATAGCACACATATAAAAATTCCTTCGTGAAAACAAAAACAATTTGAATAACTCTAATAATTCTTGAAACAAAAATATATACGCGGCAGCAAACGATCATAAACACACATAACAAACCTACATTCGAATGATCGTTTTATTTTTGTAGGACACAATACCAGTGTTGTCACCAATAAAATTATAAACTACACATGCCTCATTCCTAAATTACACATACGAGAAAAAATTACACATGTAATTTTTGTGATTGCAATAGGAGAAATTGTCTAAAGGTGGTCATATTGTGAATACAAGATTTTTAAAACGTACATGAATACAAAAGGTTTGGACTATGGGATGTTTGGACCAAATACGATCACTTAGTGTCAATTATGGACAATTTTCACTTGCGCAGATTTTAATTTATCCAGGAATTAGGTTATGTTCCATGGGCTGCTGCTCCTCAAGCAGCTCACTTGGGTCCATTTAAATCTGATCCCATTGTGATACCCAAGGGGTAGACAACAGGGTATTTATAATACCTCCGTTGCCTCCAAATTAAACCAGCCAGATTCCCGGATGAAGGAGTAGATTCGTCTAAGATTCATCCTCGATAGCTCGTCCAAGCATGATAGGAATGGAAATCCAAGGATGCGTTCCCTCAGGTTTGTAAGAGCCGGGCATTGGCAGAAAAGGTGATATACAGTCTCCTCCTCTTCTTCATTATGACAGCTTCTACAGTAATCATTGTACCGTAGGCCCAATCTTCTAGCATGTGTCCCGATTAAACAGTGCCCTGTAATAAAGGAGACAATTAGCCTTATTTGCTCACGACGGTATTCTACAAGTAGATTCGTCCTGTTGGCATCATATACGGGCCAAGTCGACCTCGCTGTAGCACAGGAAGGTTCATTAGTCCACCTGTTTTGTGCAGTCTCATACAATTTCTGCTGAACAGCCATCTTGCATTTAACAAGGGAAATACCAGAAAAGTGGTCGATCGCCTCCTCACTCAACATCGCACCCCTTTTGTCCAGATCATCTGCTATACAATTACCCTGATTTCCATCGTGTCCAGGGACCCATATAAGCGTTATCCTAGAATGTCTCGCTATCTCATATAGAGATACCCGGCATTCCTCGGTTAACCTTGATGTCGTAAAGACACCCGCTATTCCGTTAACGGCAGCCTTCCTGTCAGTAAATATACATATATCACCAGATATTCGATAATACCTCAGCCAGTTGGATGCGCGTTTAATGGCAGTAATTTCCGCCATTGGATATATGAAATTATTAAAGCAAAGTCAGCAATCTCTTTTTATACCTTTCGCCATGAATGGCTGAGATACTAGGAAAAAACTGGGAAAACCTCGATTTTTGGCCTATTTTTTATCTATACCTGGATAACTGAGTCACTAATATAGACAATATGGATATCTAATAATAGATATTTCAAAGTCATTGCAACGATGTATATAAGGCTATAGTAAGTTGGACCTACAATGGGTCAAAATCGGGAAAAATATTTTTAATCCGATTTTTTTTTCATCAAACAAATTTTTTTTGTCGCAAATTCTTTTTTGAAAAAAAATGGGAAAAACTTTTTTTAAAAAAATTAAAAAACTAATTTAAAAAAAAATATTTTTAAGTATAATTAGGTGATAAGATATAAGATTCGGCACAGCCGAATATAGCTCTCTTACTTATTTTTTAGTGAACTTTTCTAATTTAATGAATTCTTGAGATCAGTCAAATATGTCAATCCCAAATACGATTTTAACAAATAGATATTAAGCAATGTTCATTCGAAGATTGTTACATTTCTATTAAAAATTTAACAATATTTAAAAAAATAGCACACTGTTTGCCTTCGAATTTGAATTTTTTCCTAATTTATATTAAGCACCTAATTTTGTAAATCACGTCACCTAAGTGATATTTATATGGATAGCAAAAACAAAATTTAAAAAATTTGTTTTTGTTTTATATACAAAATTTTAAAATTATTTTTGAAACTGCTAGTGTATACTGAAACCAATAACAAATCGCACGGTTTTCAGAACATGGTGAAATGCGTTTTGCGTTTTTTAAACCATAAGCGATTTGAAAACGCTGCGTTTTCCAGAACATGGGTGAAAGTTAAATATTTTTTACTATTTGTTATAAATTATAGCGAGAGAGAAATATAGAAAAAAGTAAATGAACACTTTACCGGTAAAATCTTGTAGGTAAAGAAATGTATAATTTTTGTAACGTTTATATTTTTAAAATATTGCGAACAACATAGCAATAATCTCCAAATTATTTATCGTATTTTTATGCAAATCTTAATGTTAATTTAGTTCAAACTTGATTCATATCTTCATACATATAATTAAATGATATATATATAAATTATAGTAAAATATAATAAATATGAATACATTTAGCGATACTAGATTTGTTATTTATCAACTAAAATAGAGGATATAGCTACTTTCCTTCATATAAACGTACATATTTATTTTCAGTCGGTTTTGAAATCTGAACAATACTAAAAATGATTGAAGACATACATTGACAATATACTTATTTTGGATATAATTGGAATTTAAAATTACACATGAATTACACATTCATTCAATTACACATGGGCTACACATCCAAGTTGAAATTACACACAATATGTGTAATTACACATGAAGTGGCAACACTGCACAATACTCACTCACTTTTCAATGTCAGTGAGCGAAAGAATGTAAGAGCATTGACGAGTAAAGTGAAACATGTGAAACATCTGAAACATTGAAGACGACAAATGAATGTGCTTGTGCAGCTCTTTCATGAGCACTGAACTGAAACCGCTGAGCGCTCAGTTGAAAACGCTCAGTGCTGAGCTGAAAACGCTCAGTATGATGAATGATTCACTTCGCTCAGTTGAGTGAATAGCTGAATTGAACTAGGTCATTCATGAGCTACACAACTCTAGTTTGTGACCAGGTCACTTCATTTGTTTTTCGGGTATCATAATTTTTCTGAAGGTTTTTGCGTAAATTTTGTTCCTTCATTTCTTGTTCTATTTGCCTGAGACACGTTAATGGCATAACTTTAACATTTTTTGACCAATTTATGTCTCAATAGAACGACAATTACATTACATTTCAATTCTTTTAAATTAAATTGCAAAAGTATTTTTTTAATGGCAAAATTTTTACAAAAAAAAAAAAAAAATGCCAAAATCCTACATTCGTTTATTAAGGGCCACCCTAATCTATATACATACATATATAATGAAAAATAATTTTAACTTAAAACTCTAAATAAAAATAATGACTTGTAGAAATTATAGGACATTACAAGATTTAATTTGTTAAAAGATATATTAAAAATGGAAAATACAGACTTCGATAGGGATGGCAGTATAATGGACCCTACATTACTTATGAAAAGAAAAAAAAAGTTGTATCACCATCATCGTAAGTATTTATACCCTATACCACCATAGTGGGGAGGGTATTATGCGTTTGTGCAGATGTTTGTAACGCCCAAAAATATTAGTATAACAGCCACCTTAAAATATACCGATCGACTTAGAATCACTTTCTGAGTCGATTAAACGATGTCCGTCCTTGTGCGCAGAGTGCAGGTCGCAAATTTTGAAGATATCTCAATCAAATTTGGTACATATTATTTTTTCGGCACAAGGACCAAGAAATCGGTCCATTATTTCACCTAGCCCCCATACAAATGTCCTTCCGAAATTGGACTTTATCGGTCATAAATGCTTAATTTATAAATGTATCTCCACAAATAGCGTTCCAAATAAGTTTTATATATACAAAATTCATGTCACCAAATTTTGTTACGATCGGTCCATAATTAGTCACAGCTCCCATAGACTCGCTTCCGAAAATCACTTTAACCTGCATAAATCGCTTAAAAATGTTGGTATACTCATAAACTTTCATAGAGACATAAATTACACGACCTAATTTCATATAAGGCCCTCTTCCGAAAATCACTAAAAAATATAAATTATTGAAATTTTAAAAGAAAAATGTTTTTGCTCTTTTACTTAGTGTAGGGTATTATATGGTCGGGCATGACCGACCATACTTTCTTACTTGTTTTTGTTGATTCTTGGGACTTCGATGGGACATCTTAAAATATTAAGCATATTTCTAGAGAAAGTCTGAGTGATCTGAATAAATCCGCTGAAAGTATTGAAGAAAAAAGAAAAATCGATGGGTCAAACTCCATTCTCTTCTATCATTTCTTTAATATAGTCGAAAAACGAGAAAGATCAGCATATTTACTGTAGCCCAATGCAAAATTTTTTTAAAAAACGTAAAAGTTTCTCTGCGAGTTAGTTCAAATTTTATCCGGCACCTGAGACTTTATCATTTAGAAAAATACGAACTATATAAAAACAAGTAAGAGAGCTATATTCGGTTGTGCCAAATCTTATATACCCTTCACCAAATTATACTTTCAAATAAAGTTTTTTCCAAATTTTTTGTAAAATTATTTTTTTTTAGTTTTTAAATTTTTTTTTTGGAAAAAAAATGTATGACAAAAAAAATTTTTTGATGAAAAAAAAATCGGGTTAAAAAATATTTTTCCCGATTTTGACCCATTGTAGGTCCAACTTACTATAGCCTTATCTACATCGTTGCAATGGACTTTGAAATATCTATCATTAGATATCCATATTGTCTATATTAATGACTTAGTAATCCAGATATAGATAAAAAATAGGTCAAAAATCGAGGTTTGCTCATATCTCTGTTATTTATGGACCGATTTTGCTGATTTTAAATAGCAAACTTCTCGAAAGCATGTCTGACAGAAAAATAATTGAAGATTTGGATCCTGAAGATATCTGGGGTCTTCAGAAAATTGATTTCAACAGACAGACAGACGGACATGGCTTAATCGACTCCGCTATCTATAAGGATCCAGAATATACAGTCAGCGTCTAAAAAAAGTGTACAACTTGTTTATACATTTAAAACATTTTATTTACATATTAAAAAACTATTTGTTCTCCAGTTCTAGTATATTTAACAAAACATTTAATTGTTCTCTTGCAATATATAAACAAAAAACTAAACTAGTTCAACTGCAACAAAAACAGTAACAAAAAAACCAAAAATACTCCATTTTTAACGCGTCAAAAGAAAGTGTACAGTTTAGGGAAATTAGAAGAAAAAACGTGTTTAGTATTTTATTTGACATCTTTTGGATTTTAAAACAGTTTCAAGCCTCCTTGGCATTCTTTAACAAGTTAAGAAGTATGCTTCGGATAGTTGTCCTGTTGGAAGATCCAGGTTTCGTCTAGATTTAATTTTCTAATGATGGGTTCCATATTTTCTATAAGAATGTTTAGGTAATCGGTTTTGCTCATCAAACTATCAATAAATATGAGTTTTCCCATGACACTTGCCGCCATACACCCCCACACCATCACCTAACCACCACCATGCTTTACGGTGGATAGTCAAACTCTTGATTTTTGCTTCCCCAAATTTTACTCCTTTTTTACTTCCGAAAATCTCAAACTTGCTTTCGTCCGTAAACAGCACATTATTCCAAAACAATTTTCTTGGTTTTTATACCTGTTTGCGAATTCTCGAAGTCGCTCTTTATTTCATTTGGAAATGTGGGGTTATTCTCTCGGAACTCCACCATATAGAGCATTTGGGTGTAGCGCTCGGCGAACCGTACTGTTACTAACTCTCACTCCAGACGAATCTGTTAATTCTTCGCATAATTTTACTGCACTTACTGTGAATACTTTCTTCACTGCTCTCACAATTAGTGTTTATAAACCGGTTAACCGGTTAACCGAAAAACCGGTTTTACTTCGAAATCACGGTTTTTTGCGAACCGGTTAATTTAAAATGTTGATTTTTGGTTAACCGGTTTATCCGGTTTTTATCACTCGGTTAACCGATTTTTAAAATTTGGTACTAAAATTAATAAATCTCATGAAAAATAATCACAGCTAAGAAGAAGTGGACTTGTTACATTTTCTGTTTCATATGAGAAAGTCGAGGCGATAATAAATTTCAAAATTATTTTTTTACCAATAATTAAAACAAGTATTATATATTTAGTTATTTATACTCAATTCCATTTGACAGATATAATAATTTTGAAATATTTACAGAATAAAATGGACTTAGCACTTTTATATATTTATAGTTATTTAATATTAACCATTCCTAACTACTAAAAACTACAAATTTTAAAGCTGTATATACTTTATTTTATGTTTTCTACATATATATGACGGTTAACCGGTTTAACCGGTTTTTTCGATGTCGGTTAACCGAAAAACCGGTTTTTTAAAAAAGGCAAATTTTCGGTTAACCGACAAACCGGTTTTTTAAAAAGTCGGTTTTTTATAAACACTACTCACAATCGATCGTATTTCAAGGTTGTTAAGGCGTTTTGGTGTTCCGGCACGTTGCTAAAATTCTAAATTTTTTTGTTTGTCTATAATTTTTTTTACAGTATTATGGCTTCTTCCTATTATAGAGGAGATTTCACGTGACGATTTGCCTTCATTTTTAAATTTTATGACTTACTTTCTTGTTTCAATTGCAGTTTGTTTTCCCATTTTGGTTTTAAAGTTCTCGCGATCAAACAAGAAAAGCTACTATCTTAAAATCTCATGAGACTAGCGGCAAGATCCACAAAAAATTATAATCTAAGCAAAAATAAAGAATAACAATATATTTTTTTATGTAGCTAGAAAAATCTTATTGCAATTCTAAATGTGTACACTTTTTTCTGACGCGTTAAAAATGGAGTATTTTTGGTTTTGTTGTTACTGTTTTTGTTGCAGTTGAAATAGTTTAGTTTTTTGTTTATATATTGCAAGAGAACAATTAAGTGTTTTGTTAAATATACTAGAACTGGAGAAAAAATTGTTTTTTAATATGTAAATAAAACGTTTTAAATGTAAAAACAAGTTGTACACATTCTTTTGACGCTGACTGTATATACTTTATAGGGTCGGAAATGAAAAATGTAGAAATTACAAACAATTACAATACCCTTCACCTTCGTGAGAATAAATAAGAAATCTTTAGGTGATGAAAAGTCTGGAATGACCCATCCAGCGGTCAAACTTTGTTTTTTACCCATTCTAAAGCAAACCGCCCCGCACATAACAGCGGATGTATTGATACAGATGTTTGTTGAGCAAGCTTCAAAGTGTTTTTCAGCATACGAAGAAATAATAACACGTATCTCGTTTTTTACAAAATCAGGTTCTTTACATATTCTGGTAGACAAAACTCAAAGAGACCTCCCTTACAAAATTCAGTTTCCTATGTTGACGAATAACAGATTTCCAGTAATTATAAGAAAGCCCAACTTATTTAAAAAATCGTTTAAAAGAAAAACCCCTAACTCATTTAAAGTTGAATGCATATTTTTTGGTTTATATTAAAACAAACTACTTTTCTAAAAATATTTTTTGATATATTACAAATTTTTAGTTGTTTTTTTTTTCATTTTCACTTTCTGATATTATTGAGTTTTTTCCTTCTCCTGTAAAGTAACTAAAAGTTGAGATACGACCTTTTTATACTAAGCCACCGATATGCATTTTGTCTTGTCTTTCTATCATGATTGCAACCCGTGCCGACTTCCGATTTAGTTTTACGGTGCTAAAAGGGGGAAAATGCAATTTTTTCAATCTTTGTAAAAATGTTGGCATTAAATAATTACTTTTGCAATTTAATTTAAAAGAATCGAAATGTGTACGTAATTGTCGTTCTAATAAGATATAAAACACAAAAATTGGTTAAAAAATTTTAAAGTTATTAAAAAACACCAGGTCATTAACGTCATCACCCACTAGAAAAAGAAATGTATTACAACCATATTTTTTTTGCAATACTTATTGTCCATGAATAACAAAAGTTAAAGAATTAAATTTTGTGTCCAAAATGGTATTGTATAAGATTTAAATATATGTATGTATGTATATGTATTATGTACGTACGTCATTAAGTAAAATATAACGTCAAATTGACAAATAAAATTTGAAATTTATTCGAGTCACGCGTCCATCTTCTGTAAATCCTGATTTTATTTAAACAAGCTGACATGCACACAAACATAAAAATACTGAGGGTATATTAAAGTTATAATAAAAGTGAATCCATGCCACACTGCTGGAATATCTGTACAGTGAGGTATGAAGCAAAAACGCCCACAAATACCACTAAATAAACAAGAACAACACAATGTCCGTTACGTTATTTAATATCGCTTAAAAATGCATGAAAACATCGACAGCAACAAACAACATTTCGCTAAATGTATCTATACGTATGTTTGTGTTTAAGGATTTGTGTTTGCATGTGTCTGATGCTGATATAAGTTTGTACATATTAATACACTTAATGCGAAACCGTAACAACTCAATATTTAAATGGATTTTTAATTATTACTTACAAAAACTTTTCCCTAACTAAAATTGTCCAAATAATTTCATAATTCGGCCAGTATCATTTTATTTCAGTAGTATTTACTTTTTCCCCTACATGTAGTAATTAGTATTGAAAATATTTAAAGTACTTACAATAAAATTATTTGTCACTTTTTTGAGTTATGGCGGTCTTGCATTAAATAAGCAAAATGTATGAATATTTAGAAAATTTTTTTATAAGAACATTGTCCGTTTTGCAGAATTCACAATCTCTCTGTATTCATTAAAATCATCATCAGAAACAACTCGCAACAGTAGTAAATAGAATGAAGCACAAGTTGGAGCCAAAGCACAACTTGCAACCGAAAATGTGTCAATAAAAAATAATTTGTCTGTGTAAAAATAAACAGAGGGAGCGAAATGAAAATGAGAGAAAAAAAACAAACAAAAAATACTCGCAATAATAATAATAAAAAGATGAAATTCTCCTTACATCATATTTTTACATTATAAATATTTAAAAAGTATTTGGAATAATTAGGTGTATATTTACTTATTTAAGCCATTCTGTAGGAGAGTATGTATGTACAATGCTTGCCTGTAAATGGATGTTGTACTTACGAGCGAACGAAAGAATAAATATCAGCTTGTAAATTCATCCGTGAATGTGTGTATAGGATGCGATACTAAACACTCAGCAATAGTAAAAATAACAGCAACTATAACATTAAAACATTGCAAACTACATACATAATGCTACTATCAAATTGTTCAATAGGATGGTCCACCAAAAAAATGTTTTCCCACTATGATCAAAGGTTAATTTCTTTCATTATATCATTCATAAACATTTTTGTTCTTCTGAAAATCAATGTTAGAGATGGTGAACTTTCTTACCCAAGTACAGGGCCCTATTCCACAAACAACTTATCAACTTTTCACTTATCAAATTTAATTTTTTGGAAAAGTGATAAGTGTTTCTGTTCCACGATATTCTTTGCAAATCTTACTTTGCAATAAGCAAATTTTTGCAAAGTCTTTGTTCTCTTTGCAAAGTCGTTGCTCTCTTTTAATTTTTTAGTGAAAAATTAATTCGGTCTCTATAATTTCTTATTATAACCGCGTCTTCACGATCGTCGAACAAAAAAATTATATATAACAATATGAATTTGTAAAGCGATCGTTTACCTTGCAGATTTCTGACAAACTTATTAAAATTAGCTTTGCAAAAATAGAATTTACAGTTTTTGTGGAACGAAACAGCATAATTATTTGCAAAACATTTGCAAATTACACTTTTTATTATTAACTTTGAACAAGATAACGTAGTGCATGCATTTACACCTACGCCATAAATATGTTATAAGTTGTTTATGGTGATAAACTAGTTTGAGAAACTTGTTTATCCATACAAAACAAAGACAGGGTTGTAACTAGCTTTGGAGATAAACTAGTTACAAACAACGAGTTTTTGCTAATGCAACTCTGTTTTTCAACATTTTTCTGGCAACGCTGGTAACATTTGCTCAAAAATATAAAAACAGTATTCTTTTAAAAAATAGTCAAACTGTAAGAAAAAGTTTAAAAAAATTATTAAAAAGTATTTTTTATATAATATGGACAACGAAAATGAAAGGTATGTTTATATGTACATATATATGTACGTGCAGCAACGTTTTTTCTTAACAACGTCCATATTTTTATACATTTTTTTATATTGAAGTCAGCTGTTTTATGACTTGTCAAAAAAAAACCACTTAACTGCCTAAAATGCAGATGTAAACGGTATAGTTTATGAAAGTAGCTTATGATCATAAACTAGTTTGAAAATTACAAGTGTAAATGCACTATAAGTGGAACAGAATTGCAAAAACTTTAGAAATTATACTTATCAATTTCAAGTTATGAAATTTTATAGTTCTGAGGAACATAAAGTTTTGCAAATTGACCAAAAATTTGATAAGTGCTCAATTTTGAGAATGGTTAGGTTATGTGGGTTGCTCGTAAATAAGCATTACGTCCAAGCACGACCCGTTTGTTGCGCTTGGAGGTAACGATGTAGTTTTATCGGCTGCCATCATGACCTGGAATCTATATTAGCTCAATAATGTGTTGTCTAAGATAAGCCAGTGTGTAAATGAAATCGAGAAGACATTTCGATCTGCCCACGTAGATATTCATGGGTCAAGTTGTGAGATTGAATTCCCGAATTTTTCTATCAGCCGTGTCGATGGAGAAGCCCTACTTCTGATAGACGGTACAGGTATCGGGCAGTCTGAGAGAGTCATAAAGATCAAGTTCATCATACAAAATTTCCGAACTAGTACCGTTTCCATCTTTGAGATTTCTGGGGCTTTTTTGCTATTAACGGATAAAAATTTTCCCGATTTTCATGAAATGTCTTGTTTTGAATTAACAACAAATTTGTTTTGAATTAACAAAAAATTTAAAAAGAAGTTTTTTCGCGAATATTTTTCCAAAAAAGTATTTACGTTAATTTTTAGTTATACAGAAAATAAAAACAAAATAAATAATGCGTTTATATTTTTCTGAAAGGTATAATTTTGGGAAGTACTACAGAAGAAAAATAATTTCAAAATTTGTTACTGCAAGGTTCAGAACCTGCCGAAGTATACCTATTTTTTATGTAAATTTCAACTTTATGCCAAAGTTTCTCTAATCGCATAGCTGCTTTCAAATAAATCTTTTGTATGACCCAATATGTTCTTAAATATTTTGTAAATGGAATTTATAGCCCGAGCCTCGTCAACAGGGTCCAAAATCTTAAAAATACCATTTTTGGGATTTTTGAAAAGTTTTTTGGGGATTGCGGGATTGTCAAAAATAATTCATAAATTTCTTACCAACTTTTGAATATTGATCAAACATTTATTGCGTTTTAAAAATAAAAATTTTCTAAAAAAATAAGTTAAGTTTTCTATCAATTTTCTTAATTCTTAAATATTTTATACATTTTTGAAAAATATAGTTGTAGCTATGTTTTTTGTAGCGCCTTTCTTGTAGATTCTACACATATACAAATTTTTCAAATAGGATTGAGAACAAACATTTGGCATCATTTTCAATTTATCATATACCCGAGATACTCCACTTTGGGGCTTTTGAAATGTTGCAACGGACACAAAATCCACAATTTGAATTTGCAAAAATTATAAGAAGTGGTCGTAGAGCATTGAAATTTGGCACCGAATAATATGGACTAAATTAAGAAAAAAGTGAAATTTTATCAAAATCGTCCTTCCCATACAATCCAAATCGATTTTTTCGCATACAATTATTCCTATCCAAGCAAAAGTCTAGAAATCTGGTCTAGTTTCAGTAAAATCGGTCTCGCCCACAGCCCATGAAACCCATACATAGATACATTTTTTTTTTTGATATTTCGTTTATTATTCGAAAAAAAATTTAAGTTTTCATCCTGTTCCGAAAACTTCCGGGAACTATTTTTTTTTAATCGAAAAAATACTCTCCTACCTTTCTTTTTATTAAAACAACAGCTTGGGGGAAAGAAATAATTTTAGAGGTTTGTAGATTTGGACATATCTTCTTAAAGGGGTGTCAGACGGCATGTATTGCTTGTGTTTTGTGCCATGTATTGGGACATTTTTCCACATGAAACTTTGTGTATGTAAAATACATGTGTATTACTGGTGACATTTTTGGCAATTAGAGCATGTTCTATTTTCGTGTGTATAACATTGTTGTATTTTGAAATACAACACTGTGTGAGTGCAAAATTAAAAAAAAAACAAAACAAAAAAGAGTAAAGAAAAATCATCCATATAAATATATAAATGTCTTTATAAGTTTCTTTGTTGGTTTATTTGAGCATCACGCCTAAACGGCTGAACCGATTTTATTGAAATTTGGAACATATATACATAGATCCTTACATATATAGATCCTCAATAGGCTATCTCTTTTTTTAATACTTGGACCAGAAAGACTTTTAACGGGGGAAAACCGGTAAAATTGGTACCTTTAGTTCTTAACCAATCAAGAGTAAAATGTTCGGGATTAGATTACTGCCACATCCCATAACAAGTAAATAGTTAATTTCGAATACATAGAGAACTATAACACTATACAACAAAATCAAATTTTTTCCAAAATTACAAGGTCCGACCAATAAATTTCGATAGAGGAGACAAAAAAAAAAGACACGTGTATCGGTGTTTTGAAAGTTTACATCTGAATTTCATTTGAGGGGGGGTTAAAGTTTCCCAACTCTGGCACATTCTTATTGTTAATCGTCATAAGAAACCATGTGATCCTTACATTTTAGGTATAAAATGTGTTCAGCAAAGTTATGTAAAATGTTACGGAGAATATTTCTGTAGAATATGTTAACCATCTAAATCCACAAGGCATGGGTCTTTTTTGTCCTTCTTTTAAAAAAGTGCAAAAACCACCATTAAAACAGGGATTTAAGGGGTTAAAATGTTCTGCAAAAAAATTATACGTGACATTTTACTACAAGTCCCTGAATACATCAAAACGGAAAATTCAACCAGAAAGTCAGAAATAAGACATAACAAAAGAGAGCCTAGGGTTAATTTAGCATTTATTAAGAATTTCATTTTAAAGAACAATTTAGGTATAAAATATATTCAGACAATTTATGTAAAATGTTACTAAGAACATTTTTGTATAATATGTTAAACCTCTAAATCCCCAAGGCATGGGTCTTTTTTGTCCTTCTTTTAAAAAAGAGCAACACCATCAGGGATTAATGGAGAATTTCTATCCAAATTCTTAATAAATTCTAAATTAACCCTAAGCTCTCTTTTGTTGTGTCTTATTTCTGGCTTTCTGGTTGAATTTTCCGTTTTGGTGTATTCAGGGACTTATAGTAAAATTTCACGGATAATATTTTTGCGGAACATTTTAACCCCTTAAATCCCTGTTTTAATGGAGTGTGTTGCTTTTTTTTAAAAAAGAAGGACAAAAAAGACCCATGGCTTGAGGATTTAGAGGATTAATATATTCTTTAAAAATGTTCTCCGTAACATTTTACATAAATTTGCTGAATACATTTTATACCTAAAATGATCTTTAAAATAAAATTCTTAATAAATGCGAAATTAACCCTAGGCTCTCTTTTGTTACGTCTTATTTCTGACTTTCTGGTTTTTTTGTTTTGATGTATTCAGGGACTTATAGTAAAATATTACGTATAATTTTTTTGCAGAACATTTTAATCCCTGTTTTAATTGTGGTTTTTGCTAATTTTTAAAAGAAGGACAAACAAGACCCATTCCTTGAGGATTTAGAGGGTTAACATATTCAAAAAAATTTTCTCCTTAACATTTTACATAAATTTGTTGAACACATTTTATACCATAGTAGAAAAATAGAAGGTAGTTTCATTCTCTCTTTATTTTTTAAAATTCTACGTCTGACATGCTTAAGGATTTTGACGTTTTCGTTAAAATAGTAATACCATATTAATTAAAAATTTTCCCATATATTCTTTGAAGTTTGTGAAAAAATTAATACATAATTTTCATTAATTTGAAGAATATTAAAAAAATATAAAAAATATTTACTATCAAATTGGGATCAAAGGTAAGATTTTCATTTTCAAATATTTCAAAGCTAATTTGTGAACATTATTTTAAGATTTAACAAACATGAGTTGCATTTTCCCCAACTGCGAAAATACCACATATTTTTGCAAAAATTCAAATGTAAATTTTTTTAAAGTCCCTACATTACCTAACAAACGACAACAGTGGCTGGATGTACGTAAAACTTGTCAGAGGGTGGATTATACAAACCAAACACCAGTTTTTTAAGCCTTTTGGAACGTTAAAATTATTTTTTTTAAAATTTAATGAAAATTCTTTGTCAGGTAGCCCAAATTATATAGCGAATGTTAGGAATTGAATCATTAACTTCCAACACAACATACTTAATACATTTGTATTTAAATACTAAATTATAAATTACACATTTTTTGTAAAAAATTTCTCTAAAATAAAAATCATTTTTAGGAATGTGGCAACGCTTTTTATAATGCTCACAAAATAAGGAAACTTCAAAAAACCTTATTTGAAAAAAAAAATTTGATTGAAACTACCTTCTATATTTTTATCATGTTTTATACCTAAAATGTAAGGATCACATTTTTTCTTATGACGATTAATAATAAGAATGTGCCAGAGTTGGGAAACTTTAACTCCCCTTCAAATGAAATTCAGATGTAAACTTTCAAAACGCCGATACACGTGTCTTTTTTTTTGTCTCCTCTATCAAAATTTATTGGTCGGAACTCGTAATTTTTTTTGGTGTTGTACAGTGTAATTGTAAAATATTTAAACTTTTTACGAATCAATTTCTTAGGTTAAAATATGAAGAATTGGATTAGTGGACGTGGCACCTCCCATACTAAGTAAATAGTATTTCGAATATCTGAAGAACAATAACTATAAAAGTCTTCAAGCTTTACATGATTCAGTTTCTTATCAGTGCATGAGGTTTAACCAAAAATGGGAGTGATCGAACGGGGGGTGAGTCACCTACCAAAAAAGTAAATAGTTATTTCTAATCATCTTGAAAACTATAATTGCAAAATTCTTCAAACTTTGTATGAATTAATTTTTCATCACTGTACGGAGTTTAACTAAACATGGCTGGGATAGGAACGGTGGGTGTGGGCCCTGCCATACAAAATACTTAATCAATTTTGTATATCTGGATAACTAAAATTGCAAGACTCTTCAAATTTTGTCCGAAACATCTTTTTATAATTTTACTTAATTTTTTGTCTGAAAACGGGCGGGTTATTAATAGTGGACATGGAACTTAACATACAAAATAATTAGATATTATCGAATACCTGTTGAACTGTATTAGAGAAAGTCGTAAAACTTTTATGGATTTAATTCGTTACCATAGTACGTAGTTGGCTGAAAATGTGCTGGATTGTATTAGTTATTTTCGAATATTTAGAGAACAATAATTGTTAAAGTCTCTAAGATTAGTACCACTGTACGAAGTTTAGCAAAAAATAGCGGAGATCGGAAAAGAGGGTGTAGCACCTACATTACAAAGAAAATTTTAATTTCTTATATTTTTATGATGTTTGGCTGAAATTCGGCGGGATATGCTTAGTGGGAATGACCTCTTACATATAAAGAAAATAGTTATAATTGAATATCTGAAGAATTATAATAGTGAAAGTAATGCTTCAAATGAGTTATTTTGTTACCAATGTAGATAAAATATATAAATATTCTAACATCAAGTGAATGTAATTGTAAGAGTCTTTAAACTTTGTGTAAATTAAGTTGATGCCAGTGTCCTGTTATGCCAGAAATTAAGAAGGGACGTGCCCCCTCCAATAGAAAGTAAATATTTATTATCGAATATCGGTACCCAAACTTGAAAAATGAAATAACTACCAAAGGGTAAAATGAAATTACTCCCAATAATCGGCGGTTTCATAATTTTAAAAATATTAGACCCATAAAAAGCGAAATAACTCCCAATAGAAATAAAATAATTCCCAATCCGAAGCAATTTATTTGTGTAATCTAACTCCCAATGAAATAAAGAACTACAAAAGTGAAATTATTCTTCACTTACCAAACATTTTTTGCATTGCGGGCCTATGGCGTAGCGCTAAGTTTTACTCATCTGGGGTGTATCAAAAACTGGCTTCGCTCAGAAATTTTTTTGGCTTTGCCGGGCGCTAAGGGGTGTTTAAAAAACTGGCTTCGCTCTGAAAAGTTGTTTGCATTACAGAAAGGTTTTATAATATTTCAGAAAGCCGATTTTCATTTCACACCAGATTAAGATATCGTTACGACCTGACAAAGGCCGACAATGTAAAAAGAATCTTTTCTGAGCGAAGCCTGTCTTTTGGAAACACCTTCTCCTCTCGGGTGTATCAAAAACCGGCTTCTTGTGCGAAATGAAAATCGGCTTTCGGAAATATTATAAAACCTTTCTGCAATGAAAGAAATCTTTTCTGAGCGAAGCCAGTTTTTTAAACACCCCAGAAGAGAAAACCTTTGCTCCCCGCCAAAGGCCGGCAATGCAAAAAACTTTTCTGAGCGTAGCCAGTTTTTGATATTTTTTGCTTTTGCAAGGTAAAACCCAACAAAAATGAAATAACTCCTAATTATCAAAATAAAATGAAATAAAACCCAACAAAAATTTCATTGGGGGTGTTTCATTGGCAGTTATTGCATTATGAAATACATAACTCTCAGTTGAAAATTATGAAATAACTCCCTATGCGTTAGGAGTTGTTTCATAATGAAATAATTCCCAAGTTGTATGAAAACTTTGTTGGGTGTTATTTCATTTTTTCGTGGGGAGTTATTTCATTTGGGAGTTGTTTCACGGTACCTCGTATATCTGGAGAACTCTAATATTGCAATTCTCAATACTTTGCATGTGTACCTCGACGTATTGAAAATTGATATCTAAACAACTGTTATAGCTAGAGTCTTCTAACTTTTTATAAATAGCTTTCATATCATTGTAAGGAGTCTGACTAAAAATAGGCGAATGTCTTAAAAAAAAGCTTCAAGATTTTTTTAAATCACAGGATATTTTTTATACCTTCAACGGCATAGTATGCAATTAATCACAAACAAGAAATTCCGGTATTAATTATATTCATTTATTTGCCTATGAAATCTTTTCACATTTTTTTATTTTACTTCGACAGGGGTAGCGAAGCGCCTTAAATAGATTTATTGTGATTTAAAAATGTTTTAAATAAATATATTGTTAAAAACAACAAACATATAAACTAATAGAGGTTATGTCACATGCAATTACATATGTACGTTTGAACGTGGAAATTATGAACCGTATGTATAACGTGAATTTTGACATACACCTGGAATTCCATATGTATCGAATACATGTCACAATACACATGCAATACATGCCGTCTGACCCCCCTATTAACGGTTTATGATTTTTTACAGACAAGTTATCATGCACACAAAAACAAAAGATTTTAGTACGAGTATTTTATTATTTAATATTCATTGTTTTGCTGCACTATGATTGAAGTGACACATAATGTTACTATCATAGAATTTTAAAAAAAAACGTTAAAACACTGTTTACATAGAATGCTGATTATGAATACGAATTTTTAGCAAAGCTATTTTAGGCTTAAAATGTGTTTTAACTAAATTGTATTTTAAACCATAGAATTTATATTTTTATGAATATTTGGACAAGTATTTCGATATTTACTTTTGTAACTAGATAACCCGATAACCAAATAAGAGTGAACCACCTTATTAATTTGCATAAATATGTAAAAAATATCGATATCGATATCCAACATTTCACACAGATTAGTAATTTGTATCCAGAGATCTACTACTGGATTTTGTGAATATCGGTCCAAATTTGACCACAGCTCCCATATCCGAAAATCACTTAAATACTCATAAATGTAATATAAATAAACAAGTAAAAAAGTATTTTCCACGGAATTTCAACTGAAAAGGTGTTGGAGATATTCAAAGCAGATCCCATTCTGGCCAACTCGTCTACCTGTCCATCTCTATGCGCAAGAACTAGAGATGCTAAACGGGGAATCCCGTTCCCGAAAATCCCGGAGTTTTTTGCATTGCCGGCCTTTGGCCGGGCGCAAAGGTTTTCTCCTCTGGGGTGTTTAAAAAACTGGCTTCGCTCAGAAAAGATTTCTTTCATTGCAGAAAGGTTTTATAATATTTCAGAAATCCGATTTTCATTTCGCACCAGAAGCCCGGTATTTTTTAATTTTCAATCCCGAGCTTTTCGGGATTTTCCAAATCCCGTTTTTCATAAATAAATAGGGGAAATTGTCATTTTTGTGTGCCTTTTTCATGCATTTTGACATTCTAAGCTCAAATTTTTCTACAATATAGTTAATGGTATTTTTGGGTCTCCTTGAGTGGGGCTCTAGAAAATCAATTATTCACCTTTTCTTGTAAGTTGTCTAACAAAGCTCAATTTAAATCCTTTTCAAATGAAACTGATTTTATCTCAGATGAGGAGCTCGAACAAAATGAAAATATTTCGATTGGTAAAAGGCTAAAAGATAAGGTACTGTTTTTTACCAGTATGTACATTAGAGTTCATTTGTGACCAGGTCATTTCATTTGTTTTTCGGGTATCATAATTTTTCGTAAATAAAAATAAATTGTGGTGGTTCAACGCACCTAAAGACGCAGATTTTGAGCTTAAAGTGCCTTTTCATCGTGCATGTTTAAAAAAACTAAATTTTTTTTATTCGAAAAACATCAATTGTATTAATTTTTGATGCAGAATCGACTGTTGAAATCATATTTGCAATATATTCAACTGTTTTTGCTTTACAGAAAAATGTGCTCAGAATGTATGGCGCATATTCAGAAATCATAACTAAAGTCGGAACTAGTAAAACAGAAACTAAAAAATAGTTCATAGATAGTTGTAGATCTTATTCACAATTCATAACTAGCTTAGTTACTGCTTTGACATATAGAGAAAACAAAATATCGATAATATTTTTATCGATATATACTGTAATTAATTAAAAGCTTATAAAGCTATTAAGAGACTATTTTTGTTCTCTAAATAGAATGTTGTTGACAAAAAAAAACACATCTCTAGATTATTTTCTTTTTGTATACATGTATTAAAATTATTGTGTCGGTCATTCGCAGAAGAGGTGTAAAACCATTTCCTCCTTTTCCTTGCAACTACGACAGAGGACTCTCCATTCTTACTTAGCATCCATTGTACTGTTAGTACTGCCAGCGTTTCTCCTTAAAAGAGATCCACATTAACTTGGCCATCTCTAGATTATTTTCTTTTTGTATACATGTATTAAAATTAAATCAATCAGCTGTTTTTTTGAATGTATTAGTAGTTGGCATTTAGTTACAACTTTACCCATGATTAAGTGCTAACTAATTGTGCTGAAAGTAACCAATTGAGAATAACTTAAATAGGTACTTAAAAAAGTCAACACTTGGTGATCGTTTATGAATATGCGCCTATGTCTTTAGGTGCACACAAAAAAAAGGACGTCATTATATTTATTTACGCAAAAACCTTCAGAAAAATGATGATACCCCCAAATCAAATTTTTGAAATTAACTCTAATGTACATACTTTATTGTTATTTCTTCTTATATATTATATGTATCGACATACAGCATCTTCTCATCAATTTTTCATTTTTACTATTTATCTCTGGAACCATCTTCCCACGAACATACAATTCACTAGCAATGCAATAAAATTTAAAAAAATTACTAATGATATATTACCAGTAAAATTTTGTTATTTAAGAGTTCAAAATTCTGTATATTTATATTCCATATTAAGTATATTTTTTTTTGTTTATTTCTTTATGTATTTATTAAACTAGCAATGTTAAAATTATAATTATTAATGTTCAATTTGTTTTATCTGTTTATTATATTTATTTTTAATTTATATTAAGTGAAAATTTTACTCTAATTATTAATAACTTATCGGATTCTAATGTTGTAATTTATAAGATATTGTATCTTGTTGTATTAGAAAGGCACTTAATAAATACAAATACAAATAATGTACATATGCAAGTATTCTATGCTTTTTGGTGCCTAAAAAAATTAATTGCTAAATAAAAAATTTACATTCAATTGTAATAACATAATTATGTACGTTTCTTTGTTTTAATTTCGAAAAATCTAAAATCCCGAAACCCCGGGTCGGGATTCTTTATCAAATCCCGAACCCCGGGATTTTCAAAAACCAGTCCCGATTAGCATCTCTAGCAAGAACCCATACTAGATATTAACGACCCAGCCTTGACAGCTCATTCTTAAACTTTGTGACTAAGTGACATATGAGTTCAGTGATAGAAGTTTGTTGCAGGCTATCATGATTGCAAATATTTCAGCTTGAAAAACACTGCATTCGTTTTCGGCAATTTTAAAATCCAATTTTTTCAATATTTTTGCAGTTCCATATTATGTTCCACACTAATCATATTGTTTCACATTTGACCATTGCTCCCATATAAGGCCCAGTTCAAAGAATCACTATATTTCCCAAGATTGTTTCGTTATCGTGGAAGTTCACTGCGCGCAAAGAGTCAAGTAGAGTTGAAAGTACCCCGTTTTGACACAACTCGTTAGATGTGGTGTCATTTACATCCTAATGTATGCTAAGGAGGCGGGTATCAGATTCAGCCTGTATACATGATGTATCTCAGTAGGTCGTTGAGTCTGGACATAATAATTCATCGCGGTTGGTTAATATGTAATTGGCTAGAATTCTGTGTCGGTCATTCGCAGAAGAGGTGTAAAACCATTTCCTCCTTTTCCTTGCAACTACGACAGAGGACTCTCCATTCTTACTTAGCATCCATTGACCCGTTAGTACTGCCAGCGTTTCTCCTTAAAAGAGATCCACATTAACTTGGCCACCCTACATGAATTCCAACAACGCCATCTGTTTTTATCGTTATGAAGAAAGTGGCTGAAGATACTACAACTGAGAAGGTGTTGGAGATATTCAAAGCAAATCTCAATCTGTCCAACTAATGGATACGTAGAGACATATGAGTTCAGTGATAGAAGTTCTAGCAGGCTATCATGATTGCAAATATTTCAGCTTGCATTCGTTTGGAAAACTATTTGACCCGTTTTCGGCAATTTTAAAATCAATTTTTTTTTTATATTTTTTCAGCTCCATACATTCGGGACCATGCTAATGTATTCATAGAGAATAAAAAATGTTGAATAAAGAAGCAACAACCATCGGAGGAAACTACAGCAGTGCAGCAACACAAGTGGTAAAAGATAATTTTACTTTACGTTTTAATGACTAAATCAAGGACTAATTTTCTATCTGCTGAACAATTTATGAATACGATTACAATGTCCTTACAAGTATAATCACCAACTTTAACTATTCTTGTTGCACCAGCAGTATTTTTTTATAAAAAAGATACATACATTTATACATATGTATGTAGTCGTACATTGTACAAATGAATGTATGTATGTATTAGTGTTGCCAAATGTCCCAATTCTCGTGGGATAGTCCCGCTTTTAGTCTAGAAATCTTCTCTTTACAGTATCGCTAACTGAATTAAATTCTGTTTTTATTTGCTTGAAATATTAAATTGATTACATTTGATGATTCTGACAATATTTCGTCCCCATTTTATTTTTTTTCGTCTGATAGAGTTGAATATCTGGAAAAGATTTTCCATATTTTCTTTAAATTAACTAAATAACCTTTAAAATTAATTTCCGTTAACAATTAACTTTATTTAACATTAAATATACAATAAATTCAACATTTTAACTAAATTGTACTTGACTCTTAAAAAATATTTGTCTTCTTTAAAAAATATAATACAAATGAATTCAGAAATCCAGCAATGTTATTTCAACTACATACAGTAGCGAGCATAAAAAAAATAAAATTATGAATTGTGTTATGATAAGAGTGCCGAAATAATTTTGATGGCAAGTTTTGAATTGGATTTTATTGAAATAAAACTAAAATGTTAGACATTGAAGTAATCAAGGCTGTGTTACCTGATCCATGGATGGTGACATCATATATTTGATGCTACCCAAACGAACACATGTGGAGATTTATTATTATTGCAACCTCCAAAAGATAATTTAATGATGCAAATATAATAAGGAGAAACCAATTCAATAAATCATATTTTATTTACAAAAATGAATTAAGCGCCTATGGTTTTCGAAGCAGGTCCTTTATGCTTAAAATAGTGCAGTCGTATGATATGGAAGGTCAGTTAACGTAATTTTAATTTATTCGTGTCTGATAGTTTCGATCTGTTACTTAGGCCGTCTGGTCACAGATATTCCCTTAAGTATTAAATTAAAATAGTAAAAATTGCGATAACTTAAAATATAGGATTCTATGAAATAGGTACAGTGTCAAATTTAATATTATTTACAGTTGTCTTCCGCTGTTTTGGAATTCATTTACTTACCAAAATAAATGGATATTTGAATATGATTTCATTATTTGTAATTTTTAAAGACCACATGATGTCATATGATTGTGAAAATATTATTTTAGCATTACATTTCAGCACACTTCTAACATTAACTAGTCATATCCTTTTGATCTTGAGCTCTTATACACTCAGTTTTAGGCACAACACCACAATTATTTGATTTCCTTTTCATAGAGAATATCCGCAAGATTTTAAATTAGTAAAGAAATAAATAAAAATTCTTAAAATTTTCTTGGTTTTCGAAAAACTTACCATATTGAACAGAAAATGCATAATTCGTTAATTCTGTTATCCTTTGTAGATTTCATATCCTTGAATTTATTAGTATTAACAGTAAATTACTGTATTGCAACAGTACTATAGTTTTTAGCAATTTTTTATAATTATTTTTTTTTTAAATTTTAAAAATCAAGTCAATTTTCTTAGAGTTGCATTTTTTTAAAAATGCAATAAACATTTTATAATTATCCTTACGTAAAAAAATTTGTATTGGACAAAATTGCTTATGATCAATAAGAATATAAAAACAGCAGATGTGGACAATTGGATACCTTTTTGAGCAAAATCAGTGCTGTTGAAAATCACATATGTACAGTAGCGAGCATTTTAAGCCGTAGTTTTAAAATATAATATTTTTTTATTGATGAGTTATTATAAGCACATAAAAACACAACATTTTAGAAAAAAAAGGTTAAACAAAAAAAAAATGTTTAACCCTTTAAGCGCATTATTGTTTTTTGGAAAAAAAGTCCTTTGTTCATAATTTATACTGTAACTTTGGAATGGAAAGCGATGAACTATTGAATAGGATTGGAAAATAAAGCATGGTTAATGTGCTATTAAAAATTTAAAATTATAAATTTTTTGTATGTATTTATTATTAGTATAAATTTAATTTAAAATCCAATTTTTCTAAAATTGGGACGGATATGAACAAGGGGTGTGGCACCCCTTCTTAATTTCTGGCATAACAGGACACTGGCATCAACGTAATTTACACAAAGTTTAAAGACTGTTACAATTAGATTCACTTGATATTCGAATATTTATATATTTTATCTACAATGGTAACAAAATAACTCATTTGAAGCATTAATTTAACTATTATAATAAATAGCTTTCATATCATTATAAGGAGTCTGACTAAAAATAGGCGAATGTCTTAAAAAAAGCTTCAAGATTTTCTAAAATCACAGGATATTTTTAATACCTTCAACGGCATAGTATGCAATTAATCACAATCAAGAAATTCCGGTGTTAATTATATTAATTTATTTGCTTATAAAATCTTTTCACATTTTTTTATTTTACTTCGACAGGGGTAGCGAAGCGCACCGGATCAAGCTAGTTAATGAATAAAATTAGAAATTAAAGCATACTTAATGTGCTATTAAAAAATTCAAATAATAATTTCAAAAAATGAATATATATTAGTATAAATTTAATTTAAAAACAAATTTTAGTTTTACACAAAATTTTATAAAAATAAAATTTTTTCAAAAAAGTCACAAAAGAGAATATTATAATTTTTTAGTAATGAATAATCATAAATCCATAAAAACTCAGCACTTTAGAAAAAAAAAAAGTTAAAAAAAAATTTTTTAACCCATTAATTGCATTATTGTTTTTTTAAAAAAAAGAACTTAGCTCACAATTTATGCTATAACTTTGGAATGGAAAGCGATAAATTAATGAATAAAATTGGAAATTAAAGCGTACTTAGTGTGCTATTAAAAATATCAAATAATAAATTTATTATATGTATTTATATTAGTATAAATTTTATTTAAATTTTATGTTTTGTTTTTCACAAAATTTTATAAATGTAAAATTTTTTTCAAAAAAATCACACAAGAGAATATTATAAATTTTTGTAATGAATAATCATAAATACATAAAAACACAGCTTTAAAAAAATGGAAAAAAAATTTTTAACCTGTTAGGCGTTTTTTGTTTTTCGGAAAAAATATAATTTTTGCTGTAACTTTGAAAACAAAATAAATTTAAAGAATAAGTTAATATGTAATATGTATTCCTATTATTATAAATTTGTATCCAGTTTTTCTTTCACTAAATTCAATAAATGTAAAATTTAATCTGAAAAAATAAAAAAAATTAAAAGTTTTGGGGGGAAACTTTGGTTTCGTTTTACCTTCTTAATAAAAAAATATAATAAAATATTTGTATTATTCTGCATTATCAAATTCACCGCAAATATCCCAATTATCATAAGCTTCATTATAATCATTATCTTCATCATCATTATTATAATCTTCTTCATCATTATCACCATCACTATCTTCATCGTTGTTACCATTTACTGGTCTTGTTAAATAAATGACAACCAGAGTTTTTACACAAAAATGAAAATAAAAAAAAATGGCCGAGCATTGTCTCGACTTTTTTATCTTAAATTTAAGCTGATATCGTATACTATTCTAAAATCTATAAAACTAATTTGTACTATAACTAACTTAATACTTGGGCCCATTAGATGCGGAAATTATCCCAATTTTGGACCTTTTTAAAAAAAATATTAAACATATATATACCCATAATTTTTATATAAAACAAAAATTTTACTATATACTACATACCTGATGTTGAAGGTTCCATTATAAAAGATTTATTTTTAATAGATTTAACACTAACAATAATCTCTTGAATTGTAAAAATTGGTATATATCAAGATCAGCAAAACAGCTTGCATTTTTATAATTTCTTTGGTGTTGATAGCTCTCATAATTAGAAGCACAAAAACGTTAATATTTTTCCCTGCTCTCTCTTAGTTTAAGAGTTATATGAATTTAAAGTCAATACATATAATAGTAAATTTCTCATATATTTGGAAAACAAACTGATCGTTAGTGCTTCACAATACCTTTAATATGATATATAATATGGTACAGTTTATTAATATTGTGAACCAAAAATTCCTTTTTGATTTTATATGACAGTACTTCATAAAATTTTGATATACAGAAAAAGTGATTTTAGCGAAGCCGGTGTTCGATACACTCCAGAGTTAAAAGTCCCTTCACCCGGCCGAAAGCCGGCAATACAGAAAATGTGAATATTAACAGAAAAAAGATTATGAAAATATAAACTGTTACGCGGATCTTGATTTGTTCCTAAAAATTTCCAATTTTTTCACTTTTTTTGAAAATAGCAATAATTTGCTAATTTCGACCGCTCACTGAAAAGAAAGTAAACAACTTATTTGTTTTACTTTTACAGCTAGTGTGTAGAATTTTATCTACTTTTACCCTGTACCAAAATTTATTATAAAAACTTTATTTCTAATTTTCAATTAATCGCCACTTTTATACCATTTGAACCCAACGTGTGCCATTTCAAAAAAATTTCATATTGGTACTGCAATTTGTGTTTGAAACTGTGTGTATACATTAATTCTGGGACAGAAAATAATGATTATTATTGAAATTTAAAACAAAAAAATCATATAGAAGAAACAAGACCATCATGAATTTTATAAATTTTCTTCAATCATAAAATTTAATATGAAAATGTGTGCTTATAAAATTACAAAAAAAAAAATTAAAAAATTTAATATACATACACCGATTTCGGTTTCGGTTTTTTAATAATAACCGGTTAACCGGTTTTTTGACAAAATATTAAAACGCCTAGAAATAAGAAGAATAAAAGTTTTATTTATTATGTATAATAACAGTTATTAAACAGTTCATGGAAAAACATAACAAAACAAAAAAGATGTCATATAATGAAAATAACAAAAAATAAGCCTTTTTAAAACGCTAAAATACTTTTTAATTCTAATTTTGATTACTTCTTTTAACGTTCACAAGGTCTTCGGGTCAAATTTGACCCATTTTCAAATTAAAATTGAATTTTTTCTAAAAATGAGTGGTTGATATTTTATGAATTTTATTAAATTTCTAATGTCAAATGGCTAAAAAAATATCTATACAATTTTTCACTTTAATGCATTAAACATATTCAAGACAACAGGCTACACGAACACAAATTCTGCTGGTTACAGTTGTAGTCGTGTGGCAGCTACTGAATTATTTTAGAGACGACAGCTACAAAGTAAACAGCTGATTTATAATTCAGTGGTGCCACTTTAATAAAAAATAACCGTACAAAATTCCAAAGTAATTAAGATTGAAACAATTATTTTGAGTAAAAATATATATATGGTTATAATTAATTATGTACCTGTTATTAATTTATTTCAATATGGTTATCAGAAACTTCTCTTAATTAAGTAAAAAAATATATTTTTTTAAGCACTAATTTGATTTACATTTTTTTATTATATTAGCAACACTATTTCTGTTTTGTAGTTGACAAAAATAGAAATTAGCCTAATTCGGCTACATCGGTATGATTAGTCGTGTGGCCGTGTAGCTGTGCTGTCGTTAAAATAATCGTCTCCATATAAACGTGTGCATTTTATTTTTGACAGATTGAAGTTGGTAGCCTGCTGTTTTGAATGTGTTTAATGCATAAGTCTTTGAATCATATTTGACCTGGAGCAAAAATCTTGATTTTTTGTTACGCACAATTATGTTTTTTTTGGAAATAATTCGGTATCATGGGAAGTATTGGAGATATTGTTACGAAATTTTACAGGGTTTGAGCTGACGTGTTTTTGAGTTGATTTACTTTCGTTCAGCATCCTAGCGCTAATGGGGACAAGTACGTAGCCCCTCAAAATTGGTCACCTCAGGTCTCAAATTTTTAAAAAAAAATCGCCAAAAGTCCATTTATGATCCGAATGAGCTGAAGTTTTGAATATAAATAGCCCTTGAGATGATCTACAAAAGTATATTATCTGTATTAGTTGAGATGAGGTTTATTGATTTATTTTTTTTAATTTTGCTCGATTTTTTATGGTTTTTTAGATATGGCGGGCCTACGGAGGGCAGAAATTTATTTTTAAAATATCAATCATATTGGCGATAAAATTCTAAATAAAATAAAAAAGTTGCTAACAGTTATCTCTTCCCTATAAAAAGTTATATGCATCCAAAGTTTGAACTTGTAAAAAGGACCGTATTTTTTACATTTTTTCCAAAAAGGCCCATATATTTTTTCTTTTGTAGAAAAAAAATTTCTTCGGGACTATATAGAATTTTTTTATGATCCTGAAAGATAAATTAATGCAAAAGCGTGTAAAGAAAAATTTGGCTCACTTAATCGGACATATCACACCCCAGTCCTATCCAAACTTAGGCAAAGCACTGATCCACGAAAAAGATCCCCCATATGTTTCTTAAATACCTACTAAGCATTTTTACTATTACACGGTAAATAACGTCACAGTAGGCACTTTTCTATAAAAAACTAAGTTTTTGGAACACATTTTCCCCGTTTTAGGAATTTAGGTATTTGAAAATAAAAAATTTCAAAAATTCTAATGCCATTGATTTAAGGACATTTGAGTCTATTGTTAATTTTACATTAATTCAAATTTTATATTTTTATTCGTGGAAAATCGCCACATGAAATTTTTTTCAGTTTTTAAGGTAAATGAAGTCCCACAAATTTATAAAATTATTTAATTTTACTAAAATACCAATCCTCAAGTCATAATGTTTTCAACAATATCAAATACTTATATAAAATGCCTTTATTTACTCCTCAGAAGTTCCACAAACCTTGCCCCCTTTGAAAAATGTGTACGTTTTTTACGTTTGAAAACTATTATATTCTGAATTGGTTTTACTTAAAAATCATAACAGTAAGAAAATTCGGCACATTCGCCAAAATATGGCCAAAAATTTAGTTTTTCTCGAAAATCGCAAAATTTAAATCACAGGTATGGAAAAACTATAGGATGTATTGACATACTTTTTTCACATTTTTATTCCCTATTATGTTGTCAATAAATCGCCATGTGATGATCAAAAATTCTGAAATTTGTTTAACAAAATATTTTGTTTGGTTATACCTGGGAATAGGTTAACTGTATCCTATGAAGATAAAAACTCATATACAAGTAAATATGGATATATTTTAAGTAAGAATAAACTTTAGTTTAAATATTTCTCAAAATATGTTAATTTTGTTCTTAGATTTCTTGTTCTAGTGGCCTGAGACACGTTAATGGCCTGGCGACTTTTTAATAATTTTAACATTTTTTAACCAATTTTTGACTTTTATATCTTTTATACACATTTCGATTTTTTTAAATTAAATTGCAAAATTAATTATTTAATGGCAACATTTTCAAAAAAACTGAAAAAATGCATTTTTCCCTTGTAAATGCACCTCAAAACTAAAATTTTTTTTTGTGGTATTTTAGGTAATTACAAAAGTTTTCAGGGGTACCGTTTCAACATTTCAAAAAAATTAATTCTAAGGGATACTCTAATGTACATAGTTAACAAAGCATTGAGTAAGTTTTCAAGCTTTCCAGATAGCTTGTGACATTTGTCTAAATATAAAAAGTCTTCTAAAATATGTAGTTGGAGTATTTATTATATACACTTTTAGAAAAAAACGGCTATTCAAGGATAAAAACTCGCTTTCTTCGATATTCGAAATGTGAGCTTTTCAAAAAAACCGAAACCGACTTAATCATAAAAAACGGTTATTAAAAACCGGGCCGATCACCCTAATAAACATCACAATGAGAACATGAAATAATTCACCGTTATTCTGGGTAAGCGTAGTTTCCAGTATGCAAACAAAATATATTATTCCAAAGATGATAGTGTACTTCAAAGTACTTTTGGGAAAAAAGGGTCAAAATATCTTTTGTTTTCATTTTGTAAGCTTATTGTTGTTATGGTACTTATAAGTAGCGTCGGTCGACAAGGGTTAAATTGTTTTTTTTAAACGACAACCCTAGTGTCGTATATGATGATAATATTTAGTTATTGAATTAAAATATATGTATATACATTAGAGTTCATTTGTGACCAGGTCACTTCATTTTTTTTTTTTCGGGTATCATCATTTTTCTGAAGGGTTTTGCGTAATTAAAAATAATGGCGTCCTTTTTTTTGGAAAATTTTCACTCCTTGTGGTGGTTCAACGCATCTAAAGATGTGGAATCTGAGCACATTTTTCTGTAAAACAAAAACGGTTGAATATATTGCAAATCTGATTTCACCAATGGAATCTGCATCAAAAATTGATACAATTGATGTTTTTTGAATCCTTATAAATAGTTCCACAAACCAACAACAGCGGGCGCAAATCTCATAAAAATATAAAAAAATAATTTTAATTCCAATATTTCCTTTCTATCACTAACCATTAAAAAGTTATGAGGCTTCAAAGTTAATTAACAAGAAAATAAAATTTGGTAAAAAAAAGTTTAGACATTTGTTTATTACAGTTTTTCCTTACCTGCGATTTAAATTTTGCGATTTCCATATTTTGGCGAATGAGCCCAATTTGCAATTTTGCAAGTAAAACGATAACCTTAAAATCGTGAAGGTCAAATGTCAAATTTTTCAATATTTGGAATTTCTAATGAAAAGATAGCGAAACGTTATATATTTTTGGGCCGATTTTAATGAAACTTGAGGCAAATATACATTGGGGTCTAACATTTACAACAACAGTGCATAAATGGATTTAATCTTTTAAGAGCAGTTGGGGTCAAAATGGCTGTGTTTTTCGTGATTTTAAAAGTTGAGGGTAATTTGGACCCCAAGTGCTGCTAAGGGTTAGTTTCCATTTTGGTGCTTTTATTTTAAATTCTGGACTTTATGTTATACTTTCCTCAAGTTTCATTAAAATCGGCCCAAAAATGTATAACATTTCGCTACTTTTCATTAGAAATTCCAAATATTGAAAAATTTGACCTTCACGATTTTAAGGTTATCGTAATAACTTTAGCATTTTATAACCAAATTTTGTCATTTATATCTCATTAGAACGATAATTACGTACATATTTCGATTCTTTTGCATTCAATTGCAAAAGTATTAATTTAGTAGCAAACTTTTTTCAAAAACTGAAAAATTTGCATTTGTTTCGAATTTTGGCGATAATACAGTTTTTGCGTAATTTTGACCCAAAGGAGATACAGGGTTAAATTCAAAAAAAAAAATTGTTTAATGTAATATTCATTAATATAAATAAATCTACATGTTTCTAGAAAACAATGCAGAATGTTAACGAGTTTCACCTACATATTTATTCCATATAATTAGTAAAATTTTACATATATCTGAACTTTGACCTCGATGCGCGTCCAGAAATCTTTGTCCGATTTGTCTCAAATTTTCAGAATTTAACTTTTAGGCCTAGTGTCACAATATTCCACCCGGCATTCTTCAAAATTTTAACAAAAATTTTTTTCCATACAACTGATTGTCACTCTAATATGTATGTTTCAAAAAAAATCAGAGTCAAATTCATTTCATACTATATGCTAATTGGGAGCTTAGTTTTAACCGCAATTTTAACCTAAAACATGCCAATTAAATTAAAAAATTAAATATAGTCAGTTTTGTGAAAAAAATAATAGTGCGTAAAAATACACATATTTCATTCAGTAGCTTGATACATGCACACAAATTAAATGCCTCTAATTGCCTACCAATTGTTTATACCATGTTCTGACGAGCGGTTGAATTACTTAATTCACGATCTGAATTACTATTGCGAAACAACCCGTTCTCACGACAGATTCGTAATTCAATTTGACATTTATTTCTTCTTCTTGTTTTATTTTTGTTTACTTGTTTTCTTTTGATTTTTCTAATTTTTTGGTGGGAATTTTAAATTTGTGTTTTGGCAAAAAATATAAAATTGTAATAGCAATTAACAAAATAAATAATTTAATTATTATTTTATTTATTAGAAAAAAGAAAAAGTGCTAGCAAGTGGGACCATTCTTAGTAATATATAGTTCCTAGTAATATATAGTTATAAAATGGTTACATATAATTTTTAAAACAATTCACTTTTTTCCAAGCTAATTTTTCTGAGGTAAGTGATAGTTTCACGGTATTGAGGAGTTGTAATTGCTTCAAAAGCTGCAAGTACTTCTTTTGAACATCCAATATAGCCTCGGTGCACAATTTTGTCTCCTCCACAATCTTTAATGTAGCCAATAATCTTCGGGACATTACAATTTTGTTTATAATTTTCTTTTTCCCTCATTATGCCCCTTTTTAAATACTTTTACAAGTGAATTGATTTTAATTAGATTTTTAATTATTTTTAAATAATTTATTTAATACAAACATGTTTATATGAAATTATTTTTATACCCTTCAGCTGCGTGAGAAGGGTATATATAAGTTTGTCATTCCGTTTGTAATTTCTACATTTTTCATTTCCGACCCTATAAAGTATATATATTCTGGATCCTTATAGATAGCGGAGTCGATTAAGCCATGTCCGTCTGTCTGTTGAAATCAATTTTCTGAAGGCCCCAGATATCTCCGTATTTTGTTTTTCTTTTGTGTTTTGTTTCTTTTGGCGTTGTTGTTGTTTTTTATACAATTAAACGTATGTTTGGATGTGAGTTGGTTTCATTGCCTGGCGTATTTTGTTTTTTCTTTTGGTGTTTTGTTTCGTTTGGCGTTGTTGTTGTTTTTTGTGTTCTTGATAAATTTAGGATGCTGTACGCTGAAAGTGGGCAATGTACATACATATATACTAATTATAAAAATTAATAATGCATCCACAACAAAGGTGAAGGGTATATAAGATTCGGCATAGCCGAATATAGCACTCTTACTTGTTTTTCTTTGTTTTGTTTTGGTACTTTTGTTTCGACAGCTGACATTGACAAAACACTCTATAAAAATTAGAGATGAGACTGATTTGTTCATAATTCGTAAGGTAATTCAAACTAAATTTCGTACGAACAAGGTAATTCCCACTTGAAATTTTGTATGGCGAATCATGTAATTCAGTTCGTAATTGGGGGTTGAATAACGAATGAGAGCGTGAATGTCGAATAATGCCGTCGTGAGAACGGGGTATTAAACTATTATTTTTGCCAATAAAATGTTGTAATAAGCTCTAAATACTTACTAGGGTATTCAATTAATCGGGTTTCTGGTTTAATCGGTTAATCGAGCAAATAATTAATCGGGGTTTAGATTTAATCGGTTAATAATCGGTTAATTTTAAATTATTCGATTAACCGAATAAATTATATTTAAATGTTAAACTGAAACTAAATCACGAATTTTGTGTACTTATTGAAGTATTTTATTAATAAAAAGAACAAAACCATAAAAAATAAACAAAACATAACAATTCAACCAAACAGTAAATAATTTTCTTTAGTTTTAATAAAACTCGACTTGGAAAAAACTCTCACGCTGATTGTAGATGTTGGAGAAATCGAAAGTAAGACAAGGTAAAGAATATCCAATTTGTCAGTTATTTTTTTAGTTTTTTCTAAGCATATACAATCCTCCATTATACCATTGGAGTCCTTTTTGGACTATTTAGATTTTAAATACTTTTAATAATTTCGATAAGTTGTGAAAAAAAAACTTATTTCAGTAGTGTCTCCAGTTTCGTCTATTATTATGTTTTCATCCGACAATTACATGTAAATTAAATATATCAGTTATTATAATACTCACTAAACATATTTCTTGAATGTTCGAAAAAATATGTAATTTTACTTTGACATTTGTATTTGAATTAAAATGGAAAATTAAAAACAAAAAAATTATGTTAAAGTGCAAAAAAAGAAATTTCGGTTAACCGACACAAATTAATCGGTTTATTCGTTATTTGAAAATCGCCAATTTTGAATTATTCGAACAGTTAACCGACCAAAATTAATCGGTTAACCGATTGAATACCCTAATACTTAAGGTAGGATCACACGATTGCCGCAATGCACCAATTATTGGTCTATTTTATACGTCAATCGTGTGATTTCACAACTCATTGGCTCATATGTCAAACCACAACAATATTGTGCTTATTTGGCCCAATCAAATGCAACACTGGTGCGGCAATCATGTGAATGCTTGATAGGCAACATGCACCAATAAAAAAGTTAAAAATACAACAATATTTATTGTGTTCTAGTGCGGCAATCAAAGAAGACAATTAGCGCCAATATTAATTTTTGTAAAAGAAATATTCTTTTTGTGAGCCACTCTTTGACCCACATACATCTTTTAACATTTCTTTATTAATTTTTTATACGATAATTAAGGCCGACGCAATTTTCTTTTTTTTATTTAACAAATAATTTTTTCACAATTAGATTTTTTTACATTTATGTAAACAAAACAAAATTTAACATCTAGACAACAGCTGTTTCTCTGAGTTGCCGCAAACTAGAACAATCGTGTGACTGGAATGCGACAATTATTGCCACTATATCGCTTTGCGCCAATTAACGACAATCAAATTTATATAAAATGAGGCAATCATGTGACTGCAGAGAATTTGATTAGGACAATTTCTTTATTGGGCCCCAATTCAGCACAATAAAAATTGTATTAAATTGGTGCATTGCGGCAATCGTGTGATCCTACCTTTACACATGTTAATATTTTAGTGTTTTCTCTTATTCAAATCATCTTGAAAAAAGTTTCAAGCGTTTTTAGGTTTTCAGTCGTGGTAGTCATTCTCATATTCCACGAGAATGACCCATATATAAAAACATGTATGAAAGCATGGTCAGTCAAGCCCGACCATATAATACCCTACACTAAGTAAATGGGCAAAATAATTATCGGAAGACTGCATTATATGGAAGCTTTGATCGCCATGAAATTAGGTCATGTTATTTATGTCTATATGAAAGTTATTCGTGTTGAATTTTATGTGTATACCAAAAATTTTAAGAGATTTTTGCTAGTTAAAGTGATTTTCGGAAGAGGGCCTTATATGGTAGCTATGACTAATTATGGACCGATCATCATAAAATTAGGTGACATGATTACCGTATATATAAAACTTACAAATTTGGAGCGAAATTTGTGTATGAGAAAATTTTAGGAAAACTCAAAGAAATAAAACAACTGCATAAAGTTAGAGCCTTAAGAGTTCAAAAATGTAAAATTTCCTCGGATTGAGTTTACAATTCTTAACATATTTCTAATTAGCGTCCACAAAATTGCTATTATATATTTCATTATTCCGAAAAAATAATTAAAAAAGGAAAAAATTTATGTAAAAATCTATTTATTTTTTTATGAAACATGATTTTACAAAAATGTCTATAAAAATAAATTTAAGTACCCGTTTTCATATTGTATAAAAATTTAATATAAACCGGTAAATCGGTTTTTTTCAAAAACACACTTTTGTGTTTTTTTGGACAATCTAATAAATATACAATTTGGTAGAAAAGATAATTTTAATATTATGGATTCAGGTTTCTTATATTATATTTTGAAAATCCCCAAATTGTACATAGTTTGAAAACTGTCAACCCTAGTATGCTTGTTGGTATGATTTTTAATGTGTTTTTATCTAAGTATGAAAATGAAATTGTCCATTAATTATTTCATAAATATTGAAATGGGAAATCTTGCAATGTTTTTTATAAATCCAGAAAATAAATGATATGTTTAATTTCCATCATCGTCTTATCTTAAGTCACACGGTTTGAAATCTCAAGCAATTGTGTTACACAAAATTTTATGTATTTTTACAGTCAGTCGTCATCTTTATCAAAAACTATTATGTTTGTGCTGAATTGAAAACATTATTTTTACATAATAACAACATACGGTATGAAAAACGGCAATATGTCAGGATGAAAGATGCTATCCTCATTTATTTTTTGTATCTTCACTATTGCATGAACTAACAAAATGCTAGACGAAAAATTTGTTTACATAGTCATTTGTCATTTTATACACTCCACCACCAAGTACTCTTAGACTTTTTTTTTTGGAAAAATCATCAAAATTATGAAAAAAAATCTTCAAATTCATCGCAAAAATCGTCAAGGCTTAAAAACCTGTTGTATTCATTTAATTTCATTTTTTTATATTTATTTTATTGCTTTAAGCTGGCCACACACGTTAATGGGGCTGTGTGAGAACAAAATCACAAGTAATTGAAAATTTTCAATCACAAATCAGGCGAACAAATCATTCCGTGTGTGGCCAGCTTTAAATAAAAAGCATCAATAAAACAATAAAAACACCGAATTAAACAAAGATAAATTAAATTAACCGTATTTGTGTCAGTACATTAATATATGGGCATTTCCTACGATTAGTCAACCAGGATCGAATAATAAAATGTTGGTAATCATCGTGTTTTATTGAAGGTATTTCGATATAATTTGGTACATATAATTTTTTCGGACCAAGGACGAAGCCTATTGAAACTGGCTGAAATCGGTTCATTATTTCACCTAGCCCCCATACAAATGTCCTCCCAAATACAAATATTGTTACAAATACATATATTGTTCCAAATAAGTTTTATATATACCGAATTCATGTCACCAAATTATATTATGATCGGTCCATAATTAGTCATAGCTCCCATATAAGACCCGCTTCCGTAAATCACTTTAACGTTCATAAATCTAATAAAAATGTTGGTATACACATAAAATTCAACATAAATAACTTTCAAATAGACATAAACTACGACCTAGTTTCATGGTGATCGGTCAATAATTGGTCATAGCTGCCATATAAGGCCCACTTCGAAAATTACTCACGAATATAAATTATTGAATTTTTAAAAGAAAAATTTTACTTGGTGTATATTCATAATAATACATATTTACATAAAAACAATCTGAAGAACTATTTTTGAAATCGTATTTTAAAAATAAAAATTCTTCAGGGTTTTTGTCTCAAAGAATTTCTTGTCTTAAGGTACGGTCGCACACAGCTAATATTTGACGTTTATCGTCAAATATTTCATTGCCTGAATCTGACCACAAATAAAATTTAGAGCAAACAACAAAACAGATGATTTTAGTCAAACAAAATTATTTGTCGGCAAACAAAATATTTTCTTAATGTGAACAAAGTGTGACCACTAGCTACATAAAGACCTAAAAAATATATAATTTGATCTTGCAAATATTTTAAAGGTTAAAGCACTTATTTCGAATTGTAAAGTAATCATTTTATTAGAGATTTATTGAATTTTGTTATCATATATTGAATTTATTTTTTCACTTTTTGTTTGACCAAACTGCTGCGAAAAAGAATCAGTAAATATATTTGCCGTGTGGTCACACTATATCAAACACTTTCATAAAATAATTGTTTGATCAAATAGAAAAAAACAGAAAATTATTTGCTCAGCATGGCGGAAAAATAAGAGGAGATTATTTAAATATTTTTCGTACTAAATTAAAGACACAAATTCACTACTTTTTTTAAACATATATACATATTCAATATTTCTTATTTAAATTATTTTCACTAAATAATTGCATCAATAAATGAAGTCTTCTTCTTCACATAAAAGTCATTCAGCCTAGGATGACATACTGGGAGAAAAACTAATTGAAAACATGAAGTATATGTTGCGATTTTTGCAATTTTATGCGATTTATATTTTTATACGTTTAACATAGTCTGATGTTTGATTATTTTTTATTTATACATGGAGTTTGTCTATTTTCAAAATTTAAAATTGCTCATATGTACATATGGAATATTAACTGAAATTTTATACAGATTGAATTTAAAATCAAAGAATATTTTTTATACATACATAAATAGTATGAATTGATTGTAATTAAAAAATAATTCTTAAACAGTATGATCTGTTTAATTTTTTTTTCCTGCAGAAGAAGAATATGTCTAATAGCATTTTTCACTTTTCTGATTTTAGTATCATACAAAAATTTTTATTATAAATTTTTAGATAATGCGATTGAATTGGAATTAATTAAAAATTTATGTAAAAAATGTTCTTATTCTGAATGAAAAAAGTTTGGAAAAAGTCGTGTTCGATTAATAATATGTATTAAAAAACCAATAAGCATTTTTACTGGAATTCAAGTTGATAGCAAGTGTAATTCAATCCTTGAGTTATAGTCAAGCAATTGAATTACAGTTGTATTACACTTTATATCAATAGCATTCTCCAGTAAAAAGGAAACATAAATTCAAGCCATATGTTTTTTGTTTGAAAAATATTTAATATTTGAAATATTTTTCAAGTATAAAACATGATTACATTTCCATTCAATTTCAATTATGAATTGTGATAGTAATATAATTTAATAAATAAACATTTAATAATTATATTATTAAATTGTTCAAGCTTGTGTTCTTTTCGCGATTTGTTTTCATTATTTAGTGATTTTTAATTTAAGATATAGCAACACTACTTTTGCGATAACACATGATGCAACAGCTGTTATTTGCAAATGAATTGCAAGATCAAATAAAAAAATACCCAAAATGCAGGAAAATATTTGCTGTTTAGTGGTCACATTACAAGAATGTTTTCATATTGGCAAATAAATTAGTTTGACCAAATTCAGCTGTTTTCTTGTTTGCAGTGCAAAAATATTTTCTGTTCAAACTAGAAACATAAAATATTTGACGCTTAAATAAAAGTACTTAAATTTCATAATTCTTTCAAATGTAAAGCAAAATCTGGTAATATTTTACATTCTAGAAATGTCTTTTTTATTGATGAAATAAATTAAAGTTGTTTTGCAGCTTTATTTAATAATTATTTAGACCAAATATTACCATAAATGTGACCACAAGTCAAATATATTTTCCCCTTTGTGTGTTTGATAGTATTTCGGTGTAGTTTGATTAAACAAATATGGCAAATAAATGTGTACAGTGTGAACACAAAATCAACCCATGAATTATTTGATGTAGTTTTGATCAAACACATGAAACATCTTGTGTCAAATAATTTGCGTAGTCTGACCCTACCTTTAGTTTTATTTATATTTATTTGGCTAAAAATGCTGATGAATTTTGTGAAACTATTAAGTTTTGATTTGAACTACGTTTTGTACAAGCTGATGAATCCTCATTACTATGTTATACTTATTTTTTTCCAGTCAGCTCGCGTTTTCGAAATACCGCGGTTTTTATATTTTCATTGAATACCCTATTTTTTTGGTGTTTTTCTTAAAAATTTTGGGTAATGCAGCTGAGAATGTGAAATTTTTTTAGCATGAGGCTGGTATACGTAAACATATGCTTCTTTTGACTATAATAATTCTAATGGATGTTTTGGCATTTTTGTCTGATCTTTCAGGAAAGTTGAAATTTGACTTTTTAGCTTTATACTTAATAAAATTGTGCATTATGAAAATTTTAAATAAAAATTTAGCACTGAACATTCAAGGCATTATAGCGAACATAGTTTTAAATTAAAATGAAAAATTAGTTAAAAATTTAATGAAATATTTAGATAATATCCCGACATTTTACATCCTAAAAAACTATTTTTTTTATAACTAAATTTTTAGGTAGTCATTAGTCTTATTTCTTAATACACATTTAAATCTAACTACAGCAATATAAATACTTCATTTGACGTTTTTAAAATATTGCGAATTTTGTATTTACGTAATTTACAGCGTTTTTGGTGAAAATATCTTAAAATTTTTATTAAAAACAATATCATTTTATAGAAAAAAATTAATTTTTACAAACATATAGATTTATTTCTACATTATATATCCAGGAAATGTCCAAGTTGCGAATTTGAATACCAAAGTAATCAAAATACAATTGGAGAACAGTGTATGTAATTGATTTTCGCTGATCTTTTAATATATATACGCCACAAATGTAGGAAAACATATTACGATCATATTACGAACATATTATGCTGTGTTAAAAGCATCTCATCTTACTAGCCATAATGAAATAATATAACAAGAGAAAATCTTTTGTTTATGTATAATCTTGCAGGTATAAAAAATTCAAGTTACGAACATTTGTATAATTTTTTAATACAAAAAACATATGAAAAATATTGTAGAACTTTGAGTTATTTGCCAAATAGTTTGGTATATTTTCAGCGACTTTTCAATATTTTTATATAAATTAGTTTATTGATATGATTTTATTGTATATAGTGAAAAAAATTTGAACACTTTTACCATAGGTCAAACTTATAAGGATGAAACTGAAAAAAGTTAATTTTCAACATCCTTGCGATATCACCAATATATCCTGAAATTTAGATAAACAAAATTGATGTCAAAGAAAAGATAATTTTGTGTAGAATACAAGTACAAAAATTATTTTTTAATTTTAGTCTCCATTTATGAAATAATCAAACAAAAAAGAAAAAAATACAGAATAACCAAAAAAATTAAAACCGCGATATCTTAAAAACAAGAGCTGCTCAAAAAAAACTAAAGATAGTTTTGACTATGAAATGTCCCATACATGTTTTATCAAAAACATTTTCCGCGGCACCAAACCAAAATGTCAATTTTGTTCCTCTGTGTAATTAATTGATTTGATTTTTTTCCAGAAAATATTAAAATCGATTGAACCTTTATAAAAATGTACTAATCTTTTTTAATTTTGATCATTTTTAAAATTGAACATACCCGAGGTGTGCTATTTTGGGAACCCCTGGTCCTGCTTCTGGTGGGCTCATGAGGTCCTTCATTCAAATCGGACTTAGGGTTTAGAAGTTACAGATTTATTTCCCTCTTTTTTTTCTCATACCACTGTGCGGCGTCTCGACTCCTTTTGCCGCTGCAGCCGAATTAGGCTAATTTCTATTTTTGTCAACTGCAAAACTGAAATAGTGTTGCTAATATAATTAAAAATGTATATCTAAATTAGTGCTTAAAAAATATGTATATATTTTTTTTACTTAATTAAGAGAAATTTCTGATAACCATATTGAAATAAATTAATAACTGGTACATAAATTATTACCACATACAGTGCCGGACTTAAATATTCACACATCATACAGATTTATTTTTAATCTTCCATATTTTTTAAACGAAGGCCACAACTTTCGTAAGGGTTTCAAAAAATATTTATTTACGTATAACTTATTGAAATAAATGGAAAAACTAAACATAAGTTAGCACATTTCAGAAAAAAAATTTAACTAATGTTTCGAAGTTCGATTTTAAGGGGACAAAAATATTCACACAGTTTCTAATTTTTAATAGGAAAATAGTTTTTTTTTAATAGTTTAATATTTTGTGGAGAAGCCTATCTTTTTAATGACTTCTTTTAATCGTCTTGGCATTGAATCGACCAATTTTTGGTGACGTCAGCTCCAATATTTTGCCATTTTTGTAACGGGACTTCTTTAAGTTGAGTCTTACTAATACTATGGTGCTTTCCTACACGTTCGGCCAATTTATCCCACAAATGTTCTATGGAATTCATGTCAGGTGATTGCGGAGGAGTCGGGAGAATGTGGGGAACATGATGCTCTATTCATATTCGGACATCATGGGCAGTGTGTTTGGGGTCATTGTACTGTTGAAAATAGAAACGTTCCCAAGCTTTAACTTTAGAGCGCATTGTAGTAGGGTTTCTTTTAAAATATTAAGGTACACTGTTTTGTCCATTGAACCGTCGATGAAAACTAAGTTTCCTACACCAGATGCAGCCATACAACCCCACAACATGACCCCTTATCCACCATGTTTGACAGTGTTTACTACATTGTACTTTTCCAATTCAGTGTTTGGCCTTCTCCAAACTCTTACTCTGTCGTCCGATTGAAAAATACTTACAAAAATAAATCTGAAGATTTCTGGAACGTAATACTATTCTTAGATAATATTTTGCAATAATATTTTTTAATCGGATGACATAGTAAGAGTTTGGAGAAGGCCAAACACTGAATTGGAAAATAACAATGTAGTAAACACTGTCAAACATGGTGGATAAGGGGTCATGTTGTGGGGTTGTATGGCTGCATCTGGTGTAGAAAACTTAGTTTTCATCGACGGTTCAATGGACAAAACAGTGTACCTTAATATTTTAAAAGAAAACCTACTACAATGCGCTCTAAAGTTAAAGCTTGGGAACGTTTCTATTTTCAACAGTACAATGACCCCAAACACACTGCCCATGATGTCCGAATATGAATAGTGCATCATGTTCCCCACATTCTCCCGACTCCTCCGCAATCACCTGACATGAATTCCATAGAACATTTGTGGGATAAATTGGCCGAACGTGTAGGAAAGCACCATAGTATTAGTAAGACTCAACTTAAAGAAGTCCTGTTACAAAAATGGCAAAATATTGGAGCTGACGTCACCAAAAATTGGTCGATTCAATGCCAAGAAGATTAAAAGAAGTCATTAAAAAGATAGGCTACTCCACAAAATATTAAACTCTTAAAAAAAACTATTTTCCTATTAAAAATTAGAAACTGTGTGAATATTTTTGTCCCTCTTAAAATCGAACTTCGAAACATTAGATAATTATTTTTCTGAAATGTGCCACTTTATGTTTAGTTTTTCCATATATTTCCATAAGTTATATGTAAATAAATATTTTTGTTGAAATCCGTACGAATGTTGGGGCCTTCGTTTAAAAAATATGGATGATTAAAGATAAATCTATATGGTGTGTGAATATTTAAGTCCGGCACTATTTTTTATTTTTACTCAATATAATTGTTAATTACTTTGGAATTTTGTACGGTTATTTTTATTAAAGTAAAAAATTAAACTGACACCACTGAATTATAAATCAACAGTTTACTTTGAAGCTGTCGTCTTTAAAAGAATTCAGAATCTGCCGCACGACTGCAACTGCAGCCAACAGGATTTGTGTTCGTGAAGCCTGCTGTCTTCAATGTGTTTAATGCATAAGGCAACGCGTTGCAACGGTTGCCAAATGAGGGTCCGTCACAATCGCAATTGTATAATAAATCCATACCATTTAACAAACTTTATAAAATTTTCATATTGCTCATTTGCTGCAACAATGTCATAATTCAATAAATCCAAATTTCGAGCATTGTAAATAGGTAAGTTGTTTTAATAACTGACGAGTCTTGTGAACTATTTTCTAAAAGTACACGCTAGATCGCCGAAGAATCATTTTGTCCTAATTTCATAACCTAATTGTGCGTTGCCGCTTGTGTGTTAAAAATCTTTAAGTTATTTAGAAAATTGGCATATTTTGTTATGTGTTTGTTTTTTTCTTAAAAAATTAAAAATATATACATATATATCGGCTTGTTCCAAAATAATGCCTTTTGCCAAATAATAAAATTTTTCAACAAGATTGGGCCATAACTCTCAGAGATATACATATGTAGGTGATCAAAATTTGACATTTTGGCCAAACGGGTGTTTTTTCTCATCCATGTAACTTATTACCTATTGTTCTTAGAAAAATTTGTCCCAAATAGTTTAGTTGGCTATTACTTCAATCTTTTGGGAAAAATTAAAAAAAATTTAATTTTTTTTACTTTTTTAGCTTACACAGAAAAAAGTTTCAACATAAATATTATGATTTGATTTCATTGATTTCAATTCATAACATTTATAAATAATTTCTTAAATAGTATGATTTTTTCATGTTTTTGTTTTCAAAAAAAATCTAGAAGGCTTGAAAAATATTATTTCAATTTCATTTATATTTTTATGTTGTTCAAAAATGTTAGAAATTTTTCTTCGATTTTTTTTTATGATTTTCAGCTTCAAAATGAGAAAATATGCGCGAAATTCAAAAAAAAAATTTTATAAGGATGAAATGCTTTTAGTTTATGCATATTTTATTATGATTAATGATATTTTTTATGTTTCAGATATTAATAATTCATCTTAAAATATTGGCCAATATATGGTTATTATGAAAACATTTTTGAAATAATTCATTAGATAATACAATTATAATGCCATTTATTATAAAATAGCAAAAATTTCCGTCATGTATAATTTTATAATATTTATGAACATGTTCTTATTCTGAATGAAAATAGTTTGGGGAAAACAGTATTTATTACAAAATTCATTCCAATTATGATTTTTTTTTCTATGTAGGTTTTGAAGAAATTTTTCTAAGAACAATAGGTAATAAGTCACATGGATAAAAAAAAACACCCGTTTGGCCAAAATGTCAAATGTTGACCCCCTCTAACTCAGAGAATTCCGGACCGATCTTGTTGTAAAATTGTGTCCAAATTACTATCCAATAGGAATTCAACCCGATCGTAAGACATCTGCCGAATCTTATATACCCTTCATCAAATTATACTTCAAAATACAAATTTTAAATATTTTTAGGTAAACAACATTTTTTTTCCAAAGTTGTTTTTTTTTTTTGGAAAAAAAAATTTTTCGAATTGTTTTAATTTTTTTTTTAAATTTTAAAAATTAATTTTGGGTTTTTTAATTTTTTTTTTGGTGAATCAAAAAATTCGGGTTAAAAAATAATTTTTCCGATTTTGACCCATTGTAGGTCCAACTTACTATTGTCTTATATACGTCGTTGCAAAGGTCTTTGAAATATCTATCATTAGATATCCATATTGTCTATATTAATGACTTAGTAATCCAGATATAGGTCAAAAATCCTGGTTTTTTCCTCATATCACCTTTATTTATGGACGGATTTTGCTGATTTAAATAGCAAACTTCTCGAAACCATGTCTTTGGATCCCGAAGATATCTGGGGTCTTCTGAAAATTGATTTCAACAAGCAGACGGACATGGCTTAATCGACTCCGCTATCTATAAGGATCCAGAATATATGTATATTAGAGTGACAGCCGATTTTTTTTTTTAGATTTCAAAGAGTGCTGGGTGGAATATTGTGACACTAGGCCTAAATGTTAAGTGCTGAAAATTTGAGCCAAATCGGGCAACGATTTCTGGACGCGCATCGAGGTCAATGTTAAGATATATGCAAAATTATATTTATTTATATTAATGCATATTACATTAAAAAATTTTTTTGGAAGTTAACCCTGCATCTCCTTTGTGTCAAAATGACCCAAAAACTGTATTATCGCCAAAATTCGGAAAAAATGCAAATTTTTCAGATATTTTAAAAATTTTGCTACTAAATAATACTTTTGCAATTGAATGCAAAAGAATCGAAATGTGTACGTAATTATCGTTGTAATGAGATATTAATGACAAAATTTGGTTCAAAAATGTTAAAGTTATTACAAATTCGCCAGACCATTAACGTGTTTCAGGCCACTTGAACAAAAAATTTAGGAAAAAAAAATTAACATATTTCGAGAAAAATTAAAATAAAAGCCAATTTTTATTTAAAATATATCCGTATTTACTTGTGTATGAGTTTTTGTCTTCGAAGGATACCGTTAACCTATTCGCAGGTATGGCAAAAAAAAAATATTTTTTTTAACGGCTGTTTCAAATCTCCATTTTCAAATTTTTAAAAATTTTGTTAAACAAATTGCAGAATTTTTTTATCATCACATTGGGATTTATTGAGATCAAAATAGGGAATAAAAATATGAAAAAATTATGTCAATACCTCTTACAGTTTTTCCGTACCTGCGATTTAAATTTTGCGATTTTCAAGAAAAACTAATTTTTTGTCCATATTTAGGCGAATGAGCCCAATTTCCTTAATGTTATAAATTTTAAGTAAAACCTATTCATAATATAATAGTCCTTGTAATTCTAAATATGGTCTGAAAGTTTTACTAAAATCGGAAAACGATAACCTTAAATCGTGAAGGTCAAAGGTCAAAGGTCAAATTTTTCAATATTTTGAATTTCTAATGAAAAAATAGCGAAATGTTATATATTTTTGGGCCGATGTTAATGAAACTTGAGGAAAGTATAACATAAAGTCCAGAATTTAAAATAACAGCACAAAAATGGAAATTAACTCTTAGCAGCACTTGGGGTCCAAATTACCCTCAACTTTTAAAATCACGAAAAACACAGCCATTTTGATCCCAAATGCTTTTAAAGGATTAAATCCATTTTTGCACTGTTGTTGTAAATGTTAGACCCCATTGTATATTTTGCTCAAGTTTTATTAAAATAGGCCCAAAAATATATAACATTTCGCTATCTTTTCTTTAGAATATTGAAAAATTTGACCTTGGACCTTCACGATTTAAGGTTAACGTTTTCCGATTTTAGTAAAACTTTCAGACCATATTTAAAATTACAAGGACTATAATATTATGAATAGGTTTTACTTAAAATTTATAACAATAAGGAAATTGGGCTCATTCGCCTAAATATGGACAAAAAATTGGTTTTTCTTGAAAATCGCAAAATTTAAATCGCAGGTACGGAAAAACTGTAACAGGTATTGACATAGTTTTTTCATATTTTTATTCCCTATTTTGATCTCAATAAATCCCAATGTGATGATAAAAAAATTCTGAAATTTGTTTAACAAAATTTTTAAAAATTTGAAAATGGAGATTTGAAACAGCCGTTAAAAAAAATATTTTTTTTGGCCATACCTGCGAATAGGTTAACGGTATCCTACGAAGACAAAAACTCATACACAAGTAAATACGGATATATTTTAAATAAAAATTAGCTTTTATTTTAATTTTTCTCGAAATATGTTAATTTTTTTCCTAAATTTTTTGTTCAAGTGGCCTGAAACACGTTAATGGTCTGGCGAATTTGTAATACAACGATAATTACGTACACATTTCGATTCTTTTGCATTCAATTGCAAAAGTATTTATTTAGTAGCAAAATTTGTAAAATATCTGAAAAATTTTCATTTTTTCCGAATTTTGGCGATAATACAGTTTTTGGGTCATTTTGACACAAAGGAGATGCAGGGTTAACTTCCAAAAAAATATTTTAAATGTAATATTCATTAATATAAATAAATCTATACATTTCTAGAAAACAATGCAGAAATTTAACGAGTTTCACCTATTTATTCCATATAAATAGTAAAATTTTGCATATATCTGAACTTTGACCTCGATGTGCGTCCAGAAATCGTTGACCGATTTGGCTCAAATTTGCATCACTTAACTTTTAGGCCTAGTGTCACCCTTCTCACTATGGTGAAGGGTATAACAAGTAATAATAATAACCAACACAGACTAATGGTGTTTTCTTTTCTGGCATAAATGATGCATTTATTCTGCCTTTTACCCTTCTTTGTGTTCTTTTCTGAAGAAAATGTAGTTTGGTCGTGTTCTTTTCTAATAATGTTACCATAAATCCCTGAATATATGCAACATGTTTCACCATCAATTTTAACAAAGGGTTAGAAATGCACCACTTTTTATGTAAGCAAAAAGTATAGTTTTATAACATTTAGAAGCTATATAAAAGAAAAGTGCATAAATGGTAATGATTTTTGTTCTATTGTGATCGTTAAAAATGCAACACATTATGAGGGTATTGGTAACATTTAATAAATGGTACAAAATATATAGGCAATATTTTGTGTCAGAAAAGAAAACACCATAAATGAACAAAAAGTTCTTCCTTTTTAAATGTCAATAATTTATTTTCGCGAGTGAGCCTTATATGGGGTCTATGTTCAATTATGGGCCGATCTGTTAAATTTTATTTTGAAACAAATATTTTTTTCAGAATTTTTGTGATTTTTGGAAGTGGGCATTGTATGACCAACCATAAACCGATCGCTATGAAATTAGGTTGAGTGAATTCTTTTATATGAACCTTATTTGTTTTGAAACTGGTTGATATCGATAAACTTCTGATTTATACATGTACCTACATAAATTCCTGAACAAATATGTTTTATATAAAAAGAAATCAATCACATTTATCCATAATTAACCATAGCTCCCATATAAGGCCCACTTGCGAAATCACAATCTGACTTTTTATATGCCGGCTTTTTTTTACTTAATATTTGAAATATATTCACAAATTTTTCTAAAATATTCAAATGAATATCTGATTTATTGATACCACATTTGGGTCTATTTTATATGGGGCCATCGGAAAGTAAACTTCGGTCATATAAACCCGAAAAACTATGCACAATACACTTGTTTATTTATACAAACGATATCAGTGTATTCTGTTGTTGTTAACTGTGGCTACAAAAACAATAATGTCTTTCATTATGTTTCAATTGGTATACATATATTTATTTTCGATTTCTGAAAAATTAAAATTTTGAGTTGTGTCACTTTTGAACTGGGTGTGCAATATGTACTTACTACATAAGGCATAGGGTAACATAGAGACGAGACGGAATTGTCAAAAACCTAAGTCTGTTGTCAAAAACCTATCTCTTGCAACAACAAAATACATGCTAGTCAATGTATTTTGTTGTTGTATCAGAAATATTATTTGTTGTATTTTTGTTTGACAAATCGGAGTGTCTCGTCTCTATGTATAATTCTCTATGACATAAGGTCTCAAAAGAACATATTATGAATTAGAAATGGAATGGTTAACATATATGAATCATTCTTTTTTGATTTTAATTCACTATGAATTAGCTAAATTTTGAATTAATTCATTGAATTGAAAAAATTAATTGAATGAAATTTGAATCGATTCAATCGAATTAGGCAGAAATAATTTGCAATTCATTTCCAATTCATTTGAATTGAATTAGAAAAAAGAATTGCCAATTCAAATGAATGAATCAAAAATGAGTTGCAATCAATCAAATTCAAGAGCAAATCTCTAGGGGGAATGAAAAATTGCTCCTACCAAAATTAAAATATCCAGTACAAAAATTGAAAAGCCTTGTCCTGTATCCGCGCCTGATCAATGAAAACATGGTGTTTGGAGTTTGTTTCGTCAAGAACTGATTTTTATTTTGAAATACGCTGAACGACAATACACATTTAATATTCAAGAAGCAATTAATAATTTTTGAAATTTTGTGAGCCACGACCACCTAACGACAAACTTTTTGCTAATATTTATCTTATATTTATTTCAAAAAAATAAAACTATCTTCCACAAATAATCAAAAATCAGAAAAAATATACATACATTGTTATGCTTGCTGTCTTACATAAAAAATTAGTTGAATGACAAAACGACAGTGATGCTTACAAAATCAATTAAAATTTCAATCAATTCAAATGAGTTGGAAATGAATTCAATTCAAATGAATTGGAAATGAATTCAATTCAAATGAATTGCTAATTCTTTTTTCTAATTCATTTGAATTAATTCACACATAGAATTTTTCGGTTCTATCAACAGAAAGTCAGTTGAAAACAAAGAATTTCGGTTAAAGTAACCATACTTTTATTATCCCTTTTAAAATTTTGTAGCCACAACTGTAAAATTCGGTCACTAACGTAGAGTCATTCGATTGGAAACAAATTCGGTTGCTATCACAAATCTGTTTTCTCTGTGTGGTATTAACATTTGAAAATGATTAAGGACATAATGCCACCGAACAATATTGGCCGCCAAGGCGTCAGTTGTTGCTGGTTTATCAGCATAAACCAGTGACTTCGCGTGGCCCACAGGAAATAATCGAGAGATGTCAAATCGCACGACTTTACCCCCCATTGCCACATGTAAGTGCAAGTTCGAAAAACTCAATACACTCACAGTTTTTTACTAACACAATCAAATCTTTCTCAGCTTATAAGAGAATTTGCTTGTAAGTAAATTTTTTGTCACTTGTCGCAAGCAAAATGACAAGTAAAGAAACAGTGATACCAAGAATGAGTTTTATATCAATTTACTAGAATTTAGTAAAAGAAAATTGAAGATTTTCTATGTATTTAAAAAAATAAAATAAACTACAAATACACAACAACACATATTAATTATATTTTTAAAAATAAATTTCATTAATTTAAAAAAAAAATTTAAGGAAAATATTTTTTTCAGTAATTTTATAATATTGACATCACTGGTAATACTGGTTTTTCGGTGTTTTTTGATGATAATACGTATTCATTACTTACAAGTAATTACTTACATGTGGCAACGGGGGGTAGAGGTCATTTGACAGGTCCATTTCTTAGTAAATCTATGGTTGCGGTCGTCGTATCATGTTGCTTTAACGATATGCATTAACAGTAGCGCAAGCTCCGGCTTCATTTTTGAAAATATAAGGTACGATGATGCCACCGTACCGAACGGCTCACCTTTATTGATGTAATGAAGTTTTCTTTGGATTCGTCTCATTGCATATGCGACAATTTTATCCGTTTTACCCGTTAAGCCAAAAAATTAACCTTTGCACTTAACACATAAAACGATGACTAATTTTCAAAATAAATTTGTATAATTTGGTACCGTTGTTCAAGCGTCAATCTATTCATGATGATTTGCCAGAATATACTGATCATAAATGTCAAAAAGTGAGCACAGTTACCACTTACCCTAGTTCCATATGGCTTAAAAAACTACCCTTATTACCAGAGGGTATAATGGGTACTAGTTTTACCGCCTAATTTTTACCACTTAAACGTTCGAATTTTCAAAAAATTCCCTATAGATCGATATATGTATATTAGAGTGACAATCAGTAATATGGACAAAAATGTTTGTTCGAATTTCAAAGAGTGCCGAGTGGAATATTGTGAAACTAGGTCTAGAAGTTAAGTGTTGAAAATTTGAAGTAAATCGGACAACGATTTCGGGACGCGCATCATGGTCAGAGTCAGTTATATGCAAAATTTTAATATTTATATGAAATAAATTTGTCAAAATGACCCAAAACTGTTAAATTCGGAAAAAAATCACATTTTTAAGTTGTTATAAAAATGTTCCTATTAAATAATTAATTTTGCAATTGAATGTGAAAGAATCGAAAAATTGGTTAAACATTTTTAAAGTTATTAAAAATTCCCCTGACCATAATGTGTCTCAGACCACTAGAACAAGAAATGTAGGAACAAAATTAACATATTGTTACGTTTTAACCTTTTCAAAACGTTTGTTTATTTCCCTTAAATAAGCCGGATACTTTTGATTGCATATAAAAGCCGTTTAGTAGTTTGAAAATTGTAACAACTCTTTATTTATTTAAAATGTATAACAACCACAGAATTAAATAGTCACTCAATGTTTTTTATACACGTTTATAAATTCTCAGAAATACAGACACTTTATAATGTACACGAATTCACTTGAAAAATACAACACACTTTAAGGCACTCAGTTGATGTTTATTCGAAAAGCGTCTCTGATAAACTCACTAACTACTACAACCAAGGTTGCCAACTATTCAGCTCAGAAAATGGCTAGATTTTGAATTAAAAATGACTAGAAATGGCTAAAACCCAAAAATAACTGAATACAAATTCATAAATATTACATTTCTTGCCCCCATTACCACGAATTCTGGTTATGTATTAACTAATAGTTATACTGACAGTTTTCAAAAATAATTTTTACCAACTTCGTGTTAATGGGGTTTAGCAGATTAACCCCCACTTTTTCAATCTCCGGTTATCGTTTTTCGTAACGATATACTTCCAATTAATAGAATTTTTGTATGAGAACTGTCAGTATATCGTCATGATAAAAAATAACCAGAGATTGAGGAAATGGGGATAAATATTTTTTTCCTTTTTGATAAATTAAACAAATAAAAAATACTTGGGGGATTCAAACTGCCTCCTATTAGGTCGTATTGTCATAATGTCATAAAATATTTGTTTAGTTTAAATAAATTTTTGTTGGGTTTCAAACAAAAAAGTTATAAACTAATAAGACTTTTATGTTTATTGGTTTGTCATAAAATAACACTTTTTTGTTTGCAGTACAACAAGAATTTTTTAGTCTGCAACCTCTGCCACTATTAACACTGCCATCTGCACTCTAGATTTCTCTTTAATTGTCTAGAGGTTTCTAATACATACGCCATCTGTGGTGTACTTTCCACAATGTTCTTTAACTGAATATTCGAATTCAAATATACGGTCGCAGTAAACATCGATCAATGGTCAACTGAAAGCTTTTATTCAATGTTAATAATGCCCACAGCTATGTTACAGTTTGCTATTACAGCACTACTTTTAAATCAGCCGTTAAAATCGTTATATTTGAATTCAAGTACAATTTCGTAACAATATTTAGAGAAAAATTTAAATAAAAGGTAATTTTTACTTAACATATTTCCGAATTTACTGGTGTATTTGTTTTTGTCTTCGTAGGATACCGCTAACCTCTTCGCAGGTATGACCAACAAAATTAAATTTTTTAACTTTAAAATTTTCAAAAAAAATCACATTCGATTTATTGAGATTATAATAAGGAATAAAAATATGAAAAAATTATGTCAATACCTCTTACAGTTTTTCCGTAAATTAAATTTTGCGATTTTCAAGAAAAACTAATTGTTTGTCCATATTTTGGCGAATGAACCCAATTTCCTTACTGTTATAAATTGTAAAACCTATTCACAATATTATAGTCCTGCTAATTTTAAATATGGTCTGAAATTTTTACTAAAATCGGACAACGTTAATCCTTAAATCATGAAGGTCAAAGTAAAAATATTGCAATATTTAGAGTTTCTCATGAAAAGATACACTCAAAACAATTTTACATTAACTGATTGTAGTTTATTCAAAAAGTTTTCCGTTAAGTTAATAATTAATAAAAATATAGTTAAAAAACAAACTACAAAATAAAACGTTTTATAAACAAAGTATAACAAAGTATACCAAGGAGTCCGACTCTGTATTTTTCAATATTACTCTCTCGCATATACGGGTAACGTATGAATTCAACACCCTTGAGAGAATTAAACACTTCAAAATACTAGAAATTTTACTTTGATATTCCGACTAATTATGTATATACCGAACTTTATTACACTTCTACACAATATTTGGGGAATTTTTTAAATTCTTTACAGGACACTTTTATTTCTGAAACACGCTAATTTTGCTCAAATGAAAAAATATTTTTTTATTAATTTTTGACATACAATTTTATTTGTGGTAGAATTTAGAGTTTTAATTTTTGGTATCGAAAATAGATCAAAATTTAAATAAATTAAAATTTAAACATTTTTATAGAACTCTGTGTGTCTGGTGAAAATTAAAAAGAGGTTGCAGTCGTTCGTCAGTTTATAGTAGACGCTGCATAGTAGTATAGAACAAAAAAAGAGAGATATAAATCTGTAACTTCTAAACCCTTAGTCCGATTTGAATGAAATTTGACATTCAAAGAAGAGTGTCGTCGAGTTTAAGTTTTGAATTCTGGCCACATGAGCCAGTGGTCACCAAATTTTTAAAACGACCGTATTTCTTCGTCTGTTCCGATTTCAAAAGAATTACATATATAGAATTTCCTCGTAGAGCATCAGTTATCTCTTATACCTTAGGGGAGATTCACATTTGAAAATTAAATTTTCAAAATTTTTACCCATCCTACTCCAGGTACTTGATATCAGAGGGACCAAATATTTCACAATTTTCTCCATTTTTCATTTATTGGAATTGTAAAAAACGCCTATTTTTTATGTAAATGTCAAATTAAGGACAAAAATTCTCAAATCGCATAATCGTTATCAAAATATAGTAACCCATTTTATATGGCCAAATATGTTTTTAATTATTTTGTAAAGGACTCCGATAGCCCCGTCCCTGGTATGGATATAATAGCCAAAAAAAACTAAAAAATCAAATGTTTGTGATTTTTCAACACTTTTTGGGAAATTTCGGGATTCCTGATTACAAATTTCAAAATTTGTTTCTATATTTCCATTTTTAATAGAAAAATCTATGTATATAACTGTAAAATGTCAGTAAAAAATATTCATAAATAAAAATTTAATTTCAATTTGAAACATTTTTATCTTTGCAAAAAATCAATAAAAAGCATTTTTTGTGATATTTTTCAAAAGAATCTTATATATAAATAGGCCACACGTTTTTCTGTGGTACACTTTTAAGTATGTTATTGTCCACCAATATTGATGAAACATATATGGTTTAAAAGATTATTTTCTCTAGATGTGCACAATATAATTTTTTTAAAAAATTATTTCCATAAAAGTGTTAAAAAGCGTTCTAAATTTGCTTGAAAAACAACAACAATTGGAGTATTCACATGGTCTGCTATTAGTCATATTGTCATAATGTGCTAATTTATTATAATAGTTGGTGTTGTGTTTTAAACAAAAAAGGTATTATTTTATGACAAAACTATAAACATAGTTCAAATAGTGTTATTAGTTTAGAACTTTTTTGTTTGAAACACAACAAAAAGTTGTTAAAACTATCATAATATATTAGGACATTATGGCGATATAGTAGACCGTGTGAATACCCCAATTATCTAAATACACGTGTATTTGTACACAAACGTGAAAAAATATTTTTGCGTATACTCAAAGTAACTGTATAATTTCGTTATTAGTGGTCGAATTTTGACTACCAGGCGATCCTATAAGTTATATATATATATAAGTTATATATATATATTTTTGAAAAACAGACAAATCCCCTATCCATATAACACGTCTACATTGTGTTTTTTACTTGGTAAATTAATTGGGGAATACTTAATAACTCGCAGAGAATTTACCTTGTACGAAAATCTGGAGTAGGGTGGGAAAAATTGTAGATAATTGATAGCAGTGTGGTTTGTGTGACTTTGGTTTATGATTAAGCTCTATTTCAATGAAATATACTACAATTTTCATTTAATTAAAATATTTATTTTTTTAAGTAGAGTTAAAGCTGTTTATTCGGAATAGTTCCGGTGTAAAACTATATTTGCGTTAATCTATCAAGTGTTCACTTCAAGGTAAATCAAAATTAAAAATAATTTGAGACCGCCATAAATTTTTTTCACTTTTCCAGTATGACCTCCACTTAGAGTGATCAAATATTCGACATATTCCAAAAACCGGTTTTCGAATAATTCGAAAAAGCGTAATTTTTAAAAACCGGTTTTCGGTTTTTTCAATCAGAAACCGGTTCGAATAACCGGTTTTTAAATTTTTTGTCAATTTATGAATTGTGGTATAAATTAAGCTTAAATATTTTTTTATTAAAACTAATTAAAAAATCATTCAGTCTTTTAAAAATTTATTTAACTTAAATTTAATTTATTTAACACAACTTTAAATTTGTTTAATATTTTAAATCAAAAGAAATGATATATGTATATTAATATATATAATATATATTAACACATACTAATAGTTAGTTGTATTTTTTTAAATAATATTTCAAGAAGAGAATACAATTTAAATAATTTGAGGACACACGATTCCTCAATTTATTTTTGATTAAAAAAGTAACAGCATTGTACCTATAAAAGATTTACTTTATTTTAACTTTTTAAAATTTGTCCAAGTAATCAAAATCTGGCTTTAAATCGCTAGTTGTTGCAATACTAGTTTTTTTGTGTGGATTTCGAAGTTCTTTTATTGTTAAACTGAGCTGAGCTTCTAAATTTTCTGAGTCACATTCAATATATTCTAAACCTATATCTATGTATAGGCAGCTGGAACGATTAAACCTTGTTATTAAAATCAGTAGTGACAATGGCAGTATCAATGACTTTTTATGATATCCACCAATTTAAAAGACACGCGGTTGGTATAACCTACGTAGGACAGGAACCGTTATACGAAGCTAAATCAAACACGCGCCAGAACGAGACGCAAAATTTTCGAAGGTAAAACACAAAAATAGGCCAGAAATAATGACAATGACGCTCGACTGCGCCTAGTCCTTGACGTATAACTTGTTAATGGCTTTCAACATGAAATCATAACACACATTTAGATAAAAAGTGTTGTTTAAAGTAATCGCTAATTATTAAAAGTAATCGCATAATTCGAATAATTCGAGACAAAAAAAACGGTTTGTCGAATAACTCGAAAACCGTCCTTTTGTAAAAACCGGAAAATTGGAAAATAACCGGTTTTTCGAATAATTCGAAAACCGGTTTGACCACTCTACCTCCACTCTTTCACGAAAGAAAATTTTTTAAGAATGGATAAATACTCCCAAAGTACATCGCAAAAAATTTGTTTTTTATAAAATTCCCCCGGGATTTTTTTATATTTCTCCTTCGTCGGGATTTTTTTTTTTCCTACGTAGATATAAATATAAAAGAATCATTTCGGAAAGCATAGCTGATGTGCTAAGGGACGCCTCCGCAGGTTGCGGATAGCGGAGAACCCTACCATGTAGTATGGAGGGTAACTGCGAATTAAATAAGCAGTGGCGGACAAATCAGCGGATTGGAGAAGAGGGTCTCAGATGGACACGCCTGGCAACGTGTAACTTTAAGTTCTGAGTGCCGTAGAGGCTCCAATCGTCATGGCGAAATATTGGCGCCATTTAATAACCAATGCCAAGGAATACTTATTCCAGGTCCCTCGCCTTCAAGCAGGTTGGGCTGCGGGTTAATATCCCTCTCCCGGAAAAAAAACTCTTATTACTGAAACGTCTACAATAAATTCAACACGATCCCCCACCACGATGACGAAATTTGGCTTTAAACAACGGATAAAGATTGGAACATGGAACGTTCAAACTCTTACGGATCCATCAAGGCTTGAACAAGTTTGCAGAGAAATGTGCAACTACAACATCGATATTCTCGGACTAAGTGAAGTTAGATGGTTGAACAACGGTTCCACGCGCACAGAAAATGGCAGTACCTTCATATTTTCTGGCCACAGCGATAAACGTATAAACGGCGTTGGTCTAATACTCTCCACAATGGCGAGCAAGGCACTCATACACTATACAGCAGTATGTGACCGTATCATCTCTGCACGTTTCCACTCAAAGTTTCGCAAAATATCTGTGATACAGTGCTACGCGCCAACGGAGGTAGGCGATGATGACGCTAAAGATGTCTTTTATAGTCAACTTGAAGCGGTTATTCAAGCGATCCCAAGTGGCGATATCAAGATCTTGCTCGGAGACTTTAATGCTAAGGTAGGCTGTGACAACGAAAATCTCCAGTCTGTTATGGGGTCCCAAGGACTGGGCGATATCAGAAATGAAAATGGCGAAAGATTAGTGGACTTGTGTGCTAGACATCGTTTGTTTATAGGCGGTACGAAATTCATCCACAAAAATATTCACAAATATACCTGGGAATCCCCTGATGGCTTTACGTTCAACCAAATTGACCACATAGTGGTCAGCAAACTGTTCCTGGGGTGCCTATTAGATGTGAGAACTATGCGCGGTGCAGATATAGCCAGCGATCACAAACTACTGGTAGGAACTTTCAGACTACGCCCAGCATCAGTAAATCTGCAAAAGGGTCCCATTAAATATAATTCGTCACGTCTTCGTAACCCGGAAGTGGCCGCACGTTACTGTTCTGCCATCAGTGGTTCACTCCGAAGTAGTGAGAGGCACTCGTGGTCTACGATTACAAACAGCTGTTTTCAGACTGCTAAAGCGATTCTTGGAGTTAGAAAGGGAAACCATAAACCATGGATTAGCGAAGAGTCTTGGGCTGAAATCGCAAATCGAAAGCGCCTTAACAATATCGCAACTCGAACGAGAACAGCGGACGCAAAAATGGTGGCCAAGGGAAACTATCGACAATCAGCAAAAACCGTAAAGGCCCTGGTACGTGCTGACCGTGAGCGACACTATAATAGTATAGCTGAGGAAGCAGAACAAGCAGCAAACATTGGCAACATGCGCGGTGTTTACACGGCAATAAAACATCTTGGCGGCAAGAACATAAAAAACACCACAATGCTTAAGGACGAGAATAACATCGATCTGACATCACCCGAGGAAAAACTACAACGTTGGCAGGAATTTTTCAGTTCTGCCCCTACTCCGAATGATACAGATTTTAATGTCAATAATTGCCCTTGGCTTTCTCGTCGCCGCAATCCGCGGAGAGATATATCAACATCTCCCCCAGCATACCACGAAATACAGTCGATATTGCTGAAATTAAAGGACTCTAAAGCCGCAGGCCCCGATGCTGTGCAAGCTGAACTGCTAAAATATGGGGCTGCACCTGTTGCCGAAGCACTTACACCGCTTCTACAATATGCATGGCTGAACAATCAAATATCAGAGAGCTGGAAGGCTGGAGTGATTGTAACTATTCCTAAGAAAGGCGATCTCAGCTATTGCAAAAATTGGCGCGGAATAACTTTACTAAATGTCATCAACAAAATATTTGCTCTGCTCCTATTACAAAGGATCACGCCAATTATAGAACCACTATTACGCCGGGAGCAAGCCGGTTTTAGACCCAGAAGATCATGTGCAGACCACATTAACACCATCCGCATCATAATCGAGCAGTCTCAAGAGTACAATAGTCACTTGTATATGCTATTTGTTGACTTTGAACGCGCCTTTGATACCGTATACAGACCTGCCATATGGGCGGCCCTTAGGAGCCAAGGTATACCAGAAAAGATTGTTGTCCTGATCCGCGAGCTTTATAATGGGGCTGAATCTAAAGTGAGGTTCGATGGAAACGAAAGTCGCTCATTTCAACACACCGCAGGTGTTAGACAAGGTTGCGTTTTGTCTCCCACATTATTCCTAATCCTCCTAGATGGGGTAATGGAACAAACAAACATCGATGCTCCTCATGGTATACGCTGGAATCTAAGCGAACGTCTAAACGATATAGACTATGCGGATGATATATGTTTGTTTACCCACAGATTCGAGGATATACAACAAAAACTTTTATGCCTTGATAAGAACGCAAGGAAAGTTGGTCTTAAGATAAACGTAAACAAGACGAAACTCATGCGGATTGGCACCATCAACTCAACTCCTCTTTCACTACATGGAACTACAATTGAGGATGTTGACTCTTTTTGCTATTTGGGTAGTCGCATTTCGAAGGATGGCGGTTCTGGTATGGACATAACGGACCGCATCAACAAAGCCAGAGTCGCATTTCATTCGCTAAACAAAGTTTGGCGAGCGAACAATATATCTATTCCTACAAAAATTAGGATATTTAATTGCAGTGTAAAATCCGTATTACTCTACAGCTGCACTACATGGAGCACAACGCAAACCACACTCCAAAAGTTGCAAACATTTGTGAATCGTTGCCTTAGACAAATTCTCCGCATATTCTGGCCACATTGGGTGACTAACCAACAACTTTTGTACATGGCCAAATGTGTACCGATCGAGCTAGAAATTAAACGTCGAAAATGGTCTTGGATTGGCCATATTCTACGAAGACCATGCAATGAAATTAGCAGAGAGGCACTCGATTGGAATCCGCAAGGTCACCGCCTGCCTGGACGCCCACGAAACACTTGGGTGAGGATGGTAAGAAGAGAAGTCGAAAGCTGCAACAAGTCGTGGATCCAAGTCAAAGCTCTAGCCAATGATCGTTCCAAATGGAGAGAATTTACGGACGCCCTATGTTCAACATGAACTTTTATACATTTATCCGATATGTATAATATCAATTCATTTATATGTATAAATAAAAGGAACTATATATATATATATATATTTGAACTCATTTTTTATATAATTCATAAGTGAGAAGTGAATTTAATGTGATTTATTAATTTTGTCCAGTTAGATTTGCGATCAATAACACTGTGCGACGAGGAGATTCTAAATATGTAATTTTTGGGAAATCGGAACACAGACGAAGAAATACGATCGTTTTAAAAATTGAACATACCCGAGGTGTCCTACTTTGGGACCCCTGGTGAGCTCGAGAACAATTCTTCTTTTGAAAATACAGATTTATTTCCTCTTTCCAGCGTATACTTGAACATTATAAAGTGTGTTTTTAAAGTGCGTGTATTAAGATAGAGTGTCTGTTTAAATTGTTGTGTAAATTTAAATAAAGAGTTGTTACAATTTTTAAACTACTGAACTGCTTTTATATGCATTCAAAAGTATCCGGTTTATTTAGAGGAAATAAACCACCATTTTTAAGGTAAAAACATAACAATACGGTTAGTTTTATTACAAAACTAAAAAAAATCGTTTACTTTTCAGTTATATTACAATTCAACAGCAATCGAACTTTGAAAGGTATGGAAATTGTATTCGATACAAAAGCTCATCCTATCACGAATGCGAACCCAAACTTACTATACATATGTTTTCATAAACTTTTATCCATTCAATTCTTCACAGTAACGAACAAAATTTTGTTTTCGTTTTTATAAACGATTTTTATAATTTTCAAACGAAATTCTTTGAACATTTGAAATTTTGACATAAAAAATATAAAAACCAGTATGATTGAATCGTGTGTTGTAAAATTAGATCATAAAATTTAAATCGTCAAGACATAAACATCAAAAAATAAAACAAATTAAATATGAATGCCAAAGAAAAAATATTTTGGGGAGAATTTTTCGAAGTTTATAAAACAATTGAAAGAGGTGGGCCAAGGCAAGAATGGTAAAAAAAGTCAACGTTTTTCGAATACTGCAAGAGTTTTTTTGGAGTCTTCGTTGTGGTATTACGATAAACTTCGTTTTTGGAAGATCAGGAATGTTCGAGAGAAAAAAATGTACCATCTTCTTTTAGAAGTTTAGTGTGTCCTAGTTCTCCTTTGTTTTCTAGCCATTTCTTCATGCAAACACGTTGTATTTGATAATTTTTTGTTTATGTTTATCATTATTCATTACCAGGGCAAGGATTTCTATGCAAATGCATGTTTGTAGTAACTCAAAATTACTTTTGACAATTTATCTTTCCGAATCGAAGAATTTGAAACAAAATGGCATCGATTTGTTGTTGCATATTTTGTTATAAATGCATATTTTGCATATTTTTCTTTTAATATATTAAGCATATTTTTCATTTTATTGCATATTTAATTTTCTTTGGATATATTTTTATATCAGTGTACACTGTACATTAGACCGTAGCTCCAAAAAATCCCCGTAAACCCCCTAATATAATGTATTTCTGCAAGACAGTAACGAACATTTTTTTTTTCTTAAAATATGATATATCTATTGCTCCAAGGACGAAGTCTATTGAATTTGGTTAGAACCGGTCCATTATGTCTCCTAGCCCCCATATAAGTAATTTACGATTAGTGAAATTTATATTTTTCGTTTATTAATACATAAATACACTCAGGTCTCGTTTTATGCGATAGATGCGTTCCAAAAAAAAAATGTCATAAATTGAATTCGCATATAAAAACTAATGATTCGTTCTAAAATTCTGAAAAAACGCATAAATTCAAATTTTAATTAAAAAATTCAAACAAAATCGCATAAAAAAAATCAACAAAAATATATTTATTTTATTTACTTAAACTATAAAAACAAAATACGTCAAAAAAATAAACAAAAATATAATATTGATTCATTAATTACAGGAAAAAACTGAAAATGATAAAAAAATAAGGAAATTCTGTAAATATGTATGATTAATCTGAATCACTGAATAATTGTCTGCATCGTTTTGGAATTGGTTCAACGTCACTTTCATCACTAGATGATATAATCATATTGTCATCATATGGTAAAATATCATTTTCATTTAAAAAAAACATCTAAAATTTAAAAATCTGTTAAAATTCTAAAAAAATCTTTAATTTAAAAATCGCATGAATTTGAATCCGCATAAAACGAGACCTGAGTTCATATTTCAAATAAAAAACTTGTTTTTTTTTGCATATTTTTGTCATTTGTAGTGCATATTTTCTCTCTTTATAGTGCGCATATTTTTAATTTTTTAGTGCATGAAAATCCTTGCCTTGTTCATTACAAACTTTTCCACACAATTTTTGGTAAAACAAGAATTTTGTACCAGCATGCTAACGTGTGCTTCAAGCTTAATTGCACAATCACCTGATTGCTCAATAATGATGCTGTTGTCACAAAGTATATACTTTGTGGTGTTGTGTATGGGCCCTATGACACATTTGTTTGTTGAAGAATCCTTCGTTTAGAAATTCGCCAATTTTATAAAAACAGACTGTTAGTTTTACTTCCGCTCATAATGAAATTCTGTGACATGCCTGCATATACATAAATTTTCTGAACCATTAAGTAATCCAAATTAGCATAATTTTGCCCACAACGGCAGTGTCAACATCCACACTCAATATTATGCTTTAAAAATCGACATACACACTTGCAAAATAAAAGGATTGAGTTGTATTCTTAATGCGAATTTGTATTTACTGTCTACTAAGTACGACATGAAATATTAAATGTTTGTAGTTTGGCTACAATCAGCCATTGAATTTCATATCTGGCAGCAATATAAAAGTATGTTGAACTATGTAATTGTATTCGCCTTGCAACATATGACACAAAATTTATGAAAACGTATAAGAGAAACTTTTGCGGAAATCCACCACACTCCATCACCATTAACATCGCATCGTCTCAACTACAAAACTACATGCAAAATACTACAACAAATGTGTTTTATAAAAATGAGCACATTGCAAAAATATTTAAACAGAGCAAATACTGACATACATACGAAAACACTCGTTTAGATGCAATAAATATGTTTGCATGTAGATATGTGGTTGGTTATCTCCTCACATGTTCATATGTAAATATAAAAAAAAATATTTATTCCTTTTTTGCCAGTGTGTTCATATGTATGTATGTACATAAGTATATGTTGGAGTAGCAGTTAGCTGACAATGTAAAAGTCAACTACTGTTACATTTTATATGTGGTTGGTCTAGTCTATCGAACATGTGAGCGAACGGACAGGCCGACAAACTGGCATCCAGACAATGAGATACGCAAATAACGAACAACCAAACGGAGTGAGAACAGGACATTTGCCGTAATCACCATTTTATCGCAATCATTTTAAACTCTAGTTAATTGTGCGATTAAAAATCTCTGTGTGATTATATCAGACCATGAATTACGCACAAAAGCACAATAAGTTGACTAACTGACTGACTGACTCACTGCTACAATAATTCGAATATTGTTCCCGTTTTTGTTACGATAATTTTTAGCACCACACAACAACACAAATTCAAAAACCAACACATACACATACACAGCACAAAATAGGACAAATATTTATTGTTCAAGTTGTTGGTGTTTTTGCTTTTGCTTTGCATGCTTAAATATTGTCGATCCATTTTTATATCTATAAAACTTATGCTAGTTAATCCTCAAATACTTGTATCAGGTAAATTTGATGAGATTTTTTCGTATGTATGTATATACATACATATGTATATTTTAACAACTTTCATTAGGGGATAATGTCGAACAACTAATTTGGATTGGAAAAAGGTTCCGATATTAGGCTGGTTTCTAGTTTCAAAATACTTGAACCATTTATTACAATATTTGTTGGTAAACGATAGCCAATGATACTCTGAAAACGAGGATTTTTTTGAACCAGTCTAATAATGTTGTTTTAATGAGTGTGTATGTTTCTATTTATTACCCTGTAGTTATAAAAATAGAAATTTTCACTAGATATATTTACACTTAAAACGATTTTGTATCATTCTGTTGTCGAATTTTAGTATGTGACATAAGTGGTCAAAGCATTTGAAATTTGACTTCAGGTATGAACATTAGTTCGGGCACTAAATCTCAGCCTAACAATTGATAGAACCGTCAATATTCAACTATACCGAATCGTATATGTTTAAATTACATAACATGTCTACTAGGGTATTCGAATTATTCGATAATAATTCGAATAAGAGATTTTAACTTGTTCGAATAATTCGATCACACGTTTCAAATTAATCGAATTATTCGAATAATTAAAATTTTTTTAAAAATAAAGGATGAAGTTTTGATGTCGGTTTTTTAATATTTTATTGTTAAAGATAAACAAAAAATTACGTTAAAGTTAACAATTCAAGTATTGATAATGTTAAAAACATTCGAAAACAAAGTCCATCATTAAATTTTCAACAGAAATATTCTGATCAGATTAAATCCCGACCAATCTACAAAACAATTGTTTAGCAAACACTTTAGTTTCCGTTTTGAAGCTATGCTTTACAAAATTTGAGCTAGTTGGACATGATCCTGAATTCAAATACAATATATAAGTATTAAGAACTTTTTTATGTCGTTCATTAATTCGGGTTTCAAATTGAGTAACTAATTCTTTAGTAAATTAATTATTCACTATTTCTAAATTATTTATAACAATTTGTATTATAACCTCAAGCTCTATCAACGTTGCCGAATCTCTTCTTAATAAAGTGGTCTTGGGGAATTACACAATAAAGGGAATCTGTCTAAAGTCTGATATCATTGTCAGTGAACGTGGCTAATTTGAGATCAGGCAGTGCATGATTGACGTATTTATAAATACGCAAAAAGTGTATCACCATGTTAGACAAAGATGTTCAACGATGTTCAAAATCATGTATAAGACGAACTCCATGCTTTTCTTGCAATAAAACGTTAGTTTGCAATATTTGTGTTTATCATTCGATTTATTAAACATTTTGCAACACTTACGTACGCGGTTAATAACATCATTTATATACATATATTTTAAGATCATGGCCTTCATCTATTTCAATGTAATTATTATAAATGTCATCCTCAATATCACTTTCGACGACCGTTTCAAAAACACATTCTCCATCACATTCAATTCCACTTTAATCTATGTTATAATTTTGATTATTAATTGTGATTCTTCTAATATTTCGCCAGCTAAATAACAAATATTTTATTCCGTACCTTTTATTTTCATTGGTACAAGTCCTAAGTTAAACATTTTTAAAGATTTGTTTTAGAATTGTAACTTCTTGCAGTAATATTTATATATTTATAGAAGGGCTATAGGAACACTCATCTACAGTGATCGAAAGTCCCTTTGTCTTTAGTTATTTGTCGAATTTCAGAAACAATACAATTTTTGTGAGTCATTATAACTTATTTAAATTTGAAATTATGAAAAGTTTTAAGCAATTTAATAAATTTAAATATATATGAACATTTATTCGTTTTATTCTATTATTCTACATAAAATTCTTCGAATTATTCGTTATTCGAAAATGGCCATTTCTAAATTGTTCGAATAATTATTCGTAAGAAATTATTCGATTAATCAAACGATCATTAGTCTTATGAATACCCTAATGTCTACTATATCAATGAGACTGACCTTAACTAGCAAATATTTCATAAACTAGTGAATTTTATCAAATTATTTACAGTATTGCATTTGATCACAAGGATTCAAAAAGTGGTTGCGTTAAAAAGTTATGACCAGTTAATGTTGCAATTTCAAACAAAAATAGATTGAGACGAATTGATATTACTTCTTTACAGTACTATGCCCACTTGAGCGTACCACCTAATGTAAAGTATTTCTGCAAGGCAGTTACAAAATTTATTTTATTGCCGAATGTAGGGGTCGCCTTTTTACATTTCTCGTTATATCTTTAACATTTACAGACGGATCTTAAAGTATGATACACCAATATTTTTGTCTCGACTTAAGACAAATATTTTGTTGTAAGGTTAGGAGAGAATTAATTATTTCCTGCGAGCTTTAATTTTCTGAAGTTCGGTGGTACGTTAGTAGTAGGAACAGATGTCTAGTGGATATATACTAGAACCGGATAATTAAGGTCAATGGCCCTTAAAGTATGATACATGCAGTGTTGCCAAAACTTTAAGACCATATCCCACTAAGAACATATTGCACTTAAAATAACGCCAGAAACCACTTAATCTTTAAATAAAACCACTGATTAAAACCGCTAAATTTTTATTTAGCGGTTTTAATTAAATTTTAAATTAAAATGTCTGCCAAAAACGTTATATACTAAAATTAATTAAGATCAATCCATTAGAAATTATCATTTTGAGTATATTTCTGAGGTACCAACCAAATTTAAAAACTTTCATGAGACTTCATAATCATAGCAGCACTTTTCATGGCGACGAAGGCAATTTTTAATAAAAATTAATTTGCTTAAATTAAAATACATATACTTTACTGTCAAAATTCCATTAACCATCTGAGATTGCAAACGAGTTCTTAAGTTTGATTTTACAATATTAAGCTAACGCATTTGACCATGGTATACAAATAATTTTTTGTATACCATGGTCAATGTTGACCGAACATACTTTCTGTAAATGACACCAAGTAAATGAGTAAAAGTATTTTCCTTTTAAAATATCAATAATTTATATTCGTGAGTGATTTTCGGAAGTGGGCCTTATATGGGAGCTATGACCAATTATGGACCGATCACCATAAAATTAGGTCGTGTCATTTATGTCTTTATGAAAGTTATTTATGTTGAATTTTGTGTATATACCAACATTTTTAAGTGATTTAAGCAGGTTAATGTTATTTTCGGAAGCGGGTATATGGGAGCTATGACTAATTATGGACCGATCGTAACAAAATTTGGTGACATGAATTTTGTATACATAGAACTTATTTGGAGCGAAATTTATGTAGATACATATATAAATTAAACATTTATGACCGATAAAGTCCAATTTCGAGAGGACATTTGTATGGGGGCTAAGTGAAATAATGGAGCGATTTCAGCCAGTTCGGTCCTTGGGCCGAAAAAATTATATGTACCAAATTTTATCGAAATATCTTCAAAATTGCGACCTGGGGGGTTACTCTCTATTGCGATGCGAAAGCAATTTCGATACGAAAGGTAAATGCGATAAGAATACAAGTTGATACTCTGTGTCGTCTACGCAAACGCTTTCGCATAAAGAAGCAACACAGGCACCACAAAATAAACAATAGTGAAGAATGACAAAATGAAATGTCAAAACTTGTAAATAAAAACATTTTAAACTAATTTTTTGTGCAATGCGAAAACGCAATAAAGGGTTCCAATTGTACCATTTTTCTTTCGCATCGCAATAGAGAGTAACCCCCCTGTACTCTGCGCACAAGGTTTACATGGACAGCCAGCCAGACGGACGGACATCGTTTAATCGACTCAGAAAGTGATTCTAAGTCGATCGGTATACTTTAAGGTGGGCGTTGGACCAATATTTTTGGGCGTTACACACATCTGCACAAACGCATAATACCCTCCACACTATGGTGGTGTTGGGTATAATCAGCTAGTTCTTTGAAAATATTATTTTCTGCGTATTTGAATGATTTATCCACCTAATAATGTAGATGTTACTGAAAATTGTCTGGACAACATCCAAATTGTTCCAAATACGGAATGACATCTTTTATATTGAAATACATTATTTATTGAAAAACTATATATTTTTTGCAAAAAGTAAATAAAATTACCTTAGAATCAATTGCTTCAACAACGATATACAAAAATGTACAACACATCGTTGTCTTATTTTTGATTCCTTTTTAGACATATTTGCATTGCATTTGTATTTTCGTATTTCTGTTTCAAACTGATAACCTAAATAACTATTAGGCTAAATGTAATTTTCAAAACATTCGATTTGGAACTGTCTTTCTGTTAAGTCATTAAGGTGCCTAGATTTTTTTTAGATATATGCAAAACAGCATTTATCGATAAACCATAAAAACAACACAAAGAAAAATCGGCATAGACTTAAAAAATATTTGTAAAATTTTATTATTTTAGTTTCGCTTAAGTAAATACAAGATATAAAAAAGATCTGAAAACCACCAACTGAAAATATTTTGCAGCTAGAAAAACCACTTAGCCAGTTTTTCCGAAAAATACCCGCTAACGAAGAAAAAATACCTCCAGATCTAGCTGAAAAACCGCCGTTTTGGCAACACTGGATATATCAATGTTTTGTTTTCCCTCGTTCTTCAATACTTTGAAATATAAAAAGCATATGGATTTTTGCCAGGATTACATTTTTTGGATGGAAATGTACCCGAAGTGCGAACAAAGTAGGAGCACCTTAAAAACGTGAAACTTTTTAAAATAACACTTAGCGGAGCACATTCATTTTTTTTTTTTATATTTATTGTATCTTCATAATTTAATGAACTAACAATAAGTGGTTCAAATCTTATATCTAATATTATTATTTAATTAGTCCAGCCAGTGCCGGACGAAAAAATTTTGTGTTCATGGTTGTTTTTGTTTTGGTTAAATTGGTATTCTTCCTTCTAGATTAGGTCTGCTGTGTCCCTCCTTCTTAATCGAGTGTGGCCACGGTTATCTAATATGTTGCGGGCCAGCGGGTTTAGGTGAACTTCAAGTTTTTTTAAATATTTTTGTACGTTTTTCGAGATTTCAGTTTTTACAATGGGCACGTTTAGATCTTTGTGTATATTCGCGTTTTTGATATACCAGGGGGCAACTGTGATCATTCTTAGAAACTTGTTTTGGCGTCTTTGGATCTTTTCTACATTTGACGCTGAGGCCGTGCCCCATAACTGTATGCCATAACACCATATCGGTTTTATGATCATGTTATAAAGTAGATGTTTACAATCTAAACTAAGCGTGGAGTTTCTGCCAATAAGCCAATTAATTTGAATTGATTTCAATTTCATTTGAGTCAACTTTGCATCTATATGACTTTTCCATGTAAGGCGACGATCGAGATGTATTCATGATTCATGACATTCATGATATTTTTACATCACAACAAATACATATGTATGTATATGGAAAAAATTTTAGTTTTTATGAATTTCTGTATAAAAGTGGGGCACAGCTAGGGTATTCAATTAATCGGGTTTCTAGTTTAATCGGTTAACCGAGCAAATAATTAATCGGGGTTTTGGATTTATTCAGTTAATAATCGGTTAACTTAAAATTATTCGATTAACCGAATAATGTCTATTTTAATTTTACATTGAAAATACAACCACGAATTTTGTGTACAAAAACATAAAAAACAAACAAAACATAACAATTCAACCAAAAAATAATAGCAAATATAGCCTTTTTGTATACAAAAAACTAATTTTTTTTAGGATTTTAGTGAGATCTTCTGAAATAATGTTTTAAAAAAAAGAATATAATTTAATTTTTTTCCTCTTAAACGATTTTTTTCTTTAGATTTAATAAAACTTGACTTGGAAAAAACTCTATCGATGATTGTAGATGTTGGAGAAATCGAAAGCATGATAAGAATATCCAATATCTCAGTTTTTTAGTTTTTTCTAAGCATATCAAATATTTCGTTATATCATCGGATTGTTTTAAATATTGAATACTTTTGATAGTTTCGTTAAGTTCTGCCCATTTGAAAGTATTGTAACATGAAATTTATTGAATATTTAAACCTTGTTTTTATACTTAGGTTTATTGTATTACTATGTAATATTATTTTGGCCAAATTGGCTTTTTATTACTGAATAAAATTAAAATAAAATAAAAAATAAACATGTAAATGCAAACAAAGTTTCAAATACATGTAAATTAAATATGTCACTTGTTATTCTCACTAAACATTTTTCTTGGATGTTTGAAAAAATATATAATTTTAATTTGAAATTTGTATTTGAATTGAAATGGAAAAATAAATACCAAAAAAAATGTATGTTAAAGTGCAAAAAAAGGAATTTCGGTTAATCGGTTAATCGACACAAATTAATCGGTTTATTTGTTATTTGAAAATCGGCAATTTTAAATTATTCGAACAGTTAACCGTCCAAAATTAATCGGTTAACCGATTAACGGTTAATCGATTGAATACCCTAGGCACAGCCAAAAAGGGCTCCTTTTGTAAAAGATCTTGTTTATATAAATGTGACAAAATACAATCAAGCTGATAACAACTATAAAAATTGTACTATCAGTTTTCGAGATATTTGCACTTTTATGTTCTCACCCGGATTTTAAGCATTACTATCTCAAGAACTTGGAATTTTACTGAAAGTTTTAAGAACTTTGTATGCATTCAAAATCTACGGAATATGGTATTTATTTAAAACTTAAAATGGAAAATATCTCGAAAACTGACCGTACGATTTTAAAATGTTTGCAATATTTGTGATCAGCATTCCAAAGTTATAAAAACATTTTTTGTATGAGAAGCCCTTCTCAAAAATTGTATTTTGTATTGTAGTATTGCAAAGTTATTTGCGGAGTTCGTGTGTTCTTTAAAATTGCATTTCATTTCTATATATAATCAGTCTAAGGCGAAAACTGTTAAAAATTAAGACACAAAAGCAGAAAATTTATACAGAATCATACTTGAAAAAAATTTTCTAGAATAAAAAAATAAAACGACATTTAATTGTCCATAAAAACTACTTTTAATGCTCTTAAAAATGCACACTTTGAACTATATAATTTGCCAAAAACTACCAAAGCACATTTTAAATGATCATTTTGTAGCTATAGGAAGTACTACTAAAATCTGAATCCATTTTAAATAAAATCTAATCCCCGTTATCACGATGTTTAGTTAAAATGTTTGTTGCATGAAAACTGTCATGCAACAAACATTTCTTATCCTCTTAACAAAACTTATAGTTACAATATAACTATAAGTTTTGTTAAGAGGGTAAGAAATGTATTTTGGAATTTTTAATTTCAATGTGAATGTGTTTCAGCCGAACAGATTTGACATGGTTGAGGACAGATCATTATGACTATAAAAGGACATCGATGTTCACCTTAGTTAATCCATCAGAAATGATTACGTGATTTCGCTTATATCTAGGCCATTGAACCAATATTACTGATTTATTTTATATTTTAGAGAATATTTCTGCTAAATTCAGTTATTTATGAACCTATTTAGCTGATAGCAAAAATTTACTGCCTATATATAAGGTAGAGCATACGGCTATTCTTAAGAAAGCAAACATAAAACATTATTTTCTCCAAATAAGATTTTGCTGATCATGTATTTTTCAATTATATTTATTAGAAATAATACCAGTACCCAACTACGTATACTTAATACTCATATTACTTATAAAGCCCACATTCCTCATACAACATGATGTATAACAACTTGTGCTCATAAAATGAACTACAGATGTATAACAACTTGTGCTCATAAAATGAACTACAGAGGTGTGCCAACTTTTACGTCATATTCCTGCTTATACGTCAAATATTCTTAGTACTAGTGTTTAGTATTGATGTCATCCACACATCAATGATACAAAAGTTAACACAAAAAATATCCAGGAATTCTCATGTTTCAATTCTATTTTGTTGGAGTCCATAGAATACGAAAATACTCATAGTTCTTCTAGATCAATTCGTTTTAGTAAAATAAAGTTTCAACTTCCAAACATCACAGATATGGGCATTTCTATTATGACGTAACGATACATTAGTACGACAAAATGTTAAAAAAATTAATGATAAAGTAATTAAGTACCACTATTTTCAGTAAAATTATTACAACTATAGACACTAACCCCCATTTTCTCAATATCTGGTTATTATTTATCATGACGATAAACTGACAGTTCTCATACAAAAAAATGCTAATTGGAGGTTTATCGTTACGAAAACCGATAACCAGAAATTGAGAAAATGGGGGTAAGGATTTGAGGATCTTAGAAAAAATATGCGATGGCGTGACGTTACCAAAAACAGAAGAGCGGCTTGACTTGTATTAGATAATAGAATAACTCTGCGAATTGGGCAAGAATTTTTGTATAAAACCTTTTTAGTAGGATTTGGAGTAATATGAATTTATTTTCCATGATTACTACGTTACTGAAATTTCCATTTGATCTATTTTTCGGTTAAGATATAAAGAAAGTTATAATAATAAATTTATTAGTTTAGCTTTATGTTTTATTTTTGTTAAAGTGATATTTGGAAGTGGTCCTTATATGAGCTATGACCAATTATAGACCGATCGCCACGAAATTAGGTCGAGTGATTTATGTTTATATTAAACTTATTTCTGTTGAATTCTATGTGGATACCAAATTTTTTAAGAAATGTATGCTCGTTAAAGTGATTTTCGGAAGTGGGCTTTATATAGGAGATACGACTAATTATGAATCTATCATCATAAAATTCTGTGACATGACTTCCGTACATATAAAACTTATTTGGAGCAAAATTAAACATTTATTTATTACCGATAAAGTCCTATTTCGGGAGGACATTTGTATGGGGGCTAGGCTTCGTCACAAGTTTTGTTTGCATCTGCATTGCTGATTTTCTATGCGGATTGACTTCATTATTCTTTTTCAAAAATTTTTTTTTTTATATATCGAAAATTTCACGGTCTTGCGAGAGATAAAGAGAATAAATGTTTGTTTAACTGGCATGAAGTTATCTTAAAATACCAAGTTATCTTGTACCAAGGTTAGTTCTATTGGATAGTAATTCAGACACAATTTTTCAACAAGATCGGTCGAGTACTATCTGAGTTAGAGGGGGTCACCCATGTAACTTATTACCTATTGTTCTTAGCAACTTTTTTGACAATTTTTTTTTAAATGGACACTTTATTCTCAAAAGAAAGCTTAGATATTTTCCTTAAAGACCTATTAGGTCGCTTAGTGGGATGCTAGTTGCATGTCTATCAAAATAAATGTTTTGTAACTCAAAAATACAATTTTTGACTTTTTTTAAATATCGAACTTTTTTTCCAAAATGGGTCCAGCCTTTCTCACGTGATTTTTTAAATATTTTTTCTCAAAAGAAAGCTTAGCTCAAAAGAAAGCTTAGGTCCATTCATTTAAAAGGTTGGATATACTATATCAAAATAAGTGACCAAAAAGGTCTTCAAGGAAAAGACCTAAGCTTTGAAAAAAAGTCTACAAAGTTTTTGATTTTGCAAAAAAAGTCAAAATTTGGAAAAAAAAAGTTTTGATTTCGGAAAAAATGTAAAAAAAAAAGTTTTTTCGAAAGATTGAGGAAATATTATATAATAAGTTACATGGATTAGAAAAAACCTGTTTGGCCAAAATGTCAAATGACCCCCTCTAACTCAGAGAATTCTCGACCGATCTTGTTGAAGAATTTCTATACTAAATATTAATATTGATAGCTGCTATAGCTTCCCCTACATACATATACATGTATAATATGTCACATCTATGGAATTTCATAAGGATCTGTCCAGTGGTTTAGGCTCCTATAAGTCATAGACAAATAAACAGACATACACTCATTTTTATATACAGTTGGGAGCAAAAAATGCCGCTGTACCACATGATATATCTCTTCTTTTGCATTTTTATTCTCTGTTATCAGAATTTACTTATTTAATTTTCTTTTGAGAAAGGTCTAATTTTTTAAATTCTGTAAATAAAGTGAATAATTGGGAGAGCAAAAAAAAAATTGCAACGTAATGAATCTACAGTAAAGGTGAGTAAGTCATGTTTATTTAAATAAAAAATTATTTTAAACCTTCTAAATTATTGATTAAATAACACAGATCAACAAAAAAACTTGACTAACCATTATATAGATTTGAAGCATCATAGCAAATTACCAAGTACAAAAATGGTAAAAGTTTTCAATTCTATGGATAGATTTTGTTTTAAAAATTTTTTTAAGTAAAATTATAAATTTTGTTAGATATTTCTCCACATAATTAATGATTACTCAAAAAGGGTTAGTCCGATGTTATTAAAATAAACTTAGAAAAGTTGATATTTACATGGCCTTTAATCCGTTTATATATTGCTCAGTAGTTTCGGAGTTATAATAACAACTTGAAGCAAAAAATATATTTTTTACGTGAAAATAGCTATTTTTTTTTGTTTTAAAAAACTCATGAGCTCAAAATCTCAACTTAAACGGCAAAGCCACATACTATAGCAACAAAATAAGATATCGATCATAAAAATCAATCCTATTGGCGTTCACAATGATAGACGTCGCACGGTGGCTCATATCTCAAATTCATCGGCCAAAAGTCCAACTTTTTGTTAACTCCGATTTTTTTTTGTATTGTAATGCCATTCAATAGTAAACACATTGAAACTAAGGTAGCCAAAAAATTAGATAAAAATATTGTCAATTGTGTGCGTGGCATGCTGTTAAGGTCAAATATTTTATGTCATTTTATAAAAAAACTAGCTTTTAACCCGCTACTTCGTTAGCGGAGCAATTCAACCAAAGTTTAAAGCAAGTAAGAACATTCATATTGAATTTACTATCCCGAATTGTCCATGAACTTTTATGATTTGCGTGACAAAAATAGAATAATTAAGTTAAATTTATTGTAAAAAAATACCTAATACTTTAAAATTTGTGGACTAATGTATGCAAACGCTGAACTACTCATTGCAAAAAATCTGAACCCATTGATTGTTCAAAGATGGTGTATAATTTCAGTGTATTCAATTTTGCAGTATGATTTGAAGAAAAATATTTTCCATTTAAGATTTTGTGTATAACCGTATTTTCATTAGAAAATTGTGTATTAAACGTATTTTCTGCAGAAAATGATTTGTATAAATGTATGTATATAGAAAATTTTGTTTTCCATAAGAAGAAAGTCGAGTATCATCAAATCAAAAAAAATATTATTGAAAAAAAAAACGTCCACATTGCTTTTGCAGACACTTCTGAAAGTCAGATGAAATCTCAATATACTCAAGAAGTAAATTAAAAATGTTAAATGCGAAGAAATATTATTAAATCCTCTGGTTTATTACTAAACTCAAGTAGATATGTGTGTCTTATATTATTTGCATATCGCATATGGTTTCTCTAAAGAGCGTCAACTCAAAATTTTTCAATTTTAACTTTTTGCAAGAAATCGATGTGGACTGGTCATATCTACCCAGTGTAAAAATCTGCTATCATTTTCTCTACTCTTTCGCCAAAAAATACAGTTGTATCCGTACAGTTATTTCATTGTAATGTATTGAAAAAAAAATTGGTTTTTGCTTCTACTGAATATTTTAAAATTTTGAGTTGACGCTCTTTAGAGGAACCAGTACGATATGTTCATTAATTTATTTAAATGCCACATCCTGAAACCTTTGATATAACTTTCACGTCGCAGGATCATCAATCATTAACCCTCCGTTAGTCGCAATCATATTCAATCGAGACTAATCGCAATGTATCAAATTGATATCAACAAAAGAAAGTTTGAAAATAATCTGTTCACTTTTTATTTCGAAAACATAAAAACAATATTAAATGCAATGTATCTAAAAGAGTAATACAAAAAAAAATGCAGTAAAAATATTACTTTATCAAAAAATAGCTTAAAATTTAGGGTGTTTAAAAAAATTTAATATAAAAAATGTTTGCCTGTATCAACTAGATCAGTTGCGAGTAACGGAGGGTTAAGCAAGCTAAACATTTTATACTACTATTATAACTTTCAGGTTTCTAGAATAATCTAGGGTCAAAGAGTCACCTTGTAAGTTTTTACTTTACCCAGGATCAGTTTACCTTAGTACTTGAGTTCTGAATATCATCTTGTGGGTTTTTTTGTGTTGTTGAAAGGATATTTTATCTTTTTCAATTTTTAATTTGAATAAATAATTTCAAATGTCCTGTTTTACCCCGTTTTTGGGTCCTTTTTTCCCTTGTGGAAATAATTTTCGAAAATTTTCATATTAATTATCTGTTAAAATTGCAATTAGAAAATAATAATTCTTGATAATTTTATTGAAAAAATAAATTTTAATAAAAAAGTACCAAAAAAGGATACCATTTTTCCCTCTTGAAAATTCGAATTTTAAAAAAGTACCAAAACTATTTCTACTCATTATTGTTCCGGGTCCGGTGAATTAAAAATTGTATTTCTGTGTTTATCAATTTAGGAGATATAAAGTTTAACAAAGGCTCCTACTTTTTCTATTTTTATTCGTTTTGGACACCTTGAATATCGAATTTCCAAAAAGTACCAGACACCTGTCGGCTCTTCTTTTGATTAAAGGTGGATACATTTAAAATTTTATGTCTATGCTTATTGGTATTGGAGATACAGAGGTACAGGTTTTATCCGGTTTTTTCCCGTTTTATCCCCCTTAGCGATCGAATTTCCAAAAATCCCTTCTTAGTGGATCTAAATTATGTAGAAGCAACCTATTACCCGAATTTCAAGTTTATAGCTTAAGCGGTTTCGGCTGGGTGTTGATGAGTCAGTGAGTGAGTGAGTCAGGCCTTCTATTTTTATATATATAGAAGATGTGATTTTTTGTAAATTTGATCAGAAGTAAATTATTTTTTTGTTATGTTGGTAGGATAATAGTCTTTAAGAACTGGTATGATTTGTCACTGTACCGTTTATACCTGATGTGTTATTAATTTTTTTCTCAGGTATTACAAGTCGCAATTTTGAAGATATTGCGATGAAATTTGGTACATACATTTTTTTCGGCCCCAGGAAAATTACTGAAATCGGTCAATGATTTCGTCCCATTTTCTTCAAAAGAGTCCTATTTTTTATAAAATTGTTGCTAAAATTTAAATTATACTTACTGTTTCACGTAAATAGGAACAAAAAATTGCACAAAAAAAAATTGTATATAAACAAATTACAAATTACTGATGTGTATCTATTTTTATGAGCAAATAATTTTTTGTAATTCAAATAAATTCGTTTTTAAAAATCAACATGAAAGCAAATAGTTGCCAGATTTTTGACTGACATGACATTGCCAGATAGAAATTTTAATAATATGATGTATTCTTAACGCTTGCGAGGAAATTTTCAATGTTACCGCCATTTAAATTTTTTCCAATTAGGTGTATCTATTATTTTGAGCAGATGTGTATATACAAGAGTTATGTCACTAAATTTTATAAAAATCGGTTCATAATTTGTCATAGATCCCATATAATGCCCACTTACGAAAATGATTTTAATGAGTATAGATTTCTTAAAAATGTTGGTATTCAAATAAAATTGAACACAAATAGGTTTCATATATACAGATTTCAGATTGGTGTAGGGTTTCATATGGTCGGGCTTGACCGACTGTACTTTCTTACTTGTTTAGTATGAAAAAATGCAATATTTTTAATGGACGTAGTTTTAAAGTGGAGTATTTTTGAATATAATTGATATATTTACTTGAAATTTTTTTGTAAGACCAAAAATTAACTTATCTATTAGGGTATTCGAATTATTCGATATTTATCTTGTTCGAATAAAACGAATAATTCGAATAAGAGATTTTAACTTGTTCGAATAATTCGATCACACGTTTAAAATTAATCGAATTATTCGAATAATTTAAATTTTTTTAAAAAAGTAAAGAATGAAGTTTTGATGTCGGTTTTTTAATATTTTATTGTTAAAGAAAAACAAAAAATAACGTTAATGTTAATAATTCAAGTATTGATAATGTTAAAAAACATTCTAAAACAAAGTCCATCATTAAATTTGCATCAGAAATATTCTGATCAGATTAACAACCGAACAATCTACAAAACAATTGACTAAACCTATAGTTTCCGTTTCGGAGCTATGCTTTAAAAAATTTGAGCTAGTTGGACATGATTCTGAATTCAAGTACAATATAAACGTATTAAGAACTTTTGTATGGCGTTCATTAATTCGGGTTTTAAAATGAGTAACTAATTCTTTAGTAAATGAATTATTCACTTTATCTAAATTATTTATAACAAATTGTATTATACCCTCAAGTTCTATCAGGGTTCCGAATCTTTGCTTAATCAAGTTGTCTTAGGGAATTACACAAATCTGTCCAAAGCTTGATATCATTGTCAGTGAACATGACTAATTTGAAGTCAGGCAGTGCATGATTGACGCATTTACAAATACGCAAAAAGTTTATTACCATGTTAGACAAAGATGTTCAACGATGTTCAAAATCATGTATAAGAAGAACTCCATGCTTTTCTTGCAACAAAACGATAGTTTGCAATATTTGTGTTTATCATTCGATTTATTAAATATTTTGCAACACTTACGTACGCGGTTAATAACATCACTTATATACATTTATTTTAAGATCATGGCCTTCATCTATTTCAATGTAATCATTATAAATGTCATCCTCAATATCACTTTCGACGACCGTTTCAAAATCACATTCTCCATCACATTCAATTCCACTTTAATCTAAGTTAAAATTTTGATTATTAATTGCGATTCTTCTAATATTTCGCCAGCTAAATAACAAATATTTTATTCCGTAACTTTTATTTTCATTGTAACTTCTTGCAGTAATATTTATATATTTATAGAAGGAGCTATCGGAACACTCATCTACGGTGATCGAAAGTCCCTTTGTCTTTAGTTATTTGCCGAATTTCAGAAACAATACAATTTTTGTGAGTCATTATTACTTATTTGAATTTGGAATTATGAAAAATTTTAAGCAATTTAATAAATTTAAATATATATGAACATTTATTCGTTTTATTCGATTATTCTACTTAAAATTGTTCGAATTATTCGTTATTCGAAAATGGCCATTTTTAAATTGTTCGAATAATTATTCGTAAGAAATTATTCGATTAATCGAACGATCATTAGTCGAATGAATACCCTATTATCTATCCAAAAATTTAGTTCGGAATAAAGGTGAATCAAATTGTTTTTAATAATTGCAATCATATTAAAATGTTTATACAAATTTTAGATTTAGAAATTCAAAAAATATGTAATATGTAATAAAATCTTTATTTATTTACAAAACTTAATGAAATTTTCAACGTTATTTACATTTGTCATTCTAAATAAGAAAATGTAAAACAAAACTTGTCAAAAGCTCAAAGGTAATTCCTAATAATTGGAGCGAAAATCCCAAAAATGCTATTTTTACAATTTTGGTTATAGGGTCCACATTTCCATCGGGGCTGGGAAAATACTCTGGGGATAAATAGGGAACAAATCAGGATTTCCAAAACAGCGATCGGTTTTCTGATCCCAGCTTTGGGATTTTAGAACATGTAACCCAAATTAGAAATTTAGATAAAAACAAGTAAGAAAGTATGATCGGTCAAGCCCGACCATATAATACCCTACACCAAGTAAATGAGTACAAATATTTTTCTTTTAAAATATCAATAATTTATATTCGTGAGTGATTTTCGGAAGTGGGCCTTATATGGGAGCTATGACCAATTATGGACCGATCACCATAAAATTAGGTCGTGTCATTTATGTCTATATGAAAGTTATTTATGTTGAATTTTGTGTATATACCAGCATTTTTAAGTGATTTAAGCACGTTAAAGTGATTTTCGGAAGCGGGTCTATATGGGAGCTATGACTAATTATGGACCGATCGTAACAAAATTTGGTGACATGAATTTTGTATATATAAAACTTCCCCTGCTGCGGGTAGTCACCTTGAGTCTTCGGGCACGGTGCAGGGGCTTAAGCATCCTAAGGATGTGATCTAAGAACTACCCTCCCCACACCTCACAGCGTCTGTCCTCTATGTTAAGAGCGGCTGTGGGGTAAATGACCATCTTCGGTCGCCTAGCGATCACGACCTCAACTTGGTAGCGCCTGTTCCCTTAGTTAGGGCGGCTACCAATTTCCTCTGTCTGCATTTTCTGATGTCGGTCCGGGACTGTGGTTTGGGTTACCTAGGCAACATAACCGTACCTTCTAGCGTCTGTTCCCTATGTTAAGGGCGGCTGGAAATTACAATCTGGTTCTGTCAGTCCGAATGTTTTTGGTGAAAACTCAAATCCAGGATGCGTCTGTCTCACATTGAGCGGCATCCTGGTCTGCGTCTGACTCCAGTGGAGCGGCAGTGTCTTTTTCTTACCTATGGTAGAGGTATAAACTGCCAAACCCCCCCCCCATGAAATGTCAGTTTCTAACGACGGCCCTATGTCCTTGGTCGAGGGTGCTAAAATCTCCAAGGGTAACGTGAGTACTCAGGCGGAAGCCACAGGTCTGAGTGCCACTGGAGCTACTGTGACTGCGACGAATCAGACGAATACCCCGGGTCTGGTAGTCGGTGATGCTACTGGGGTAAACAAAACGAATAGTTTTTTGACTAGACAGGAAAGAGTGACCATGGACGACAGCGACGACAACCTCTCAGGTCTGAAAGGGTTAAACCTTTATGAGACTGATGAGGAGGACTTACTCATGGTGTCCTCCGAGCCGCTAAAAGCGAATGAAGACGTACATCCGGAGGCCCATGACCCTGCAAAGGGAGACACAGAACAGAAAAACAGGAAACAGGACTCAGAACAGGACGAACGGAAAAGGTTGGCGGGCTACAAACGCTCTCTCCGGTATGTCAGGACGTTGGACTCGCGAGATCCCGCGTCTTTGACCACCAGGGAAAAGCGTTTGCGGCGTAAACATACCTACCACATACAGAAGTATGAGGCCATGCTAAATACTACTGTTGTGGAGGTAAGGCCAGCCAAGACTAAGACCGAACCAAACCAGAGCAGGCAGGTGATCACATCTAAACATGTGCCCCATGCCAGCACTGGACCGAACACGATCATCGTCTCGGAGGATCTTGACGTACGCCCATCTACATCAAAGAGGGCCACGTCGGGGCCAAAGAGAGGTGATGACCAATGCGGCACGACGAAGTCTGCTAGCACAACACCCAAGGTGCTGTCCGCAATCTCCTCTACTCGAGGAACCGCGATGGCTTCCAAAGGTACAGCAAGCAGGCCTAGTATTAAGCGGCAAAGGTCAGGTGAAACGCAGGTGTCTGAGGGTAAGCGGCTGAAACCATCAACTAGCTTAACATCAGCACCTGAGCTACAAGTAGCCATCATAGATCGTAGTCAACCTGATGGGAAAATGACTACGGACAGATGGCTGCTTCTGGAGGAGAAGATCTTGCGGGCACTAGTGGACGAACTCGCATGCAGTGAGGATGATTCCTTCACTGCATTCGATGGCGCCAAATGGTTAAAGGGTGTCAAGATCATCGGGTGCGGTAACGAGAAGGCCCTAGGCTTTCTCAGTAACTGTATCCGAGGAGTTGGCGAACTCTGGCCCAACGCAAGAATCGAAATCGTCCCACTGGATCAAGTACCTTTTCGTACGACGGTGAGAGTGTGGGTCCCTCCTCCCCTTTTGGAGGACGAAGCCACGCTAATACTTATAAAGCGTCAGAATAAGGAACTTGGTACAGAGGACTGGACGATTGAACGAGGGCGCTCTAGGGACAAAGGAGAAGGCAAGGATCTCTGGATCAAAATTGGTTCAGAATCCCTCCGACTCCTGCGTTCTTCGCAAGGCGTCATCAAATACGGGCTAAACCAACTCCGGTTGATCTTGCCCGCGGTGAAGCGCAATGATGAACCCAAGCGGCCTGAGAGTGGTACAGATTAATCTGCACCACTCCGAAGCAGCATCGGACGATTTGCTGCGCTTCATGGAGAAGGAAGCTATCCACGTGGCCTTAATCCAAGAACCCTGGCTTGTAGCCAGTAAAGTTCGAGGCGTCCGGTCACGAAACTATGTGCTCCTTTCTCCGAACCCTGAAGGTAAAGTAAGGAGCTGTATTTTGGTCAGGAAAGACATTAAGGTTTTCCTTCTATCTAATTACAGTTCTGGTGATTTAACGGTAGTTGCACTAGAGCGACAAGGGTTACCAACCCTAATCATATCATCTGCGTACCTACCATAAGACGAAGCTAATCCGCCCTCACGTGCCGTACGCACACTTGTAGACTGGTGTAACACAAGGGGCCATGATCTCATCATAGGATGTGATGCTAATGCCCATCATACTCTGTGGGGGAGCTCGGATATAAATGACAGAGGTGAGTGTTTACTTCAATACCTTCTATCTACTAACCTAAGTGTTTGCAATCGGGGTAATATACCAACGTTCTTCAATAGGATCAGGGAGCAGGTCATTGATATTACTTTGGTAGGGAACACTGACTCAGTTAGAATTCTTGATTGGAGAGTTTCACTCGAGTGCTCATTCTCCGATCACCACAGGATAGTGTTTACGATACAGCTTACACTGGATAGGGAAAAACCCTTTAGAAATCCTAGGAAAACCGACTGGGTCAAATTCTGTAATCTTAGTGACACCATACCACATCCAGCAATGGATAGATTAAATGGTACACGGGACTTGGACGACTCGGTGGATTTTCTATCCAGGTCATTAAGGGAAGCCTACTATGCTTCGTGTAGGGAGCGGCAGGGACCTAGGAAATTCCGGCAACCATGGTGGAATCCTAGACTAATGCAGCTAAGAAAGGAATGTAGAAAACTTTTTAATAAGGCGAAGAGGGACCAAGACTTGTTAAGCTGGGACGATTATCGTCAAAGCTTCAACACTTTCAAGAGGGAAACCAGACGGGCAAAGAGGGAATCTTGGGAGCGTTTCTGTGGGGAACTGGAGAATACCACGGAGGCATCGCGTCTACGAAAGGTACTATCCAAGGATCCTGGTACGCCTGGATTCCTGATGAAACCGGATGGTAACTTTACTGAAAGTAGTATCGAAACTTTGGAACTGCTAATGGAGACACACTATCCGGGTTGCAGGGATGATGAAAATGAGGTATCCGCTTCGGAGCATCTTGCAGCTTCTCAAATCCACATAAGTGAATTAGTTAGATCCATTGTTAGCGTGGAGAAAATCTCGTGGGCGGTGTCATCTTTTAAGCCCTATAAATCACCAGGGCCAGATGGCATATTCCCAGCGTTACTCCAAAAATCGATTTCAACCATCATGCCATGGCTTATAATGATATTTAGGTACAGCCTGGAAACAGGATATATCCCTAAAGAATGGAGAGAGGTTACAGTGGTATTTATCCCCAAAGCGGGAAAGGTAAACCACAGTACCGCAAAGGACTATAGACCGATCAGTCTGTCATCGTTTTTATTGAAAACACTGGAAAGATTGGTCGATATCCACGTCAGGAACATCCTCTCCCCTGATAATTTCTGTAGGGCACAGCACGCATACCTTAAAGGCAGGTCGGTGGAGACAGCCTTGCATGACGTTGTCGGAACTATAGAGGGGACACTTGACAAGAAGGAATATGTTATGGCATCTTTCTTGGATATAGAGGGTGCGTTTAATAATGTGAACATATCCGCAATAGTTGATGCACTGGGTGACTTATGTGTTGATCAGCGGATAAGGAATTGGACAGAAAATATGCTTAGGAGCAGGGCCATTAACTCTAATATGGGTATTGGTAGGACAAGGAAAGTTGTGACAAGAGGCACACCACAAGGTGGGGTCATCTCTCCACTTCTGTGGAATCTTGTCGTAAATAAAATCCTTTTCAGGCTCAGTAGGATAGGTACCAAAGTAGTCGCATATGCTGACGACGTTGTGCTTCTTATTCAAGGGAAGTTTCTTCCCACAATAAGTGAACTCATGGAATCAGCGCTCAGCGTTCTGCTATCATGGGCCAAGGAAAAAGGTTTGGGTGTTAACCCTGCCAAAACCGAACTGGTTCTTTTCACCAGGAGATATAAAACTCCAGAATTTAAACCTCCACGACTGGATGGTACTTTTCTGAAGTTTTCAAGCGAAGCCAAATATCTTGGCGTAATTTTGGACTCTAAGCTCTCGTGGAAACGTAATGCTAAGAGTCGAATGAAGAAGGCATTATGTGCCTTCTATATATGCAAGAAAACCTTTGGGAAGAGATGGGGTCTTAAACCATACATTGTACACTGGATGTACACCGCGGTCATAAGACCTATTTTGACCTATGGGGCTCTTGTTTGGTGGAGAGTGGTGGACACTAAGACTCACCTCTCTATTCTAAACAAGGTACAAAGATTAGCATGTCTTGCAATTACTGGCTCTATGAATTCCACACCTCAGGCCAGTCTAGAGACGATGCTAAATATAACTCCCCTTGATATATATATCAAATGCATTTCTGCTAAGTCTGCTCTACGACTCAAACAGTCGAGCGGACTGAAGCACGATCGTATTGGTCATGGCACCATCCTACAAAAGATAGGCAGGCCAATCATAGGGAGGGAAACGGATTATATAATACCCACACCGAATTTTGATAGAACATTTAGGATCAGAATACCGACAAGGGATGATTGGGCCGCGAACTCTGTCCTAAGAGATGACGTGATCTCAATCTATACTGATGGTTCAAAGACAGAAAGAGGCACGGGCTCGGGAATCTTCTCAGATGAGCTGGACCTTTTGATGTCTCTTCGATTACCCGATACCTGCACGGTTTTCCAGGCAGAGATTTATGCTATTGATACAGCCGCGAGAAGAATCCGGGAACTGAATCTCGAAAATTCGACCATACATATCTACTTGGACAGCCTGGCATCAATCAAGGCTCTTAACTCCAACGTGATTAGGTCGAAATGTCTTCTCAATTGTATCAAATCACTGGCACAACTGACACAACATCACGTGGAGTTGATATGGGTTCCAGGACATGCGGGCATCCGGGGAAATGAAGTATCTGATGAGTGCGCAACCAACGGGTCGTCCCTGGACGTATCTCTTGCGCAAAGGGATATTCACACTCCCTTGGTGACAGTATCAAAATTGATAGATGAATGGGCTTTGAGCGAGACGGAACTCAGGTGGTCAAATATCATCACTTGTAGAATATCCAGAATGCTCTGGCCCAATCTGACAGAGGATAGAACTAAGACTCTTTTGTCTCTTAGTAGGAATTCGATTAGACTTCTCACGGGTATAATTACTGGGCACTGCATGATTGGACATATGTCGGAACGTATGGGTTACCCACGTTATGGCTATTGTAGAAGTTGTTTAGATGAAGAGGAGGAGGAATCGGTACAGCACCTTCTATGTGAATGCCCAGCCTTACAAGAGCATAGACTACTACATCTTGGTAGAGCTCTTTTCCATGATCTGGACTGTCTCAGGGATGTGTCACTAGTGAATATGATTGGGTTTATTAGAAGTACCGGCTGGTTCCCATAGGGACCACAGAAATCACATAATAGACGAAACTAGGGAGGGAAACTATTCTCACTTTATGTGTGACATTTTCAGCATAAGGGAATAGTACTTCTAAGGGTACCACAATGGGCCGCAAGGCCTCCGAGTGAACTCGCTAACTTGCGAGCAACCCACGTAACCTAACCTATTTGGAGCGAAATTTGTGTAGCTACATGTATAAATTAAACATTTATGACCGATAAAGTCCAATTTCGAGAGGACATTTGTATGGGGGCTAGGTGAAATAATGGACCGAAAAAATTATATGTACCAAATTTTATCGACATATCTCCAAAATTGCGACCTGTATTCTGCGCACAAGGTTTACATGGACAGCCAGCAAGACGGACGGACGGACATCGTTTAATCGACTCAAAAAGTGATTCTAAGTCGATCGGTATACTTTAAGGTGGGTGTTAGACCAATATTTTTGGGCGTGACACTCATCTGCACAAACGCATAATACCCTCCCCACTATGGTGGTGTAGGGTATAAATAGGTCAAATTCCGAAGGACGTAGGGGCAACATATTCGAAAAATAAGACATGATGTTCTCCGTAAAGATACCTTACAGAAAAACATGAAATTGTTATATATGCTTACGACAGTTTTTTTTTTAATAAAAAAAGAGTTAAGTCACCTTTTCGTACAAAAAATAGCAAAAATCTACTATTTTTTGAATCCTTAAATTGAAAATCGTTTATTTTTTGATCTATAATTGATATTACTCTGTATGTTATTGATAATTTACTTGTCTATCGAACAAAAAAATTCGAGCCCGTTGGGTCCAAAAGTACGAAATATATTTTTAAAAAAAGCAGACTAAGGTATGGCAAAATTTTTAAATTTCCATTTTGAAATGTCTATAACTCGGAAATTACGGTTTGTACGTTTTACAGCTTTCCACCTTAGCTTAAATCTAATATACACATTTTTTAACAAAAAATTTTAATTTCTCGTAATCAATATCAGAATTAGAACTACTACTGCTGGTCAAGCCTTAAATTTTCGGGTGTTTTAATATAAAAAAGTTGTGGTATCACTCATTATTTGTTTTTTTTTTTTTAATCGGCAGATAATTTTATATGTGCCTTAAAGTAGGTACTTCAGACGTTCGATTAAAGCTAATTTGGTGTTAAGGAGTGAGATCGAAAAATTCTTAACATACATATATGTTTATAAAAAAGAAACCACTAAACTTACAGCTTTAATTTTTTTTTATTTGATTGAAATTATTATTACAATTTACAAAAAAAATTATTTTTATAGTTTTAATCACTAGTGATGAAATTTTGAACCTTTTTCGGAAACCCTTCCATTAACGTTTTTATAGTGCTTTCTGTCACTTTGCTCGAACATGTAGTCCATCTCCGTTTAAAATCTACCACACTTTTGGACACCTTTTTTGTACTCTTCAATTCTCTTTTAACAAGAGCCCAATATCTCTCCACTGGCCTTAGCTCCGGGCAGTTTGGAGGATTTGCCTCTCTTGGTACAAATACCACATTATTGTTCTTGTACCACTCAAGGGCTTGTTTGCCATAGTGACAGGATGCCAAGTCAGGCCAAAAATAAGTGGACACATTATGAAGTCTTATGAATGGAAGCAGCCTTTTTTGTAAACATTCCTTGATGTAAATTTCGGTATTTATAGAGCCCGTTGTAACAAATGAGTGGCTTCTTTTGCCGCAACTGCATATTGCTTGCCATACCAAGAACTTTCTGGGAAATTTTGTCTGCTTTTGGGTCCTAAACTTTTCTTCAACATTCCCTCGAGCATCAGCAACATAAAATTTTTGACCTGGAAGTTGCGAAAAATCTGCCAGAACATACGTTTCGTCATCCATTATGCAGCAAGAATATTTTTTTATAAAACTTGACTTCAATTTCCGTGCTCTGTTTTTGGCCTCTAAATTTTTAGTAGCGTTCCTGTCAGGAACTTTTTGAGCCTTGTATGTTTTTAAACCTGCATTAGCTTTAACTTTTCGTACCAAATAGTCCGAGCACTGAGCTAACCGGGCTGCTTTCCTACCGGATGTGTTGGGAGCTCTTTTGAAAATGCGTTCTATTTTTTTGGCTTTAGAAACATCATGTGGACCATTCCTTCTACCTGAACCAGGTTTTCTATCAACTGACAAGTTCTCCCGGTACTGTTTAATAACATTGGAAACAGTTTGACGGCAGACCTTTGTATGATTGGCCAACTTTTTGTAAGACCAAGTTGGGTTTTGTTGAAAATATTTAATAATTTCAGTACGCACTTTTTTCTGGTCACTCATTTTAATCAGATTAACAAAAAAATTAATATAATTGACATTACACATAATAACTGACATGTTTTTCAAAGGTAACTTGATCAAAAAAAAATTCAAATAATACTTGGGTTAAAAAATGTAATGAAAAACGTGTGTTAAGAATTTTTCGATCTCACTCCTTATATGTAGCGTTATGAGGAAAAAAAATGTATCGATTATAGAATTTATTTTTTTTTCCTAACTTAACGAAAGAGTAATTTTTTAAATGAAATAGTACTGAAAGAATTTTCCAGGTTCTAAAAATAAATTCTCATGATATTAACAGCGAATAAGTTGGGCTTCAAAATAATTGATTGAATAATTGAATTGATGTTTTTAATTCACTCAAAAATATTCAAGTTTAAAGTACAGTTATATCATAGAATAAACGCATAGATCGGAAGGAAAGAGTAAAAAATTACTCTCTTTTCACACATATGGCAATACACAATACACACATCACAAAACTTCAGAGGGCTGCGGCACGTCTTATACCCAACCGATTTACCTAAAATTTTTTCAGGATGATTTTTTTACTAATGTTCACCAAACTGGAGGGTGAGAATGGCCAAAATACAACTTTCGTTTATTAAGGGCCACCCTACTGTGCATATCCTGGAAAGTAATACAATTTAAAAAATTTAAAGAAATCTTAAGATATTTTTACCGAACTGTTTTTAGAGATATTGGATTTTTTTCTACTGAAAATAGATTAAGGGCCATTATTACAACTTGCTGTTATAGTTAAAGTTACCTTTAAGGGTACCTTTTTTCTATTGCTTAAAGTTACCTTTAACTATAACGGCAAGTTGTAATAATGGCCCTAAAAGTAAGAAAAGAATAATTATCGGTTTCGATTTTAGGCCTTGAAAAACTGCGGTTTCGGTTAAAACTGAAATGGGAACTCTGGTCTATTGTACATGTATCGCAGTACCCGCTACAGCAGACTAAATATCTACTTAGATTTTGACCCATTGTAGGTCCAACTTACTATGGTTTTGTATACGTCATTGAAATATCTATCATTAGATATCCATTTTGTCTATATTAATGATTTAGTAATCCAGATATAGGTCAAAAATAGGTAAAAAGTCGAGGTTGTCCTGGTTTTTTTCCTAATATCTTAGCCATTTGTGGACCGATTTTGCTGATTTTAAATAGCAAACTTCTCGAAAGCATGTCTGACAGAATTATTGAAGATTTGGATCCCGAAGATATCTGGGGTCTTCAGAAAATTGATTTCAACAGACAGACAGACGGACGTGGCTTAATCGACTCCGCTATGTATAAGGACGCAGAATATCTATAGGGTCGGAAATGAAAAATGTAGAAATTACAAACGGAATGACAAACTTATATATACCGTTCTCACGAAGGTGAAGGGTATAATAAAATTGGATCTAATAGCAACTTCGTAAAAGTGACAAGGAAAATCGTACTCTTTCTCAAAGAGCTTTGATACAATTTTAAAGTTGGCTTATCGGTCGAAAAGATGACCTTGGCTAGCGGCATTACGTGGCTTAGGTATCATAATTATTTCTATGATTTAGACATTTTCCATGATTTAGTGTAGAAACCAGTTCGTAAGATGGAATTGAAATTTAATAAAAGTAGTTTAAGTGCAGATGTTTATAGCCACTAATCATTTTTCCTGAAATTTTGTCCTTGGCATGGGCTTTTTTGATTGCTGAAGTTAAGGACGGGAATCGAATTTTCATTGGGGAACAACAAGGTCTTCAATAGCTGGTAAAGTTATGTCTGAGCTAGATATATTAGGCGTAAACACTCTTTTGAGGTGATAGGCAAAAACTTCGGTTTTATCTTTATGGGACATATTCCAATTACCATCGATATAACGAAAAACAGATTCTAGTTCGGTTTTTAAGTTCTTTGGTGGCTTTCCAAAGACTATAATCCGTGGATTTTGTTGGATATAGACCTTCTAAATATCCCTTTAGAGTTGACTGTTTGTGCTCCAAAACTGCACTATGAAGGTTTCATTGACATTGGTTTGGTTGACTTTGTAGATCTGGGCTGTCCACCAGATATAATGTCAAGTTTAAGAGATTAGATAGCTTTTAATAGCTGTCTGCCCTTTGGGCCCTTGTCAGACCAAGAACGAGTGATTATCGTTGTAATATCCTGCCGTTATAAATTTATTGCCTAGAGTTTTGTAAAAAGTTATGAAATTATCATATGTATGACGGTATAAATAAGATATGGCGATGTTTGTGACCGAAAGGGAAATGGCTAATTTGATTACTAATCATTATAGCTGCACCACCACACACTTTACCACTTGGATGTTTTGTGTCGTATATAGATAAAGCTTTAATTCGAAAACAGTTTTTTAAAGTAAAATGAGTTTCAGAAACCAGTAACATATCAATAGACTAATGGCCTTATTTTGTATCTTGAAACGAATAAAAATTCTCAACGTTTGCTTTTAATGTTTCCAGCGCTTGGGAACATTTTATTCTCTTTTATAAAATTAAATTTTATATACAGAAACAAAAAATACGTTTTGAAAAAAAGTTTCGTTACGTCTTACAAAATTAGGGTATACGACTTTAGAAAACTTTTTACTTCTTTCTTGTGTTCGCTTCAGCCGTTTGCATTCCAGTAACATGTTGTTACGTTTAACCTTTTCAAAACGTTGGTTTATTTCCTTTAAATAAACCGGATACTTTTGATTGCAAATAAAAACCGTTTAGTAGTTTGCAAATTGTAACAACTCTTTATTTATTTAAAATGTACAACAACCACAGAATTAAATAGTCACTCAATGTTTTTTTATACACGTTTATAAATTCGCAGAATTATTGAAATAGCATACCATGGTTTCTTAACAGTTCCTGCATCATGACTTGCATATTTGATGGAAATTGTTCATAGTTTGTATCAGAAGCTTCCTAAGGGCGATTCGCATGATATTTTGTGCAGGTAAGTTAAAAATGCAGTTAATGCACTTACCTGCTCATTGATGCTGGTAAGTGCATTTAAGTTTACTTCCCAAAAAAGTAGCTACGGCAAATAATTTACATGATGCTTTCTGATTTTTCTATCTAAAAATAACTTCAAATTTGCTATTTTAGCTACTTTTAACATTATAAAGAAGTTTACAACACAATTTTTTTATTCAAAATTGTATTTTTCTTATTTTGTTTTGATTTTATTTTGTATTGGGCAGGTAAATGAAATTTTTTCATGAAAACCAGTTTTAGTTTCCAAAAGTATTATGCACTAATCTTAAATGAGCGAATTAACGAATTTATTTGAAGTTTGGTAAATAAATATACAAAACACTAGTTTTGGGCATATAAAATGCTCTGAAGTGAAAGGCAGGTAAGTCAAAACTACTGTATAAGGATTAGGGAGGGGTTGGCGTAGTTGTTATTAGTTTCATCAGAGGGCCTAAGTTAAGTGGATTTATTATTATTGTGTGATAAATATGGGAAGTTTGACAGGAAACGCCGATAAGCGTGTTTATTAGAAGCGTTATGTGTATAAAGACTGGACATCCCTTGTAATTTGCTATGTGGTTATCACCACAGATGCTACATTTTTTGTTCCTTGGTTTTATGCTGGTCACCATAGATTACACATACTGCTGGAAGCTTTGAGGTTGATCTTTGGTTCTTCTACAGTAATTTTTCGGTGAAGAAGGTAGCGAAGGTTATAAATTGGATTGGAATCGTTTCCTTTTAGTAGAAACCTTAACTTTATTTTTTTTCGCTAATATTTGTGCTAATAACAGAGTTAAACGATAAAAATAAAGATAAAATATAATAAGAAAATATGCTAAGTGAAATAAAAAATACAAAATAAGTAATGGTCCGATTTTAACCAGTTTTTCAATATGATTTTAGAATTGTGTAATAATTGGCAAATATAATTTTTAGTTTAATATTTATAATTTTTTTAAAAATTGGAAAAAAATTACCTGGATTTTCGGTTATCCGATTTATAAACACTATCAAACTCATTTCAACTAACAGACGGACATTTCTCAAATATTTGTATATGCATAATCAAAAAATCCCTTCTTAGTGGATCTACTAGCGTATTCAATCGATAAACCGTTAATCGGTTAACCGATTAATTTTGGACGGTTAACTGTTCGAATAATTAAAAATTGCCGATTTTCAAATAACAAATAAACGATTAATTTGTGTCGATTAACCTAAACTCCTTTTTTTTGGACTTTAACATATTTTTTTTTTAATTTATTTTTCCAATTCAATTCAAATACAAATTTCAAATTAAAATAACAACTGACATATTTAATGTACATGTATTTGAAACTTTGCATTTACATGTACAGAACTTAATAAATTAAACGAAACTATCAAAAGTATTCAATATTTAAAGGCCCAACTATTATATGCATAAGCTAGCTTAAGTTAATGTCAAAACCGAACGAAAAGTCTGTCAAATGCTTAAGAAAATCCGAAGAAACTTTTAGGTGGCCATAATGTACTTACGTGCATTCAAAACAATTTAGCCCCATTTGCACATTTATGTGCAACACGTAATTAAAAAGATACGTATTTCTTATTATTTTATGAAAATAAATTAATTTTCTTCATCCTTTTCTGCTGTTTGTTTGTATAAAACAAACAAACAGCTCATTCCGTACGGAATGTGCGACCAGCTTCGCTCTTTGCTTAAGCAAATAAAAGTTGACGAAACTTGACGAAACTCTCTTAAGTACATTATAGTTTGTCACATACTTTTATATGTATTCGCACAGTTGCTTAAGCTGACTTAAGCTAGTGTATGCATATTATAGTTGGGCCTTAAAACAATCCAAAAGGGACACCAATGGTAAAACGAAAGATTTGATATGCTTAGAAAAAACTAAAAAAAATAAGATATTGGATATTCTTTATTATGCTATCGATTTCTCCAACATCTACAATCAGCGAGAGAGTTTTTTCCAAGTCAAGTTTTATTAAATCTAAAGAAAAAAATCGTTTAAAAGGAAAAAATTAAATTATATTCTTTGTTTAAAGATTATTTCAGAAGATCTCACTAAAATCAAAAAAAAACTCAAATGTGTATACAAAAAGGATCTCAAATACCATATTATAATTATTTTTAGGTTGAATTATGTTTTGATTTTTTTGTTTTTTTATGTTTTTGTACACAAAATTCGTGGTTGTATTTTCAATTTAAAATTAAAATATACATTATTCGGTTAATCGAATAATTTTAAATTAACCGATTATTAACCGAATAAATCTAAACCCCGATTAATTATTTGCTCGGTTAACCGATTAAAGGCCTAATTAGTTTGTACGTTCCGTTCCGTAACGAATCAGCTGTTTTGTTTTTAGCTTAGGGAAAGTTGTGTATGTCGTTAGTATTTCTGTAACGTTGCCGTTCTGTTGCGGATGAATCTGTTGAAAACAGAATTTTGTCCGCAACGTTAAGTGACAGCTAAAACAGCTAAATACACACAAAAATGTTAACAATATGAAAGGTGCCAACATTTTTGAAAGGGAAATATTTATTATTAACAAAAGAATAAAAAATATAATATTTTCAAAAAACATTGAAATTTAATGAAATAAATATAAATTTCTTCTAATGTATGTAAAAAAAAATAGTTTAAATAAAATCATTAACAAACAATATATGTATGTATTTATAAAAATGTTCACAATAATATGTTGACGGTCTAAATACAAAAAACACTAAAAATAGTAACAAAATCATCATGTTGTTTTTTTGGTTATTATTTTAAAAACAGCTGATACGATCTTACGAAAAAACGAACTACAATATAACAGCATTCAGAACGGCGCAGAACAGATTAATTGAATACCCTAGGATCTACACATCTGGAGAGGTGTCTACATACAAAATTTCAAGACATACATACAAAGTTGGGAAAAATGTTTGTGTGGGAAAGTTCGAAAATCAGCTTCACGAATGGACCGAATAGATCTAATGCAGTCTTTGAAGTATCTAAAACCATCTTCACAAAATTGCCTTTCTAATGAAACCGGGTTTGAGCTCATCGGTTGGATGGTTTCAGAGTCTATAAAGGACATAGGTTGAAACATTTTTTTTTGTTTTATATATGGGGGATTTCACGTCAAGTGAACAAACTTTTAAAATTGATGTCTTCCGATCGAGATGAAATTTGTACCAAGGTTTGACCTGTTGGATAGTAATTCAGACACAAGATCGGTCAAGAACTCTCGGAGTTAGAGGGGGCCAAAATTTGACATTTTGCCCAAACATCTGATTTTTCTCATCCATGTAACTTATTACCTATTGTTCTTAGCAAAATGTGACCCAAATAGTTTACATAGCTATTTCTTCAATCTTTCGAAATAATATATTAAAAAAAAAATAAAAAATTTTTAATATTTTTTTTCCGAAATCAAAAACTTTTTTGATTTTATTCTTAAAATAAAGCTTAGATATTTTCCTTGCGGATATATTTTTTTTACTTAATTAAGAGAAGTTTCTGATAACCATATTAAAATAAATTAATAGCAGGTACATAAATTATTACCACATATATGTATATTTTTACTCAAAATAATTGTACTTTGGAATTTTGTACGGTTATTTTTTATTAAAGTAAAAAATTAAAGTGACACCAATGAATAAGAAATCAGCTGTTTACTTTGAAGCTGACGTCTTTAAAAGAATTCAGCAGCTGCCGCACGACTGCAACTTCAGCCAGCAGCATTTGAATTCGTGTGTTCGTGAAGCCTGCTGTCTTCAATGTGTTTAATGCATTACTTTGCGCACAAGGTTTCCATGGTCAACCAGCCACCCATACGGACATTGTTTAATCTACTCAGAAAGTGATTCAAAGTTGATCGGTACTTTAAGGTGTGAACGCGGGAATAGTTACGTGGGCTGCAGGGTAGTATGTTTGGGGGAGTGTGTGTGTATTAAAAACGGTGTCTGTTGACGTTTTTAAACCACATCACAAGCGAGTTTGTTTAATGTGTAGGCAGCCTTCAACCATTTTCATTCATTTGTACACGTATGTATGGTGTATGTTATATATCCGGAAGTTTGATTAATACCCACATATGCAAACAAACATACAAAATACTAACTTACCCACCTATAAACGAAATAGTTTAACATGAAAATTTCTATTATACGAGTACTTTGAATAAAAAACAGGCGAATGCAACCGCCAATTGTTAAATGCACGAATAACATGACCTCTGACACACACATAATACATATAAGCACGACTATGAGGCTGTGGGTATGGGCGTTCGTATTCGTTTTTGTCCAACTCTTCATTCATTTGTAAATGTGATGAAGCATGCATTTAATGGTGGCGTATGGCTAATCCAAAGGGACATGCAGCCGGAAATTTCATGTAATAAATTTTCATTAGGCCAGAATGCTTATTAGAAATGCGTTGGTATACATAAACACATTTACCTGTACGACTGTGCTATATGAAATCCACATACATGTACACTGTGGTGCAAAAGTGAGGTAATGGTAATAATGGTTTTTGAAAATGTCAATAGTTTCATACGTCATAACTAGGGGGCGGATTTTCATGCATTTATTATTGGAAAATATGCGCCTAAAATATGCTTCAAAAAAATCAAAATATGACCTCAAAATTTAAAAAATATGCACTTATATTTTTGTGCAGAAACATAAAATAATTAAGTATGGAATTCGAAATGTCCAAAAAATACACAACACTGTTGCCAGCAGTTAGAACTCTTTAAATTATACCAGGAATTAAACAAATAAAGTTCTAAAACTATTTTTAAACTAATTTTTCTTCTGAAAAAACGATGGACGATATATTAATTGTAATATCTTGGTATGAATACTTGTTTAAATCCATAATCTTTAAAGCTTCTCTATTTTGATCGTGCTGTAAAGTAGCATCCAACCTTAATATTTATCTCGTAATAACCAAGCAATTAAGCAATTAGTAAATGTATCCCTTATAGAGGGAAATAATATCTGATCACTTGGCTGACTCCAATTTATATATTTTGGGTCATTTGACGTGCTATTTGTAATGCAGAGAGAAGTCAATTGGTTACTTTATACATCCCATGGAATCTAGCATAAAGACAATTATCACTTAAGTGTCTCTATGTAATCTATAGTGTATCTAAGTTATCCAAAATCACTAGTTTACGACAGTCTCGTAGAAATTACTGTCAGGAGCGGTAACAGTGTATGTGAATCTTTCGATAACGAAATCTCTTATAAATCGAATTTGCAATTAAAACAAATATGAATGTTTTTCGATACATTTAATGATTTTTTGATACTTAAAAAAACTAAACTTTTTTGAAGAAAAGTGTTTTGAAATGATAATTTTCAATTACTGTTAAAGAAATGAAGAACTTAATGCCAGTTTCTCGATGTCGAAAGAAGTTAGTTAGTAAATGTTATCTACTGCTATTTCTATAATAAATTCGACAAAAAAAAATGTCGAAATAATGTATTGCCCATTAATGACAAAAAATTATATTTTTATTAAAAATTGGCATAATATGCATATAAATATGCATTTTGAAGTAAAATATAACAAAATATGCATTATCAATAAAATATGCAAAAATATGCACTAACAAATCGATGCCATTTTGCAGCAAAATGTGCGATTCAGATAGATAATTGGTCTACATTGTATTTGGACGTTCGAGAAAAAACATGCATTTGCATATAAATCCGCCCCCTAGTCATAACATATTTTACTCTCTTTATCTAAATATGTATAAAGATATTGTTACGTTTTAACCTTTTCAAAACGTTGGTTTATTTCCTTTAAATAAACCGGATACTTTTGATTGCAAATAAAAGCCGTTTAGTAGTTTAAAAATTGTAACAACTCTTTATTTATTTAAAATGTACAACAACAGAATTAAATAGTCACTCAATGTTTTTTATACACGTTCATAAATTCGCAGAAATACAGACACACTTTATAATGTACAAGAATTCACTTGAAAAATACAGCACACTTTAAGGCACTCAGTTGATGTTTATTTGCATTATGCTACTTTTCGTTATATTTGAATTCAAGTACAATTTCGTAACAATATTTTATTATCAATAAAATATTAATTGTTTGTTAAATGTAATCTAAATTTTGAAGAATTTTAATTTAGAAAAATAAGAAAAATTTGTGATGAACATAATTTCTGTTTGAGAAATAAGAAATTCTAAAGACTCAAATTAGCGATATAAGTTTTAAAATTTGATATTTTTTGTAAATAAGTCAATGCTAAGTATTTTATTTACCAGGACTAGAGTTATCAAATATTCGACATTTACAAAAAACCAGTTTTCGAATTATTCGAAAAATCGGGTTTCGGTTTTCTGTAGCAAAATCCGGTTCGAATAAACGGTTTTTAGCCTTTTTTAGCATTAGGCTTTTCGCAGCATATACATACAAATTTTAAATAAAAATACGGCCATTTTTTCATGTTCCAAATTTGGATGCGTGTAACTTTTTATAGGGATGAGATAAATATTAACAAGTTATTTTTATTGTATTTATCGCAAATATAGATGATATTTTAGGTCCCCCATATCTAAAAAATCAAAAGAAAAGATCGAGCAGAATTAAAAAAAATAAACCTAAATATCTCTTGAAATAAAAGAGATAACTTACATATGTATGCATTAGAGTGACAGCCGATTTTTTTTTTTTTAGATTTCAAAGAGTGCCGGGTGGAATATTGTGACACTAAACCTAAATGTTAAGTGCTGAAAATTTGAGCCAAATCGGGCCTTGATTTCTGGACGCGCATCGAGGTCAAAGTTCAGATATATGCAAAATTATACTATTTATATGGAATAAATAGGTGAAACTCGTTAAATTTCTGCATTGTTTTCTAGAAATGTATAGATTTATTTATATTAATGAATATTACATCAAAATTTTTTTTTTGGAAGTTAACCCTGCATCTCCTATGGGTCAAAATGACCCAAAAACTGTATTATCGCCAAAATTCGGAAAAAATGCAAATTTTTCAGATATTTTAAAATTTTTACTACTAAATAAATACTTTTGCAATTGAATGCAAAAGAATCGAAATGTGTACGTAATTATCGTTGTAATGAGATATAAATGACAAAATTTGGTTAAAAAATGTTGAAGTTATTACAAATTTGCCAGACCATTAACGTGTTTCAGGCCACTTGAACAAAAAATTTAGGAAAAAAAATTAACATATTTCGAGAAAAATTAAAATAAAAGCTAATTTTTACTTAAAATATATCCGTATTTACTTGTGTATGAGTTTTTGTCTTCGTAGGATACCGTTAACCAATTCGCAGGTATGGCCAAAAAAAATATTTTTTTAACGGCTGCTTCAAATCTCCATTTTCAAATTTTTAAAAATTTTGTTAAACAAATTTCAGAATTTTTTGATCATTACATTGGGATTTATTGAGATCAAAATAGGGAATAAAAATATGAAAAAATTATGTCAATACCTCTTACAGTTTTTCCGTACCCGCGATTTAAATTTTGCGATTTTCAAGAAAAACTAATTTTTTGTCCATATTTAAGCGAATGAGCCCAATTTCTTTACTGTTATAAATTTTAAGTAAAACCTATTCATAATATTATAGTCATTATAATTTGAAATATGGTCTGAAAGTTTTACTAAAATCGGAAAACGATAACGTTAAATCGTGAAGGTCAAAGGTTAAATTTTTCAATATTTGGAATTTCTAAAGAAAAGATAGCGCAATGTTATATATTTTTGGGCCGATTTTAATGAGACTTGAGGAAAGTATAACATAAGGTCCAGAATTTAAAATAACAGCACAAAAATGGAAATTAACTCTGAGCAGCACTTGGGGTCCAAATTACCCTCAACATTTAAAATCACGAAAAACACAGCCATTTTGACCCCAAGTGCTCTTAAAGGACTAAATCCATTTTTGCACTGTTGTTGTAAATGTTAGACCCCAATGTATATTTTGCTCAAGTTTCATTAAAATCGGCCCAAAAATATATATCATTAGTTTTTCTTGAAAATCGCAAAATTTAAATCGCGGGTACGGAAAAACTGTAAGAGGTATTGACATAATTTTTTCATATTTTTATTCCCTATTTTGATCTCAATAAATCCCAATGTAATGATCAAAAAATTCTGAAATTAGTTTAACAAAATTTTTAAAAATTTGAAAATGGAGATTTGAAGCAGCCGTTAAAAAAAATTTTTTTTTTTGGCCATACCTGCGAATAGGTTAACGGTATCCTACGAAGACAAAAACTCATACACAAGTAAATACGGATATATTTTAAGTAAAAATTAGCTTTTATTTTAATTTTTCTCGAAATATGTTAATTTTTTTTCCTAAATTTTTTGTTCAAGTGGCCTGAAACACGTTAATGGTCTGGCAAATTTGTAATAACTTCAACATTTTTTAACCAAATTTTGTCATTTATATCTCATTACAACGATAATTACGTACTCTTTTCGATTCTTTTACATACAATTGCAAAAGTATTTATTTAGTAGCAAAATTTTTAAAATATCTGAAAAATTTGAATTTTTTCCGAATTTTGGCGATAATACAGTTTTTGGGTCATTTTGACTAAAGGAGATGCAGGGTTAACTTCCAAAAAAAAAATGTTGATGTTATATTCATTAATATAAATAAATCTATACATTTCTAGAAAACAATGCAGAAATTTAACGAGTTTCACCTATTTAATCCATATAAATAGTATAATTTTGCAAATATCTGAACTTTGACCTCGATGCGCGTCCAGAAATCGTTGACCGATTTGGCTCAAATTTTCAGCACTTAACATTTAGGCCCAGTGTCACAATATTCCACCCGGCACTCTTCAAAATTTTAACAAAAAATTTTGTCTATACAACTGATTGTCACTCTAGTATGCATGTTTTTTTGTAGATATCCTTATAGTGCATTTACACTTGTAATTTTCAAACTAGTTTATGATCATAAGCTACTTTCATAAACTATATCGTTTACATCAGCATTTTAGACAGTTAAGTGGTTTATTTTTGACAAGTCATAAAACAGCTGACTTCAATATAAAAAAAAAAATAATAAAAATATGGACGTTGTTACGAAAAAACGTTGCTGCACGTACCTATATATGTACATATAAACATACCTTTTATTTTCGTTGTCCATATTATATAAAAAACACTTTTTAATAAATTTTTTAAACTTTTTCTTACAGTTTGGCTATTTTTTAAAAGAAAACTGTTTTATTTTATTTTTAAGCAAATGTCAAATGTTACCAGAAAAACAGAGTTGCATTAGCAAAAACTCGTTGTTTGTAACTAGTTTATCTCAAACAAACCTGTTTTTGTTTTGTATGGATAAGCAAGTTTCTCAAACTAGTTTATCACCATAAACAACTTATAACAAGTTTATGGTGTAAATGCACTATTAAGGACCATTTACATTTTAAATTTCAGCTCATTCGGATCATGCTTGAATTTTTTGAGATATTTTTAAAAAATGTGAGACCCGAGATGGCGTGTAATTTTTCTAATTAAGCGTAAAGGGCTTTATTTACAACATTCGTATCTTTGGTGGCCCCCACTAAAATTTTCCGTCTAAAATTTTCGTAGAATGTTTTAATCCTTAAATGTCATTTTTGAAAGGAGTTATTTTGATTTTCTCGAAAAAAACGGTCAAATTGACCCCTAAGAGAGGAGATATAGAGTTAAGATCTTCCACAAAAGTGATCCCCATAAAATTACACAATACAACCCTGACAATAAGAATTCTCTCAGATATTAACTTCATATATCACTCAGTTCTAGTTCAGTTCGGACGTGTTTATTTTTACTCCGAGTTAACTCGTTATTTTAATGTATCTATCGGAAAATAAATATAAATATCACCTGTTTATTATTTACGCGAAAGGACGCTTTTTTTTTAATAATATTATTAAATAAAAAAATCAAAACAACAACTAAAAGACAAATAAGTAAAAAAAAAATTCTTTATATTTTTTTTTTCTTTTTTTGAACCTTTTTTGTGCATTGACTATTAAATAAAGATCAAGAGTGTTAACGAAAGTAATTACAAATACTCTTAAATGAGTCTCTTCAACAAAAACAGTGAGCGAAGGTTAAGTGTAAACGGCAGAAATGCATACGTTACAGTTAATGTAGACGAAAAAAATATAAACAAAACAAACAGAAGAATGGATGACAACTTGTTTTTAACAGCCAAACCTGTTAACCGCGCTCGTTCTTGTTCCCCCGCATTGACAACAACTAATGATTGTCAAACAAAAGAAAATTCAACTCAATCAGAAAATAAAAATATTTTATCTATGCCTGAAAGTATGCTAGCTATATCAGCTTCAGATACGAATTCCACCACACTAACTACAAATAAAATTAACCCATTAAGCGGCGCTGTACCCAAGATTAGTCAACCATTAAATAATGAAAATAAATCCCAAATACAGGTTGGAATGGACCGGTATATTACAGTTTTAAAACGGGCACGAAGTCCCAAGTCTTCGAAAGCGGCACCCTTGGCCAAATTATATAAGGATAGTGAACCTCATAGACTAAACAATGAAAATCGTTTTTCTATTCTGGAATGTGAAACTAATGAACCAGTAAATAAAATCCATTCTACAAAACCACCCCCCATTTACTTGAGAGAAAATAATTCGAATCCACTGGTTCAGAGCCTGATCTCATTAATAGGAGAGAACTCTTTTTACGTAATCCCAATCAAGAAAGGCACGATTCATGAAACTAAAATACAGGTCAATAGTGAAAACGATTATAGAAAGGTTGTAACATATTTTGAAACTCAAAAGAAAAGTTTTTACACTTATCAGCTGAAAGGAAGCAAGGGTCTACAAGTTGTAATAAAGGGTATTGACTGTAATGTTGAACCACTCGAAATAAAGCAAAGCTTAGAAGATAAAGGCTATAAGACAAAAAATGTGATAAATATTAGAAATCGCGAAAAAATACCCCAACCACTCTTCCGTGTTGAACTTGAACCCGGTGACATAAACCTGAAAAAAAATGAAACACATCCCATATATAACTTGAAGTACTTATTGCATCGTAAAATTACGGTAGAAGAACCACACAAACGATTTGGCCCCGTTCAATGTATGAATTGCCAAGAATATGGACACACCAAGGCATATTGCAAATTGCCACCAGTATGTGTCATTTGCGGGGAGTTGCATAACACATCCCAATGTTACAAATCTAAAGATGATCCTAAAATAAAAAAATGCAGCAATTGCGGAGGTAACCACACAGCAAACTACAGGGGTTGTCCTGTCTACTCAATTGTTAAAAAATCACAAAGCCAGAAACCAAAGATTTTCCCCGCTCAGCCATTAAATAACATCAATTTGAACTACCCCCCGTTGCAACAGACATATGACAACAAAGTAACATATGCAAATGTACTTAGAAACAACCAAACTCACCCGCAAGTCCGTCAACTCCAAAACGAAAATATGAACCCAGAGGTAAGAGAGCAAACGCCAATTTTCAATTTTACCCGACTAGAATCTACAATAGAAACTCTTGTGCAATCGGTAAATAACTTTACAAACTCAATGAGTAACATGATGCAAGAAATGCTTAAGATGCAATCAATGTTATTGCAGGCTGTGCTTAACAGACCATGAACTGCCTAAGAATATGTTTTTGGAATGCAAACGGCATACGCCAACACAAAAACGAACTCGAATATTTTTTAAGAAACCAACAAATCGATGTAATGCTGGTTTCTGAAACTCATTTGACGTCCAGAAGTTCCTTTCGAATAAATGGATATGTAATATATGACACCAAAGATCCCAGAGGTAGAGCATGCGGAGGCTCGGCAATTTTAATAAAAGCTCGAATAAAACACTACTTAATGTGTGATTTTTGCGAAGATTATCTTCAAGCTACTACAATCTGTCTTGAAGATTTTCATCGAAACTTAGTGATTTCATCGATATACTCACCCCCAAGATTCTCAATTACAGAAAGTCAATATAATAGATTTTTTAAATCACTAGGCCCCCGTTTCCTGGCTGCTGGCGATTATAATGCTAAGCACACATTCTGGGGATCACGACTGATTACCCCTAAAGGTCGTGTTTTGTTCGACTCAATTTCTAAAATGGGTTTGCATGTGCTTTCGAGCGGCCAACCTACTTACTGGCCTACTGACCCACGAAAAATACCGGATGTTATTGATTTTAGCGTGATGAAAAATATCCCTAGAGAAATGATTCAAATTGAATCCTCGCTGGAACTATCTTCAGATCACTCACCCACTATTATTACTTTATTGAGCCCCCTAGAAATTGTATCCCCGACTGGTAATTTAGCGATGGCAGGCACAAGAATAAATTGGCTCAAATATAAAAAATACCTCAGTACACATTGCTCGGAAAACATACCGCTAAGAACACCAGAAAACATCGATCACTCTCTTATCAATTTCGATAAAAATCTCAGAATGGCTGCTCAACATGCTACCCAAACACCCCGAAAATTCAGATATAATAGAATTAATTCTGCAGATGTCGAACGGCTCTTAAATGAAAAAAGAAGATTTCGAAGAGAGTGGCAATTGCACAGATCCCCCCAACTAAAATCGAAGCTTAAAGATTGTATAAAAAGACTTAAAAAGCTCTTGGAATTTCGAAAAATGGAATCATTGAATAAATATTTAGAAAGCCTGGACGCAACCCCACAATCGGATTACTCATTATGGCGAGCAACAAAAAATCTTAAAAGACCCGTTATATGTAAGTCCCCCTTGCGAAATTCAAGTGGTGGTTGGGCAAGAAATGATACTGAAAAAGGGAATCTGTTTGTTAATCATTTAAAAAAAGTATTTACACCGAACACAGCAAACGAAGCAATTGAGTTGCCACCTGTTGCACCCTATTTTGCAGCAGCCGTACCCCTACGTTTTGATATTCGAGAGATCGAAAATGCTATTGCTGATTTAAATCCCAAGAAAGCGCCTGGTATGGATAAGATCAGCAACAAGATGCTTATGGAGCTACCCCGGATAGCAATAAAAATAATTCTTTTTATTTTTAATGCTATATTACGACTTGAATATTATCCTCCAGAATGGAAGGTTTCACTGGTTACCATGATACCCAAGCCGGGAAAAGATCACACAAAATTAGAATCATACAGACCCATCAGCCTATTGTTTAATATATCAAAGCTATTTGAGAAGATACTTATGAACAAGTTGTACCCGATGTTAACTGAAAACAATTGTATTCCGAATCATCAATTTGGATTTAGAAGAAAACACAGTACTATCGAACAAACCCATAGACTTGTAAATATGGTGAGAAAAGCGTTTGAAGAAAAGAAATACTGTTCTGCACTCTTCATCGACATCTCTCAAGCGTTTGATAAGGTATGGCATGCTGGATTAATATACAAATTGAGTCAAAATTTACCGGCAAACACACATAAGCTATTGGAAAGCTATTTAACTGGTCGAACATTTAAGGTTAAAGAGGGAAACTTTTTAAGTACTGCACAACCCATTGAAGCTGGAGTCCCCCAAGGCAGTATCCTGGGACCTTTTTTATATTTGATGTATTCGTCTGATATGCCAACTAACAATCGCACTCATACATCAACATTTGCTGATGATACTGCTATTCTAAGCATTCATGAAAACCCTCAAGAAGCGTCTCGTCACTTACAAAACCACATATTTCAATTAGAAAAATGGTTAAAACAATGGAAAATTAAAGTCAACGAGCAAAAATGTACACACATTACATTTACATTGCGTAGAGAATCATGCCCCCCTATTCATATCAATAACCAAACAATAATTCAACAATCGGAAGTGAAATACCTCGGAATACATCTCGATCGTCGCCTTACATGGAAAAGTCATATAGATGCAAAGTTGACTCAAATGAAATTGAAATCAATTCAAATTAATTGGCTTATTGGCAGAAACTCCACGCTTAGTTTAGATTGTAAACTTCTACTTTATAACATGATCATAAAACCGATATGGTGTTATGGCATACAGTTATGGGGCACGGCCTCAGCGTCAAATGTAGAAAAGAAATAAAAATTTACCAAGTCGACTTTTTCGATTTACCTAAAATCGGAAAACGGCTGCACCGATATGGCTAATTTTTTTCTTAAATGTTCGTAGTAATGCAATTTAACTTTTTACTGAAAGAAAAATTTACCACGAATGCTTTTATGCCCACTTTTTTCGATTTATCTAAAATCGGAAAACGAGTGCAACGATTTGGCAAATTTAAAATGTTCGTAGTAATCCAAATTAAGTTTTTTCTGAAAAGAAAAAAATAGAAAACACCCACTTTTACGCCCATTTTTTCGATATATCAAAAATTGCAGAACGCCTGGACCGATTTGGCAAATTTTTTTTAAATGATCGCAATAGTCCGCAACAGTTTTTTACAGAAAGAAAAATTTTTCACGACCACTAATACTTATCAAATACATCTGCAAATATGTCACTCAATTTCAAATGGTCCGCTTTTTTAGCATTTTGGCGCAGTTTTTCATTTGCCATTCATGAAAGATATCCAACTGTTGTTCATTTAGTCGTATATCTGGAAAATTATCAAAGAGTGTACTTTACTGTGGAGAATGTATTACAATGATGGATTTGCCCGAACGCTGCTATACTCCGAAATACCAAGATAGATATTGGAATCAATCGTCAATGAAATTTCAACGGCGGAAACAAGGTTTCCCCATTTATTTTCCACCGGGACATTATTTCGCATTTTCACGTCCATCCAAGAAACGATGAGTGTTTCTATTTGCATGTGATATTAGTCAACGTTCGTGGTCCAACATCATTCCAAGATTTCATGTGCTTTCGTCAAATGGTCATCAAATACGAACATTGTTTTCGGTAATTATCTCAACATGCTTCCCATCCAAACCGACTGAACTGCTCATTCAGCACTCAAGTTGACATTGAATATGCAAATCAATTAAAATCCAACATGAAACATTTCCAAAGCAAAACTTTGGCGATGGTCAAAGTTGGAAAATCCCTGTTGACATTTCGACCGGCTGCATTCAATTTCCCGTTGCTTTCTGTCTGTTCACCAAATCATTGCACCAAATTACAAAAATTATGATTGGTTGCGAACGTGCTATCTTGGCAGCGAAAAACATTGATGACGACGAATTGAATTTTCAGATTCAATGTGAAATTGCTGTCGAATTGATGACATAAAAATCGGTTCCGTTACTTCCCAAGATTATGTCGTCAGCAATCCAACCGAGTTTTTAACACGCTGGAATTACACGGATTACCGCCTCACAATGGCACCCGACTTGCTATAAAAAATCTGATGAATAACGTCATCGAAGCTACAATACTTAAAGGAAAGTACAAAGGAGAAGACGTTTTGATACCACGAACGACATGCTATTCGATTTTAAATGCTTGCAGTTTCGGTTTACATTCACAATGACAATGTACAAATCTCAAGGGCAGTCATTGCGTGTTTCTGGAATTAATCTTGAAAATACATGCTTCTGGCAAGATCAATTGTATGTCGCCTGTTCCTGTATCGGAACACGATCAGCATTATTTGAACGAAATTATGATATCACAACAAAGCAATCGTAAAAAGTGTTTCTTTATATTTATTTGTTACCGCATATCGATCTTTCAATCAAAATGTAAATTGAACACCATAAGCATAGAAAAAAAAACTCCCAGTAACGCTTCTATGCATATTTTTTTCTATGACCATAAGATTCACTATACATGTATATTTTCAAATCAAATGTAAATCAAACATAACCCAAACCTATATGAATAAAAATTATCATTCAGAAATATGTTTATGTTTTCTCTTTTTGACTTTTTTTATTGATTTCAAACAGCTTCTCACAAATCGAACACAAATATATTTTTTATATTGACAGAACAACGTCCGTCGGTCAGTTAGTAAATAAATAAAATATTCGATTTTGTCCAATAATTCGAAACAAAAAACCCGGTATGTCGAATAACTCGAAACCCGTCATTTTGTATAAAACTGTTAAAAAAAAAAACCGAAAAAACGTTTTTTTCGAAAAATTTCAAAATTACACTTAAGTTGTTTTGTCAAAAGTTCACAGATCTCAAAAAATAAACTGTTATTTATATCCTACACCACCATAGTGCGGAGGGTATAATGCGTTTGAGCAGATGTTTGTAACGCCCAAAAATATTGATATGTGTGCAAATGTCCGTCCGTCTGGCTGGTTGGCTGTCTGTCCATATAAACCTTGTGCGCAGATTACAGCTCGCAATTTTGAAGATATTTCGATCAAATTTGGTACATATAATTTTTTCGGCGCAAGGACCAAGCCTATTGAAACTGGCTGAAATCGGTCCATTATTTCACCTAGCCCCCATACAAATGTCCTCTCGAAATTGGACTTTATCGGTCATAAATATTTAATTTATATATGTATCTCCACAAATTCCGCTTCAAATAAGTTTTATATACACAAAATTCATGTCACCAAATTTTGTTACGATCGGTCCATAATTAGTCATAGCTCCCATATATGCCCGCTTCTGAAAATCACTTTAACGTGCATAAATCGCTTAAAAATGTTGGTATACACACAAAATTCAACATAGTAAACTTTAATATAGACATAAATAACACGACCTAATTTCATGGTGATCGGTCCATAATCGGTCATAGCTCAGATATAAGGCCCACTTCCGAAAATCACTCAAAAATATAATTTATTGAAATTATAAAAGAAAAAAGTGTTTGCTTAGTGTAGGGTATTATATTGTCGGGCTTGACCGACAATACTTTCTTTCTTGTTTTAACTTGAAGCTCAAATCAAAATAATACATTTTTTATGAAAATATACGATGTATGTATTTCTATTTCAACTTTTGTATTAACTCAAAATAATACCTTTTTGTTGATATAAGTGTAGTCACTACATTATCACGATAATGGTCTCAAATGTGGGTTTCGAGATGAAAGAGTAATCGGAATACGTTAAAATTTTTACAGTATGTAGATACTGATGTTGTTAGTTGATTTATTTAGTAATACCCTCTTGTATAACTTAAACTTAAAGTAACAAATACCTAATAAATAATGTAGTAATATTTAAGTGGTGGTTTTGTTATTCATTAATATTTAGTCATTTGTATTTTAATGTAGTTTAGCGGTTTTTAGCAGGTTTTGAGACTGTCGATGGCGCGTTTTCCTTCAAAATAGTTGACAACGCTGAACGTGAGGCAATGACCGTAATGTGAGAGAACACACTAAATTATATATAAAACTGAAAATAGTTTTAAATTTCTAAAATGCTCCGAAAATTTTCTAAAAGCTTTATAAAAAACAATGCCTCACTTTTGCGCCACAGTGTATGTGCCACATATAGTAAGCGAGTTATGGCGTATTTTGACATAGATGTGTATGTTCCTATATCCCAACACACGGAACTACATAGATAGCATTAAACTGATTGAACAAATTTTCCACATCGTGAAATATAAAATAAGTTTACTTCTCCTGTTTGTAATGGGTTAAGCAAATTAATTTCAACTCACTTTTAGATCTCTGAATAATTTTTAATTTTGGAAAAACATTGAAATCGGCATAGATTGTGCCCGATATTATCAAAAATTGGACACTGGTATAGTCAAAATTTTAATTTTCAAATGTGTATTAATCAATAAATAAATAGCACACGACGCGTCTCTCAAAGTCGCGACGCTATAGTCTTCTGAAAATTAACGATGAATTTTCATTATATTTACTAAAGTTTAGCAAATCTGTTTAAAAATGTAATGCCAAATGAAAAATGTGTCTTCTCATTAATGTAAATTTTACATTATTTACAAATCGGAAGATAAACCATTAAAATAATAATTTATTAAATTCACATTCGGTAGGCAATTTTCTAAACTAATTATTTAATTTTATGAAAGACCTAATATGTTTGCTGGGATTTCTATCAAGACACGGTTTGCTTTTATCCATAATATTGTATAGTTAAATCTGTACGTGTATTATATATGTACTCGTACATACATATAAGCACATGCGAATTGGCCATTTTGCTGAGAATTATTTTGCTAAAATACACTAAAACTTTGTGCCAGTAGCCGCAAAACCAATATTGTTCATTCGGTAGTGGTTGATGTCTAATGCCGAAGTGATGAAATAATACAAGTATTGTTCAAATTATTGGATAGATAGATATGAATGGATAAAATTCCAATACTATACCTATACATACATACCTACATTCCAATACGAATATGTGTGCATAAAAAACCCTGCAGTTTTCAAGATAGCAATTGTCAACTTTGCACTAGCCAAATCATTCCTTCTACGTGAGATTCAGCTATCACTAAAAAAGTAAGAAAAATCCAAATGGTAAATTATTCTTATTTAAAAAAACTTACAGATTTGATGACTGACTGCAAGTATGGTTACATTACACATACACATATATGTATGTTCAGTAGAGGGCAAAAACTGTTTGTGATTACATTTTAAGAGAATTTGAAAATCCGAATACATCATATTAAGCAAATTCCATTTGAAAATATATTTACTTTGGTTTTCTTTAAAATTTTTGCAATTATTGCAAAATAAATCTATTTTTTGTGTTAATACCATTTTTTTTGAAACTTCTCGATATTTTTTTTGTGTTATTTTATCAACAAAACAGTATCAACTCAAAATGCAACCAAATTTAAATAAAACAATTTGATTATTTTTAACTTGAATAAAGGCCCAATTCAAAATAATACATTTTTTATGAAAATATACGATGATTTCTATTTAAATTTTTGTATTAACTCAAAATAACACCTTTTTGTTGATACAAGGTAGTCACTAATTATCTCGAAATGGTCTCAAATGTGGTTTTCGAGATGAAAGTGTAATCAGAATACGTTGAAATTTTTACAGTCGATAGATTTTGATGTTGTTAGTTGATTTCTAGCAAAAAGTGAATTTTTAAAAATTTTGAGTTAATACAGTATTTTTGAACGAGTGCGATATGTATATGTATATATGTAGGTATTTTTCATTTGTAAAATTAAAAGAAAAATTATATGTGTACCGATCAGTAGAAGTATAGGCTATACTGTATAGTAAGGTGGGTCAAAAATTTTTTTCTAAAATTTTTGAAAGGCTCAGAGATAAAAATGTGCCAAATGGTGTAGATAATATGTATCTAAAATTTTATTGCATTGTTTTAAGTTTTACTGCCTCCGGATTTGCGATTGAATTTTTGGAAAAAGTAAATTTTTTACACCACATTAATAATACATTTTTATGCGAAATAATATTAACTACTGAACCAATATAAACTTTTACCATTCAAATCCGGATTCTTACGGTTACATTTCAGCATAATACATATTTACATATTACATTTTTTTATAGAAATACCCTAAAAATCGAGTTTTCTACATATTTCGATAGATTAGGGGAAAAGTGCTATTATTTATTTGGTTTTCATAATCTGAAAAGTGGAATAGTTGGAAGTATCCCTTATTTTTTTGTTTTGTGTGATTTAAAAAATAATATATTGCCAACCTATGCAGATCTTATGAAATTTTATGATTGGACCATACTTAGCATTAAATATGAGAGGGAAACTAAAAAAGAGCCAACATATAAAGAAATAGAAGCCATCGTTATTGGAAAACTGATATAAATATGGGAGAAATCAATTGCTTCAGTATCTGTTAGACGAATGAAGGTTATGATACGAACATATCATTTAAAATGTAAAAATCTTTTAAAGTCTCACCCGAAAATTCTTAAAGAAAAGTTGGAATAGATCATTTGTGAAAGCAAGACTTTGTTTTATATTTCGGCATGTAAGTGCAAAGATTTTCTGAAATGTACTTGCATTACACAAATGACTGTAAGTAGCCAGATACTTATATTGAGCAGTGCATCTGAACATGAATATGATCAGTCAGATTGTGAAGAAACAGATCAATTACAATTACTACCATTAAAATCTATTTCTTGCATATTACTAAATTTTTTAATTGTATATTCGTTTATTAGAAAAAATATTTTTATGTTGCATATGAATGAACTGCCATTCAGATACCTGTTTCAACATATTGATGGTGGAACATCAAGACCACAAACATTTTTAGGAGAAATTTGTAAAAAACTTGAAAACTTTAAAAAAGGCCAATAGTGAAGCTTCAACCAATTCCCACGAACTTACCAGAGCTTTGCGTAGAAGATATAAGTGCAGACCTTAATCTATATATTTCAGTTGATAACAAATCTAACAACTCTTGCAATATATTTTGTAAAGGTTTACGCTCCTGTGTGGTTTTCTATAAAAACTCTTCCCAGCTGTAAAGACGGACCTCAACACCTTTTTGAACTAATCAAACTTACAAGATATTTACCAACAACTTTAAAGGTTTGTCGGCCCAAATCTGAATTTATGCGGTTTTACAGTATTTTGGAACGAATCATTAATTTTTATATGAAGCTAGAGTATCGTTTTATGCGAATTCAGTTTATGCGATTTTTTTTGGAACGCATCTATCGCATAAAACGAGACCTGAGTGTATTACTGAATCACCTATATTAAAATCCGAAGATGAAAAAAATCTTCTTCTGTTTATTGAAGAAGGAAAAAACGTAGGAATTGAGCTATTTCAGCCCCTGTCATACTCAAGCGGTAAAGCAAGCAGTCGAAGCAGAGTAAAGCAACATCAACTTTGTGAAACAAAACAACAAGAGAAAGATTCATCAAAGCTCATATAGAATCAAGAAAAGCAATACAAAAATTTGATAGCAAAACTAGTTTTGTCGCTATATGAACACTTCATTATTATTTTGATTATCCCTTCTTTCACTTCTGTAAACATTTTTGTAGTACTTTTTTTTCTCTAAATATTTAATATGTTATATGTAATCACAATTGATTTCTATTTTTACAAATAAATACAGCTATCTGGAATAAACTTGCATATCATGCTCTATTGCCTTTTTTAATTAGATTTTTTAAAACATGAAACCGGAGGCAGAAAATAATTTCCGATTGCAGCCAAACTTGGTGACATGAAAATATTTATAATTTGGCACATTTTTGTCACCGTGCCCATAACAAAACTTTAAAAAAAAATTTCTTCATACACGGGTGACCCACCCTACTGTATAGTTACTGGAAAAGAAAATTAGATGCATTAAAGATCTAAAAAACAGTTATTGGAACTACATATACTCTCACACACATTTTAAAATTAAAGGATATTCATAATGTTTAGTATCTATCTGCACTTTGGCAAATGTTGCATATACTCCAAATAAATGGATTGCAAATTATGCTGATGCTCGTACTAAAAGCATTAGAATAAATTTGACATCGAATGTATCGTTCATTTGACAATAATTTTCATTCATATACACAGATACCTATATTCATATACACTCAGGTCTCATTTTATGCGATAGATGCGTTCCAAAAAAAAGTCGCATAAATTGAATTCGCATAAAACGATACTCTAGCTTTATATAAAAACTAATGATTCGTTCCAAAACTCCGAAAAACCGCATAAATTCAGATTTTAATTCAAAAATCAATACAAAATCTCATAAAATAATCAACAAACATATAAATTAGAGTTAATTTCAAATATTTGATTTGCGGGTATCATTAGTTTTCTGAAGGTTTTTGCGTAAATAAAAATAATGGCGTCATTATTTTTATTTACGCAAAATTATTTATATTTGCGCAAAAACCTTCAGAAAAATGATGATACTCGAAAAACAAACGACGTGACCTGGTCACAAACGAACTCTAATATATATTTTATTTATTAAAACAATAAAAACAAAACACGTTTAAAAAAATAAACAAAAATGTAATATTAATTCATTAATTACAGAAAAACAGAAAATACATAATCCAAAAAATAAGCTAAAACATTTTTAAAGAAAATTCTGATTAATGATGATTAATCTCAATCACTGAATAATTGTCTTCAACATTGTGGAATTGGTTCAACGTCACTTTCATCAATAGATGATATAATCATATTGTCATCATATGGTAAAATATCATTTTCATCACTAGAATTTATCTCGTGAATAGGGTACGAGATCAACGAATATTTAGGGGCTTCAATTGTTTCTTTTCTTGCAAAATAATTTGTTATCAAACTTTGCGATTTTTAATTTTTAAGTTGCTTATGCAACTCTTGATATCCAGAAAACAGATCAGTCAGTCTGCGTTGAATCTTCATTACTCTTTCCATATCTGGATCCATATCAGAGAACGGATTGAAAACATTCACGTTTTCTGCCCATTCATAAATTCATTGCTATTGCATTGCCTTTAATCGACAATAACAAAAATATGCCGAGCTATGCGTAAAGTCATTTGTTTTTCTGATTGCCATATGAAACAAACTAAAAACATTTACACCATTCGTTAAGTATTCATTGACATTTGTGTGTATACATATGTATGTAGTTTGTGAACATACAGAATCTTACGGAATTAGTATTTTAAATTTTTTAAATTAAAATACATATAAAATTGAAAAAAATTTTAAAATTTAATTTTAAAATGCAAATATCATCTAAGCTATAAGAGACAATTGCTAGCTACGATGTTTTTTATAGTACTCGACAAGGAGATTCTTTATGTGTTATTTTTTGGAAATCGGAACCCAAATGATGAAATAGGATCGCTTTAAAAATGTAACATACCCGAGGTGTCCTACTTTGGGGACCCCTGGTCGCACATCTGGTGGGCCCATGGGGTCGAAACTCAAAACTTAAACTCGCACGTCAAATTTTATTGAAATCGGACTAAGTCTAGAAGTTACAGATTTATTTCCCTCTATTTTTTTTCTATACCACAATGCAACACCAACTTAACTTAACATAAACTTTTGTAAAGTAAAACTTTTAACATTTAAGTAAATTCATTCTATCAGCATTAAAACCATTGGTATGAATGGCATCATTTTTCGTTACACTCCCTTTTATGAATAATGTCATGCATTGCTTTACAGAATTAATGTATATTGTCAACAAAGGGCTCATTTTTTGTGAATGCATTCAAAAGCACAAAATATAGCATTCAATCCGTTCTCTGATCCATATTAAGAATTTTATTTTGTAAAATAAAACAAACTATAACGATTATATCAGTGATGCAAACTTGGTTTAATTTAAAAACAGTAAAAAAGCTTAAAAAAACATCTAAAATTTCAAAATCTGTTAAAATTCTAAAAAAATCTTTAATTTAAAAATCGCATAAATTTGAATCCGCATAAAACGAGACCTGAGTGTACACATAACTATTTAATTCGCAATTCTAGTACAATATGAGTGCATGTCATTAGAAAGGAAATATACATAATTAGTTTTACTTATATACACACTAGACCGTAAAAAAAAAATCCCCGTACAAAGTGTTTCTGCAAGAAGTTACGATTTTTTTTTTTGCCGAATGTAGGCGTCGCACAGTCGGAAAAATCACCAATCTAGCTTATAAAAAATCGTATCATTTAAACTATTGATCTGAGGAGTAAGAAATGTATGAAGCGATTGTAGCTAATAGAGTGGTCTTTAAATATATTGTATTTGTAGATACCCTGTTTCATTACAGGGGGCACCAAAAGGAAGGTTTTAGTGGAAATTAAAATTTTCTTCATATTAAAGTTCAACAAAATAAATCAGAATTTTTTGTTACATAAAACTCAACAAAAAATCTTTTTATATGTTAATTAAATCATATCAATAGCCTTTTTGCAATAAAAATTATTTAAAAAATGAATTTTCATTGAAAAATGTTGAAAAAAACATCTTGTTTATGATGGGGTTTCGCGCGTTTTGTTACCTAGAAGAATTATTTAAAAATATGAATTTTCATTGAAAAATTTTGAAAAAAAACCTCTTGTTTATGATGGGGTTTCTCGCGTTATGTTATCTGTAAGAAACAAACAGCCCTTTTATACAGTAAAAAACCATAAAATGTTAGAAAACCCTTAATTGCTTAAAAATCAGATGCACAATAATTTCACTGCCTGTTTTAGAAAATAAAAATTTCCATTTGGGAATTTACATATATTGAAAACAAAAACAAATTTTAGTTTTTTATTGTTGTTTCAATATAAATTCCGGAACGAAAATTTTTATTTTACTTGAATATCGCCCACAAGTTATATTTGTTTAAGCCTATTTAATAGGGTGGGTCGATTTTTTTCATAAAAATCGCATTCTACGAAAAATTCTAAGAAATTTTCCCCAAGAAACCATAGGTCTAAAATCAAAACCAATCTTGCGCATTTCGAATTCTATCAAAAAAAAAAACCTATTAAAAAAAATATACATATATACTGAAATATCATTGACTAAAAGTCGAAATGCGCAAGATAGGATTTCATTGATCATATGCTATAAGTTTATAAATTAAAAAAAATATATATATTTTTTATAAGCTAGATTGGTAATTTTTCCCACAGTGCGTCGCACAGTGGGTTGAATCGCATCCAAAGTGACGCTTAACTCAGGCAATAATGATAGATTTTTTCTATATATATTTTTTTTAAAGATTATGCCTTATTAAGTAAAAACAAGTAAGAGTGCTATATTCGGCTATGCCGAATCTTATATACCCTTCACCTTTGTTGTGGATGCATTATTATTTTTTATAATTAGTATATATGTATGTATGTACATTGCCCACTTTCAGCGTACAGCATCCTAAATTTATCAAGAACACAAAAAACAACAACAACGCCAAACGAAACAAAACACCAAAAGAAAAAACAAAATACGCAAGGCAATGAAACCAACACACATCCAAACATACGTTTAATTGTATAAAAAACAACAACAACGCCAAAAGAAACAAAATACGCAAAGCATGCACATTCAAACATACGATTTGTTGATTTTTTGTCAAAAAAACCAACACACAACCAAACAAACGTTTAGTTGTATAAAAAACAACAACAACGCCAAAAGAAACAAAACACAAAAAAAACAAAATACGCAAAGCATGCACATCCAAAAACATACGTTTTGTTGCTTTTTTGTCAAAAAAACCAACACACAACCAAACAAACGTTTAGTTGTATAAAAAACAACAACAACGCCAAAAGAAACAAAAAAAAAAACCAAATACACAAAGCTTGCACACCCAAGCATACGTTTTGTTGTTTTTTTGTCAAAGCATGCAATACATTGTGTTTTTTGATGAAATTTTCAGAGGTTGTCTCGGATTTTTGCTCATATCTCCGTTATTTATGGACGGATTTTGCTGATTTTAAATAGCAAAATTCTCGAAAGTATGTCTGACAGAATTGTTGAAGATTTGGATCCCGGAGATATCTGGGGCCTTCAGAAAATTGATTTCAACAGACAGACGGACAGACAGACAGACAGACAGACGGACATGGCTTAATCGACTCCGCTATCTATAAGGATCCAGAATATATATACTTTATAGGGTCGGAAATGAAAAATGTAGAAATTACAAACGGAATGACAAACTTATATATACCCTTCTCACGAAGCTGAAGGGTATAATAATAGAAAATATTTGAAATAAAAAATTTTATAAAAAAAAATTTTCACAAATGAAAAAATTTTCAAGACCATTGAAAAAAATTTTAAAACTGATGTCTTCCGATCGGGACGAAATTTGCAACAAAGATAGTCCTATTGGATAGTAATTTAGGCACAATTTTTCAACAAGATCGGTCAAGAACTCTCTGAGTTAGAGACAAATTTTAGTTTTTTATTGTTGTTTCAATATAAATTCCGGAACGAAAATTTTTATTTTACTTGAATATCGCCCACAAGTTATATTTGTTTAAGCCTATTTATTAGAGTGGGTCGATTTTTTTCATAAAAATCGCATTCTACGAAAAATTCTAAGAAATTTTCCCCAAGAAACCATAGGTCTAAAATCAAAACCAATCTTGCGCATTTCGAATTCTATCAAAAAAAAAAACCTATTAAAAAAAATATACATATATACTGAAATATCATTGACTAAAAGTCGAAATGCGCAAGATAGGATTTCATTGATCATATGCTATAAGTTTATAAATTAAAAAAAATATATATATTTTTTATAAGCTAGATTGGTAATTTTTCCCACAGTGCGTCGCACAGTGGGTTGAATCGCATCCAAAGTGACGCTTAACTCAGGCAATAATGATAGATTTTTTCTATATATATTTTTTTAAAGATTATGCCTTATTAAGTAAAAATAATAGAAAATATTTGAAATAATAAATTTTATAAAAAAAAATTTTCACAAATGAAAAAATTTTCAAGACCATTGAAAAAAATTTTAAAACTGATGTCTTCCGATCGGGACGAAATTTGCAACAAAGATAGTCCGATAGTAATTTAGGCACAATTTTTCAACAAGATCGGTCAAGAACTCTCTGAGTTAGAGGGATTCCAAATTTGACACTTTGACCAAACAGGTGGTTTTTCTCATCCCGAGTTACCTCATTTTGAGGCCTTGATGCTCCGGCGCGTATTAGTAATTTAACTTCAAATTCAAAACCTAAACTCAGCTACACCTCCTCTATACCAACGGGTAATTTTATTAAAATCGGACAATACGTTTAGAATTTACAGATTTATTTCCATTTTTTTCATTTATTTTCAGTTTTTCATTTCCGCCACAGTGCAGCTCGAGTCTTTTAATAAAATCTTAATTTAAAGAAAGGCGTGCAAACATGCGCAACATTTTTTTTTGTTAAAATAAAAGCCTAATTGTTGTACATTTTTTATTATGTAGCTTAAAAACAAACAACTACAAACATATTTAGTTATTATCCATCAAGAATTAAAAATACTCTAAATATGAAATATTTAAAATAAAAGAAATAAAAATAATTTTCCAACAAAAAATCTAAATAAAAGATTTTTATTCATATACTCAAATATCTGAAGTTGATGGTTCCATCATAAAAATTTATCTTTTAAATGTTTTTAACAAAAATAAATTATTTTAATTGTGTTTAATTTCAATTTTTATTACTTTATCTAAAAATACGAAAAATTTATCCACTTTGACAGTATACTGCAGAAAAAGTATGCAACCTAGAATAAAAATTTTAGCTATTAGTGATGTAGAATTTTGTCTACTTTTACCCGGTTAAGCGCCACTTTGACCGTGATTCAACCCAACGTGCGTCGCCTTTTTAAATTTTTCGTTATATCTTTGGCATTAACAGTCGGATCTTAAAGTGTGAAATATCTATGTTTGATATATCATACGTTAAGGGCCATTGATATTAAGTATCCGGTTCTAGCATTTATACACTAGATATCTGTTCCTACTACATTAACGTACCACCGAAATATTGGTCTTCTCGAAACAAAAATCATACTTTAAAATCCGACTGTAAATGCCAGAGCTATATTCGGCTGTGCCGAATCTTATATACCCTTCACCAAAGTATACCTTAATATAAATACTAAATACAAGACCTACAGTCAGGGCTGCCAGATGAATTTGGGAAAAAATCGTCAATATCCCGATAAAAAAGAAAAAAATCGTCATTTCGAATTTTAAAAATCGGAAAATTAAAAGGATCAAGATTTCTAACAGGAATTTTAAATTTCTATTTAAAAAGTGAACGAAAACATATGGGGCATTTCACGTCAAGTGAACCAACTTTTGAAATCGATGTCTTCCGATCGCAATGAAATTTGCACCAATGTTGCACCAATTGGATAGTAATTCGGACACCATTTTTCAACAAGATCGGTCAAGAACTCTCTGAGTTATAGGAGGTCAAAATTTGACATTTTGGCCAAACAGGTGTTTTTTTTATCCATATAACTTATTACCTATTGTTCTTAGCGAAATGTGTCCCAAATAGTTTAGATAGCTATTTATGCAATCTTTTGAAAAAAAAATTTAAAAAATTTAATAAAATATTTTTGATTTTTTTTTTTTAAATCAAAAATATTTTTGACTTTTTTTTCAAAATGGGCCCTTTTTATTTTTTTTTTTATTTTTTTAAGAAAGCTTAGGTCTTTTTCTAAGCGACCTATATGGTCGCTTAGTGGGATGCGAGTGGGATATCTATCAAAAAAAATATTTTGTAACTCAAGATTTAAAATTTTTGAATTTTTTTGCAAAATCAAAAACTTTGTTGACTTTTTTTAAAAAAATGGACCCATTTTTTAATTTTTTTTGCTCAGAAGAAAGCTTATGTGTTTTCCTTTAACAATCTTTTTGTCGCTTAGTGGGATGCGAGTGGGATATCTATAAAAAAAATGTTTTGTAACTCAAGACATACAATTTTTTGAAAAATCAAAAACCTTTTTGACTTTTTTTTTCCAAAATGGACTCTTTTTTTATTAATTTTTTTTCTCAAAAGAAAGCTTAGGTCTTTTCCTTTAAAACCTTTTTGGTCGCTTAGTGGGATGCGAGTGGGATATCTATCAAAATAAATGTTTTGTAACTCAAGACAAATGTTTTTAAATTGATTTTTTTCATATTTGTGTGTAAGTGTTTCTAAAACCTTAAAAATAAAAACCACAACAACTGACCGATAATAGCCACTGGAGGGGTGCAATATGAGGCCGACCGCTATTAATTTTCCACCCCCAAAATTTGTCTGAGTTTTGTATCTTGCGGCTTTTTTACCTGGAACACAAAAGTATGGCAATCATATCCGACGATTTAAAACATGACACCGTTGCAGTTTATGAGTACCAGAAGATAATACTAAATTATCTAAAATCAAAATTTACAGTAGAAAAGGTATACTACGTTTCGGACGGAGCTCGTCAACATTTTAAAAACAAAAGTAGCTTCGCAAATCTCACAGCTCATGAAAAAGACAGTTCTTCCACAAAATCATCCACATTTAAAATTATGGTTTTCAGTGTGCATCTTTCAGTCTGAAGCCAAGATTCAAATTTTAACTCCTCAATACATTCTCGATCAAAAGAGTTGATTAAATTTTCTTTGATGGATGTGGTTTCCGGGCAATTCGAACATTCACCTAAGTGGCAAGAAGTTGTAGCATTAGGGCACATAGTCAATTTAAGGCAATCGCGGTAATGGTGTAAATCTTCTGATGAATCATCTTTTAAGTAATTTAAGTTGATTTCCTTCAACATCAATTTAACATTTTCATGGTAAATACAAACACATACTGTGTGAGTTCCGCTGCTTCCTGCCAAAACGCAATGTTTTGGCCTCAGTTGTGTAAATTTTGTGAATCCAATTTTGACATACTCGTATTCAGATTGAAATGTTGCGAATAATTCATTCAGGTTACAGAGAACCATTCTCTTCTGCATTTGAACTTTCTTGCCATCGATTCGTACAGACATCCAGTCTTTCATCCCTGGCATCAGGCGACTCATATCATCTCGCTGATAAAACTGAGTTATTAGAGATTTAGTATCGCACTCCAAAGTTTTTCCCTTCTTTTTGTTTGGGAGTGTGAGAATCCCATGCTCAGCAACCAATTGTTTAGCAATTCTTGCTTTTCGTTGAGATGTTCCAAACTCAGTCATTGTTTTTTCAGAACTCCATGTTCTTGGAGCAAGCGTGAGAAGTTGAATTCTTTCAGCTTCACTCTGTGACGTTTTGTATTTCTCTTTTATTTGTTCAAGAACTTCTACTGCATCCTTATGGTATTGGTTTCGACACTCATTCGTTGAATTTGAAAAGTTAGAATAACCATCATCATCAACAGTTCTGTCTTCATTCTCGGAATTACTTTTGTCTTCATCTGGAATAACTTCAACGCAAGGCTCATTACTATTCAAATTCGGTAATTCGTTCAACTTTCCGAGCTCTTTCCTGCATGATCCACAAATTTTCAATCGTTTTGACAGCGTAGGGAATTTTTTTAATAAGCCGTCGGAAATATTTCGCATATCTGATGATCTGTGCTTCATTTTGTTAAAGGGATTAAAACAAAAAGACGAATAAATTCATTTTCAACCTTAGCCTTTTTAGAAGTCGTAGACATTTTGAATTTTGTAAGTATTTATGTAAATAACACACGTCTTAACTTTAACGCTGTTTCTAAAAAACTGATTTCCGTATGTCTTCAGAATGACAATAAATGGTTTTTTAAGATCATATAGGTAGTACGTTTTAATGAATGAGTCTAAAATCTTTTATTAGGGTCAAGAAGGGCTTACATACTAAAGTACCTAGTTTAACCAAATGTTACAAATAATAATAAAAATAAACCACCATATAAATAACCTACCTGTCAACTTCTACCTCTCCACCCACTTCTTAAAGTCAAATGTCATAAAATAATAAATAAACTGGTACTTCGGAGAAGGGCCATATAATATTTCCACTTGATTCCAAAAATTTGTTTCTGGGGCACCTGATATTTTAACAATGAAAATCACGTGCGCTGAAAACTACCTCTAGGATTGACTAAAAAAGCCGCAAGATACAAAACTCAGACAAATTTTGGGGGTGGAAAATTAATAGCGGTCGGCCTCATATTGCACCCCTCCAGTGGCTATTATCGGTCAGTTGTTGTGGTTTTTATTTTTAAGGTTTTAGAAACACTTACATACAAATATGAAAAAAATCAATTTAAAAACATTTGTCTTGAGTTACAAAACATTTATTTTTATAGATATCCCACTCGCATCCCACTAAGCGACCATATAGGTCGCTTAGAAAAAGACCTAACTAAGCTTTCTTAAAAAAAATAAAAAGGGCCCATTTTGAAAAAAAAAAGTCAAAAATATTTTTGATTTAAAAAAAAAAATCAAAAATATTTTATTAAATTTTTTTAATTTTTTTTTCGAAAGATTGCATAAATAGCTATCTAAACTATTTGGGACACATTTTGCTAAGAACAATAGGTAATAAGTTATATGGATAAAAAAAAACACCTGTTTGGCCAAAATGTCAAATTTTGACCTCCTATAACTCAGAGTGTTCGAATTACTATCCAATAGAACTAACATTGGTGCAAATTTCATCGCGATCGGAAGACATCGATTTCAAAAGTTGGTTCACTTGACGTGAAATGCCCCATATATTAGTGCAAAGAAAATTATTGAAGCTTTTTTTTAGTTATTGTTAAATTTTTTAACTATTTGAGTTTAGTGCTTATTTCTACACTACCACTCAATTGATTTATAGTTAAAAAAATATCACAATCACTAAAAAATATTAGTGATAAAAATATAAGCTTCACTACCACTAAAGCTGATGAAAATTAGTTAAAACTATATTTTTTAAAATAATATTTAGTGCTAGTGAAATGTTGATTGCACTCAACATTTAGTGCACTACCCCCAACTCTGCTAAAAATACGAAAAATTTATCCACTTTGACAGTATACTGCAGAAAAAGTATGCACCCTAGAATAAAAATTTTAGCTATTAGTGATGTAGAATTTTGTCTACTTTTAGCCGGTACCAAATTTAATAAATAAATATTAATTCTAAAAAATCAATTAAGCGCCACTTTGACCATGATTCAACCCAACGTGCGTCGCCTTTTTAAATTTTTCGTTATATCTTTGGCATTAACAGTCGGATCTTAAAGTGTGAAATATCTATGTTTGATATATCATACGTTAAGGGCCATTGATATTAAGTAATCGGTTCTAGCATTTATACACTAGATATTTGTTCCTACTACCCTAACGTACCACCGAAATATTGGTCTTCTCGAAACAAAAATCATACTTTAAAATCCGACTGTAAATGCCAAAGATATAACGATAAATTTAAACAAGTAACAGAGCTATATTCGGCTGTGCCGAATCTTATATACCCTTCACCAAAGTATACCTTAATATAAATACTAAATACAAGGCTGCCAGATGAATTTGGGAAAAAATCGTCAATATCCCGATAAAAAAGAAAAAAATCGTCATTTCGAATTTTAAAAATCGGAAAATTAAAAGGGTCAAGATTGCTAACAGGAATTTTAAATTTCTATTAAAAAAGTGAACGAAAACATATATCAAAAAATATTTCTTAAAATTGAAGTTTATAAATAATGGATCACTAAAATGAAAAACTAAAGCTCAATTTAATTATAATATAAGGTTTCATTCAGAAGTTTTTTTTTAATTTTAAATAAAACACATAAAATATAATTTAATGTCTAAATCATAGCGAATAGACATAGAGCGGAAACTCTCCTGTCAAAGACCTAACTCAGTTGTCAGATACCTAAGTGGTGAGAATGGTTTAGTAAAAAAACTATGTGAAAACAAAAACAACACTCGTATGTGTGATTATTTCGAATATTTTGTTTTGTTTGAGTTTTTTCTAGTTTCCGCTCTATGTTTCTCTATGGTCTAAATCTTTATTATTGAAAGAACAATCTCTGACATTACTTTTTAAAGATAATTTCATTAAAATATAGCACCACGTTGTAGGTGGTCCATTCGGAAGGTAATAACGCCTGAGATTAAAGCATAAATTCAAGATTGGCGGCTTCAATGTCAATGTCATTATATTCTGAATAAATTTTGTCAAAATAGAAAAAGTTGCTTTAGAATTTTCCCGTTTTATTTCAGTAATTTACATAGAGAATAGACATAGAGCGGAAACTCTCCTGTCAAAGACCTGTATTTGTTGAAAAAACTATGTGGAAACAAAAACAACACTCGTATGTGCACTCGTTTTGAGTAATTATACCCTATAGTGGGGAGGGTATTATGCGTTTGTGCAGCTGTTTGTAACGCCCAAAAATATTAGTCTAACACCCACCTTAAAGTATACCGATCGACTTAGAATCACTTTCTGAGTCGATTAAGCGATGTCCGTCCGTCCGTCTGGTCGGCTGTCTGTCCATGTAAACCTTGTGCGCAGAGTACAGGTCGCAATTTTGAAGATATTTCGATCAAATTTGGTACATATTATTTTTTCGGCACAAGGACCAAGCCTATTGAAACTGGCTGAAATCATGTATTTATAAATATGTATATACGACTTTACTCATGCAAACACTTCATATACCAACAACAAGAAGAAAATCATAAAACCGGACAATCATATGCAGCGTTGCCGCTTTGGTCCAATTGGACCAAAATTGGTAGTTTGAAGTTAACAAATTGACTTTTGGTAGTTTGGTTGGTTTGTTCCGATATTTGTCGTATTTTGGTAGGCTACGATATTTCTGAATACATAAGTATTTTTAAGAACAAAATAATTAAAATAATAACGAAAAAACTACTTATGTTAAGCCAAAATAATAAAACTACATATTTGCAAAATATGAAGATAGCATTTTCTTAAATATTTAGTTTAGTCAGGTAAATGTGTATTTATTTAGTAGTGTTAAGTTCAAAAAATACCAAACGGCTCTCATAACTTTTATTTTCTAATAATATGTGTTAAACTCTGCTTCAATATTTCTGTTTCATCTGACACTTTAAATGTCCAATTATGGAAATTAGGACACGTAATTTATTTCTATATGAAACTTATTTGTGTTGAACTTTTTCGGGATACCAACACTTTTAGGAGTTTTATGCTCGTTTAAGTAATTTTCGGAAGAGGGCCTTATATGAAAGCTATGATCAATTATGAATTGAATTTTTTGGTGTAATTTATTTGTAAAAATGTTATTTAATATCTATATAAATCAAGCATTTATGACGGATAATGTCTTATTTCTGGATGACATTTATATGGGGGCTATGTGAAATACATGGACAACCAGCCAGACAGACGTACGGAAGGACATCGTTAAATCGACTCAAAAATAAAATCTCGAAAACTGAACGATTTTAACATATTTATGATTATAGTGTTATTTACTTTCTTCCTCTGTGTAATTTTATAACAGCAATAATATAATTATATAGTTAACTATTAATTTTGAAACGAATCCATATAGCATTTCTCAAATATTTTAAATTTGGTAGGTTTTGGTAGGCTTTGGTAGTTTTTAATTAGAAATTTGGTAGGAAAAATATTTTATGAGTGGCAACACTGATTGTGTTATGGGCTGCGCATTACTGATTTACACTACGACTGCTCAGTGAAAACTAACCAAATAAACAAAACAAGTTTTGTACAATTGCAGGGCACACTTAAAAGTGTGCCCTGCACAATTTTATGTTGAAAAAAATAACAACAACAAAAATAATAAAAATAAACGAAACGCACTCAAATACATAGTATGTACATTAGACTGCTCCAAGATTGTATGGACGAAAAAAACTTTCTAGGTACAGGCCGTCCCCCCCTCTAGAATTGTTCTATGTATTGTAGAAACACGTTGTGTAAAATATAAGGATGATAGGATAACGTTAAATGGTGGCGCAACGACGCTGAAGTTTTGAGGTGCATTTACAAGGGGAAAATATGCAATTTTTTCAGTTTTTGTAAAAATTTTGCCATTAAATAATGACTTTTACAATTTAATTTAAAAGAATCGAAATGTGTACGTAATTGTCGTTATAATAAGATATAAAAGACAAAAATTGGTGAAAAAATGTTAAAGTTATTAAAAAATCGTCAGGCCATTAACGTGTCTCAGGCCACTATAACAAGAAATTTATGAACAAAATTAACATATTTTGAGAAATATTAAAATAAAAGCTCATTTTTACTTAAAATATATCCATATTTACTTGTATATGAGTTTTTGTCCACGTAGGATACCGTTAACCTATTCGCAGGTATGACCAAACAAATTAAATTTTTTAACGGCAGTTTCAAAACTACAATTTCAAATTTTTAAAAATTTTGTTAAACAAATTTCAGAATTTTTTGACCATCACATGGGGATTTATTGACAACATAATAGGGAATAAAAATGTGAAAAAAGTATGTCAATATCTCCTATAGTTTTTCCGTACCTGCGATATAAATTTTGCGATTTTCGAGAAAAAATAATTTTTTGGCCATATTTTGGGGAATGACCAGAATTTCCTTACTGTAATGATTTTTAAGTAAAAGCTATTCAGAATAATATAGTCCAGGTAATTTTAAATATAGTCTGAAAGATTTACTAAAATCGTAAAACTTTACCCCTTAAATCGTGAAGGTCAAAGGTCAATTTTTTCAATATTTGGAATTTCTCATGGAAAGATAGCGAAATATTATATATTTTTGGGCCGATTTTGATGAAACTTAAGAAAAATATAAAATGAAGTCTAGTATTCACAATAACAGTACAAAAATGGAAATTAACCCTTAAGAGTACTTGGGGTCAAAATGAATGTGTTTTTCGTGATTTTAAAAGTTGAGGGTCATTTGGACCCCAAGTGCTATTAAGGGTTAATTTCCATTTTTGTACTGTTATTGTGAATACTAGACTTCATTTTATATTTTTCTTAAGTTTCATCAAAATCGGCCCAAAAATATATAATATTTCGCTATCTTTCCATGAGAAATTCCAAATATTGAAAAAATTGACCTTTGACCTTCACGATTTAAGGGTTAAAGTTTTCCGATTTTAGTAAAACTTTCAGACTATATTTAAAATTACCTGTACTATATTATTCTGAATAGCTTTTACTTAAAAATCATTACAGTAAAGAAATTCTGGTCATTCCCCAAAATATGGCCAAAAAATTATTTTTTCTCGAAAATCGCAAAATTTATATCGCAGGTACGGAAAAACTATAGGAGGTATTGACATACTTTTTTCACATTTTTATTCCCTATTATGTTGTCAATAAATCCCCATGTGATGATCAAAAAATTCTGAAATTTGTTTAACAAAATTTTAAAAAATTTGAAATTGGAGTTTTGAAACTGCCGTTAAAAAAATTTAATTTTTTTGGTCATACCTGCGAATAGGTTAACGGTATCCTACGAGGATAAAAACTCATATACAAGTAAATATGGATATATTTTAAGTAAAAATTAGCTTTTATTTTAATATTTCTCAAAATATGTTAATTTTGTTCATAAATTTCTTGTTCTAGTATCCTGAGACACGTTAATGGCTTGGCGATTTTTTAATAACTTTAACATTTTTTCACCAATTTTTGTCTTTTATATCTTATTATAACGACAATTACGTACACATTTCGATTCTTTTAAATTAAATTGTAAAAGTCAGTATTTAATGGCAAAATTTTTACAAAAACTGAAAAAATTGCATATTTTCCCCTTGTAAATGCACCTCAAAACTTCAGCGTCGTTGCGCCACCAGTTAACGTTATCCTATCATCCTAATATTTTATACAATGTGTTTCTACAATACATAGAACAATTCTAGAGGGGGGGACGGTCAAAATTCGCAATTTTATTTTTTTGGAGCACTCTAATGTACATATTATGCATGCATGTGTGTGTTTGATTTGTAATTCTCATTTCATCTCATTCAACATTGTAGAATCTACAATATATAAAGCAGTGATGTTCAAAAATAAAGATGTATTGGTGAGAGAGCTACCCAGCAAACATAATGTCAAACACTTAAAATAAGAACAAAATAAAGAATGTTTAGATTTAGAATTTTTGCCATATATAACCAATTTATTAAATTAATGTAATTTAAATTTTAAGGAAATAAAAGAATATACATTATACGGCCGAAATTCTTTCAAATTTTTTATTTATTTCTGACTTTGTTGTTTTGTGTTCAATTGTAATTGAAACGCGTGTGTTTGCTATGCTTCGTCCAAAAACCAACCAACAACAATGCTTAATGAATTTCTGAAAAAATTAGACATTTTTTATGCTCTTTTAAAGAGAATAAGAATATGTGTGTTGTTACTCAGCGCGAAAGCACAATGAAATGAACATCATTGATATAAAGCTACGTATACACGGTTGTCATATTCTTACAATATTGTCAGAAAATGTTCAATAAATGGTTAACACCCATATGTTTCAACATAAGTTCTCATGGTTGTGTTAACCATTTTATGAGCATGTTCTGACAATATTGTAAGAATATGACAACCGTGTATACGTAGCTTAATCAGTTTTGCCATTTTGACGCTTTTCGGGTATTTTATGACGCTTTTTTTGTGTCGTTACCCTTTTATTTTCACTAAATACCCTTTTTTAAAAGGGTATTTTTTGACGTTTTTTTTTCATATTTTGTGGAGCTTTTGGTGCTTTTTTTTACAACCATGTGATTTTGAAACAAAGCAAACTTTTAAAAATGAGTATTTCATTAAAAATGTTTTGTGGCCCGATGATGCTGATGATTATGAAACAGATGTATTTGAAAATGAATTTGTTTTTCTCTAAAAAGTTATCCTTATTTTATTTTTTATAAAATTTTTAGTTTAAGTTTTTGTTTACTCTCATGGTACAATCAGTTACCATGTACAATTATTAGAGTTTCCAGTGTTTACGCTAAAATGTCAAACTATGTAATTAATCACTTACATTTTTTTAATTTGTTGTCGCGATATTTTATAAATGTTTAACGTTTTAATTGAAATTAGTATACACTTATTTAAAAATATATTGAATTGAATTTTTTGTAATGAAAATTTAAATTCAATTATTTTTTTAGACATTTCCTTTTTTATATTTTTTACATTTTCTTTTGTTTGACCTTATAGGAAATGCATAATTGAGAACATACTTTCTAATAATTCTACTTTGTTGGTTCTGCAATGATTTACTCCTAAATTTTAACTTGCTTTTTATATTTCAAGTTTTTTTTTGCTTTTTTATGTCATATTTACCGTTTTTTAATGTGTTATTTGCAAAGCGAAAGAATACGTTTTAAAAATTTTTGTAAAAATTTTATTTTTTTTCTCTTGGCGCTTTTTACCCTTTTTTCGTAAATATTTTCCCTTTTTACCCGTTTTTACATAAACATGGCGCTTTTCTTCATTTCTAAAATGGCAACACTGTGTAGAATGTTGTTGTTGTGTGTTTGTGCTCATATGAGAACTCATTATAAACAACTCTCCCTAGTTGGGTGCGGAGAAGCAAGCAAGATTTCAATTAATCGATTTATAAAAAAATTAATATTGGTTTTAATTACTTTGATAATTCAATCAATAAATATTTTACTCAAATACGAAATTGAATGTTTTTGCTGTGAATGTAAAATAAAACAATAAAAAAATTTTTGAAATTAAAAATATGAAAATTATTTTTAATTTATATTATTCATTTATGTATGTATATTGTAATTTATCGGAAGTCAAAATGGCCTTGGTAAAGTATTGGTATGTGCTATTGCTGAAATTTTACTTTCCGCTAAAGTTCTGTCGAAGATAATCATGGCTATTCCTGATCTCACTTTCATCATTCACCCTATTTTTGAAAGCATAATTAAAACAATATAATATAAAATAAAATTTCGAAAATTATATAATTAAGGTTAAACAAATTACGTGTAAACATTTCTAATAAGAAATTCTGAGCAAATTAGATACTATTGTTGTAATTGTGCTTTCAAAAATAAGGTGAATGGTGAAAGTGAGAACAGGAATAACCCTGAATGTCTTTTCGAATCCAAGGCAATATAGAAAATAATTTAAAATTCACCTATTTCAGATAATGCATTTTACATGATAAATAAATTATATACATAGATGAGAATCACTTCATATTTAATATAAATCTTATTTTAATTAATAAAAATCTATTTTATTAGAATGCAATATCGTGGTTGATTTTTGACAACTATCAATTTCGTTTTTAAAATTTTGATTAAAATATTAATATTTTTTTGGCTATAATCAATTACTAGAGTAATCTATTTGATTACGCTTATTATTGAATATTTTTCTAAAATTTCAAACAACTCTAGTTTGCTTAGTCTATTGAATATACAATTTTGTTCATTGGTTGAACTTTAATAAAAAAAGTAATTGAAAATGTTATTTTCGTAATTGAATTCACATTTCAGTTTTTTCTGTGTAACAAAAGTTTAAATACTCTATAAATAATATTTATTAAATTCTTAAACCTAATATTTTGTATGGCCTCCTTTGGCTTTTAAGGCTTTTTTTAAGTCCAATTTTTTTGCCGTTTCAGAAGTATTTTTACCCTACTCTGGTATTACTCAGGCGTAATATGACGTTTTTTTGAGGTTACGCTTTAAAATATGACATAAACATTTGTATCCGGAGATGCACAAGCTTACGTTTAACATTGTGGAGCTCCCATTCTTTTAATATTTTCGCAGAATGTTTCCGATCATTGTCCTGAATGAATATATAGTTTTCTTCAAGATCTAATAAATTTAGTGAATTTTGCAATCATTTATGCTAAATGAGTGTTCAGCGATGAATTAGTTAATTGATTCTACAAATGTGAACAAAACGTTCAGATCGCTAGTGAAAAGGATTGGTTTTTAACATGTTGTGTTCAGAAAAACGTTTGCTTAGTCTATAACGAGCTGAACGTAGCGTTGTAAACAACAAAATACGCGTTCAGATCTTCGATATTTAAAAACAACTTTAAAGGGACATAGTAAATGCGCCTAGTAGCATACAGTTTTAGTATTTCTAAACATTGCGCTCAGATAATTTAGTTTTTTGTGTTTATGAATCGGTCCATTATTTCTCCTAGCCCCCATACAAATTTCTTACCGAAATATGGCGCTATAAATAACCTTCAGATATATACAAATCTCCTCTTCAGAAAAACACATTAAGCTCTATAAACATTTTAAATATATCGATATTAAACAAAAATTGTTCACAGATCAATAGCCCTCATATAATATCCACTTACGAAAATCACTTATAAATATTTATATCAGGTTATAAATATCTATGTATATCAGGTTGAAATTCAACATAACTAATACTGTTTTTTATTAAAATTGCTGTACCGAATCTTATGAAGATCGGTTTACATTTGGAAATAGCTCCCATATAAGAACAATTTCCGAAAAACACAACATACATAAATATCCAACAAAATTTTTGACCACAGCCTCTTAACCTTATCACTTCCGAGAACCACTATAACACAGACATAACACAGGCCAGCCAAATAATTATTTTATATTTCAAGTTAATTAAACTAATGATAAGATCACAATAAAGTTTATTGAAATTAAATTTGTATTCGATTTTATTTCATATTTATTCATTCATATATTTTATGTTTACATGTATTTCATTCAAAAAAAACATTTTTATCATACAATTATATCACGCTGATAACAAATATTTTAAAGTATTACAATCAGTTTTCGAGATAACTGTTTGCACTTTCACTAGAAGCCATGTTTTTATACGCTCCACCACCATAAGTGGTGATATTCATCTAAGACCCAACAAAGTATATTATTGATCCTTATGAAATTCTAAGTCGATTGAGCTATGTCCGTCTGTCTGTCTCTGTAAAACACGTTCACGTCCAAATTAGACTAACAAAATTGGAAAACCTGCAAGAAAAATGTTTATTGTTCTCCTAAGCAGTTTGGTATTGAAAATCAGCAAAATCGGTTCAGTGGAACCAGAGTTACGAACCAAAATGTGAGACAACCTAATAAAAAAACTTTATAATTTTAAAACAGTTTTTGTTATTTGTGCAAATATATTGCAGATAATACCATAAAATTTTACACACGTTATTTTTATGTTAAAAGGCCTAACTCTGGTAAAACTAATAAGAATCGGTCCATGATTTCACTTAGCCCCATACAAATTTCTTCCCGAAAATTTATTGGTTCTATGCCTACCAAATTCCAGTATCCACACCAAATTCAGGAAAACTAAGTTCCGTGCTTAAAAAAATCATAACACAAAATTTTTTGTGGATCGGTCCATATTTGACCATAGCCCCCATATAAAGTTCACTTCCGAAAATCAGTTAAATAAGCATAAATGTCTTATAAATGTCGCTATTAAGTTTAAATTCGTCATAAATAGTCCCCATATATACCAAAACCGCTATACATAATTCTATGAAGATCGGTCAATAATTGGTTATAGCTCCCATATAAGGACCACTTCCGAAAAACACATTAACATAAATAAATATCTAAAAAATATCAATATCAATACAAAATTTTACACAAATTTGTGAATATCGGTCCATATTTAATAGCTCCCATATAAGGTCCACTCCCGAAAATCACTAAAATCCTCAAAAATTTCTTACAAATTTAGTTATTAGGTTGAAATTCCAAACAAATTTGTTCAATATATACAAAAATCGATGTACCAAATTTTACGATGATACGTCCATAATTGGCCAGAGCCTCCATATAAGAACCATTTCCGGAAAACACATTAACCTGCACAAATATCCAAAATAATCTGTACTGAACCAAAATTTTACACCGATCAGTAATTTGTATCCAAGAATCGTACTACAAGATTTTTTAAATATTGATCCATAATTCGGCATAGCTCCCATAGAAGGTCCACTCATGTTAATAGCGTTGTTTATATGAAATTCTACAAAAATAGCCCTCAAATACTTAGGCCCATAATAGACCATAGCTTCCATATATTGAACCAAAATAGTACACAGATCAAATCATACTACTGAATTTTGTGAATATCGGTCCATAATTGGCAACAGCTCCCATATAAATACATAAAAATCACGTTAAAATATTTTATGACAAACGAATCATAATATATAATCATAGCTCCCATATAAATCCCACAACCCAATATTTTTAAATTTGTCTAAATATATTTGAATACCCTTTTTTATACTCTGTTTCTTCACTTGATTGTATTAACTAATTACACTGTACAACACCAAAAAAAATTACGAGGTCCGACCAATAAATTTTGATAGAGGAGAAAAAAAAAATACACGTGTTTTTTGTGTCTTAATTCTGACTTTCTGGTTGAATTTTCCGTTTTGGTGTATTCAGGGGCTTATAGTAAAATTTCACGTATAATATTTTTGCGGAACATTTTAACCCCTTAAGTCACGGTTGTAATGGTGTTTTTTGCTCATTTTGAAAAGAAGGACAAAAAAGACCCATGCTTTGAGGATTTAGAGGGTTAACATATTGTACAAAAATATTGTCCGTAACATTTTACATAACTTTGCTGAACACAATTTATACCTAAAATGTAAGGATCATATGGTTTCTTATGAAGATTAACAATAAGAATGTGCCAGAGTTGGAAAACTTTAACCCACCCTCAAATGAAATTCAGATGTAAACTTTCAAAACGCCGATACACGTGTCTTTTTTTTTGTCTCCTCTATCAAAATTTCTTGGTCAGACATTGTAATTTTTGAAAAAATTTGATTTTGTTGTATAGTGTTCTTAAATATATAAATTGTTAAATTTCATACCTTCCAAAATGAATTTCAATTATAAATTGCTGAATTAGATACAATTTTTATGTACTTTTGAAATAAAATATTTTCTGCGTAAACTAGTCTTTCTAACAATTGGTAAGTATATTATTTCAGTTGTTATACCATCATATTTAGGTGGAGGGTATTTAAGATTCGGCACGGCCGAATATAGTAGTCTTACTTGTTTTTTTTACCAGTTTTACATATAATGAGTGGAGTTTAAGTAAAAGCTGTAAGTACAGAAACTAGACAACTTTTTACAAGTATTTGGTATTAAAATTGAATATTTTAAAAACTACTTAAAGTAAATCTGTTAAAAATCAAGACTTTTAGTGAAAACATAAAGGTGTAAAAATCTCGGAAACTTACGCAACCTAGTAAAATGTTTGCAAAGTTGTGATAAGCGTGATAAAATTAGGAGGAACTAGAGATGAGCGATCCCGTGATTTTTGAAGAACGTCGTTCTCAGTGAACGTGATTTATAAATCACTGTTTTATTAAACAGTGACCGTGATCACGTTTTGTCTATTTTAAGCAAAATAATAACTATGTTAAGAAGAATATATTATGTATTATTTGCATTCTTAAATCTGCTCGTATGTTAACCAAAAACTAATATTTGCTGATAAAAAAATAGGAAAATAACAGAGTTAAGAAAAGTCAGAAATAAATATAAAATTTGAGAGAATTTCGGCCGTATAATGTATATTCTTTTATTTCCTTAAAATTTAAATTACATTCATTTAATAAATTGGTTATATCTGGCAAAAATTTTAAATCTAAACATTCTTTATGTTGTTCTTATTTTAAGTGTTTGACATTATGTTTGCTGGGTAGCTCTCTCACCAATACAATGACAGTTTTAGTTTTGGCAATCCCTGATATATAGGCATATTAATTGCTTGAGTGTTACTTCTCTTTAAAAAAAAGAGAGAATTAACTGATATGATCATTGGTAGGCAAAAAGAGGCATTTAATTTGTGTGCTCTTTTGGGTAAAAAATAAAATATCCACAACAACATCAAGAAACTGAATGAATTGTGTGTATTTTTACGCTCTATTACGCTCTTTTGTTCACATTCGGGTTGTTTGACGAAAATCATCGTAACCTGAACAATATGAACGCCTACCATGGGACATGATACTTAACATTTTATTTTATACACTGTGTTGGAAATCAATAAAATTATGCGCCTATAAATAGGCAGTAACTAACTGTTGTTACCAGTGAATGTTGCAAAATATAAAAGAACGACATTTAACAGTTTGTTGAAATACGTAAAAGAACGACATTAATAGTACCTGTTACTTTCTTGTTTTGTTATGCATTAAACACATTGAAGACAGGAGGCTTCCGACTTCAATCTGTCAAAAATTAAATACACACGTTTATATGAAGACGATTCTTTTCACGACAGCACAACTTCACGGCACGACTTCTTTTGCTGCTGCTGTCCAATTAGGCTAATTTCTATTTTTGTCAACTTCAAAACAGAAATAGTGTTGCTGATATAATAAAAAATGTAAATAAAATTAGTGCTTAAAAAATATATATTTTGTTTACTTAATTAAAAGAAGTTTCTGATAACCATATCAAAATAATTTAATAACAGGCACATAAATTATTACCACATATATATTTTTACTCAAAATAATTGTTTAAATCTTAATTACATTGGAATTTTGTACGGTTATTTTTTATTATAGTAAAAAAATAAAGTGACACCACTGAATAATAAATCAGCTGTTTACTTTGAAACTGTCGTCTTTAAAAGAATTCAGCAGCTGCCGCACGACTGCAACTTCAGCCAGCAACATTTAAATTCGTGTGTTCGTGAAGCCTGCTGTCTTCAATGTGTTTAATGCATTACAAGTGATTTTTTAAAAACGTTACCAATGAATGTTGAAAGATATAAAAGAACGACATTTAACAGTATGTTGAAAAATGTGAAAGAACGACTTAAATGTACCTGTTACTTTCAATATTGAGTAACTGTTGTTAACAGTGATTAAATCACAGGTATGGAAATATCACTCATCTCTAGGAGGAACCCTTTTCGACTTATGTTTAGAATTATGAAATAAAACTATATTCTACATAAAATAGGCCATCTAATTATAATTATATTTTTAAATTTATATATAAAGTATATTTACATTGTGTACTGTATTTGTGTAATAACTTACACAATATTTAAATAGAAAGTAAAGTAAGGTGTTTTATAAAATGATTTTATGACTTCCTTTGGATAAAATTTTTCCAGAACTTTGTAAAGACATATTTCATTTTCGTGTTAAATACGCAGCATCGCTAGACCATTCAGATTATCCTCGGACATTGTTGACCATAGATATGTCTTCATTCGGTGTAGAGTTAAGAATGAGCTTTCAACTGTAGCATTACTTACTGGCATTGAAATAAATATTTTTAATATTTTATGGAGGTTGGAGTAAATGTCATTGTCACATTCTAAAAATGCCTTTTAACTTTCACGTGGAATATTTCTGCATTTTTCCATTTTTGGTGCCAATGAAAAATTTCATATAGAAATTTAGCTTGTAAAATTTTCCAAATTCTTCAATAATTTGATCAGCGACATTTTGTATCTCATTATATGAAAGTTTTATTATATTTTTTTGAAGAAGCTTGGGTGTACAATATTACAATACTACAATATTAAAATGCATCTCGGCTTCATCTCTTTTATTTTGCAATGTTAACTTAAGTGATTTAATTATATTTGATGCTTTATACAAGTCCAAATTGCTGTTTTGCAAAATTACATTTAAAGGCTCTGTTAATGTAAGACTGTCACAAACCATATACAATACACATTTCATTTAGAATATACTTAACGAATTTATTAATAAAAGTGCTTTTGCTGACGAGTCTCTGTATTTCCACTCAGTTATATTTTACCAGTTCTTCCAATATTAGTCTTATATTATTATCAGAGCTGTAAATGAATCATTAATTTTTTAATTAATTCGCAAATCATTCACACAAAAGAAATAATTGAATGAAATTTGAGTCAATTCAAATGAATTTAGTAAAAATGAGTTTCCAATTCAAATGAATTTGTAGAATTCGTTTATAATTTAAATGAATTTGTCAAAGTGAATTGCAATTAATTTCCAATACATTTGAATTGATTTTGAATTAATTTAAATGAATTAGAAAAAAATAATTAGCAATTCAATTACAATTCATTTGAATTGAATTGATTTTGAATTAATTCAAATGAATTAGAATAAAATTTGGTACATAAAGTTTTTCGGCCAAAGCACGGAGCCTGTTGAAACTCGCAGAAATCCGTCCGTTATTTCACTTAGTCCCCATACAAATGTCCTCCCGAAATTGGGCTTTATCGGTCATAAATGTTTAATTTATATAGGTATCTTCACAAATAAGTTTTATATATAGGGAATTCATGTCACCAAATTTTATTATGATCGGTCTATAATTAGTCATAGCTCCCATATAAGAGCCGCTTCCAAAAATCACTTTAATGTCCATAAATCTCTTGAAAATGTTGTTATACACATAAAATTCAACATAAATAACTTTCATATAGACATAAATTACACGACTTAATTTCATTGTGGTCGGTCCATAATTGGTCACTCACGAATATACTTTCTTCACCATACTTTCTTACTTTTTAGTTTTGTTTTATTATACCCTACACCAACAAGTGGGAAGGAAATCGGTTCATTATTTCACCTAGCCCCCATACAAATGTGCTCCCGAAATTGGACTTTATCGGTCATAAATGTTTTATTTATATAGGTATCTACACAAATTTCGCTTACAATACGTTTTATATATATTCATGTCGCTTAATTTTATGATAGTCGGTCCATAATTAGTCATAGCACCCATATAAGGCCCGCTTTCGAAAATCACTTTAACGAGCATAAATCTCTTAAAAATTTTGGTAAACACATACAATTCAACAGAAATAACTTTCATACAAACGTTTTATATTTCCAAAAAGCGGAACAACTTAAAAAATAAGTGAAAAATGGCGGGATTTTTAAAACTTTAGCTAAACAATAGATAATAAATTATACCTCATCTATCTTAACACTGTATTTTTCCCAAATTGTAAATTTATGCAATAAATGTCTAAATCTTATAATAGATTTAAGTTAAATAAAATTTCGTCCTGTATAACAAAAACATAACATGTTTTGTTCGATTGTTTGCTACTTTAACTCTTTCGCTACAAGTTTTAATGATGAGTTAAGTATATCATATGGTTGGTATCAATATTGACTGATATTAATATTAAGCTCCTACGTGTCCTGGTTTATCCGTTACCAAATTAAATTTTTAGTCCTGGAAGCTTATCCTGAAGCCCCCAATGATTTTTTTTGCTATCTTAAATTTGAATTTTGCATATAAAATACGCTTTTTTTGGATAGACTTGCCCTCCTCGGTATCAACAATTTTCAAATTTGTTTTCATTTAAAATATTTAATGTAAAGATAGCTTTTAAAAATGTATCACCCTAACTATGAAAGAAATTTTAAAGTTAATTTTTGTTAAAGTCGACTTCATTTTAAAATAGAAAGAAATTTCAAAAAATAAAAAAACAAAATATTCATAAAAGTTCAAAACAAACAGCTTTTTTTTTTATTTTATTATATTTTTTTTATATTTCAAATTTGTTTTATGGTACGAAATTTAAAATAATAGTCAACTTTATGGACTTAAAATCGACCTTAAGGCTTTCGTAGTTAGGCTGTATAAATTCATAATACATCTTCTTAGAATTTTGTTACATAACTTAAAAAGAAAAAAAGTACTTTTTTCCAAAAACTATCTATTTTAAAATTCAAATACATATAACTTTGGAATCAGTCTCGTTTTTTAAACAGTTCTTTTTTTGTTTGACATATGCTTTTGTTGTTAGTCTAACAAAATAGAAAATCGGGAAATAGTTGGATCCGCTTTTATCAAAAAACTGGAGTAGAGTGGGTAAAAATTTTGAAAATTTAATTTTCAAATGCGAATATCTCTTAAGTTATAAAAATTAATTGATTGCTACGAAGATGTTTTTTGTAGTGAACAACAAATCTTCTATACACAGAAAAAATTATTGATACTTTTTATTTAATAAAACATTTTATTAATTTCAAATTTTAATAGAATAAAAATTGGTTCAATACTTTTTGTAATTAAATATACATATTGTTACGTTTTAACCTTTTCAAAACGTTAGTTTATTTCCTTTAAATAAACCGGATACTTTTGATTGCAAATAAAAGCCGTTTAATAGTTTAAAAATTGTAACAACTCTTTATTTATTCAAAATGTACAACAACCACAGAATTAAATAGCCACTCAATGTTTTTATACACGTTTATAAATTCTCAGAAATACAGATACAATTTATAATGTACACGAATTTACTTGAAAAACACAACACACATTAAGGCACTCAGTTGATGTTTACTCGAAAAGCGTCTCTGATAAACTCTCTCTCGACTGCAACCTTTGCCACTATTTATAACACTGCATAACCATCTAGAAAGCTCTATTTCTACAACGTTCTTTAACTGAATATTCGAATTCGAATAAAGCGTTGCCAACTTACGATCAATGGTCAACTGAAAGCTTTTATTTAATAATGTCCACAGATATGTTACAGTTTGCTATTACAGCACTGTTATTTGAAAGCATTATGCTACTTTTAAATCAGCCCTTAAAATCGTTATATTTGAATTCAAGTACAATTTCGTAACAATATGTATACATAAATATTTGTTGAAGAAATAAACAAAATAAAAATTTGACAGTTTTTGAAAAATACAAAATAAAATAAATGCTGAAATTTCGACAAAAACAATTTTGGAATAAACAAGTAAGAATGCTATATTCGGCTATGCCGAATCTTATATACCCTTCACCTTTGTTGTGGATGCATTATTATTTTTTATAATTAGTATATATGTATGTACTTTGCCCACTTTCAGCGTACAGCATCCTAAATTTATCAAGAACACAAAAAACAACAACAACGCCAAACGAAACAGAACACCAAAAGAAAAAACAAAAACAAAATACGCAAGGCAATGAAACCAACACACATCCAAACATACGTTTAATTGTATAAAAAACAACAACAACGCCAAAAGAAACAAAACACAAAAGAAAAACAAAATACGCAAAGCATGCACATTCAAACATACTATTTGTTGATTTTTTGTCAAAAAATCCAACACACAACCAAACATACGTTTAATTGTATAAAAAACAACAACAACGCCAAAAGAAACAAAACACAAAACAAAACAAAATACGCAAAGCTTGCACATCCACACAACCAAACAAACGGTTAGTTGTATAAAAAACAACAACAACGCCAAAAGAAACAAAACACAAAAAGAAACAAAATACGCATAGCTTGCACATCCAACCATACGTTTTGTTGTTTTTTTGTCAAAGCATGCAATACATTGTGTTTTTTGATGAAATTTTCAGAGGTTGTCTCGGATTTTTGCTCATATCTCCGTTATTTATGGACGGATTTTGCTGATTTTAAATAGCAAAATTCTCGAAAGTATGTCTGACAGAATTGTTGAAGATTTGGATCCCGGAGATATCTGGGGCCTTCAGAAAATTGATTTCAACAGACAGACAGACAGACAGACAGACAGACAGACAGACAGACAGACAGACAGACAGACAGACAGACAGACGGACAGACAGACAGACAGACAGACGGACATGGCTTAATCGACTCCGCTATCTATAAGGATCCAGAATATATATACTTTATAGGGTCGGAAATGAAAAATGTAGAAATTACAAACGGAATGACAAACTTATATATACCCTTCTCACGAAGCTGAAGGGTATAAAAAGGGCAAAAATATGTTTATGGGGTGAAATAATCATCATATGCATAAGTGTAGCTAGACTATTACTCTGGGGTGGGCAAGTGCACTTCCCAAATAGTAAAAATAAAACTAAAATCATAGAGAAACATAGAGCGAAAACCAAAAAAAAAATCAAACAAAAAAAATTACTAAAAATAATCACACATACGAGTGTTGTTTTTGTTTTCACATAGTTTTTTCTACTAATACATTCTCACCACTTAGGTTTCTGACAACTGAGTTAGGTCTTTGACAGGAGAGTTTTCGCTCTATGTCTATTCTCTATGACTAAAATATCACAAAAATTGAGTTTGCTAACATAACTACTTCATTTTCCATATTTAAAACTGCTAATTTATTTTATAAAATATTTTTATAATTTTTTATTATATTTAAATGGGATTTTTTTTAGTTTTCCTCTTGATCTAAACTGTTATTTGCTCCTTATTATATTAGTTAGACAAAATACTATTTTTGAGTTGAAAAGATTTATATCTAAACTCTCTATATTTAAAAATGTAATATTGTATACATATATATATATACGCCTTTGTACAAATATTATTATAAATAAAGAATTGAGTTGAAAAAAAAACTGCTAAATTTGAAAATCGTTCCTGAAGCATTACACTACGTAACCATTGTTTTATTCTACGCATAGCTGAGAAATTTCTTTAGCAACTAGCAGAACTGATAGTAAGGCTTATTGCCACTTGTAAAAGTATGTAAATGCTTGGAGAGATATTCTTGTCAATTTTGGATTTTATCATATCAATTATCATGCAAAACATGTAATTAATAATGAATTCATCGGCGCCATCCAAATCTAATTTAAAGAAATTGTTAACAGCATTAGGTAATGGAATGTTCGGTATTCGATATTAAAAATTATGCTATCTATTACTGGATTATATATATTTAACTTCCAATAATCAACTGAAGGAATAGAATCCGGCAAATCCAGATTTTAGCTTTTACCTAATGTTGAAATCTTCAAGATCACTTTTAATTACTGACTTACAATTTGTATATCTACAACTCCATCTAATTGTGCAAAGGCTGTTTATTATATTATATTACTATACTGTTTAGTTTGAAGAGCTTGGCTTAGGCTTTTTAAATCATTACTATGCTAAGAATGTTTGCGCTGATGATACATATGTGTGAACACGAATCCACAACAACTAAGTTTAGCCTGTCGGATAAACAATGAACCAAAATGGCTTAAAATATAGAACAGAGTTTAAATTTTTGGTATTGAAAATAGAACAAAATTTAAATAAATTAAAATTTAAACGTTTTTATAGAACTCTGTGTGTCTGGTGAAAATTAAAAAAGAACCAACACATGTACATTTTTGTTACTAACACATATTTATACTTAGGTACTTTTTCACTAACACATGTATAGAGTTAGGTACTGCTGTCAAAGAGTTGGACTACTTGTTATACTTTGGTTATAATACTCAATGTGATATATTACTAGCATGTAATTCCAATATTCGTTTCACATTTTCTAGTCAAATCGATGCTGGTGTTAATTGCTTGGAACACATTATTTTATTTAAATTTTAAAACTTGGTGCAATTGCGGTCCAATATAATTTTTTGAGGTGAGTACATAATATCATGGTTATATTCTTAAATTTTGTGTAATATGTAATTCTAATATTGGTTTCACATTTTCTAGTCAAATCGATGTTCAAGCCTGGGAGATGACAGATGCCTGGGGTTGCAAGCTGGGCTGGACTTGGTTGGATTGTCCAGCTTTTTTGATGCCTGTCCAGTTTCAAGCTAAATTGAATTTGTCCAGTTAAATATAAATTTTCGACAATAATATCCATAAATGAAAATTTACTTACTCTAATTAGTACACAGTTATAATTTAACGTGTCATATGGAATTTATGATTATGATGTCAATGAAGAAGAATGTAAACATGAAGGATTATCAGAAGAATATTTATATTTTATGCAAAACATAATGCAGGAATTTACAGCTCTTGAGAATGACTCAAGAATGACCGTAGTTATGAATAGCCTTAAATGTAGAATACATTAGACATTTTTTGGCACCAAAGTTAACACTATTTTGAAAAAAAAAATTTCGCCTAATGAACATAAAATTCTTAAGACGAAATTATAAGACTTTTTAAAAACAGCGGTTAGCTATTTAGAAAATCGATACGACTTTGGTGATGGCTCCTATTTTTTAAAAAATTGCATATTTAAACTTATAAAATGTCCTATTTTCATGGGAAGATTTACAAAAGCTTGAAATATCTGAAGAAATATATAAAGATAAACTTTGTATCGATTATATTTGTCAAAGGATATGGTTTTTTTTTTGTTTACCAAAGGTGAAAGGAATAAATTCGAGAATTTTAGAAAAGTTGTATGTTTATGTGAAACAATTTTTTCTATTTTAAACAATCTCTATACTAAAGAAAAAAAAAACCGATTGTCATTGGACCTGATTAGAGCTAAAAAATTAATACAAATAAATTTAGAGGAATCTTGTATATTTTCAAAATAGTTTACAGATCTCTAAAGGTTTGGAATTGGCAAATCCGTAAGCTCAAAAACGAAATAAAGTGGCAATGTTTTTAATATTTAATTTTAATTTATTACTTTTAATTCTTTTACATACATACATATGATTGTAATTATGTATATTAGGGTGGGTCGATTTAGCAATCGATATTGTGCCATCGATTTTTCGATAGCTTTTGTCATGAAGATAAAAAATATCACTACGTGGCCCCATTCGGTCAAAATTCAAAACTTTAACTCGGCAACACATCTTCTTTGCATATGTCAAATTTCATTTAAATTGGCCTAAGGGTTTAGAAGTTACAGATTTATTTCCCTCTATTTTTGTTCTAAACCACTGTGCGACGCACAGTGGTATGAAGATGTGTTGCCGAGTTAAAGTTTTGAATTTTGACCTCATGACCCCACCAGGAGCGGGACCAGGGGTTCCCAAAGTAGGACACCTCGGGTATGTTCAATTTATAAAATGATCCTATTTCTTCGTTTGTGTTCCGATTTAAAAAAAATTACACATACAGAATCTCTTCGTCGAGCACTACATAAAACCTCGTCGTAGCTATCAATTATCTCTTATAGTGTAACGACACGTTTTCGCTGTAGGCTCAGCGGTGTCCAGGGTCGATTAAGAAAACACGTGGTTTTTTACTAAACGTTGCAAACTTTATTACGTAATACACTATAGTACTATACAGGTTCGATACTGTGCTTCTTACTGTGTGGTTAGACGCAAAGCAAATGCTCCTGAAAGAACGATAAAGCCACCGTCCTCTCAACAACGCTCGTTCCTTGTCTAGTCTCGCGACTGGAGAGCGTAGGGGCAGCACGAAAATCTCAAAATTTAAATCGCAGGTACGGAAAAACTTTAGGAGGTATTTTCATACTTTTTTCATATTTTTATTCCCTATTATGTTCTCAATAAATCAATGTGATGATCAAAAAATTTTGAAATTTGTTTAACAAAATTTTTAAAAATTTGAAATTGGAGTTTTGAAACTGCCTTTAAAAAAATTTAATTTTTTTGGTCATACCTGCGAATAGGTTAACGGTATCCTACGAAGACAAAAACTCATATACAAGTAAATATGAATATATTTTAAGCAAAAATGTACTTTTATTTTAATATTTCTCAAAATATGTTAATTTTGTTTCTACATTTTTTGGCGATTTTTTAATAACTTTAAAATTTTTCAACCAATTTTTGTCTTTTATATCTTATTAGAACTACAATTACGTGTATATTTTAAATTAAATTGCAAAAGCAATTATTTAATGCCAAATTTTTAACAAAACTGAAAAAATTTAATTTTTTCCCCTTGTAAATGCACCTCAAAACTTCAGCTTCGTTGAGGCACCAGTTAGCGTTATCCTATCATCCTAATATTTTACACAACGAGTTTCTACAATACATAGAACCATTCTAGAGGGGGGGACGGCCTGTAAATAGAAAATTTTTTTCGTCCATACAATCTTGGAGCACTAGTGTACAACCATATACGCACATGTGTTTTACATATAATCATGATCATGCATGCATTTAATATACACACGTTTATACTTGTTACAAGCATGTGTTTTGTATACGTCACCACCATTGCTTACAACCATGTGTTGTTACAAACATCTGTTTTGCACAGGGCACCACTAGATGGTTTTGATGTAAATCATACTTGTCCAGTTAGCAATAGGTGACGTTACTATTCACAAAATATGCGTTATATTCAAACCATACAATAATATAAAAGAAAATATGAAATAGTAGAATACAAAGACTTAAACTAATAATAAAACAAAGCTCAACATTTCAGTCTAGCACTAAATCAACGATACGTCATAATAAAACAATATAAGAAACAATATCAAAATATAATATAGAATAAAATCACAACTAACAAATATTAAAAATAAGGACTGTTGAGAACAAAGCGATGCCTGCAGACTTTGGTCGTCACAATAGCTTAGGAGATGTTCGCATTTGAAAATTTAATTTTTACATTTTTACCCATCCTACACAAGTTTTTTGGTGACCGCGGTTCCAAATATTCTCCGATTTTATCCATTTTTCTTTTATAGGATTAACAATAGATCTATATATCAAATAAAGAAAGAAGTGTTTAAAAATCATGACTGAGTCCAAAGTTACATGCATTTGAATATAAAAAAATTAAAAAAGGCGATTTTTCGCAATTTTTTTGGGAAAAAAGTACTTTTATTCTTTTTAAGTTATCTAAAAATTTTCTAAGAGGATGTATAATGAATTTATACTTTTTGAAAAGCTAACTTTACGCCAAATATTTTAAATGAAAAAAACATTTATAATTTTTGATACCGACGGGATCAGGTCCATTCAAAAAATGCCTATTTTTTTATGTAAAAATCAACTTTAGGGCAAAAATTCTCCAATCGCATACTCGATATCAAAATATAGTAACCTATTTTAGATGGCCCAATAAGTTCTTAATTATTTTGTAAAGGGTTTCGATAACCCCGCGCCTATTATGGATATTATAGCCAAAAAACGAAAAAATCTGATTTTTGATTACAAATTTCAAAATTTGTTTTTATTTTTCCATTTTAAATAGAAAAATCTACATAACTGTGAAATTTCATTAAAAAATATTCATAAATAAAAATTTTATTTCAATTTGAAAAATTTGTATCTATGCAAAATTCAATAAAAAGCATTTATTGTCATATTTTTCAAAAAAGTATTCCATGAATTTTTTAATTGTCAAAAGTTATATACATTTTTGAAAAGTAGACAAAATCCTCTATCCATTGATATATAACATGTCTATAACATGTTGTCAACGCGGAATGGTATATTGGAGATGAGGTCATACATCGATATCTAAACGTCAAAACAGTCAAAGAAATTAGCAGCATTAAACATACAACTCGTTTAACACAGCATTCCAACATGGAACTCAGACAGTTGCCGGCAAACGAAATCCTGGCAACCAGAAGACTTAAACGGTATGCTCCTTCAGAACTAGCTGAGCGCTTCTAGGAGAGACGAATGCTGTGTAAAATCAAAAAATGTATATACATATGTATCATTTATCATTCTAACATTCGATTTAAGTTATGTTAGGTACATATTTAAGATAATGAACACCCCATTGTAAATTAAATTACTTATTGTCATTATGTTGACTTGTGTAATCAAAAAGGGAAATAAAAAACAAGATTTCGAAAGGTAATAATTTTTTCCGTTTCGACCTTTTTATCCCTTCTTGGTCCAAGTTGTGAATTTAACGCTTCCAAGTAAGGATCTATCCATGTTCAAAATTTCAATAAAATCGGTTTAGCCATTTACACTTAATAGTATATGAACTTAAGATACCAATTTTACATGTGTAGCCTATTGACGCTTTCTAGTAAGTATCTATCTAAGTTCCAAATATCAATAAAATTGGTTCAGTTTTTTAAGCTTAATTGTGGATAAACTTAGAAATACAGTTATAATATATTGGGGAAAACCGTACCAAAGGCCAATAATTTTACTGTAATTCAATACCTAATATTATGGTTCAGACCAAAAATAAACATTTCCAAAATATAACCTACTGATTTAAATTAAATGTATTCATTTATCCCAAAAATTGTTAAAGCATTGATAAGCTATCCTATGAAGTTCAACATAAAAAATTAATTGCATAAACCGAAATCACTCTAATATGAATTTCCAACTAACAAATTTAAATATTTTGATACAGCAACTATTGCAATTACTGCAGTTTTGTTAGAACTAACTATATAAATCATGTCAATGGTACATACGATATAAAATCAAATATTAAAATATTCAAATCTTTTCGTTTAACAGTTGATGTTAGGTGGATCTTCATTATATCTTTAGGACAAGACGAAACCATATTAAAGTTCATTGTCTTTAATCCCGATATTAAACATTTATTTGAGTGGACTAATATAAAATTTAAATTTTTGTGCAGTCCTTCAAATGACGAAACATAAATAATTTTTTATATGCATGTATATTTAGTTTTTATCCATCATCGAACATTCGCATGCATAAAATGATTGAGTAAAAATCTATTTCAAAGAAACAAATTGAATGTAAACACTCAGATGAAAAGTGCCAATTTAAATTTCGTTTTCAATAGATGCTCAACAGAGTTTTTCAATCTGAATACTGATAAAAAGAAAACTACTTTTGAACGTCCAATCAACCAAGTCGTCGTCACCTGCAGTGATTTTCAAGAGGCGATAGAAAGTAAAACAGTTTCACCTCTATATAAGCGTGAGTAAGTATCCATTCATTTTAATACATTCTTTTTATATGTACAAGTTATTTTCTTGGCAAAAAAAGTAAATTTAAAAATGAAAACTTGCCAAGAACGAATAAAAAAATTAAGATCTGCGTACAATTCATACCGTCACACGTTCTTTGCCTACATTTCAGTATTGGAACAAAGTTATTTTTAATCAGATATTCTTTGTTTAGATATGCATAGCAGTTGAAAAAGGAAAAAAGGACACAAAGTCATACAACACAGGACATAGAGTAGATGTCAATTGAAGTAAAATAATATTAAGTTGAACAAACTACTCGTATTGACAAAACTGTTCAAACAGTGGAGTTACTTTTCCATCTCCCTGCTTACTTTGCCTATCTTGACTGTATATTATTCTCTTTTATTTTTCTTCACTTGAAAATATTTAATCATTTTAACCATTCATACCAAAACTGCGAAGTCAAAAAGTTTAACTAAGACTATGCTTTTGTAGAGGAATTTAATCTTGAAAGATAAAAATAACTATAACAAATATAAAATGTGTTTTGAAAGTGACATGAACATGAAAATACCACCCTTTTGGTTTTTTATATACTGCATCGACATTCAAAGCTCGATCCAAGGCGTATTCATACAAATTTCATCCCGATCGGAAGACATCGATTTCAAAAGTTGGTTCACATGAAATGCCCCATATATATAAAAGAAAGTGATGTTAGTTACTACGCTTATAACTCAAGAACGCCTGGACCGATTTCAATTCGGACTGGCCTCCTGGACAAGAAGAAAATTCCCAAAAAATTATGAAGAAAACTATTTTTCACATACATTTTGTGTATAATGATTTTACCATGACATCTTCATGATAGTCGATCATCTGATGATGGCGGTAGAACAATTACAGTCAAAGTGAAGGGAATTTATTTCGTGGTCGACAACTCTTGGGTTGTTCCGCATTCACCACTTCTTTCCGCATTGTAACGTGGAGTATTGTAATTCAGTGAAGTCCATCAAGTAAATCTGCAAATATGTCACCAAAGGCAGTGACATGGCGGTTTTGGTCTTCAAGCTACTGACTCAAATGATAAAATCACGCGCTATCAAGTTGGTTTCAATTCGCATTCACAAACGGTCAAAGAGATTATTTCACTGCAGCAAAAGCTGATTAACGTGCTCAAAACCTTCCAGCGACATCATTGACCAATTTCTTCTCGATTTTTCAAAGTGATGCGCTTGCACGCACGTTACTTTACTCAGGAGATTACACTTGAAATGCTTCATCGAAGAAATTCCTGGTCATCCGGATGTGCGTTCTACTGAAGCTATTGACCGTATGTACACTAGATATTCCCTTAAAAAATAGATTTGCTTTGGATGGGTCTTATTTTGTTCGTTAGTAGCTAAAACTAACTACTGCAAAATTTAAGTGAAATCAAATAACTAGAACACGTGCCGGAAATCGATTGAAAGCTGTAAAATTGGGTAAATAATGGTACCTTTTTCGATATCTTAAAAAAATGTCATATTTATATACTGGTTTTTAAACATTTTCAATAAACCTAAGCTTCTAGAGAAAATTATCTTTCTAACAAGGTATAAAACATGAACATCGAGTTAAAAATAACCAAGTTATTAGCATTTCCCTACGTCATATATTCAAGAAAAACGAAATTTTTGTAGTATTTGCTCACTGTTTTGCATACAAAAGTTATGTAAACAATTATGTCAACAATAGAAATGCGAGTAAAATTTGAGTAAACTAGCACTTTTTGCTCAATATTTGGTCAGATAAAACTCGTATAACTTTGTATAACCTTGTTATACCTTTCACCTTCGTGAGAAGGGTATATATAAGTTTGTCATTCTGTTTGTAATTTCCACAATATAATTTTCCGACCCTATAAAGTATATATATTCTGGATCCTTATAGATAGCGGAGTCGATTAAGCCATGTTCGTCTGTCTGTCTGTTGAAATCAATTTTCTGAAGGCCAGATATCTCCGGGATCCAAATCTTCAACAATTCTGTCAGACATACTTTCGAGAATTTTACTATTTAAAATCAGCAAAATCCGTCCATAAATAACGGAGATATGAGCAAAAATCCGAGACAACCTCTGAAAATTTCATCAAAAAACACAATGTATTGCATGCTTTGACAAAAAAGCAACAAAACGTATGTTTGGATGTGCATGCTTTGCGTATTTTGTTTTTCTTTTGTGTTTTGTTTCTTTTGGCGTTGTTGTTGTTTTTTATACAATTAAACGTATGTTTGGATGTGTGTTGGTTTCATTGCCTTGCGTATTTTGTTTTTTCTTTTGGTGCTTTGTTTCGTTTGGCGTTGTTGGTGTTTTTTGTGTTCTTGATAAATTTAGGATGCTGTACGCTGAAAGTGGGCAATGTACATACATATATACTAATTATAAAAAATAGTAATGCATCCACAACAAAGGTGAAGGGTATATAAGATTCGGCATAGCCAAATATAGCACTCTTACTTGTTAGAAAGATAATTTTCTCTAGAAGCTTAGGTTTATTGCAAATGTTTAAAAAACAGTATTTAAATAGAGAATTTTTTTAAGATATCGGAAAAAGTACCATTATTTACCCAATTTTACAACTTTCAATCAATTTCCGGCACGTGTTCTAGTTATCCGATTGCACTTAAATTTTGCAGTAGTTAGTTTTAGCTGCTAATGAATAAAATAAGACCCATCAAAAGCAAATCTATTTTTTAAGGGCATGTCTAATGTACATACACAGTTCATCCAAAGAATGATGAATGCTTTTACGACTATTAATGGTGTCCATTCATATAATCGCCATCTTGGTATGAATGAAGAGATGCACAACCAGGCTTTGGTATTGATAGAAGACATGTATTACCTTATGTGCGGCAGTTTATGACACAAATGCATTAAGCCAATTGGTTCGAACGATTGTACCTTTATTGAATCCTCAACAAAAAGAAGTGTACCATACGGTTATGAACAAGGTTGCCAATTTAGCCATTTTCCGGCTAGATCTTTCGATTTTATTTAGGGTTGTGTAGCTCATGAATGACCTAGTTCAATTGAACTATTCACTCAACTGAGCGAAGTGAATCATACTGAGCGTTTTCAGCTCAGTACTGAGCGTTTTCAACTGAGCGGTTTTATTTTATGCTCATGTTTCTTTCAGTACTCATGAAAGAGCGGCACAAGAACATTAATTTGTCATCTTCAATGTTTCACTTTAATCGTCAATTCTGTAACATTCTTTCGCTCACTGACATTGAAAAGTGAGTGAGTATTATGTCCTACAAAAATAAAACGATCATTCGAATGTAGGTTTGTTATGTATGTATATGATCGTATGCTGCCGCGTATATATTTTTACTTTAATATGATACTACATTTGTATGAACTGTTTCAAGAATTATTAGAGTTATTCAAATTGATTTTGTTTTCATGAATTTTTATATGTGTGCTATTGAATGAGTGTGAATTTATTTATTGTATGGTCACAAAGTATACAGAGGCGTCACGAGACAGAAAGTAATATAGTTCTGTATTTGTTTCATTTTTAGTAACTGCCCTTTTCATTTTGTTTTAGTCTTAATTTTCTGCCGCAATAATTCAATTTCTTTCCGATTTAGTTTGATGCAATCATTTATTTTTGTAATATTTCACTTTTAATTGCCATTGTACATGTGGAGTTTTATTTTGCAAATGTAAAAAACAACCAAGAATTTTGTTTCATTAAAATTTACACGTAAACAATACATACATTTTTATAATTTTCCATTTTAAAAAATTTTGTGCCACAGACTACGATAAAATTGCCTTACAAATTTATTTGTTTGTTTTGTTCACATTTCTTTGTCTACCAAATTCGTGTTGTATATAGCGTTTTGCTTTAACACATCACTGATATTGTAGTACAAAATATATTGCTATCTCTTTTTATGAGAACTGCCCAAACATCTGATTTGGCGTTTTTTAAACGTCAAATTTGACACTTCTGTATATTCTGTGGTATGGTGATGTAGAATTAAAGAAAGAGTATTGCTACAGTTTGTAAGTATATTTCATAAAATAATAATGAAAAATGGAAATACATAATTGTTATTGTTAAAATAATAATTGTAATTGAAAGTAGGTAATTAGTAAAGAAAATACTATTTCAAAAATACATTAGTGGGATTATATCTACCAAAAACATAATTAAGTACTGATATTCTTAATTAAATTTATATATTGTTATATCATAAAATAATTAAGTTAATGTTGATATTTTTATACAAATTGTATCACAAAACTATTTTTCTTTCGTATTTTTAGTAGACATTTTTTTTTATCATATATATGTTGTAAAACTCAGGTAAAAAATATATATTTTGCCAATTGATAACTATTGTAATTGTGTTTATTAAAAGAATATATATTATAAACTAAAAAGTATTGAAAATATTTGAATACAATAATTTCTATGAACAACTAGATATATATTAAATATTTTCACAAAGTATAAAAACTATAAAGTTTATTTCCAATACGCCTCCTCAACTGCAATCGTTTTTATGTATTAAGCCCATTCCTTTCATACAGAGCTGATGTTTAATTTTAGGGACTGGTTTCGTCAGCATATCGGCAATCATTTTATCTGTTGGTAAGTATTCAATTTTAACGGTACCATTCTCCACAGCATCTCGTATGAAATGATAACGGTAATGAATGTGTTTCGTCCTAGAGTGGTGACTTCCGAAATTTGCCATATGTTGGGCACTTTGTGAATCGCACTTAATGGAAGTAGGAGTACCGGTTGCATATCCAAGTTCTTCTAATAAGTATCGTAGATACATAGCTTCTTTTGCACACTCTGTTAATGCCATGTATTCAGCTTCAGCACTGGATGTTGCAACAACTTTTTGCTTAGTTGATTCCCAGGATATAGCTGCACCTGCGAATATAAAACAAAATCCTGATTGAGATTTTCGATCATTAGTATCCTGTGCCCAATTCGCATCTACAAAACCATCTAAAGGCAATGAGGTTTTCTTATACATAAGTACATAATCTTTTGTTTCTTTTAAGTATCTAATTATAGCCAAAGCTGCGTTCCAATGTTGTTTCCTCGGATCTTGAGAAAACTGTGAAAGCTTGTTCACACTGCAGGAAATATCTGGTCGACTGAATATGGCTAAATGTAACAAAGAACCAATAATTTCTTGAAACTTCTTTGTATCTATCTTTTCCCCTTCTCCAGGAATTGTTGGTTCTTTTTCAAAATTTAGTTTTGGTTGCATTGGAATCTTACATGTTTTTGCATTTTTAAGACCATGTTTTTCTATTAAATTTTCAATGTAACCTGGTTGACAAATAGTTAGAGATCCTGGCTTCTGAACTATTTCTAAGCCTATGCAATGTTTTGGATTTTTCATGTCTCGAATTTCAAAATTAGTCGATAAAAGTTTTATTAAATCTTCAGTAGTATTTTCATTATTACTTGCAATAATAACATCATCTACATACAGTGCTACTATTATTGTATCAGAGCCTTTGTGCATCGAATAAATGCATTGATCATACTTTGATTTATTTAGATTAAATTGTCTTAATACTGCATCTATTCTCTTGTACCACTGTCGACTGGCTTGTTTCAAACCGTAAATAGATTTTTTCAATAAACATACTTTGTTCTTGTTCATATCGTTTATAAAGCCTTCAGGTAGTGTCATAAAAATTTCTTCATCTAAATTCCCATTGAGAAAAGCTGTAGACACGTCTAACTGTCGCAATTTAAGATCCTTTTCAACAGCAAGTGCATATACTAAACGTAATGAGTTTTGTCTTACAACGGGTGCAAATGTACTATTGTAGTCAATACCATATTCTTGAGAATATCCCTTCGCTACTAAACGGGCTTTTAGTTTATCAACCTTACCATCAGGTGTGTATTTTGTTTTAAACACCCATTTACAGCCTATTGGTGTTCTACCTTCAGGCAAATCTACCAATTCCCAAGTTTGATTCTTTATTAGGGACCTATATTCATCTTCAGTTGCACGTTTCCATTCATCAACATTTTTTGACTTAAGCATTTCTTTATAAGATTTTGGATCGCTATTTTTATCACAAATAGTTATATTAGCTTCTTCTCTACTTTTAAAAATTGACCACGATCTTAGTCGTTCCTTAATTGAAGGTTCGGGAGTTACACTGTCACTACTACTAGAAGATGTATCTTCATCATCCGTCGAATCGACTTGTTCCAATTGATTTTCAGTATTTATATCTGCGGATTCATTTTGGTTTGATTCGACTACTTGTTCTGATTGAGTTTCCTGATTTAAATCTATAGGACTTAATTCAATTTGGTTTAATTCTACAGTTGATTGATTATGATTTTCTTCGGTGTTAACAATTTGGTCTCGTTCTAGACTATTCCAATTGAATTCGTAAAATCCTAATTTTTTGTCTTCTATCTCACTTATATTAACATCAAAATCTTCTTCTATAAATCTAACATCACGGCTTTTAATAATATCTCGGGTACCTCGTTTCCATAATCGATAAGCTTTTGCATCTGTCGAATAACCCACTAATACATATTCTGAGCTTCTTGGCTGCCATTTAGATTTTCCTGGTTTTTTGTCCAAAACGAATGCTTTGCTTCCTATTTGACGCAAATGCTTAACACAAGGCTTTCTTCCTGACCACAATTCTTCAGGAGTTTTATCTTTGTTAAGCTTCGTTGGACACCTATTTCTAATATAAGATGACGCCATTACTAATTCAGCCCATAGGAACTCTGGCAATTTGGCTTCTATCATCATTGTTCTTGCCATTTCTACTAATGTTCTGTTCATACGTTCTGCTATACCGTTTTGTTGTGGGGTGTATTCTACACTAAGTTGATGTTTAATACCACAATCTTTAAGAAAGTTTTCAAATTCACGACTTGTTAATTCTGCTGCATTGTCAGACCTAACAGATTTGATCTTCCTGCCTGTTTCCAACTCAACTTGTTTCTTAAAATCTTTAAAAATTTCTAAGTATTCACTCTTTTTTCTCAAAAAACGAACGTGTACCTTTCTGGTAAAATCGTCAATAAACGTGGCGAAGTAAAGTTTCTTACTTATGGACTCTACACGCATTGGACCACATAAGTCCGTGTGTATCAGTTGCAATGTTTCAGTAGATGTTATTTCGTTCTTCTTTGAAAAAACTTGTCTGGTTTGTTTACCACGAATGCAACTTACACATTGAATATCTTTAATTTTTAATTTGGGTAAACCATGAACCATTTCATTAGATTGAAGCTTTCCTAAATCTACTGAGTTTAAATGGCCATATCGTTTGTGCCATGTCTCTAATTCTTTATTCGGTTTTTCAATTACATGTCCAGCGGTATCATTTCTAATGGATTCAATACAGTATATACCATCTTTTTTCTGAGAAGTTATCAAATTCTTCTCTGGAAATATTTCTATATTACAGCCATCAACTGCTGCTTTTCCTATTGAAAATAGATTGTTTCTCAAATCAGGTACATATAGAGTTTCTAAGAGATTATATGTATTAACGTGACCATTAACTCTAACATTAATTTGAGCTGTACCGATTCCCTTTATTTCCAAATTCTTATCAATACCTTTATCCTCCATTTTGTTATAGTTACCATGGTTCTTCTTGGTATTGTTTTGAAATTTGTGCACCTTGAGAGCATTTCCTTCAAACCCATCTTCATTAGATTTGTCGCCAATTTCTAAAAGTCTTGAACGCAAAATATTAAGAGTTGGAAACTCGTTGGCAGTGTCAAATGCTGCTTTTACTGCATTATATTTCATTGGTAAACCATCCAAGAGCATCACTGTTAAAAAGTCTTCATCTATATCAGCTACCATTTCACGAAGTTCAGATACTGCAACGTCAAATTCCACCAAATATTGCGATATATTCTGATTTTCCGGCATTTTCAAATTCAGCAATTTTCGATATAATTCCGCCTTCTTTCTTGTAGACTTACGGTCGTACGTGTTCTTCAGATATAGCCATATTTCATTAGATGATTTCAAATTCTTGACCATTCGTACAATTTCCGGTTCTAGAGCAATTATTATCTCCGCTCGAGCATCTTGATCAACATCATCGTAGTTTCGTTGCTTCCTTAAATAATCATCGTACAATCTTCTTTCATCTGCTGTAGCATTACCATTGATGATTACAACATCCGGTTTGGGTTCTTCACCTTTTACCATTCGCAATAAGCGATTCTTGTGCAAAATTGCCTCCATTTGCGGCAACCACGTGGAAACATTTTTTCCATTCAGCAAAGGTATTCTTCCTGATACAATTGCCATCTTCTTTCTGTATTGTTCCAGATTACTCACAAATTATTTTCTCAAAGGTTTGGGTTCTGGGCCCATAACCTATTGTAATTGTGTTTATTAAAAGAATATATATTATAAACTAAAAAGTATTGAAAATATTTGAATACAATAATTTCTATGAACAACTAGATATATATTAAATATTTTCACAAAGTATAAAAACTATAAAGTTTATTTCCAATAATAACTAACATTATGTAAATGGGAAAACCCCCAAAAAATTGTAACAATATTCATTTTGGTTTAGTTATTGTCACATTTTTATTTTGGATCACAATTATCAGATCATCAAAATATTTTTCCTTTTTCAAATTCCAGTTAATATCTTGAGTTTTTTGGTAATTTTATTATTTTGTGGTAAAAGAATATCTTATAGTTAGTGAATGTTCTACTTAACAAATATTGTCTAAACATTTGGTTAGCATCGGAAATTAGAAATAATAAAAAATTAACTCTTTTTTCCGCAAAAATATTAGTTTAAATAAAATACAATTTGATTTTTTAAAATTTTAATCAATTATTTCACGCATAAATCTCTAATTGTCAAAAGACTGTGTGTTTTTACAACTAACAACATAAATAATTGATTTAATTCACTACAAGCAATTCTCAAAATGAAATGGTCATTATACAACATACTGAGCTAAAAGAGCGACCTAGTTCATTTCAGTGAGCTGAGATGAAAAGAGCGGTCACTTCACTGAGCTAATAAACCCAACTCTAATTTTATTTTCATTTAGCCATAATAAATGGCTAGATTTAATCTAGCCGGAAGATCTAGCCATTTTATTTTAAAATAAAAATATTTTATCTATGCCTGAAAGTATGCTAGCTATATCAGCTTCAGATACGAAATCCACCACACTAACTACAAATAAAATTAACCCATTAAGCGGCGCTGTACCCAAGATTAGTCAACCATTAAATAATGATAATAAATCCCAAATACAGGTTGGAATGGACCGGTATATTACAGTATTAAAACGGGCACGAAGTCCCAAGTCCTCGAATGCGGCACCCTTGGCCAAAATATATAAGGATAGTGAACCTCATAGACTAAACAATGAAAATCGTTTTTCTATTCTGGAATGTGAAACTAATGAACCAGTAAATAAAATCCATTCTACAAAACCACCCCCCATTTACTTGAGAGAAAATAATTCGAATCCACTGGTTCAGAGCCTGATCTCATTAATAGGAGAGAACTCTTTTTACGTAATCCCAATCATTTTCTTGATTCATGAAACTAAAATACAGGTCAATAGTGAAAACGATTATAGAAAGGTTGTAACATATTTTGAAACTCAAAAGAAAAGTTTTTACACTTATCAGCTGAAAGGAAGCAAGGGTCTACAAGTTGTAATAAAGGGTATTGACTGTAATGTTGAACCACTCGAAATAAAGCAAAGCTTAGAAGATAAAGGCTATAAGACAAAAGACCCCAACCACTCTTCCGTGTTGAACTTGACCCGGTGACATAAACCTGAAAAAAATGAAACACATCCCATATATAACTTGAAGTACTTATTGCATCGTAAAATTACGGTAATAGAACCACACAAACGATTTGGCCCCGTTCAATGTATGAATTGCCAAGAATATGGACACACCAAGGCATATTGCAAATTGCCACCAGTATGTGTCATTTGCGGGGAGTTACATAACACATCCCAATGTAACAAATCTAAAGATGATCCTAAAATAAAAAAATGCAGCAATTGCGGAGGTAACCACACAGCAAACTACAGGGGTTGTCCTGTCTACTCAATTGTTAAAAACTCACAAAGCCAGAAACCAAAGATTTTCCCCGCTCAGCCATTAAATAACATCAATTTGAACTACCCCCCGTTGCAACAGACATATGACAACAAAGTAACATATGCAAATGTACTTAGAAACAACCAAACTCAGCCGCAAGTCCGTCAACTCCAAAACGAAAATATGAACCCAGAGGTAAGAGAGCAAACGCCAATTTTCAATTTTACCCGACTAGAATCTACAATAGAAACTCTTGTGCAATCGGTAAATAACTTTACAAACTCAATGAGTAACATGATGCAAGAAATGCTTAAGATGCAATCAATGTTATTGAAGGCTGTGCTTAACAGACCATGAACTGCCTAAGAATATGTTTTTGGAATGCGCCAACACAAAAACGAACTCGAATATTTTTTAAGAAACCAACAAATTGATGTAATGCTGGTTTCTGAAACTCATTTGACGTCCAGAAGTTCCTTTCGAATAAATGGATATGTAATATATGACACCAAAGATCCCAGAGGTAGAGCATGCGGAGGCTCGGCAATTTTAATAAAAGCTCGAATAAAACACTACTTAATGTGTGATTTTTGCGAAGATTATCTTCAAGCTACTACAATCTGTCTTGAAGATTTTCATCGAAACTTAGTGATTTCATCGATATACTCACCCCCAAGATTCTCAATTACAGAAAGTCAATATAATAGATTTTTTAAATCACTAGGCCCCCGTTTCCTGGCTGCTGGCGATTATAATGCTAAGCACACATTCTGGGGATCACGACTGATTACCCCTAAAGGTCGTGTTTTGTTCGACTCAATTTCTAAAATGGGTTTGCATGTGCTTTCGAGCGGCCAACCTACTTACTGGCCTACTGACCCACGAAAAATACCGGATGTTATTGATTTTAGCGTGATGAAAAATATCCCTAGCGAAATGATTCAAATTGAATCCTCGCTGGAACTATCTTCAGATCACTCACCCACTATTATTACTTTATTGAGCCCCCTAGAAATTGTATCCCCGACTGGTAATTTAGCGATGGCACGCACAAGAATAAATTGGCTCAAATATAAAAGATACCTCAGTACACATTGCTCGGAAAACATACCGCTAAGAACACCAGAAAACATCGATCACTCTCTTATCAATTTCGATAAAAATCTCAGAATGGCTGCTCAACATGCTACCCAAACACCCCGACAATTCAGATATAATAGAATTAATTCTGCAGATGTCGAACGGCTCTTAAATGAAAAAAGAAGATTTCGAAGAGAGTGGCAATTGCACAGAGCCCCCCAACTAAAATCGAAGATTAAAGATTGTATAAAAAGACTTAAAAAGCTCTTGGAATTTCGAAAAATTGAATCATTGAATAAATATTTAGAAAGGCTGGACGCAACCCCGCAATCGGATTACTCATTATGGCGAGCAACAAAAAATCTTAAAAGACCCGTTATATGTAAGTCCCCCTTGCGAAATTCAAGTGGTGGTTGGGCAAGAAATGATACTGAAAAAGGGAATCTGTTTGTTAATCATTTAAAAAAAGTATTTACACCGAACACATCAAACGAAGCAATTGAGTTGCCACCTGTTGCACCCTATTTTGGAGCAGCCGTACCCCTACGTTTTGAGATTCGAGAGATCGAAAATGCATTTAAATCCCAAGAAAGCGCCTGGTATGGATAAGATCAGCAACAAGATGCTTATGGAGCTACCCCGGATAGCAATAAAAATAATTCTTTTTATTTTTAATGCTATATTACGACTTGAATATTATCCTCCAGAATGGAAGGTTTCACTGGTTACCATGATACCCAAGCCGGGAAAAGATCACACAAAAGTAGAATCATACAGAGCCATCAGCCTATTGTCTAATATATCAAAGCTATTTGAGAAGATACTTATGAACAAGTTGTACCCAATGTTAACTGAAAACAATTGTATTCCGAATCATCAATTTGGATTTAGAAGAAAACACAGTACTATCGAACAAACCCATAGACTTGTAAATATGGTGAGAAAAGCGTTTGAAGAAAAGAAATACTGTTCATCGACATCTCTCAAGCGTTTGATAAGGTATGGCATGCTGGATTAATATACAAATTGAGTCAAAATTTACCGTCTCGTTACTTACAAAACCACATATTTGAATTAGAAAAATGGTTAAAACAATGGAAAATTAAAGTCAACGAGCAAAAATGTACACACATTACATTTACATTGCGTAGATAATCATGCCCCCCTATTCATATCAATAACCAAACAATAATTCAACAATCGGAAGTGAAATACCTCGGAATACATCTCGATCGTCGCCTTACATGGAAAAGTCATATAGATGCAAAGTTGACTCAAATGAAATTGAAATCAATTCAAATTAAACTGAAATCTCGAAAAACGTACAAAAATATTTAAAAAAACTTGAAGTTCACCCAAACCCGCTGGCCCGCAACATATTAGATAACCGTGGCCACACTCGATTAAGAAGGAGGGACACAGCAGACCTAATCTAGAAGGAAGAATGCCAATTTAACCAAAACAACCATGAACACAAAATTTTTTTGTCCGGCACTGGCTGGACTAATTAAATAATAATATTAGATATAAGATTTGAACCACTTATTGTTAGTTCATTAAATAATGAAGATACAATAAATAAATGATGAAAAAAACAAGTAAGAGTGCTATATTCGGCTGTGCCGAATCTTATATACCCTTCACCAAATTATACTTCAAAATTTTAAATATTTTTATGTAAACAAAATTGAATTTTTTTCCAGTTGCTTTTTGAATTTTTTGGAAAAAAAAATTTTCGATTGTTATTTTAAAATTTTTTTTTTTTAAATTTTAAAAATTTTTTTTTGTTTAAATTTTAAAATTTTTTTTTTTAAATTTAAAAAAATTTTTTTTTGTTTTTTAAATTTTTTTTTAAAAAATTCGGGTTCAAAATTTTTTTTCCCGATTTTGACCCATTGTAGGTCCAACGTACTATGGTCTTATATACGTCGTTGCAAATGTCTTTGAAATATCTATAATTAGATATCCATATTGTCTATATTAATGTCTTAGTAATCCAGATATAGGTAAAAAATAGGTCAAAAATCGAGGTTGTCTTGGTTTTTTCCTCATATCTCAGCCATTTGTGGACCGATTTTGCTGATTTTAAATAGCAAAATTCTCGAAAGCATGTCTGACAGAATTATTGAAGATTTGGATCCCGAAGATATCTGGGGTCTTCAGAAAACTGATTTCAACAGACAGACAGACAGACAGACGGACAGACAGACAGACGGACATGGCTTAATCGACTCCGCTATCTATAAGGATCCAGAATATATATACTTTATAGGGTCGGAAATGAAAAATGTAGAAATTACAAACGGAATGACAAACTTATATATACCCTTCTCACGAAGGTGAAGGGTATAAAAAAAAATTTATTTTGTGTTTTATTTTGAATTTTTTTGCAAAATCAAAAACTTTGTTGACTTTTTTTAAAAAAATGGACCCTTTTTTATACCCTTCAGCTTCGTGAGAAGGGTATATATAAGTTTGTCATTCCGTTTGTAATTTCTACATTTTTCATTTCCGACCCTATAAAGTATATATATTCTGGATCCTTATAGATAGCGGAGTCGATTAAGCCATGTCCGTCTGTCTGTCTGTCCGTCTGTCTGTCTGTTGAAATCAATTTTCTGAAGGCCCCAGATATCTCCGGGATCCAAATCTTCAACAATTCTGTCAGACATACTTTCGAGAATTTTGCTATTTAAAATCAGCAAAATCCGTCCATAAATAACGGAGATATGAGCAAAAATCCGAGACAACCTCTGAAAATTTCATCAAAAAACACAATGTATTGCATGCTTTGACAAAAAAACAACAAAACGTATGCTTGGGTGTGCAAGCTTTGTGTATTTGGTTTTTTTTTTTGTTTCTTTTGGCGTTGTTGTTGTTTTTTATACAACTAAACGTTTGTTTGGTTGTGTGTTGGTTTTTTTGACAAAAAAGCAACAAAACGTATGTTTTTGGATGTGCATGCTTTGCGTATTTTGTTTTTTTTGTGTTTTGTTTCTTTTGGCGTTGTTGTTGTTTTTTATACAACTAAACGTTTGTTTGGTTGTGTGTTGGTTTTTTTGACAAAAAATCAACAAAGCGTATGTTTGAATGTGCATGCTTTGCGTATTTTGTTTCTTTTGGCGTTGTTGTTGTTTTTTATACAATTAAACGTATGTTTGGATGTGTGTTGGTTTCATTGCCTTGCGTATTTTGTTTTTTCTTTTGGTGTTTTGTTTCGTTTGGCGTTGTTGTTGTTTTTTGTGTTCTTGATAAATTTAGGATGCTGTACGCTGAAAGTGGGCAATGTACATACATACATATATACTAATTATAAAAAATAATAATGCATCCACAACAAAGGTGAAAGGTATATAAGATTCGGCATAGCCGAATATAGCACTCTTACTTGTTTAATTTATTTTTTTTGCTCAGAAGAAAGCTTATGTGTTTTCCTTTAACACCCTTTTTGTCGCTTAGTGGGATGCGAGTGGGATATCTATAAAAAAAATGTTTTGTAACTCAAGACATACAATTTTTTTTGAAAAATCAAAAACATTTTTGACTTTTTTTTTTCCAAAATGGACTCTTTTTTTTATTAATTTTTTTCTCAAAAGAAAGCTTAGGTCTTTTCCTTTAAAACCTTTTTGGTCGCTTAGTGGGATGCGAGTGGGATATCTATCAAAATAAATGTTTTGTAACTCAAGACAAAGGTTTTTAAATTTGCACTATTTTAATTTTTTTCATATTTGTGTGTAAACCTTAAAAATTAAACTTACGCAGAGAAACTAGACACATTAGCCTTTCCGATGGTATGTAACATACCCAACTAAAATTTCATAGCCTCGATACTGTAATACCCATAATATGTTAACCTCAGGAATAAAAATCACTTTTTTTCTATGGAAATGTTGAATAATTTAATTTTGTTATTTATTTGTAATAATAATTAATTTAATATATAATAATAATAATAATAAAAAGATGAATAATTTAGTAAAATTTAATCTTAATCACAATAGATCAATTTATATAATAACTATTTTTACACTTAATTTATGAAGTTTTTAAATTTTCAAATATCCATACTTTTATCCTCCTTATTTGTCACCTTTATTAGCTGCTTTTTTTGTCAATCCTTTCTTGACGTTATTAGATTCAGCTACTGATTTCGCTGCTGGCTTCTTTTTTGGCTTTGGAAAGAAATCGCATTGAGTAGATGCAGAAAACTTTTTTAATTTGAGTGCCATCGATTGTTACTGAAGGCTATACTTCGCTGCATTTCTTTTGAGGTTTGCTCCAATACCATCACATGCTCCTTTACCATGAGCAGTAGGATGAAAATGCCATTCAGCTGGCATTCCAAAATCTTTTTCATGAGCTGTAAGATTTGCGAAGCTACTTTTGTTTTTAAAATGTTGACGAGCTCCGTCCGAAACGTAGTATACCTTTTCTACTGTAAATTTTGATTTTAGATAATTTAGTATTATCTTCTGGTACTCATAAACTGCAACGGTGCTTGTATGGAATCCTGAAGAACATATTTATAGTTCTCTGCGAAATCAAATGAAATAATGAATTCACCAGACTTCAAATGTGTTTTCAAGTCCTTGAAGAATGACCACTGCTCTTTGACTAAAAAGTCATGGGTTCTCAAATTTAGCAATCCTCTACACAGTTCTTCCACAAAATCATCCACATTTAAAATTATGGTTTTCATTGTGCATCTTTCAGTCTGAAGCCAAGATTCAAATTTTAACTCCTCAATACATTCTCGATCAAAAGAGTTGATTAAATTTTCTTTGATGGATGTGGTTTCCGGGCAATTCGAACATTCACCTAAGTGGCAAGAAGTTGTAGCATTAGGGCACATAGTCAATTTAAGGCAATCGCGGTAATGGTGTAAATCTTCTGATGAATCATCTTTTAAGTAATTTAAGTTGATTTCCTTCAACATCAATATAACATTTTCATGGTAAATACAAACACATACTGTGTGAGTTCCGCTGCTTCCTGCCAAAACGCAATGTTTTGGCCTCAGTTGTGTAAATTTTGTGAATCCAATTTTGACATCCTCGTATTCAGATTGAAATGTTGCGAATAATTCATTCAGGTTACAGAGAACCATTCTCTTCTGCATTTGAACTTTCTTGCCATCGATTCGTACAGACATCCAGTCTTTCATCCCTGGCATCAGGCGACTCATATCATCTCGCTGATAAAACTGAGTTATTAGAGATTTAGTATCGCACTCCAAAGTTTTTCCCTTCTTTTTGTTTGGGAGTGTGAGAATCCCATGCTCAGCAACAAATTGTTTAGCAATTCTTGCTTTTCGTTGAGACGTTCCAAACTCAGTCATTGTTTTTGCAGAACTCCATGTTCTTGGAGCACGCGTGAGAAGTTGAATTCTTTCAGCTTCACTCTGTGACGTTTTGTATTTCTCTTTTATTTGTTCAAGAACTTCTACTGCATCCTTATGGTATTGGTTTCGACACTCATTCGTTGAATTTGAAAAGTTAGAATAACCATCATCATCAACAGATCTGTCTTCATTCTCGGAATTACTTTTGTCTTCATCTGGAATAACTTCAACGCAAGGCTCATTACTATTCAAATTCGGTAATTCGTTCAACTTTCCGAGCTCTTTCCTCGTTTTGACAGCGTAGGGAATTTTTTTAATAAGCCGTCGGAAATATTTCGCATATCTGATGATCTGTGCTTCATTTTGTTAAAGGGATTAAAACAAAAAGACGTATAAATTTCATTTTCAACCTTAGCCTTTTTAGAAGTCGTAGACATTTTGAATTTTGTAAGTATTTATGTAAATAACACACGTCTTAACTTTAACGCTGTTTCTAAAAAACTGATTTCCGTATGTCTTCAGAATGACAATAAATAGTTTTTTAAGATCATATAGGTAGTACGTTTTAATGAATGAGTCTAAAATCTTTTATTAGGGTCAAGAAGGGCTTACATACTAAAGTACCTAGTTTAACCAAATGTTACAAATAATAATAAAAATAAACCACCATATAAATAACCTACCTGTCAACTTCTACCTCTCCACCCACTTCTTAAAGTCAAATGTCATAAAATAATAAATAAACTGGTACTTCGGAGAAGGGCCATAAAATATTTCCACTTGATTCCAAAAATTTGTTTCTGGGGCACCTGATATTTTAACAATGAAAATCACGTGCGCTGAAAACTACCTCTAGGATTGACTAAAAAAGCCGCAAGATACAAAACTCAGACAAATTTTGGGGGTGGAAAATTAATAGCTGTCGGCCTCATATTGCACCCCTCCAGTGGCTATTATCGGTCAGTTGTTGTGAGTTACAAAACATTTTTTTTTATAGATATCCCACTCGCATCCCACTAAGCGACAAAAAGGGTGTTAAAGGAAAACACATAAGCTTTCTTCTGAGCAAAAAAAAAATTAAAAAATGGGTCCATTTTTTTAAAAAAAGTCAACAAAGTTTTTGATTTTGCAAAAAAATTCAAAAATTTTAAATCTTGAGTTACAAAATATTTTTTTTGATAGATATCCCACTCGCATCCCACTAAGCGACCAAAAAGGTTTTAAAGGAAAAGACCTAAGCTTTCTTTTGAGAAAAAAAAAATTAAAAAATGGGTCCATTTTTTAAAAAAAAAGTCAAAGTTTTTGATTTTGCAAAAAAATTCAAAAATTTTAAATCTTGAGTTACAAAATATTTTTTTGATAGATACCCCACTCGCATCCCACTAAGCGATCATATAGGTCGCTTAGGAAAAGACCTAAGCATTCATAAAAAAATAAAAAGGGCCCATTTTGAAAAAAAAGTCAAAAATATTTTTGATTTAAAAAAAAATTCAAAAATATTTTATTAAATTTTTTTAATTTTTTTTTCGAAAGATTGCATAAATAGCTATCTAAACTATTTGGGACACATTTTGCTAAGAACAATAGGTAATAAGTTATATGGATAAAAAAAACACCTGTTTGGCCAAAATGTCAAATTTTGACCTCCTTTAACTCAGAGAGTTCTTGACCGATCTTGTTGAAAAATGGTGTCCGAATTACTATCCAATAGAACTAACATTGGTGCAAATTTCATCGCGATCGGAAGACATCGATTTCAAAAGTTGGTTCACTTGATAAACAAATTCCGAACTGTAAGTTGGATTTGTTGTATCTATTTGGCGAGACCAAAGTAGATTATTAATAATTTGTTACACGAAATGTAACAAATGTAGGGCACAATAGCGACGGTGTATATCAGCAAATATTGATGAGCAAAATTCAAGAAATTGAATATACTTACTTGATTTGGTGGAGAAGGGAGCCTTTTTCCAGAAATGAAAGAGAGTTTGTAGTTTTAATTTTAAAAGAGATTTAAAATTTATTTGTGTTTGTATTAATTGTTGTTTAATTTTAAAAGAACTTTAAAATTTGTTTTATTTTAATGTTTCTCTTTAGTTTATTGATGATAAACGTTTTGTTTTATAATGCAGTTGTTCACTTATGTTTTTGTATTTGTTTGTGCGTTGCACTTTAAATGTTTGTATTGTTGTTAGTGTTTTTATCACTTATGTATTTTAAATGTTTCTTTATTTTTAACAATTGTAAATTGTTTTGATGGTTTTGTTGTGATTTTTTAATTATTGGTTTTGTTCACTGTTGTAGTTGATGTTGTTTTTATGGTTTGTCGATGACAAGTGTCTTCTTTTCTTCTTTTGCGTTGGCGCTTTGGAACGGGGCGTTCTTACACAGCATGAATTGTCAGTTTTAGTCGAAGTCGATCAGGTCGTTCATAATGCGAGCGATGGCGACTGATCGATCTTCGACACTTGACGTGAAATGCCCCATATATATTTATTAGGGTATTCAATCGATTAACCGTCAATCGGTTAACCGATTAATTTTGGACGGTTAACTGTTCGAATAATTTAAAATTGCCGATTTGCAAATAACAAATAAACCGATTAATTTGTGTCGATTAACCGATTAACCGAAATTCCTTTTTGTTGGACTTTAAAAAATTGTTTTGTATTTATTTTTCCCTTTCAATTCAAATACAAATTTCGAATTAAAATTAGATATTTTTTGAACATTCAATAAACATGATAAGTGAGTATGTATAACAATTGTCATATTTAATTTACATGTATAGACGAAACTTTTTTCGAAATGAATCTTTTATCATAACTAAACGAAACTATTAAATTAATCAAAATCTAAAACAATCCAAAAAGGAATATTCTTTATCATGCTTTTGATTTCTCCAACATATACAATCAGCGAGAGAATTTTTTCCAAGAAAAGTTTTATTAAATCTAAAGAAAAAATCGTTTAAATTATATTCTTTTTTATTTCAGAAGATCTCACTAAAACCCTAAAAAACTCACGCATCACTCATTTGCTGCAACAACGCATAATTTAAAAAAGTCGTTTCAAGAAAAACCTCTTTGAATGTTTTATGACATTTTACTATTTCTTAAATAAATTTTAAAGAAATCATGCGATTTCAGAAATATAAATAGTAGATGTTGATATCTTTCTAATCTGTATTTAACCCAAATTTTTACTTATCAAATATACGAGAAAACATGAATTTTAATTTTAATGTTTACAACAAAAAACACTCTCACACACTAAATAATTCCTTTTTTTGAAAACTGCTAAAACTATATGAAAGATTATAGAACACACTCACTAAATAATTCCCTTTTTTGAAAACTGATAAAACTATATGAAAGACTATAGACGGCGCATGTTTTGTATTACTCAGTTCAAAAAACACGGATTTTGAGGTATACGTTGTTGCAGCAAATAGGCGATATATTTACAAAAATTATCTCAAATACCTTATTTGCTGTTTTTTATGTTTTTGTACACAAAATTTCAATTTAAAATTAAAATATAAATTATTCGGTTAATCGAATAATTTTAAATTAACCGATTATTAACCGAATAAATCTAAACCTCGATTAATTATTTCTCGATTAACCGATTAAACCAGAAACCCGATTAATTGAATACCCTAATATTTACTTATTTTCAAAGTTTAGTAAGAGTATGAACAGAACAAGCACGGCACGGCATTTTCTATACGATTTGAATTTTAATCTATAAAAATAAATATTGATCATGCTTTTAAAACTTAAGATGGCAGATTATGGAAAAAGATGACAGATAGAGGACACAAATTTCATAGATGACAGCCAGTTAAAATATATGATTGTCCTCTAAAACAGAGGACGTATGGTCACCTTAGTTAATTGTCATTGCGAATGCAAGCCGTACCGGAAACTGCGTTTAAAATCGAATAGCATGTCGGTCGGAGCCATTGGGATCCGTGGTATCAAAACGTCTTCTCCTTTGTACTTTCCTTTAAATATTGTTGCTTCGATGACGTTATTCATCAGTTATTTTACCGCAAGTCGGGTGTCATTACAAAGGCGTGGTTTATGTTTTGTAACATTATGATTACTGATCAGATTTTCAGTTGCAGATTGTAAGGCTGTAATCCGGGTAATTCCAGCTAGTTTAAAAACTCGGTTGGATAGTTGACGTCATCATCTTGGGAAGTATCGGAATCCACCGATTTGTACATTATCAAATCAAGAGCCATTTTATTTTGAATCTTTAAATTCAATACGTCTCCATCACGTTCGCTTAACTACAGTGAGCCCCAAAAGTGAGTAAACACCAGCGAATTTTTGGATTTTTTTAAAATCATGAAAATCATTATAGTCCTACTTAAATCTTTTTTTTTGCAACAGAATCAATAATTCAATCCATTCTCCAACAAACCGAAACTTTTAAATTTTAATCGATAGATAAATTTTAGGATTTTCATTATCTTAAAAAAAATCATATAATTTTTTGTGTATACTCACTTTTGAGGCTCACTGTAATCATGATTTTTGTAATTTTGTGGAATGTTGGGAAACACCTTTCGGATGAGTTCGGATTTTGAATTGGATGCAGCCGGTCGTAATGGCAATCAGTTGCCAATGTCAAGCAATTGTTTGGAAAAAACTGCTCTATCGTTCTGAAGCTCGACAAGCATCAGAGAACGGATTGAATGCTCTATTTTGTGCTTTTGAATGTATTCATAAAAAAATATCCTTTTTTGACAATATACAGTGAGTGTCACTCAAAATCGTACAACATATATTTTTTTAAATATTATGAAATTATACAGGCAATAATAATAGGTGATTATATAAAAAATTAAAAGTCATTTTATTAATTGGAACAAAAAATATGTATTTCAACAAAAAAAGTTAACAAATCCTCAAATCCTTAAAACAATATTGATGAAAATTAAAGAACATCACAAAATTCATATTTCACTTCAATTCGTACACTTATATTAAATTATAATTAAAACTTTAAAAATTAAAAAAATGTTAATATTAAATAATCCTAATACTTTGTAGGATATCTATTTTTTAGTGCCTGTACGATTTTAAATGAAGCGTTGATATTCTGGGCACTGACAGTGTTACCCAATTTTTTTATTTGTAGATAAGGGCAATTAAAATTACCAGCATAACCCGGTGCACTTCGCTACCCCTACCCTAGTAAAATTAAAAAATATGAATGATTTCTGATACAACCTAACTACGTACAATGGTACGAAAATAACACATGTAAAATATAACTAACTAATTTGGTATGGGAGATACCACTACACAGATCTGATCCCACACATTTTTAAATCTTTTGTGTAAAGAAATAACTCATATCAAGCTTTACTTTAACTTTCCTTTATAAGGGAGGGGTCATTCCTACTACGCCATTCATTCCTATCGCGCTTAGCTAAACTTCGTACAGGGATCAGGAATAAATTCGTTTTTAGCTAACCTTCGTAGAATGGTAATAAATTGATTGATACAGAGTTTAAATATTTTTAGAATTATTGTTCTCGAGATATTCAAAATTAATTATTTACATTGTGCCACAACCACTACTGCAATCCCGACCATTTTCAGACAATCTCTGTAAAATGGTAAGAGAGCTATGCGGACAAAGTATGAATAACCTTGCAATTATTACTTTGTATGGAAGGTGACTTACCTACTTTTCCGACTCCTCCCATTTTGGTTCCCCAGATATTCGAAATCAATATTTACTCTGTATGGGAGGTGCTACGCCCTCTAATCTAATTCCGTCTATATTCAGCTAAACTCCGCACAGTAATAAGAAATTAATTCGTAAAAAGTTTAAACATTTTACAATTATAGTTCTACAGATATTCGAAATTCATTATTTACTTTGTATAGGGTGTGCCACGCCCACTATTCTAATCCCGAACAATTTCAGCGAAACTATGCAAAATTATAAATGAGCCATTTAGACTAAGTTTGAAGAATCTTGCAATTATAGTTCACAAAATATTTAGAAATAACTATTTAATTTGTATGGGAGGTGATCACCATTTGTCCCGACCCGTCCCATTTTATATTAAACTTCATGCCGTGATAAGAAATTGATTCGTATGAAGTATTTACCCCAATATCCATAAACAGTTTTTAAATTTGTCAAAAGTTTATAAAACAAATTTTGAATGGAAATTTTGTTTTATAAACCTGTGATAAATTTAAAAATTGTTTATGCATATGGGAGTTAGAAAACAACAAAAAAAACACCTTCAAAATATAGTTTTTTTAAGTGACTTTGAATTACTAAAGTCTTCTTCTTTGTTTTCTATAACAACTCTCACTTAAAACGGAGCGAAATCAATACTGTTTGATTGTTTCTCTTATTTATTTACAACAACAAATTGGACAAACACGCATCCCAGCGGGAAAAATATGCAGTAAAGAGGCCTTCCTAAAGGCCTTCTTTTGCAGACACAAGGACTTCTAGCCGCATTGCAAAATCATTTCAATTTTACACGGCGTGTCATTGCGAGCCAAGGCCTTGCACACTCGCTGCTGTTAGAGGGCTGAGAGAAGGCTTACTGAGGAAGGGCTACTAGTAGGCCTACTTTGCAAGGGCTTCTAGAAGGCCTAATTGGGAAGAGCTATTAGAAGGTCTACTTTGGAAGGTCTATTAGAAGGTCTACTTTGGAAAGTCTTATGTCTGTACAAAAACCTGTTATTACTGATCTAATGAAAGGCCTGTAGACGAATGTCATATGGAATGCTTAGAATGGTAGGACTACTGCAAAGTCTTATGGAAGGGCTACATGAGAAGGCCTAATAAAGTGCCTAAAAGAGATAAAAAGCATTAGAATAAGGCACCAAAGGACTGCCTATGAAAAGTTGTTCATTTTCAAGTTTTATAGAACGTCTACCATGGAAGACCTATTTAAAGTCTTATTAGAAGATCTAAAATAAAAATAAGAATTAAAATGAGGTTGTTTGTTTAATTTTTAGAAACATGATAATTTCTGATTACATACTTAAAAAAACAATAAATTTATAATTTTTAAATTTAAAGATAACAAATAAAAAACATGTGTGAAATAAAATAGTTGGAAAAACCTGATTATTGAACTTAACGCCGTTAAATGTATAACATCTTTGCATTTATATGAAAAACATCAAAATCATAGTGTCAGTGCAAATTAAATGTAAACAAACACTTGTATTTCTTAAACAAAAGGCCGCAAAAAAGTTATTTTTTTTACAATTTTATTTAATAGTTAAAATATGTAGTATTTTTAGATGTCTTTCAAAAACTCCAAGACTGACAATTGATGCTGATGGAGAAAACCAAACATCAAACGGCAATGATAGAAAATAAATATGAATAAAATACCTATAATTTTACTTTTTTCTAGTGAATAAAATTGCAAAACAAAGCGGAAATTTAGGAGTGAGTGGATTCAACTTTTTGATTAGTTGCAGGAGAAAGATGGAAGTTGTTTTTGAATAAATAATGGAATTTGCTTCGGCTAAGTGATATATCTTTAGATATTAATGCTCGCATAAATTTGTTCGGGAAAATGTAAGCACACTTAAAGATGGATTCAATGAACTCTGTTATAGTGACATATGTAATTTTATTTTTAATATACTTTCACTTCCAAATAGTTCTGCTGCTGCAGAACGAAAACATAATTTATGACAAACCCTAATATAATAGCAACTTAACGACATAAAAATCGATTAATTATTTTCGAATTTATTCACAATTAAGTGAATTCGCTCATTTTCACAAAATTTTCCTTTTTTTTATATACATAGAACTGAGTAGGTAATGGTTCTTATTTCGATTGACTGAAATTTGAAAAAAAAGATATATTTTTTATATAAAAATATCCAATTATTTGTTCAGATTTATTGCATTATGACAAACCCACATGTAATAGCAACAAAATGATTTTGTTGCCCTGTGTAATCAAATGCTTATATTTATTTAAAATTAAATTTTTGGTAGGATAGGACAGAATTTGGTAGGTTTTAGAATGTATGTTGGTAGGAAAAATATTTTCTTTGTGGCAACGCTGGACACAATACTCACTCACTTTTCAATTTCAGTGAGCGAAAGAATGTTACAGAATTGTGCAGCTCTTTCATGAGTACTGAAAGAAACATGAGCATAAAACGAAACCGCTCAGTTGAAAACGCTCAGTGCTGAGCTGAAAACGCTCAGTATGATGAATGATTCACTTCGCTCAGTTGAGTGAATAGTTCAATTGAACTAGGTCATTCATGAGCTACACAACTCTATTGTTCATCAAGCTTTTTCTTCTTAAAGCACATTTCCATAGAATGTCCCGTAGGTCGGCAAAAACTACAGCGTTTAAAGTTCGGGAGTTCTTTTCCTTCGTCAGTAGGAGTGATTGATTTGGCCCCCAGAAAACACAGTTCTGCATCACGGCGAACTCGGTCTCTTATACTCAGGAAGACCATACAACATATTTATATGCGCCAGTCTGGTGAATAAGGTCTGCATTTTACTTGAAAGACGATATGGCGTCTATTACACCAATCCACGAAGATATGTATTTGAAAACGCCTATTACCGATAATACTTCTTCTGGCAGTGCAATTTGAAAAATACCCTTCTCTAGAGTTTACAGCCATTGCTGTAAAAACTGTTGATGTACAATATTTGCAAATACAGGCAAATCCCGGTAAAACGAACGATATGTTGTCAGGCCCATTCGTTAAATTGAAAAAATTCGTTATATTGAGATGTTTTTTTTTTAATTTTGGACAACTTTTTCTGTATTGGAATTTAACTAAACGCATGGCTTTTTGATACCTAGTTTGGATGAGCTGTGCGACATTAGGAGGAATGAAAATCATCCAAGTATTCTGGAGGATGGCTTGGTGAATTATCCACGATTAATAAATCTTTCATTGTAAAGGATTTCGATTATGAAAATGATTCAACCTGTATAAAATTAAACTCAGGGACAAACATTTTAAAAAAAATAGATTTTGAAGATTCCACTTAATTCATGTGAATATAATTTACAGCAAACACTTAGTCACGATTAAATGTTTGTTTTTATTTTCTTCAAAATACATGTTGTTATTCCATATTTCAATCATTCATCTAAATTTTTTACTTTTTCTTTCAATGAAATTCTACTACAGTTTCCCTACTTAATTCACATGAACACTTGCACAATTTTAGCCTGTTTCACAATATCGAATGAAAGATTTCGTTCGCATTCTAATTATTAAAGAGAGTAACCATTGAAAACGGTACTGTAACGACTTATTTTCTTATTTTTACATTCTTTACTACTTTTGTTTTTTATACTTTCTGTTCATTATATTGAGCGTACAATTTTCGAAATGTTCGCTATATAAGGTTGCCAATGTTAAAAATTAGGTCGTTTGTTTGATTTTGTTTGTTTTTTCTCATTTTTGAAACGTTCGTTATAAGGTTACGATTTTGACCGTGCGTTAAATCGGATTTTCGTTAAAGTGAGATTCGTTATACCGCACAGAGAAAACAGATTCGTGATAGCAACCGAATTTGTTGCCAATCGAATGATTCTGTCTTAGTGACCGAATTTTACAGTTGTGGCTACAATATTTTGGAAGGGGCAACTAAAGATTGGTTGCCTCAACTGAAATTCTTCTATATCAACTGACTTTCTGTTGTTAGAACTGAAAAATTCTATGTGTGCAACCGTTTGGGATGTAGAGACCTCAACTGGGCCTACAGAAAGTTCGACATTTTCCGGACTTGCACGGCCGCAACGAAATTCAGTAAACCACTCTTTTACCATTGAAATTGATGGTGCAGAGTTCCCTAGTATTTATCAAGCTGAGCCTTTATTTTAGTGATGGATTTTTTTCACAACAAATAATGCTTAATGAGCTCGAATACAAATTAAGTGACGCAGCTTGTTCCAATTTTGACAGGTGTCAACTGACAGATGCCTGTTTACAGTTGCACTATTTTAAGTCGAATGGAAAAAGGAATAATCGAGTATTACCATTCTGAAAATGTACAAGTTTAATAAATGAAATATTATTCTTTTAAATTTGAAACTTCAGAAATTTACCCGTTGAAAATAACGTGACCAGACAATCAATTTAGAACCTTAAAGTATAAAATAAAAGTGCTATAGTTATTTGACAGTTTGTATTTCCCTTAATGATCTTTATACAAATCTGAGATAACAATATTACATTTTTCTTTTTCTGGGCTTTTAACGACTTAATTTTATTTATTTTTCGTTTAACTCTTATATGCGAAGTATGCTTATAAATAATTTAGTACTTTTAATCTTAAAAAGCTTTTTGGATAAATTTCATCTAAATGATTCACACAATTAAATAATGCACAAAATATTTGAGAAATTACAACCTCAACTTTTTTATTTTTATATCTAACCATTTTTCAACTATTTCAAAATTTACCGCCTTTTAGAAAAATTAAACCCTATTATAGAGGTAAACGAGTAAACGTGGGATATGTAATGTAGTTGTATAGCCTATTAATATAATATTGTTAGCAATTTCTTAATTCTAAATGCATCTATACCTGATAAATTTTGTCTATAATAAACTTTAAAATAACTGTCAAGAGAAAAAAATGTATCAGGTATAGTCTACATTTATTATTGTTGTTACGAATATGCATTAGCGATTTGAATTTAACTGCGTCATGTTTATTAACATGTCCATCAGTATTACTTATCAACAATATCGATATCACGCTGTTATTAGCATGATACCTTAACATTTATTAGTGTTGTTACGAATATGCATTAGCGATTTGAATTTAACTGCGTCATGTTTATTAACATGTCCATCAGTAGTACTTATCAACAATATCGATATCATGCTGTTATTAGCATTGATTGTAGGTATCATTAACATTAAAGTTGCTAAAAGCTCTAGAATTCGAATATTATAGCATTCTTCCCAGCTAGCATTTTCAATCGTTGATTCAGAGTCCACTGGGAATCTCATGGAGTGCGTTTTTGATCGTCGGCGAGCGCATTTTGTAATCACAGAAGATTCTTGCACGGGAATAACTGTTTCAGCAGCTGATTCTTCATTGAGATTCTTCCACAACACAGCGAAAGTCGCTAACATTAATCGTATAGAAAATCGTTTGAGATTTGTGTAGAGATTATCTAAAGAGTATTTAATAAAGCATGCCAAGAATCGTATGAGACTCATGTAGGGATTATCTTACAACTCGTGAAATGCTCAGCCGTATAATTCTTATAAGATTAAAATAGAGATGCCAAGCGGGGAATCCCGTTCCCGAAAATCCCGGGGTTTTCGGGATTTCCTAAATCCCGAAGTCGGTGTTTTTTTAATTTTAAATCCCGGGGTTTTCGGGATTTACAAAATCCCGTTTTTAATAAATAAATAAATAAATAGGTGAAATTGACATTTTTGTGTGCCTTTTTCATGCATTTTGAATTCTACATGCCCGAATATCAATTCTTCACCTTTTTTTGTAAGTTATCTAACAAAACTCAATTTAAATCCTCTTCAAATGAAATTGTTTTTATCTCAGATGAGGATCTCGAACAAAATGAAAATATTTCGATTGCTAAAAGGCTAATAGATATTATTAATAAATGTAAAAAACCCAAATAACAATAAAGAAACCAAATTATAATGTAAATTTGCAACTTGTAAAATAAATAGATAATTTTATTTATGAAGGAACAAGAGGAAAATACTTGCAGATTTGTTATAAGTATTTGCAAATGGGTTTGCCAATGTGAAATATGTTTTTCGGCAGCAGCATATGTCGGAAACAAAATTCGTTCCAGAATGGCAGATGAAACCATAGATGCAATAGTATTCTTAAGAAGCTATTTAAAATAAACACTTTTTATACTAAAGTACGGTTTTTCACCAGTATGTCGATTTTTTCACGAAAAATCGTATGCAGAAACGCATTCTACGGAAAATTCTAAGAAGAAACCAGAGGTCTAAAAACAAATCCTATCGCATTTCGTCTTTTATCCAATGATATTTCAGTATATATATTTTTTTTGGCCTAATTTACATACTTTATTGTTATTTCTTCTTATATAATGTACTCATGCAAGTATTTTATGCTTTTTAGTGTCTAATAAAAATTAATTGCTAAATAAAAAATTTACATTCAATTGTAAAGACATAATTATGTACTTTTCTTTCTTATAATTTTCGGGATTTTAGATTTTACCAAATCCCTAACCCCGGGATTTTTAAAAATCAGTCCCGATTATCATCTCTATGCACAATCCATTGGTGAAATCAGATTTGCAATATATTCAACCGTTTTTGCTCTACAGAAAAATGTGTTCAAAATCCGCGTCTTTAGGTGCGTTGAACTACCACAAGGAGTGAAAATTTTCCAAAAAATGGACGCCATTATTTTTATTTACGCAAAAACCTTCAGAAAAATGACGATACCCGCAAATCAAATTTTTGAAATTAACTCTAATATACAGGTAGGCCTCCATTTACGCGGTTTGTTGGGCCCAAAAAAGTAGCGTGTAAATCAAATTCGGGTAAAACGAGGTTATAATTTAGAACGAAATGCTTTTGTGGGACCTAAAAATCGCGTTCAATAGAAAGCACATATGTACATTAGAGTGACAGCCGATTTTTTTTTTTTAGATTTCAAAAATGGAATATTGTGACACTAGGCCTAAATGTTAAGTGCTGAAAATTTGAGCCAAATCGGGCAACGATTTCTGGACGCGCATCGAGGTCAAAGTTCAGATATATGCAAAATTTTACTATTTATATGGAATAAATAGGTGAAACTCGTTAAATTTCTGCATTGTTTTCTAGAAATGTATAGATTTATTTATATTAATGAATATTACATTAAAAAAAATTTTTTGGAAGTTAACCCTGCATCTCCTTTGGGTCAAAATGACCCAAAAACTGTATTATTGCCAAAATTCGGAAAAAATGCAAATTTTTCAGATATTTTAAAAATTTTGCTACTAAATAAATACTTTTGCAATTGAATGCAAAAGAATCGAAATGTGTACGTAATTATCGTTGTAATGAGATATAAATGACAAAATTTGGTTAAAAAATTTTAAAGTTATTAAAAATTCGCCAGACCATTAACGTGTTTCAGGCCACTTGAACAAAAAATTTAGGAAAAAAATTAACATATTTCGAGAAAAATTAAAATAAAAGCAAATTTTTATTTAAAATATATCCGTATTTACTTGTGTATGAGTTTTTGTCTTCGTAGGATACCGTTAACCTATTCGCAGGTATGGCCAAAAAAAATTATTTTTTTAACGGCTGTTTCAAATCTCCATTTTCAAATTTTGAAAAATTTTGTTAAATAAATTTCAGAATTTTTTGATCATCATATTGGGATTTATTGAGATCAAAATAGGGAATAAAAATATGAAAAAATTATGTTAATACCTCTTACAGTTTTTCTGTACCTGCGATTTAAATTTTGAGATTTTCAAGAAAAAAATATTTTTTGTCCATATTAAGGCGAATGAGCGCAATTTCCTAAATGTTATAAATTTTAAGTAAAACCTATTCATAATATTATAGTCCTTATAATTTTAAATATGGTCTGAAAGTTTTACTAACATCGGAAAATGATAACCTTAAACCGTGAAGGTCAAAGGTCAAATTTTTCAATATATATATATTTATATATTTATATTTATATTATATATTTTTGTGCCGATTTTAATGAAAATTGAGCAAAATATACATTGGGGTATATTATTTACAATAACAGTGCAAAAATGGATTTAATACTTTAAGAGCACTTGGGGTCAAAATGGCTGTGTTTTTCGTGATTTTAAAAGTTGAGGGTAATTTGGACCCCAAGTGCTGCTAAGGGTTAATTTCCATTTTTGTGCTGTTATTTTAAATTCTGGACCTTATGTTATACTTTCCTCAAGTTTCATTAAAATCGGCCCAAAAATATATAACATTTTGCTATCTTTTCATTAGAAATTCCACATATTGAAAAATTTGACCTTTGACCTTCACGATTTTAAGGTTATCGTTTTCCGATTTTAGTAAAACTTTCAGACCAGAATTAAAATTACCAGGATTATAATATTATGAATAAGTTTTACTTAAAATTTATAACATTAAGGAAATTTGGCTCATTCGCCTAAATATGGTCAAAAAATTAGTTTTTCTTGAAAATCGCAAAATTTAAGTCGCAGGTACGGAAAAACTGTAAGAGGTATTGACATAATTTTTTCATATTTTTATTCCCTATTTTGATCTCAATAAATCCCAATGTGATGATCGAAAAATTCTGAAATTTGTTTAACAAAATTTTTAAAAATTTGAAAATGGAGATTTGAAACAGCCGTTAAAAAAAATATTTTTTTTTGGCCATACCTGCGAATAGGTTAACTGTATCCTACGAAGACAAAAACTCATACACAAGTAAATACGGATATATTTTAAATAAAAATTAGCTTTTATTTTAATTTTTATCGAAATATGTTAATTTTTTTTCCTAAATTTTTTGTTGAAGTGTCCTGAAACACGTTAATGGTCTGGCGAATTTGTAATAACTTTAACATTTTTTTAACAAATTTTGTCATTTATATCTCATTACAACGATAATTACGTACACATTTCGATTCTTTTGCATTCAATTGCAAAAGTATTTATTTAGTAGCAAAATTTTTAAAATATCTGAAAAATTAGCATTTTTTCCGAATTTTGGCAATAATACAGTTTTTGGGTCATTTTGACCCAAAGGAGATGCAGGGTTAACTTCCAAAAAAAATTTTTTAATGTAATATTCATTAATATAAATAAATCTATACATTTCTAGAAAACAATGCAGAAATTTAACGAGTTTCACCTATTTATTCCATATAAATAGTAAAATTTTGCATATATCTGAACTTTGACCTCAATGCGCGTCCAGAAATCCTTGACCGATTTGGCTCAAATTTTCAGCACTTAACTTTTAGGCCTAGTGTCACAATATTCCACCCGGCACTCTTCAAAATTTTAACAAAAAATTTTTTCCATACAACTGATTGTCACTCTAATGTACATACATATCGTCACCTTAAATGAAAGCGGACATAACTACACAAAAAAACATTCCCACGACAGCCGGTTCTATGCACCGGAATGACCCGAGTTCACTCGGCCAAGGGCTGTCAACTAAGCAAACACTGCTGCTACAACAACAACAACACAAAAACTCAAAATCGACTTTTTGATTGATTGAACAATTGCCAAGAATACTCTATTATTATTGATTTTATAACGTATCCTGCAAAAACAATAAAAATTTAGTTACGTCCGTTTGCATTTAAGGCTACTTAAAATAAACACTATGGCCCATAATCATAGTCAAATACTAAAGTCGGTTCTTTTTAGAAACAACTTTAAAATAAAAACCTGCTTTTAATTATTTTGCAACTATAGTCAAAATTAAAGTATGTTTTAAATTGAACCGACTTTAACTGGGTGCCACAGCAATTGTAGAACATGTTTTCATACAATATACAACAAAATACAGACAAGTGGCAACGCTGAACAGCTGACATACAAAATTAAAAAAAAAAACAAAAAAGGTAAACAATAATAGTAACCGGGACAACTAAAGAAAAAAAGTTGTTTGTTGTGGAAAAATCAAATATATAAGATGAATATCATAATTAGAATATTTTGGTACTAATTTTATTGACAACTGTTCAATAATTGCAAAATCTCTACCAATATCTTGTAACTTAAACATTTTTTACTTTCTGCCGAACTTTTTTTACTTGGTGAAGAACAGTTGATGCTGTTGTTAAACGAGTTAATAACAGCTTCAGCTAGTTTTATATTTAAAGTCGACTTCAACGTCAGAAGTATACTTTAACTTGTCTATGATAGACCTAAAGTCCACTCTTGAGTAAAGTCGAGTTTAATTCTCTTAAAGTATTCTTTATTTCTGACTATGATTTTTTATTAAGGTACTGTTTTCCACCAGTATGTACATTAGGCATATAATTTTGTCGAAATTTTTGGCATACCACCACGTGATGGCCAATGTTGTATAAGTAATGAAAATCATTTTTTTACGTCATTTGGAATCAAAAACATCACGCACAAACACCAATTTCTAAAACAAACCCACCTATTTTTCTCTGAAAAATTATATAAATAATAATACCGCCAACAATTTTATTAAAAGAGTTCTGACGATAAGCGACCCAATTTTTCATAAGGACAATAAACACAAAATACTAAAAATACTTAAGAATAATGCATTCCCAGATAATATTGCAAAGAATTTAATTTAAAATATTAAAATGGACGAACATAATAACTCTGATAAAACTCCGGTAATATACAAATCAATGATACATATATGTACCTTAGGGTGGCCCTTAATAAACGAAAGTTGGATTTTGGCCATTCTCACCCCCCAGTTTGGTGAACATTAGTAAAAAAATCATCCTGAAAAAATGTTAGGTAAATCGGTTGGGGTTAAGACGTGCCGCAAGCCCTCTGAAGTTTTGAGATGCATTTACAAGGGGAAAAAATGAATTTTTTTCAGTTTTTGTAAAAATTTGCCTTTAAAAAATTACTTTTGTAATTTAATTTAAAAGAATCGAAATGTGTACGTAATTGAGACATAAAAAACAGAAATTGGTCAAAAAATGTTGAAGTTATTAAAAATTCGCCAGGCCATTAACGTGTCTCAGGCCACTAGAACAAGAAATGTAGGAACAAAATTAACATATTTTGAGAAATATTAAAATAAAAGCTCATTTTTACTTAAAATATGTCCATATTTACTTGTATATGAGTTTTTGTCTACGTGGGATACCGTTAACCTATTCTTAGGTATTAACAAAAAAATAAAAAATTTTTAACGGCTGTTTCAAAACTCCATTTTCAAATTTTTAAAAATTTTGTTAAACAAATTTCAGAATTTTTTGATCATCACATTGGGATTTATTAAAAATATAATAGGGAATAAAAATATGAAAAAATTATGAAAATATCTCTTATAGTTTTTCCGTACCTGCGATTTAAATTTTGAAATTTTCGAGAAAAACCAATTATTTGGCAATTTTTAGGCCAATGAGCTCTATTTCCTTACCCTTATGAACTTTAAGTAAAACCTATTGAGAATATTATAGTCCAGATAATTCTAAATATACTCTGAAACTTTTACTAAAATCGGAAAGCGGTAACCTTAAATCGTGAAGGTCAAAAGTCAAATTTTCTATGTTCTAAAAATAAATTCTGATGATATTAATGGCGAATAAGTTGAGCTTCAAAACAAAAAAAGAATCGTTAAATAATTTCATTCCAATAAAAAGTTACACGCACAGAAAAAAAAAATTCATAATTGGAATGAATTTTGTAATAAATATTATTAATCGAACTTGACTTTTTTCCCAAACTTATTTCATTCAAAATAAGAACATGTTCATAAATATTATAAAATTTTATATGACGGAAATTTTTGCTTTTTTTACTTAATTTTTTTAATAAATTGCATTATAATTGTATTATATAATGAATTAGTGCAAGAATATTTGCATGATAGACATATATTGGCCAATATTTTAAGATAAAAAGGAGAATATCTGAAACTTAAAAATTATCATTAAACATAATAAAACATTCATAAATATAAAAGCATTTCATCCTCTTAAATCAATTTAATAATTTTCGCGCTTTTTATATCATTTTGTAGCTGAAAATCATAAAAAAACTAAAAATTTTCCATGAAAAATTTCAAACATTTTTGAACAACATAAAAATAAAAATGAAATTGAAATTATATTTTTCAAGCCTTCTAGATTTTATTTCAAAACATAAAATATTAAAAAAATCATACTATTTAAGAAATTATTTATAAATGTTATGAACTGAAATCAATGAATTCGAATCATAATATTTATGTTGAAACTTTTTTCTGTGCGTTTTTAAAAATGAGCAATTTCATGTTAGTGTTTTTGTTGATTTCAATTCACTCCAAAATAAAAGTTTAAAGTACCGTTATATTGTTATTGTTGACAAATTAGGCAAAGTTTTTGCATTTTCTTATTTTATAACAAGTGCTCTTTCATATTTGATAAAAATATTTACTCAAATTGAAACTCAAAAAACGACTTTTGTCCAGCTAGATTAGCAAACTAGATTGACCTGACAACAATTGTCACTAATTTTTATAAAAAATATTTTTGTGATCTATATACATGGGGTAAAGTTTAGTACCTTAACAAATCATGTCACTAGTTTTATACTAGTTCCTTCCCTTCCCTCTTGAGTGACCATACATATGTACATTAGGCATATAACTAATTTGGGGGAAACTTTTGGCATACCACCATAAGTAATGAAAATCATTTTTTTTAGATCATTTGGAATCAAAAACATCACGAAAAATTATATAAATTAGTTCATATTTTGTTTGCAAGTGTAAGGGAGACTTCCCTTATTTCAAAATAATTATCTTTTAAAGTATGTCCGCAGTTACTATTAAAATAAAATATATTGTGTTTCAAAATAATTGAAAATATTTCTTGAAAAACATTATTGCGTTTGGTGCGTGAACTTTTTTAACAACCAAGAAAAAATAATACCGTGGTTTTTTATATTTTTTAATGCTCTATTCGACTATGCTATGCCAATTTGCAAAAATTGTCAATAGTTATATCCCTAATGTACATACATATGTATGAAGAAAGTAGTTCGAGTTAACACTTGTATTACAGTTGAAATTGTGACTAAGTAATATCCTTATAAATTGTTACAATAAATAATTTATATTATGATTAAATAAATGTGGATGATGAGAGTAGAGCAACCTATTTATTTTGAATCATTGGACATCCTAAATCACAAAATAGATCAAATGGCAGAGAGTAGAGATAAAAGAAAAGTTAAATTATTTCCCTTTGGTAACTAATGGAAAAACTAATGTCATTAACTTGTCATCTGATTGTTTGTTCGTAAGTTCGCATGGTTTGTGAGAAAAAACTTTTAATATGAATTTGCTATTTATTCGTATAAATATTTATATGTATGTTTGAAATACATAAAGATCATGTAACAATTTGGACACACTCCTAAAATGAATAATTGTTTCTACCATGTGATGCAGTAACAAGTTAATTGCTTTGACATCTACAATTTAAGAGACTAGAAATATTAAATTGTTCTCATTGTTATTATCTGTCAAAGGTTTTCACACAAGGCGAATACGTACGTATACATATAAATATATTAACATGAAAGGACCCTGTAGCCAGCCTAGGACCATATGTCTCTCTGTCAATGCTATTTTTTTACAGACAATTGCACTAGTTAAAATGTCGAAAAACTTTCCTTTAAGCGTCAGTAGAGATACGTTAGAGACAACAGTTCTATTGTATTTTTGGTGACATTGTCGACGATCTCGTCTATAGTTTGGTTTTTTTATTATGCTGTGTAGTCAATAGGTATATAAAATAACTAACAAGTCAATAGTGATACAGTCTACAGGTGGATTTTCAATGATAAGCTAATGTTAAATGTCAATAGAAGATTTCATTTCTTCTATTGACATTTCTTCTTCGATGGGGTTAAATGAAGAAAAGTTGATATACCACTTTTGTTAACATCAGTTTTAACGAATGTGTATATACATTAGAGCATTGGTAGGCAAAAAGAGGCATTTAATTTGTGTGCTCTTTTGGGTAAAAAATAAAATATCCACAACAACATCAAGATACTGAATGAATTGTGTGTATTTTTACGCTCTTTTGTTCACATTCGGGTTGTTTGACGAAAATAATCGTAACCTGAACAATATGAACGCCTACCATGGCATTAGAGTGATAATCAGTTGTATTGAAAAAAATTGTTGTGGAATATTGTGACACTAGGCCTAAAAATTAAGTGCTGAAAATTTGGGCCAAATCGGACAACGATTTCTGGACGCGCATCTAGGTCAAAGTTCAGATATATGGTAAATTTTACTATTTATATGGAATAAATAGGTGAAACTCGTTAACTTTCTGCATTGTTTTCTAGAAATATGTAGATTTATTTATATTAATGAATATTAAATTAAAAAAAAAAATTAAAAATTGACCCTGTATCTCCTTTGGGTCAAAATGACTGACCAAAAACTGTATTATCGCCAAAATTCGGGAATTGCTAATTTTTCAGTTTTTGTAAAAATGTTGCTACTAAATAAATACTTTTGCAACTGAATGCAAAATAATCGAAATGTGTACGTAATTATCGTTGTAATGAGATATAAATGACAAAATTTGGTTAAAAAATGGTAAAGTTATTACAAATTCGCCAGACTATTAACGTGTCTCAGACCACTTGAACAAGAAATTTAGGAAAAAAAAATTAAAATATTTCGAGAAAAATTAAAATAAATGCTAATTTTTATTTAAAATATATCCGTATTCACTTGTGTATGAGTTTTTGACTTCGTCGGATACCGTTAACCAATTCGCAGGTATAGCCAAAAAATAATTTCTTTTAACGGCTGTGTCGAATCTCCAATTTTAAATTTTTAAAAATTTTGTTAAACAAATTTCAGAATTTTTCGATCATCACATTGGGATTTATTGAGATCATAATAGGAAATAAAAATATGAAAAAATTATATCAATACCTCTTACAGTTTTTCCGTACCTGCGATTTAAATTTTGCGATTTTCAAGAAAAACTATTTTTTTTGTCCATATTTTGGCGAATGAACCGAATTTCCTTACTGTTATGATTTTTAAGTAAAAGCTATTCAGAATATTATAGTCCAGGTAATTTTAAATATAGTCTGAAAGTTTTACTAAAATCGGATATCGTTAACCTTTAAATCGTGAAATTCAAAGGTAAAATTTTTCAATATTTGGAATTTCTAATGAAAAGATAGCGAAATGTTATATATTTGGGCCGATTTTAATGAAAATAGAGGAAACTATACATTGGGGTCTAGCATTTACAACAACAGTGCAAAAATGGATGTTAAAACATTTAAGAGCACTTGGGGTCAAAATGGCTGTGTTTTTCGAGATTTTAAAAGTTGAGGGTCATTTGGAGCCCAAGTGCGGCTAAGGGTTAATTTCAATTTTGGTGCTGTTATTTTAAATTCTGGACCTTATGTTATATTTTCCTCAAGTTTCATTAAAATTGGCCCAAATATATAACATTTCGCTATCTTTTCATTAGAAATTCCAAATATTGAAAAATTTGACTCTTGACCTTCACGATTTAAAAGTTAACGTTATCTGATTTTAGTAAAACTTTAAGACTATATTTAGAATTACATGGACTATAATATTATGAATAGATTTTACTTAAAATGTATTACAGTAACAAAATTGGACTCATTCGCCAAAATATGGACAAAAAAATAGTTTTTCTTGAAAATCGCAGGTACGGAAAAACTGTAACAGGTATTGACATAATTTTTTCATATTTTTATTCCCTATTATGATCTCGATAAATCCCAATGTGATGATCGAAAAATTCTGAAATTGCTTTAACAAAATTTTTAAAAATTTGAAAATGGAGATTAGAAACAGCCGTTAAAAAAAAATATTTTTTTTGGTTATACCTGCGAATAGGTTAACGGTATCCTACAAAGACAAAAACTCATACACAAGTAAATACGGATATATATTAAATAAAAATTAGCTTTTATTTTAATTTTTTTCCTAAATTTCTTGTTCAAGTGGCTTGAGACACGTTAATAGTCTGGCGAATTTGTAATAACTTTACCATTTTTTAACCAAATTTTGTCAATTATATCTCATTACAACGATAATTACGTACACATTTCAATTCTTTTGCATTCAAGTATTTATTTAGTAGCAAAATTTTTACAAAAACTGAAAAATTTGCATTTTTCCCGAATTTTGGCGATAATACAGTTTTTGGGTTTTTTTTGACCCAAAGGAGATACAGGGTCAATTTCCAAAAAAAAAATTTTAATGTAATGTTCATTAATATAAATAAATCTACATATTTCTAGAAAACAATGCAGAAAGTTAACGAGTTTCTCCTAATTATTTCATATAAATAGTAAAATTTAGCATATATCTGAACTTTGCCCTCGATGCGCGTCCAGAAATCGTTGTCCGATTTGGCTAAAATTTTCAGCACTTAACTTTTAGACCTAGTGTCAATATTCAATTTGGCGCATTTTTTTATTTGTCATTCATGAAAGGCATCCAAGTGTTGTTAATTCAGCCGTACATCTGGAAAATGGTCAAAAAGTATACTTTACTGAGGAGTTGTATTACAACCTGTTGATCGACCGCCAACTACAGCATTGACCAAAATTGTTTGAAATGTGCCGAAATTATGAATTTGCCGGAATCAATCGTTAAAGAAATTTCAAAGGCGGAAACAAGAGAATCCAGTTCCAGGTTTCCCCCTTTTTTCCAGCGATGCATTTATAGGTCGCATTTACACAGTCCATCCAAGTAACGATGAGTGTTTCTACTTGCGTTTGCTATTGGTCAACGTTTTTGCCCCAACATCATTCCAAGATTTGCGAACTATAAATGGTGAATTGTGTGAAACGTATTGCGAAGCGTGTCAACGCTTGAGATTGTTAGAGAATGATACTCATTGGGAATTAGAGATGCCAAACGGGGAATCCCGTTCCCGAAAATTTAAATCCCGGGACATTCTACATGCCCAAATATCACAAAGTGATGTTCAGAAAAGTTGTTAAGCTCAACTACTGCTACAATATAGTTAATAAAGGAAAACGGTATTTTTGGTTTTCCTTGAGTGGGGCTCTATAAAATCATTTTTCACCTTTTTTGTAAGTTGTCTAACAAAACTCAATTTAAACCCTCTTCAAATGAAATAGATTTTATCTCAGATGAGGAGCTGGAACAAAATGAAAATATTTCGATTGCTAAAAGATAAAAGATAAGGTATTGTTTTTACCAGTATGTACATTAGGCTGGGTCGATTTGTATGGACGATCAAAAGCTAAAAAAACGTATAGCAGAAACGCAAACTACGGAAAATTCTATGAAAGGTTCCTCAAGAAACCATTGGTCTAAAATCAAATCCTATCTTGCATATTTCGTATTTTATCCAATAAAAAACTATCAAAAAAAAAAATACTGAAATATCATTGGATAAAAGACGAAATTCGCAAGATAGGATTTGATTTTAGACCTATGGTTTCTTTCTTAGAATTTTCTGCTATACGATTTTTCGTGAAAAAATCGACCCACCATAATATATTTATTGTTATTTCTTCTTATATAATGTACTCATGCAAGTATTTTATGCTTTTTAGTGTCTAATATAAATTAATTGCTAAATAAAAAAATTTCTTTCAATTGTAAAGACATAATTATGTACGTTTCTTTCTTTTAATTTTCGGGATTTTAGATTTAGATTTCGGGATTTTTTACCAAATCCCGAACCCCGGGATTTTCAAAAATCAGTCCCGATTAGCATCTCTACTGGGAATACATCCTCGGAGATTGTGTGATTTCGACAAATGCTCATGAAATACGAATATTGTTTTCGATAATTATATCAACATGTTTCTAATCCAAACCAACTGATTTGTGGCATACAAAGATGCCATGTGTGATGATATTTTGCATCAGATGCGTATTACAACATCAAACCCAAATTAGCAACTAATCGAGGAATTTTACAACAAGACTTTGATATTAATTTAGAATATGTGCTTGATGATGTCGAACAAGTTATTATCCACTGCACGACGAATTTAATCAAGAGTTGCGATGCGAAAAACAATACGATTGCGATGCCTTGAGCACTTAAGTTGCCATTGAATATGCAAATCAATGAAAATCAAACATGCAACATTTCCATGAACAGTGCGATGGCCAAAGTTTTTCAGCAAGCAAACTGATCGTTTGGGATGAGTGTACAATGGTGTATAAAAAGTCTTTGGTGGCATTAGACCAGGGAAAGGCAAAACATGGGCGCCGCGTTTTTCATTTACTCTTCTCTTACGTACGTGTGCACACGCATTGTAGAGAAATAAACAACTTTTAATCAGTCTAGCTTGAGAACTCAAACAAGCAGGTTGTGTATCGTTTTTTATCGCACAATTTAAGAATCAGCGTTGCCAGTGAAAAAAAATATGTCCCAACATTTAAAGATGTATGATGAACAATATGAGATTTTACATTTTTAATTGGGGAAAAGCGACGAAAGTTTACTGGCAACACCGTTTCGTGGTGAGAGCGGAAAGAGTGTATAACTAATACAATCGTAAAATGCAATAGTATAGGTTGCCTTTCCCTGCATTAGACAAAACGTTGCAATATTTACGAAACAATCAAAGCGGGTATTGAGGTGCGATGATTCTGTTGGCAGGTGATTTTCGGCAAACATTGCCAGTGATTCCACGGTCAACGCAAACCGATGAACTTAATGCATGTTTGAAGTCGTCCATTTTGTTAAAACACGTCAAGAAACACGCTGCAGAACTACAGTTGTCAAATATTCTACATACATATTCTAAAAACCGGTTTTCGAATAACTCGAAAAAGCGTAATTTTTAAAAACCGGTTTTCGGTTTTGTCTATCAAAAACCGGTTCGAATAACCGGCCCTTTTTGTCAATTTAAGAATTGAGGTATATTAAATTATTTTTTTCATTAAAACAAATTAAAAAATCGTTCAGTGAAATTACACAGAATTTGAAATCAAAATAAAGGATGCATATTAATATAATATTAATAGGTACTTTTATATAATAAAAATAGTTAATTATATTGTTTTCCTTAAATTATTTTTTATTAAAGAAGAGACATGGATTAATTGTTAAAATTGCATTGTATAAAAGATTTAATTCGATATTTTTGAAAATTTGACCAAATAATTAAAATCTTGTTTGTTCGTTGTTGAAATATTAGTTCTTTTGTGTAGATTTTGAACTTCTTTTATTGTTAAACTGAGCTGAGCTTCCAAATTTTGCGAGTCACTTTCAATATATTCTAAATCAGAGCTTGATGAACTTTCATTTTGTTCTGACCAAAAAGTCTATTACAAAGTGTTACTGCATACGGTAAACAAGGCGAATTTATTACAGGTGACGAAAAAGCCATCTGATTATTTTTTACTCGATATGTTTTCTGACTTCTATCTATTAAATTTTGATTACATTGGTTTGTTAATTTAAATATAACATTTTTGTATTAAAATTTGTTTAAAATTAAAAAAGGGAAATAGATAATTATTAAAAGTAATCGCATAAAATCTTAAAATAAATTTTAAAAAATATTCGATTTTGTCGAATATTTCGAGACAAAAAAACCGGCTTGTCGAATAACTCGAAAACCGTCCTTTTGTTAAAACCGGTTAAAAAAAACCGGAAAATTTCGAATAATTCGAAAACCGATTTGACAACTCTATGCAGAACGGTCAATCTGGAGAAGTATTTACCAAACAATTGTTGGACATTGGCAATGAAAAATGCTGATTGATGTTTCGAACGGCTGCATTTAATTTCCCATCCTAACATTGCACTATGGTCCCAAACGATATTTTTTGGCAAAAATTAAAAAAAAAATTAATTAAAAATTTATTTATTTTCCTAAAGACAATACTCCAAGCAATCAAGGAAATATATTTAAAAAAAACAGTTGGCAACACTGCCGGACTACTGGCTTTCGGAGTTGAAACTTTAAACACTTTGAAACTTTGAATTTTATTTTTGTTGAGTCCTTGTCGTAATTCTTGATATTGTGATTGAGTAGTTTTGTAGTCTCGCCATAACCTATAAGTTCCGTGGCTCAAAAGTTGTGTTTGGGCACGAACTTGCATGGAAGTTTAAATGTGGAAGTGTTCACCAAAGTGTGTATTTTGAGTGTATATTCCAGAGACCGAAAATAACGGGTTCACTTTCATTTCAATGTTAAATTCTCATTCGCTGCCATTTAAAAATAATTTTTTGTGATATATCACTGAGAGAGTGATTTAATCGAGAACAGGGATGGTAAATGATTTTTTATTTCGGTATCAAAATATTTTACTGAGAGTACTTTTTTGAACCCCAGGGTACTAAAACAATTTTTTTTAATATATATTAAAAACAAAACAAAAAAAACGTATAATAATTCATTTAAAGCTTAGAAATAATAATAACTTAAAATTTAATTCAGTTCTGTTTAATTATAATTATAACATTTTTGTTTATGAAATATTCTTTTATAATTCATATAGACATAGTTTATAAAAACAAAAATTATATAAATAACATAAAACAAATTGAGATCATAAGTAGTTGTAAATGTTAAATACAAATATAAAATTTTTATGTATTTTTGGATAATAACACTATGCACGAAATTGACATTTTTTTTTGTCAAGAGGGGCACCCAGTGGCTTAAACTAATTCGGGTACGCTGAATTCAGTGGTGCTAACCGTTTTTTTAGGTTATATACCGTTATTTCGAAAATGGAGGAGGTTGCACAACATATGTTCGCGTAACTCAAAAACAGTTAAGTTTATTGAATAAACTGAAAAAAAAACCAAATTCCGCACCGAAATTACCTTCAAGTAAAGCTTAACATGTTTATATAATTTTTTTTTTGGCAAAAAAAACGCATTAAAAATTTAAAAATGCAATACGATCTTAATTTTTATTACACATTTAGAAAGCGAAGTTCCAAATAAAATAAGCTCTAAATAATTAAATTCTGTCCACAACTTTTCATTTTATTCACAAAAAATAAAACAAATATCCATTAATATTTTATCAAAATACATAACTCGTAGTAATTAGCTACATCGTGCAGGGCACAGAGGTACAGACAAAAAAGAGGGAAATAAATCTAAACCCTTAGTCCGATTTGAATGAAATTTGACATGTACAAAGAAGAGTTGACGAGTTTAAGGTTTGAATTTTGACCGCATGAGTCTACCAGAGGTGCGGGTATGATAAATTTTTAAAACGATCCTCTTTTTTCGTTTGTGTTCCGATTTCAAAAAACTTAAGGTAGGGTCAGACTACGCAAATTATTTGACACAAGATGTTTCATGTGTTTGATCAAAACTACATCAAATAATTCATGGGTTGATTTTGTGTTCACACTGTACACATTTATTTGCCATATTTGTTTAATCAAACTACACCGAAATACTATCAAACACACAAAGGGGAAAATATATTTGACTTGTGGTCACATTTATGGTAATATTTGTTCTAAATAATTATTAAATAAAGCTGCAAAACAACTTTAATTTCTTTCATCAATAAAAAAGACATTTCTAGAAAGTAAAATATTACCAGATTTTGCTTTACATTTGAAAGAATTATGAAATTTCAGTACTTTTATTTAAGCGTCAAATATTTTATGTTTCTAGTTTGAACACAAAATATTTTTGCACTGCAAACAAGAAAACAGCTGAATTTGGTCAAACAAATTTATTTGCCAATATGAAAACATTCTTGTAATGTGACCAATGTGTGACCACTAAACAGCAAATATTTTCCTGCATTTTGGGTATTTTTTTATTTGATCTTGCAATTCATTTGCAAGATCAAACAGCGTCAAATAACAGCTGTTGTATCATGTGTTATCGCAAAAGTAGTGTTGCTATATCTTAAATTAAAAATCGCTAAATAATGAAAACAAATCGCGAAAAGAACACAAGCTTGAACAATTTAATAATATAATTATTAAATGTTTATTTATTAAATTATATTACTATCACAATTCATAATTGAAATTGAATGGAAATGTAATCATATTTTATACTTGAAAAATATTTGAAATATTAAATATTTTTCAAACAAAAAACATGGCTTGAATTTATGTTTCCTTTTTACTGGAGAATGCTATTGAAATAAAGTGTAATACAACTGTAATTCAATTGCTTGACTATAACTCAAGGCTTGAATTACACTTGCTATCAACTTGAATTCCAGTAAAAATGCTTATTGGTTTTTTAATACATATTATTAATCGAACACGACTTTTTCCAAACTTTTTTCATTCAGAATAAGAACATGTTCACAAATATTGTTAAATTTTATGGAAATGTTTACCTTTTTTACATAAATTTTTAATTAATTCCAATTCAATCGCATTATCTAAAAATTTATAATAAAAATTTTTTTATGATACTAAAATCAGAAAAGTGAAAAATGCTATTAGACATACTCTTCTTCTGTAGTAAAAAAAAATTAAACAGATCATACTGTTTAAGAATTATTTTTTAATTACAATCAATTCATACTATTTATGTATGTATAAAAAATTTTCTTTGATTTTAAATTCAATCTGTATAAAATTTCAGTTAATATTCCATATGTACATATGAGCAATTTTAAATTTTGAAAATAGACAAACTCCATGTATAAATAAAAAATAATCAAACATCAGACTATGTTAAACGTACAAAAATATAAATCGCATAAAATTGCAAAAATCGCAACATAGACTTCATGTCTTCAATTAGTTTTTCTCCCAGTATGTCATCCTATGGTGAATGACTTTTATGTGAAGAAGAAGACTTCATTTATTGATGCAATTATTTAGTGAAAATAATTTAAATAACAAATATTCATGAAACATTGAATATGTATTTATGTTAAAAAAAAAAAATAGTGAATTTGTGTCTTTAATTTAGTACGAAAAATATTTAAATAATCTCCTCCTATTTTTCCGCCATGTTGAGCAAATAATTTTCTGTTTTTTCTATTTGATCAAACAATTATTTTATGAAAGTGTTTGATATAGTGTCACCACACGGCAAATATATTTACTGATTCTTTTTCGCAGCAGTTTGGTCAAACAAAAAGTGAAAAATTAAATTCAATATATGATAACAAAATTCAATAAATCTCTAATAATATGATTACTTTACAATTCGAAATAAGTGCTTTAACCTTAAAAATATTTGCAAGATCAAATTATATATTTTTTAGGTATTTATGTAGCTAGTGGTCACACTTTGTTCACATTAAGAAAATATTTTGTTTGCCGACAAATAATTTTGTTTGACTAAAATCATCTGTTTTGTTGTTTGCTCTAAATTTTATTTGTGGTCAGATTCAGGCAATGAAATATTTGACGATAAACGTCAAATATTAGCTGTGTGTGACCGTACCTTTACACACATAGAATAAATTGAAACAGCAAGTATTTGAAGATTTAAGTAAATCTTTGGTTTGAATAAGATTAGACAATGAAGTTTGTTATTTTCTTTTGTTTTTATGTTTTGAATTGAAAATACTCTTTCGACATTAGCCGATGAATGAGGTATAGACAAAATTCCAGTCAATTCTTCTTGAAATGTCAGGAAAAATTAATTTTAACCCGATAAATTTGCAGGTGCGCGTGCATCAAGACTAAACTGGCAACTCGCTTTATTTTAATTTTCTGATTTAAAGCAAGTTGTTTTATTTTTGTTTTTTCTTTACTCACCTACACACTACAGTTTGTGTCTGACAAGAAACCTACCAATTGTAGTAAGGAAATGTAAAAAAAGGTAGAAGCACTGTTTATTGTTGGGGTTTTGTTTAAACTTTGATATTTTTACAAATAAAGCTGTCAGTAATTCTCAATCACTCTATGGTTTTATTTGTATAATATCTTTAGTTTTTCTAAAGCCTTTTGGGAAAAGGTTTCTTGATGATCAGGCCTAAGAAACCAGGGGTTATTATGTAATTCGATTCGAATCAAAACACGAAATACAAAGTATAAAGTATACAAATTCGAACGAATTTCTTTTCGAAAGGAGTTGCATAATAACCCCCAAGTGAAATGTGCATAGGAACTAGCTTATCCCCCAACAATAAATTTCCGTGAATTTATCAATAAAATTGGGAATTTAGCATAAAAACAATTTTACTAAAATATTAATTCATTTAATTTGTTTTTTAGTTGCGATACCATTAAACAAAAATTACATATATTTTCATTAGATAATGTTTAATTTCAATTATATGAGTCCAATGCTCTATATTGAGTGTTAATTGACACAAATAATTTGTTTTCGTTTGGAAACATTTTCATTAAAAACGGAATAATACTATTAGTTTTTCCATTCAAAACATTTTCTGGAGAAAATTTGTTAAACCAGACCAAAATATCGTCATCGAAATCTAAACGTTCTCTTAAAATTTGACAAAACTTTTTATAAAATTTTTTGCAATTTTCTCTGAAATTATTTACAATGTCGGTATTAATATAATTTGTGCGTATCAAATGAGTCTCGGGAGTACCATGGTACTTTTGAACATCAAATAGTATCAAAACTAGTAAGAGTGCTATATTCGGCTATGCCGAATCTTATATACCCTTCACCTTTGTTGTGGATGCATTATTATTTTTTATAATTAGTATATAGGTATGTATGTACATTGCCCACTTTCAGCTTACAGCATCCTAAATTTATCAAGAACACAAAAAACAACAACAACGCCAAACGAAACAGAACACCAAAAGAAAAAACAAAATACGCAAGGCAATGAAACCAACCCACATCCAAACATACGTTTAATTGTATAAAAAACAACAACAACGCCAAAAGAAACAAAACACAAAAAAAAACAAAATACGCAAAGTGCACATCCAAAAACATACGTTTTGTTGTTTTTTTGTCAAAAAAACCAACACACAACCAAACAAATGTTTAGTTGTATAAAAAACAACAACAACGCCAAAAGAAACAAAACACAAAAAAAAAACAAAATAGGCAAAGCATGCACATCCAAAAACATACGTTTTGTTGCTGAAATTTTCAGAGGTTGTCTCGGATTTTTGCTCATATCTCCGTTATTTATGGACGGATTTTGCTGATTTTAAATAGCAATTACATTGCTGTACATTATACTCGATTCCAAGGGTAAATACCAAAGCTATGTTTTTCATATCCTTCATAAGATCTTCCCAATTTTACCCATACTGGACAGAATCCAGTAGCCCGTTTCTGTATTTCTCGAATCGAAAAACTTTCCGCATGAAACGATTGAATTGCAACAAAAACAATGTAAAATGAAACAAAAAATTGTTTTTCTCACACAAGTATTTCTGTACCATTAATTTGTGAGAATTATCTGTCATTTAAATAATTTTCCTTTAATTATTGAAAAGATGTGAGAAAAAGTGTTTCTATAACAATATTTTGCGAAAAGTTTCTCACAAGAACTGTCAAAACAAGTCACAATTGAAATTGGTGCGAGAAAACCTAAATTTAAAAAATATTGTTATTTTTATTTTCTTTTTTATAAATATGGAGACAAAATCAGCCGAAAAGGTAAGTATCAGAGTTTAAATAAAATAATTATGTATATATACACATGTATGTAAACAATAATGTGTTTGTAAAATATTTTTTTAATTTTAATAAAGAGTAGAAAGAATTTCTAAACAGCAAAAACAAAAGCTAGTGGATCATATGTACTCCAATTTAAAATTAGCTAGAGGTCAGTTTGACAAACTGAATGCAAATAATAATTTCAAGGAACAGTGGGAGTCACTTAAAGTTTCTTTAAACTCTTTGGGCGGCAGTGAAAAGAGTGTAGAACAATGGAAAAAGGTAAGATTGGTTTTTATGTACATATGTATATAATAGTAATTCATTTAAATTGGTTTATTGTTCATAGTGTTGGATAGACCTCAAATCAGGCGTTAAGAAGGCCATTATCACAAGAAGAAAATTTATGAACAGAACCGGTGGTGGTAGCTGGGCATACGTACCCCGTGATTTGAATCCATTAGTAGATAATGATAATACTCAAGATAATGATACTTGATGCCGTTGATGGCGACTCATGCACCCCTGAATCCGCTATTATATTAGAAGAATCAGAGGTACGTACATATGTATGTTTTATGAATATGCAAATTTATTAACGTAATACTTTTTTTCTAGGACTTAAAATCCATCGAGTTTTCAGAACGCGATGAATTATATATCCCGCCAACTAAAAAAATAAAAATAGCACAACAATCACCACCATCAAGTTCAGCAAAAGCTTTTCTTAATAAATTTCCACCCACATCGACAACTACATCATCATCAAAATACGCCGACGCTTTAAATGAAGTTAAATCAATGCAAAACGCTGTGGTAGAACAATTGGATAGAATTGAAAAACAAAATTCGGAAATTTTAGAAAAACTTGACAAAATTTTAGCTACGCGATCTGCATCTACCTGAACCTTGTAATCTATTTGTTAAAAATTGCAATTTGAAGTATTTCAATAACATATATACCTAATAACCAAGAATTATTCACCCTAATTCTAAATAACAATTCCCTGGGAGTTTATTCCCTTTTCCCTATTCCCTTATTCTAAACAAAATCTCCCCGGGAAATTTTTCTCTTTTCCCTTATTCTAAATGAACTTCGAAATGGGAAACTCTTCCCCGGGAAAAAAGTAGGTATTACAAAAGTCAAAAAATGGGAGAATGTGGTGAAAAAATTTGGGAAAAATCTCCCCAAAAAATTCAAAGGGAGTTGTAGCACAAAATGTAAGTATTAAACATTTTTTTAAAAAAATGTGTTAACAATCGTAATTTATCATTACTTATAGGTCGAAAAACACAAACGAAAAGCAGGTGGAAATTCTTTCGATAACTATGTACATAGTTGTACTTGATGTAATAGTTATTTTTGTTTTTGTTTGTTTTAGTTTTCTAATTTTTTCCATATACATACAGTTGCGAGCAAAAAATGCAAATGTTGTGTGATCTTGACTGGCATGATTTCTCTTATAACGGAATCCAATTCTCCCCCTCTGCTATTAATAAATTCCTTGTGGTCATAGTCAATTATTGTATGACATTTTGCCCAATATTTTTGTACGTAAGGATAATTAAAAAATTTGTATTAAAATCAATGGTAAATTTTTGCGAGCAAAAAAATTCAACTCTAAGAAAATTTATAGATTTGTAAATTTTTTAAAATATAATTATTAAACGTGGATAGGAGATTGTATATACATACATATGAAATCGGAAAACAAATGAAGAAATAGGATCGTTTTAAAAATTTAACATACCCGAGTTGTCCTACTTTGGGAATCCCTGGCCGTACCCCTGGTGGGTCCATGAGGTCCAAGTTCAATGCTTATACTCGACAACACTTTCTCTTTGCGCGTGTCAAATTTAATTCAAAGCGGACTAACCGTTTAGAAGTTACAGATTTATTTCCCTTTAAATAATTTTTGTTTTGTATTTAATTTTTTTATAATAAAATGTGAAAATTTAGAGAAATATGTATATACACATGTGTAGTTTTATTTAGAATATACATTTATTAGAGATTATTCCCAACATTATTTCTAATATTTTGGGCATCGGCAAATATTGCGGTGAAGCTAAGGGTAACACATCGCTATCTTGAACGCTAAGAGAATCTAAATTTTCAATCACATTGCGGCATTTGGAGTGAGCTTCATTGAATTTTATCTCCACGGACCCATCCAGAGGAATCCGCGGTTCCAGAGAACGTCTGCATTAATAATTTATGAATGCAGTCTGATGTAACTAAAAAATTTACCAAGAAGCCAATAATTGCTGCCGATTGTAAGGTATTCTTGCTCAAGATAAGCTCGCAACTCGCTTAAATTTCAAATATAAGAGTTGTGGCACGCACATGGTTTGGAGGCATCAACATACAGAATCCGCAACTCATGACCACAAACCTGTACAAAACATTTACTGTTTAAAAATCATTAAACAGAACATAAACTTACCAGCAGAACATAAACTTACCAGCATCACATTCAAACTGTACTAACCCTTTCTGTTGTAGAATAAGTGTTTGTTATTAGAATGAGCTATAGCTATAGATATATTAAGCGGACATGTGTCAAAGTCTGTGGCAAATCAAGTGGGTTGCTTTTCCCTTTCTATTATTTGCTTCTTCATATTTACTAGCATAACCCGGGGCACTTCGCTATTAAAAAATTAAAAAAATATGAAATGGAAATAACACATACAAAATTTGAGAATCTCTGAATTTCAATTCACTTGGCATTCGAAAATAACTAACTAATATTGTATGGGAGATACCATTGATACAGAGTTTAAATTCTTTTAGAATTATAATTCTCCAGATATACAAAATTAATTATTTACTATGTGCCACAACCACTAATGCAATCCCGGCCATTTTCAGCCAATCTGTGTAAAATGATAAGAGAGCTATGCGGACAAAGTTTGAAGAACCTTGCAATTATTACTTTGTATGTGAGGTGACTCACATCCTTTTCCGGCCCCTCCCATTTTTGGTGATATGTCGTCTAATCTAATTCCGTACAGATATTCGAAATTAATTATATACTTTGTATAGGGTGTGTCACGCCCACTATTCCAATCCCGAACAATTTCAGCGAAACTATGCAAAATTATAAAAGCCATTTAAACTAAGTTTGAAGAATCTTGCAATTATAGTTCACAAAATATTTAGAAATAACTATTGTATGGGAGGCGACTCACCATTTTTTCCGACCCGTCCCATTTATGATTAAACTTCATGCAGTGATAAGTAATTGAGTCATATGAAGTTCTGCACATATTATAAAATAACTACATATTTACTTATGTAGGTACAATTACATATTTACCCCCACATGCATAAACAGTTTTCAAATTTGTCAAAGGTTTATAAAACAAATTTTGAATGTAAATTTTGGTTTATAAAACAAAATTTGGTAATTTCAAAAACTGTTAATGCATATGGGAGTTTGAAAATAAAAAACCACCTTCAAAATATGTTTTTGTGTCTTTAAGTTTCTAAAGTCTTCTTCTTTGTTTTCTATAACAACTCTCACTTAAAACAGAGCGCAATCAATACTGTTTAATTGTTTCTCTTATTTATTTACAACAACAAATTGTATAAACACGCATTGCTTTGTTTACTTTTTAGCTTAAGGTTCACATGTACAAGTTTTTGCATATGTGTTAGTAACATCTTTAAACGCTTATAACTCCTAAAAAAACTGAACTGATTTCAATAAAATATATATTCTGCACTTCTGTGTTTCAAAGTTTTACACAAAACAAATTCGAATTCTCTCTCCCTTTTTATTCCCTTCCCAAACTGTTTAGAATAGGAGGATTTTATTCTTGGGAAATATTAATTCCCAGGGAACTTTATTCCCTGGGAATATTTAGAATTGGGCTGATTGTTTCTGTCAATAACTCGCTAATGCGCGAAGCTTCCCCAATATATGAGTCGTGTGCAGCTCCACCAAACCTTGCAAAACCTCCAAAAATTTTCAAATTATAGTCGCATATCTGAAAATGTATGTTTGTTGTTTTATTTCTAAAACTGTAAGAAAAATCATAATGAGCGAAACACTTACTAGCTGTACATTTTTCGAGTGGTAGCCTTTTCTATTTAAATAGCAGCCCTCAACTTCTTGTTTTGGTCTTTTAATACGAATATGCGTGCAGTCTATGGCCCCTATCACTCCAGGAAAACCAGTCTCTAAGTGGTTCATAACATTTATATATGTACATATGTAGAAAATACTTACTTTTGTTTTATAGATTCATATTCAGAAACTGCTGGAAACTTAATCCATTTAGCCATTAATTTTTGTTCCAAAATATCAGCTACCTCATGAACACAACACTTTTGCTTACAGAAGCTATAAAATCCTGTCCAATGTCTCTGTAGTAGGAACCAGTGGCAAAAAAATGTAATGCCGTACACATTCGAATAGATTGTGGTATAAATGTGTTTTTCACACCCTTCGTCATGTAGGGATTTATATCATTCAATAGGACAAGAGCTACGTCTCTACTAAAACGATATAGATCCCTAAATCGCTGCTCCGGTATGCTAAATGGATCAGTTGCATCCCTTAGTTGTTGGCGATAAAGTCGCAACATATTTCGCCGAGCAGTTATAAGCGCAGCACTATAAATTTTTTTATTTCAATTATGAACATCAATAAAACGCAATTGTTATATTTTAGTATTTAAATTTGGTTTAGAATATCATTCACTGTTTTTTTTTGCTTGCATTTGACATAAAATTACTGGAAATATTCCAGTAAGAACAGAATCAGTGTTGTGTGTTTTCGCATTCAAATACAGAAACACTTTTTTCTCACAAATCGAGAAACGATGGAATTTTTTGTTTCACACTTCATGTGAGAAATTCTACGATTCGAGAAATACAGAAACGGGCTACAGATCACTTGTGACATTTGTTAGAGTATTTCTTTTAAAAAAGTTTTTTGAATTTTGAATGTTTTTTTAAGCTTTTAATACACTAATGGTGTTTTCTTTTCTAAAAAAAATGATGCCTTATAAATGTGTAACATTATTATAATGTTACACACACCCTTGCAAAGTGATACATTTTGTTATATTAGAATGGAACAAAATATTTTTTGGATTTTACACTTAGCACTAATGTATATTTAGCGTGTCAAATATTGAATGGAAAGTTTGTTTTAAAAAGCGATATTTAACACTGTTGAAGACTTTCGATACCAATAAGCGTTAACAACACTGATTTTCAATAATAGAAATCAGCTGTTGTCAACAAGTTTTCGTCAAATTGTTTGAAAAAGAAAAAATTTTAACAAAGCATAAACATAATGGATGAAAAAAGTGATGAAGGCGAACAAATGGGTGAATCTCCTATAGCTTATAGAAAAATTCAGGGTAAGTATGTGAATATTCATATGTACGTGCATACATATATTTATATACCCACAATTTATTCTAGTTTGGTCTAATGGTGAAACCAAAAAACTCCTCGATATGTATGCAGAATATTTGCCAGAAATAGGGCCACTGAAAAAATTCAGAACCAAAAAGGATATGTGGGCCGAAATTGCCATAGAGTTTGATGAAAAAACTCCTAAGCAGTGCGAGGAAAGGTACAAAACTGTAGTAAAGAGGAAAAAATTTGCCGTTGAGAACAACAGAGCATCTGGCTCAAAAAGAATTAATGTTAATTATGAGGAGGAGCTAAATAAAATTTGTTTAATTGATGACTCTATTGAGCCAGAAATACAGATGAACAGTTGCAAATATATTAAAGTCGAAAAAAGTGAAAATACGAAAATTAATAAAATAAAAACTAAAAGTGTTCAGGAAACATTATTAGTAATTGCAGAAAAGAAAGAAGAGGGTCGACAAAAACGCCACAAAGAAAAAATGGACTTATTAAAGAAACTTTTAGAAGATAAATAAGTATAAGTAGGCCTTAAAGGCCTTATTCATAATAAATTTTTAAATTTATTACAGGTTTATAAAACCAATTTTGTATTGAAAAGATTTACTGATTTTTGTTAAATTCATTTGCAGTGGTTTCTTTTTCTGCGTTTGTTTTAGGAAAACTGATAACATCCGGCGCTACTTCGCTTGTAATAAAACTTAAAACACTGTTAAAGGTTCTGTGTACATTCGAAAGTGACATGCTAAAAAGGTTTGCTACCTCTCTTATTATGGTTTTATTGCCACTGAACCTAAATATGTATATTTAATTACTTGAATTCTAAATGTTTAACATTTTTTAATTACCATAAAAATGAAAGAATCTGCGTCTCAAAACTTGTCTGCAATCTTCCTACCCGATAACTTCTTTTGCTGGAAGAATGAGAATACCACTCTATAAGATAGTCGGCACTTGCTCGGCTAACACGGAAATTCTTTTGAAACTAATAATCAATTTGTTATTAATTAAATATTTTTATATATTTGTACATATAATGACAAATGTATACCTCAACATCCGAGTAGTTATGGACTACATTTTCCACAAAGCTTTATATACGAGGGAGAAGTTCTCTACTTTGTGGAATTAAAAGAAGCTCATCTTCATCAGATGATTTGTTATTCATAATATTGTTTTTTAACACTTTTTGATTTTATTCAATTGAAAGTAAACAATAGAAAAAAGTAAAAAAGCAAAATACACGATTGAATAAAAAGTACTTAACGCAGCTGCAAAAAAGGGTATTATCTCACACTGAAATATAATTGGGGGTGAGATATGTAACATATTTACCAACTATTTATGCAACATATTTAGAAAGGAAAACGACAAATTTTCACATGTTTGCATAAATTTTTAGAATGGAACATACCCCTGCGCCAATGGTAACATAAATGTAACATTTATGCCAGAAAAGAAAACACCGTAAAACTCATGAAAACACACTTTTATAAAAAACAGGCTATTCGAGGAGAAAAATCCGGTTTCTTCGATATTCGAAATGTGAGCTTTTCAAAAAAACCGAAACCGACCTTACCAAAAAAACCGGTTATAACCTGTTGTTAAAAACCGAGCCGATCACCCTAGAAGTTACAGATATTCAACAAATACTGAAAATTTAGTGTCTCTAATAAGAGATAAAATGGTGCTCAGAAGTAAATGTCAAGAATCACGTTCTCCGAGTTTGAAGTTCCAAATCAACCAATGTCAAAATAGATTACGAATCGCCATAACGCACAATAAGGAATCAAATTTTAGAAATTATCTACAAAACTTAGACCCTACTAAGAAAAAAGAATATAGTCTATGGAAATCTATCTATATAAAAATGAAATTGTCCATGTATGTAATGCATTTGGCTTATTTTTTTTATTCGATTAAACATTTTCAGGAGATGGTTTGTAAAGAAAAAAAATCAAAAATTCGAGAATTTTAATTTTTAATATATTGCCTTCTTTTCTCTTCTCTCTTTTCTTAATAAGTTATATTTTTTGTAGAAACTTGCAGAACTAACATTAGTAAATAGCTACCGGGCGAAGCCGGGGAGCTCATCTAGTATGTGAATAAAAATGTAGTGGCCTATTACATATGAGGGGCTAAAATCTAGCGAGTAGTTCCATCACTTGTAATCAAAACAGCTGTTTCAAATACTTTAGTGCACTTTCTGGATTATTTGCCAAAAAAGAAAAAGTAACATAAAATATTGCAATTTAATATATTAATAACACTGTCCAATAGCATTTTTGGAACAGAATAGCGACCCCATAATTCTGAAAGAGCATGTTGAGTAGATGATTTTTGTAGAATAAACTTATAGTCCAGCTGGTCTGAATTTTTTATTATACTATGTTCAGACATGCATTATTAATTGTCTCAATTTAGTTTTATTTGAGCAATTAAATTTAGTGTTCACACATGCTCAATTCAGCTTACTCGATTAGCATCTGACAAGTGAAAAAAAATATTGTATTTATTTTTGTTTTCGTGAAAATTTGTGTTTGTGCTTTAAAAAAATGGATGAAAATAAGTGTATCAAAGAAATTTTGCTAGTTTATAATAGAAATGTCGAACTCTTGCAGTCAGTGCGATCGAGTTTTGATTCTAAACTAGCATTGCTTAAAAAAGAAAAAAGAATAACTTGATAATTGTGCAAAATTTGAGGAAGCAACAGCTATTGCTCCTTGCGATATTGGAACAAAACACAACTAAAAGGTCGCTGTGGAAGTTGGTAAGTGCAAGTAGAATAGTCTTATTTACATTAATAACATTTTTAATTTACAGAATCGTCAATCTTCATTCTGGGAAATAAATTGCAATGATGACCAGTTTTTATACCCTTCAGCTTCGTGAGAAGGGTATATATAAGTTTGTCATTCCGTTTGTAATTTCTACATTTTTCATTTCCGACCCTATAAATATATTCTGGATCCTTATAGATAGCGGAGTCGATTAAGCTATGTCCGTCTGTCTGTCTGTCTGTTGAAATCAATTTTCTGAAGGCCCCAGATATCTCCGGGATCCAAATCTTCAACAATTCTGTCAGACATACTTTCGAGAATTTTGCTATTTAAAATCAGCAAAATCCGTCCATAAATAACGGAGATATGAGCAAAAATCCGAGACAACCTCTGAAAATTTCATCAAAAAACACAATGTATTGCATGCTTTGACAAAAAAAACAACAAAACGTATGTTTTGGATGTGCAAGCTTTGCGTATTTTGTTTTTTTTTTGTGTTTTGTTTCTTTTGGCGTTGTTGTTGTTTTTTATACAACTAAACTTTTGTTTGGTTGTGTGTTGGTTTTTTTGACAAAAAACAACAAATCGTATGTTTGGATGTGCATGCTTTGCGTATTTTGTTTTTCTTTTGTGTTTTGTTTCTTTTGGAGTTGTTGTTTTTTATACAATTAAACGTATGTTTGGATGTGTGTTGGTTTCATTGGCTTGCGTATTTTGTTTTTGTTTTTTCTTTTGGTGTTTTGTTTCGTTTGGCGTTGTTGTTGTTTTTTGTGTTCTTGATAAATTTAGGATGCTGTGCGCTGAAAGTGGGCAATGTACATACATATATACTATTTATAAAAAATAATAATGCATCCACAACAAAGGTGAAGGTTATATAAGATTCGGCATAGCCGAATATAGCACTCTTACTTGTTTAAGAGTAATTTTCGTATGACTCGTGCAAGTTTTTACATACTCTATGGTTTGTTAAGCAAATTAAGTAAAATAGACACAAAGTGGCGCAATGCAATTACCCTACAAAAACGCGTAGCCATCGCTTTATTTACACTTAGTTCATCTGGAGAGTACCGAGTAGTTTGTGAACTATTTGGCGTTGGAAAATCAACTGTATGTACAATTTTAATGGAATTTTGTGAGGAAGTATGGCAGGCGTTGTCCACACAGTACATTAAGAAATTCCCTTTGACGCAAGAACTTGTAGCAGAGTGTGTTAACGGTTTTCGTTGTCTTGGTTTTCCACAATGTCTAGGAGCCATTGGTAAATCCCAAAAATAAATTTAAATCAGTAAACAAGTGATAAAAGTATTTCCGATTTATTATATTAGACGGGTGCCATATCGAATTAGGTGCTAAATATATTTTTTTGGCTTCATTACATATATAAATATATGATCAATTCACAAGGTCTTCTATCATGTCCTAATATTTCACAATGGTTTGAAAATGGAGCAAAAAAAATTCTAAAATAATACTACTCTGTATGTTATGTTTATTGTGTTATCGTAACGAACCAGCAGAGACCTACGCCGAAAGCCTAACAGTCGGTTAAGCCGAGCTGTCGAGTTGTGAAATATTAGAACATTATGACAATGTGACCTTCTGAATTGCCCAATAATGTATTATTTTTTACACATAATTTACAGATACCGTTTTTTATACATAAACATTGGTGCTCCAGGACGTTGCAATGACTCCCAAATTTATACTTCATCTCTTCTAAAGAAAGAATTATCAGACAATGAAATACTGACGACCAATAAGAGAGACATAAGTGGTATCCAAATGCCAGTATGTATATTAGGCGACTCTGCATTTAGATTTTCAACCACTTTAATGAAGCCCTACGCTTTTTCTACCGCCTTAACAGAGGAACAGAAAATTTTTAATTACAATCTATCAAAGTGCAGAAGAGTGGTAGAGAACGGAAAAGGCATAGATAATCGAGTTGGGAACGCGCCAATTATTATTCGGGCTTGTTGCGTTTTACACAATTTTTTAAACGAAAGAAATGATGGTATTAATCAGATGTGGTTGGAAAATCTGCAAGATTTTGAAAGAAATCGAGAAACTCCTAAATATAATGTTACGCTTGGTGATAACGAACCCACCGTTGAAGTCATAAGACAAGCCCTGTGTTGTTATTTTCGTAAGTACTATTATATTTCATATTTCTATGTCCATTATTACAGAAAATTCAATAAGTACCATTCAAATAAAGAAAAAGTACTATAAGTCCCCCACTTGTAGATTACCACACAATCGGATCCATATAAGCTTTACTTCATGTTTGTAATTTCAATGGTAAAAGAACTAGAAAAAGTATCATTCAAAGTATCATAGAATTCTCACTCACTTAGGACCATATATGCTTAATTTCATGTTTCTAAAGGTACGGTCACACACAGCTAATATTTGACGTTTATCGTCAAATATTTCATTGCCTGAATCTGACCACAAATAAAATTTAGAGCAAACAACAAAACAGATGATTTTAGTCAAACAAAATTATTTGTCGGCAAACAAAATATTTTCTTAATGTGAACAAAGTGTGACCACTAGCTACATAAATATCTAAAAAATATATTATTTGATCTTGCAAATATTTTTAAGGTTAAAGCACTTATTTCGAATTGTAAAGTAATCATTTTATTAGAGATTTATTGAATTTTGTTATCATATATTGAATTTAATTTTTCACTTTTGTTTGACCAAACTGCTGCGAAAAAGAATCAGTAAATATATTTGCCGTGTGGTCACACTATATCAAACACTTTCATAAAATAATTGTTTGATCAAATAGAAAAAAACAGAAAATTATTTGCTCAGCATGGCGGAAAAATAAGAGGAGATTATTTAAATATTTTTCGTACTAAACTAAAGACACAAATTCACTATTTTTTTTTTAAACATAAATACATATTCAATATTTCTTGAATATTTGTTATTTAAATTATTTTCACTAAATAATTGCATCAATAAATGAAGTCTTCTTCTTCACATAAAAGTCATTCAGCATAGGATGACATACTGGGAGAAAAACTAATTGAAGACATGAAGTCTATGTTGCGATTTTTGCAATTTTATGCGATTTATATTTTTATACGTTTAACATAGTCTGATGTTTGATTATTTTTTATATGAAATTTTATACAGATTGAATTTAAAATCAAAGAAAATTTGTTATACATACATAAATAGTATGAATTGATTGTAATTAAAAAATAATTCTTAAACAGTATGATCTGTTTAATTTTTTTTTACTGCAGAAGAAGAATATGTCTAATAGCATTTTTCACTTTTCTGATTTTAGTATCATACAAACATTTTTATTATAAATTTTTAGATAATGCGATTGAATTGGAATTAGTTAAAAATTTAGGTAATAAAGGTAAACATTTCCATCAAATTTAACAATATTTGTTAACATGTTCTTATTCTGAATGAAAAAAGTTTGGAAAAAGTCGTGATCGAATTATAATATGTATTAAAAAACCAATAAGCATTTTTACTGGAATTCAAGTTGATAGCAAGTGTAATTCAAGTCTTGAGTTATAGTCAAGCAATTGAATTACAGTTGTATTACACTTTATTTCAATAGCATTCTCCAGTAAAAAGGAAACATAAATTCAAGCCATATGTTTTTTGTTTGAAAAATATTTAATATTTCAAATATTTTTCAAGTATAAAACATGATTACATTTCCATTCAATTTCAATTACGAATTGTAATAGTAATATAATTTCATAAATAAACATTTAATAATTATATTATTAAATTGTTCAAGCTTGTGTTCTTTTCGCGATTTGTTTTCATTATTTATCGATTTTTAATTTAAGATATAGCAACACTACTTTTGCGATAACACATGATGCAACAGCTGTTATTTGACGCTGTTTGATCTTGCAAATGAATTGCAAGATCAAATAAAAAAATACCAAAAATGCAGGAAAATATTTGCTGTTTAGTGGTCACACATTGGTCACATTACAAGAATGTTTTCATATTGGCAAATAAATTTGTTTGACCAAATACAGCTGTTTTCTTGTTTGCAGTGCAAAAATATTTTCTGTTCAAACTAGAAACATAAAATATTTGACGCTTTAATAAAAGTACTGAAATTTCATAATTCTTTCAAATGTAAAGCAAAATCTTGTAATATTTTACGTTCTAGAAATTTCTTTTTTATTGATGAAAGAAATTTAAGTTGTTTTGCAGCTTTATTTAATAATTATTTAGAACAAATATTACCATAAATGTGACCACAGGTCAAATATATTTTCCCCTTTGTGTGTTTGATAGTATTTCGGTGTAGTTTGATTAAACAAATATGGCAAATAAATGTGTACAGTGTGAACACAAAATCAACCCATGAATTATTTGATGTAGTTTTGATCAAACACATGAAACATCTTGTGTCAAATAATTTGCGTAGTCTGACCCTACCTTAAGTCTATTGTTATAGAAATTTCAAAAAAGTACCATTAGAAGAACAAAAAAGCACCTATAGTTCAGTTCTCACATTTTGGTACCTAAATATTATCCCCTATTCCTAACACTAACTTCACTCAGATGCATATCAGCTAACTTTAATGTCGATAAGTGAAATAATTTACCAATTTCCCTTTTCCTCCTTCAACACCCCTAAAGCTTGAAATTTAAAAATACTCCATTTTGCCAAAACTGTTTATGCTACAGCCATGTCTCAAGCGATTGAAATCTGTGTTAATGTGCCCCCTTTTTGGTACATGTTTTATCCCCATTGCGGTGGTAAAGTTTTATTCAAATAAATTTCTGTATCGTGGTGAGAGCTCATAATAAAATATTCGTATGTCTATGTCAAATTGTAGAAAAACATATTTTATAAATAACTACCAATAATAAACACAATTTTTATCCCTTAAAGGTTCGAATTTAAAAAAAGTACCAAACTTAAATTTTTTATTTTTTGATATGTAAAGAATGAGATTTAAAATTTGTTTCTATGTTTATTGGTTTAAAAGATGTATAGGGTGCCAAAAAAGTACCAAAATACAGTTTTTACCCGTTTTCTCCCCTAAAAGGTTAGAATTTCGAAAAAGTACCAGACACCTGTCAGCTTATTTTTTAAATGGTGTTTCATGCAATTTCAAGTTTTTTGTATCTTTATTAGTTTTAAAGATATAAGGTTACCGAATTTTCCCGTTTTTACAATTTTTTACCACCTAAACTTTCGAATTTCCCAAAATCACTTCTTTTATATATATAGAAGATTAATCATTAGTTTAAGAAAAAAGTTTATTTTTTATTTAAAAAAGAAATTAGTGCATTTTTTAATTCCGCATTATCTTTTGCGATGCATTCTAAACAATCTGCCTTCTTTCTTCACTTTTCTTTAAGTGTGCAGATATGTCGCAGGACAATTTATCAAAACTGTCCATAATTGTGGCATGGAAATCTAATTTTCTTTTTTTTTTAGGTTCTGAAGATGAGGCTGATGTGCTTGGTCCAGGTGCTGGTGAAACTGGAAGTAGAGGCGAGGAGGGCGCAGCCAACGGTGTACAAGGGGACGGCAATGATTGTGAAATGAAAAACAAATTTGAATTATTAATAAACAATAAATAAACAAAATTCATTAAAGTTTATGTTTTCAAAGTTTGGTAGTAGAAATAAAAGAACAAAAAAATGCATACCATCAATGCTTTCAAGCGTTAACTCCGCAAACAAGTTTGCTAAAACCTCCAATAATTTGGTGAACCCTTCCAAATTGCGAACATGTAGAAGGCGATCGTCCAGAAGCACCCATTGCCGATTTTTCTTTTCTGGAAAAATATGAATTTTAAAATATTTGTTTACATATTGTCGGTTTTTAGTGTTGTATGGACACTAGGGTGGCCCTTAATAAACAAAAGTTGGATTTTGGTCATTCTCACCCCCAGTTTGGTGAACATTAGTAAAAAAATCATCCTGAAAAAATTTTAGGTAAATCGGTTGGGGATAAGCCGTGCCCTCTGAAGTTTTGAGATGCATTTACAAGGGGAAAAAATGCATTTTTTCCAGTTTTTGTAAAAATTTTGCCATTAAAAAATTACTTTTGTAATTTAATTTAAAAGAATCGAAATGTGTACGTAATTATCGTTCTAATGAGATATAAAAAACAGAAATCGGTCAAAAAATGTTAATGTTATTAAAAATTCGCCAGGCCATTAACGTGTCTCAGGCCACTATAACAAGAAATTTAGGAACAAAATTAACATATTTTGAGAAATATTAAAATAAAAGCTAATTTTTACTTAAAATATGTCCATATTTACTTGTATATGAGTTTTTGTCTTCGTAGGATACCGTTAACCTATTCTTAGGTATGAACAAAAAAATAAAATTTTTTAACGTCAGTTTCAAAACTCCATTTTCAAATTTTTAAAAATTTGGTTAAACAAATTTCAGAATTTTTTGATCACCTCATTGGGATTTATTAAGAATATAAAAGGGAACAAAAATGTGAAAAAAAATATGAAAATACCTCTTATAGTTTTTCTGTACCTGTGATTTAAATTTTGAAATTTTCGAGAAAAACCAATTATTTAGCAATTTTTAGGCTAATGAGCTCTATTTCCTTACTCTTATGAATTTTAAGTAAAATCTATTGATAATATTATAGTCCAGATAATTCTAAATATACTCTGAAACTTTTACTAAAATCGGAAAACGTTAACCCTTAAATCGTGAAGGTCAAAGGTCAAATTTTTCAATATTTGGAATTTCTCTTGGAAAGATTTCTGTTGGGTTGAAATATGTATGTATGTTGAAATCTGGTTGGAATACGGAATCAATTAATCTCTGTTCATTATTTAAACAAAATAAAACCCAATTGTTTTATTTTGTTTGCTCAGTATTATCGCAAAAACCCAGTAGGAAATTTAGTTGAAAAAGAAAAGAAATGAATAAAAATCAAATATTAGAAAGTTTGAAATAACGCAATTTTTATTGAACAAATTCGATTCTATACCTTTTTTGATGGCTGCCAAAAAAACAAGAGAGATAAAAAGTATTGGGTTTTGGCGGAAACACCATGGTGGACATTTTCGGCCAAACTGACAAGGTCGTTTTGACGTTCTCTCATAGCACTCAGCTTTAATATATGAGATAAAAAAAGGGATAATATTGGCCATCTCAGTTGTTAATACAAAAAGTCGATGTTAGACTTTTGGCATTAACATTGCCGCCCACCTTGCAGGATATATGCAACGAAATTTGAACAAAGTCAGCTTGGTCATGTCCACGATGTTGTTTCTGCAATAGAATAACATACAAATTTAACCATAATTCATTATTAATTCATAATTCATTATAAAAGTATATTGATTGAAAATTCATTTATGATTTGTACATTACAAATGTTAAAAGTATAGTGTTTTAATGATACGTTTTGGATTTTGCTCTATCCTGTCTAAAAAGTGCATTTTCTAAAGTTTATAGTGTACATGGACCATATATTGTCCATCCGAAAACAGTGCTCTGCGCGGTAGGAAAACCTGTCCTGGAAAAAACTCCTTGACAAATAACTTTCGGAAAAATGTCAACTCCTATGATTATATCAATCGGACCAGCTTCATAGAAATTTGAATCTGCTAAAAACAGATCCTTAAATTCCTTTTTGTAGGATTCTGGAAGAGATTGTGCTGGTGTCCTGAGAGTAATTCGATTGTCAACTCTAAAGGTGCCTTCTATTTTGGAAGAAACGTCATAACGGGATTTAAGAACAATCGGACATATGGTCTCTTCGTTTAACGAGTAGGCTGTTAGAACCAATTTATCAACCAATCCTTTAGACACACGGCTAACTGTTGATCCAGAGTCTAACAGGCAACGGGCATGGGACGTTGTGGATCCTATTTTGACCAAAACGGTGGGGAGGAGGATTACGGTGTTTTGTCGTATGATTTTTGTTAACGATGTTGATTTGCTGGATTGGGGAGAGGATTCTCTTTTAGTTTTAGGTTCTGAAGAATGACGTTTCCTGCATAAAGTAGAAGGCCCTGGATTGGGTGACGGCGAGCGTGATCTAGAATCTAAACGTAAAGACAAAAGATCATTCGCCAATCTAGGATTGACATGGAGCAATGTATGGTGGAATTTTCGGCAATGCTTGCATCCATGTTTGGAGAAGCACGTTCCATGTGAGTGATCGTGGGCGAGACAGTTAACACAGTATTTGTGCTCACGAACTGCACGAATCCGATCAGAAATGTTCATTGCCAAAAACTTTCGGCAAGTGCGAAGAGGATGAGGACGTTTACATAGACGACAAGGAAACGCATTATAATTTGAAGGTAGATTTTTATAAGATGCTCTGGATTTCGAAGAGGTAATTTTTGGCATGATGAGCTGGAAAATAAAATTATAAATAAGTAAAGAGTTTCGAAGCAAAATCTAAGATTCTGTGGGGAGGATTACGAGCTTGACGATAGGCCTAGTTATCAAACCGCGTTCAGTCAATACCTCGGCCACTCTTACTCGATTATCGGGACCAGAATAAGTTTTTACAATTTGGCCAAGCCGCCAAGAATTTGGTGGAAGATTCTCATCTTTGACCACTACCATAACGCCTTTTTCTAGATTGAGTTCAGGTCTCTGCCATTTTAACCTTTTGTTCATTTCCTTAAGGTATTAATTTTTCCATCTACAACAAAAGTTTTGATGGATTAGCTTCAGTCGTTGCCAACGGTTTGTTATAGAAACTGCTGAATCATTAATCTGAGGATCGATTGGAGCTAAAATCGGAGTTCCAATAAGAAAATGTCCTGGGGTTAAGGCGCATATATCAGTCGGATCGGTTGAAATAAAAGAAATTGGACGGGAATTCAAGCAAGACTCAATTTTGGACAAAAGCGTGGAAAATTCTTCAAATGTGTATTTATAACACCCAGCGATCTTCCGGAAATGTGTTTTGAAGCTCTTCACACCTGCCTCCCAAAGTCCGCCCATGTGAGGAGCTCCTGGCGGAATGAAATGCCATGAAATATTTTGATGAGCGTAGTTGGCCATTATGCGCTGCTGGGAAGTCTGTATAAACTCTTTTGCCAACACTTTAGAAGCCCCTACGAAGTTTTTACCGTTGTCTGAATGAAGATGGAGTGGACAACCTCGACGAGAAACGAAGCGGCTAAACGCCGCTAGAAATGCTTGCGTGGATAATTCAGAAGTGGCTTCTAAATGGATGGCTTTGGTTGAAAAGCATACGAACACACATACATATCCCTTAGAAATACGACAGGCGCGACCGGAATAGCTTTTGACATCAAAGGGTCCCGCGAAATCTAGGCCCGTGTGTGTGAATGGACGAGTAATTTCAGCTCTCTCGGTTGGCAATGCCGCCATTATTTGCTGCTGACATCTCTTCTTGTATATAATACATATTTTGCATTTATTGATCGTGGATTTTATTAAATTCTTTGCCTTTGGAATCCAGTATTGAGACCTCAACAGACGCAGTACTAGTTGATTGCCTCCGTGCAAACTTACGTCATGAACAAATTTGACTAGAAGTTTTGAAAATTGTGACTTATACGGTATTATGATAGGATGTCTTTCATTGTACGTTAGTCCAGGGGAAGATTCAAGACGTCCACAGGAGCGAATTATGCCTTCTGGATCCAAAAATGGATTCAAATTCAAAATACTACTGGATTTTGCAAGGTTTTGGTTACTAGACAGAGCCTTATACTCATTAGGATACCAAGCCTTTTGACAAACAGAAATAAGTTTGTCGCGAATGAAAATAATCTCTGAACTTGAAAGAACTGTCGAATCTTTAACGAAACTAGAACGATAATGTCTATGTGTTCTATAGTAGAACCGGTAAACATAAGCTAAGACCCGCATGGCTCTATTATAAGAAGAAAACCGTTCTAACAAATCCTCAAAGTTAGAAAAATATGAAAAATGCACCTTGACGGGCTTAGCTTCTTGAACAGTTTCTGTAATTTTGGACAAATCTGAACTAGGCCATTGACTTTTTTCCTTTTGGAGCCATTGCGGTCCGAACCACCATAAATCATTATTCACTAAATCTGCTGGGTAAACACCACGGCTGGCAATATCTGCTGGATTCGTTTCAGAGTTGACATGGTTCCATTTTGAGTAATCGATGACTTGTGTAATTTTAGACACTCTGTTTGCAACAAACGTCAACCAGTTACACGGTGGTTTGGCTAACCAAGACAGGACGATGGTTGAATCTGTCCAGCAAAAAATGGAATAGTTCTCGACAACTAGTTTTGGCACTAAGTTTTCTACCATATCTGCTAAGAGAACTGCTCCACAGAGTTCTAATCGCGGAATCGAAAGAGTTTTGATAGGAGCAACTTTGGTTTTGGATGAGATAAGGTGGGTTGAAACGAAATTATGATCTGCTATACGAACATACAATGCCGCACCGTATGCTTTTTCTGAAGCATCGCAGAATCCATGGAATTGGATCTCGGCTTTAGGACAATAATCAATCCATCGAGGAATACGAATGGTATTGATAATAGAATAGTTGGATTGAAAGGTTTTCCATTGCTGTAATGTGTCGGGAGTTATGACTTCGTCCCAGCCAGTACCCTCTATCCAAATCTTCTGCATCAACATTTTAGCAAGGACAATACAGGGTGCTAACCACCCAGCAGGATCGAATAATCTGGCTATTTGGGATAGAACTTCTCTCTTCGTGAAATTAGAAGATTCCGGAAATGCATCTGCCACAAAGAAGAACTCATCCGAACAAGCGTTCTATCGGATGCCTAAAGTTTTTGTGGAACTATTATCTTCGAATTCTAAGAAATTTTTATGAAGGAGATGATCAGGTGGAATGTCTGCTATTATATCTTTAGAATTGGATGTCCACTTCCTTAAAGAAAAGCCTGCGGATTCCAGAGCTTGGACTAACTCATTTTTTGCTTTTATGGAATCTTTTTTTGTATGAGCACCAGCAAGAATATCATCAACATACATCGAATTCCTCAAAATATAACTAGCAATCGGGTAAGTGGATTGAACGTCATTTGCCAACTGAATTAAGGTTCGAATCGCAAGATACGGCGCACAATTAACCCCAAATGTAACAGTTTTTAATTCATAATCGCAAATGGGATCATTTGGATTACTACGGAACAGGATTCTTTGGTATGGTGTATGATCTTGGTTTACTAAAATTTGCCTATACATTTTTTGAATGTCAGCATTGAAAACGAATTGAAAAAACCGCCACCTTAGAATAAGAACTATTAGATCATTTTGTAGAACTGGTCCTATGTGAAGCAAAGAATTCAAACTTTGTCCATTGGATGAATGAGCAGAAGCATTGAACACTACACGAACTTTCGTAGTGATACTTTCGAGTTTAATTACCGCATGGTGAGGAAGATAATAGACATTGTGATTGTCAGAAAGATTTGATGAATCGATTTTGAACATGTGACCAAGCTCTTCGTATTCTTGGACTACATTGTCATATTGAACTTTAAAACTTGGATTTCGGATTAGTCTTGATTCGTTACGGAAGAACTGTGCCATGGCGCTGGACCTAGAATGTCCTATGTTCAATGATTCAGGGAATTCTTCTTTAAATGGAAGTGAAACTACATATCTTCCATCAGCATTTCTCTTCGTAGTTCGAAGGTACAATTCCTCACAGGCTTTATCGGAGGCGGACATGAAGTTCTTCTTCGGAAGATTCTCCACCTCCCAAAAGCGTGAAATTTCCTTGTCTAAGGAAATTTCACAGAAATGTGAATTGACTGTAAAAGTCGGACTGGAATGAGAGGAAACAGGACCAGTAAGAATCCACCCGAATATGGTTTCTTGGGCTAGAAGGGAATCACAAACATGATGCATAGTCCCAGAACGAATAATTAATGGGAAAACGTCACCTCCGATTAACATGTCAATCTTCGAACTGCAGTAAAACTTAGGATCTGCTAACTGAATTTCAGGAAGATTTGAAAATTGTGAATTGGAAAAGCTTTGTGTTGGAAGATTATTTGAAAGTTGAGGAACTACGAGGGCCGAAACTGATATTTGGATTTGGTCATTTAACTGCGAACCTAATACTAATGAACACTGACGTTGTACGTTAGCAGAAATAGAGTTGTTTAAACCTGAAATTTGCGCAGTTGTAGGTAGAGAAGGGAGTCTAAGAGTATTGACTACTCGTTCCGAAATAAAAGTCCCTTCAGATCCTGAATCAATCAAAGCCCGGATCTGATATTTTATACCCAAATGACAAATATTTACCCAAGCAGTTCCCAATAGAATACACTTGGAATTGGAAGCGAAGCAGGACTGAACTTGATTAGAAGTTGAACTACTAGTGGACTGTATGTTAGGATTGGTAGGAGAATATGGAACAGTATTGGGATTAACAGTTGAATTACTAGCGACATTTGTCGAATTAGGAGACAATTGAGTGTTATCAACATTCTTATGAAGAAGAGTGTTATGCTTCTTCTTGCATTGGAAACAAGTGTGTTTACTTGTGCAATTTTTAACACTGTGGGTTTTCGAAAAACAATTTATACACAAACCTTCCCTTTTTATCTCACTAAATCGTTTTGAATGATTCATAGCCAAAAATTTTGGACATTTACGAATGGCATGGCATTCTTTTGGACATAATTGGCACTTTGGGATTGAAACGTTAGTTTGAAAGCTATGAACTCTTTTGTTTAAGTTTGTAGACTGATTCTTGGACTTTGAATCGTTAGGTTTGGTATTATAAGAACCACGAATCTCTGAAACAGATTCCAGAGTTCTATATCTCTTCGTAAGAAAACCATCTAAATCTGACCATTTTGGAAGAGTGGTCGTATCATCTAACTCTTGCTCCCAAAGTGTTAGAGTATTTTCGGGAAGCCTATTAGTGCAAAGAAACACGAAAATGGGATCCCAACTAAGAATATCAATATTATGGAGTTTCAGGATAGAGATACATGAATTGATGTCCCTTTGCAAATTCTTAAGAGCCTTGCCTGATTCTGAGTTGATGGACTGAAGATTAAACAAGTTTTTTAGTTGCCCATTTACCAAAACCCTACGGTTCTCGTATCTTTTACACAAATTATTCCATGCTAAATCGAATCCTTGATTAGTAAGTGGACACTTTTGGACAATGTCTTTAGCCTCACCTTTTGTCTTTTGAGTCAGGAAAAACAGTTTTTCAACATCACTAGCCCTAGAATTAGAAACAATCGCTGTGAACATGTCACGGAAAGTAGGCCAGGAAGCATAATCGCCATTGAAGGTTTCGATTTCTACCGGAGGTAAATGGAGACCACGTTCACGAGATATATCGGGACTCAGACCTAGTGGATGAACCACTTCGGGTATTGATCGCTGATGGAGCGTATCAGAAACTTCGGACAATTTAGTCAAACATTTACAGAATGTAGTATAAGTGCTCTTATACTTAACCTTGAAAGACTCAAGTTCTATTGGCTCATCAGACTCTCCAGCTTCCTTCTCGGCTTCTACTAAGAACTTTTCGTAAGCGCTCTTAACTTGATTCCAGTTTGATATGAGCTCATTACGATGCACTTCAAGTGCATGAATCGAAGTCATTGGATACTGATTGTCTTGCAGATCTACTTCGAACTCGACAATACTATCTGCTAATCGAATAAACTGATCTAGGGACATTTTGGTATATATTCTTATTTAATGAAAAGGAAACAAATCAAATTCTAAATGCTTATTGAACAAAAGGCGAAATGAGAAGCAAAAGTAAAAGTAAATAAAAGAAACTTTACCAAAGGTTGTTAATTCGTATGACAATCGAAGAAACTCCTAAAATATGTTCAATTCTAGTTAAACTATGGTACTCGACAATAAACTAAACACTAAAAAATGTAATATGTTTTGAAATACGGTTTTTGTAATTTAGAAATAAAAATATTGTTGTTATAAATGCACTTTATAGCTATTTAACAATGGTTATGTTAAATAAACTTTGATTTAGAAATAAATCAATGCATACATTCACAATTCTGCAATCAAGGAAGATTGTATTTGTTTAAATTACTGAAATATGAATCAGCTGTTACTGGAACTACGTTGAGTTAAGGGTCATTCACCTTTTACTTGTTGGAAAGTAAAGTAACTTTCCAAATATTAGGTCGGTTCCTTCACGTATGTAAAAATAATGAACTCAAAAATTAATTGAAATTTGAATATGCAATGGTTATATTTGTATTTGTATATTTGAATATTACAAAGAACAAATTATATTTAATAATATTCCAAATAATAAACAAAATTTTCCACAATTGCATTTATGAATTTATCAATGGATTACAAGAAGTGTGCAATTTTTCAATACGAAATTTCTCTTGCAAATTATTGATAACTTCTTTAATCGATGATAAACATATGCTGATTGAATTCACAAATAAATTTAAATTTTATTTTAGCAAAAAATAGAAAGGGTAAATCAAATGGACCACCCTATTATATTTTTCTTAAAGATATTTGTCGCTCAATATTTCCAAAGAAAATATATGAAGAATTGGAAATGAGATAAATAATATTTCTCTTTGGAAAATAAAACACAAAAACCAAGACAGTGTTGTCGAGAAGAATTTAAACAAACAAGATGGGAAAGTGGGAGAGCGGGATAAGATTTGAATTACAATTAATTAATTATTAAGAAGAAATAATGTTCAATGTTATCTTATTATTATTATTATTATTATTGTTATAATTATCTATAACAAAGTAAATAATAGTAACAATTTTTATAGAAAGAAGTAATAGTTCTTTAAAATTTTCGATTATGAAAACAGACAAAAAAAAAAAACTATTATGAAATCTTTGGGTGAATTTATAAAAAGTAATAATTTAAGTTAAATATTTTATCAGTTTTCCTGTTTAGTTATTTGAAAAAGTTTGTATATAATTTGTTGTTTAAAATAGGCAAAAGTTGAAACACTCTGCACTGGCAACACTGAATCAACAAACGAATGACTGAAAGATCACAACAATATATGAAGAGATATAATGAAAGAGCCAGTACAAGAGATGTTTAGACTCTTGAGTGACAATATTAAAGCTCGAAGAGTAATGTAATGATAAAATAAAGAGATTAGTATTCAATTAATATTACAGGATGTGTGTAATAAATGGTAATGAGTAAGATATGAGAAACAATTAAAATAAATAAAATACTCAAGAGTGATAAACAGGCAATGCTCACACTGGAGAGTAATTAACAGAATTGCTGAAAAGGGAGAATTATGTTTTTAACATACATGCATACATATTTTTGGAGACCTTATGGTATGGAAAAAAAAGGGAGAACATGCAATGAGGGGGAAAAAGGCGAATACCCTACACTGTGAATATGACACATGCAATCTTGTACAGATCGCACTTTTATATATAAATTTGATTATTATTTCGTATGTGACTTTGTCAATTTAGTAATTTATGTGTTGACTTACGTAGATTTGGTAGTCGTGATCGATTAAATTTTCCGAAATCGTAATTTTTCCCCACAGAAATGTAGATTTTGTTGTTGGTTTTTATTCCTTTAATATTTTGTTGTTTTCCTTTAGGTTTTGGTAGAATTTGTTTTTGTTCTTATTTTAATGTATGTCCCTTCAACTTTAGTTTTTTTTTGTTTTTTTTTCTTTCTTGTTATTATTTAATGTTTAATAATTTTTATGAAAGCTACCTCGTGCAGCAATAACCAAAATTAAATTCTCAAGCAACTGTTCTTTAATTGTTGAAATGCACTTTTACGACTAAAGCAAAAAACAAAAACGTACCTTTGGCAAATATGTATGTAGATTAATGAGTGAAACTGGGTTTAAGCAATCCAATGAATTCTCAGAGAGTTTGTTGAAGCTGACTTCCAATCCGGTTCGAGTGGGACCAAATGTTGGGTTGAAATATGTATGTATGTTGAAATCTGGTTGGAATACGGAATCAATTAATCTCTGTTCATTATTTAAACAAAATAAAACCCAATTGTTTTATTTTGTTTGCTCAGTATTATCGCAAAAGCCCAGTAGGAAATTTAGTTGAAAAAGAAATGAATAAAAATCAAATATTAGAAAGTTTGAAATAACGCAATTTTTATTGAACAAATTCGATTCTATACCTTTTTTGATGGCTGCCAAAAAAACAAGAGAGATAAAAAGTATTGGGTTTTGGCGGAAACACCATGGTGGACATTTTCGGCCAAACTGACAAGGTCGTTTTGACGTTCTCTCATAGCACTCAGCTTTAATATATGAGATAAAAAAAGGGATAATATTGGCCATCTCAGTTGTTAATACAAAAAGTCGATGTTAGACTTTTGGCATTAACAATTTCGAAATGTTCGAAATGTTGTATATTTTTGGGCCGATTTTGATGAAATTTAACAAAAATATAACACAAAGCCTAGTATTTACAAAAACAGCAGAAAAATTAAAATTAACCCTATATAGCACTTGGTGTTAAACTTCTAAAACCATAAAAAAAATTATGATTTTAAAAGTTTGGGGTAATTTTAACCCCAAGTGCCATTAAACGTTAATTTCCATTCTTGTGCTGTTATTATAAACCCTAGAGTTTATGTTATATTTTCTTGAGTTTCATCAAAATCGGCCCAAAAATATACAACATTTCGAACATTTCGAAATCTTTCCAAGAGAAATTCCAAATATTGAAAAATTTGACCTTTGACCTTCACGATTTAAGGGTTAACGTTTTCCGATTTTAGTAAAAGTTTCAGAGTATATTTAGAATTATCTGGACTATAATATTATCAATAGATTTTACTTAAAATTCATAATAGTAGGAAATAGAGCTCATTGGCCTAAAAATTGCCAAATAATTGGTTTTTCTCGAAAATTTCAAAATTTAAATCGCAGGTACGGAAAAACTATAAGAGGTATTTTCATAATTTTTTCACATTTTTATTCCCTATTATATTCTTAATAAATCCCAATGCGATGATCAAAAAATTCTGAAATTTGTTTAACAAAATTTTTAAAAATTTGAAAATGGAGTTTTGAAACTGCCGTTAAAAAAATTTTATTTTTTTGTTCATACCTAAGAATAGGTTAACGGTATCCTACGAAGACAAAAACTCATATAAAGTATATATGGACATATTTTAAGTAAAAATTAGCTTTTATTTTAATATTTATCAAAATATGTTAATTTTGTTCCTACATTTCTTGTTATAGTGGCCTGAGACACGTTAATGGCCTGGCGAATTTCTAATAACTTTAACATTTTTTGACCAATTTCTGCTTTTTATGTCTCATTAGAACGACAATTACGTACACATTTCGATTCTTTAAAATTAAATTGCAAAAGTAATTTTTTAATGGCAAAATTTTTACAAAAACTGAAAAAAATGCATTTTTCCCCTTGTAAATGCATCTCAAAACTTCAGAGGGCTTGCGGCACGTCTTAACCCCAACCGATTTACCTAAAATTTTTTCAGGATGATTTTTTTACTAATGTTCACCAAACTGGGGGGTGAGAATGGCCAAAATCCAACATTCGTTTATTAAGGGCCACCCTAATGGACACTGTGCCTGATGGACAGACGGATAATGTAGCGACATTAAAAGGAGGCCTTTTATTGTCGCTACAATCTGTGTAGAAAATTATGTGTAGGAAATCCGAAATTAAATTTTTATGTTCATAAATACATACCTGTAGCGTTGTGTAAAGTTTTGTATCTTTACATGTACATCTCGTGCACTGTAGGAAAATCCAAGCTTTGATAGCTCATCTGCCATCTCTGCATATATGTGGATGTTTTTTTTTGGCCACGAAGCTCCTCCAACCGACTTGGCCACAAGTCAAGAAGAGCTTCTTCACTGGCCTCAGTCCACGCCAGCCTCTTCCTCTTCAATTTGTTTGCTATTTTTAAAATAAATAATAATAGATTTTATTTATATACATATTTATTATTAAATTTGTTTAAAAAAATTAAATAAACTTACCAGCAACTTCTCCGGACATTTTTTTTGTACTTTTTGATTTGTTTATTTACTTTTTTGACATTCATCATGCCATTGTGTATAATACTCATATTTGGAGAAAATAATAGTGCTGTAAATATATTTGTAAACAATAGAATTTATTGATTTTATACCGATTAAAATTACATGTGTGAGAAGACCGCTCAATGGCTTTTTATTTCCAATAAAATAACCAATTAAAAAAACATCCACATTTTTAATATTAACAATTTTCCCCAGTATTGGCCAAAGGGATGTTGCCGAGCTTTTATACAAAGGCAACCCATCTATTCCAATGTCTATGTGTATAGAGTCTATATGTTCAACCAGATTTCTGTCGAGTTTTTGTAGTTGATTTTTTATACCTAAATGGTAAAAAGTACCAGGGGAAACTGTCCTAACCACAACTTTTTCTCTTTTTTTCTTTAAAAGCCCATCGCAAGAAGAGAGAACATCAAGATTTTCAGACTTTGATACTCTGAGTAATCCCTATACCACTGCACTAGTTTTTTTATACCTAAATGGTAAAAAGTACCAGGGGAAACTGTCCTAACCACAACTTTTTCTCTTTTTTTCTTTAAAAGCCCATCGCAAGAAGAGAGAACATCAAGATTTTCAGACTTTGATACTCTGAGTAATCCCTATACCACTGCACTAGTTTTTTTATACCCTTCACCTTCGTGAGAAGGGTATATATAAGTTTGTCATTCCGTTTGTAATTTCTACATTTTTCATTTCCGACCCTATAAAGTATATATATTCTGGATCCTTATAGATAGCGGAGTCGATTAAGCCATGTCCGTCTGTCTGTTGAAATCAGTTTTCTGAAGACCCCAGATATTTTCGGGATCCAAATCTTCAATAATTCTGTCAGACATGCTTTCGAGAATTTTGCTATTTAAAATCAGCAAAATCGGTCCACAAATGGCTGAGATATGAGGGAAAAACCAAGACAACCTCGATTTTTGACCTATTTTTTTACCTATATCTGGATTACTAAGACATTAATATAGACAATATGGATATCTAATGATAGATATTTCAAAGACATTTGCAACGACGTATATAAGACCATAGTAAGTTAGACCTACAATGGGTCAAAATCGGGAAAAAAAATTTTGAACCCGAATTTTTTTTTTTTTAAAAAAAAAATGGAAAAAACAAAAAAAATTAAAAAAAAAAAATTTTTTTTATATTTAAAAAAATTAAAAAAATTTTTAAATTTAAAAAAAAAAATTTTAAATAACAATCGAAAAATTTTTTTTTCCAAAAATTCAAAAAACAACTGGAAAAAAATTAAATTTTGTTTACCTAAAAATATTTAAAATTTTGAAGTATAATTTGGTGAAGGGTATATAAGATTCGGCACAGCCGAATATAGCACTCTTACTTGTTTTCTTCTAAATTTTCATTTAATTCAATTGATTCTATTTCATTTATTGTTTCACTTTGTATATTACTAAAAGATTCCACAATATGTTTATTAGATTTGTTTGTTTGTTTATTAATATCACTTTGTTTATCAATTTTCATTAAATTTTTTTCTTTTTCTAATTTTTTGAAACGTCTAAGTGATCTTTTATGCATTTTAATTTTTTTAAGCAAAACTATTTTAAGTTTACTTCTTTTTTTCTTTTCACATTTTTATAGTTTTTGTGTTTGTTTTGTCTTTGGAATGTGATTTTGTAACGGGACATTAACGTACAGTCAGCGTCAAAAGAAAGTGTACAACTTGTTTTTACATTTAAAACCCTTTTTTACATATTAAAAAACTATTTTTTCTCCATTTCTAGTATATTTAACAAAAACACTTAATATAAACAAAAAACTAAACTATTTCAACTGCAACAAAAACAGTAACAACAAAACCAAAAATACTCCATTTTTAACGCGTCAGAAAAAAGTGTACACATTTAGAATTGCAATAAGATTTTTCTAGCTACTTAAAAAAATATATTGTTATTCTTTATTTTTGCCTAGATTATAATTTTTTGTGGATCTTGCTGCTAGTCTCATGAGATTTTAAGATAGTAGCTTTTCTTGTTTGATCGCGAGAACTTTAAAACCAAAATGGGAAAACAAACTGCAATTGAAACAAGAAAGTAAGTCATAAAATTTAAAAATGAAGGCAAATCGTCACGTGAAATCTCCTCTATATTAGGAAGAAGCAATAATACTGTAAAAAAAATTATAGACAAACAAACAAATTTAGAATTTTAGAAGATCAGCAACGTGCCGGAACACCAAAACGCCTTAACAACCTTGAAATACGATTGATTGTGAGAGCAGTGAAGAAAGTATTCACAGTAAGTGCAGTAAAATTATGCGAAGAATTAACAGATTCGTCTGGAGTGAGAGTTAGTAATAGTACGGTTCGCCGAGCGCTACACCCAAATGCTCTATATGGTGGAGTTCCGAGAGAATAACCCCACATTTCCAAACGAAATAAAGAGCGACTTCGAGAATTCGCAAACAGGTATAAAAACCAAGAAAATTGTTTTGGAATAATGTGCTGTTTACGGACGAAAGCAAGTTTGAGATTTTCGGAAGTAAAAAAAGGAGTAAAATTTGGAGAAGCAAAAATCAAGAGTTCGACCAAAAAATGTACTATCCACCGTAAAGCATGGTGGTGGTTAGGTGATGGTGTGGGGGTGTATGGCGGCAAGTGGCATGGGAAAACTCATATTTATTGATAGTTTGATGAGCAAAACCGATTACCTAAACATTCTTATAGAAAATATGGAACCCATCATTAGAAAATTAAATGTAGACCGAACCTGGATCTTCCAACAGGACAACTATCCGAAGCATACTTCTTAACAACCCCCACGGTCACCGAACATTAATCCCATTGAACATCTGTGGTAGCATTTGGACAGACAGATCAGAAAATGAAATATTACCAGCAATGACTCTCTACACGAAATCCTGCAGGAAGAGTGGTTCAACATCCCAACATCGGTGACATCAAAATTGGTAGAAACAATGCCAAGGAGGCTTGAAAATGTTTTAAAACCCAAAAGATGTCAAATAAAATACTAAACACGTTTTTTCTTCTAATTTCCCTAAACTGTACACTTTCTTTTGATGCGTTAAAAATGGAGTATTTTTGGTTTTGTTGTTACTGTTTTTGTTGCAGTGGAACTAGTTTAGTTTTTTGTTTATATATTGCAAGAGAACAATTAAATGTTTGTTAAATATACTAGAACTGGAGAACAAATAGTTTTTTAATATGTAAATAAAATGTTTTAAATGTAAAAACAAGTTGTACACTTTCTTTAGACGCTGACTGTATGTATACAATGTATACACATAATAAAAAACAACCTAGAAGGGAGTATGTAGGCCTTCCTGAGAAGGCAAGCGAGCATGAGTACTGGATCTAAAAAAGGTCTAGAAGGCCTTATAGCTGAAGGCCTCAAAAATTTCGCCGCTGGGTATGGTAAAGACAAAAATGTATTCCAAAAAACTTTAATAGTTTTTTGCAAAAGTAGTCCGACTCTCTATTTTTCAATATTACTCTCTCACATACATACATATACGGCAGGGATTGCCAAAACTAAAACTGTCATTGTATTGGTGAGAGAGCTACCCAGCAAACATAATGTCAAACACTTAAAATAAGAACAAAATAAAGAATGTTTAGATTTAGAATTTTTGCCAGATATAACCAATTTATTAAATGAATGTAATTTAAATTTTAAGGAAATAAAAGAATATACATTATACGGCCGAAATTCTCTGAAATTTTTAATTTATTTCTGACTTTGTTGTTTTGTGTTCAATTGTAATTGAAACGCGTGTGTTTGCTATGCTTCGTCCAAAAACCAACCAACAACAATGCTTAATGAATTTCTGAAAAAATGAGACAATTGTTATGCTCTGTTAAAGAGAATAAGAATATGTGTGTTGTTCGTCTGCACAATTGTGCTATGAAATGGCAATCCCTGATATACGGGCATAGAATAATATATCCATAGAAGCGTTACTAAGAGGGAGAAAACCTAATAGTGCATTTACACCTACGCCATAAACATGTTACAAGTTGTTTATGGTGATAAACTAGTTTGAGAAACTTGTTTATTCATACTAAACAAAAACAGGTTTGTAACTAGCTTTTGAGATAAACTAGTTACAAACTACGAGTTTTCGCTAATGCAACTCTGTTTTTCAACATTTTTCTGGCAACGCTGGTAACATTTGACATTTGCTCAAAAATATAAAAAACAGTTTTCTTTTAAAAAATTGCCAAACTGTAAGAAAAAACTTAAAAGATTTATTAAAAAGTGTTTTTTTTATAATATGGACAACGAAAATGAAAGGTATGTTTATATGTACGTGCAGCAAAGTTTCTTCTTAACAACGTCCATATTTTTATTAAATTTTTTTATATTGAAGTCAGCTGTTTTATGACTTGAAAAAAATAACCACTTAACTGCCTAAAATACAAATGTAAACGGTATAGTTTATGAAAGTAGCTAATGATCATAAACTAGTTTGAAAATTACAAGTGTAAATGCACTATAATGCAATGTTTCCACGGCAGTCTGAATTACTTAATTCGCGTTTTGAATTACGATTGCGAATCAAACTGTTTACACGACAACATTCGTAATTCAGTTTGACATTTATTTATTTCTTCTTCCTGTTTTTTTTTCTTCTGTTTACATGTTTTGTTTTTTTATTTATTTTGTTTGTTTGGTGCGAATTTTAAATTTGTAATTTGGATAAAAAAGGTAAGTAAAAACATAAAATTGTAGCATTATTAATTAAACAAATATAATTTAATTATTATTTTCATTATTAGAAAAAAGAAAAAGTGCAAGCAAGTAGGACCAGGGCAGCGAGCGGGCTTTATTAGAGGTGTGGGCTGAAAGAATGGCAGAGCTGCTATTTCTACAAAGGAATTTAACTTTAATCAGACTTTTTATTTCTTTTAATTTATTTATTTCATACAAAAATCTTTTTCTTTATTTTGTTTTTACATTTTTGTTTGGACAGCTGATTTTGATACATAAATAATCGTTAAAAATTAGAGATGGCAGTCATTCGTTCGTAATTCATAATGTAATTCAAACTGAATTACGTACGAACAAGGTAATTCGCACTTGAAATTTTGTATGGCGAATCATGTAATTCAGTTCGTAATTGGGGGTTGAATGACGAATGAGAGCGTGAATGACGAATAATGCCGTCGTGTGAACATGGTATAAGTCTGTTGTCAAAAACCTAAGTCGTGAGAATGTATTAGTACATAGTTTTGATATTGTATTGGTGCCGTTTTAATTTTCACCATTCACACAGAGTTGTATAAAAATGTTTAAATTTTAATTTATTTAAATTTTCTTCTATTTTCAATGCCAAAAATTGAAACTGTTCTATAAATTAAATTCCACCACAAATAAAATTAATTGTCAAAAATTAATAAAAAATATTTTTTTTCGTTTGAGCAAAATTAACGTGTTTCGGCAAAAAAGTGTCCTGAAAAGTATTCAAAAAAATGCCAAATATTGTGTAGAAGTGTAATAAAGTGGTTCGGTCTCTATTTAATCGGAATATCGAAGTTTAAATTTCAAGTATTTGTATGTGTTTAATTCTCTCACAAGTATGTTGAATTCACATATCCCAAGTATACCTTAATTCATTTCAATTCATTAGCACACATAATTTTGTGTTTTTTTTCAACACTTTTAATACATTTTCAAAACACATCCAATTTGCACAAACTAAAATATATTTTTTTTTATTATTTTTAACATTTAAGTTTTTCTGTGGTAGAATTTAAACTATAACACAGAGTTTCTATTTTTGGTATTGAAAATCAAATAAAATTCAAATAAATAAAAATTAAAAAACAGTTTTATAAAACTCTGTGTGTCTGGTCAAAATTAAAAATACACCAACACATCTACATTTTAGTTACTAACACATATTTAGACGTACATAGATAGTTTTTCACTAACACATGTTTAGAGTTAGGTACTGATGTCAGAGATTCGGACTACTTTGGTTTTTGGTTTAATTTAGTATTAAAAAAAATGAAAAGATATTTTAATTTCCTCCCGGGAAAGGAAAAATTCCGGGAAATTAGGAAACCTACTGCCGATGATTCTGACCCTGATGCAAAGGAAGAATTTTATAGCAGTCAGAGGGTGTTGTGGCTTAATTGGTTAGCGCGTTTGATCATTAAGCATCATTTTATAGCGGGATCTTTGCTGGATGTACTTAACAAGTTTGGAAAAATCAAGGGTCAACACGGCAAAACCCAGATATGCCTAAATAGATTTACAAAGGAAGTACTCTGAAATGGATCAGTGCCTGAAGTGACAAGAGGCGTTCGTTTAATCAACTAGCTGAAGATGCTCAAGTGGCTGCAGAGACGTACGAGGGACATGTACAAAATAATAAAACAGATGACAAGCGAAACGTTAAACGTCACAAAACCTTTTAAAAATGAAGATGGCATTATAACATCAAGGCTAGAATATATAACAATCAGGGAAAACATTATGCTGATATGCTCTCAGCCCCACCAACACCAGTGTTAAAAATTTGTAGATGTCAACATCCTGCGGAAAGGGACGATATTCCCATCTGTAAGAAATAAAAGCGGCAATCAGAGAACTCAAGAACCATAAGCCACCTGGTCCTGACAGCATTCCTACAGAATTATTAAATGCAGATCCATTATAATTAATCTCCCCAAAAAAGGGGATTTATCCAATTGCAAAAATTGGCGGGGGTTCTTCCTTGCATGACTAATAAATTATGTGCAAATGTAAGAAAGGAACAAGCCGGTTTTCGTCCCCATCCATCATGCCTAGATCATGCCAACACAGTACTCAAGTAATCTGTTGAATGGCGTTCACAGATTTATCTTACCTTTATAGATTTTAAAAAGCCTTTGATAAGTTGCAACATCAGGCTATTTGGAAAGCACTCGAGTGTATATTATTCAACATTGTATTGGACAATGTACTGATCAACGTGATCCCATGGGGTATTCATGGTATGCTAAATGACTTGGATTATGCGGACGACAAGCTACTGAATGGACACCTCAAGGAAGCTGAAGGAGAGGTCGTCCATCCAAAACGTGGCGCAGACTAGTGGAAATGGAATCAGCTGGTGTAGCAGGCTGGTTTATCCTGGAGCGAAATCAAACATATTGCTAACGACAAACCCAGATGGAAAATCTTTGTTGCGGCCCTATGCTCCTAAAAGGAAATATGTATACTATTATATTAAGATTACAAACTTCAAGTTTTTTTAGACTTTTGAAAAGATATACATATACCCTTCCTACATTAACGAATATTCCTGTACATTTTTGTTAATCTCATTTATGTTGATATAATTTGGTGTACGTTAACTTTTAACAAACACTGTATAGTACTTACGTTTACTTATTTATACTTATTACACCCAAGTAAGTATTTATGTACATATTAACCTTCGTTCAACTGTTTAAATGGGCATCCTTTTGGTTTTGTTTAAAAATTAAGTATTTTTTTAATTAGACATGTAAACAGCAACGAAACGTTTATGTTCATCTTGTCGGGTGCTCATGTACGAGAATTTATACATTTTTACTTATGGGTGTGTATTACAGTATTGCAGACACCCTTTTAATAGACATTGTACAAACAAAAATAATTTTCTTTGATGAATGTGCCAAGGCCAATATTTGTACAAAAGTCAAATCGTGCCCTTATAACGGGTTGTGCAAAAACTGGTATCTTGTTGAGATATGATTTTTAAATAATTAAATCAAATGAACAAAACTATTAGCAAGGGATACCAATCGGGGATTTCGGGATTTTTAAAAACAAAACGTCTAAAGGTAGGGTCACACATGGCAAATATTTGAAAAACACGTAACCGCAAAATAAAATATATTTAAATTCTTTTATTTATTTCAAAAACTTATTTTACTTAGGATGATTGAAAGCAAAACATTTTGTTTTATTAAATTTGTTGCTGTTTGATCATACAAAACACTTGTAAGAGTAACACGTCAAACAAATTTGTACTAAAAAAGTGGTTAAGCTTTTTTGAGTAAATATTTACCATGTGTGACCCTACCTTAAGAATCAGTTAATGAACTTTGAATTCCGTTTGTTATATCAGGCACGTATCCAAGGAAAGTTACAAAAATTTAAATTTTAAAGTATTTTTGGAAAATACAATTTTTAGAGCAATCTTCAATTTCGTTAATTTTAGATAAAATTTTTCAAATAAAAACTCATTTTGCGGACAAATGTTCCATTAAATGCACTGAATTACATAATTTTAGAAAAGATTATATTCAAGCTACATACTTCCATTTTAATAGAAGATATACACGGTCCATTTGTATTATCTTCAGTCTACTGCCCACCGAAACATAATAACACAAAAATAGAATATCTAGAACTCCTTAAATCTCTTGGGAATCGGTTTATAGTGGGTGGAGATTTTAACTCCAAAAATACAGTTTGGGGATCTCGATTAACACTTTCGAAAGGAAAAAATTTACTAGAAGCAATAAATGCATTCAAATGCAAATTTATAAGTACTGGAGAGCCTACTTACTGGCCAACAAATATTCACAAAAAACCAGATCTTTTAGACTTTTTTATTACCAAGAATATAAGACATATTATCTAAATATAAAATCATGCATTGAATTATCATCTGACCACTCTCCAGTGGTACTTAAATACCAAACCGATGTACTTCTATACAATCAAAATAAATTTATATACAACAAGAAAACCGACTGGGATTGTTTCGGGGAAATCTTAGAGACAAAACTCGACACAAATATATCTCTAAAAACCGAGTTAAGTTATTCTACTCCATCCAGAACACACACAGCAGATAAATTCAGTATCCCACCTCACATCCAAGAGAAAATAAAAGCTAAACGAAGATTAAGAAAAAGATGGCAAACTACAAGGTCAATTCAGGACAAAACCCACCTTAATAGGCTCACAAAAGATCTCAAAAACTTGCTAAAGAAGGGCAAAGAAGATAAACTCCAAATATATCTTACTAACCTTGGCTCCTCAGCTACAAAAAATTACTCGCTCTGGAAAGCAACCAAAAAAATAAATAATGGAATTTTACACCAGCCGCCGATCCAAAAACCTGATCTTACATGGGCCCGCACAAATAAAGAAAAAGCTAATGTTCTTGCAGATAATTTTTCTAAAACCTTTACAAAACCAATGGACGAAAAGGACACAACTCATCAAAGTTTTTCAAACAGCTCTTCCAACTCTCATATCAGAAGAATTTCAATTAATGAAATTAAAAAAATTATAAAAACAACAAAAAATAATAAATCTCCTGGTTATGATCAGATCACCGGAAAACTCCTAAAAGAATTGCCAAATAAGGCCCTAGTCTATTTAAGAAAATTTTTTAATTCAATTATAGATATTAAATATTTTCCAAAGGTATGGAAAGTCGCTGAGATAATCGCTATTCCTAAACCAAACAAAGACGCCTCAAAAACAACATCTTACAGGCCAATTAGCCTGTAAGATGTTGTTTTCTATGAACGTATTGAACCTATTCTTCTAGAAAGACTCTACTGTACAACAAATTCATCGAGTATCAAATAAAATATCGTCTGATATTGACAAAAAAAACTTTTGCGTTGCAACATACCTCGACGTTGCAAAGGCGTTTGATAGCGTATGGCACAAAAGTCTTCTTCATAAACTAAAAAATCAATTACCAAAAGATTTCTTCATAATACTACAAAGCTATCTACAAAACCGAAGATTCTATGTTAAATATAAAGACGAGTATTCAAAAATACTTTCTATAAAAGCTGGAGTACCTCAAGGTAGTGTCCTCGGACCAATGCTTTACCTCCTGTTTACATCAGATATACCAACTCCTAACGAAAAAAGAAATAAAAAACAGGTTTAGACAATTATTTTGGCTGTTAGGGAGAGAATCTAAACTAACAACTCAAAACAAACTGCTTATATACAACACAATTATAGCGCCAATTTGGAAGTACGGCGTAGAAATATGGGGATCAGTTAGCACACCAAACTTAAAAATTATTCAACGAGTTCAATATAAAATATTGCGAACTATTGTCAATGCAGAATGGTATATTAGAGAATTAAGACATATGTACATCGAGATCTAAACGTTAAAACAGTAAAAGAAATTATCCGTATCAGCAGCATTAAACATACAACTCGTTTAACACAACATTTCAACATGGAACTCAGGCAGTCGCCGGCAAACGAAACTTTCAAAACTATGTGAGCGATACTACTCGTAATTATTAGCAGTTTATATTTCATATGTATGTTTTGTGGTATTGTTGATTTTATTTTTGTGGTGAAAAAATTAAAAAAAAAAAAAATTTCAATAAAATTTAAGAAAATTGTGTGTATAAAACAATTGTTACTGGAAAAGCGTTCATTATTTACTTTTTACTATTTTTGAGAATTTAAGAGAATAATTTTGTAAATTTTATTCTCTCGTTGCAAGTATTTACTGGGAAATTAAATGAACAGACCTTATATATGTATAAGCAAATAAACAAATTATTATGATTTATAAAAACCAAATATACATACATATCGTCATATAAAATCAAAAAATCCGTAAGTTACATAAAATCCAAAATCGAATTTTTGATTGATTATGATACACTGTATCAAAATACATGTTCCTGCAAAATTTTATACTCCTACAACTAAAACCGACGATTTTATTAACACGGCGATTGATATCTAAACGTTATTATTTCAAAACTTAGGCAACACGTATCCAAGTTTGCCAGAAAATGTTTATGCAACTGTTGGAATAATTGAAAAGATGGTAAGAAATTTAGTAGATGAAAAAATTTTGAATAACACACAATCTGACACAGTACTGACGAAAAGAAAAACTTCTAAGACCATAAGATTAATTTTTGAACAATTCTATAACACAGTACCAATAAAACTGTCAAATTTAATTTCATTAAAAAGAGACACGTTGACGAACTAATTAAATTTAAAATGGAACTCATTCTTTTTTTCGTTATTTAGTTATTCAATATTTTTGTGTTGGGACACCGGTGTCCCCGTGGTCGTTAAATGGTTAAAATTTTACAACCACAACTAGAAAATGATACCAAAATACCAGAGCTGCAAATGAATCATTCATTTTTGAATTAATTCGCGAATCATTCACACAAAAAAATGAATTGAATGAAATTTGAATCAATTCAAATGAATTTAATATTTTTGAATTGATTTGAATTAACTCAAATGAATTTGGTAAAAATTAATTGCAATTCACGTCCAATTCATTTGAATTGAATTGATTTGGAATTAATTCAAATGAATTAGAAAAAAGAATTAGCAATTCATTTGAATTGAATTAATTTTCAACTCATTTGAATTGATTGAAATTTGAATTGATTTTGTAAGTAAATCTAGTAAGCATCACTGTCGTTTTGTCATTCAACTAATTTTTTATGTAAAAGACAGCAAGCATTACATACATTGTTATTTTTCCTGATTTTTGATTATTTGTGGAAGATAGTTTTATTTTTTGAAATAAATATAAGATAAATATTAGCAAAAAGTTTGTCGTTGGGTGGTCGAGGGTCACAAAATTTCAAAAATTATTAATTGCTACTTGAATATTAAATGTGTTTTGTCGTTCAGCGTATTTCATAATAAAAATCAGTTCTTCTTGAAGAAACAAACTCCAAACACCATGTTTTCATTGATCAGCCGCGGATACAGGACAAGGCTTTTCAATTTTTGTACTGGATATTTTCATTTTGGTAGGAGAAATTTTTCATTCCCCCTAGAGATTTGCTCTTGAATTTGATAGATTGCAACTCATTTTTGATTCATTCATTTGAATTGCTAATTCTTTTTTCTAATTCAATTGAATTAATTCAAAATCAATTCAATTCAAATGAATTGTAAATGAATTGCTAATTTTTTTTCTAATTCAATTGAATTAATTCCATTCAATTCATTTTTTCAATTCCATGAATTAATTCAAAATTTAGCTAATACATAATGAATTAACATCAAAAAAGAATGATTGATTTACAGCTCTGCAAAATACACGATATCTCCAAAAAATCATCGAATAAATACAACCCAAAATATTTTTTATTTGATAAGAATCTAATTTCCAGCATAAAGTATATACATATGAATGTGTCAATCTGACAGAAGCTCAAAACTTATTACTTATTTTTGAGTAGTTTAAAAACTATTGCGAATTTTAAAGAACTTCTAGTTCTGTTAATGCAGAGGCATGTATACCAAAAATTAATGAATGCAAAAAAGGTAAGTATCGAAAATACATTTTAATTTAAAATGTACCCCAAAACGATTGGCATACGCTTTTGTAGAAATATTTAAAAAAATTGAGATTTGCTAATTCATTTCATTTGTAAAAATATACTTGTATTTGGAATACCTAGTTGGTCGACAAAACGGTTACATGATACCCTGCACTTTACCGTATGAATATTAGACTTTTTCTATTATAAATCATATACAAATATGAAATTTTTAAATTTAGATGTGTGGACAAGAAAATGTTGTTACTATATGCACATTTAAATGTTTCTACATTTAAAAACAGAAGAATATAAATTGTGGAAATACTATGTACCATGATTATGACAAGATGTAGGGCATGGAATGGGTCACAAATATACGCAAAGGTTAAATAAATACAACGAAACACATTTATGCAAGTAAACGTACTTAGAAAAGGGCATTTCAAGTCACATGAACACAAATGTAATAAATTAATTTAATTATGTCCTGTACAAGTGTTCAAAATGACAAACAACGATAACAAAAAGCAAAGACATTTAAAAGCACAATGTAATCAAGAAAAACATCAACAATAAATACTAATGCCTTACTTAATGAATAGATTCACTGAATGGGTTGTATTTCAATGAATAAAAGAGTAAATAAGTGAAAGAACAAGGACTGACCCCCATTATCATACAAACTGCAATTCAATTGCAATAACGATAACGATGATGGCCTTGTCAACAATGTTTTATGTGTTTAAGTGTAAATGATAATTTTATGTTGCACAAGGAAATATTATTGTACTAACAGTATGCAAAGTGTACGACTATATAATTGTTAAAAATATATATATACATATTTTTTTAATTGAAAAAAATAATATAAGTGAGTGAGAATTCTATAGGGAAACTTTTTGGTACTTTTTATTTATTCTAATGGTACTTTTTGTAATTTCTTCACCAATGAACATAGAAACCTGAAATAAAGCTTATATGGAACCGAGTGAGTGGGAGGAAACCACAAGTGTGGACTTTCTAATACTTTGTCTATATTCTAATGATACTTTTTTGAATTTTCTATAACAATGGACTTAGAAACATGAAATTAAGCATATATGGTCCTAAGTGAGTGCAAATTTAAGGGGATACTTAATGATACTTTTTATTTAATATAATGGTACTTTTTATAATATAATACCAATTAATTTAGAAACATGAAATAAAAATTATATGTACCCGAGTGAGCGGGGGACTTAATAGTACAAATTCTTTCTTCTAATTGGGGTGGCGAAGCGCACCGGGTCAGCTAGTAGGGAATAAAAATGTGAAAAAAGTAAAAAAAAAACATTTTTTTCCCTTGTGACCTCAAAACTTCAGCACGTCTTAACCCCAATTGATGCTCCTAAAATTTTTTCAGGACGATTTATTTCACCAAATTGTCTTAGACTGGGAAAAATTAAACTTTTGTTTGTTAAGGGGCACCCTAGACTAGAGTACACACTGGGGTGATTTTATAAAATCGATTTCCTATTTTTATAGATGCTCACGTCTAGATTTGTGCCATTTTGGGTAAAAATACGATTATAAAAGTTTTAGCTCAATCGGAATTTGCCTTCTTGTGCCGAAAGTTTCTCGAAATTTTAAAAATGACTACTACTTTTTCACATTTGTCCTCACTTATTTTCTGAGAAAAATTTTCTCAACTATTCTGACATCTCTTGAACTTTACGCCATTTTGCAACATCTGGCATTTACTAGTTAATTTTTCTATACTAATATGGGGGAATCCCAACTTTGGTTTTGACGTACCGTTTGAAAATGTACTTACAGAGAAATATTAATGTAATGTTTGTTGTGCTAAGAAAAACGGTTAAAGATTACCGGTTCAATAAAACAGGTCAACAGCAAAAGGCTTCACTAACCACTATATAGTAGATTTGATGCATCATGGTTACCTAAGTACAAAAATGGTAAAATGGTTAGATTTTTTAAAAAAAATTTTATCTAAAATTGTGAATTTTTTTTGGATTTTCTCCACAAAATTAATGATAACTCAAAAAGGGTTAGTCCAATGTTATTGAAGTAAACTTAGAAACCTTCAAATTTACATAACCTTTAATTCGGTTATACATATATTGCGCTTTAATCGGCTCAGTAGTTTCGCAGTTATAATAACAAATTGAAGCAAAAAATATACTTTTTAAGTGAAAATAGCAAATTTTTGTGTTTTAAAAAACTCAGGAAAAATCGAAAACGGCAGAACTTGTTCAGGTTTACTACTTTGTCGCAAAGCCGCATATAATACCAACAAAATGAGATATCGAAGATAAAAATCGATTGATTCTTTTCGAATTTATTCACAATTAAGTGAATTCGCTCATTTTCACAAAATTTAACTTTTTTGTTTGATATACATAAAATTGAGTTGTTAAATGTTTGATATACATAAAATTGAGTAGTTAGTGTTCTTCCCCATGCTATGTATTAATTTTTACATATATATTGCGTTTTAATCGGCTCTGTAGTTTCGGAGTTATAAAAACAAATTGAAGCAATCATGAAAAATCCAAAATGGCAGAAATTGTTTGGATTTATTGCTTTATCGCTTATTTTCAGAAAATTGCATGTGCGTACAAGCGTGTACTTTGAGCGTACATTTACATGTGTTTTGTTTTTGTTAAAATTTGTGTTACAATAATAAAACACATGTAAAACTAACCGTTTTTGAGTTATCATAAATTATGTGAAGAAACATTTAAAAAAATTCACAATTTTAGAAAAAAAATCTATTCATAGAATTTAAAAATTTTACCATTTTTGTACTACTGGAATGAATCACAATACATCAAAATTGTGTAGTGGTTGTCCTGTGTAATTAATGTCCAATGTTCGTATACGAGTTAATTGGACATTCATCTTAATAAATAACAGGAAACAAGCTGCCATCTAACCATCAAATGTAACGTTGGACTATCTTTCTGTGATGCCGCAAAACTCCTCTGAAAGAAGTTTTTGTTTTATGGGAGAATGCTAGAATACCTTGTCAATTACAGAAGAATACTGTCCGCAAAGTCGAAAAATTATAGAACGAATGGAGAGCACTTCAGAAATGTTCAACTTTAAAGGCGGAAAATAATCGTGCATTACATCAAAACTACCTAATTGATGGGGCTGTGAAGATGCCATTTCCAAAATGAGCAATCAGGAAGATATTAGGTTTTTGACGCATCAGAGAATGAAGGGACGTCAGGGACATATGGAAGGTGTCGACCTTAAAGCAAGAAGATATGCAAGAAAAGCAATAGCTGATGAGCGGCGATGTCTACAGATATCACTATCAAGCGTTGTTAAGTTTCTACTATATTTTCCGAATTTTAATAGCAAGGTTATTCTCCATAAAACTCGTTCTTGATTATGTAATAAAATATTATACTCTTGAAGGCTATACAATGTTTCTTAATTTGCTTTTATTTCCACTGCAATAGAAAATGTAGAAGAGATCTCATTCTCTTCAGAATAAGAACTGATAGAAATTTTCTCGGACGATTTATTTACTGACAATGGAAAAGTCCAATACAGGCAGAAAGACAATACAGACGAGGATATAAAGAAGTAATAACGGAGAAGTTAGCAGTATTGTTAGATTTGCAAAATTTTTGATAGAATCAGAAACGAATAATTTTCGCAACCGCTGAAAAAAACCGTTTTTCGAATAATTTGAACAACTCCAATTCATTGATAAACATTTTTTGTTAGATAAAATCCTTTACTGACAAACATCATCACTGCCAACATTTTATATCGTGTTTAGGGCAGCCAGTTTTGTTTTTGCAAAAAGCGAGACAATTTTAAAGATAATAAACTATTAAGTGCGAATGGTTTTTCATCATTGTAAATGCAAAATTTTAAAGTTTTTTTTGTGTATTTTGTTATTTGGTTACAGTAAAATTTTGCATTTGCAATGATGCTAGACCATTCGCACTTAATAGGGAACTCCGCTATTGTATTTTTTCCCAAATTGTAAATCTTATAATAGAGTTAAATTAAAGAATATTTCGTCCTGTATAAAAAACATGTTTTGTTCGTTTGTTTGCTACTTGAACATGATTTGGAAATTTTCCATACAAAAAAAAAAAATATGTATATTGGAAAATATTGGGAGCCATAAATATAGCGAATATCGGTATATGTAAATGTCAGTATACAAAATAAATAGGTAGTTTCGAATATCTGGAGAATTATCACTCTGAAAGTCTTCGAACTTTTTACGAGCCAATTTCTTATCTGTGTATGAAGTCTAATCAAAAATGGGACTTCCATAGAGAGTAAATAGTTATTTTCGAATATCTGGAGAACTATAATTGTGGAAGTCTTAAAATTTTGCCGTACTATTCTACATAGTTTGGGTTAGTGTGTTAGTGGGCGTGACAACTCTCATACAATGTAAACTTTTAATTTCGAATATCTAAAGAACTATAATCGTAAAAGTATTTAAACTTTTTATGAATCAATTTCTTATCACTATACGGAGTTTTGATGAAAATAGGGGATTGAAATGAGCAAAAAAAAACATTACAACAGGAATTTAAGGGGTTAAAATGTTCCGCAAACATATTATCCGTAACATTTTACTATAAGTCCCTAAATACACCAAAACGGAAAATTCAACCAGAAAGTCAGAAATAAGACATAACAAAAGAGAGCCGAGGGTTAATTTCGCATTTATTAATCATTTTATTTTAAAGAACATTTTAGGTATAAAATGTATTCAGCAGATTTATGCAGAATGTTACGGAGAACATTTTTGTAGAATATGTTAACCCACTAACTCCTCAAGGCATGGGTCTTTTTTGTCCTTCTTTTAAAAAAAGAGCAACAAACTCCATTAAAACAGGGATTTAAGGGGTTAAAATGTTCCGCAAAATATTGTCCGTGAAATTTTACTATAAGTCCCTGAATACACCAAAACGGAAAATTCAACCAGAAAGTCAGAAATAAGACACAACAAAAGTGAGCTTAGGGTTAATTTCGCATTGTTGGTTTTTGAGAAAGGGCAAAATTTTTTTTCTTAAAATGTTTAAGTGCTTACATCTAGAATTGTTCCTTTTAGTGTAAAAATGCAATTGTAAAAGTTTTAGCTCAATCGAACTTTGCCTTCCTTAAAAAATACCGTTTTTCATAAAATATCTTAATTTTTTCTGCTTTAGCTGATGATTTATTAAATGTATAACAATAAATTTACTATCAAATGAAGGACTACTTTATTCTTTACATTAAATTTATTATAATACATAGAAAAACAATAATTAACAAAATATTTTAATTAAGATAATATATTTTTTGGTGTTTCATGAACAGCGGTGCCTAAACGGCAACGTTCAGAGGAGGATGCGACAATTAAGAGCCAGCAACCAGGCCCGAAAAGGCCTAAAGCGGCACAAAGATCTCTAGCTAAGTCCTTTAGCGAGATTGTCAAAGACAACCTCGTAAGGCAGTTATAGATCGAAGTGTCAATGACGGATCAAGATCTCAATCAAATTGGGATATGGTGAAGCAAAAATTGGTAGGGGTGTTTTGGAAAGTTCTCAAAGAGAACCCAGGCACTCGTCCTCAATGTGATGATGCTGGTTGGTACCAGGGTCACGTCAAACTCATGTCTTGTGTGGATGAACGCTCAGCGTTGCTACTCAAGACTGCCGTCGCATCGTTGGGCGAAGTCAGTCTTGAGTATCTAGGCTATCTAGGCTAGGTATCGGTGAGTGAGATACTCCGAAAGCCTAGATCCATAGTTAAAATACCAGCTGAGCCATCTAGCCCAGAGGAGATCTTGGAGATCCTCCAGTGCTGTAACCCACAGCTTCCAACTAACGACTGGAAAGTTGTCAAGGTTACTGATGCTGAGGGATCTTCCAGAAAGGCGATCGTCGTCCTGAATAAGGACTCCTTGGGGCCGCTAATGAAGATACAAGGGAAGGTGTACTAAGGATTTGGTACGATCATCCTGCGTGTTGGACGAGGACGCCATCCTGAATTCTGACCAGGAGGACGCCGACGTCACCGTTGTACAAATTGAGCAAGGTGAAGGTGACGCAAATAAACCTTCACCACTCTAAGGCAGCATCTGCGGCACTGCTGCTCCGAATTGCTAAAAACGAGGAGGAGCTAGTCATGGTCCTTGGATCCATCAGGATCGTATCTGTGGACTATGTCTGAAGGGCTATAAGCTCTACTACGCTAAAGGCGCAGGTAAAATTAGATCCTGTATACTGGCAAAAAGCTCTTTGAATATCTTCATTCTGTTTGATTACAGCAATGAAGATACAGTAGCAGTCTCATGGGAAACCAATGAAGGCAGTTTATTGTGGCTGATTTCCAGCTATGTGGCGCACGATCATGGGGAGCATCCGCCAAATGATGATGTCCGCAGTGCTGTTAAAAAGGCGAATGGGTCCAAGATACCTTCTGTGCTGACGCTAACTCGCACCACATCATATGGGGTAGCAGTGACACCAATACAAGAGGTGAGAGTCTTTTCAGCTTCATTCTTAAAAGACTTGCAAAATTTAAATGCACTGCTTTGAAATTTATACAACACAATATTTGAAATGAAACAATATAATAACTATAGATCTGAACGTGAGTGATAACTGGCTCCCGATATAAAACATTAAAATTCTCGCGATCGCGCTCACTAACATGATTTTTTTATTAAGCTAAATTGTCTGCCTTCGTATTAACCACAAAAAAAAACTTTTAAACAAGCGTGAGTGCATGAGAGTTAAATTGTTAAAATTCCGCGTGCTATTCATTCACGATTAGAAAATCAATGGATGGAAAACTAAACTGAAATAAAGAAAAGTAATCGGTAAAAGTTTATTATTATTTATCTCATTATAATACAAGAATATAACCAAGTCCAGGCCTGACTCTCGTATTATTAATCACAACACTTGCACATCTCTTATAAAAAAAATGACAATAACAACGACAGCAATAAAACGTTTATCAGAATCGCAAAGTGCTTTTTGGTGGTAGACTTAAAGGGTGAAGCTTTTACTAATTTACATATAACCTATGAGGCGCAGCGATGCGCAACCTAATTTTCTGAAACAACGCCTAACTGTCCAGGCTTTTAAATTATATTAAATTCTCTGAGCCCAGCTAATAACTTTATGTCCATTTGAACTGACAAAATCCATTTTTTTTTGCACTTCCAATATAAAAACTAATATCAAAGCCACTTCCACAAATAATTCATATTTAAATTTAACTAAAACATATCAATAAATAACTGAACTTGATGGTTGCATAATTAGATTTGTTAATTTTTTTAAATTATCTATCAAAATGCTATTTGGGCCGTCGCTATCGACTGCTCTTTCTCCGATCACCAATATATTGACTTTAATATTAGTGTAACTTATAGGAGTGTTAATAACATTCTAAATAGGAGGAAGACCAATTGGGAGATACAATGTGACGCACTCTCTCGGTCTTTACCAAACCCGCCCTCTATTGAGAATAGGGAAGATATTGAGGTAGCAGTGGAGACACTCACAGAAGCGTTCCAATCGGCTACTAACTTGGCCTGTAGGCCGATCATCCGCAGAGGTAAGAACAAGCCACCATGTTTGAATCCTGAAATAGCACACGCCAGAAGGACGTGTCGTAAACTGTTCAACGAGGCTAAGAGGTTGCGTTACTGGCCGGCATACAAGTCTTCATTGACTCACTTCAAGAACCTCACGAGGAATGCGAAAAGGAAAGCCTGGAGGGACTTCTGTAGCGGCGTGGAAGGATCCTCTGAGACTAACCGATTATAAAATTTATCAACCTCTCCGGTTGTACCAAGCTATATTCAGAAACCCTGTGGTAGATGGACTCTGAATAGTAAGGAAACACTTGAATTCCTACTGGACACTCATTTCCCGGGCTGCCTCCCAGTCGATGTTGAAACTGTGAATGGGGCTGCTGATTCTGTTGCTCCGTGTGATAACTCTGTTCCGATAAACAGGGATAGAATCCAATGGGCAATCAAAAGCTTCGACCCGTTTAAATCTCCTGGGCCGGATGGCATTATTCCTGCTGATCTTCAAAAGAACGAAGAAATAGTTGTACCATGGCTCATTAACATATTAACACAGCGTGTATCAGATGGACCTATATTCCTACGTGGTGGACGAGGTTTAGAGTAGTCTTCATTCCTAAAGGAGGTAAGGCGACTCATACTAAACCAAAGGACTACAGACCAATTAGTCTCGCATCCTTTTTGCTGAAAACCCTAGAAAGGATGATTGATGTATACCTGAGAATGACCATTCCGCCTGAACTTATCTCTAAATCCCAACATGCCTACACTTAGGGCAGATCTGTGGAAACAGCTCTACACTCGCTAGTTGGCTCCATTGAAAAGCCGCTATCACATAAGTAGTATTCACTTGTTGCCTTCCTTGATATTGAAGGAGCTTTTAACAATGTCAGACCCGACGCCATCCAACAAATACCAATTACAATTACAAGTAATTGGAATTGGATTTTATCAATTACCAATTACTGTAATTAGTAATTGGTATATGGTAATTACCAATTACATATAATTGGTAATTGGTAAAGTAATTGCAAGTAATTGATAAAAAAGTAATTCTAATTACATGAAAGGTAATTACATTTAAATTTTTTCTAAATTTCTAAACAACATTAAATAATAACACTCTGCTACAAAATAACACTTTTTATCAGAACTTGAAAATCGGCCTAATGGGTGTTGTAGGCCTAGGTGAGGACATACTAAAACCGTTTTAAAAGATTTTGTAAACCCCCTCAAAACTTTGAGTTATTTTGAAAAAAACTGTTTAGGTTAGATCCTAGTACTTTAGTACCTAGAGGCAAAGAATTAAGCTTTCATAAAATGTATATTTTTTTTTCGTAATTTTTCAAATTCAACAATAGCACAGGCAACAATATCTAAACCACTACACGGCAGAAATTGTTCAGATTTATTGCTTTATCGCAAAGCCTCAATTAAGTGAATTCACTTATTTTCAGAAAATTGTCTTTTAAAATCATCAATATTTTGATCGAGCTGTAAAGTAATAACCTAGCTGTAAAGAAAGTAGTAAATCTATCCCTTATAGATGTTTGATGACTTGACAGACTCCAATTGATATATTTTGGGTCACGTATGTGCTATTTGTATTGCAGATAGATGTCAATTATTTACTTTATGCATCCCATGTAATCTAGCGTAAAGACAATTGTCACTTAAGTGCCTCTAAGTAATCTAAGTAATGCATTCGTCTCTAAGTAATACAAAGGATCAATTGACCCTCTGCTTGGGACATTCACGTGTTAAAATAACAAGTCACGTAACTAGCTGTCACCCTAAATTATAGGTAAAGTCACTAGTCTCATAGAACTGCTGGGAAATGACTGCGGTAAAACTTTGTATCTATGTATATGAAGTTACAAAATCGTTCGATAACGAAATCTCTTAAAAATTGAAATTGCAAATTGTAATGAAACAACATAACTCTAAACTTTTTTGAAGCGAAATTTTTTGAAATGGTAATTTTCAATTGCTCATAGAAATGAAGAAGTTAGTCGACAACATTTGGAGCTATTTCTATAACAAATTCGACAAATATGTTGCCCATTGAAACAAAAAATTATATTTTTATTAAAAACTTGGATAATATGCACATAAATATGCATTTTGAACTTTAATATATTTGGACGTTAAATTTGGACGTTCGAGAAAAAACATGCATTTACATATTAATAACATAACATGTTTGGTTTCTATTAATTTTTATTTTTTGTATATTGTGTAATGTACGAGTTATTTAATAATTACATTGTTGGTAATAAATACTTTAAAAGTAATCATTACACATTTTTTATCAATTACTTTCAATTTCAATTAATTTTTACCCATTACATGTAATTTGTAATTGACAATAACCCAATACCAATTACATGTAATTAGTAATTAGCAATAACCAACTACCAATTATATGTAATTGGTAATTGGCATTCAGCAATTGCAAATTACATTTAATTGGTAATTTGCATTTGCCAATTACAAATTACTTATAATTGGTAATTGGTTATTGCCAATTACCAATTACACGTAATTGGTAATTGGTCCTGTAATTAATTACAAAATGTAATTGGTAGTGCCCAAGTCTGGTTCACACATGGTAATGTCGATTACTGCATCGCAAAACCATTTTTCGATAAGCATCTTCATATTATGATCCCGAATAGGGATTTATGGCAGCGCGGACTCTTCCCTCCTGCTGATGTCATACGGATATATACGGATGGCTCTAATAGGGGTAACAGGGTCGGTGGAGGTTTGTATATTGAAAACTTTGGGATAAAATCCTACTTTAGGCTAGCTAAATTCTGTACTGCTCTTCTGGCGGAAATTACTGCCATGAAACGCGCATCCAACTGGCTGAGGTATTATCGAATATCTGGTGATATATGTATATTGGTACCGTGAAATAGCTCCCAAATGAAATAACTTCCAATGAAATAATTCCCATCAAAAATGAAATAATTCCCAAACTTGAAAAATGAAATAACTACCAAAGGGTAAAATGAAATTACTCAAAATAATCGGCGATTTCATATTTTTTAAAATATTAGTCCCAAAAAGCGAAATAACTCCCAATGAAATAAATCGCAATAGAAACTAAATAATTCCCAACCCGAAGCAATTTATTTATGTAATCTAAAAAAAGGAACTACAATAGTGAAATTATTCTTTACTTACCAAACATTTTTTGCATTGCGGGCCTATAGCGTAGCGCAAAGTTTTACTCCTCTGGGATGTGTCAAGAACTGGCTTCACTCAAAAAATTTGTTTTGCATTGCTAAGGATTTCTCGTTCGGGGTGTATCAAAATATGGCTTCGCTCAGAAAAGATTTCTTTCATTGCAGAAAGGTTTTATAATATTTCAGAAAGCCGATTTTCATTTCGCACCATATTAAGAAATCGTTGCAACCTGACAAAGGCCGACGATGTAAAAATAATCTTCTCTGAGCGAAGCCGGTTTTTGATACACACAGAGGAGAAAACCTTTGCAACAAAATTATGAAATAACTCCCTATGCGTTAGGAGTTGTTTCATAATGAAATAAGTCCTAAGTTGTGTGAAAAATTTTTTGGGTGTTATTTCATCTTTTCGTGTGGAGTTATTTCACGGTACCATGTATATTTACTGACAGCAAGGCTGCCGTTAACGGAATAGTGGGTGTCTTTACGACACCTAAATGAGATAGCGAGACATTCTAGGATAACGCTTATATGGGTCCCTTGACACGATGGAAATCAGAGTAATTGTATAGCAGATGATCTGGCCAAAAGGGGTGCGATGATGAGTGAGGAGAAATACCTTTTCTGGTATTTCCCTTGTTAAATGCAAAACGGCTGTTCAGCAGAAACTGTATGAGACTTCACAAAACAGGTGGACTATTGTAAATACCCTGATGTCTACCCCTTGGGTATCACAATGGGATCAGATCTGAATGGACCCAAGTAAGCTGCTTGTGGAGCAGCAGCCCATGGAACCTAACCTAACCTATTATAAAAACAGCACATAAATAAAAATGTGTTCTTAAAAATCGTTCAACACATTCTTTCTGGAGAAGTTTTGGTAATAGTTTTCCATTCCAATAAACAACAGAACCCTCCAAGTCCAATTTGTAAAACTTCTGCTTGATTTTCTGAGCTCTTTGAATTCGAAAGGATATTCTGCGCTTTCTTACCGTACTTCTGCTAAGAGCTAATTCCTCGGCATTATATTCCAGACTTTTAGCGGTTGCGAAAATTATTCGTTTTTGATTCTATCAGAAATTTCTAATAATACTAATAGCTTCTCCGTTCGAGAAAAAAACGAATATTTTTGTTTTGCATATTTAATGCAAAATTTTAAAGCTCAGTTTAAGATTAAGATAAGTTCAAAAGCCACACAAAGGAACTACTATTGCAACAACCGTATGTCCTCAAATCATTTAGATAGCTTCCTCTTATTGAAATATTATTTTAAAAACTACAACCAACTATTTTTATTTATTTTATTATTATATAAAAGTATGTATTACTTAATATATACTTTCATTTGATTTCAAATTCTGTGTAATTTGTATTTAAAAAATTTTTAATTTGTAAATTTAAGTTATGTATGTATGTATGTTATCTTGTAAATATGTAAACGTCTGCATATTTTTGGTGTATGTGAGTGAGCCTACATTAAATCCAGTATAAAGAAATATACAATTTTATTTCTTTCTAATGCTGTTCATTCAGCAATGTATGATATTTTAGAACACGTTTGAATATGTATTTTTACCCAGATTCAAAAGCATTAATCTAAAGCAATTTTATGCATTTTCATGTATTTGATTTATGTTGACACAATTTTTGTTAATTACACAATTCTAATTTCATATCTAGGGAAACTGCCAAGGCACACACTCGTTCATATCAAAAGTTTGTTACTAAAGTTAAATACAGGTATTTAATAGTTTTTTAATGAAACACACCTTTAGAACTCATCTAACTTTTAAACATACTCATATTTAGAGTTCATGTATGAATTGCAAAAACGCTGTATGTTACATTAAGATGACCGTATTGTAAAGCTTTACTGAGATTTTATTCGAATTTACATTAATAATGTTGTATAGTTAGAGTATTTTTTTTTATTGGTAACTCTAAATGAAATATTTAATTGTAAAAGTTTTCATACATTAGCAAATTTAGTTAAATACATTTCCAAATTGGAAATTCCAACACTACTATCTGATCTAGCTATAAAATACACCTCCATGCGTCAGGAATAATAATTAAACCCTGGAAAAGAATACTTATCGAATCGAAGTGCATCAAGTAGTTAGTTACTAGTAGTGTTGCCAGGAGCTGGCAAAAAAGAGGCTATATTGACTTCAAAAAAAGTGCAGAAAAAGTTAAAATATTATAAATTAAGAATTTAGGGTTCTATTTATTTTTAAATAAAAAAATAGAAAATATGTTCATAAAAATCATAAAAGTAAATAAAATTAAAACGGTACACATCGACGGCAAACAAAAAATAAAATTACTCATTTATAAAAAGATATACGTTAGAGTGTCCCTATAAGCCAACATCTATTTTTTTATATATGAGGCATTTCATGTCAAGTGAACCAACTTTTGAAATCGATGTCTTCCGATCGGGATGAAATGTGCACCAAGTTCTTTTGGATAGTAATTCAGACACCATTTTCAACAAAATCGTCGAGAACTCTCTGAGTTAGAGATGAAAAGGAAAACCTCTAAGCTTTATTTAAAAAAAAAACACCTGCTTGGCCAAAATATCAAATTTTGACCCCCTCTAACTCAGAGAGTTCTCGACCGATCTTGTTGAAAAATTGTGTCTTAATTACCAATAGAACTAACCATGGTGCATATTTCATCCCGATCGGAAGACATCGATTTCAAAAGTTGGTTCACTTGACATGATCATTCTATTATTGAAAAAAGGCTCCTGAGTATTCAAACAGTAATGTAAATTTTGTACTATGGGAGGCCAATCCACCCAACTGTAAAAAAATTGTTAAATAACACAGGAAAGGTATCCCAGCACATGTCCGATTTTAATCGTAAGTGGAACAGTTCGTCCAAAAAGATAACGGAAGCAACTATAAAATCTTTAATGTTAGGATTTCCGGAAAAAGTGGATACATTTATAAATACGTCAATATTTTTATGTTTATTGAATTTGTATTTTGAACGGTATTAGGTTTATTTAACATAAATTTTAAAAGTTTTTTGGATCACTCTTTATTTTCATTTTCCTGGCGAATCTGTTAACAAATATTTCATTATTTCCTATTGTATACTTATTTAGGTTTAATGAATATGACTAGAAAAGTAACTAAATATTTTTTTACTTTACTTATAAAAAGGTGAAGAGCAAACAAGTTAGAGTGATATATTCATCTGTGTCGAATCTTAAATACCCTCCACCTAAATTCAATAAGAAACTACTAATTCAGAAACTACACAGGTACAGAGGTAGAATATCAGTACATATTTGGTGTTTGTAATTGAAGGTTTAGCGTTAGTGTTGCCAATTCTTGGAGCCTAAATTCTCTGTAAAAATTGGCTAAAATTTTTTAATTAAAAAACACATACATTTTATACAAAAAAGAACTTAGGATGTTGTATTTGGCTGTGCCGAATCGACAAATCTGTATGTTGATCCTTAACTTTAAAATAACGTATTATTTTAGAGTTTCCAAAAAACCGTTTCGGTTTTGTGATAATTTATTAAATATTAAGTGTTATATTTAGAAGCAAAATCAGTTGATAATATAGGAAATTATATACGGGTGTTCAAGAAGATATAGAAAATTGGTACTTATGTATATACATTAAAGTTGGATAATATTACGGTTGCCAGTTTTATTTTTGCAAAAAGCTGGAAAATTTTAAAAATAGGTGAAAAATGGAGGGATTTTAAAAACTTTCGCGGTACAAAAGATAATAAATTTTACCTCAACTATCTTAACACTAGCGAAGTTCACTTTTAAATGCGAATGGTCTTGCATCATTGTAAATGCAAAATTGTAAATGTTTTTTGTGTATTTTGTTATTGGATTACGGTAAAATTTTGCATTTGCAATGATATACATATATTGTAAATATACGCAATAAATGTGTAAGTCTTATAATAGAGTTAATCCTTAAATGTATTATTTTTACTTTTATTTTTCTATAAAGTATCAAATATTTAGTTGATTTTTATTTATTATATTTCATTTAGCTTTAGTTTGATTTAGAATTTCGTTAGCTGAAACTTTTCGTACTCCATTTGAGGGGCTTAGAGCACAAGGGATTCAAGTGACTAATGTTGAATAATGAGAAAAATGAGAATAAAGTTAATTTACAATAAAAAATGTTAGATGTTATCTGGAATATTGCTTTTTAATTAATAGAGATCCTGAGATATATTTTAATCTAACACGATAAAAAAATACAATATTTTACATATACAAATACCCAAAAATTACCTTTGAAGTGGGGAAAGTCGCACATATACCCCTTGTGATTTAATTTTTTTCAAAGTTCTGAATTACCTGATAAGAAAACCACATAGACTCAATTTTTTTTATTAACAGTTTATTAAGAAAAGCTTTTATGGTTCTTTGTTACATTTTTTAGTCGTCATAATCAGATTCCATGACATCATCGGGGTCATCCTCACTTTGATTTTCGATTCTTTCCGGAATTTATTCCATTCTATCGTGAGGAAGTGCTTTAAACCATTCATGGTAAATTGGTGGTATATAGCAAATAAGATCTTGTAGGTTCTTGAATTTCTGGAATATTATTGTTTTGACGCTGTTTTTTGGAGGAAGTTGTGGTAGTAACTACACGACTCGGTCAACATTTCGAGCTTTCAGATTTAGTTTGGTGAAGTTTTCTTGCACATTCATAAGATATTTGTATGAGATGATCAGATTCAGAAAATTCGTCAATATTATTTTCAGATTCACTTATTTTTAATAAATAATAAAAAATCAACAATTATTAATATACTCGATTCCATTATTTTATTTTTTTCTTTTTTGGAAAATAATCCACAAAGGTATTTGAAACAGGTGTTTTGATAACAAGTGATGGAATTAATCGCTAGATTTTAGCTGATCACTTATCTGAATTCACTAAATCAGTCCATGTGAAAAATTAATTTTAATATTTGCTTAGAGCACAAGGGGTTTCAGTGCTCATATACCCCTTGTGCTCCAACCGAAACAGGTATTTTAATGACAAGTGCTAGAATTGTTCGCCATATCTCGCTAACGGTTGAGAATCCCACGCTCAACTCTTGTGCTATGAACTTTTCTGAACTTCACCTACTAACTCCATATGTTAACTCAATTTGAGAAAAAAAAGGCACTTGAACCCCTTGTGCTCTAAGCCCCTCATTTGATTTTTCTGAATTAGTATTAAGCTTATATTCGTCTAAAATTAAGTGGACCTGGAATGTAGACAATTGGCAACAATATGCATTAAAGGGTTAAATTAAAGAAAATTTCGTCCAGTATAAAAAATACGTAACATGTTTTGTTGGTTTGTTTGTTACTTTAACTTGATTTGAAAATTTTTCATAAAAAAAATAAAAAAAATATATTGGAAAATATTGGGAGCCAAAATAACTGTACATCTTTTGAGGTCAAGAACGAATCAAGCCAATATCGGATACTCTGTTCCAAAGTGAAGCGTATTGCAGAGAGAACGTTCTGGACGGGACAACGTTTGGACTATAAAGCGGATGAAGCAAAACTTCCCAATCACTTTGTTTTAAGTGGTGTTTAACAGTTAACTGTAATTACTGCAGCATTTCAGATGTATCAGCTTCAATTCGTATTTCCCAGCTTTTGGATGAATCCTGCTTCCTGCAAACGTTTTGAAATTGCTAACTCAGTAGTTCCAAAATATTTAGCAAGCTCTTGTTGAGTTTGACAACTATCTTTATTGATTAACGACTCCAATTCTTGGGTATTTCAGTTACGGACAACCAGCCAGAATATGGACATAATGATTTTTAATTATTCAGAGTCGATTGATCATTAAGAAATAACTGGTTAAGTATACTCTTTTCTTTTCTGAATAAATATTTGCTCACGGGAAATACATACATATCAGTTCCACTTAATTGTTTACTCTTTTTTATACATTTCCCTCATAATGATGTTCTTTAAAACTAGATATGAAATAAGTATTTTTACATTTGGAAAATACCAAAAAAACCGGGAATTACGAATCTCGGGATTTCATGACTACAAGCGGGACAATCCCGCGAAAATCCGGACATTTGTCAACCCTAGCTAATATGCTTCTTAGTAAGGAAATAATCAAGAATAGGGGGCTCAATGGTATTATGATACCAAACAAGTAAGAGTGCTATATTCGGCTATGCCGAATCTTATATACCCTTCACCTTTGGTGTGGATGCATTATTATTTTTTATAATTAGTATATAGGTATGTATGTACATTGCCCACTTTCTGCTTACAGCATCCTAAATTTATCAAGAACACAAAAAACAACAACAACGCCAAACGAAACAGAACATTAAAAGAAAAAACAAAAACAAAATACGCAAGGCAATGAAACCAACACACATCCAAACATACGTTTAATTGTATAAAAAACAACAACAACGCCAAAAGAAACAAAACACAAAAGAAAAACAAAATACGCAAAGCATGCACATTCAAACATACGATTTGTTGATTTTTTGTCAAAAAAACCAACACACAACCAAACAAAAGTTTAGTTGTATAAAAAACAACAACAACGCCAAAAGAAACAAAACACAAAAAAAAAACAAAATACGCAAAGCTTGCTCATCCAACCATACGTTTTGTTGTTTTTTTGTCAAAGCATGCAATACATTGTGTTTTTTGATGAAATTTTCAGAGGTTGTCTCGGATTTTTGCTCATATCTCCGTTATTTATGGACGGATTTTGCTGATTTTAAATAGCAAAATTCTCGAAAGTATGTCTGACAGAATTGTTGAAGATTTGGATCCCGGAGATATCTGGGGCCTTCAGAAAATTGATTTCAACAG